>NC_138768.1:782143061-783393528 GCF_965119305.1 Pelophylax lessonae | reverse complement strand
ACCACCCCATGTCTGACCCCCTGTACTCCTCTCCATACCACCCCATGTCTGACCCCCTGTATTCCTCTTCATACCACCCCATGACTGAACCCCTGTACTTCTCTCCTCTCCATACCACCCCATGACTGACCCCCTGTACTCCGCTCCTCTCCATACCACCCTATATCTGCCCCCCTGTACTCCTCTCCATATCACCCCATGTCTGACCCCTGTACTTCTCTGCTCTCCATACCACCCCATGACTGACCCTCCTGTACTCCTCTCCTCTCCATACCACCCCATGTCTGACCCCCTGTACTCCTCTTCATACCACCCCATGTCTGACCCCTGTACTCCTCTTCATACCACCCCATGTCTGACCCCCTGTACTCCTCTCCTCTCCATACCACCCCATGTCTGACCCCCTGTACTCCTCTCCTCTCCATACCACCCCATGACTGACCCCCTGTACTCCTCTCCTCTCCATACCACCCCATGACTGACCCCCTGTACTCCTCTCCATACCACCCCATGTCTGACCCCCTGTACTCCTCTCCATACCAACCCCATGTCTGACCCCCTGTACTCCTCTCCATACCACCCCATGTCTGACCCCCTGTACTCCTCTCCATACCACCCCATGACTGACCTCCTGTACTCCTCTCCATACCACCCCATGTCTGACCCCCTGTACTCCTCTCCATACCACCCCATGACTGACCTCCCTGTACTCCTCTCCATACCACCCATGACTGACCTTCCTGTACCTTCCTCTCCATACCACCCCATGACTGACCTCCTGTACTCCTCTCCATACCACCCCATGACTGACCTCCTGTACTCCTCTCCATACCAACCCATGTCTGACCCCCTGTACTCCTCTCCATACCACCCCATGACTGACCTCCTGTACTCCTCTCCATACCACCCCATGTCTGACCTCCTGTACTCCTCTCCATACCACCCCATGTCTGACCCCCTGTACTCCTCTCCATACCACCCCATGACTGACCTCCTGTACTCCTCTCCATACCACCCCATGACTGACCTCCTGTACTCCTCTCCATACCACCCCATGACTGACCTCCTGTACTCCTCTCCATACCACCCCATGACTGACCTCCTGTACTCCTCTCCATACCACCCCATGTCTGACCCCCTGTACTCCTCTCCTCTCCATACCACCCCATGACTGACCCCCTGTACTCCTCTCCATACCACCCCATGTCTGACTCCCTGTACTCCTCTCCTCTCCATACCACCCCATGACTGACCTCCTGTACTCCTCTCCATACCACCACATGACTGACCCCCTTTACTTCTCTCTTCTCCATACCACCCAATTTCTCACCCCCTGTACTCCTCTCCATACCACCCCTTGACTGACCCTTGACTGAGGGGGCCATTGGGTGGAGCTTGGGCGGTACTTACTTTTAAATATGGGAGGAGCTTGGGCGGGGCTTACTTTAAAATGTGGGAGGGGTTATCAAATTTATCTTCGGGCTGAAGCCCCTGGTCTTTTTCCCACCTAGCAACGCCCCTGACAGGGGGTCAGTCATGGGGTGGTATGGAGAGGAGTACAGGGGGTCAGACATGGGGTGGTATGGAGAGGAGTACAGGGGGTCAGACATGGGGTGGTATGGAGAGGAGTACAGGGGGTCAGACATGGGGTGGTATGGAGAGGAGTACAGGGGGTCAGACATGGGGTGGTATGGAGAGGAGTACAGGGGGTCAGACATGGGGTGGTATGGAGAGGAGTACAGGGGGTCAGACATGGGGTGGTATGGAGAGGAGTACAGGGGGTCAGACATGGGGTGGTATGGAGAGGAGTACAGGGGGTCAGACATGGGGTGGTATGGAGAGGAGTACAGGGGGTCAGACATGGGGTGGTATGGAGAGGAGTACAGGGGGTCAGACATGGGGTGGTATGGAGAGGAGTACTGCCGGCATCAGATGGAACATAAATTAATGCAGCCTAAACTCAATCCTATCAAACTCCTTTGGCGTAAATGTAAACAGCCAGGTCTTCTTGTCCAACATCAGTACCTGACCTCAAAAATGCACAAGTTCTCACAAGCTCAATACAAAATCTTGTGGAAAGCCTTCCCAGAAAAGTGGAAGCTGTTTACAGATGCAAAGGTGAGACCAACTCAATATACCACCCCATGACTGATTCCCTGTACTCCGCTCCTCTCCATACCACCCTATATCTGCCCCCTCTAAATATCTGTTCCCAGTGGAATTATGGCTTCTTTTCCTAAAACAATATGAGATGAAAACAGGCTAAATAGTTGCAACAGCTTTACGATCTTTGGGTACACATGCATCATCACTGATTCATTTGTGAGAATATTGGCTATATTTGTGAATTACGAACTAGTATTGCGATCCAGTCGGCTGTCGCGACTATTTAGCCTGTTTTCATCTCATATTGTTTTAGGAAAAGAAGCCATAATTCCACTGGGAACAGATATTTAAGATTACTTATTTATGATTAGTGTTAAGGAATTGGATCAATTTTAGGATTCGCATCATACACGTCTTTTAATATAGATTGGGAGTTGTCTATAAGTTGGATATATTTTCCTATCTTCATATATCCTAGGCAAATATAGGAATTTTTTTAAGGATTTTTTAAGAATTTTTTTAAGGAATCGGATCAGCCTACAAGAGTTGGATTTTATATGTTGTTTGCTTCAATCAGTTGATTTTTTAGCTGCTTATAGATTTATTTGGTCATTCTTAAACATTGGTACATATTTATGGTGAGACCCCTTTCTTATTTTAGTTTGGGAGGTCTTGCTGCGATTGGTTGACTCGTCTGAGTTTCTTCTGAGATCTCTTTCATTGTGCGCCGACTCACTGGGGTTTTTTAGAAAGAAAATGTATTACAGCACATCCAGTCAGTGGCGTACCTAGAGCATTTGGCACCCGGGGCGGATCCTATATCTGGCACCCCCCAACTTTAAAATGTAAAAACACCCACAAAAATTTGTAATGTTTTCAAGAATATTTATTGCACACATTTCACAGCCCCCCCCCCCCCCCATCACAGTGCCCCTTGCAGTCTGCCCTCCGTCTCTCTAATCACAGTTCCCCCTTTTGCACTCTCTGCCTCCCTCCCCTGCATAGTCCTACCTTCAGCATAAATAGATAGCTAATACTATTAGCAATGTGTTTAAGTTTGAGTATGAGATTGGAGACTTGCTAAAGGAGATGGCCAGAGACTGCAGACATAGTACAGGAGATGGTCAGAGACTGCAGACATGGTACAGGAGATGGTCAGAGACTGCAGACATGGTACAGGAGATGGTCAGAGACTGCAGACATGGTACAGGAGATGGTCAGAGACTGAAGACATGGTACAGGAGATGGTCAGAGACTGAAGACATGGTACAGGAGATGGTCAGAGACTGCAGACATGGTACAGGAGATGGTCAGAGACTGAAGACATGGTACAGGAGATGGTCAGAGACTGCAGACATGGTACAGGAGATGGTTAGAGACTGCGGACATGGTACAGGAGATGGTCAGAGACTGAAGACATGGTACAGGAGATGGTCAGAGACTGCAGACATTAAACAGGAGAGGGTCAGAGACTGAGGACATGATACAGGAGAGGGTCAGAGACTGAGGACATGATACAGGAGACGGTCAGAGACTGCGGACATGATACAGGAGACGGTCAGAGACTGCAGACATTAAACAGGAGAGGGTCAGAGACTGAGGACATGATACAGGAGATGGTCAGAGACTGAGGACATGATACAGGAGATGGTCAGAGACTGAGGACATTAAACAGAAGATGGCCAGAGACTGAGGACATGTTACAGAAGATTGTCAGAGACTGCAGACATGGTTCAGGAGATGGTCAGAGACTGCAGGCATGGTACAGGAGATGGTCAGAGACTGCAGACATGGTACAGGAGATGGTCAGAGACTGCAGACATGATACAGGAGATGGTCAGAGACTGCAGACATGGTACAGGAGATGGTCAGAGACTATAGACATGATACAAGAGGTGGTCAGAGACTGCAGACATGATACAAGAGGTGGTCAGAGACTGCAGACATGATACAAGAGATGGTCAGAGACTGCAGACATTAAACAGGAGAGGGTCAGAGACTGAGGACATGATACAGGAGATGGTCAGAGACTGAGGACATTAAACAGAAGATGGCCAGAGACTGCAGACATGATACAAGAGACGGTCAGAGACTGCAGACATGATACAAGAGACGGTCAGAGACTGCAGACATGATACAAGAGACGGTCAGAGACTGCAGACATGATACAAGAGATGCTCAGAGACTGAGGACATGATAGAAGATAGAAGGACACTAGGGGGGCCGGAGAGCACAGGCGAAGCAGAGAGCACTGGAGGAGCTGAAGGGCATGGTGGGGTGGGGGTGGGGGACTGGAGAGTATTAAGAGGGGGTTTGGAAAGCATTGCAGGGGGGTTGGAAGGCGCAGGGGGTGGAGAGCACTGGGGGGGACAGGGAGCATAGGGGGGAGGGAGATGAAAAGCACAGTGGGGAGCTGAAGAGCACCGGGGGAGGGCTAAAGAACAGGGGGCAGTCCAGTGCACTGGGTGGGGGGGTTAAGAGCACTGAGGCGGGGATAAGTGCACCGAGGGGGGGGGATAAGAGCACCGAGGGGGGGGAATAAGAGCACCGAGGGGGGGGAATAAGAGCACCGAGGGGGGGGGGGGAATAAGCACCGAGGGGGGGGGAATAAGAGCACCGATGGGGGGGGGGGAATAAGAGCACCGAGGGGGGGAATAAGAGCACCGAGGGGGGGGGAATAAGAGCACCGGGGGGGGGGAATAAGAGCACCGAGGGGGGGGAATAAGAGCACCGAGGGGGGGGAATAAGAGCACCGAGGGGGGGGGAATAAGAGCACCGAGGGGGGGGGAATAAGAGCACCGAGGGGGGGGGGATAAGAGCACCGAGGGGGGGGAATAAGAGCACCGAGGGGGGGGAATAAGAGCACCGAGGGGGGGAATAAGAGCACCGAGGGGGGGAATAAGAGCACCGAGGGGGGGGAATAAGAGCGCAGAGGGGGGGAATAAGAGCACCGAGGGGGGGGAATAAGAGCACCGAGGAGGGGGGAATAAGAGCATCGAGGGGGGGGAATAAGAGCACCGAGGGGGGGGGATAAGAGCACCGAGGGGGGGGAATAAGAGCACCGAGGAGGGGGGAATAAGAGCATCGAGGGGGGGGGAATAAGAGCACCGAGGGGGGGGAATAAGAGCACCGAGGGGGGGGAATAAGAGCACAGAGGGGGGGGGGAATAAGAGCACCGAGGGGGGGGGGAATAAGAGCACCGAGGGGGGGGAATAAGAGCATCGAGGGGGGGGGGAATAAGAGCATCGAGGGGGGGGGAATAAGAGCATCGAGGGGGGGGGAATAAGAGCATCGAGGGGGGGGGGAATAAGAGCAGGGGGGGGATAAGAGCAGTGAGGGGGGATTAGAACACTGGAGGGGGGGGGGGGGGTTAAGAGCACTGGTGAGCCAGCAAAAGAAGTTGTATAGGAGGGGGATGGGGCAGCTGCATATAGATGAATTGATCTTTCCCTATTCTTCCTGCAGGAGGGAAAGGAGGAGAATCAGTTATTCAGCAGCTGCAGAAAGAATAGAGAAAGATGAATTCCTCTATATGCAGCTTCCCCATCCCTCTACTACCCAGCACACACACTTGGGCAATGGGCACTCACCTTCTTCCCGCCGAGGCTCCGCCCCCTTCTTCCCGCCAAGGCTCCGCCCCCTTCCCGCCGTGGCTCCGCCCCCGCTAGTCCCCGCACTGAAGGAGCTGCCACTGCCTGCCCTTTACACAGTGCCCTTTACTCCACTGCATCCAGTGATTGGTGGGCGATCTGGGGCAGCCGCAAGGAAGGAGAGTGATTGCCGCTGTCAAGTAGCATTGATTTCGGGTGTGGGCGGGACCGGTATGCGGGGCTCCGCCCCATTGTTCCGTGCATAGAGAAACAGAAGCGGTCTGGGGAGGAAGGTGGGCGTGGCATACCGGCCCCGCCCACACCCGACATCAATGCTGAAACTTGACAGCTGCATTAACTCTCCTTGCGGCTGCCCTGGATTGCCCACCAATCATTGGATGTGCTTTATAAATTTTACACTGCTGAGGTATGTAGCCCGAGTTCTCGGCCAAATCCAGGCTTTGGGACTCGGGGCTAATCATTTTAAAAAAGCAACAGGAGACCCGGGGCTTTTGGGGAGCACACTCGGGGCTATAGCCCAGGTCAGCCCCCCCCTGCCGACGCCACTGAGGAGGAGCCTGGAACACTTTATCTTTTGGTGCCCTGGAAAAGCTGGTCTCTTGGCACCAAAGGAACCCAAGCAGCCCAAGAGAGCAGGGAGAGACAGGCCACTTGAAGAGCCAGAAGGTAGACCGGAGGCCACAGATACTGAAGACGCTTGCTAGACCCAATTTTCCTGTGTGTTGCCGAGAGACCAGAATGCTATTCAGGCCATCCATTCTTATAAGCAAGGCCACTGAGTGATCTGCATCATCCAGAGGGGCCCCTTCCACCACAAGACCTTGCTGATACCAAGAGTTGGTGAGAGGACTGCTAGCCCACCCTGTTTTGTTGCCCACACACAAGCCACTGGAGAGCCACATATCTCTATCTAAGTTGCAGTTACAATTCAACCTTGCCGCATTACCCTTAACATGCTGTGATATTCTTTGTTGTAATTCGAGCCACCCTTACCACTATTGTACTGCTGGCAGGAGTAAGGAGCATCCTTAAAGTGCACCAACGCCAACTTAAAAGGGCCCCAACATTAGCCGGCAAAAGACATCCTTTAGAGACTGTCCCACCTGCTGTTTCTTCAGCCCCTTCCTCCTCTTGTTTGCCTGTATGGTAAATGTAGTGTTGCTTCATTGACTACCTAGCCAGTCTAGACTGCATTTCAAACACACAGGCAGCAAAGTCCTTCTTGGTAAATCTTATTACCTCTGGGTGGCCTTGCAACTGTTTATGCTGAACTGTGTGAATATTATGTCATCATGCCTAATCTTTTCCTTACTGACGCAGAGCAGAGTGTTGTAATGCATTCTCTTTAAGAGTAATTTGCCTAACCATGTTTGAATATAAAATCTTTTGAGTAACAATATACAGTATTTCACAAAAGTGAGTACACCCCTCACATTTTTGTAAATATTTTATTATATCTTTTCATGCACTGAAGAAATGACACTTTGCTACAATGTAATGCAGTGAGTATACAGCTTATATAACAGTGTAATTTTTGCTGTCCCCTCAAAAAACTCAACACCTGCCATTAATGTCTAAACTGCTGGCAACAAAAGTGAATACACCCCTAAGGTAAAATGTCCAAATTAGGCCCAATTAGCCATTTTCACTCCCCGGTATCATGTGACTCATTGGTGTTACAAGATCTCAGGTGTGAATGGGGAGCAGGTGTGTTCAATTTGATGTTATCGCTCTCACTCTCTCATACTGGTCTCTGGAAATTCAACATGGCACCTCATAGCAAAGAACTCTCTGAGGATCTGAAAAAAAGAATGGTTGCTTTACCTAAATATGGCCTAGGCTATAGGAAGATTGCCAAGACCCTGAAACTGAGCTGCTGCATGGTGGCCAAGACCATACAGCAGTTTAACAGGACAGGTTCCACTCAGAACAGGCCTCGCCATGATCAACCAAAGAAGTTGAGTGCACATGCTCAGCGTCATATCCAGAGGTTGTCTTTTGGAAATAGACATATGAATGCTGCCAGCATTGCTGCAGAGGTTGAAGGGGCGGGGGGTCAGTCTGTCAGTGCTCAGACCATACACCGCACACTGCATCAAATTGGTCTGCATGGCTGTCATCCCAGAAGGAGGCCTATTTTATAGATGATGCACAAGAAAGCCCGCAAAACTTTCTGAAGACAAGCAGACTAAGGACATTGATTACTGGAACCATGTCCTGTGGTCTGATGAGACCAAGATAAACTTATTTGGTTCAGATGGTGTCAAGCGTGTGTGGCGTCAACCAGGTGAGGAGTACAAAGCTTGTCTTGCCTACAGTCAAGCATGGTGGTGAGAGTGTCATGGTCTGGGGCTGCACGAGTGCTGCCAACACTGGGGAGCTACAGTTATTTGAGGGAACCATGAATGCCAACATGTACTGTGACATACTGAACCAAAGCATGATCCTCTCCCTTCAGAGACTGGGCCGCAGGACAGTATTCCAACATGATAACGACCCCAAACACACCTCCAAGATGAACACTGTCTTGCTAAAGTAGCTGACGGTAAAGGTGATGGACTGGCCAAGCATGTCTCCAGACCTAAACCCTATTGAGCATCTGTGGAAAATGGAAATTGGTGGAGTGCAAGCTCTCTAACATCCACCAGCTGATGTCGTCATGGAGGAGTGGAAGAGGACTCCAGTGGCAACCTGTCAAGCTCTGGTGAACTCCATGCCCATGAGGGTTAAGGCAGTGCTGGAAAATAATGGTGGCCACGCAAAATATTGACACTTTGGGCCCAATTTGGACATTTTAACTTAGGGGTGTACTCACTTTTGTTGCCAGGGATTTAGACATTAATGGCTGTGTGTTGAGTTATTTTGAGGGGACAGCAAATTTACACTGTTATGCAAGCTGTACGCTCACTACTTTACATTGTAGCAAAGTGTCATCTCTTCAGTGTTGTCACATGAAAGGATAGAATAAAATATTTACAAAAATGTGAGGGGTGTACTCACTTTTGTGAGATACTGTATATTCCAAACAGTTTTTTTACCCAAAAAAAAAAAAGAATCCAAGGTGTCCGATTTCAGGCACTCTTATTATTCGGTATCAAAGGTATTCACTGAATTGGTTCTCACTCTCTCTCTTATCATAACCTGGTGCGTCGAGGCCCTTGTAAGGTCGTGGCAAAAGAACAGATTACCCACCAGTTGCTCCTATGAGAGTAGCGCTATAATTGTCTGCAATTTTCCCTTTAAAGCGAAACTGAAGTCAGAATATCCCTCCATTTTAGGGTTGCAGGCATTAGATCCCTCAGTGGGCACTGACATCTTCTCCCTGGGCTTCTTCCCGGTGCTGGTCTTCAGCCATGTATGCTGAACTGTTCATTCAATAGAAGATTTTGAGCAGAGAGGTAAATTTATTTTGCTGCAAAAAAGACATGGCAAAGCTCTTCTGAAATAAAAAGCTGCCTGTTTGCAAATTTTTTAAACATTTGTTTAGTTCCACTTTAAAACACAAGTCCTGGTTCCTTAGTTACTCCCCACTCCTCAAAATCTGTACCCTTCCACCTTTTGCTTTTGTACTTTAGTACTGCCTTTGTCTGCAGTCTTTTGACTAGCCTCATGATGCTGAAGGGTCATTTTCCTTTTTGCCTCTTTTCTGGGTTGGCTGCTCTCTGCACCAGTACACTGTGAATGCATGGTGTCATGGTGCCCCCCTGCACTCACAGTTCATGCTTAGTATTTAGTATATTTAATATGCCAGGTCCTGATGGAAAATGAAATCAGCATCTCCATAAGGCTGGTCAGCAGATGGAAGCATGAAGTGCTCTAGAATTTCCTGGTAGAGGACTGTGCTGACTGTGGGCTTAATAAAACACAGTGGACCAACACCAGCAGATGACATGGTTCCCCAAATCATCACAGCTTTGGAAACTTTTGCATTTAATTTGGAAATCAAGCTCCCAGAGTCTGTGTCGGAGAAACGGCCATGCTGCAACTGGCAACTCCGCCAGTACTTCCCATGGCCGCAATGGACTCAGGCCATAGACTAATTCACTGGCCTATAAAAGGACTCTGCTCAGCCCATCAGATTGCTGGATTGTCTTCAGCTCTTCCTGTTTCCTGAGCATTGCTACTTCCTGGATTCCAGTTTGACCCAGCTTGTTCCTGACCTGTCTGCTCTCTCTCCTGGCTTTGACCCTCGGCTTCGTCTGACCATCCCTTCTCCAGTTTGGCTCTCCCGTTATCTGATCTCGGCTTGGCTCACGGACTTGCTTCCTGTCTACCTGCCCTCCAGTACCTGATCTTGGCTTTCCCATGGACTTGTCTGCTTCTGGCCTTCCTGCTATACCTTTGACTTGCACCTGTTGCAGCTTCTTGCCGAGCCCTGTGTTCAACCCCCGGCCAGTCTTACACCTACTGCCTGGTTGTTCCTGGTTCCTCCTTGTATACCTGCCCAGCACTCTGCTAGAGACCGCCTGTCTACCATCAGGACCCTGCCGGCAACCAGTGCTTCTGTGGGCGCTACACCCTCTGTCTCAACCCCAGGGGTGTGCCGCACTCAGCTGCAAGGGGAGCCCTCTCTGCATCTCGGCCTCGGAACAGGTACGTGACAGTCTGGAGTGGAGAGGCACAGAATCCAAGATGTATGAGGGCCAGTGTGACGTTTTCCACTGTCAGTGATGATTTGGGGAGCCATGTCATCTGCTGGTGTTGGTCCACTGTGTTTTATCAAATCCAAAGTCAGCGCAGCCCTCTACCACAAAATTTTAGAGCACTTCATGCTTCCCTCTACTGACCAGCTTTATGGAGATGCTGATTTCATTTTCCAGCAGGACTTGGCACCTGCCCACACTGCCAAAAGTACCAATACCTGGTTTAATGATCATGGGATAACTGTGCTTGATTGGCCAACAAACTCACCTGACCTAAAGAGCAGGGATCCTCAAACTATGGCCTTCCAGCTGTTGCGGAACTACACATCCCATGAGGCATTGTAATTCACTTATAAAATTATACTCTGATAACACCCCACTTCAATATGTGGTATTGGGGGGCACTGGTTTATCACACCAGTTGTACAAAAAATTGGCCAGTGAGTTTGGCACTGTGTGTAGCAGAGTTAACGCAGCAATAGAGGCAATATTATTGCAGGACACAAATACACTTATAAAAGTATACTCAGATAACACCCCACTTTAATATGTGCTATTGGGGGGCCACTGGTCTATCACACCAGTTGTACAAAAAATTGGCCAGTATGTTTGGCACTGTGTGTAGCAGAGTTAACGCAGCAATAGAGGCAATATTGTTGCAAGACACAAATACACTTATAAAAGTATACTCAGATAACACCCCACTTCAACATGTGGTATTGGGGGGCCACTGGTTTATCACACCAGTTGTACAAAAAATTGGCCAGTGAGTTTGGCACTGTGTGTAGCAGAGTTAACACAGCAATAGAGGCAATATTGTTGCAGGACACAAGTATACATATAAAAGTATACTCAGATAACACCCCACTTCAATATGTGGCATTGGGGGACCACTGGTCTATCACACCAGTTGTACAAAAAATTGGCCAGTGAGTTTGGCACTGTGTGTAGCAGAGTTAACGCAGCTAAAGAGGCAATATTGTTGCAGGACACAAATACACTTATAAAATTATACTCTGATAACACCCCACTTCAATATGTGGTATTGGGGGGGGCACTGGTTTATCACACCAGTTGTACAAAAAATTGGCCAGTGAGTTTGGCACTGTGTGTAGCAGAGTTAACGCAGCAATAGAGGCAATATTGTTGCAGGACACAAATACACTTAAAAAAGTATACTCAGATAACACCCCACTTCAATATGTGGTATTGGTGGGCCACTGGTCTATCACACCAGTTGTACAAAAAATTGGCCAGTGAGTTTGGCACTGTGTGTAGCAGAGTTAACGCAGCAAAAGAGGCAATATTGTTGCAGGACACAAATACACTTATAAAAGTATACTCAGATATCACCCCACTTCAATATGTGGTATTGGGGGGCCACTGGTCTATCACACCAGTTGTACAAAAAATTGGCCAGTACGTTTGGCACTGTGTGTAGCAGAGTTAACGCAGCAAATGAGGCAATATTGTTGCAGGACACAAATACACTAATAAAAGTATACTCTGATAACACCCCACTTCAATATGTGGTATTGGGGGGCCACTGGTTTATCACACCAGTTGTACAAAACATTGGCCAGTGAGTTTGGCACTGTGTGTAGCAGAGTTAACGCAGAAAAAGAGGCTATATTGTTGCAGGACACAAATACACTTATAAAAGTATACTCAGATAACACCCCACTTCAATATGTGGTATTGGGGGGCCACTGGTCTATCACACCAGTTGTACAAAAAATTGACCAGTACATTTGGCACTGTGTGTAGCAGAGTTAACACAGCAAAAGAGGCAATATTGTTGCAGGATACAAATACACTTATAAAAGTATACTCAGATAACACCCCACTTCAATATGTGGTATTGGGGGGCCACTGGTCTTTCACACCAGTTGTATAAAAAAATTGGCCAGAGAGTTTGGCACTGTGTGTAGCAGAGTTAACACAGCTGTGGACCCTTTGACAGGAGCTTTGACTTGTTGTCTGCCTGTATGTAGAATGGAGAATTGTCTTTGATAAGGTGCGTTCTGTCATTCCGACAGGTGGTGCTGTGCTGCGGACTTGAGCAGCGCGGGAGCAGAGACTGACAAGGTGCGGGAGCAGAGGCTGACGTGTGTGAGGAGCGCGTGTGTGTGTTTGACTGAAGGAGCGAGTGAGTGTGTGTGAACACCCCCCCCCCCTTCTAAAGAGAGCGGCGGCGGCGAGCGGTGCGAACCCCCCCCCTCCTGAGGAGAGTGGCGGCGAGCAGTGCGAGACCCCCCCCCCCCCAGAGGTAAGAGCGTTGTGTGCGGACAGGGAGCGGTGAGGTAACCCACCCCCCCCCCTGCAAGGGCGGGCGGCAGACAGAGAGAGGGCAGGGGGGCAGAGGAGACGCACAATACCTGACCTGGCCATTGGCAGGGAGAGGAGCTGAGGGGAGACTGATCGGAAAGTGACAGAGGAGGGAGGCAGGAGCCTAAACAAGTGTCAGGCTTAAAGGAACACACACACAGGACTGGTGACTGAGGTTGAACACTGAGGCTCAGCGAGTACCTGGTGAGTATCCTTGCGACTGGGAGTGTCCTTGCGACTGGTGAGTATCTAGCGACTGGTGAGCATCTTGCGACTGGGAGTGTCCTTGCGACTGGTGAGTATCTAGCGACTGGTGAGCATCTTACCACTGGTGAGTGTCCCTGCGACTGGTGGGTGTCCTTGCGACTGGTGAGTGTCCTTGCGACTGGTGAGTGTCCCTGCGACTGGTGAGTGTCCTTGCGACTGGTGAGTGTCCTTGCGACTGGTGAAGTGTCCTTGCGACTGGTGAGTGTCCTTGCGACTGGTGGGTGTCTTTGCGACTGGTGAGTGTCCTTGCGACTGGTGAGTGTCCCTGCGACTGGTGAGTTTACTTGCGACTGGTGAGTGTCCCTGCGACTGGTGAGTGTCCTTGCGACTGGTGAGTGTCCTTGCGACTGGTGAGTGTCCTTGCGGCTGGGAGTGTGGTGCGACTGACCGGGCTGTGCAACTGAGTGTTGGGCAACTGAGAGTGTTGTGCGACTGACCGGCTGTGCGATTGTGAGTGTGGTGCGACTGAACCGGGCTGTGAGACTGTGAGTGAGTGCGACAATAGTGTGATGCGACTGACCGGGTGGTGCGACTGGGAGTGTCGTGAGACTGACCGGGCTGTGAGATTGTGAGTGTTGTGCAACTGAGTGTCAAGTGAGGGTAGCGGAGTACCAGACGGTGAGAAGGTAGAGATAGGAAGCTAGGAAATAGCCACATAGGATAGACTTAAATCACTGAATCCCCATTAGATTAGATTAGTAGGTACAATGCCCGGCGGGTGTGGAGATGCGATTCGGTGTACATCTTGTGGTATGTATACGTTCCTCGATCATGAGATCGAGGGCGAATACAAATGCACAAAGTGTAAGCACGTTGCTTCCCTGGAAGCTCAGGTCCTGAATCTAGGGAAGCAGCTGGCAACACTGAGACGCATGTCCATACTGAAGGAGAGCTGGGATCGTACCAGTCAGGTGCAGGCAGGGGCCTGCACAGAGGTGGGCGGAATGACCGAGGTGCAGGCAACAGAGCAGAGTAGACATGTGACAGTTAGGAAAGGTAGAGGGCAAAAAGGCAAGGAGGCTGATCCTGGGCTGGAGTACCCCAATAGATTTGCCCCGTTGCGTGATGTTGGGGAAACCAGTCAGGGACCAGCATTGAGGACTGGAGCAGAGCGACGCCCCTAGCTGCCAGGGGAAGAACTCCTCCCGTGAGGCTGGGAGAAAGGGAAAGGAAAGACAGGTGCTGGTGGTAGGGGACACAATTATTAGAAGGACAGACAGTGTAATCTGTGACAAAGACCGTGTGTGCCGAACAGTCTGTTGTTTGCCGGGCGCTCGGGTTCGGCACATCGCAGATCGGGTGGACAGATTATTGGGTGGGGCTGGGGAAGACCCAGCTGTCATGGTACACGTGGGTACCAATGACATAGGCAGAGGAAGATGGAGAGTCCTAAACGATTTCAGGGACTTAGGCGCTAAGTTGAGGAATAGGACCTCCAAGGTAGTATTTTCCGAAATACTACCTGTACCTCGAGCCACACCAGAGAGGCAGCGGGAGATTAGGGAAGTTAACGAGTGGCTGAGGAGCTGGTGTAGTAAGGAGGGTTTCGGGTTCCTGGAGAACTGGGCTGACTTCTCAGTCGGCCACCGGCTCTTTTGTAGGGACGGATTGCACCTAAATGGGGAGGGTGCAGCCGTACTGGGTGCGAGGATGGCCAAAAAGCTAGAGGGGCTTTTAAACTAGGTGATGGGGGGGAGGGTACAGATGTAGAATTAGCCAGGGGAAAGCAAGTTGCAGAGGGCAGAAATGGGGGCACTAGCTGTAGGATGTACGGAGCTCCTATACCCAGGATGGGTATGGGGAAAAATCAGGAGAGCAGCCTAAAAACATCAAATGAGGATATATGTAGCCGCTCAAAATTAAGAGGTTTGTATACCAATGCCAGAAGCCTGGCCAACAAGATGGGAGAGCTGGAGCTGCTGATGTTTGAGGAGGATTTAGATTTTGTGGGGATAACTGAGACTTGGTTTGCCAGCTCCCATGACTGGATGGTGACCATTCAGGGGTATTCCCTTTATCGCAGAGATAGAGAAGATAAAAAAGGGGGAGGGGAATGTCTGTATATTAAGAACAGTACACAGGTAAATATGAGGGATGATATTAATAATGGAGCTAAGGACGAGGCAGAATCCCTATGGGTAGAGCTTCAAAGGGAAGGCACAGTGGGGAAGGTAATATTGGGCGTATGCTATAGGCCCCCCAACCTGAGGGAGGAGGGGGAGGCGGACCTCATTTTACAGATAGGATTGGCAGCAAGGATGGGAAATGTCATTATAATGGGGGACTTTAATTATCCAGATATAGACTGGGCAGATGGAACCGCGCATTCAGCCAAGGCTAGGCAGTTCCTAAATATCTTGCAGGACAATTTCATGGGTCAGATGGTGAATGCACCGACAAGAAACAATGCGGTACTTGACCTACTGATTACCAACAATACAGACCTGCTGACGGATATAGAAATACGGGAGAACTTAGGAAACAGTGACCATAGGTCAATAAGTTTCAGTATTAATTACAGTAATAGGAAGCAGAGGGGTAATATAAGGACGCTGAATTTCAAAAGAGCCAATTTCCCAAAACTGCGCTCGCTGCTAGAAAATATCAAATGGGATAGAACCCTGGGAACAAAGAACACAGAGGAAAAATGGGAGTGCTTCAAGAGCATACTTAACAAAGGGGATTGACCAGTGCATTCCAAAGGGAAATAAATTTAAAAGAGCAAAATTAAACCCTGGGTGGCTAAACTCCAACATAAAAATGCATATTAGTGCTAAAGGAAAGGCTTTCAAAAAAATACAAGGCTGAGGGGTCATTGGCAGCATTTAAGCATTACAAAGAGTGTAATAAGAAATGTAAAGATGAAATCAGGGCGGCTAAAATAGAACACGAGAGACATATAGCGGAAGAGAGTAAAAAGAACCCCAAGAAGTTCTTTAAGTATATAAACAGTAAGAAAGCGAGGTCAGAACACATTGGCCCCATAAAAGATGACAAAGGAAATATGGCCACTGAGGACAGGGAAAAGGCGGAAGTGTTAAATAATTTCTTCTCTTCAGTCTTCACAAAAGAATCGTGGGGCTACACGAACCCAGCTTGTAAGGCCAAACTAAACAACACACCTCAGGAAGTACCCCCATGGCTAACAGAAGATAGACTTAGAACTAAACTTGAGAAACTTAACATAAATAAATCACCGGGACCGGATGGCTTGCACCCGAGGGTTCTTAAAGAGCTCAGCCAGGTGATTGCCAGACCATTATTCTTGATCTTTAAGGATAGTTTACAGACGGGTATGGTGCCAGCAGATTGGAAAAAGGCCAACGTAGTACTAATATTTAAAAGGGGGCCGAGGTGTATCCCGGGTAACAATAGACCTGTCAGCCTAACATCTGTAGTCTGCAAGATTTTGGAGGGGATGTTAAGGGACCACATACAAGACTTTAGTAATGAAAACAATATAATTAGTAGTAATCAGCATGGATTTATGAAAAATCGTTCTTGCCAAACCAATCTATTAACCTTCTACGATGAAGTGAGCTGCCACCTAGATAAAGGTAAGCCTGTGGATGTGGTGTATCTGGACTTTGCAAAGGCCTTTGACACCGTTCCCCACAAACGCTTACTGTACAAACTAAGGAAGGTAGGTATGGACCATAAGGTGAGTACCTGGATAGAGAACTGGCTCCAGGGGAGAGTCCAGAGGGTGATGATTAATGGGGAATACTCGGATTGGGTGGGTGTGGAAAGTGGGGTCCCCCAGGGTTCGGTCCTGGGACCAATCCTGTTTAATTTATTCATAAATGATCTAGAGGAGGGGATATCTAGTACAATCTCAGTATTTGCGGATGATGCTAAACTAAGCATGCCAATATCTTCTATGCAGGATGTGGAAACCTTACAAGCGGACCTGAAAAAAATAACGGGGTGGGCAACCAAATGGCAGATGAGGTTTAATGTTGATAAATGTAAAGTAATGTACTTGGGGGCCAGAAAGCAAGCTACTCACTAGGGGGGGACCTCTGGGGGAGTCTAGGATGGAAAAAGACTTGGGGGTACTGGTTGACAACAGGCTTGGCAGTGGCATGCAATGCCAAGCAGCTGCAAGCAAAGCCAACAAAATATTGGGATGTATAAAAAAGGGGATTCACTCCAGAAATAAAAAGATTATTCTCCCGCTCTACAAGACTCTGGTCCGGCCACATCTGGAGTATGCTGTCCAGTTCTGGGCACCGGTCCTCAGGAAGGATGTGCTGGAATTGGAAAGAGTCCAGAGAAGGGCAACAAAAATAATTAGGGGAATGGAGGACATCAGCTATGAGGAAATACTACAAGCACTGAACCTATTCTCTCTAGAGAAGAGACGTTTGAGGGGGGATATGATATCAATGTACAAATACTGTACTAGCGACCCTAGCATAAGGAACAAACTATTCAGAGTAAGGAAATACAATAAGACACTTGGCCACTCACTAAAACTAGAGAAAAGACGGTTTAACCTTAAAATGCGTAAGGGGTTCTTCACTGTAAGGGCGGTAAGGATGTGGAATTCTCTTCCACAAGCAGTCGTATCAGCAGGGAGCATTGATAGTTTCAAAAAACTATTAGATGGGCACCTTAAAGACCACAACATACAGGGGTATACAATGTACGGTTAAAAGCAAACACACACACACACATCATAGGTTGAACTGGATGGACTGATGTCTTTTTTCAACCTCACTAACTATGTAACTATGTAACAGCAAAAGAGGCAATATTGTAGCAGGACACAAATACACTTATAAAAGTATACTCAGATAACATCCCACTTCAATATGTGGTATTGGGGGGCCACTGCTCTATCACACCAGTTGTACAAAAAAATTGGCTAGTGAGTTTGGCACTGTGTGTAGCAGAGTTAACACAGCAAAAGAAGCAATATTGTAGCAGGACACAAATACACTTATAAAAGTATACTCTGATAACACCCCACTTCAATATGTGGTATTGGGGGGCCACTGGTTTATCACACCAGTTGTACAAAAAATTGGCTAGTGAGTTTGGCACTGTGTGTAGCAGAGTTAATGCAGCAAAAGAGGCAATATTGTTGCAGGACACAAATACACTTATAAAAGTATACTCAGATAACACCCCACTTCAATATGGGGTATTGGGGGGCCACTGGTCTATCACACCAGTTGTACAAAAAATTGGCCTTACCTTCTTTAATGCCTTGATATGCAATATTGCCCAAATGAAAATGAAGGCATAGCAGGATTCTATCTGTTTGCTGTTTTGTGGCCAAGTAAATTATTTTCTACCCAATACAGACGAACATATAAAAACCTCCATTCAGGTCTTGTATAGAAATACAGAAACGTATTTTAAATGGTGCTGTGTTTTGTTATCTGTTTTTCAAGGTGGAAGTGTTGTTACTAAGTACTGAAATGAGAAAATAAAGGTGCCAGGCACGAGGGATGAGTAACACAATTCCACATCGCCAGCACTCCTGTTTGCAGATGAGAGGCAACCTAGGAGGCAGATTTAAGCTTCCTAGATAAACATATTTTGCAGCTGAGATGAGGATTTTCAGATTTCTCAGTAAAGAAATACTAAAGTACTGGAAAAAATATTAGATCCAATAAACGTCTCTTCAAAAAATAAACTTTAGAAATTCATAAAGGCCATAAACCAGACTTCCTCTGAAAGACATGGCTCTTGAATATGTATGGGGAAACCATACATAGCGTTATAATTTATTGTTTATTGTCTGAGGTAAATTATTCTTTAAATTACCAAATTACACTGAACTCTATAATCAGGCATTCATTTATTACAGGTATTTATATAGCACCAATGATTCATGCAGCACTTTACATACTGCACATTGCACATCACAATCTAAGGTCCTTACCTCACATGCATACATACACATACACCGTTTAGACAGGAGCTATCAACCCACCAGCATGTCTTTGGAGTGTGCTAAAAGTTTTATAAGTAAATAAAAGGGATACTATAGTGTTTTTAGTACATTTTTTATTTTTTTTTAACATTTGTGTTTATATAAGCTTTGACAAGCAGGGCCTTCCCAATCCTCTTGCATTGAATTGTATTGTAACTGTACTGTCTCCTTTTGCATTGTAAACTGCTGCACAAACTGTTGTCGCTATATAAATCCTGCATATACTACAAACCCAAATCCAAAAAAGTTGGGACACTGAACAAATTGTGAGAAAAAAAGGAATAGACTAATTTACAAATCTCATAAACTTATATTTTATTCACAATATAATATAGATAACATATCAAATGTTGAAAGTGAGACAGTTTGAAATGTCATGCCAAATATTGGCGCATTTTGGATTTCATGAGAGCTACACATTCCAAAAAAGTTGGGACAGGTAGCAATAAGAGGCCAGAAAAGTTAAATGTAAATATAAGGAACAGCTGGAGGACCAATTTGCAACTTATTCGGTCAATTGGCAACATGATTGGGTATAAAAAGAGCCTCTCAGAGTGGCAGTATCTCTCAGAAGTCAAAATGTGCAGAGAATCACCAATTCCCCCAATGCTGCAGCGAAAAATAGTGGAGCAATATCAGAAAGGAGTTTCTCAGAGAAAATTTTGAAAGAGTTTGGAGTTATCATCATCTACAGTACAAAATATTATCCAAAGATACAGAGAATCTGGAACAATCTCTGTGCGTAAGGGTCAAGGCCAGAAAACCATACTGGATGCCCGTGATCTTCGGGCCCTTAGACGGCACTGCATCACATACAGGAATGCTACTGTAATGGAAATCACAACATAGGCTCAGGAATATTTTCAGAAAAACATTGTCGGTGAACACAATCCACCGTGCCATTCGCTGTTGCCGTCTAAAACTCGATAGGCCAAAAAAGAAGACAAATCTAAACATGATCCAGAAGCCCAGAGGTTTTCTCTGGGCCAAGGCTCATATAAAATGGACTGTGGCAAAGTGGAAAACTGTTTTGTGGTCAGACTAATCAAAATTTGAAGTTCTTTTAGGAAAACTGGGACGCCATGTCATCCAGACTAAAGAGGACAAGGACAACCCAAGTTGTTATAAGCACTCAGTTCAGAAGCCTGCATCTCTGATGGTATGGGGTTGCATGAGTGCGCGTGGCATGGGCAGCTTACACATCTGGAAAGGCACCATCAATGCTGAAAGGTATATCCAAGTTTTAGAACAACATATGCTCCCATTCAGACGTCGTCTCTTTCAGGGAAGACCTTGCATTTTCCAACATAACAATGCCAGACCACATACTGCATCAATTACAACATCATGGCTGCGTTGAAGAAGGATCCGGGTACTGAAATGGCCAGCCTGCAGTCCAGATCTTTCACCCATAGAAAATATTTGACGCATCATAAAGAGGAAGATGGGACAAAGAAGACCTAAGACAGTTCAGCAACTAAAAACCTGTATTAGACAAGACAACTTGTCTCCTCAGTCCCCAGACGTTTGCAGACTGTTATAAAAAGAAGAGGGGGTGCCACACAGTGGTAAACATGGCCTTGTCCCAACTTTTTTGAGATGTAGGGATGCCATACAATTTAAAATCAACTTATTTTTCCCTTAAAATTATACATTTTCTCAGTTTAAACATTTGATATGTCATCTATGTTGTATTCTGAATAAAATATTGAAATTTTAAACTTCCACATCATTGCATTCTGTTTTTATTCACAATTTGTACAGTGTGCCAACTTTTTGGAATCGGGTTTGTAAAAATAATAATATAAATGAATACTTTAACCACTTCCCGTCTGCCCACAGCCTACAAAACGTGGATGGGAAGCAGTGCAGATGCGAGTTAATGTACCTGTACATCAGCCTGCATCGATGGCTCCTGCACAGCTCCCAGAGTGCGCCCCCGGGAGCCCAGTGATTGGTGTGTTCCCTGGACACAGAGGATCACATTGCCCCTGGGTCCGGGTGATCGCATGGTCTTGTACCATGTTATTGCTGTGTCCAATCACAGCAATCACATAGTACTCAATATAAACCGAAAGTAAACATGGGTTCTCTCTGTTCTCACACAGATCAGTTGTGAGAGCAGAGAGAACAATGGCATGCAGCTTATGTGTGTACAGTCTGTCACACTGCATTTTCCCCTTATAGACTGCAGTGTCAGCCTGTCCAAGTGTTCCTGATCACCACCAACAGCATATTACAAATAAAAAGTGCAGGCAGCCCATGTCTCCTGTCCCAGTGTTACTAGTGCTCATAGTAACACCACCGTACACCATACCAACGTCCCAATTTCACCTTTAACAGCACCAATATGGTGCTGCTAGTCCTCCCTGTGTTTTGTCTCTAGATAAGATTTCATATTTAATCTGTGGTTTCTTTTTCTGCAAGATATAATTAACTATTAAGGTTCTATGTTTTTTTTAAATAAGTCTGCGGAACACTTATTGGCAACATCTGGAATTTACAAAATACAAAATCTTTGGTACTATTATCATTTTAACCAGATTTATGATCATGAGATAGGTTTCGATGCCATCTTCCTTATTTCTTGTTTGATTTCGTTCAGTAGTGGAATGTAATTTTCTTGGTAAAGTTCCCTCGCATTTGCTGTTAAGTTTATTCCCAGATATTTAAATACTTTTTTCCCCCCACATAAATGGGAATTCCGATCCCAACTTTAGTTCTTCTCTCTTACTTATACTCACATTTAATATTTCAGATTTAATTGGATTTATTTTTAGATTTGACAAGGTTCCATACTTTTTAATTTCTTTCATCAAGTTTGGTAATGATATTCTTGGGTTGGCTATGTTGAACAATACGTCATCCGTGTATGCGGCAACTTTATGTTAAACCTCACCAATTTTTATTCCCCCAATATCTACATTAATCCTAATCCTTTGACAAAAGTGGTTTTAATGATAACACAAACAGAATAGGGGATAATGGACAGCCTTGTCCCGTTCCATTTTGATATTAAAAGGTAGTGACAGTTTTCCATTTACTTTGACCGCCGCAGTTGGTCTGTTATATAAGGCTTTAACCCACTTCAAAATGTTTGGTCCTACTCAGACAGCTTCCACCATGGCCATCATAAAGCCCCAGTCTACCCTGTCAAAGGCCTTCTCAGCGTCAACTGACAGAAGAAGACCCAAGGGCCTGTTTCTCCTCATTTTTTGCATAATTAATAACGTTCTGATCCCATTGTCCCTTCCCTCTCTCCCTGGGACGAAACCTGTCTGGTCCACTTGTATCCACATGGGCATCAACTCCTTCAGTCTGGTTGCTAGGATTTTTGCGTAAAGTTTTATATCCTCATTTTATAGTACAATCGAATCGGTCCATAGCTTGCACACAAGGTTACGTCCTTTCCTTCCTTTGGGATTAGGGGTAATATGGGCTAACAGGGACTCCTTCCTAAACCCTGTCCCTTCTCCTATACTATTAAAATAAGCCCATAATTTAGGAATCAGTTGTTCTTTTAATTTTTTATAATAGAGGGTCGAGAAGACATCCGGGCTTTTACCTGTGGGTGTATTTTTTAATACCATACCAGCAATCTAATCACCACTATATGCCATACCAGTGTTCTGATCACCGCCATATCCCATACCAGCATCCTGATCATTGCACTATGCAATACCAGCATTCTAATCTCCACCATATGCCATACCAGCATCCTGATTACCACCATAATCCATACCAGCATCCTGATCATTGCAATATGCCATACCAGCATTCTAATCGCCACCATATGCCATACCAGTGTCCTTATCATCGCCATAACCCATGCCAGCATCCTGACCATAACCCATCAAGGCATCCTGGTTACCGCCATGCGCCATACCATAGTTTGTAGACTCTATAACTTTCACACAGACTAAAAAATATTCACTGTTTAGAGTTATGTTTACTAAAAAAAATGTAGCAGAATACATTTTGGCCTAATTTTATGGAGAAAGATTATTTATTTGCAAAACTAAGAAAAAAGTGTTTTTTTTTTTTTTCTCAACATTTTTGGTATTTTTTTGTTTATATTTAGAAAAAAAAAACAAACACAGTAGTGAATAAATACCACCAAAAGAAAGCTCTACCTGCCTAAAAAAAAAGATAAAACTTTCATTTGAGTACAGCATTGCTGACCTGAGTAATTGTCACTCATATTGTGACAGCGCTGAAAGCTGAAAACTGGCCTGGACTGGAAGGAGGTGAAAGTGTCCGGACTTCAAGTGGTTAAATTCCAGTTTCACAAAAAAAACCTTTAGGGCCTAGTCACATTACATTGCTAGTACAGACATGAGCACAGACATGCATAATGTAGAGTGCTGCATTACATTTTGTATGCACTTTGGTGCAATTTGTTTTTACACGCTGCACTAAGGTGCATTGTTTTTTTTTCCCACAGCAGCAAATAAAATGATTTTCTTTTTTTGGCCTTTCACACATTGCAATGAGCTGTACAGTTGTATAAAAAATTGCGCTAAACACACATGTAATTAGTGTTTAACTAAAAAATCAACAAATATAAAACATTCAAAAACTTCCCAATAATAAATTGTCCCAAGGAAAAAGATAATCAGTCCTTGTGAATAAACACAAATATTTTCGCATCACCCGTAAAGAAATAATGAAAAAAAGTAAAAATGTAGAAATGAAATTCCCCCAGTGTTAAGAATATCCAATCACCACAAATCGAGTGCAACCTCCACCTTATAAATTGCACGCTTACCAGATAGTATGGACCCCCATCACAGAGGGTCAAACACACTTGCGGCTAATACCCAGCCAAGGCCTTTGATTGTGCTGTCAGGGTAGATGGAATCATAACCTTGTCAAGATTCACATTAGGTAGACACAGCAAGGATGGATGTCAGAGCTATCCACGGAACACTGAAGGCGAGGATACTCCCACAAACAGTAGATCTCTCGGGCGGCGCAGGCCTCCTCTCCGACCTGGGTGTTCCCGGTGACGGCGAGGCCCAGCAGAGCAGCCCGCTGTGAGCCCCGGAGTGGGTTATAGGAGGAATCCTGGAGCTTGGGGCAGACGGCGGGGAGGGAAGGAAAAGAGGTGGATGGACACAGACACCGAGAACAGCTACCATCTGGAACAATGGGGGTTCCACTGGATGCCAACATGCTGCACTAAGGTGCATTTTTTTTTCAGCAAGTAAAATTGTTTTCTTTTTTTGGCCTTTCACACATTGCAATGAGTGTTGTAATGACAAATAACTTCGTCACAAGTGCTCCTGACAAAGTAATTTCTATGAAATGTGTTAGAAGAAGCCAGAGCCCTGTGACTTTACCGCACATGTTGAAACTGCACGCACAAGACCAGAAAGTGGTCTAGCTCTCTCACACAAGACTGGGCATTCTGGTCCTCAGTGCTGGGTATAATCACTATAGGGTGTAAGTGCACTTTATTATGCGTTTATTATTATGTGTTTTCATAAAGAATGTTTGTGCAGTGATCTTCCCAATGCCATGTGTTGACAAAGATATACAGTATATAAAAAGAGACTAGTGAATATTTAACTTCCCTAAAGTACCTGTGTGTAATTGGTCAAATACAGTATCTACTGCTTTGGTTGACAATCTTATAAGGTTAATGGGTCAATAATAGAATGTGAGTTAATTAACAATTGGATGTCCATAGAAAATAAACAACACTTGTAAGAACAGGAGTATGATCATTTTACTTCTGGGGGAGTCAATGATGGAGAAGGATCTTGGTGTTCCGGTAGATCCTAAGCTTAATAGCATCCAATGCCAAGCTGTGGTTTCCAAAGTAAACAAAGTCCTTTTTTTGTATTAAGAGAGGCGTGGACTTCAGAGAGAGATATAATTTTGCCCCTGTACAAGTTATTAGTAAGACCTCATCTGGAATATGCAGTTCAGTTTTGGCCACCAGTTCATAAAAAGGATATTGGGGAATTGGAGAAAGTGCAGAGAAGGGCAACCAAACTGATAATAAGAGGCATGGAGGAGCTCAGCTATGGGGAACGATTAGAGGAATTTATTCTCGCTTGAGAAGAGGAGATTAGGGGGGATATGATCAACATATATAAATACATAAGGGGTCCATATAGTGAACTTGGAGTTGAGTTATTCACTTTGGGGTCATCACAGAGGACAAGGGTGCACTCTTTACATATAGAGGAAAAGAGATTTGATGATGTGAAATAGACTCCCTTAAGAACTGGTTTTGGCCAGCTCAGTAGATTGCTTTAAAAAAGTCCTGGATTCTGTAAATAACATAACTGGACTCTAACATTTATAGGTAAGGTTGATCCAGGGAATATCCGATTACCTCTCGGGGATCAGGAAGAAATTCTTTCCTCTGCTGGAGCAAATTGGATCATGCTTTACTGGGGTTTTTTGCCTTCCTCTGGGACCACTGTGGATATAGGATAGCGTGTATGGGATTGTATGATCCCCCCCCCCCTTTATTGGTTGAACTAGATGGATTTGTGTCTTTTTTCAACCAGACTAACTATGTATGTACAGTATCTCACAAAAGTGAGAACACCCCTCACATTTTTGTAAATATTTTATTATATCTTTTCATGTGACAACACTGAAGAAATTACACTTTGTTACAATGTAAAGTAGTGAAAATGTCCAAATTGGACCCAAATTGTCAATATTTTGTGTGGGCTCCATTATTTTCCAGCACTGCCTTAACCCTCTTGGGCATGGAGTTCACCAGAGCTTCACAGGTTACCACTGGAGTCCTCTTCCATTCCTCCATGATGACATCACGGAGCTGGTGGATGTTAGAGACCTTGTTCTCCTCAACCTTCTTTTTGAGGATGCCCCGCAGATATTTAATAGGGTTTAGGTCTGGAGACATGCTTGGCCAGTCCATCACCTTTACCCTCAGCTTCTTTAGCAAGGCAGTGGTCATCTTGGAGTTGTGTTTGGGGTGGTTATCATGTTAGAATACTGCCCTGCAGCCCAGTCTCTGATGGGAGGGGATCATGCTCTGCTTCAGTATGTCACAGTACATGTTGGCACTCATGGTTCCCTCAATAAACTGTAGCTCCCCAGTGCAGGCAGCACTCATGCAGCCCCAAACCATTACACTCCCACCACCATGCTTGACTGTAGGCAAGACACACTTGTTTTTGTACTCCCCACCACGCTTGACACCATCTGAACCATATAAGTTTATCTTTGTTTCATCAGACCACAGGACATGGTTCCAGTAATCCATGTCCTTAGTCTTCTTGTCTTCAGCAAACTGTTTGCGGGCTTTCTTGAGCTTCTTCTTTAGAAGAGGCTTCCTTCTGGGACAACAGCCATGCAAACCAATTGGAGGCAGTGTGCGGCGGATGGTCTGAGCACTGACAGGCTGACCCCCCTCCCCTTCAACCTCTGCACTAATGCTATCAGCACTCATACGTCTATTTCCCAAAGACCATCTCTGGATATGACGCTGAGCATGGGCACTCAACTTCTTTGGTCGATCATGGTGAGGCCTGCTCTGAGTGGAACCAGTCCTGTTAAACTGCTTTATGGACCACTGTGCTGCAGCTCAGTTTCAGGGTCTTGGCAACCTTCTTACAGCCCAGGCCATCTTTATGTAGAGGAACAATTCTTTTTTTCAGATCCTCAGAGAGTTCTTTGCCATGAGGTGCCATGTTGAACTTCCAGTGACCAATATGTGAGAATGAGAGCGATAACAACAAATTTAACACACCTGCTCCCCATTCACACCTGAGACCTTGTAACACTAACGAGTCATGTGACACTGGGGAGGGAAAATGGCTAATTGGGCCCAATTTGGACATTTTCACTTAGGGGTGTCCTGACTTTTCTTGCCAGTGGTTTAGACATTAATTTCTGTGTGTTGAGTTATTTTGAGGGGACAGCAAATTTACACTGTTATACAAGCTGTACACTCATTACTTTACATCACATGTGTCAAACACAAGGCCCGAGGGGCGAATCTGGTCCCCCAGGCCATTTCATGTGGCCCTTGGGGCTTTTTATTTTAGCCAGAAAGTGGTGGAACTCCATTCACTTCTGTGTTTAGCCTTCTGTGTTTACAAGAACATATTTCCTCTTGGCGGCTCGTGGCTCTCACATATACTTGCCTGCCCTACATGCACTCATGGCGGGGACAGGTGACGACCAATAATCTCTCTGCAAGTACACAGTACACTCCTTAACCCTGCAGTCTGTACACAGAACACTCCTTAATGCCCCATACACACGTGCAGATTATCTGCAGACTTTTGTCTGCAGACTTACCTTTTCTATGTAGTGCAAGGGCCTGCCGGATTGCATACAAATTGAAAGTGTTTAGGTTTGACCTCATATTATATGGTTTTGGTAAGTGTGCAGACAAAAGTCTGCGGATAATCTGCACGTGTGTATGGGGCATAACTCTGCACTCTGTACAAAGCATACTCCTGAACCCTGCACTCTGTATGTAGCCCACTCCTGAACTCTGCATACATAGTCTTACAGATACAACTGGCCCTTTGAGGGAAATCATAATGCCGATGCTGCCCTTGATGAAATTGAGTTTGACACCCCTGCTTTACATTGCAGCAAAGTGTCATTTCTTCAGTGTTGTCACATGAAAAGATATAATAAAATATTTACAAAAATGTGAGGGTTGTACTCACTTTTGTGAGATACTGTAACTATGTAACTTCTACTGACAGCTGTACCTAGGAATATTGCACTTTGTGGGTATAGGTATTGGGGCAATACGTTAATGAATTGTAATTGTGATTTTTATTATCTAATGATTCATTTTTCTTTTCGAATTGTGCTGTTTTTTTCATTAGCATTTGTGTTTATCATATATTTGAACACATAGTAGCTGGGTCAGGGTTTCATCTGCACTTTAGCTAAGTGCTGAATTTTTGTGAGATTTATGCTACAGCAGTAAAAGACCTGGAGGTCCTAAATCGCATTTGCCACCTGCTGACACTTAACATCCCCCTTCCTTGCCTTAATGCAGTGCAGCTACCTGATTTTTTCTTTTGTGCTTATCTGAGAGTGAAGAGTGTTAGGTGGCCGGCATTACCATATATAACAGCGCTGCATTATGGACAGATCACTGGATATGCTGACATACAGCTTATAGGCTGAGCTTCCAAGAGAAATACCACAGTAACAGGAGATGAGAATTTTAGATTTCACAGTAAAGGGGCTCTAAAGAACTGGAGATATAGATAGATCTAAGTAATGGATGTTTATAAAAATAAACTTTAAAAGTACACAGTGGTCAGGAACAACCCTACACTGAGCATATTTTATTTAGAATTTCTCTGGATCACATGGAGATCCTGAAGATGTATTGGGAACCCAAACATCGACATCTGTCTTTCTGTAACCGAACAAGCTCAGCGAATTCCTAGTTTTGATGAAACATTTGGAAATGTATATTACTAAAAACTGATGGGATGTTAGGACATAAATATACAGACACATGTATGTACTTATTTTGTACTTTAATTTTAAAATGAAGCAAAAAAAGCTTATTTTATGTATTAAGCGCCTATTGATTTTTTTTTTCCTTTTTTAACAGCAGGATTTTCCCTTTATTATTTCAGCTTTAAAATACAAAACCAAATCTTGGTTCCAAAAAAGATTGAAAGCAAAACCAGGACAAAAGGATTGTGTAAAACCTCTTACAGTGGTGCTTTACTGCCACCTAGTGGCTGAACTACTTAGGAATAAATGTTAAACCAAGATTCCAATTTTAATTGCCTGTGCTCTGGCTAGAAAAAGGAGAGATTTACAGCCAGTTTGTTTTGCTGCTAAGATTCTTCTTTTACAGTTTGCTACAATTTGACAAGTTCTACTGTTATCAGATCTCTGTTCATATATCCCATGTCCCTGGCTTTGAAAATACGTAGCAGATTCTCACAACCGGGCAGCTTCTGAAAAATAGAATTCTAGGTAATGCTGAAAGTAATTCTACCTATTCAATGGGGTTCATTTACTCTTTAATTTAAAGAGTGTAAACTGTCCCCTTGGCAAATTGAATGTTTGCTTTCCAAAAACAGCATTTACTTAGTTTAGTGAATAAGGTGAAAGTAGAAAGGAAATTTTATAATAGCACTGCATATTATTATATTTATTTATGTTAAATCTTATTTTTTATTTTTTGGTTTTGTAATGGAACAAAATACATTTATGTATGTTTAACTGGGTTAAACACAGTACATTTAATTGGCAAAGGCTTGGACAAAATCAAAGGGCAAAAATATATGACTTTAGTTTGAGCACACACAAAGACATATAGAAAAATGAGTAACAAGTACAATAGCACGGATGTCTTCTTTTGAGTGTTCATAATAATAGCACAATGATAAAGAGGTATTGTGTCCAGTTTTACTTGCACAGTATATTATTACATTTTTCACTGTGCAATGGTAGAAACTATAAAATAGTATTCCTCTATTAGAACTATGATACTAGAAGGTAGAAAGAAATTGAGAGAGCAAAAGTGAGGGGCAAGATCCAAAATAAAAAAGAAGGGAAAGAAAAAAAGAGGGGGAAAGGGATTGTTGGCACCTACTAGCCCGTCACAACTGCATAGTGATATCGGCCACGTTAGTTAGCCAATATATTTCGGAATTCTTGAGAACATTCAAAAGTTGTCCAGGCCCAACTTTTGGTTTATCCCTACAACTGCACTTTTGTAACCTCATTCCGTTGGTACCCCTGCTGAGCCGTTCCCCTGGTGTAGTTCGATACCCTTCAACAGCATCTGTAATCCTCATATCTGGGTACATGAATCCATAATAACCTTGGACACAGCATTTTGTATCTTTTGTTCTGTATTGAGGGGTCGGAGTATCTAGTTCGGGGTTTTTTTTTGGTGCACATGTTTATGTACATTAGGCATGCGCACAGGGTGTGCCAGGTGTGCCCAGGCACACCCTAATCACCCTGTGCAGCACAGATTCCCCCTCCTACCCTGACTCCCCTTACCCTCACCCCCGCAGCTCTGCTGGCTTCTCTCCCACCAGTTGTTGCTGCGGGGATGCTTTAGGATGAGTGGGGAAAGGAGCCGGTAAATATATAATTTACCGTCCCCTTCTGTTTCTGAATGAACATCGTGAGTGATTGGTAGTGTATGTTTGAGCTTTGGTGTGCACACCCTAATGCATTAGGCTGAACACACCTATGTGTACATATATGTTACTATGTATGTATGTGTGTATATATATATATATATATATATATATATATATATATATATATATATATATATGTGTGTATTTATTTATATAACTTTATATGTATATACTGTTAAAAAAAATTAAAGGAACACTTTTTAATCAGAGTATAGCATCACGTCAATTAAACTCCAGGTCAGTTAAGTAGCAGAGGGGGTTGTTAATCAGTTTCAGCAAGTGTTAATGAAATTAACAACAGGTGCACTAGATGGGCAACAGTGAGATAACCCCCAAAAAAGGAATGGTTTTACAGGTGGAGGCCAGTGAATTTTTTTTTTGCTAATTTTTTTGCTAATTTGCTAATTTTTTCTAAATGTTTTTCACTAGTTTTGCATTTGGCTAGGGTCAGTGTCACTACTGGTAGGCAATACCTGGACCCTATAGAGGTTGCACAGGCAGTCCAAGTCCTCCAGGATGGCACATCAATACGTACCATTGCCAGAAGGGTTGCTGTTTCTCCCAGCATGGAGGAGATTCCGGGAGACAAACAGTTACTCTAGGAGAGCTGAACAGGGCCATAGAAGGTCCTTAACTCATCAGCAGGACCGGTATCTGCTCCTTTGTACAAGGAGGAACAGAATGAGCACTGCCAGAGCCCTACAAAATGACCTCCAGCAGACCACTGGTGTGAATGTCTCTGACCAAACAATCATAAACAGACATTATGAGGGTGGCCTGAGAGCCCAACATCCTGTTCTGGGCCCTGTGCTCACTGCCCAGCACCTTGCAGCTCAATTGGCATTTGCCATTGAACACCAGAATTGGCAGGTCCGCCTTTATGAATGCGTCTCTGTATGTATACATGTGTGTATGTATGTGTGTGTGTGTGTATGTATGTATGTGTGTACATGTGTGTATGTGTATGTACGTATGTGTATAAATGTGTGTCTATGTGTGTGTGTGTGTGTGTACATGTGTCTGTATGTGTGTACATGTGTATATGTGTGTGTGTGGTATGTATGTGTGTACATGTGTGTATGTATGTACTGTATGTGTGTAAATGTGTGTCTATGTGTGTGTGTACATGTGTCTGTATGTGTGTACATGTGTGTGTGTGTTACTTTTAATCCTGACCCCCCTATTCCTGTACCATCAGAACTGTTTTTTTAGGACTTGTTTGTGATAGCAGCAAGGACTGCTGCTCCTCTGAAAATAAATCCATGCTCAGATTGCTATTCAGAGGCATTTAACAGGTGGTAAAGAGACAATATGTTGCCTCCTCACCAACTGTTTAAAGCCTGTAAATGAAGCATCACTACACTGCAATCATGCTATGCACACAGTTGAGGGGTGGTTGTAGTGCAGCCCCATTCCCGCTGGGTATACCTCCAGCTGCAGCCACAGCATGTGTACACCCACACCCGCTGCCTCTGCAGCTAAAGATGGAGAAGTTGAGGGTGGTAACAACAGCTCGACTATGTGGTTTTACTGCCCCTCCAACCTGACATGTGAACAAGCCCTTGGTTCATATCTGTGTAGTGCATGCTATGTGTAGGGCATCCCATTAATATCAATGGGCTTCCCTACCCGCAGAAATGCAGGGAAAGAAGTCCCTGACCCTTTTTTTAAAATTGCGCCGCACCCTAAAAGCACCCCCTGTTTGCCAATCTGTGGGGCACTATTTAGAATAATGTCACCCCTAAAGAGCAGAGCATTTGTCTGTGTGTCAGGAATGAGCGCGATTAAGCGAATGTTCCGCTCATTGATGCTCTGGTCCATATCTGGGAGGAAATACCCCAGGACATCATCCATCATCTCAAAAGGAGCCTGCCCCGACATTATCAGGCATGCATACAGGCATGTGGGGGCCATACAAACTACTGAGTACCATTTTGAGTTGCTGCAATGAAATTTCAGCAAAATGGACTAGCCTGCTGCATCGTTTTTTCACTTTGATTTTCAGGGTGTCTGTATGTATGTATGTGTATAGATACAATATATACTTTTTTATCTTTATATATATATATATATGTATATTTTTTTTTTTTTTTTTTTGGTTACCCTGTATGATACCTCTGTACCTTTTGTGTATTTGTAGACTCTGTTTTGTTATTGAAAATTTCAATAAATTAAGATTAAACACAAAAGTTGTCCTGGCGTGTCCAGTATGTCTGTCCAATTAATCGTATTCTGTGGTTACTAGATGTTCAAAGTGCATAATAGTATCCAATTCAGTAACCTATTCCGCTAAAGTGGAAGGTGATGCAAAATGTCCTTTGTAATTGACCATATTGTGCCAGGAATAATAGATAATAAGGCATTAGGTATCACAATATCCGTTACCCTAATATAAGTTTGTAACGTACGGGCCCAATTGTTGAATTTGTTTGTAACTCTATGGCATACAGATTTCCAGGTGGACTAACTGTGTACATTTACCTTTCACCAAGTAAGTGTGCCAACTGTTCAGCTCATTGGATAAAGTAAAATGCTTCAAAAGCAAGAGAAGACGGTTTGATCGCTGGATATTTTTTAAAATCATTTCCCTTCAAACTTTATTAAAAATCATGCCAGCTTTTGAAATTCTTCATTATTATTGCAGTTTGAAGGTAGATTGTTTACAAAGAAAACAACATGGGAACTAAACCTGTACACTCTTCATTAGAAACACCACGCTTTAGACAGCCGAGGTTACTGGTGGATGGCTTTATGTCCGCTTTGAGGTTTGCTTTTTCTAATTGAAACTTTGGATTGAGCCTTCTGATAAGAGAGGAGTGGGTGCGATAAGACTTTTACTTGTTTATGAAAATATAATAAACATAAGTCCACACTATTATACACCTAAACAAATGTAAATGCCTCAGCAGCTTGCAGAAAGACTGACGTATTTAGCCCTTCAAAAATGTACATGAAAAACTGCAAAGCTTAAAATAAATTACTTTTCTTTAAAAAGATGTTCTCTCATTCATTCAGTGACCTCCACCAAGTTTATGCCCTTCAGTCAGTGACCTCCATCAAGTCAATTCACCCAGAATATTTCAAGTCCTGAAAAGCTATTAAATTCAAGTGCTGAATATACAGTGCCTTATGAAAGTATTCGGCCCCCTTGAACTTTTCGACCTTTTGCCACATTTCAGGCTTCAAACAAAGATATAAAACTGTAATTTTTTGTGAAGAATCAACAACAAGTGGGACACAACCATGAAGTGGAACAAAATTTATTGGATATTTCAAACTTTTTTAACAAATAAAAAACTGAAAAATTGGGAGTTCAAAATTATTCAGCCCCTTTACTTTCAGTGCAGCAAACTCTCTCCAGAAGTTCCGTGAAGATCTCTGAATGATCCAATGTTGACCTAAATGACTAATGATGATAAATAGAATCCATCTGTGTGTAATCAAGTCTCCGTATAAATGCACCTGCACTGCGATAGTCTCAGAGGTCCATTTAAAGTGCAGAGAGCATCATGAAGAACAAGGAACACACCAGGCAGGTCCGAGATACTGTTGTGGAGAAGTTTAAAGCCGGATTTGGATACAAAAAGATTTCCCAAGCTTTAAACATCCCAAGGAGCACTGTGCAAGCGATAATATTGAAATGGAAGGAGTATCAGACCACTGCAAATCTACGAAGACCTGGCCGTCCCTCTAAACTTTCAGCTCATACAAGGAGAAGACTGATCAGAGATGCAGCCAAGAGGCCCATGATCACTCTGGATGAACTGCAGAGATCTACAGCGGAGGTGGGAGACTCTGTCCATAGGACAACAATCAGTCGTATACTGCACAAATCTGGCCTTTATGGAAGAGTGGCAAGAAGAAAGCCATTTCTTAAAGATATCCATAAAAAGTGCGGTTTAAAGTTTGCCACAAGCCACCTGGGAGACACACCAAACATGTGGAAGAAGGTGCTCTGGTCAGATGAAACCAAAATTGAACATTTTGGCAACAATGCAAAACGTTATGTTTGGCGTAAAAGCAACACAGCTCATCACCCTGAACACACCATCCCCACTGTCAAACATGGTGGTGGCAGCATCATGGTTTGGGCCTGCTTTTCTTCAGCAGGGACAGGGAAGATGGTTAAAATTGATGGGAAGATGGATGGAGCCAAATACAGGACCATTCTGGAAGAAAACCTGATGGAGTCTGCAAAAGACCTAAGACTGGGACGGAGATTTGTCTTCCAACAAGACAATGATCCAAAACATAAAGCAAAATCTACAATGGAATGGTTCACAAATAAACATATCCAGGTGTTAGAATGGCCAAGTCAAAGTCCAGACCTGAATCCAATCGAGAATCTGTGGAAAGAACTGAAAACTGCTGTTCACAAACGCTCTCCATCCAACCTAACTGAGCTTGAGCTGTTTTGCAAGGAGGAATGGGCAAAAATGTCAGTCTCTCGACGTGCAAAACTGATAGAGACATACCCCAAGCGACTTACAGCTGTAATCGCAGCAAAAGGTGGCGCTACAAAGTATTAACTTAAGGGGGCTGAATAATTTTACACACCCAATTTTTCAGTTTTTTTATTTGTTAAAAAAATTCATGATTGTGTCCCACTTGTTGTTGATTCTTCACAAAAAATTACAGTTTTATATATTTAAGTTTGAATCCTGAAATGTGGCAAAAGGTCGAAAAGTTCAAGTGGGCCGAATACTTTCGCAAGGCACTGTACTTGATGGAGGTCACTGACTGAAGGGCATAAACTTGGTGGAGGTCACTGAGTGAAGAAAAGCACATCTTTTAGAAGAAAAGTTAATTATTCCAACTGCTGCACTTTTTCATGTTAGTTGACACTGGTGTGTATACATTTCAGCTTGAGCTATTGAGCTCTGTAAACAAGAGGCTTTATATCAAAGAAGCAAATGGAGAGTTTCTAAAATTTGAAAAAGAGCATGAAGATCCATCTACTGGCTCAGAATGAGAATTCAAAATGTTCATGTGCAATATTTCATTTCTACCTGACCTAAGGAAAAAAAAATGTCCTGGCTGTCATGCTGACCAACTGGCTTCAACATTTTCTGCATTAGTGACGCAGAACAAGTATGTAGACCAGGACAGTCAGAGCCAATTTAGGGTTCCATGCGCTGTTGCAATTCGAATGACAATTGCACGGTCATGCAACACTGTACCCAAACAAAATTTAAAAAAAAATTTCACACAAATAAAGCTTTCTTTTGGTGTAATTTAACCACTTCCAGATGGCCTACCGCATATATACTGTGGCAGAGCAGCAGGGCGGGCCGGCTGTGCGAAATCACATCCATGTACGTGATTTCGTCCACAAGGTCTGGGCTCCCTCCCCCGATTGCACGCAGCAGGAGCCAATAAGTGGGTCCGGTGGCCGCGATAGCCACCGATCATTCAGAGGAAAGGCACATTGGCTGTCTGCCTATGTAAACAAGGCAGATCGCCATTCTGTGAGGGAGGAAAATGGAGATCTTCTGTTTCTGCTAAGCAGAAACACGGATCTCTGTTTTCCTCCAGTCACAGTATCCCCCCCCCCCACCCTTAGAAAGCCCTCCCTAGGAGCCCACTTAACCCTTTGATTGCCCCTGATGTTAACCCCTTCCCTGCCAGTGTCATTTATACAGTGACAGTGCGTTTTTTTAGCACTGATCGCTGTATTGGTGTCACTGGTCTCCAAAAATTGTCCCTAATGCCCCATACACACGTGCAGATTATCTGCAGACTTACCTTTTCTATGTAGTGCAAGGGCCTGCCGGATTGCATACAAATTGAAAGTGTTTAGGTTTGACCTCATATTATATGGTTTTGGTAAGTCTGCAGACAAAAGTCTGCAGATAATCTGCACGTGTGTATGGGGCATTAGTGTCAGATTTGTCCGTCGCAATGTCGCAGTCCCGCTAAAAATCGCTGTTTACCGTCATTACTAGTAAAAAAATAAATACAAATTCCATAAATCTATCCCAAAGTTTGTTAACGCAATAACTTTTGCGCAAACCAATCAATACACACTTACTGGGTTGTTTTTTTGTTTTTTTTTTTAACAAAAACATGTAGCAGATTACATATAGACTTAAATTGATGAAGAAAATTGATTTTTTTTTTTTTATTGGATAAGTTTTATAGCAGAAAGTAAAAAATATTGAGGTTTTTTTTTCAAAATGTTTTTGTTTAAAGCGCAAAAAATAAAAATACAGAGGTGATCAAATACCACCAAAAGAAAGCTCTGTTTGTAGGGAAAAAAATTACATCAATCTTATTTGGGTACAGTGTCGCACGACTGCGCAATTGTCAGTTAAAGCAACACAGTGCAGTATCACAAAAATGGCCTTGTCAGGAAGAGGGTAAAACCTTCTGGGGCTGAAGTGGTTAATCACCACTGGGTTTTTTATTTTTTGATAGCTTGTTATAAAATCTTGTAAATAGGTAACTTTTCTTTTTCACTGATGGACACTGATGAAGCTGCACTGATGAGGCGGCACTGATAGGTGGCACAGAAGGGCACTGAGAGGTGTCATGATAGGCAGCACTAATAGATGACACTGATGATGAAGCACTGATAGGTGGCACTGGTTGGCACTGATCAGCAGCACTGGCGGGCACAGATTGGGACGGATTTCCCTGTAACAGAAGCCGGTCACTGGCTTTCTTCTATTCCCCTCACGCGAATCATAAGGAGAAAAGAAAGCTTATATCCAGATTCTGTTTACTTCCATGATCAGCTGTTATTGGCTGATAGCTGATCACGTGGTAAAGGGCCTCTGTGATTGGCCCTTTACCCCGTTCTGTGATCAGCCAACTGGAAAAAGGACTTGATGATCACAGAGTGGGTTAAAGTGGTAATAAACTCTACTTTGTCACTTCTACCTACAGGTAAGATTTTAATAAAGTATAATGAAAATCTCCAAAAATGTTTAGGAGATATTTACGTTTTGCATCTGGTGATGTCACAGGGGCATGCGCACTGCACTCTGATGTGGGGGCACATTGAATGTGCTGTCAATTCAGAGAGCTGTGACGTGACCGTGACTTCCATGCACATGAGTGATGGCATTGCGGCTCGGCCATTCAAACAGCCGCAGCCCGGGAATCCCGAAGGAAGACCAGGTGAACATGGAAGCCTTTTCAGCATCAACAGCATGTCAATGGAAGGATCTGGTTTACAGGTAACACTTTGCATACTAGCACGTTATGCCATTCATTTTCAGGAACATCCACCATACACTTAAATGAATAAGTGTGGGAGGAGTATCTAAACCTACTTATTTTTGGTGGTTGCATTTGTTTTCTGTTTTCAAGCTTTTTTCCCTTTACTATCATCCAATAGGGTCCATCCAATGGGCTTAAAAAAAACACCAGTTCCCTTCCTGAAAACAAACGTTCATATTGTTTTTGTACGAGCATTTAGCGTTTCTTTTTGCCAAAAAACCTCCTCTCAAAAATGCAATCCAGGTTTTTTTTTCTTCCTGCCTCTAAAACGATGAACCTAAAATTTGCTTCTAAACATCCTAATGTGCATGGACACATAGGATAGCATTGAGCTGCTTCTACAGGCAAAACACAAAACTCCTGTAAAAGCTGTTTTTTAAGCTAGCGTGCAATGAGCGTTCCTGCTAGTAACACACTTCCTGTCCTAGTGTGACAACACTCCCTCACTGTACGGTGTGCATGCAGGAGCAGCGTTCTCACCCTCCTCACTTTCATAATTTAGGGGGGAGGTGTTATGTGGTCTACCAAGAGAACCGAGAGACAAAAACTCATGACAGCTGGTAGAGGCAGTGAAATCTATCAAGTCATTCCATGTTTGGCAGTATTAACAGGTATTTGTGTGTAATTATAAAAGAGATTACCTTTATATGAGTTTTCTGGTGTCAGAAAAGTACAAACACTGGGATCGATTCACTAAAAGATAAATACTGTATGAATTTTTGCCTTAAAGTAGAAGTCCAGTCCAACACTAACTATACTTATACATGATCCTAAGCCTATTCTAACTTCCCCGTAAAGGAAAGATGTCTATACTGTACTTACCTATTCTGAAGGTACTCAAGTCCGGTCATATGACCGGCTCCCAGTAACGTATTCACTGTAGAGGAAGGACAGCCGACAATGGATGCTCCATAGTAAGTATGACGTTATCATGTAGGCATATCTCCTCTTCACTGAAGCCAGCTGCTGGAGAGATCATGTGATCTCAAAAATAGTCAAAATTTAACACCTAAATTTAGTGTTATTTCCAATGTTTTATTGCAATTTTTTCTTTTTAAAACAGGCTAACACTGTGCCAGATAGAGATTTTTCTGTGAATGTAGGCACAGAGAAAAATTGTAACTATAACTATAAAAACTTTGTAAGGATAGGGTAGTGGTCGTTTGTCACATCCTCTGGTTGGACACCAAGCAAGGGTCACATGAGAAGTCTACTCTGGGGAGGGTTCTTCTGAGTTATGCTAAGCACCAGATACAGGGTCACTTTACTATACTTTGCTTTGTGTCATCTTCGTCAATGCCCTGGGACAAGGCTGCCGTGGAGGAATACTTAACCTTAAGATGGGTCCCTGCTCTTAGAGATGAACGTACATCATGTACACTTGGATTAGAACTGTTCTCCAGTTAACTCTTGGTTCCCCGTGACAACGTACATCTTCTCAGTAACGTGCACTTAGGTGTGACATGTTGAGCTATGTCCCCATCCACATGTTTAAGATTATATATATATATATATATAGTAGCGGAGTGGGCCCCGCTGTGCACTCTGCATGGACTCCCCACGTGAACTTAACTCTTGAACCTCAAAATCTCTGTATAGGATGGGAACCTCTGCTGCACACATCAGCTCCCTTTGCTCTGGGAGACAGACCGCTGGCAGAAGAAAGTGCCGACAACATCTCCATCACTGCTAGAGGCTGTTACATAAATACCAGCTACACGCTACCGACAGGCTGCTTGTTAAATGTTTATTACTCTTGGCAACCACTATTGTCTTCACATTACTCCACATACCCCCAATGTGTTAAGAAAGACCCACTTGGTAAACTGTGTGTGTGGCGGTTACTTGTGATGCACCTCTTTAGCAACTTCACACCAGGCAAGGACAAGGTTCCAATATTTTACTTAGAAAAAAGTGCAAAAAGGAACAATCCAAAGACCAACATTCTTACAGCACAACTGGTAACTACAGGCTTGTGCTGTCCCAGTATACCTGCAAAGGTGAAGTCTAAGCAATTACAGTCCTTCAATCTCATGCAGATGCAAGTTCTTCAGAGGCATGCTCCAGTGCTGGCGGCAAACCCTCAGTACAGATGGCTTTAAATCCCAGCAGTGATAGCTAACTTCTTTCAGCTCCTTGTGGGTATCATTCTCTGTCTCGCTCCCCCTTACAGGCCCTGGATACAGCTATCCCTTTCCCCTAAGGCCTCCAAAGGGGAAAATCTCCATACGCTTTGTCCCCCAAGAAGGAACTCCTCTGGGGGCAAACGATGACTCCTACTGGACCACTGTCTCATATTTGTATACCACAGGATTAGAGGGCTGGACCCAGAGCTGAAAAAGCCCAAAAAGACCAAAGAACCATGAAAGCATTACCTCCTACCCTTCCGGCCAAGACAGCACCCATCTAGCTGTTTTAACCCACTTACAACTTTCTTGCGCTTCACTCACAAAACAATCTCCCTTCAGCACAATGTTACAACGTTTTTACATTATGGAGCATAACTACCACATTCCTACATTGTTTTCTTTTAACTTATTGGCCAGTGCAGACTCTCTCTCATTATTTGTACAATCCTAAATATCAACTGACTACCAAAATAACAATAAGGGCTTTTTTGCGGTATTTATGGATTTACTGCACATATATACTGAACTTGATGTTTACCGCCAATTCGTCAGTTTACAATCAATGAACTGACATTTTTTGTATCGCTAATTGTTTTCTATGTGTCCTAGCAGGGACTGGCATTCTTCTAGTGCAGAAATACACAGGCTACTGCACTATATGTGAACAGGCCTTTGTGGGCTGTTGTTGAGGCCTTTAAATTCATGGCGTCTGAACAGAGCGAATCATGTGTCGTCAGTACCACAAGCTTTTATCAGTACACATGGATGCAAAAAAATATGCTGAAGGTGGTATTTAGGAACCAATGGATGAGAGTGCATGAGGTATACTGCAAGTATGACCACAACACCTTACATAGGGAAGAGGAACGTGTACATTATTTGGATTTCAAATTGGTGAAGTTCTAAGTTTAGTTATTGGTGTGAAGTTGAAAAGAACCATGTATAATAAAAGGCAATAAAGAAAGTATCAGCAATGTAGGCCAATTAGACCTTGTGCTTAGCCTAGGTCATCAGATAAGTTTGTTAAATTAAGTTTAGAACATACAGGTTAATAATGCACATAGGCATGCACAGAGGGTGTGCCCAATGTGTATCAGTCACTGGTGGCGGACCTCAACATCCCCCGTATGGAAGAATAGGAAGCCAGTATTGAAAGAAACAATGCCATTGCAGGCCTCCATCTGAAAATGGTGGTTGCCTTGCTGTCTCTTGTATCTGAACCACTGACCCAAACTAGCATTCAGATTAGGAAAGGCAGAACTCCTAATCAATATGCTTCTTCCAAGTCACTGGCTGAATAAGTATCAAAGCCATTGGATCACCATGACGGCCTAGTAATTAGCATTTGTAGTAGAATATGTCTGCAATGGCAGCCTTTATGCTTCACCAGTACCAGTTTATACACAGGTCATGCATGAGAGGAGCCTCAAGTTTCTTTAGACTGGAGAGGCAAGAGAAATAAAAAAAAAAAAAAAAAAAAGGAGCCCTTGGTACAGAAAGTGAAAGGAAATCTCAGCATTGACCCAAAACAAAAAAGTAATGGGTTTTACCTATAGTTCTAGTTTAATGTTGAATATTGTGGTGAATGTGTAATTCTCTAGTTGACAGAGCCACAAAACTCCATACTTCCTCCAAGATAATTTTATTCTCAACACTTTCTCATTTATGAAGTAGGCTATGGTAATCTTATGTAGGCTGAGGACAGAACTCAAAAAGGAAGAATTCATGAGTAACTCCACTTTTGTTTAGAAAAAAAAAAAAAAAAAAAAAAAAACACCACAATCCCCTCTGGGTGATCAATGTACATTGCAGGGATTTTAACAAACTAGGTTGTTGATGCTCACTGGTTTCTGTTATGAGGAAAAAGTTTTTTTTTTTTTTTTTTTAAAACGTTTCTAAATGGCAGGACTTTCATCATCAGTGGATATACTTGCAGAGCTCTAATGAGGAACGCTGCAGTGCCTGTATGCCTTTAAAAGTTTAACCCTTTAGCAAAATCTCATCAAAAATGACATTTTGTTGCAGAGGATGCCTAAAATCTGACTTGTATCTTAGTGCAGACCTCTGGGAAAATCAGTGAGACAAATCACACAAGCAGCAAATGACATTTCTGAGGAAGTTCTGTACACTGTGTACATAATGCCTCCAGGGTGCCATATTGCATTGAGTTTTACAGCACTGCAGAGTTAAAAAGAAAATACATTTTTGTAAAAATGCTAGATTTTTTTTGTTTTATTTGTCATTTTTTTTTTTTTTTTCAAAAAAAAAAAAAAAAAAAAAAAAGTTGAGTTACCCTGAACTTATTGGACTCCTGCAAGTTTCTTGCTTTTTTTTTTTTTTTTCCAATTTTTCGGTTAGCAATTTGTCTTGGTATGTGTGTGTACTTTAGGGCCCGCTTATACTATGAAGTTACCTGCATTCTTCCCTGTGGATAAATGCAGGCAACTTCCACTACAAATAATAAACAATATTTTTCTATGTTTCATGCTTTTACTAGAACACCGTTTCACTGCATTTCAGAGATGTGCAATATTATGCAACATTTGCATTTCATCATACCTCTCTGGAAAGGAAAAAGAAAAAAGAAAAAAGAAAAAAGAAAAAAGAAAAAAGAAAAAAGAAAAAAGAAGAAGGAAGAAGGAAGAAGGAAGAAAGAAGAAGGAAAGGGAGCTTTGTGATGCAATTAAATACACATCACACTGCCCCCTACTGGCTGCTGGGACAGACAGCTGCTGCACACTAAACCACTGATATAGTGTACAGGGCATTGTGAACGGGCCGTAAAGAGAAGTAAAGCTTCCTCTGTAACTTGTACCTATAGGTACGGTAAGTCTATGATAAGTTTTACCTATAGGTACTGTAAATTGCTCCTAAACATTCACCGTTTAGGAAATATTTACTTTGCATGCAGCCATTGAAAATCACTGACGCATATTTTTTTTGCATTTTTAGCAAGTAAAAATGCATCAGTGTGAAAGCAGCCTTAGTCATTTCATAAACCTTCATTAATTGTTTGTTTGAAGCAGCCATTGAAAAAAAAGACTTCAGAATACATTTGCCAAAAAAAAAAAAAAATAAGTTAGAATAAAAGGATAGTGTAGTGTAGCCCTGCACCTTCATTTAACCTAGACTCTTGGTGTCTCATGTCGTTCCCCCCCCCCCCCCCCCACCCCGACCCAAAAAACAAGTTACATTTCCCAGAGAAAATAAGGCAAAATGCACCTCAGAAGGCCAAATGCAGGAATGGTTTATTCAAAAACTAAATTTTAAATTGAATATTCAAAAAATTCCACGAACAGCTTAAATGGGATGAGCTAATACTTTAACAATGAATGATACAGGAAAATTACAATAAAAGGTTATTGTTTTTGGTTACTGGTAGTACATCATAAAAGGGCTAAGAAATACATATTTTAGTTTGTTTCCTTTATATTCAGAATGGTAACTAATTAAAAACTTAAACAAAAAAAAAAAAAAAAAATGACACCCCTAATTAAGGACAACATTGGCTAGTTCACAGACAGACTCCCTTGTGGTTGGGCTCCATCTGTCTTACAGTTGTGCAGGAACAAGTTCTGTTTTTCCCTTTTCTGTGACCACAGTAATAAGGCTGCCAGACTTTGGCCTGTTATCCCCAGTTGTCCAGTTATAAAATGTTCTGCAAAGGAGGAAATAAAATATTTAATAAAGGGTCAGTTATTGCATGATGATCAGACAAGAAGAACAAACAGCAAGTTACATCAATACATTAATACCAACAATTAATACCAATATAAACTAAAACTAAAAGAGCAATAGCTGTGATAACAGCAGAAGTGAATATATTTTTAACACTGTCATCAATTATGATGATAACAGTATTTGTTGACAAATTTTAGACTAGTTATTCATGTGTTACTGAGCCAATTACTTCATTATCTAAATAGATCACATTGATAAAAGAAATGGGTAAAAATTCATAAATATATGATCAGCATTAGACCTGAATATTTAAATATTGTAACATGAGCTATAAACTATAAATCCCATATTCAAGTGTATGTTAAAAAGGCAAAAACACTTTTGTTTTAGATATAGTGGGTTAAGCGGACCTTTGATGGATCAAAACTCAACAGGGATGACTTCTAAGGCCGGGCTCACATCTGTGCGAATTGGATGCGGTTTTCGCATGTTCGGGGCAGGCGTGGGGTGGTTTCCAAAAAAATCCTGTGTGTGTTTTTGGGCCCGATTCCGGTGCGAATTCAGGCAAAAATTCAGACCAAAACTGCACCGAACCGGTGAACAAAAAACGCACCAGGCCCCAGGCTGGAAAAAGCGGTCACACATGTGAACCCGGCCTAAACAATCAGCTTCTTTCCAACTGGAATGTTGGAAAACTTTTCCCAGTCAGCAGCTGCAGCCATGATCAGTGTATTCTGACAGCTGAGGAGTCCCGCTGTCAGGGTACAATGGCACAGCAGGGAGGATTCCTCCATCCATCTCCCTTGTGTTGAGGATGAAATCAGTTTTGCCGGCTGATGAAAAAATAAAAAACGATCCAGCCATCACCAACCCTAAACTTTTTTTTTCCATTACCTGTGATCCTGTTCGATAGATCCCCGCCTACTGTATAGATTATCCATGGGATAAAGATAGCCATACAATATCAGTGGGTTCTCTGCTAATGAATACTGTATTATGTATCAGGATTACCATAGATTCGTTTCACAAACTGAGCATGTAAACGGTTTTCGTGCAAGTTACCTGAGATTTCCCATAGGCTTATTAGATCGCACATTTTTGATGCATTTTCTGAAAATGCACCAAAAGTCTTGTATGCTGCATCTTTTGAGCGCTTTTAGAACAAAAAAAAAAAATGCACCAAGAATGCACGCTGTAATAGAAAGCTTATGGGAAACCATGGATAACCTGTACAAAATCTGCAGGTACATGGCACTGCACCCGCCCTGCGGCCAAACCGCACCACAGCAAATGTAAAACTGCCTTTAGCGTTTAAGGTGCCTTAACTGCAGAAATATGTGAGAAATGAAAGCTGTACAGCAGAGCATGTGTAATGTTCATACATGCTAAGAGGGTATGTAAAAAGGAATATATTACACACCTCATTTACATACTAGCACTTTACAGTGCTAGAGAAATACTGTCACTGCATACAGCATCAGACAGTAATTGTGCCGAGCGGAACATCACAAGGTAAACAATATAATAAGAACATAGTCTGGGGCGAGAGGCTGGCAGCTGATAAGAGGATACTGTGTACTCACTCCGCGATAAAGTCTAATGGTGTCCAAGAACTGAAGTCTGCATCAGGCATTGAGGCTCTGTTGGCTGGCGTATCCAAGGTAACGCTGGCAATGGAAAAAGATAACGATTAATAAAACACACACTGTACACCTAAGAGCAGCATTGTATGTTAACCCTTCCGGGAATCTACAAAACAGCGCCGATATATATTTGTACATTTAGACAGAAGAGGCTCCTCTTCTGTCTGCCATCTAGGGCTGCAACTAACGATTATTTTCATAATCGATTAGTTGGCCGATTATTGTTTTGATTAATCGACTAATCGGATAAAAACCTCAACAGGTTGGTGTATAATTTAGTTAATATTCTTGAATATCTATATGCAGTGGTAAATATAAATATCCAGCTAAATAGTTGGATATTTAATCCACTATGAGACAGATATAGGTATTATTGGAGGTTTAAATTAGGGATCGACTGATTATCGGCAAGGCCGATATATCGAGGGCCGATATTGACTTTTGCCAATATATCTGTATCGGCCCTGGAACTGGCCGATATTCCAAACATTGCTCATGTAAGGGTAAAATTATGTCACATGGCATAATTCCATTTACACATTTTATTGAATATGCCACTTACATGTGTACAAATTAAAGATATAAGCAATTCCACATTAGCAGATCTGCTGGCAGATCGGTATCTCTCACCCACTTGCCGCAAGTGATACCCAGGTGATACCGCTCCATTCGGCATCCACTCAATACTGCTGTCTCTCACCCACCCAATACCGATCCGTCTCTCACCCACTTGCCGTAAGTGACACCCGGGTGATACCACTCTGTCCGACGTGACCGCCAAGATCGTATGCTGGACGGACAAATCTTCAAATAGTGTGTGTGGTTTTTGCTCAGGAGTTCTATTCATTTTAAAATTGAATGTTAAAAGCAAGTGGAATTTTCAAACACCACTCGTCCATTCAACAAATATACAAATCATTTTTGTATAAATATAGATGCAAATATTTTTTGTCCAAAAATCCAATACATGTATGGGCAGCATAAGACATTTAGTAACACCAACACAAAAAGCAGCATGCTTTTTTTTTTTTTTTTTTTTAATCACCTTTCATGATGGGGTAAAAAAAAAAAAAAAAAAAACAAAAAAAACTCTGCCTTTAGAATCACTTGGTTCCTTCCCTTGCCCAGGACTACATTTCCCATGAGGCATTGCTCCTCACACATTCACAAGTTCTCTACCATCAACTGACATGTACGGACGGTGTACTGAGCTGTATGTGCGTTGCACTGTATTTTCTGATATGTAAACAAATAATGCATTCTGTATGCACAACAACTAATCGGCTGACCGATTAATCGATTACGAAAATAGTTGACAACTTTTTTTTTTATAATCAATTAGTTGTTGATTAATCGATTAGTTGTTTCAGCCCTACTGCCATCAAAGCAAGCTGTTTGCTATGGGGTGCTTCGTTGCAGGCAGCCCTCCAACTGATAGACTCGTTTGGTAACTTTTCTGGGATACGGATCATTTGGGACAAATCAAATCAAGTTTATCCCCTTGGCTCCAGGTCTACCCCTCTGGCCACTGGTACTTCATTGCAGTGGGTTACAGAATTTAGGTATTTGGGGATTAGGGTGTCCATTGATGTTCGTTCATATGGTGTGGTTAATTTGGGGAGCTGTTATATATGGGATCGAGGTGTGTCTCCGTCCCAAATAGTGCAAACACCAACAAAAATCATAGCCCATGGGACTTTTAAACGAGACACAAGCAACGGATTAAAAACACAAAAAAGTATTTTTTGAAAAAACGACAAAAATTTTAGAATCATATCATGATAAATAATTTCCAAAAAGGTCCAACAGTAGAAAATACATAGGATGCATGCGTGTCAATGTATAAACATTCCAACAACCCTTGACCATCTGTACCATCTCTCTACACATTTCACGAGATACAAAACTCACTTCCTGAGATGCACAGATGAGAATCTAAAAAACACAAATTCAATTTAGAGAGAGAAAATATATATGTTTTTTATAATAATAATAATAATAATAATAATATTAATAGATCCCACCTCGTAACCGGACTGACAATTCATATAGTTGTCCGAATCCTCATTGGTCAATTGTCCAAATGGCTCAAAAAAAAAAAAAAAAAAAAAAGGCACACCGGACGAGAACACCCCCTGGTCTCTTAAATAATTTGTGTTTTTAGATTCTCATCTGTGCTTCTGAGGAAGGGTTTTGTATCCCACAAAACACGTAGAGAAATGAACGGCACAGACAGTCTAGTATTGTTCGAATGCTTACACATTGACACGCATACTATGCATTTTCTACGGTTGGATCCTTTTGGCAATTTTTTATCATGATAGGATTTTAAAATGTATATATGAGGTTATGTGCTTCAAATAATACATTATTGATTTTTTAATCCGTTTTAATCTGGTTCTCGTTTAAAGTCCCGTGGGCTAGGATTTTTGTTGACGTTTGGTTAATTAGTTCCCCTTACTCCAATCTCAGAGATGCACCACCTAGCGTGCCCTCCCGTTGTCCCCGGTGGGCAGAATTAACTTATTAAAAATTATCCATCTTCCCAAGTTATTGTACTTTTTCTGTAATACCTCTATCTGCATTACAAGGTCATTCTTTGACAGGTTGGATGGTGTGGTTGGTTCCTTTGTTTGGGCTGGCAAGGCTCCTAGGATGGCTAAATCCGCACTGAAACTTCCGCTCTCTCTCAGGGGGGCCTGTCACTCCTGGAGATCCGCCTCTACTATTGGTCAGCAGTTTTAGTTCTCTCAACTGAGGGATAACCCAGCGGTAACACTGGAGGCGGCCATAGTGGGTTCCTACGCTACTCTATCAACTTTGTTTTCTCAGTTTTCTTGTTTTCTCAGAATTGAGAGCGCACCCTGCCTCAAAAAAAAAAAAAAAAGGATCACTATTAAAAAGCGTGGTAGCAGGCCAGGGCACGATATTGTCAGCCCCATGTGGTTCCCATTCTATGCATTAAGACAGAAAGCCTTCTGTGTGCAGCAGCACCCCCTAATACCTACCTGAGCCCCATCTATGTCCATGAGTCCTTTGGCCATCTGAGATCTCCCCCTACTGACTGGCGGAAACACAGCACCATTTGCTCCCGCAGCTGTCAAAATCAATTAGCCAATCAGGAGAGAGAGCTCAGCTTTGTGTCTGAATGGATGTGTCAGCTTGCTGTGGGGGCACTCGACAGGAGGGAGGGACTAGGAGAAGCAAAAAGGGACCCCAGATAAGGAGGATCTGGGCTGCTCTGTGTAAAACCAAATGCACAGAGGAGGTAAGGATTAGGGATCGACCGATTATCGCCAACACTGATATATCGAGGGCCGATATGCACTTTCCCCGATATATCGGAATCGGCCCCAGAAGTTACCGATACTGCGCGTGGCGCACATGTGACATCATTCTCCGGCATGCTGCATGCGTTCTGCCTTCTAAGATCGCCTCCCATGCCTCGGACAGCCGCGTGTGCAGCCAGCTGCAGTCCGGTCACAGTGCCAGCCAGCCACAGGCCCTGGCCTCACCCACCCACCAGGGTGCCAGCCATCGACCCACAACAGGGTTCCAGCAAGCCAGCCACCCACAACAGGGTGCCAGCCACCGACCCACAACAGGGTGCCAGCAGCCAGCCACCCACACTGCCAGGCGTCAGCCACCGACCCACAACAGGGTGCCAGCAGCCAGCCACCCCACAACAGGGTGCCAGCCACCCACACTGCCAGACGGCAGCCACCGACCCACAACAGGGTGCCAGCCAGCCACCCACACTGCCAGACGGCAGCCACCCACACTGCCAGGTGTCCGCAACCGACCCACAACAGGATGCCAGCAAGCCACCCACAGCAGGGCAAGGTGCCATCAGCCAGCCATTTTTTTTTTAACCTTATGGTCTCTTTCAAATTGCAATGGAGATGGATGAAGACAGAAAGTGTAAAAGTGTGGTCTGGGACTATTTCTTGTCTCAACCATCTCCAGGAAAAGCAGCAGTATGCAACACATGCACAAACAATATAAACATGGGATCAGTAACTGCAAAACACAAAAATACATCAAATCTTTGGGCCCATGTAAGAGTTCATATTCAATTATATCATGCAGCACAGAAAAAACAAAATGAATATCAATGTGATTTTGAAATACCTCCTCCACTATCCCAGGCAACAATAACCGATATGTTTCAGAAAAAAAAACACGTGTCACAGTCTAGATTCAGATGGAAGATCCCAACTGCTGGACAGGGTAATCACAGAGATGGTCACTGATAACCAGCCATTTACAATGGTGTCTGACTCAGGATTTAAGTGGTTGATATACATACTTGAGCCAAGGTACACACTGAAGAGTGAGCAGTATTATCAAACCGAAATGCTGGGAAAGATTCACCAAAAGGTCGTTCAGAAAGTAAAGGCTATGCTACAACCAGAGAATGCTGGCAACTTACTCTCATTCAGGACTGACTGCTGGTCAGGACAAAGTCACTAATGATTCTTACATGCCATTGACAGCGGATGGACAAAAAAGGCAATAGGTTTTAAATACAAAAGTGATGCAAGGATCCCACACTGAGTATAGTAGAGAAATGTTTCTAGGCATGCTTGAAGACTGGGGAATCAACAAAGACCGAGTGATGCTTGTGCTCCTTCGAGACAGTGGAGCAAACATCCGGAAAGGAATGCTTGCTGATATGTCAGACCTCAGTGTGATGGCACACAACACCCTCCAACTTTCAAATGATGGTCTGTCAAGCCAGAGAGCTTTGATTGATATATGTTTTGAGAAGCATGAAGAGATTAAAAATGTCGTGCTGGCAAGTCTTTTGAATCCTCAATACAAGAACAATGCTTTCTCTTCTGATGATGTATTGGCCATGGCAAAACAATGGCTGACAGAAGATATTCAACAGGAGGTGCAGGAGGTTACTGCCGAAAAGACAAGTCCAGAACAGCATTTTTATAATCTGAAAGAGCAGCATGCTGCAAAAACAGAAAAATGTCCAAAAAGATGACAACGAACAGAAGAGAATCTTCATCATGGTCAAATTGATCATGACATTTTCAGTGTTTTATTGGGGCCTCATGCGAAGGATTCTTCTGAATCTGCAATAATGAGCCTGGATGATGAATTTCATCTCCATTTGAAGGAACCAGTAATTGACAGAAGTGGTGACCCTCTTCAGTGGTGGAAGGAAAATGAGGCATGCTACAAAAGACTTGTTTCCATGCTAGAAGATACCGCTCTGCTCCTGTACCAAGTGAGCATGTTAATGAAGTGGCAGCATTTTATGAAAAAAAAAAAAAAAAACACAGAAGCCCTTTAACAGGTGAACATGAACATGCTGAAATGTTATGCTTTCTGCAGTATAATATATTTTTCTACCTAACTGGGAGTATAGAAAAGTGTAGTAGTACTAGTGTCCACTCCAATCCCCTGGCTAGCTTTTGTCTAGCATTTTTTCTAGCAGTTTTGCACTGACTGCAGTAGTTGCAGTGAGTGCAATACTGCAGTATTAATCCACTGACTCCAGTCCAACTCCAATCCACTGTCTTGCTGTTGTCTACCTTTTGTTCTAGCAGTTTTGCACTGACTGAACTGCAGTAGTGATTTAAAATTATTGCAGTGAGTGAGTGCACTACTGCAGCAGTTTATGCATCATTAACAAATCAGATGATGTGATTTCTGATGTCCCTGCAAGTGCAGTTTTCATATCAGTTTTAATGCAGTTAGGTGTGAAGAACGAGCCATTAAATGTTAATAAACACTGACATGTTCAGTAACAGATTTGTGCAAAATTTTAAATGTTTAAAAAATCGGCCGATACCGCTATGCATTGGCCACAATATCAATATCCTTTCTGACCAATTTCCTCCTGGCTCTTTCATGGAGTTTGGAGCAACTTCCTGATCCAGGGACGGTCTGTGTTGTACCACTGTGTTGTGTTGTATGCCAGTGGCACTATCTTTTGAAAAAAGCATTTATGCTGAAACGCGTCAAGGCCACGCTGCTGACAGCCTACCTTTGTATCTGTATACGCTCTTTACCACAAGATGTTTGTAAGTGCAATTTGGTGTATTTTTATTTAATAAAAATTTTAGCAGTGCTACACTGTTTTGTGCTCCCTTGTTTTTTGGTTCCTTTCTGGCCATTTGACAGAGTGAGAGCCTCTCTGGTGTGACGGTTTAAGAGATATTTACCTTACATGCAGCCAGTGACGTCACTGGCGCATGCGCTCTGAAGGAACGGCCGCTGGTGCCGTGACCGACGGCTCCCACGCGCGGGAGTGACGTCACCGCGGCTCCGGCCAATCAGATGGCCGGATGCCGCGACCCCGGAAGACGGGCGACTGAACATGTCGCCCGTCATACAGGTGAGTGAGCGGCGCGGGGGGGGGGGGGGCTCGTTGTAAGGTAAGTATTTCATAATAAGCTATTATGCGATGCATACTAGCTCATTATGGGTTTGTCTTTCAGGTTGTAAAAAAAAAAATTGAAACAAGTTTACAACCTCTTTAAAAACCCATTGAAAACCTGTGGAATGAACGACTTGAAGACTGCAGTCCACAAACAGTAATCATCAAATTTAACTGAACTTGAGCAGTTCTGCAAAGAAGAGTGGGCAAATATTGCAAAAACTACATGTGCAAAGTTAGTAGAGACATATCCCATATCTGTAATTAAAGCAAAAGGTGGTTCAACAAAATACTGATGCAAGGGGGTGATTCTTTTTTCCAACTCAGCGAATCTGTTTTTGATTTTTTTCTGACACACCAGTGATCCCTTTTACCTGGATGTAATAAGCTGCACTGAGTAAATACAGCTGGATAAAAGATACAGGCTGCAAAAGAACAAAAAAATTGGAATATTTAAAAAAAAGGGGGGGGGGGTGATTATTTTCTATACTCCCTGTATGTGCAATAGTAGGAAGTGTGTGTGAGAGATAGATAAAAAAAAAAACACACTATATATATATATATATATATATATATATATATATATATATATATATCTTTATATTTATTAGGGATAGACCGATATGGTTTTCTTTCAGGGCCGATACCGATATTTTGGTCAAAACGTAGCAGTATGGGCCGATATTTTGTACATTTAAAGTTTTGAAAAATAAAGACAATATTTGACACAAATCTGGTACTGAACATGTTCATTTTTGTTTAATGCTTAATGGCTGGCACCCTGTGGTGGATAGCTGGCTGGTACAGGACCTGTGGGCAGCTGGCTGGTACAGTGCCTGGCTGGTAAAGGGCCTGTGGGTGGCTGGCTGTCTGGCACCCTGTGGTGGGTTGCTGGCTGGCACCCTGTGGTGGGTGGTTGGCTGGTACAGGGGCTGTGGGTGGCAGTTACAGGGCCTGTGGGTGGGTGGCTGGCTGGCTGGCTCGCTGATACGTCATCATTAGTGGACTTGCGGTTCAACGCTGTCCAAGCTTGATCTGGCTCCCCCCCCATTGGCTTCCCCTGGTATCGTCATCTCCCGGCTGCTGGTTCGGCCTGAGGGCGGAAGTACCACGTACTGGAAGGGACTCAGGAGCCATGAGGATAAGCTACTGCCTTAATGTAAGTTTTAATTAATGTCATGCAAGAAATCTTTACTGCTACACTCAGTGGCGCCTGTTCTTCTTTCTCTTACGTGCCAGCGGGATCTCTGCTTCTGCCTGTCAACAGCGCTGCCCTCCGTGATAGCACCGGAACATTGCACAACTGTGAAGTCCTGACTGTTCCCCCCTCCTTTTTTCCCCACCTAATTGGGGACCCATCCTACGGCACAAGCGCCCAACACATCCTCTGTTCTCAGACTCCAGACATGGCTGTCCAAGGCGAGGGAGTGACAATGATGTCACAAAAAATATCAGCAATACTGGCCAGTTCCGGGGCCGATACCGATATATTGGGGAAAGTGCATATCGGCCACTGATATATCAGCCTTGCCGATAAATCGGTCTATTATATATATATATATATATATATACATATACATATACATATACATATATACACACACACACACACACACACACACACACACACACACACACATACATACATATACACACACACACATATACACACACACACACACACAGATCAGCCATAAAATTATGACCACTGACACGGCAATAATTATTATCTCACACAATGGCACCTGAAAGTAAGTGGGATATATTATTAGGCAGCAAGTAAACATGTTGTCTCTGGCTGGTATGTTAAAAGCAAAAAAAAAAAAAAAATGGGCAAGCGTAAGGATTTGTGCAACTTTGAAATGGGCCAAACTGTAATGGTAAGATGACTGGGTGAGAGCATCTCCTAAGTTGCAGCTCTTGTGGAATATTCCCAGGCTACAGTGGTCAGGAGCTACCACTAAAAGTGATCCATGGAAGGAAAACTTGTGACAGGGATATGGGCAGCCAAGGCTCGTTAATGCACGAGGGGAGGGGAGGGGAGGGGAGGAAAGGCCTGTGTAGTCCGATCCAATAGAAGAGCTACTGTAGTTCAAATTGTGGGAAAAAAAATAAGAATGCCGCTTCCTATAGATAGATGTCAGAACACAATGCATTTAGGTTTGTTAGATATGGGATCACGTAGCTGCAGCCCGGTCAGGGTGCCTATGTTGACCCATGTCCACAGCCAAAAAACGCCTACAATGGGCAGGTGAGAAATCAGAACAATGAAAGAAGGTGGCTTGGTCTGATGAAATACATTTTCTTTTACATCATGTGGATGGCTGTGCGTTTTCTACCTGAAAAAATAAACAGATGGCATCAGGATGCACTATGTGAAGAAGGCAAAAAGACAGTGGCAGATATAACATACCTTCAGAGGTTTAGTGGAGTTCATGCCTCGACGGCAGGTCATGGTTGTTTTGACGGCAAAAAAGGGGGAGGTGGTCATAATGGCTGATTGGTGTATATGTCGAGGGTTGACATCAAAAATTTAAATATGATAAATAGTCTCAATGGCCCGCCAATGACTCCCAATCACCGACTTTACACTGCTACCTTGGACCCCCAAACTTGTTTACAATAGTCTACCTATTACATCATTCCTTGTGCTCTCCTGCAGTGTGATAATCTGTACCCTTCTCAGGGAGAGCACTCACTGTGATAACCTGTACCCTTCTCAGGGAGAGCACTCACTGTGATAACCTGTACCCTTCTCAGGGAGAGCACTCACTGTGATAATCTGTACCCTTCTCAGGGAGAGCACTCACTGTGATAATCTGTACCCTTCCCAGGGAGAGCACTCACTGTGATAATCTGTACCCTTCTCTGCACCCTTCTCAGGGAGAGCACTCACTGTGATAATCTGTACCCTTCTCAGGGAGAGCACTCACTGTGATAACCTGTACCCTTCTCAGGGAGAGCACTCACTGTGATAATCTGTACCCTTCTCAGGGAGAGCACTCACTGTGATAATCTGTACCCTTCTCAGGGAGAGCACTCACTGTGATAATCTGTACCCTTCTCAGGGAGAGCACTCACTGTAATAACCTGTACCCTTCTCAGGGAGAGCACTCACTGTGATAACCTGTACCCTTCTCAGGGAGAGCACTCACTGTGATAATCTGTACCCTTCTCAGGGAGAGCACTCACTGTGATAATCTGTACCCTTCTCAGGGAGAGCACTCACTGTGATAATCTGTACTCTTCTCAGGGAGAGCACTCACTGTGATAATCTGTACCCTTCCCAGGGAGAGCACTCACTGTGATAATCTGTACCCTTCTCAGGGAGAGCACTCACTGTGATAATCTGTACCCTTCTCAGGGAGAGCACTCACTGTGATAATCTGTACCCTTCTCTGTACCCTTCTCAGGGAGAGCACTCACTGTGATAACCTGTACCCTTCTCTGTACCCTTCTCAGGGAGAGCACTCACTGTGATAACCTGTACCCTTCTCAGGGAGAGCACTCACTGTGATAACCTGTACCCTTCTCAGGGAGAGCACTCACTGTGATAACCTGTACCCTTCTCAGGGAGAGCACTCACTGTGATGATCTGTACCCTTCTCAGGGAGAGCACCCACTGTGATAACCTGTACCCTTCTCAGGGAGAGCACTCACTGTGATAACCTGTACCCTTCTCAGGGAGAGCACTCACTGTGATAACCTGTACCCTTCTCAGGGAGAGCACTCACTGTGATAACCTGTACCCTTCTCAGGGAGAGCACTCACTGTGATAACCTGTACCCTTCTCAGGGAGAGCACTCACTGTGATAATCTGTACCCTTCCCAGGGAGAGCACCCACTGTGATAATCTGTACCCTTCCCAGGGAGAGCACTCACTGTGATAATCTGTACCCTTCTCTGCACCCTTCTCAGGGAGAGCACTCACTGTGATGATCTGTACCCTGATCTGTACCCTTCTCAGGGAGAGCACTCACTGTGATGATCTGTACCCTTCTCAGGGACCAACACATGCATCATGCCACTTTGATACAATTTGTAGCAGAAGCTGGCCATGGTATCAAAGGTCACTCCTATGGCTGATGAAATCCACATTCTAATCTAGGGCTATTACTATTTCCTCAGAACAGACAAACAAATCTTAATGAGATGATATTGAAAGGAAATGCTCTATTGAATGAAATACATAACATGCAGGGCAGGTTAATAGCTTGAATTATTTGGATACAAACACTGGCAGAAATATAATAACTTGTTTCAGAGTAAAGTCAGGTTTTCCTACTCCATAAAAAAAAAAAATCAGAAAATGGTTTATTTTCACATGATCAATAAGACAGGCTGTCCGGCAAGCGCCTGTATTGTATGAACAGGAACAGCATCCTCCCGCTGCCTCGCAGTCAGTCTAACAACACATTCAGATTCACAGTGTGGATCGAAAATCTTTAACAAATAAATAGAAGACTTACGGGAGTACGGCTACAGCGACTGACTTCGCTGGCAGTCCACTCTTCTCACCGCCAAGGCTCTGACAAAGCTGGTGAACGGCTGCCTTTGCCATACCATAAGCAATCATACCTAGGTCAAAGAAAGAGAAAAGCATGTAATGTGATTAAAGTACAAATCTTGGGAATACTTTAGTTTTGGAAAGTCGTGTCATTTTTTTTTATGGATGTCTGTAGGGATATTTTCCCTCACTTGCTGTCCTGGTGATGTTGATACCTAGCTAGTAATTTACTGGCCTGGGTTGTAAAAAATAGTATTTATGATATCTTTCCTTTTAATAAAACAGGTAAAAAAAAAAAAAAAAAAAAAAACACACACACACACACACACACACACACACACAGGTAAAAGAGGTCGGTATCTAAAGGCCTCAGTGACACTTGCCATTTATTCAGGTATTTATACGCATATGACATATACGCAGCACTTTAAAGTGTTACTAAACCTACAACAGTAAAATCAGTGTGTATATGCAGTAAAGTATGCTGGTTATACTGACTGTGGAACTTAAGGGGTTAATTCTCTGCATTGTGTAAAAAAGGCTGCTTGATCCGGTTTTCTCCTTCCACTAAATCCAATATATTTCCTGATATTATTAGAGCCAGGTGTCAGGCTGCACATGCTCAGTTCAGTGTATATTGCTAGTGGGTTTTTTTTTTTTTTGCTTTTCTTCTTGAGAAAGTGCATGTGATCAGCATAAGGCCAATCAAGTGTCCAGACAGGGTCAGGGGTCCTGCATTCTCATAGGACAATCAAAACTCCTCCTACAAGCTTTAATCAAACACTCATAGAAGTCACAAGACTGCTCTAACTGCCAAAAAAAAAAAAAAAAAGAAGATCATGTTCCCTAAAGCATGTTATACAGCACAGTGTTTGTGCTGTGTAATTTGGCCTACCATATCACCTAAAAAACCTGGCTGATCCTGCCTGGCTCCACCCTCCCCCCTGTAAACTGACCATAGTGTATCATGGCTGCTGAGCTCTGACACCGTGGTCAGTTTACGTGCCTCCGTCGCCCTCTTCCCCCTCCCTCCCTGTCTGCTCCTGTGTCAGTGCCCGCCCCTTGCTCCAGCTGCTAGAATAACTTTTATTGTCCTATATGATCCACTGTTCCCAGATGACAAGTGCTCCTGTGTGTTATATAAAAAAAAAAAAAAAAAAAAAAAAAAAACGAATTTGCTGTAAAAAACACAGAACGCACAGCAAAATGCACTATAGCACGTATCAATTGCATAGATGTGAATGGAGCCTAAAGCCCCGTACACACGAGTAGAAATTCGGCCGGGAAATTTCGTCCGACGACCGATCTGCCGATTTTTGGATTGTTAATATGGTGCTTCCGACAACCGACTCCGACTTTTCGGTCGAAAAAAATCCTGGTGTGCAGGCTATAAAATTTTTGTCGACCGTCAAAACACGTCCGATTTTCGTCTCATTAGTACAGATTTCGATGGGGAAAAATCTTATGAGCAAGACTGGGCATGCTCAGAGATGAAAGAACACAAAGAAAGCAATCCAACACATGACATCACTTCTGAAGTAGAATTCTAGTAGAATTGCGGGAAAATTAGTGTGCAGTCTAGAGCACATTCCAACCAACAAAACACCACTCTGGACAAAAGACGGACGACCGGTCGGCGGAAATTCGTTGCATGTGTACGAGGCTTTAGAAAGAAGTGAGAATATTTTTGATTACCTTACAAATCTTATACACACTATTACCAGAAGTATTGGGATGCCTGCCTATATAAACACACACACACAGCAACTTTAATGGCATCCCAGTCTTAGTCTGTAGGGTTCAATACGGAGTTGGCCCACACTTCGCAGCTAGAACCGCTTCAACTCTTCTGGGAAGGCTGTCCACAAGGTCTAAGCCTCATGCGTCGTATACAGCGTTAAGCCGCGTCAGACCTTCCCCCCCACCCCATGTCAAAAATCAATGGTTTGGGAGCCCATTGACTGGAAGAGATGTCCCATCCAAGTTGGATTACGATGATCGAACTTGTGGTGCAACTTATGCTGAGGATCTTGAAGGGGAACTCCACGCCAAAGTGGGAAAAAACGGCGTAGGGGGGTCTCCCCCCAAGTTCCATATCAGGCCCTTTGAGTCTGGTAAAGATCTTGAAAGGGAACCCCACACCAAAATGAAAAAAAGATAAATAAATAAATTCATATCAGACCCTTAGCCGAGCATCCAGCACAGTAGGTCAGGAAAGGGAAAAGGAAGAGCGAGGGCACCCCCCAACCCAAAGTACCTTGTCCCCATGTTGAGGGGGGACAATGGCCTCTTCCAGACAACCCTGGGCGGTGGTTGTGGGGGGTCTGTGAGCAGGGGGCTTATCTGAATCTGGGCGCCCCCTGTAACAAGAGGGACCCCAGATCCCGCCCCCTCCATGTGAATGAGTATGGGGTACATACCCCCTACCCATTCACCCCATGAAAGGGAAGTCCTTCATTAAAAATCTCTTTCTGATCTTCTCTGCTGCCAACCAGGTCCTCCTCCGAGGAGGTCTCCCATGTATATATCTGCTCTTTTTGGCTTCTTATATAGCTGTGGGGTGTGGCCATCCGGTGACGTCACCCCGAGACCCGCTCCTTGTGTCATCACACAGTGACGACACAAGGGACAGGGTCCCCAGGTGATGTCACGGGGTGGCCACACCTCACGGCTATATAATAAGCCGCAAAGAATTGAGTTGGCATAATTAAGGGAGACATCGGAGGAGGACCGGGTTGACAGCAGAAAAGACTGGAGGAAGATTTTTAATAAAGGATTTCTTAAAATAGCCTCATTTTTTTTTTTTTTTTTTTTTTTTACACTACACTGCCTTTTATGGGGTAAATAGATAAGGATACAATGTACCCCGTACTCATTCATATGGGGGTGTGGCTGGGATCTGGGGGCCCCCCCTTGTTACAGGGGGCATCCAGATTCCGATAAGCCCCCTGCCTGTAGACCCCCCGCCTAGGGTTGTCGGGAAGAGCCCCTTGTCCCCATCAACATGGGGACAAGATGCTTCGGGGTGGGGGGGATGCAGAGCTCCCCCTGCCCGAAAGAACCCCCCCATGTTGAGGGCGTGTGACCTGGTATGGTCCGGGGGGGGGGGGGGGGCATGGGAGTTCCTCTTCAAGAGCTCAAGACCTCAGAGCACAACTCTTGGGTCACAAGTCAAATCATCATGATCCGACTTCTATGGAAATCAGTGGGCTGGAAGTCATATCAGAGACGGCTCATAGGCAACCATTGATTTTGAATAGGAGGCAGAAAAACGCTGCTAAAAGCTAAAGCAGCTAAAAGCGCATTACCGCCAATGGAAAAAGCTACTAAAAGCCAGTTTTTACAGCTGCTTTTTCCTGGCGTTGGTAGTGGCTTTGCAGCTTGTTTTTCCAATGCCCTGTGTGTGTGTGTATGAGGCCTTACGAGTGTGTCTATGGGAATGTTTGATCATTCTTCTAGAAGTGAGTTTGTGAGGTCAGGCACTGAGGAGGACGAGAAGGCCTGGCTCGCAGTTTGCGCTCCAATGCATCACAAAAGTGTTTTAGTGGGTTGAAAGCAGGACTCATTTCAAGTGCACAAAGCAAGGTCCATAAAGACATGGATGAGAGAGTTTGGGGTGGAGCAACTTGACTGGCCTGCACCTCAACCCGATAGAACACCTTTAGGATGAATTTAAGCGCAGATTGCGAGCCAGGCCTTCTCGTCCAACATCAGTGCCCAACCTCACAAATGCGCTTCTGGAAGAATGGTCAAACATTCCCATAGACAAACTTATAAACCTTGTGGACAGCCTTCCCAGAAGAGTTGAAGCTGTTATAGCTGCAAAGTGTGTGCCAACTCAATATTGAACCCTACAGATTAAGATGCCATGTGAAGTTCATGTGCAGGTAAAGGCAGGTGTCCCAATACTTTTGGTAATATGGTACATATATCCCTTTTAGCTAGCCTATTCCAGGACTGCCCCATCCTGAGGGCTGTGACCCCAAAAATACACTGCAGGGACTTTAAGATCTTTAAAAAAAAAGGAAATGCATAAATTCACAATAATCTGATGGGTGCCAACTGCCAAATGGGTTAATTGAACTTTGTAAATGGTTCTTTACTAATGTGTTCAGATTATACAGGCAATTATTCTTATTCTGTTTATTGGCGTACAGCAAGTAAAGATATCAGAGGAATAAACAGACCTCCAATGGTCTCTGCTGTGCAGAGCCTACAGAGCCCTAATGTTTCTCTTTCAGCTTCTACTGGATGCAGAACACTGACAGTGAACCCAGACGTGCCTGGGACCATCAATGTAGACGTCACAACACCGGGAGTGGTGAGGGAGCTTTCTTCCATACAATGTGAATGTGATCACATCAGCGTGTATTAATTGCAGGGGTCCTCCAGGTTGATTACAGGCTTCAGTCGTTAAATAGCAGCGAGTTTATAAATCAAAAGAAAATGGCCAAAAATTGAACAGAAGCCAGTGGGTGGATAAAATCTGCCTTTTAGTTACACAAAGCCACAGGTTTTCATTGTACAACATTCCATCCTTCTAGCTGTCAACCTCCTAGCGACCAATGGCATCATCAGTTGTTAAGGAGAATGTCAGTTGCCTGCATATCACCCTTGTTTGACCCGCCTTTGCCACTCTCCATCAGCTTTGGTGTCTTATTAGCTAAGTAATGGAGAAAAACTGAGGGAGAAGAGAAACACTGGGATACTAGTCAGTACCAGTCCGCAAAAATGTATTTGCTTTGGTAGAATAAATCACCACTAGTGTTGGGTGTCCTACGTGTTTTGATGTTGCTGCGTTATGTAAAAACTATTAAGAAAAGTTTTTACATTTTAGAATGGGGCACCTCAAGACTGTCCATATTTATAAAGGGTGCCTTGACTTAGGGGAAAAAAAAAAAAAAAAAAAAAAAAAAAACCTATATGTATGACCAGCATAAGCCTACGAGAATGTGCAGAATACAGTAAAAACAGGAATTTCTTCACAATTGAATTAATGAAGTGAATCCCCATACATGTATTGAATCCTTCAGTAAATCATTCTTAATGTGTACACGTTTGTCTGCCTTCTTACCAATAGCCCTTCCTTTGCAGACTGTGTTAATTAAGCCAAATCATCCTAAAACAGACATTTCCCAATCCTTGTTATGTAATATTCATCTGTTCCATATAATGAAAGGCACATGTCTGCCAATTAAAAGGCATTCCTAAAAAACAAGCGCCTATGTGTGGTTATTATGATGCAACAAGATACTATAGGAGTTCCTGGTAATTTGTACATCAAAGGTCAGCAGATGTAATATAATAAGCCCCATATGAACACACAGTACTGCGTGTAATTTTTCTTTTCCGTGGGTTTCCAAATGAGTCAAAGTATATTTTTCCAGGATCAAAGAACAAATATTACAGAACATCTTTTAAAACAGAAAAGGGATACATGTCATAAGGAGGCAAAAGGTCTTCTGTACAATCCGATCCTTGTACAGCAGTAGCTATCAAACCTGTAGGTCTATGGTCATAGCATAGCATGTGAAAGATGACAGATTTTTATATATATATATATATATATATATATATATATATATATATATATATATATATATATATATATATATATATAAAGGGGAGGCATCATTTTCCAGCATTCAGCACTCCCAGTTCTAGATCAGGACTCATTCCCAGCACCTATGGCTGCAGTCCTGCGTTCATCTAAGCTGTCAGTGATGTCTCATATGGTGGAGAGAAGATTGCTGCCAAGAAAAATTCATATTAACCAGACTGTAGCGTATATATATATATATATATATATATATATATATATATATATATATATATATATATATATATATATATATATATATATATATATATATATATATATATATATATATATATATATATATATATATATATATATATATATATATATATATAGTCAATTCCCTGAGCACTTCTGTGTTCAGCCACTGGGCACAACACATGTTTTCTAACTTGAGCCTTACATGTGGTGACACCAGCGTCTTCAGGGTCTTAAAAGCAAGTCTGCACAAGTTGTCTTAGACCCCAAGCATGCTGGTAGTTTAGCAATGCTGTATTGTGCACTAGACTGTAGGTAGTGAGCACAGGTTTCCCACCCATCCCTGCTGCTTGCAGACAGTCAATGTCTGATTTGCAGTATGCGTCAGAACAAACGACTGCCCTAAACGTGCGTACTGCTAGATGCCCCGTCCAGCTGCAGAAGCTGTTAGCTTCTCAGAGATTGGCAGATATCTTGCAGTGGAGCTGAACGGTACACCTGTGCCCCTTGCCCCCCAGCAGATAATAGGCAGAGCTCCATACACCGGAGCTAAACACCGCCTTTCCTGACCTATTCTTAAAAAGTTGTGTTAACCACTTAAGCACCAACCCTTTTTCTGACACTTATTGCATACAAGTTAAAAATCTGTATTTTTTGCTAGAAAATTACTTAGAACCCCCAACCATTTTATATAGAACTAGACATTAAGCCCGTTAAATTAACGGGCGCTAGAACGTATATATATATATATATATATATATATATATATATATATATATATATATATATATACACACACACACACACACACACACACACACACACGTATTTATACATACATTTATATATACACACACACCACATTTTCAACTGCCGCCTCCCTCCAGGGGGGATAATCGGATTGGTCGGGGGGGCCTGTCCGGTCCCTCTATAAATATTCATGAGGTCGGCTTTATTGAAGACATCACACATTATTTACTATTTATTAATATCACATATTCTTGACTCTTAATTGATGATATCCCATATTATTTACTCTTTATTGATGATATAACACAGTGCTGACTCTGCACTGATGACATGACACCTCCCTCCAGTGATCGGAGTGTCTGGAGGGCGCCATGCTCTCTCTCTGAGGTGATGCTGAGCCGGGAGAATTCTGTGACGGATCTCCATGACAACCAGCAAACCTCGCTGTGCAGGGGGGAGCCAGTGGTGCCTTTTAAAAGCGTGACGTCGTGACGTCACTGTTCAGGCTCCTCCTCCCCGTCACCTCCCACCTCGCAGAGACGGAAGCCGGTGGGGTCCGGGCAGGTCCGGGTGCTGCTGGCGGAGGAGAGATGCGCGACTCCAAGGTGAACGTGGCCGTCCGGATCCGGCCTGTGAACCGGAGAGGTGAGCCCGGGAGCGAGGGGAGAGAAGGGTCACCCCCCCCCCCCCCCCATCAACTGGTAGGGGATGCCCCCGCCAATACAGAGGCGGATGTTTAAAGGTGGGCGGGGATCCGCTCGTACACACGCCCAGCGCCGGCCGGTGTTCTCTGCGTCCCAATCCCAACGGCTATCCGTGGTGCACATGCGCAGTAGCCCATTTCCACGGACACAGGGACGGACGCAGAGACACAGGGCTTTTATTAATATAGATAATTGTATTTATTTTTTTCTTTTTGCAAAGCCTCTGGAGAATAAAATGGCGGTCGTTGCAATATTTTATGTCACACAGTATTTGCACAGTGGTCTTTCAAATGCAATTTTTTTGGAAACCATACAATTCACTAGATTAAATATATTTATTATTATTATTATTATTATTATTATTATTATTATTATTAATAATAATATACAAGCAGTAAAGTTAGCCCAATTTTTTTGTATATTGTGAAAGATGATGTCACGTGGAATGGCAACAAACTACAGTACTTAAAAATCTCTATAGGTGACGCTTTAAAAAATGTTAACAGTTACTAGTTTAGGGTTACAGTTAAGAGTTAAAATTATTGCTCCCGCTCTGACGATACCTCATGCGTGATGCAATTGCATATTTTTACGTATGAGTTTTTTTTTTTGGAGAACGAGCACAGGGGGATGGGGGGGGGGGGGCGTCATAAAAATCCTCCCCTTTAAGAAAAAAAAAAAAAAATCTGATCACTTTTATTGCCGTCACAAGAAATGTAAACATCCCTTGTGACATGAAAAGACCCCAAATCCTACCTTTGCACTTTAACCGGTTGCCGACTGCGCACAGTATATTTACTGCGGCAGTTAGCCCCGGCCAGGCAGAGTGACGTAGATCTACGTCACTCGCCTGTCACTGGCATTTGAGCCAATAGCGGGGGAGCGCGCGCCCGCCTCAGCTCATTCAGGGAGGAGTGCGGGCGTGTGACCAGCGGACCCGATGTCCGCCGGTGACACTACGATCGTCGGTAGAGCGGGAGAAAGGCGGGCGGCTTATGTAAACAAGCCGCCTGTCATTCTCCCCTGTGTAAAAATGGAGATCAGACGATTCTACTATGTAGAACCGTTGATCTCTGTTTTTACACTAGTAGCCATGTCCCACTACAGTTAAAAGCACGCCCCTAGGACACACTTAACCCCTCCCTGTCCAATACAGTTAACCCCTTCCCTGCCAGTGTCATTTTTACAGTAACAGTGCATATGTATAGCACTGATTACTGCAGTAATGTCACTGGTACCCCCAAAAGTGTCAAAAATGTCAGTCAAGGGTCCGATCTCTCCGCCGCAATGTTGCAGTACCGCAAAAAAAAAAAAAATAAAAAAAAAAAAAAAACACAATACCAAAAATGACAAAAATCTTTCCCTTGTTAGTAAACGTGATAACTTTTAACTTTTGCGCAAACCAATAAAAATACGCTTTTTGCGATTTTTTTTTACCAAACATATGTAGCATAAAACAATTTGGCTGAAAATGTTAAAAAATTTTGGATTTTTACATTTTTTGGGGGGGGGAATTTCATATAAAAAAAAAAAGTGAAAAATATTGTTATTTTTGAAAAAATTACGCTCTTTTTTTGTTTATAGCGCATGATAAAAAAAAAAAAAAAAAAAAAAAAAAAAACCCTGGTCAGGAAGGGAAGGAAAATCTTCTGGGGCTTAAGTGGTTAAAGTATTCAAAAATGCCAAAATCTTCATTTTTGAATACAATACTGTCACTATTTAAAAAAACAGCACCACTGGCAGCCGAGTAAACCGGAAGGGATGTCGCTTCCTGGTTACTTTATTGGAAACCTAATCGAAGTCAGCTTTATTTGGGACTCTGACCAGCCGGCAAAGAGTCCCTCCCCTGTGATAACGGCCGAGAGGCTGCTGAGCCACATCGGTTGCGATCATTAGAAAGCCAACCGCTGGATCTAAAAAAAAAAAAAAAAAAAAAACAACGGTTCCCGGGGTGATGCCTCTAGCTGCAGGCATAACCTCGGTACAATCACCTCTTCGAGCCGACATACAGGTACGTCTGTTTGCAGGAAGAGGTTAAAATCCAGTTGCTGCAATACATTGAGTCACTGATCTAGAGAAAAAAAAACACACACACACACTCCAGAGGAAGGCAAAAAACCCCAGCAAATCACCATCCAATTTGCTCAAGCAATTGGATGCAGCTACAACTACCCTCTCCTCTGACTGACAAAGCTGCTGTCCAAGGGTGGCTTCATTGCTCCTCCATCCAGAGTAGGACAGGTAAACGGGAAAGCGTGCCCCACTCCACTAGGCAATGTCTATGAAATATAGGCACAGTACAGAGGCCATTAAAGGACAACATCTACAAGGGACTCCAACAGGTCCACATACCTTCTTCTGTGACTTACCATTTGGCAAATCTCAGAGCCAACTACAACACGTGTCCATCTTATCAAGCTTAGAACAGCAGTGATCAATCCATTGGAAAGTGTGGATGAGTAAATACTCTCAGGTCCCAAACCTTAGTTAGTAGGCATTGTTCATTGGCTCTCCAAAATGAGAATCTGGGACCGCAACTCTAATGTAAGGGTACAGGCTGACCTCTTATACATTACAATGTTCAGGTAGACTGTTGCCAAACAGATCAGACCGCTTTTTTTTTTAGAAAAAAAAAACAAAAAAAAAAACCCACAGATCTTCAGATGGGGAAAAAAAAAAAAACAAACAAACACACACACACACACACACACACACACACACACGAAAGGAAAGTATCTGTGATCTGTATCTATGCAGGCAAAAAAAAAAAAAAAAAAAAAAAAAAAAAAAAAAAAGGAAACACCCAACACGCATGCACCTAAAATTTGATTAGTCACTTGGGACCAGCAACAGCACAGTCTAAAGCTCACCCCACATGTTACAATCTGGTTGTGCAATGATTGCATTGGATAGAATATTCAGGTGCTTCCTCAAATGACATAGTTTTGCTAGATCTAAGTGTTGATTGTAATAAGACTGTATTGTCAAATTTTGAAATGTATGGGATGCCCAAGTCTTCCAATTACATACATATGTCAGATTGTCAAAAAATAAAAAAAATCCACATTGCTGTGAAAAGTTATACCTGGGGTAGCAGACAACCCAGCATTTGCACCAGACAAGGTGAGAAGGCCTCCTTCTTTAAGATGCTTTGAGGCGAGATGGCTGGAAATGGTCGAGGTCCAAACACTCTGTTTCCACATCAGGTCACAGTTCTTGTAAAATGCTATGAATTAAGAAAGCAAAATTTAAAGCAAACAAAATACAGGATCTAAAAGAGAAATCGAATCCTGCTAACGCAATATTCGATTATTTTTGAAGGCTATGGACTGCTGAAGACTTTACCTCTCACAAAAAACTGTTTTTTTTTTTCTTTAGCATGCAAAGATAAAGAAAAAAGACAAATTATATTATATATATATATATATAATAAAATTAAGCAATTTCTCTAGGTTAGTCCTCATAGCTAAACAAAAGAAATTTACAAGTGTACAGCTAACCCAAAGCTTGCCATACACTAATAAAATGTCATCAAAAAATAAATAATAATAGCAATTTTTTTTAAAGGTTATTCTATTGATTAGTCATTATTGGTGTCAAATCAATGATTGTTTGACAGTAGCGACGAGAAAATTTGAATCAGAAATTTCTTGAATGATCAAATTTCTAACAATGTATGCAGTGTCTGTTCAGGAAACTCCATTCATAAAACAAAAAACAAAAAAAATTAGAAAGTAAAACTAAAAATGGTACTTACAAATGCAATTCATCAAGTCTCTGTTCACATCAAAAGGTAATGGAGAGATTTTGTATAAGAAATGTAAAAGCCTAGCAGTGTATGGCCAGCTTTAAGCTATATCTAGAATCGCAAAAGGTTGACATGCGATAGAGAAAGCGAGAAAGCATGAAATAGTCATATTTTGGTAAAACAAATTCTTATCTTTTCTACTACTGAAACTATATAGAATATACTGTTTAAGTGTTTCATTTCAAATTGCATTAGGATAATAAAAAAAAAAAAAAAAGGCCAGGAAACGAACTACACATTTAAAAAACAAAAAATTTTATTTTGATCTTTCATATCAGTAAAAGGCAGCTAAGATAAACAGTGGTAATCGTTATCTTGTCATGATCAGAAATCATTAACCAGTGGAAATACTGATCTACCAGAAAACCAAGTCAAAAAAAAAAAAAAAATGGACTGTAGGACAAAAAACAAGATCAGCAAAATTTGTTGAGAAATTAAAGCATTTACAGTTAAAGTATTTTCCCATTATTTGGGTTATTTAAAAAAAAAAAAAAACCCTTAAAAATACCTTTCTGGTCTCGGAAACCGCTGATAATTTCTACAGCTACAGTTTGTGGTACATTAGTGTGATGGTCAAAAGGAAAGAAAATGCTTCTTACATTTAAGCCGGCCATAGACTGTTTAAATCTTGGCAGGCTCCTGCTGAACCGGCCAAGATTTGAACAATGTATGGTTAGGCTGAATATACCCCAAGTTGATCAATCAATTGGGTACAAGCAGCCTGATGGAATTTACATGCAATTATTGCAAGAGTCAGGAGATGACAGTGGCTCGGCAGGAGGAACTCTTGCATCAACATGGTCTGCGTTGATGGCGGAATTGAGCAAATTGACCAACCCGCAGTTGCAGGAAATACATTTTCTCAGTCTATGGCTGAGTCAGAAGGAAGAATCCTCCCCTTAAAGATAGCTAAAAAGATGACTGGTGTCAGTGGCTACTCATCCAAGAGGCAGCCCATTGCTCAAGGAACCTGTGGCAACCTCTGGAGGAACCCTGGTTGAGAAAGGCTGCTTTAGGCATCCCGCTCCCCCCCCCAATGTGCCGGTACACACAGGCCCACAAAGAGTGACGAGTATAAGGCTTCTTTCACACGGTCCGCCTCCGCAGGCGGATCCGTGTTGCTCAGCGGGGATCGATCCGCGATCCCCGCTGAGCCGGGCAGATGACAGCTCCGTCTCCGCTTGCAGAGCGGAGAGGGAGGTGTCTCAGCACCCGCTGCTCTCTATGGGGGATCGGAGGAGAGCGGACCGCTTGTCCGCTCTCATCAGATCTGCTCCGCTCCGATTACTGAACGGATGGAAAAATAGGGTTTCCATCCGTCCAGATTTCAGCACAGGATCGGATGTGGATGGCAGCGGGTGTCAGCGGAGGTGACCTCCGCTGACACCCGCTGCCCCATAGAACTGCATGGAGGATCCGATCAGATCCGCCTAAAAAACTGACAGGCGGATCTGATCGGACCGCCCGTGTGAAAGAGCCCTAAAGGAAAAAAAAAAAAAAAAAAAAGGACAGTATTGTGCACTCAAATATGCATAAATTATTTTGAGAGGGTAAAATCCCATGGGAATGTAGACTGCACTATTACCGTAAATATAACTTAATATAAAAGAAACACCCAACACAATTGGTAGTTAAATGGCCGCAGCACTTATTGGCATAATAAATAAATAATGGATCAATAAATAATTCAAATAACTTTATTAATTCTAAAATTCTAATAAATATTGAATAAATTCAAACTCCAAATAAATATGCAAATAAAATTATCGCTTAGTCATAAAAAACTCAAGCAAATCAATAAATCAGAAGTCCCCCCTCATAATAAGGATGACAAGCCCCTTAAATGCTGGCGACAGGGTTGGGGGGGGAGGGGAGCTCGCTACGCCGTACTAGACCAACGGAGCCCTCACGCAGCCGCTTATATAGCCCTATTTGATCACGTGACGGAAGCTTCTAGAAGGTCACGTGTTATCCCGTATGACGCGAAGTCACGTTTTTCCCACCCAGAAGACCCGTGCGTGGCTTAAAAGGAATATTCAAAAATTTTTTTTTTTTTTTTTTTTTTTAAATATCTTTATTTAAAAACCAAGCGGCAGCCACAATCCCATGCAGCGAACTGCGTACTGCGCCTCGCTTGCCATTCTGAGAGCATGCAAATACATGCAAAATAAATGCATGAATTTTTTTTCAGGATGTAGCACCTTGTATCAAATACAGATACAATAAATTTGGGCTGAAAAAGCATTGGGATTAGCAAATCTGTTATTCAAAGTACTTTAAGCAATCACAAATCATTGACAGGCACAGCTACTCATTCTTAAAAACATGATAGTGTTTTTAGGATTTTCTCCAGTTATTATCCCTAAAAGATAAATATCACCGAGAAATCAACCAAATAACAAAACAAGAAGCCTTTATAGAACCTCTGCAACTTCAAAACGTGATTAAAAGCAACTTGAGCAGTTTACATACGGAGTATATTAGAGGTAACATTGTAGATCGCTACCAGACACACAGATGGCTAAAAAGGCTGACTCACTCTGAATTTGTCTTTAAGCCATCCTCTATGGAGATGGGAAACTGCCCCCCCTGATGTGACGCACAAAACACGTTCAGGCTTGTATATCCACATTTAGCCTGCTTTCCCTCCTGAGCAGAGCGTATTCCTGGTGATTTTGAAGCTTTTTTTCCCCTTCAAGGGATTTTTGCATGTGTATCAAGCTTCAGGAGTCTATTTTCTAGGTTTGGTAAGGGGAAGAGGAATTTTTTTTGTAAAAATTGAATTTTGAAAAAATGTGCGTATTGCGCATTTACAGGCATTCCCATTGAAGTGTACAAAATCAAAAAACACCTGCATACGCAAAAAAAGAAAAAAAAAAAAAACCTTTGGCTTTTTTTTGTGCATAAAGCGTAGGGTAACTGAGCGTACATGTGAACAGGCACAATCAGAAAGAATATTATGCTGCATGGCCAGGCGTAGGGAAACAAGCAGAAAAAAAAATCACATGCAAAAACATAGTGCAATATAAATATCCACCAACAAATTCTAGCCTACTAGATTTTATTGCACTTTTCACTAGATTTACTACTCTGTTCTGCTGCTTGCAGTTACAAGTGCTTTCAGTCCTCTCTACTGGTTCATTCTAACATCTAAGGAAATCGAATCTCCCCGAATAAGTGATCTGACTAAGGTCTGCCATAGACTGTTCGGAAATCGACCGATTCTGCAGGAACTGGCGGAGATTTGACACATTAATGGGCTGACTGAATATACCAAGCTGATCGACCTATCAACTTGGGTACAGCCAGCCAGCTGGATGAGCTTGTGATTATCGCAAGTGGCTGCTATAACCGCTAGCGATAATCACTGTCTTCTCCCGGCGGAGACAGCTTCCCCCCGCCAGCACCAGGAAAAGACAATTGCTCGGGAGGAGGAATTACTGTCACTGTCTGTGTTGATGGAGGAATCATGCCAATTTCTTTCCTGCAACCCATGGCTGCAGGAAAGAAACGTGAACCTTAAGCTAGCCACATACAGGGCTGCCAATAAGGGGGTACCACAGTTCTCCTGTATGGGGCCTAGGCCCCATTCGTTCAACAGGGGAAGCTCAAGCTGCCATAAAAGCAGAAGGTTAGGCTTTCAGCTGCGGGGGAAGGATGGAGGGAGCAAATAGGGATTGGTTCCTGTATTTGCCCTCTTACCACACTGATCCAGGAGCCTCTTCCTTCCATGGCAGAGGCAGAGGCAGAGTGGTGAAGTAATCTTTTAAAGCTGAACTGTAAACAAAGTGCAAGTTTAAAGGCTAAGATCACCTTTTACAAAAAAAAAAAAAAAAAGCTAATGGTATTGGTGTAACTGAGTCACCTTTGCTAACCATACTTAATTTGGGCTGTAGACCAGATCCATTATTTTGACTTATTCTGCTATGTTGTACTGCAGTAACGACTAGGAATCGTCTTTACCATATCTATCTTAGGCAAACATGCCACTGTATGCACTTCATTGTAGAGTTATGATGCAGCCTCTAAGGCAGTAGTCCTCAACTCCGGTCCTCAGGGCACACTAACAGGCCAGATATTAAGTATTACCTTGGGGAGATGCAGACTAGAGCAGTGTTTCTCAACTCCGGTCCTCAGGGCACACTAACAGGCCAGATTGTAAGTATTACCTTGGGGAGATGCAGACTAGAATACTGCAATCACTGAGCAGCAAATTGTATTACCTGTGATGTATTTCAGTTTTCTTGCAAAGCTGGCCTGTTAGTGTGCCCTGAGGACCGAAGTTGAGAAACACTGGACTAGAGTACTGCAATCACTGAGCAGCAAATGATATCACCTGTGATGTATTTCAGTTATCTTGCAAATCTGGCCTGTTAGTGGGCCCTGTAGGCCAGGGTTGAGGACCACTGCTCTAAGGCATTGCACCCACGATCCTGCAGACTCTTACTGTCTCCTCCAATACAGGAAGGTAGAAGAAATGGACTATGAGGGCGCTCACCAGCTCCCTCGCAGTTCATTGAGATCTACAAGCCATCGGCTGTAAAAGTCGATGGTATTTGTAGTTCGCTCATTCACAGAATTAATGACGCGGCTGTGTGGGCGGAGCCCACAGCTGTGCCATTTTTAAATACTGACAGTGGGTGAGGGGAGAAGATCCCCTGCCCACTATCATGGGGGTTGGGATCAGGGTGAGAGGAGGCAGGAGCTAGAACGTGTTACATGCTTCACCCTAAAAGCAGGTAGAACATGTAACATGTTCCAAAGGGGAACTTATCCTTTAATTCAGACATCAGTTTGTGAGATATAGTAATGAATGTAGCCTACCTTAACATACTTCACGTACTGGTATCTTTGAAGCTTTGTCTAGATTTTATAGGTTGTCTACATGGACCAAATTGCTGGTGGGACCAGTATCTCTTGGAACTTGCAGGCTTGCAGTCTACAGCTCACCGCACCTCAGCAGATATTTTGTACACTATAAACTGACTACATGCGACTCGTGGAAGAGGTTACCTTTTTTGTTTTGTTTTTTAAATTACAGAGTTGAACATCCATTTCAAAAGGTGGGACAATGTGGTTTATGCAATACACTCATCCAGTAGAATATATTTATTTGTTTTGCAGAATAGGACTCACATTTGGCTTTTGCAGAACCTCCAGCCCAGCCTCCAGCTACACACAGGATGGCATCCACCTTTTCTCCATCAAGGAGCTGGTCTACTGCAGACGTAACCTGATGAGAAGTAAAGGAAAAGATTAGTGCTGACTAGTTTCCTGAGAATTACTATGAGCTTAGCAACTGAATTCCCATAGAACAATAGCTTTGTTGGTCACAATATGCGATTTTGGTAGGTAACCAATTATAGATTTAGAGCCCAGAAGATCCAAACGAAAATGACCATTGCTCCAGGATGTCTTAAAGTGATCGCCTTTGTAAAACAACCCATTCAGTTTAAAATAGAAAATAAATGAAAAACATTCGTATATAGAGAAAAAAAAAAAAAAATATGGATGGATGGATGGGGGGGGGGGTCTGGGCTGAGAAGCGACAGTACACTGAGCTTCCCAGTGAACGGCTGTGCAGGAGGGGTGTGTCAGGACAAGTATGATCATTGGAGGAGAGTAGGCTGAGATTCCAGCATACCTAAAGAACTGACCATGGTGTGTTCTCCTGCTTAGTTTGGTCAGTTTGTAATAGGAAAGCAGAGGGACTGGTAGGAACACAAGGGATTTCACACATGGGAAGCAATACAAAGAGAACAGGAGACTTTCATACAAGTACATGGTAGGGCAGGCACATATCAGGAATATGAAATGTTGGGGCAACAAACACTAAGTGCTATAACCCAAAACCCAGTGCTGCAAGCAAGAGTGCCAACCACCAACCACACAGCCATGCTAAGCTCATACACATGAAGACAAGACATGTTATTAAAAAGAAAAAAAAAAAATGGTCACTTTCAAAAGAAATTCAACTTCACGGTAAATGGCAGTCAAGACTGGTGCACACAGAATCTGGTGACGCTGTGCATAGTAACAATTTAGCTTTCTGGTTTTATTGTCAAAGCTTGATTGAAAAAGTTGAAGTTAGAAGCCGATTGGCTACCATGCACAGTTGCACCAGATTCTGAGTGCACCAGTGTTAGTATATCCCCCCCCCCCCCCTCTTCCACAACCCCCTAGACTTAACAAGCATTTAACCCTTGCAGTCTGAGGGGTTCCCCACTGCAAAGGCATTTTTTTTTTTTTTTTTTGTGTGTGCTCAGAGTTGGACTAAGGTGGGTAAAAGAAGGAATAGTTTTTAAAAGAAAGTTAGAGGTGATTATGTGCTCTTATATTCTCAATATAGAATATTTTAACATGAAAACCACCACTAGACATGATAGATCTTCATCCTAAACACAATGATAATCACTGTACAAGTAATAAAGAGGAGCTGTCCAGGATACATTGAATAGCTGCCCCCAGAATCACCCGGCTGCCACATACAGCCAGCCCCCCTAGAGTCACCCAGCTGCCACATACAGCCAGCCCCCCCAGAGTCACCCGGCTGCCACACACAGCCAGCCCCCCCACAGTCACCCGGCTGCGACACACAGCCAGCCCCCCCACAGTCACCCGGCTGCGACACACAGCCAGCCCCCCCACAGTCACCCGGCTGCCACACACAGCCAGCCCCCCCACAGTCACCCGGCTGCCACACACAGCCAGCCCCCCCACAGTCACCCGGCTGCCACACACAGCCAGCCCCCCCACAGTCACCCGGCTGCCACACACAGCCAGCCCCCCCACAGTCACCCGGCTGCGACATACAGCCAGCCCCCCCACAGTCACCCGGCTGCGACACACAGCCAGCCCCCCCACAGTCACCCGGCTGCGACACACAGCCAGCCCCCCCACAGTCACCCGGCTGCGACATACAGCCAGCCCCCCCACAGTCACCCGGCTGCGACACACAGCCAGCCCCCCCACAGTCACCCGGCTGCGACACACAGCCAACCCCCCCACAGTCACCCGGCTGCGACACACAGCCAGCCCCCCCACAGTCACCCGGCTGCGACATACAGCCAGCCCCCCAGTCACCCGGCTGCGACATACAGCCAGCCCCCCAGTCACCCGGCTGCAACACACAGCCAGCCCCCCAGTCACCCGGCTGCAACACACAGCCAGCCCCCCCCCCCACAGTCACCCGGCTACAATATTCGGGTTGTGATTGATCATGTTCTAATAGACAGACAGACAGTGATTGATCAGGTTTCAATATACAGACAGTGATTGATCAGGTTTCAATATACAGACAGTGATTGATCAGGGTCGAATATACAGACAGTGATTGATCAGGGTCGAATATACAGACAGTGATTGATCAGGGTCGAATATACAGACAGTGATTGATCAGGGTCGAATATACAGACAGTGATTGATCAGGGTCGAATATACAGACAGTGATTGATCAGGGTCGAATATACAGACAGTGATTGATCAGGGTCGAATATACAGACAGTGACTCACCTCTTCAGATTGTTGTGTGAAAGAATCTGACAATTTCACAACAACATTGGCACTGGCAGCAGAATTTTCGGTCACATCGATGGATGCCACCCACTGAGGGAAAACACAAAAAAAAAAATTAATTGCAATTAAATGTACATATTGCATGCAATCCAGCTAATCAGGACAAAGTTACACTACAGCTGAACTCCAATCAGTGTCATTACTGTGAACAGTGGAATCAGCCTATTAGCAATCACAGAGTAAAACTTCATGCAGATGCACCGTTACCCAGTTTTTGGATTTGAAGTAATCCACACACTTGGAGCCCAGGGCCCCCCTGCCCCCATACACCAGCACTCTCCGGACCTCAGCAGCCATCCTGTACACAATGTGGAGGGTAAAGTGCTCTCCTAATCTACTCTGTCTGTCTGCTGTCAGTGCAAAGGGCTCGGTCCCGCCCCCATGAATACATCACTGCCCCGCCCATTACCATTTGCCCTCCGATCGTCCAGCTACCTCGGACTGACGTTTCAGCTTACCATTGGCTGTCAGAGGCGGCCGCGAGGCTCGCTAGTTGGTCACGTGGTGCTCAGCTTTATTTAGAGTGAAGGATGCAATGTATCATATCACAGGTGTGCGGGATCAGAGACAATGAAATGGGGGCGGGGCGGTGATCTGTCATTCTATAGAGAATATGAAGATTCCGTACAGGGAGCAGAGACTGCAATAATAACAGAACAGGAAGAGCTTCCAAATCCCAAACCAATCATATCAACTTCTATTAACATCATTATTATATAAAAATATCATGCACTCTGCTATGGATGAGCCCAGATTATGGCTTATTTCATTCCTTTGAGTATTTTAAGGCTGCGTTTACACATTATGCAAGTGCGATGGGGCGCATGCATTTTTTTGTGCAATTTTGCGCTTCACGTTTAGGCCATTCATTTCAATAAACTGCCCTACACACAAAAAAAACAAAAAAAAAATGCATGACTTTTTTTTTTTAAATCACGCCACAACAAACGCCTGGTTACCATGCATGTTGGCGAGAGAATAAGCGTGCACGTTTGCAAGATGCGCTGTGGCACCATTAAGAATTAATGGAAGCACCCTATGCCCTTAAAAAGGATGCTCACGTTTGTGTGTGTTTCTGCAATGCCCAAATGTGAACCTAGACTTGAAGTATAAGCCTTTTTTTTTATTATTTGGATTGAGTAAGGGAGCGTTATAACCCCTGTAAGGTTTATTTCTACCATCTGTGTCCCATTGCAGAGATTTCCCTTCACTTCCTGTCCCATTACCCAACAGGAAGTGAGAGGAAATCCCTAAAAATTATTGGAATCCCTTGGGGTCACCAGAACTAGTGTCCTCATTGGAAGATTTCCTCTCTATTACTTTTCTGGGGACAATCCAAAATGTGTGGTTTTCTTTTACTTTCACTGTCATTGACAATGGTAAACAGGACAAAAAGGAGGAATCTCCTTATCAGGGGACAGCAATAAAAACCCGATAGGGGTTCTCACAGTGCAGGGACAAGGTAATTTAGAGCCCAGGGTGCACATGCCAAACTGTGCCCCCCTCATAATGCATGAGCATTGTGTGCTAACAAACCCCCCCCCCCCCAGAAAAAAAACTGAGCACTAATTCCCCCAGTACAAATCCACCCTCCTGCTGAAATTCCACCTCCTAAGATACATCTTTGCTCCCTCACCACCAAAATCCCCCCAGCACAAATGCCCCCCCCCCAAAAAAAAAAAAATCACCCCTACTAGCACAAATGATCTACCCCTAAAATTTCCCTACCAAGTACACATCTCCCCCCACTCCAGATTCCCCTCCCAGCACAAATCTCCCCCAATCCCCCATCCTAGCACAACCCCCCCTCCTCAAAAAAAAAAAAAAAAAAAATTCCCACCAATCAGCACAAACCCCCCCCCCCCCCCCCGACCAAAAAAAAAAAAAAAAAAATTCCCCTCCTAGCACAATTTCCCTCCCCCTCCACCATATTCCCTCTTCTAGCACAAAACTAACAAATCTCCCTCCAAGCACAAATCCTCTTCCCCATTCCCCCCTCCCAACACATATCCCCACAGTCACCACTCCTAACTCCAAATTCCCCTCCTAGAACAATTCTTACCCCTTCCGCTCCCCAAATATATAAAAATTTCTTCATACATTTTTGCCAAAATTTATTCTGCTAATCTTTTATTTTATTTTTTTTAAATCCCAATAAGTGTATGTTGATTGGTTGCGTGAAAGTTATAGTGTTTGCAAACTATGGTGTGTATAGTGGAATTTTTTTATACTACTATATTCTTCATACTGCCAATGGCATTGATCAACGACTTAAAATGGGACTGCGATAGTGCGGTGGGCAATCTGACACTAGGAGGAACTGACTAACAGCCTCTGACATCACCAGTGACACTAATACAGTGATTAGTGATAATACTATACACTGTCACTGTACTAATGACACTGGCTGGGAAGGTGTTAACATCTAGGACAATCAAGGGGTTAAATATGTGCCTAAAGCCCCGTACACACGTACCGAATGTCGGCCGAACGATCGGCCGTCCTGTCGTCCTGTCGGCTGAAAACTGCAAAAGACTGCACACGAATTTTGTCGGCCAACAACAGCCGACTGCAGAAGTGATGTCATGTGATGGTTAACTTTCCGTGTGTTTTTTTCTTTTCGGAGCATGCCCAGTCTTGCTAATCTGCTGTTTGTCGGCCGAATTCTGTACTGACTGGCGAACAATCGGCCATTCTGGTGACGGCCAACAAAACTTTTATAGCCTGCACACCAGATTCTGTTCGGCCGAAAAGTCGCTGTCGGTTGTCGGAAGCATCATACTAACAAGGCGACAATCGGCCGATCGTTCGGCGGCCGAATATTTACGGCCGACAATTGGTACGTGTGTACGGGGCTTAACTATGATAATGTGTGTGAAGTTTGCTGCTTTTGCTAAATGATCTCTAAGTATCCAGGGATGAGAAACACAGAGATTGTCCCTGCCCTGTGTACAGAGCTCTGTGTTGAATGGCAACACAGAGCTCTAACTGTGTTTGCACACAGCCGACCAGCAGATCCTGGCCATGAATCATTGGCCGGGACTTGCTGACAGGCTCCCGCTGTGACTGTACATATAGGGGGAGCATGTGCGAGCCCTAAACTGTACCGGTATGTTGCTTTGCCTACAGTGGCCTCTCATCCGCAGTACATTGTCAGTTGCTTAGTCGTTAAAGGTAAAAAAATGTTGGAGATCAAATAAAAAAGATATTGCACAGAGCAGTCCCTTCCCTCTTCTTTGGCGGTACCCCAACAGCACTCTCCGCTGTTTCTTCCTACAATTGCCCCAGGGACTGTCCCAGGAAAAAAGGGGCAGTTGGCAAGTATGAGTACATAAATATACTGCAGCAGGTTGGTTCTGTCCCGTGAATTCACGTAACTGTACGTCGCTTCGTGGGACGGCGAGTCGCTACAGGGGAAGCTGATCTGTGGGTTCCGGCGGCCATTATTGCTGCTGGGTACCTGCGATCGCTCCCCGTAGAGACAGAACGGCGTCCCTGTGCATCCCCACACAGTCAGAAAGCATCCCCTAGGGACACATTTAACCCTTTGATTGCCCTGGTGTTAACCCCTTCCCTGCCAGTGTCATTAGTACAGTATCAGTGCATATTTTTAGCATTGATTACTGTAGTAGTGTCGCTGGTCCCCCCAAAAGTGTCAAAAATGTCAGGAGTCCGATTTGTCCACCGCAATGTCGCAGTCCCGATAAAAATCACAGATCACTGCCATTACTAGTAAAAAAAATTATTAAATAAATAAAAATGACAAAATTATTTCCCCTAGTTTGTAGACACAATAACTTTTGCGCAAACCTATCAATATACTCTTATTGGGATTTTTTTTACCATAAAAATGAATCACAATCCAAATTAGCCCTAAAATGATGAAAAAATTAGATTTTTTTTTTTTTTATTGGGAATGTTATATATGAGGAAGTGAAATATATTGTTTTGTTTTTTGTTTTTTGTTTTCAGAATTGTCGCTATTTTTTTGCTTATAGTGCAAATAAAAAAAAAATTGCAGAGGTGATCAAATACCACCAAAAGAAATCTCTATTTGTGGAAAAAAAGGACATCAATTTTATTTAGGTACAGCGTTGCTCGACCGCGCAATTGTCTGTTAAAGTACAGCAGTGCCGAATCCCAAAAAATGGCCTGGTCATTAAGAGGGAAAACCTTCTGGTACAGAAGTGGTTAATGCCGCTTTAAGTCCTCTGAAAGGTTGTATCCAATAAGATGATAACCCTTTCTATGTTACACATTTTGTATTACAATTAAGTTGGCTATACATGTTCAATATTCTTGTACAATTTTCTGTTAGATTTACCAAAAACCATATAATAGGAGGTCAAAACTAAACAACCCTTTCAATTGTATCCTACATAGTTGAAGGTAAATCTAAAGAAAATTGTACAGAAAATTGCAAACAAATTGCATAATGCATGGCCATCCTTATTCGATAACATTGAACAAAGGGCACAAATTCCTTTTTTTCATAGAATGTCTCAAAATAAATGCATAATTCCAAAGAATGAAAATTAGTAATATGTGGCTGCCCCTTCATATAAGTGAATAAATCATCTGCAAACATGAAACAAACAAAATAAAGAATGGCACTCACAATCCTGTATAATAAAGTCCAAGTGTCTCTGTGTCCAGTCCCAGTGTCCGTGGGATTGCGCTACTGCGCATGTGCCCTAGTGATGTCCGGTTCATGAACGAATCGTTCTTTTGAATCGATTCTTTTCAGTGAACCGGTTGACTCGGTTCTTCTTACTGAACGAGTCGGTAGGAAACAGTTTAGTATGCAGTGAAGGAGAGCTGGTCTGGGCTGCTGGTAATATGATCCTAGAGTGAGGAGCTCAGCTCCTCCCTCTAGCCAATCAGCGTCTCCCAGGCCAGCACACTGAATACTGTGGCCAGAAACCAGCTTGTAATGAACCGATCAGTGAGAAGAGTCGAATCATTTCCCTGAGTAGTTCAGTGCAGCGGTTACTGAGTCAAATGAATCGAAACCTATGAGTCGGTCTCTGTGAACTCAGTACACTAAAAGAACCGTTCATCCCCAGCAGCACATACAGCTGTATAAATCAAAAGCAGTTTCTGTGCATGTGAACTGCATTCTGATGGGCAAACTTCACAGTTAACATTGCCAGCTATCAGATTTGTCCGTTTTTTACAGATTATGCACAGGAATAAAAGTCTAATTTTATTACTGTGGCCGAAGTACCCACACACAGTAGTAAAATCTGATCGTTATTCCTGTGCATAATCTGTAAAAAACGGACAAATCTGATAGCTGGCAATGTTAACTGTGAAGTTTGCCCATCAGAATGCAGTTCTCATGCACAGAAACTGCTTTTGATTTATACAGCTGTCACCTAAAGTCCAGAACGTGATAATGCTGGCTAATCTGAAAAAGTTTATTGTGTCTGACACTCACATACCATAGGCTTCAGACAGCTCTGAGGAGCCAAGAAGGAGTTAAATAAAAAAAAAACATCCCCAGAGAGCTGCCGAACCTATGAGTCACTCCTCTGATTCAGCTCATTAGAATAGAGTTGAGTCGGAGCTTCGGTTCACTGCTTGTCAGTAGACTCAGCAAGTGAACCGAAGATTCGATTCAATGAATCGGTTCATTTCAGTGAGTGAGTCGAAATGAACCGATTCACTTCAAAGAGTCGAACTTCCCATCACTAATGTGCCCCACGGACAGTCGTTGGGACTTGGAGCGCAGAGACTTCATGCGGCTAGGTGGCCGGGCAATGGGCGTCTTCGCCCCGCCCTACTTCAGTCTGTTCGGGCAGGACTTCCCAAACTGTGGGTCGCGACCCACCCTCATATGTGTGAGTCGCTGGCAGTCACTGCTGCCAGCCCATAACAACTGCCTTTTCACATTACGGTGATGAATTCTGTCATGAACAATAAAAGCCATTTAAATGTTGTATTCAATGTACTTCATAATGCACATATATATTAAAGACTTTACATTTCATTCCGCACAATATATATATATATATATATATATATATATATATATATATATATATATATATATATTAGAAAAGAATAAATATAGCATGGCACTTCAGCATGTGATCAGCTCTGCAGTTCTGTGGTTAATTTGCATAAACGACTCCCACCTACCAATCAGACAGTGGAAGTTATCTGCTCAGCAGCACACGTAGGCTCTGTGTACACCAGGCATGTGCAACCTGCGGCCCAGAACCACAGGCAATGCGGCCCACTGCCCCCTGACAATAATTTTTTTTTTTGCTGGGGAGGAAGGAAGTCAAGTCGGGGGCACGGCCACAGCGACTTCCAACTAACTGTAGGCAGAGGCTGCCTCGGAGAGGAGGCGGGGGGGGGGGGAGTGCCGCTGGTTTACAAACAGAGCGGGGATCTCCTGCTTACCCGGCAGCCTCGTCATACCATGCCCCGCCTCCTGGACTGGCTCCTACGATAGACAGCACATTGGTGACGTCTATTATAGGAGCCGGTCCAGGAGGCAGGACTGATCCCCACTCCAGCGGCTCTACTTTCTCTTCATTGCAGACTGTATTGGATGGGCACTCACTGGTGAGGCTGCATTGGATGGGCATGCACTGGTGAGGCTGCATTGGATGGGCACTGATCAGGCTGCATTGGATGGGCATGCACTTGTGAGGCTGCATTGGATGGGCACTGATCAGGCTGCATTGGATGGGCACACACTGGTGAAGCTGCATTGGATGGGCATACACTAGTGAGGCTGCATTGGATAGACACGCACTGGTGAGGCTGCATTGGATGGGCACTGGTGAAGCTGCATTGGATGGGCACTCTTTAGGCTGCATTGGATAGGCACGCACTAGGCTGCAAATGCCGTGCAAAATCCTAGCTGCCGCGGGAGACTTAGGATGTCTGCAGTCAGTGACAGAGCCGCTGCTTCCTGTATGATATGAAATGTACTTTGCCTGTGACAGGAGCCATACAGGAAGCAGCTGCTCTGCTCTCTACTGCAGCCACTGCTTCCTCTAGCAGTACCCGCTTGACCAGCATTACCCACCAGCAGTAACCGCACCACCAGTCTGCAAAATACCGGTAAGTAGAAAGGTATGTTCATTAGCGTGTGTAAATTGTTGCAATATGTTTTTTAATAACTAGTTGCGTTTTGTCATAATATGTCATGTCCTTGTTCATACATGTATGCGTAAGGACATGACATTTTCTGGCTGCCTAAATCATATGTGCTAGAGGTGCAACTAGCCCCCAGCACATAATTGTAAATATCCCAGCATGTGCAGTTTTTCTGACTCCTACCACCACCTTCAAATCACCGAAGTGGTCATGGTGGTTAGAGTGTTCCTTTAATCTCTCTCAGAAGAAGTAATCCTCTGTATACTGATTCCAGTATTCCTGATACGGTGCGGGAAGGGCGCTGCAGCGTTTTATTACTTATATACCTTAACTATAGTATATATTTTATATGCGGCCCGAGAAAATTTCTCTACACTCAATGTGGCCCAGAGAAGCCAAAAGGTTGGACACCCATGGTGTACACCATCGGGGTTAGATAGCAGATAAGTAGAAAGAGAGAGAGTAGGAGGCATCTCATTACTCTGTGAAGCTGACATTTTGTACTGTGTTTTATGATTGGACTGTATTGTTATGTGGTGTATAGAAGTACAGGGTATAATGTACTCAGATTAAGTATTTGTTTTGATATATTTTACATAAAAATAAAGTATATTAAAAAAAAACCTGTTTCGAGATGGGATATAAATCTGTATAAATATAAATCAGAATACTGTACACAAATGATCTATGCCTTAAAACAGGACTTCCCAAACTGTGGGTCGCGACCCACTGTTTGGGAAGTCCTGGTCTAGATGTAACTTTTAAAATGAACTGAACTTTTCACCCCTGCAAGTAAATAGAGTAGGTAAGAATGTCAGCATTTACAAACATGCTGACTTCTTTTAATGGATTATGAGAAATTGGCCTGTGATTATGCATTAAACCACTCAAACCATATATAAAGAGCCGCATCTGAGTGGGGGCGCCGGCAGTCGCTGGCGTTAGAGCAGTCAGATCAGCAGTGGGACAAAAAAAAAAAAATCCATTTAAAAGCCCACTAGGGGCGCCGGCCGTATTGATGGCTATAGGGGGGGGGGGGGGGTTTGGCATCCCACCTACTGTGCCATGCCTATACCATCACCTGTGTCATGCCTATACCATCTCCTGTACCATGACCTGTGCCATGCCCGTAACATGATCTGTGCCATGCCTATACCATCATCTGTGCCATACCTGTGCCATGCCCTTACCATGACCTGTGCCATGCCTATACCATCTCCTGTACCATGACCTGTGACATGCCTGTACCATTACCTGTGACATGCCTGTACCATGACCTGGGCCATGCCTATACCATCATCTGTGCCATGCCTGTACCATCACCTGTGCCATGGCCTGTGCCATGCCCTTACCATGACCTGTGCCATGCCTATACCATCTCCTGTACCATGACCTGTGCCATGCCTGTACCATCACCTGTGCCATGCCTGTACCATCACCTGTGCCATCAACTGTGCCATGCCCTTACCATGACCTGTGCCATGCTTATGCCATCTCCTGTACCATGACCTGTGACATGCCTGTACCATGACCTGTGCCATGCTTATACCATCTCCTGTACCATGACCTGTGCCATGCCTATATCATCACCTGTGCCATGCCTATACCATCATCTGTGCCATGCCTGTGCCATGGCCTGTGCCATGCCCTTACCATGACCTGTGCAATGCCTATACCATCTCCTGTACCATGACCTGTGACATGCCCGTACCATGCCTGTACCATGACCTGTGCCATGCCTGTACCATGACCTGTGCCATGCCTATACCATCATCTGTGCCATGCCTGTACCATCACCTGTGCCATGCCTATACCATCTCCTGTACCATGACCTGTGACATGCCTGTACCGTGACCTGTGACATGCCTATACCATTATCTGTGCCATGCCTGTACCATCACCTGGGCCATGACCCGTGCCATGCCCTTACCATGACCTGTGCCATGCATATACCATCTCCTGTACCGTGACCTGTGACATGCCTGTACCATTTTTTTGAATAACCATAAGTATTCCTGCTGAGTCAAGTCGTCTGCAAAGACATAAACAGGTAAGCTCCTGTTGTTTCTTAACAATGTTGTTTCTTAACAACACATATTTAGTTATATATTAATTAAGTGTATTCAATAATGAATTGAAAAGTAGTAAATTTATATTTTTAATTCAACATCCCCCTCCCTTTAAAATATGCAATATTATTATTATTATTTGCATTTATATAGCGCCAATATATTCTGTAGCGCTTTACAATATTCAATTACAAGCAAGTGGGTCCTGAAAAAAATCTGTATTCATAAGTGGGTCTCGGCCCAAAAAAGTTTGGGAAGCCCTGTGTTAGGGCATGAGCTGAGCCCCGCCTCCCCCCGTAATGCCCCACCCAGTCTGCCAGCGCTGCTCTCTGGGAGATGTAGTCCCGGCGCCTCGCTCCCCGGGGAGAAGCCGGCGGTGTCGGGAACTACAACTCCCAGAGTTCCCCCCCCCCGCGGGGCCGCTCGGCCAGTCTGTGTGTGTGTGTGTGAGAGAGAGAGTGTTGAGGTGGGGGGGGGGTGGAAGGTGCGCGGTGCTGAGTGTCAACATGGCGGCCGGGAGACAGACAAAGACAAGTCAGGCGGCTGGGATGTGAGCGGCAGGGGAGCGCAGAGGAGCTCGGGCGAGGAGGGCGGATATCACCACTCGGAGAGGCCCGGATACAGGGCTGTACACCGCTACTGTACAGGTGAGCGACATCCCCTCCCCCTCCCCCTTCCTCCTGTCATATCATCACACAGGTGAGCGGCCCGACACAACTTCATCTCACCGTCACCCCCCATTACACAGACAGGTCACCCCCCCTCCCCCCCATTGTAATCTTACTATATAAAGTACAAGTGGGATTGCGCTACTGCGCATGTGCCCCACGGACAGCCGTTGGGACTTGGAGCGCAGAGACTTCGGGCGGCTGGGCGAAAATGTTGAAGCGGCGGGTGTGCGTGGGCACGCGGCGGGTGCACGCTCGCACGCGAGAGCTGCTCTGTCAGCTCTGCGTGTGTCCCCGATGTTGCTAGGGCACCAGGGACGCTACATATGTTCTAGCGCCGGTTAATTTAACGGCCTTAATGTCTAGTACTGAATAAATACAGTAATTAAATGACCTTCAAATAATCATACAACTTCATGTGACCATGAAGATAAACAGTAATGTCATAAATTAGTGATAAATAAAAAATGCGGAAAATAAAATCTAAATTTGACAAAGCAATATAGTAAAAAAGTCCAATGTGACAATCCCAACACCAAATAATAATTTTTCACCACTGGTGCATAAGTATTGGATGGCAACTCATCAAAGGTATTTGACCAAAGAAACTTCAAAAAGCGCTTTTGACAAGCAGTGGGGTTCTTCAACCGTGACCACTCCACTCCAGTGCTCCCTCAAGGGATGGCTTGGATGGGTGAAATAACTCCACAGGAGACACAATTAAAGACTCATGCACACAGGGCATTTTTACAGCTGCTTTTAGGAGCGTCAGGCTTTTTTTTTGTGCAGCTTAACCGGTTGCCGACTGCGCACAGTATATTTACTGCGGCAGTCAGCCCCGGCCAGGCAGAGTGACGTAGATCTACGTCGCTCGTCTGTCACTGGGATTTGAGCCAATAGCGGGCGAGCGCGCGCCCGCTGAGGCGCGCGCCCGCTGAGGCTCGTTCAGGGAGGAGTGTGACTGGTGGACCCGATGTCCGCCGGTCACACTACGATCGTCGGTACAGCGGGAGAAAGGCAGAGCGGCTTATGTAAACAAGCCGCCTGTCATTCTCCCCTGTGTAAAAATGGAGATCAGACGGTTCTACTATGTAGAACCGTTGATCTCTGTTTTTACACTAGTAGCCATGTCCCACTACAGTTAGAATCACGCCCCTAGGACACACTTAACCCCTCCCTGTCCAATACAGTTAACCCCATTCCCTGCCAGTGTCATTTTTGCAGTAACAGTGCATATGTATAGCACTGATTACTGCAGTAATGTCACTGGTACCCCCAAAAGTGTCAAAAATGTCAGTCAAGGGTCCGATCTGTCCGCCGCAATGTCGCAGTACCACAAAAAAATCGCAGATCCCCGCCATTACTCGTTAAAAAAAAACCACCAAAAATGACAAAAATCTTTCCCTTTGTTAGTAAACGTGATAACTTTTGCGCAAACCAATTAAAATATTTTTTTTGCAATTTTTTTTACCAAACATATGTAGCATAAAACAATTTGGCTGAAAATGTTAAAAAATGTTGATTTTTACATTTTTTTGGGGGGGAATTTCATATAAAAAAAAAGTGAAAATATTGTTATTTTTGCAAAAATTACGCTAATTTTTGTTTATAGCGCATGATCAAAAAAATCACACAGGTGATCAAATACCACCAAAAGAAAGCTCTGTTTGTGGGAAAAAAAGGACATGAAATTCGTTTAGGTACAGCGTCGCACGACCGCGCAATTGTCCGTTAAAGTCACGCAGTAAAAAATCGCAAAAAACCCCTGGTCGGGAAGGGGGTAAAATCTTCCGGGGCTTAAGTGGTTAAAAACTACCCTCCATGTTACTCTATGGCCTCGTGCACACACAGGCTTTTAGGAGCTGTAAGTGACACAGGCGTTTTTAAGCTGTAAAAAAACCCAAGGCCAGCTTGTTCTGGAGCAGAAGCTTTAACCACTTAAGCCCCGGAGGATTTGGCTGCTCAAAGACCAGGGCCTATTTTGCGATTCGGCACTATGTGATTTTAACGGACAATTGCGCGGTTGTGCGAAGCTGTACCCAAATGAAATTGATGTCCGTATTTTCCCACAAACAGAGGTTTCTTTTGGTGGTATTTGATCTCCTGTGCGATTTTTATTTTTTGCGCTATAAACAAAAAAAGAGCGTCAATTTTGGAAAAATAACAATACTTTTCACATTTTTTTATATGAAATTCCCAATAAAAATGTAAAAATCTAAATTTTTTTACATTTTAGGCCAATTTGTTTTCTGCTACATATTTTTGGTAAAAAAAATCGCAATAAGCATATTTTGATGGTTTGCGCAAAAGTTATTGCGTTTACTAACTAAAGGGAAAGATTTATGTCATTTTTATTTTTTATTTTTTTTTAACTAGTAATGGCAGTGATCTGTGATTTATTTTTTTGCGGGACTGCCACGTTGCGCCGGACAGATCGGACCCCTGACTAACATTTTTGACACTTTTGGGGGTACCAGTGACATTACTACAGTAATCAGTGCTATACATATGCACTGTTACTGTAAAAATGACACTGGCAGGGAAGGGGTTAAATTTATTAGAGATCCAGGGGTTAAGTGTGTCCCTGGGGGCGTGCTTCTAACTGTCAAGGGGCGTGGCTTTTGATGTAACCACAGAGACATACAATCCTATATAGCAGGATTGTATAGTCTCTACTGTTACACCAGGGAGAATGACAGGCGGCTTTGTTTACATTAGCCGCCTGCCTTTCTTCCTCTCCAGCGGGAGATCGCAAGTGACCGGCGGACATCAGAGCCACCGGTCACTCGCGCGGGGATGGCCGTAAACGAGCAGGGGTGGGAGCGCGCCTCTGGCGGCGCGCGTTCGCCCCCTACAGGCTCCTGGGTGAGCGATGTAGTACTACGTAGCTTTGCCCAGGAGGGGCTAACCGCCACAGTAAATGTACTTGCGGCGGTCGGCAAGTGGTTAAGCTGTAAAAATGCCCGATGCTGCTAAAGTCCGCATACAGCGTTAGGCCACGTAACAGTGATCAGAAGATCTGTGGTTAGATACCGTGCCCAAGGCTGGAACTCTCAATAGGACTGGACAACACAGACAGCTATGGGGCAACGACTCCTCAAATTATATCCTCCTCAGTGTGTATGGGAAAAATAAACAGAGATGCTCCCATAGTGCATTAAACATTTTAAAACTTTTATTTAGCAAAGCAAGGATTGGTAAAATTGAACACTCACATTTTAAAGATTAAAAGCCAGCATATACTGTAAATTAGCAGCATCAAGCACTTGCTGTGGCGTTCCTGCAGGGTCACTCGTCCGGGAACCCCTGGCTTCTGGGCGGAGACGGGTCGGGTGTAGCTCCGATAAGAGCCGCGAGCCGTAATGTCTTGCACCGTCAGGAAACCACGCCCTACATGTTTCGTCACATATGACGTCTTCTGAGGGCTAATGCTAAGCAAAGCCAAACGTGGCTAAAACGTGCATTAACGCCAATACAAAACGCTTCTATAAGCACGTTTTTACAGCTGCTTTTTCCTGGTGTCAGACCTGGCTTTGCAGCTCGTTTTTTCAAATGCTCTGTGTGCATGAGGACTAAGAAGATTCCATTGTAGATAAAAGTAGGTATAAAAGATTTTGCACTCACATGTCACTGTGCCTATAACCGGCACTATATGTGTACAGCATGTGCCGATAATGACTGTTGCTCCGGCGCTGGCGTGCAATCTACCCCTCACTCTCACCACCAGGCCAGATTGGAAGTGACACGGTATAGTCATAGCATACATTTTCATTTCATAATATCAAAATTGTAATAACAATACATCCAACAGTTAAATTTAACATTACAATATACAATATTAGAGGTCTCTCAACTGTGGCCCTTTGCTAGCATTTATCCGGCCCTTCCAATGATATGAGGCACTATTCTTCCCACTGACACCAACAATGGGCCACTATTTTTTTCACTGCTACCAATGATGGGGAACTATTACTCCCACTAATACCAATAATGGGGCACAACTCCTTCTACTGACTACCAACCCAGAGGCCGTGTTTATTCTCACTGATGCTGGGCCCAGGACATTTTCTACCCTCGTTGACCACAATCTAGGCCCCTAAAGTCTGAAGGATGGTAAATTGGCCCTTTGAAAAGTTAGGAGATCCCCTACAATATAGACTTACTTGAGTGAAATCTCCTCTCATATTATGGATTCTGCCTGTCTTCTGGCCGTCTCTTTCCACAACTTCCTGGATGCTTTGCACTATCCCACTATGCATCCCTGTGTGTTTGGGCTACAACACACACTCCTAGTCCTAGCATAGAGACGAGCTGTCACAGACAGCTCTGGGTCTCGTAGTGATGATTGGGGACTGGGAGGACTGGCTCTCGATATCTGATGGCAGTGATCAGTCACTATATAGCCTGGCCCCTGTTCTCTTTCTCCTCTTGAATGGAGAAAAAGATACATTGCTTCTTTTTCACCTTGCTAGAGGAAAACTATTTAACCTAAACAAATACATAACTAACTAAATAAATACAATAAAGTTAAAATATCTAGATCAGGGTTTTATCTTGGTCAGTGTCAGGGTTAGAGCCAAAGTTAGGGTCATGAACCATGATCAGGGTCAAGGGTTATGCTCAGTGCGTTTTAGGTAGAATTTTGCAAAACAAAAAATAAAAATGAGTATCAGTGTCAGTGTTCTGCCTCCAGTAGGGTATTAATTAAGTTGTTTTTCCTGCAATATCAGATTTGACCACAAGATGGAGCCAGTGGTAAACTTACTGTTTTTGCAGAAACTAGAAACTAATCTTAACAAAATTTCCCATCATTCTTCAGTCTAAGAAAGAGAAACAGGTGCATCCTTGGAACTCAGACTCCATCTTAGAGACTGAAAAAAGGAACCAGCTATCAAAGCACATGTTGTACTAAAACTTGCATCTGCTTGCATTCACTAAAGGCAGCATCGCTGGTGAGAAGTACTTATCGGCATCTACACCTAGCATTGTATTCCTGTATACTTCATATACTGATTATATGTATCTGTATTTGTTTTTTCTCAATAGATTCACTGGACCCTGTTTTGTTAATGAAGCTTCAAAATTGCATCCAGTCTGGCTTATTGCAGATTAGGAGGGTTTAGCTGCATGTCGAGCTACACACAGTGAAACGTGTAGTGGGAACAGAACAGTCAGTGTTAATAATATTTAAAAAAACATCATATCCATTACCATTTACAACCAAATGATGGCTTTGAAAAAAAAAAAACAAAAAAAACTAAGTACAGCTCACTTAGAAAGTAGGTTTTGATGTTATGTGCACTCTTACTAACACATGTCAACGTTTTAAAACTGGTTAAGATTTGTAGGGTATGATGAGGTAGGTGGTGCTGCCTAAAAATGGGTTGATGTGTTGGTGTAAAATTGATGGGGGGATATCTAACACCACAATAAATATAATAAATATGAAAACATAGCATATATCATCAACAATGTAAAAAATATAAAAAGTTCATAAAGTGCAATAGAATATTGGTGGTGGTGATATAATAAGAGGAATATAAATAATATAAATATAAAGTGCTAAAGTGAGCAATAGATGTCTGGCTTAAGTAAAAGAAATCCCAGACTTAAAGAGGAAGTAAACCCTCCTCTACAACTTGTACCTATAGGTAAGCCTATGATAAGGCTTACCTATAGGTACTGTAAATATCTCCTAAACATGTACCGTTTAGGAGATATTTACCTTATATGCAGCCAGTGATGTCACTGGCGCATGCGCTCTGAAGGAACGGCCGATCGTGCCGTTCCTTCAGAGTCCCCTGCCGTGACTGTCAGCTCCCGCACGCGTGCGCGGGAGTGACGTCACCGCGGCTCCGGCCAATCAGATGGCCGGATGCCGCGATCCCGGAAGACGGGCGACTGGACATGTCGCCCGTCATAGAGGTGAGTGAGCGGCACGGTGGGGGCTCGTTCTAAGGTAAGTATTGCATAATGAGCTAGTATGCGATGCATACTAGCTCATTATGGCTTTCTCTTGCAGGGTGGAAAAAAAAAAGAAAAAAATGCACGGGTTTACAACCTCTTTAAATAAATTATAAATATATAAAAATAAATATATATTATGGAAAAAAATGTATATATATATATATATATATATATATATATATAAAAGGTGACTTAAGTGGACAAATATAAATACAAAGTGATGCAGTGTAGTATATATCCAGATAATTGATAAATGATACCGTATGATTAAAATATAAAAAATAAAAAATCAATACTACAATACTAATAAAGATAAATAGTATCAATAGTGTGGTGACTATAATAAGCAATAAATAAATAATACAAAGTCCATAGGGGGATAAGTGGTGGATCAAAAAATTGCTTCAACAATTTTGATGGGTGGTGGTCAAGGTGATCCAGGTGCTGGGAGCCGGGTGAAGAGTGCTCCCCTTCAATATATCCCGCACTCACCAGAGATAAGCACCCCTGCAGGGATAACCAGCCTTTTGGTATCAATATATTCCCTCTGTCAGGCAATTCCTGCGTGCTGGTCTCATAGAAATTGATCCCTGGATCGTCTCCCTCATATATGCAGTGTGTTCAGCAAGATTGAAACAGCCTCATATCTGGTTCCCATCCATCATAGGTATATATGTTTCCAAGATCATATGCAAGAAGAAGGCCTCATATAGTGATGTACCGTTTAAAAATTATGCTTTATTTAGATAAAATAATGTACTCACATAAAAACGTAGGTAAACGAGCAAACCAATGGATTAGGGACCGCAAAACCCTCCTTGGCCATTACTTCCGGGACGCTATGCGTGTCTAGTCAATGACCGGATCTGCGTTCCAGTGGGGCGGAAAAATTCTTTAGAGTGCCCCATCCCTCTCTGCTCCTGGGCAGAAGGGAGCGCATACGTAAGTCGCGCCTGCAAATATAAACAATGTTCAAACCACACATGTGAGGTATCACTGCGATCGTTAGAGCAAGACCAAAAATTCTATCACTAGACCTTCTCTGTAACTCTATGAAGATTTTTATGTACTGTAGTTTGTCGCTATTCCACAAGTGTGCACAATTTTAAAGCATGACATGTTAGGTATCTATTTACTTGGTGTAACACAGGGGCAGACCAGGCCGGGGGCAGGGTGGCAATTCCCCCCCCCCCCCCCAAGCTGATCTGATCCCCCCAAAAAAAGGCCACCGCAGCAGCAGCTCAGTTTAATTTACATGGTGACCGGCCGGCCCCCGAGACCCGTTTGCTCCTTTGCCCGCTATAGTCTGCGCTAGACTGGTTGCTATTCTTGGCTGACATCTAGCAACCAGTAAAGTCACAGTCCCAAGAAGGAAAGCAAGGAGGAGAGGACCCAGCATGTAGAGCGGAGAAGGATCTTCCTCATACTCCTCCGCACCTATTACTGACTGTTTGGCTCCACCCACATCCTCCCTCCATCTTCTACTATGCAGCTGCTGCAGGAGTGAAGGAGAACTGGCTGAATCACTTAATATCACTGACTGACTGTGCCAGCAGGAATCCAGGACCAAACAGAGCAGAGTCAACCTGCTGCTTGAGGTGAGGTCGGGAGCAGAGCAGTGAGTGACATCAAATGTGTCATGTGGAGCGTAATTTTCTTTTGAACAACAAAGGGACTTCCAGCGCTAACTGTGATATCTCTCACTCTCAGGAATGAATAAAGTCAAATTACCGTGTGGTGCTGCTGCTAATTAATGCTGATTCAGCATAAGTCAGTGAATGGGGGGAGGGGCAGCAGCGATATCCCACGGTACATAGTCTACAATGTAACTCAGGCAGGCTTGATGGAAAACCAAAACGGAAAACCAAGATGGACCAAACCTTGAAAAGTTTATTTATAAACAATATATATATATAGTGATGATTAAAACATAATAGAATGTGTTCCAACCCGGATCTGTGGCGTTGCTGGAGGTCACAGGATAACTGAGCCGCTGGGTGAGCCGGAACTGCGTAGATCAGGAGTTCCCAAACTGTGGGTCGGGACCCACTGGTGGGTCGCGAGCTGTGTTTGAGTGGGTCGCGCTGAGCCAGAAATCACTAAGAGCGGCCTGCTTAAATTGTGCTGTGCGAGCCCGCGCAAATTACAGAGAGCCAGAGCAGTTAAATCGTGATGGATTCAGGACCCCGCCCACGCAGTTTATGGAGGCTGGTCTGCATTTCCTGCGAGGAGGATACTTGCATCAGTGAGTACGTATGTGGGCTGTTATGTAGGATATGTTCATGGGATGCAGAGCCAGCTCCTCGGTCCTGCTGGCGGCAGTGGTGGTGGCTAGACTGGCGGCGGGATTCTATCAGCTATAGCGGGCAGAGACGGTGTCATAGGAGGACCAGGTGGCCCAGAGGTGTCAGGAGTTCATGGCAGCTTCTGTGACCCCAGTAGAGGATCTGAAGGAGAAGAGCTAGGACACCAAGACCAGCTCAGAGCTCCTCATCATGGAGACTCTGGGTGAGGTGTGCTGGGCCCTAGAGAGGGCAAACAGGGGCTTCACCTTCACTGTGGACCGCTGGGAGAGAAAGGAGGGTGAGTGCCATATAGCCTGCTGATCACTGTCCTGGGTGGTTGACTTCTGTCCTCTGCCTGCCTTATACTGTCTATGAAGGTGCTGATTACTTACAACTCCGCTTGTATGCCACATGTTTCTGACCCCTCACTTAGAACATCTGGCAAGTGTATTCAATAATAAATTGAAAAATAGTAAATTGATATTTTTAATTTAACATCCCCCTCCCTTTAAAATATGCATTCAATTATTATTTGCATTTATATAGCACCAACTAATTCTGTAGCGCTTTACAATATTCAATTACAAGCAAGTGGGTCCCGAAAAATACCTGTATTCAGAAGTGGGTCTCAGCCCAAAAAAGTTTGGGAAGCCCTGGTGTAGATGATCACAACAGGGAACCAGGCAGGAGGGAGAAGGATCTTATGTGCCAAAAGCAGACCAGACCAGCCGGTAGGGTGGCATGGCTTCCTCCCACCCGATAGTGTGGCTGCTCGCATCGAAGCAGTGTAGACGTGCCGCAGAGCCGCCAACCAGAGGTATCCACAGCATAGGCCGCTACTCGAAAGCGGCGTCAGCAAGCGTCGGGACCCGGCCTGGAAAGCATCAGGGTTGCCGTGACGACATGTTTCTCACTACTGTGCTTTGTCAAAGTCACGGGGGGAACAGCAACCTGAACATTTAAGGTGGAGGAGGGGGCGGACACCCAGTGTCTCAATATCATCATTAACCCCTCAACATCCACTCTTATGAGAATTATAAAAAGGAACATAGATAAAAGCAATTGCTACTGCATAAACAGTTGGTAATGATAGTGGACATATGCATTCAGTACCGGTACAAACATAAAACTGCAAATATGAGAAGGAATAATGAAAAATGCATAAAAAAATGCATAATAAAAACGCATTTAAAAAAAACAAAAATAAATAAATAAATGAATGCAAATACAAATAGAAATGACTGGATGTAAGGATAATAATAATAATGAAATATAAAAAATAAATGTATTGTGACAGGAAGTCAGGTAAATCTGTGGATGTAGTCACAGACAGGAGATACATTTCCACCTGGTTTAGAAAATTCACCAATTACTATAGGGTGTCGGCTGCAGAGGTAGCCAGGACGGCTTAAAGAAGTTGAAAGGCCTTCAGCTGTTCGGAATGAGGAAGTTAAGGGCTCTATAATTTTTCCAAAGGAAGTCTATTGATTGCTGCCTCCTGACGCTGTGTGAGCTGGGGAGAGGAGGACAGTCAGATGTGTGCCTCCCGACGCTGTGAGAGCCTGGGAGAAGGATTGCTGCCTCCTGACGCCGTGTGGGTAGCGGAGGACAATCAGATGTGTGCCTCCCGACGCTGTGTGAGCATGGGAGAAGACCTCCTGAAGCAATGTGCGCTGAGGAGGGTAACAAGTGTGAAGACTACTCAAGGTGAGGTCTGGACTATTTCTATGTGAAAAGAAATAAATGAACTGTTTGCTATGTGAAGAGACAAGCAAAGGAATGGTTGCTATGTGAAGAGACAAACAAAGGAATGTGTTCTATGTGAAGAGTAAAGGGACATGTTCAATGGACATTTGTTGTGTGAAGAGAAAAACATGGACTATTGAGTGTCTGCTGTAGGATCAGCAAAGTCTGCCCAACAGTAGGTTGGAGACAGACTTCCTTAGGTAGGTTCCTGTATGTGAGAAGGTAGCCGCCCACAGTGGCAAGGATTTATTTTGTGTTTTATTTTTATTTTGATGTTTTTGACGCTTGCAGTCTGGTGAAGAAAATTGCATGAATAAACCAAACTGTTGTTTGCAACCACTTCTCGGCTATCTCCCTGTGTAACTAACCCCCCCAAGGGGTCATCCACACCCGCCACCGAGCTAATCAATCTCACAGTATATATATATGTATATATATATATATATATATATATATATATATATATATATATATAAACGCACAGACTGATTACACTATTGTGTGTACCTCCAACTCCTCATTCAAGCCCCCAGGGGCCAAGGACCCAAATTTAAATATCCAAAAGGTCTCCCTCTTACATAAGAGGGAGAATCTCTCATTGTCAGTCAAGGTGCCTTTAGGGATGGATTCTATAGCCATTACCTCAAGCGCCTTAAGATCTTTTTTGTGGGCTTGTAGGAAGTGGGGGGGGGGGGGGAGGCTATGTTTATCGCACCCTTTGTGGATTAACCTCCGGTGTTCACCTATCTGGGTTCGCATTCACAACGACTGGCCCCCTATCGGACATTAGAACGTTCTTTGACAATCGAACAGGGGTGTTCCAATGCAGGAAGAGGGGCTGTCTAACATGCCAGTTCATCAAACATGGACGGAACACGATCTGCGATGGGTCAGGCAGGGAATGCCAGATCAAGCTGTTCATCACTTGCTCCACTGACTATGTGGTGTACGTTTTGAAGTGCCCATGTAATTTATTATATGTAGGACGGACTATAAGAACAATGCGAACACCGGAGGTTAATCCACAAAGGGTGCGATAAACATAGCGTCCCCCGCCACTTCCTACAAGTCCACAAAAAAGATCTTAAGGCGCTTCAGGTAATGGCTATAGAATCCATCCCTAAAGGCACCTTGACTGACAATGAGAGATTCTCCCTCTTATGTAAGAGGGAGACCTTTTGGATATTTAAATTTGGGTCCTTGGCCCCTGGGGGCTTGAATGAGGAATTGGAGGTACACACAATAGTGTAATCAGTCTGTGAGGTTTTTTTTTATATATATATATACATATATTTTTTATATTTCATTATTATTATTATCCTTACATCCAGTCATTTCTATTTGTATTTGCATTTATTTATTTATTTATTTATTGTTTTTTATGCGTTTTTATTATGCATTTTTTTATGCGTTTTTCATTATTCCTTCTCATATTTGCAGTTTTATGTTTGTACCAGTACTGAATGCATATGTCCACTATCATTACCAACTGTTTATGCAGTAGCAATTGCTTTTATCTATGTTCCTTTTTATAATTCTCATAAGAGTGGATGTTGAGGGGTTAATGATGATATCGAGACACTGGGTGCCCACCCCCTCCTCCACCTTAAATGTTCAGGTTGTTCTTCCCCCGTGACTTTGACAAAGCACAGTAGTGAGAAACATGTCGTCACGGCAACCCTGATGCTTTCCAGGCCGGGTCCCGACGCTTGCTGACGCCGATTCCGAGTAGCGGCCTACGCTGTGGATACCTCTGGTTGGCGGCTCTGTGGCACGTCTACACTTCTTCGGTGCGAGCATCCACACTATCGGGTGGGAGGAAGCCACGCCACCCTACCGGCTGGTCCGGTCTGCTTTTGGCACATAAGATCCTTCTCCCTCCTGCCTGGGTCCCTGTTGTGATCATCTACACAGTTCCGGCTCACCCAGCGGCTCGGTCAAACTGTGACCTCCAGCAACGCCACAGATCCGGTTTGGAACACATTCTATTATGTTTTAATCATCACTATATATATATTGTTTATAAATAAACTTTTCAAGGTTTTCCATCAAGCCTGCCTGAGTTACATTGTAGACTATGTACCGTGGGATAGCGCTGCTGCCCCTCCCCCCATAATTTTCTTTTGTCTGTTCTTTCTTTCTTTCTCCATCCCTCTTTCTCTATTACTCATTTTCTCTCTCCATCCATCCCTCTTTCTTTTTCTCTCCCTCCATCCCTCTCCATCCATCCCTCTTTCTTTCTCTCTCCCTTCATCCCTCTTTCTTTCTCTCTCCCTCCATTCCTCTCTCTCCATCCCTCTTTCTTTTTATCTTCCTCCATCCATCTTTCTTTATTTTTTTATCACTCCATTTCTCTTTTTTTCTCTCTCCTTCCATCACTTTTTCTCTCTCCCTTCATCCCTCTTTGTTTCTTTTTCTCTCTCCCTCCATCTCTCTCCCTCCAACCATTTTTCTTTTATCTATTCTTTCACTCTTTCTTTCTCCATCCCTCTTTCACTATTACTCTCTTTCTCTCTCCCTCCATCCATCTTTCTATCTCTCTCCCTCCATCCCTCTTTTTTCTCTCTCTCTCTCCCTCCATCCCTTTTTCTTTTTCTCTCCCTCTAGCCCTCTCACTCCATCCCTCTTCCTTTATTTCTCTCTCCCTCCCTCTCCATCCATCCCTCATTCTTTCTCTCTCCCTCCATCCCTCTTACTTTCTCTCTCCCCCCATCCCTCTCCATCCATCCCTTTTTCTTTCTCTCTCCCTCCATCCCTCTTTCTTTCTTTCTTTCTTTCTTTCTTTCTTTCTTTCTTTCTTTCTTTCTTTCTTTCTTTCTTTCTTTCTTTCTTTCTTCTTTCTTTCTTTCTTTCTTTCTTTCTTTCTTTCTCTCTCTCCCTGTATCCCTCTTTATTCCTCTCTCCCTCCATCCCTCTTTCTTTTTCTATCCCTCCATCCCTCTTTCTCTCTCCCTCCATCCCTCTCTCTCCATCCCTTTTTCTTTTTATCTTCTCCCATCCGTCTTTCTTTATTTCTTTCTCCCTCCATCTCTTTTTCTTTCTCTCTCCCTCCATCACTCTTTCTCTCTCCCTCCATCCCTCTTTGTTTCTTTTTCTCTCTCCATCCATCCTTCTCCCTCCAACCATTTTTCTTTTGTCTATTCTTTCTTTCTTTTTCCATCGCTCTTTCTCTCTCTCTCATCCCTCTTTCTTTCTCTCTCTCTCTATGTCCCTCTTTCTTTTTTTTCTCCCTCCATCCTTTTTTCTTTCTTTCTCTCTCCATTCTTCTTTCTTTCTCTCTCCCGCCATCCCTATTTCTCTCTCCCTCCATCCCTCTTACGTTTGTTCTTTCTTTCTCTTTTATCTCTCCCTCCATCCCTCTTTCTTTCTCTCTTTCTCCATCCCATTTCTTTCTTTTACTCTTTCTCTCTCTCTCCATCCATCCATCCAACCTCTTTCTTTCCCTATCCCTCTTTCCCTCTCCCTCCATCCCTCTCCCTTCATCACTTTTTTCTTTCTCTCTCTCTCTCCATCCCTCTTTCTTTCTCTCTCCCGCCATCCCTTTTTCTTTCTTTCTCCATCCCATTTCGTTCTTTTACTCTTTCTCTCTCTCTCCCTCCATCCCTCTTTCTTTTTCTCTCGTTCCAACCCTCTCTTTATTTCTTTCTTACATTCCTTCTCTATTTATTTCTACCTCTCCCTCAATCCCTTTTTATTTTTCTCTCCCTCCATCCCTCTTTCTTTCTCTCACTCTCAATCCCTCTTTCTTTTTCTCTCCCTCCATCCCTTTCACTTCTTCCCTTCTCTCTCTCTTGCCCTCCATCCCTCTTTCTTTTTCTCTCTCTTTCTCCCTCCATCCCTTATTCTTCTCTCTCTCTCTCTCTCTCTCTCTCCTTTCCTCTTTCTCTCTCTCACCCTCCATCCCTCTTTCTCTCCCTCTTCTTTCTACTTCTTTCTTTCTTTCTTATTCCATCCCTTGTTTCCATCTCTTTTCTCTATTACTCGCTTTCTCTCTCCCTCCACCCCTCTTTTTCCTCTTACTTTCTCTCTCCCTCCATCCATCCCTCTTTATTTCCCTATCCCTCTTTCCCTCTACCTCCATCCCTCTCCCTTCATCCCTTTTTTCTTTCTTACTCTCTACATCCCTCTTTCTTTCTCTCTCCCTCCATCTCTTTTATTTTTCTCTCCCTCAATCCATCTTTCTTTCTCTCTCTCCCATCCATCCCTCTTTCTTTCCCTATCCCTCTTTCCCTCTCCCTTCATCACTTTTTTCTTTCTCTCTCTCTCCATCCCTCTTTCTTTCACTCTCCCTCCATCCCTTTTTCTTTCTTTCTCCATCCCATTTCTTTCTTTTACTCTTTCTCTCTCTCTCCCTCCATCCCTCTTTCTTTTTCTCTCGTTCCAACCCTCTCTTTATTTCTTTCTTACATTCCTTCTCTATTTATTTCTACCTCTCCCTCAATCCCTTTTTATTTTTCTCTCCCTCCATCCCTCTTTCTTTCTCTCACTCTCAATCCCTCTTTCTTTTTCTCTCCTTCCATCCCTTTCACTTCTTCCCTTCTCTCTCTCTTGCCCTCCATCCCTCTTTCTTTTTCTCTCTCTTTCTCCCTCCATCCCTTATTCTTTCTCTCTCTCACCCTCCATCCCTCTTTCTCTCCCTCTTCTTTCTACTTCTTTCTTTCTTTCTTATTCCATCCCTTGTTTCCATCTCTTTTCTCTATTACTCGCTTTCTCTCTCCCTCCACCCCTCTTTTTCCTCTTACTTTCTCTCTCCCTCCATCCATCCCTCTTTATTTCCCTATCCCTCTTTCCCTCTACCTCCATCCCTCTCCCTTCATCCCTTTTTTCTTTCTTACTCTCTACATCCCTCTTTCTTTCTCTCTCCCTCCATCTCTTTTATTTTTCTCTCCCTCAATCCATCTTTCTTTCTCTCTCTCCCATCCATCCCTCTTTCTTTCCCTATCCCTCTTTCCCTCTCCCTTCATCACTTTTTTCTTTCTCTCTCTCTCCATCCCTCTTTCTTTCACTCTCCCTCCATCCCTTTTTCTTTCTTTCTCCATCCCATTTCTTTCTTTTACTCTTTCTCTCTTTCTCCCTCCATCCCTCTTTCTTTTTCTCCTTCTCTCTCCCCATCCATTCATCTTTGTTTCTCCCTCTCCCTCAATCCCTTTTTATTTTTCTCTCCCTCCACCCCTCTTTCTTTCTCTCGCTCTCAATCCCTCTTTCTTTTTCTCTCCCTCCATCCCTTTCACTTCTTCCCTTCTCTCTCTCTCTCTTTCTTTTTCTCTCCCTCCATCCCTTTTTCTTTCTCTCTCTCTCTCTCTCCATCCTTCTCTCTCTCTCTCGCCCTCCATCCCTCTTTCTTTTTCTCTCTCTCCATCCCTTTTTTCTCTCTCTCCCTCTCCTTCCCTCTTTCTTTCTCCCTCCATCCCTTATTCTTTCTCTCTCTCTCTCCTTCCCTCTTTCTTTCTCTCTCTCACCCTCCATCCCTCTTTCTCTCCCTCTTCTTTCTACTTCTTTATTTCTTTCTCTTTCTTTATGTTTCCATCCCTTGTTTCCATCTCTTTTTTCTATTACTCGCTTTCTCTCTCCCTCCACCCCTCTTTTTCTCTTACTTTCTCTCTCCCTCCATCCCTCTTTTTCTCTCTCTCTCTCTCTCCCTCCATCCATCCCTTTTTTCTCTCTTCCTCTCTATCTCCATCCCTTGTTTTTTCTCTCAGGTTTCTCTCAGGCAGGTGGTTAACCATCAACATGCTAGGGCAGAAGTCTATCAACACGTGTATCTGCATGACTGCACAGTGGGGCACTACCACTGACTCACAATGATGTTGATTTGAAGGGAAGGATGTCAATCTCCTAGGGAATGGGATATTGGTGGGTTATGCACCAGGCCAGAGGCAGCAGGAGGAGTACAGGGGCAGAGGCCTTTTAAGAGACCTTACAAATTAAGCCCCCCCCCCCCCTGAAAAAAGTTCTGCGGATGCCCATGGCCTTGACTGAAAAAAGGTTGAGAAACACTGCCATAGCAGACCTTGTTGAAGTAATAGACTCATAAAAGTTGGGGCCTGCGAGGTGATGGAGGCCAGTGAGGCCCAGAGTTGAGCAGGCCACATAATAAATGATAGTAGTGGGTGGTGCTTGGAGTGCAATTTAGACTGATGTTTCACACAATTCCACAGGCAAAGAGAATAAAGAGGGAACAGGGTTGGATACTGTAGCCTGCTCAGTAGGTTTGATCCTCAGAATAATATCAATGTTAAGCAGGTCACAATCTAACGCTTCTAGCCCCACCCGCAATGGAATTTGCCAGGTAGAATGGTATTTGGCATTACCATGGTGTTTGTGGAAGGCCTAAGCACCCCTGGGGAAACGCACTTTTTAATAAATTATAGATATAAAAAATAAAAAAAACTGCTATGCACTACCTGTACTAAATAATAGTATTTTGCCTAGCTAAGTAAACCTGCAGCCTATTAAAGTCTGGTGCTTGTATAAAGCGGCTGTCACCTGAGTATTTAAAGAGAAGACAATGAAAGAGTTCTATGAAACACTATCAGAGGCCTGGAGATAGGGTTACTGCCTCTAGGATTCAGCCTACACCTACGTGTCTCTCACCTGAAGATCTTCATTGCAAGATGCCCTTTTGCATGGAGTCTGAGTCACGGAAAGTGCTGCAAATCAACCCCCGATCCTCATACTGAAGCCAGGCAAATTGTGTCAGAAAATGGAATACCACACGGGGGTACATATGGGAATATGCATGGCTGGTAACAAGTGGTATTGTTGCTGCATGGCAGCTTAGGATGCCCGGGTGCTTCAAGAAAACCATATTCTCCCTGGCTGCTGCTTGTAGTTTTACATCTTTTGTGCTGATAATTGTTGCCATGGCGACTCAGAAATGGATGACTGGGAAGATTCTGTGTCAGACTGGAGTAGACCTGGTCAATGCTTCAGATCCAGAGCTGGTGAAGTTTATTGGGGACATCTACTATGGGCTCTTCGAAGGTGGCAAAGTACGGCAGTGTGGACTGGGAAAAAGAACGTTTACATTTAAAGGTAAATTTTTATATAATTCATTCAAAAATAATTAAAGAATATGTAAACCTAAAAGGTAATATCCCTGATATGTGCCTGTGGTACCATGTACTTGTCTATAAGTATCCTGTTCTCTTTGTATTGCTTCCTTTGTGTAGAATCCCTGGTGTTCCTGCCAGTCCTTCTGCGTTCCTATAAAAAAAACTGACCACGCTAGGCATGGGAGCATAGCATGGTCACTTTTCTGGCGGTGTTGGGAACTTAGCCTGCTCTCCTAAATGATCAGACAGGTGCCGGTACACCCTCCAGACCAATCATTCACTGGGAAGATCAGTGTGCTACTGCTTAAAGGGACATCTTCTCAATAAAGTATAGGGGGCAAAGAAAAACCTGACAAGGGTTTAAGGCAGGGGTCTTCAAACTATGGCCCTCCAGTTATTCAGGAACTACAATTCCCATCATGCCTAGTCATATCTGTGACTGTCAGAGTTTTACAAAGCCTCATGGGACATGTAAATCCCCAACAGCTGAAGGGCCGTAGTTTGAAGATCTGTGGATTAAGGGCTGGTTCACACCACTTGCGGTCCAGTGTGCTTTTTTTTATGCATCAAAAACGCATGCATAGTAGGTTATATAATTTCCAATGACATAGGTCACACCAGTGTGGTCAGTTCCAGTGCGTTCCACCAGAAAAAAAAAGTAGAACATGCTGCATTCTTTTGCACTGAACTGTACTGCAACACAATAAAATCCATAAAAAGCAAACGATAAAAGCACATCGGAACACACCTAAACACACCAAAAATGCACCGGAATGTACATGTCCTTATTTAAAGTGAAGAAAAAAAGGGGAAAAAATCTAAATTCATTAAAAATGCATCGGAACTCAAATATATATTCTACATAATGTATATATAACTCAAAACCACACATGCAGAAATGCTTCCAGACTATGTTTCTTTGGTGTGAACCGGCCCTAAGCCCCTGTTTACACTGGTGCGGCTTGTCAAGCGATTTGACAGTTCCAAATCGCATGACAAGTTGCACCCTATTGTTGTTAGTGGAACCATTCAAATTGCCACAACTCCCACTTTGCAGTGCCGCACTGATTTGAAAAAAAGGTTCCTGCACTGGTTTTTTTGCGATTTCAGGTGTGACTTGCATAGCCATCATGAAGTGGCACAGATGTCAGCCAAGTAGCACCTGAAATCGCGCTGAAGTAGCACGATTTCAAAGTAGCATCAATGTAAACCAGGGCTTAGACATTAAGTCATCACTATTCATCATTACATCACTATTTTATACAAAATGAAAAAAAAAAGTGAGCTTTAGATATACAGGACTTTTAGCTGGCCATAGACCATGCGTTTTTTTCAAGCTGAGCAAAAAAATTAACAGATTCCTCTATACACAAAATACAAGGAGGATGGAAGAATCCCCTCGCTGGGAAATTGTATTCTGACAGTGGGACTTTTTCAGATTAAAGGCGTAACTCCACTTTTGTTGAGAAAAAAACATTCCCCTCTGGGTGATCTCTGTACATTTCAAGGATATTAACAAACTTTGTTGCAGAGTCTTACCTTTTGTTTTTCTGAAGAATTCATTGTTTGTTTGTTCAAACGGGAGTGGTTTCATAATAATCTATCACCTGTGGCAGCTGCAGGGCTCTAATGAGGAAATATGCTGGGCCTGCATCCCTTTAGACGTGTTCCTATTGGGATTATCTCACCAAAAATCAAATTTTTGTTGCAGGGGATGCCAGAAATCTGACTTATATCTAATGCCTCGTACATACAATCAGATAATCGGACAAATTATCGTTCGTATTTTGTTGCATGATACTAGTATCAAATTCAACAATGGGTACTAAATGTATGATTTTTTTTTTTTTTCATACGATTCTGGAAAAGCTTCCTGGTTGCGTAGCTATGTATCTGATAATGCAAAACAAAAACAATGGCAGCCAGGCCTTTTCTGGGTTATTTTAGTGTTTCTGATCATGCGCAGTCTTTGTCTATCGATTTTTATCGGACGCATACTGTACTGATTAAACGATTTTCATTCACTAGGCTAACGTACGACAAAAGTTTTCGTATTTGTCCCTTCGGATTTTGTTGGACGAAATATTGTGATCGGCTGTTGAAAGCTGTGTACTAAAGATCAGATTATCGTGCGATCAATTCGAAAGCGATTTTTTACGTAAGATTATCTGATCGTGTTTATGAGGCATTAGTCAGACTTCTGGGAAAATTGGTGAGCCAATCACACAAGCAGGAAATTATGTTTCTGGGGTGTGGTCAGTACACATTCTGTGTACAGAACACCTCCAGGTAGCCATATTGCATTGCATTTTCAGAAATGATTTGTGTCGCAATTGTATACACTATATTATTTTTCTTTATTTGCTGATTTTTTTTCCCAACGAAAGTCGAGTTATACTTTAATAATAAAGCAGCTGCAGCTGATTGGCTGTAAGATTGAGGAATGTTTTCCAGCATGTCCTTTAATTAATTAAACAATAGACGTCGGCTGAGCAGAGACAGCCACATACTGATTGGAATTTAGCCAGTTCCTGTTGAACCAGACAAATTTGTGCATGGTCAGCTTTAAGAATGAGCCAAATATATTGAATCTGAATGACCATTTGTTATATGTCCATCAAAAGTGGATTATAGATTACAATTTATGTAAAAAAGAATTAATTGATAATTTTTGGGTGATTAAAAAATAACATTTGAAGATGTACAGTAGGAGAAAGCTAAAATTAATTTCCATTCAAAAATGTTGAAAGGGTTAGAAATATTGTTAGTATTTTATTAATATTGTTATAAACATTTTGAAGATCTCTTCTCACAGGAAGTCACCCTGTCACACCATTGAACGCAGACTTTGAACCTTCCCTAATCTTATGCTGGCCGTACACTATATGAAAAATTGGTCGAATTCTAAAAGATTTGAACAATGGGCCGATTTTTCAATAGTCAGTGGATAACAAACTATAATCTTTTTTAAATTTTCAGAGCCAAAAAATCGATTGAAAAGTTTAAAATATTTTTAACTGATTGAACGAAATTTGTAACGTTAGTGGCTTTCATGCACAGTAAAAAATCCTTTGATTTTTAGTGTGCATGTGCAAGAAAACTTTAACCTGGAAGTAAACTAATTCGTTAACGAAACATACAGATGCAACGATCTTTTTCGTCAACACAAGCACAAATATACATTCTTATAATGGCTTTCTTCTCCAGTACTTGCTGTATTGCCATGATGCCAAGCATTGCTATGGCAATGGTCCGCTCATCCACATGATCCATACTGGATGGAAAGCTTCTGGGAATGCTGATATGTTACACCACACAAAATCAACTAAAACAAGGAAGGGATGTAGAAAGGTTAATTTTATTTTATTTCCTCATTTCCTTTCTAATGTGACCAAATTGAAGGATAAACCGATTAATTTTACGTCCAGTGAATGATTATCTTTTGAAATTTGATAGCTAAGAGATGGTAGTATCTTTAGCACTTCCGAAAACTGTTTTGTTTTTTCAAAAATGCTATCAACCGATTTTTCACATATTACCTATATGAACAGCAATAGAGATTCAAGACATTAACCACTTAAGCCCCGGAGGATTTGGCTGCTAAAAGACCAGGGTTTTTTTTGCGATTTTTTACTGCGTGACTTTAACGGACAATTGCGCGGTCGTTCGACGCTGTACCTAAACGAATTTGACATCCTTTTTTCCCACAAACAGAGCTTTCTTTTGGTGGTATTTGATCACCTGTGCGATTTTTTGATCATGCGCTATAAACAAAAAAAAAGCGTCAATTTTGCAAAAATAACAATATTTTTCACATTTTTTTATATGAAATTCCCTAAAAAAAATGTAAAAATCAAAATTTTTTAACATTTTCGGCCAATTTGTTTTATGCTACATATGTTTGGTAAAAAAAAATTGCAAAAAGCGTATTTTTATTGGTTTGCGCAAAAGTTATCGCGTTTACTAACAAAGGGAAAGATTTTTGTCATTTTTGGTGTTTTTTTTTTAACGCGTAATGGCGGCGATCTGCGATTTTTTTTTCGGTACTGCGACATTGCGGCGGACAGATCGGACCCTTGACTGACATTTTTGACACTTTTGGGGGTACCAGTGACATTACTGCAGTAATCAGTGCTATACATATGCACTGTTACTGCAAAAATGACACTGGCAGGGAAGGGGTTAACTTTATTGGACAGGGAGGGGTTAAGTGTGTCCTAGGGGCGTGATTCTAACTGTGCAGGGACATTGCTATTGGTGTAAAAACAAAGATCAACGGTCCTACATAGTAGAACCGTCTGATCTTCATTTTTACACCAGGGAGAATGACGGGCGGCTTGTTTGCATAAGCCGCTCCGCCTTTCTCCCTTCACCGGAGCGATCGTAGTGTGACCGGCGGACATCGAGTCCGCCGGTCACACGCACTGACTTGTCTGTGAACGAGCCGCGCCGGGCGCGCGCCCGCCCGCAATTGGCTCGCAAGTCAGTGACAGGCGAGTGACGTACCCATACGTCACTCTGCCTGGCCGGGGCTGACCGCTGCAGTATATAGTCGTGCGGCGGTCGGCAACCGGTTAAAAAAATAAAAATAAAAAATTGTTGGATATGGGATTCACTTTCTGCTTGATGACAATACACAAAGCATGTTGTAAGACTCCTCTACTTTAAATTAAGGTAGTGAACAGAATAGCCAACAGTAAAGGCCCGTACACACGATAAGAAAATCTGAAGGGAAATTTCGTCCGACGACCGATCTGCCGATTTTCGGATTGTTAGTATGGTGCTTTCGACAGCCAACAAAATCCTGATGTGCAGGCTATAAAATTTTTGTCGTCCGTCAAAACAATTTCTCATTAGTCTCATTAGTACAGATTTAGATGGAGCAAGACTAGGCATGCTCAGAGATAAAAGAACACATACAAAACAATCCAGCACATAACATCACTTCTGAAGTAGAATCCTGTCGTACGGGTAAATTCGTATGAAAATAACCTCTCCACTTCCCACATCAGACTAGCATGCCACAAAAAATGGACGACAGATCGTTCGGTAATCTGATCGTGTGTACGGGGCTTTAGGCTCCGTTCAAATATCGCCGCGATTCTACCCGCGATTCCGAATCATAGCAAATCGCCTGGCGCCCACGCGATTCCCGTCACTTCCAATGGCCCCCCAAATGCGGTATGATTTTGCTGCAATTGTTGCCCGACAAATTGCGGTAAAATCCTACGAACAGAATGGCGGGACGTCTGTTGCCCAAAATAAGTTCTTGTACTTTTTATGGACGATTTTACCACGATTCGTGGGTCGACAATCACGGCAAAATCGTGCCACGTTTGGGATGCCATTGGAAGTGACAGGAATTGCACGGGCATCCCGCGATTTGCCGTGATTGAGAATCGCGGCGAGTATCAAGATCTCCCCACCCACATTCCAAGCCCTGTTTCTTCCCACTTTGGGATCTCTATCCTCTTGCTCCAAGCGTGCTCTCACACTCAGACAAAAGTTGCATTCTTCAAAATGTAACAATAGTTAGAAATCCAATAGGGACAGTAGGACCTCCTTGTAATTGCCGTAGCAGGTATGTAGGCCCGGGAAATCCAGCTGAGAGATCTCTCTGAGCAAGGGCATGGTTAGTTGTCTATTTATTTTTTTTTAAGCATTGATATGGCAGAAATACCCAAATGTGTTATTACCTAAATAGAATTAATTTTGAATTAGACAAACTACATGATGTTCCAAATAGAATAGTTCCTGGAATTCATAAAAAGTGTTGTAGATGCTTCCTTGAATTCATAGTGTCATTGATACTTCCTGTAAATTATAAAGAGTATTGTGGATACTTCCTGGAATCATAAAGAGTGTTGTTGATACTTCCTGGAATTCATAAAAAGTGCCCTATATGTTTTCTGGAATTCATAAAGGGTATCGTAGAAACTTCCTGGAATCATAAACAGTGTTGTAAGTACTTCCTGGTATTCATAAAGCATATCATAGATACTTCTTGATATTCATAGAGAATTTTGCAAATACTTCCTGTAATCCATGAAGGGGATAGTAGATACTCCCAGGAATTCATAAAGAGTGTTGTGAAGACAACCTGGTATCATAAAGTGTGTCGTTGGTACTCTCTCAAATTCATATAGAGTGTTGTAGATACTTCCTGGAATTCATATAGAGTGTTGTAGATACTTCCTGGAATTCATATAGAGTGTTGTAGATACTTCCTGGAATTCATATAGAGTATTGTAGATACTTCCTGGAATTCATATAGAGTGTTGTGGTTACTTCTTGGAATTCATAAAGAATTTTGCAGATACTTCCTGGAATTTATTAAGAGTAAAGTGGATATTCCATGGAATCATGAAGAGTGTCATAGATACTCCCTGGAATTCATAAAAAGTGTCATAGATACATCTGTAGGGACTTCCTGGGATTCATAAAGAGTGTTGTAGATGCTTCTTGGGATTCATAAAGCATGTCATAGTCACTTTATGAAATTCATAAAGATTGTAACAGATACTCCCTGGTATCATAAAGAGTGTCGTTGGTACTCTCTTGAATTCATTTAGAGCAGCCGTCATTAAATGGCAGCCCAAGAACGGACTGCATGATAATTCCACTCGGACTTTCAGGCCGCCACCTACGGGCAGTCATTGGTTTGCTGGGACAGCAGGTGTCCCAGCAACCAGTGGTGTCCTGTGTGTGCGCCAGGCCCCCCTCCTTCTTACTGCGGCTCCCGGCTCACTCCCAGCCGGGCCGCGAATAGGGGCGTGATGTCACGTGCACGCCCGCCCCCCTGCTCCTGACTGCGACTCCCTTTCAGAGCATGGAGAAGATTCTAGGAGACAGGCAGTTACTCTAGGAGAGCTGGACGGGGCCATAGAAGGTCCTTAACCCATCAGCAGGACCGGTATCTACTCCTTTGTGCAAGGAGGAACAGGATGAGCACAGCCAGAACCCTACAAAAGGCCACTGGTATGAATGTCTCTGACCAAAGAATCAGAAACAGACTTTATGAGGGTGGCCTGAGGGCCCGACGTCTGGCATTGTGCAGCTTGATTGGCATTTGCAATTGAACACTAGAATTGGCAGGTCCGTCACTGTCGCCCTGTGCTTTTCACAGATGAGAGCAGGTTCACCCTGAGCACATGTGACAGATGTGAAAGGGTCTGGAGAAGCCATGGAAAATGTTATGCTGCCTGTAACATCGTTCAGCATGACCGGTTTGGTGGTGGGTCAGTGATGGTCTGGCGAGGCATATCCAGAGGGATGCACAGACCTCCACAGGCTAGACAATGGCACCCTGACTGCCATTAGGTATCGGGATGAAATCCTTGGACTCATTGTCAGACCCTTCACTAGTGCAGTGGGTCCTGGGTTCCTCCTGGTGCACGACAATGCCTAGCCTCATGTGGCAACAGTATGCAGCCAGTTCCTGGAGGATGAAGGAATTGTCACCATTGAATGGCCCCCACGCTCGCCTAACCTAACTCCAATAGAACACCTCTCGGACATTATGTTTTGGTCCATCCGATTCCCCCAGGTTGCACCTCAGTCTGTTCAGGGGCTCAGTGATGCCCTGGTCCAGATCTGGGAGGAAATATCCCAGGACACCATCTGTCGCCCCATTAGGAGCATGCCCCAACGTTGTCAGGCATGCATACAAGCATGTGTGGGCCATACAAACTACTGAGTACCATTTTGAGTTGAAACTTCAGCAAAATGGACTAGCCTGCTGCATCATTTTTTCACTTCATTTTCGGGGTATCTTTGAATTCAGCCCTCTGTAGGTTGATAATTTTCATTTCCATCAAACGATGTGGCATCCTTCCATTTCTAACACATTACCCAGTCCATAACAGTATAGGTATACAGCATGAGATTTTTCCCCATTGAAATCTGATGTGTTTTTAAAGAGTTCCTTAAAAAAATTTTGAGTAGTGTATATATAAAATTTCAGAGAATGTGTTAAGGTAAAAAACCTTTTACCTTTACAACTACTTTAAATCTACTTTAAAGCAGGCTCGACGTAAAAGCAACATAACCAAGTATGCAGCATATTTTTAGGCATCCTAGAGAGTGAATATAAATATTTTGAATTTGATTCCTAGCACTTCCTGTTCACATGGAAGGTCTTTTCCCCTGAGATATTTAACTGATGACAGTCATCTTATTAGTTATGTCATTAGTACCACATTTATTTAGCATTTGCTGCAAATTAGATAAACAAGCCAACAAGTGGTCATATCTCTCACTAGACATTCAGGCAGGATTCATTGCTGCATGCATTTCTGCAACGTGCGACATTCTGAATTGCACCCCAATGCACCTTTTTTGGTGCTTTTTGATTCAATAGGCAGCCCATTCAAATGAAGCATTAATATTCTTACATTAACACACCACAATGATGTAAATGGGACCCTAAGGTCCTGGATTTACTTTCTACCAGAGACACATTTCCTCTCAACTAACTCCCACATGATCGCATCATGCTTGTCTCTTGGATTCTTAATAATGAGCATAAATACCTGGGGAGTGCAGCTCCTAGAATGTGATGAGAGAAAAGAGAAGCAAAAAGTATCATAGCCAGCTATATATATATATATATATATATATATATTGTAAGGGATTAGCTCGGTGGTAGGCGTATGGGTGACCCCTTTGGGGTGCGTTTTCACAGAGAGATAGCCGATTAGAGGTTGAAAACAAGACTGATTTATTCATGCAATTTACTTAACACAATTGCAAGCATCAAAACAGCCAAAATAAAATAAAAGACAAAATAAATCCTTGCCTCTGTGGGCGGCTACCTTCTCACGCTGGAACCTACCTAAGAAGTCTTCCCAACCTACTGTTGGGCCGACACTGCTGATCCTACAGCAGACACTCAAATGTCCATTTGTTTGCTTTTCACACAGCACAAACATTGTCCATTGAACATGTCCCTTTGTTTTCTTTCACACAGAAACACTTCGTCTTCTCACCTTTGAGACGTCTTCACTCTTGGTTACCCTCCTTAGCTTCACATCGCTTTAGGGGGTCTTCTCCCATGCTCACCAGCTTGTCGGGAGGCACACATCCGACTGTCCCCCTCTCCCAGCCCACACGGCGACAGGAGGCAGCAGTCCTTCTCCCATGCCCACACGGCGTCGGGAGGTACACGTATGTCTGCCTTCCTCTCCCAGCCCACACGGCGACAGGAGGCAGCACTCAATAGATTTTCTCTGGACAAATTATAGAGGCCTTGATCTCCTCATTCTGAACAGCTGAATGGTTTTCAACTTCCTGCTGGCTCTTTTTGCAGCCAACACCCTATAGTATCAGTGAACTTTTCAAAGCAGGTGGGAATGTGTCTCCTCTCAGTGACTACATTCCCAGATTTACCTGACTTCCTGTCACATACCCCCCCCTCTTGTTTCAACCCTAGGGTTGGGACACATATTTCCAGGCACGCATGTGTCAGGCACTGCTGACTCACTGATAAGCCTCCTATTATCCTCAAGCTTCCGGATGAAACTGTTTGTCATCTTCACTGACAGATTTCTCATAAATGCCACACAGTTTGTCTCTCATCTCATATACACATTCTTCAACTGCATTTTTGGCATAATTTTGCTCCTTCTCGTTTCTGTCATCTTCATTGACAGCTTTCTCATAAATGTCAGACAGCTTGTCCCTCATAACCGTCTGTCCAATCCACCATGGAGGACCGTGATCCATAGGCAACTCAATTGGGCTAGTCTTAAGGTCTTCAACATTCTTAAGACGCCTCTCTCTGCAATCCATAAATGTTTTCCACAAAACTTTGAGAACCTTTGCTTCACTAAGCTTTGTTCCAAGTAGGGACTCTTGACATCCCTCTGTGACTTGAGTTGCCTCTCCATACAGCTGTACACAATCATTGACTTTTTGTTGTAAAAGGGAATGATCTTCCTTCTTGAGCTTTGCTTGCTCTAAGATGCTGTGCAGAGGATTTTCCAATTGAGACAACAGGCTGTCACACATTTCTTCAAAGTGACCCCTGTTCCTTTTCCCAGAGATATCAATATCATTCAAACATTTCATATTCATAGGCAGATCTGAAGCATTTGCACTCATCAACTTCTTAAACTTTTCGCCCTCCTGAGCGAGTCGCAGTAAAGGCCTACTATTTGATTTGATATTCAGTTTATATTTCTTGCCAAACTCTTCACAGAAGTAGCCAACCAGAACATCATCAACTTTCCTTCCACCAACATAGGGGTTAAAGGCAACAACACAGTTGAACCCAGCGATCTGGGTGGTATCCATTATAGACCTCCTCTCTGCATCAGTGAAGAAGCATGGAACTGCAACACATTCTTTTACAGGTTTCTTCAATGCACTTTCTGCTGAACTATTTGACCGCTCAAGGTCACCTAGTTCCTTTTCTCTATCTGAATTCCACATGGAATGTATCTCAAGATCACGATCAAATTTCTGCCACCTGTCTTTCACCAGTTCCATTTTGGAAATATTCCCTGAAAGGCACTTGAACTTAATTTGCTTCACGTTTTCATCAACAGCCTTAGTTTTCTCCACTAGGTGGCGTTTGCTTTTTTCTCCCAGATTTATATCACTTGCTTTAGTTTTCTCCGCTTTAGTTTTCTCCACTAGGTTTTCAGCCTGAACTGAGAAAACATCACATTTCTTACACAGCTCCTTTGTTTGCTGAAGTTTTTGAAGGAACGGTTTATTCCACAGGGGTGATTCAAGCCACATGTCATCACATTTCTGAGGCTCACTCAGGACAGACCCCAAAACACTGATCCTTTTAAAAACTGCATCAGGCACACTATCCCCTCTTTGGGACAGATCCTCTGTTGCCTGTAATTCCTCTTCCAGTTCCTGCAATGGAATCTTCATCTCTTCTACTTGCTGTTCTAAGACTCGCTTAGACTCTTCTAGCTCCTGAACGCTTTTCACAACATCATCCTTGGAGCTGACCAATTCTTCCATTTTTGTACGCAGCTGTTTGTTAACACTTTCTAGTTCAGCCTTACACTCTAGAGCTTCCTCCAAAGAGCGAGCCAAGAACAGGGCTTTGCTCTCGTTATCACGCACCTCCGTTTCTGCACGTGCGCGTTCTTCTGCATATTTTGCAGACACAGTCTTCTCTTCACCAAGCATCTGATCAAACTTCTTTTTCACATCTTCAACACATTGTAATGAACCAACGCTTTCTTCCATGCGTTTTTTCATATCCGCTATCTGAGCTTGCAATGTTGCGACTTGCTCTGAAAGGTTTTTCTTTGCTTCCGCCTCCTCTTTTAATTGTTCCAGGAAGCCATTTTTCTCATCTTCCATTTGTTTGAGCTTTGTGCTAAAACTCAGCCTTTGACACCTCTCTTCCTGTAAGAGTTCCTGCGTGTCTTGCAGCTGCGATTCCAAGATAGAAAAATCTTCCGCAATTTCTCTAGATTTGCTGTCTGCTTGAGAAAGCCGATTTGTGACACTGTCCAACTCAACCTGCAATCGGTTTGCCTTCTCTAACAGCTTAGCACACAATCGGTCACCTTCTGACACCTTGACTTGCGATTCCAGAAGCCGTGCCTCTACTTTTTCCCTCTTATGTTCACAATCTCCTTTTCCCTGCATAAGAGCCTTCACCTCATTGGCTAGTTTCTGGGAATGAGACTGTAATTCTGCCACACAGGCTTCTTTCTCCTTTAACTGCTGCTGGAAACGTTGGGCTTCACCTTTCCAACTTTCACAGTCTGCACGTAATTCATCTACCACATTGCTCAAAGTGGTGAGCTCATACACAGTACTCAGTAATTTAGCCTCTCTTTCACTTTTCTCGTTGTCGCTGAGAGACAATGTCGTTTTCAGAGCGACATTCTGTTCCTGCGACTCCTGCAGGTCTATTTTTGTAACTTCCAAACACTGAAGACTTTTTTCCAGCTGATTACGCAACTCCAACATTTCACACATACTTTGCTTCTGCAAAGTCTGAATTTCAATTTCCTTTTCCATGAGGATGGTATCTTTCTCCTTTATAGTGTCTTGACATTTTTGCAACTCGACCAAAAGAAGAGCAGTGGTTTCTTCCCACTGTGACACATGAGACTTGAGTAGTTCATTCGTTTCCTGCAAGTTTCTATGCTCCATCTTAAGCAATTCCACGGCTTGTTCCTTTTCTTCCATTTTCCGTTGCAAGGCATCCAACTCAGCCCTGCACACATACTCGGTTTCTTCCAAACCGATGGCCTCCATTGGCTGCTGGCGTCTCTGTTTCCAGCCTGCCATGCTCTCTTGGTGATCCTTTTGTTGAGCTGCAAAGCTCCGTTGTTTCAGCATCTCCCCCATTTTGGGTTTACTTTTCATCTGAGAACCCTGCGTCTCCAAAGCAGTTTCATTTGCCCCAGTGTTGCTAGGGACAACAATTTTTCTCTTTAGCCGATTCCGTTCAGGCATGGATGGGGCTGGTTCAAATGGTAGCATCCCCTCCATCCATAGAATTCGGTCTCTCATTTCATCTATCTTTGCATTTTTCAGGCGTTTGGATCGCCCCATCTTCAATAACTCCACAAACAAATTTTTCACAGTCCAGCAAAAAAATTTTCAGACCACTGTCTCTTTAACACATGTAGTTGTTCTCTCTCTTGCAAGATCTCTTTTCCTGCGCACACAGTTTGTGCAGTCACTTGCACCAGACACAACAAAGTTCATCAAAAAATTTTGAGACCCCTGTCTCTTTAAAACACTTTTTTTTTTTTTTTCTGTCAGGATCTTCTCTCCTGCACACATAGATTGTGCAATCTCATGCACCAGACAAAGTTCATCAAACATTTGCACTTCCTTGCAGGGATCTTCGCTTCTGCCCACTGCATACCTCCACCATATGTAAGGGATTAGCTCGGTGGTAGGCGTATGGGTGACCCCTTTGGGGTGCGTTTTCACAGAGAGATAGCCGATTAGAGGTTGAAAACAAGACTGATTTATTCATGCAATTTACTTAACACAATTGCAAGCATCAAAACAGCCAAAATAAAATAAAAGACAAAATAAATCCTTGCCTCTGTGGGCGGCTACCTTCTCACGCTGGAACCTACCTAAGAAGTCTTCCCAACCTACTGTTGGGCCGACACTGCTGATCCTACAGCAGACACTCAAATGTCCATTTGTTTGCTTTTCACACAGCACAAACATTGTCCATTGAACATGTCCCTTTGTTTTCTTTCACACAGAAACACTTCGTCTTCTCACCTTTGAGACGTCTTCACTCTTGGTTACCCTCCTTAGCTTCACATCGCTTTAGGGGGTCTTCTCCCATGCTCACCAGCTTGTCGGGAGGCACACATCCGACTGTCCCCCTCTCCCAGCCCACACGGCGACAGGAGGCAGCAGTCCTTCTCCCATGCCCACACGGCGTCGGGAGGTACACGTATGTCTGCCTTCCTCTCCCAGCCCACACGGCGACAGGAGGCAGCACTCAATAGATTTTCTCTGGACAAATTATAGAGGCCTTGATCTCCTCATTCTGAACAGCTGAATGGTTTTCAACTTCCTGCTGGCTCTTTTTGCAGCCAACACCCTATAGTATCAGTGAACTTTTCAAAGCAGGTGGGAATGTGTCTCCTCTCAGTGACTACATTCCCAGATTTACCTGACTTCCTGTCACAATATATATATATATATATATATATAGGAAATCAGCGCGTAATTCAACCCAGCAAAAGATGGCCATATTGCAAGAGCTGTACCTTGATATTTCTTCGCTTAAGGAATACACATATTTTATATGTAGCACCCTCCTAGGTAGGTGCTAGAGAGAGAGTATAGTTTTGAATCCTTTCTGCTTACCAGAGGGATTGCAGGTAAATCTATATTGTTCTCTGCCTACCCGAGAGCAGGATCTGCTAGTGAGGTCTGCTCAGGTGCAACTCATTCTGTCTGCAGAGGGTTACACACTGGTCCAATAGGGAGGCATATTGAACAGTGGGAGGGAACCTGACAAATAAGTGTACAGGCATTTAGTACAGCCCTGATGACATGGCAGAAAGTGCTTCCTTGCAGGCTGGGATACTGTATAAATTCCAGGAGCACATGTGCTCGGGCTCTTTCAGCTGGAGAGTAAAGTCCCAGAGGGAGGGGGTGTCTGCCTCCTCCTCTGTGGAGGTGCCATGCGGTCTTGGGTGGTCGACCTGAGGGCCTAAAGTGATAGAGAGGAACTGCACCTGGAGGTCCTGTAAAGCTGACTGGAAGGGGAGACACTGGAGGAGCTTATTCTGCAGTACAGTGAGTACAGATCTGTGTCAAGGGGCCTGACTTGAGGGGGGCCACCCATGCAGCTAGAGGAGTCAGTGGACGGGTGTCAGTAGAGGGGGTGCATGTGAGTGTCCTGAAGAGAATGTAGATCACCAAGTCTATTGCTGGAGAAAGAGCAAGAAGACTTAACCCTTTCCATACATGTGGCAGTATGGTTTAACCAATTCTGGACCGGGAGGATTTGCCCCCTTAATGACCAGGCCATTTTTTGCGATTTGGCACCGTGTTACTTTAATGGCAAATTGCACAGTCGCAACACTGTACCTAAATAAAATTGATGTCCTTTTTTCGCCACAAAGAGAGCTTGCTTTTGGTGGTATTTGATCACCTGTGCGATTTTTTTTTTTTTTTTTTTTTTTTTTATTTAGCGCTATAGACAAAAAGATGAGCGACAATTCTGAAAAAAAAAAAAAAAAAAAACTATGTTTTTCACATTCTGCTATATAACATTCCCCCCCCCCAAAAAAAAATTAAAAAATCAAAATTTTTCATCCTTTTAGGTCAATATGTATTCTGCTACATATTTTTGATAAAAAAAATTGCAATAAGCATATTTTGATTGGTTTGCGCAGAAGTTATCAGGTCTACAAACTAGGGGAAAGATTTATGTAATTTTATTTTTACTAGTAATGGTGGCGATCGGCTATTTTTTGCGGGACTGCGAGATTGCGGCGGACAGACCGGACCCCTAACTGACTTTTTTGACACTTTTGGGGGGACCAGTGACATTACTACAGTGCTAAAAATATGCACTGTTACTGTAATAATGACACTGGCAGGGAAGGGGTTAACCTAGGGGTGAGCAAAGGGTTAATTGTGAGCCTAGGGGAGTGTTTTCTAACTATGGGGGGGAGGGACTTGTGAAATAATCATAGAGACCTGTGATCCTATATAGAAGAATCACAGGCACTCAGTGATCATTTCAGAGAGAAGAACGTTCTGCTGTGTTTACAACAGCTGACCATCCTTCTCTCTCAGCGGGGAGCAATCGCAGGTGCCCGGCAGCAATCGTGGCTGCTAGTTCCGTGGATTGGCATCCCCGCTGCCTAGTGGGGGCGGGAGCGCACCATAGGTGGGGCTTGTTCGCCCCCCAGCACCACTCCTGCGACGGACATACCCCTACCTCGGTTCGCGCAGCCGAGCCAGCCTGCCGCAGTAAAACTGCAGTGGTCGGTCGGCAAGTGGTTAAGCAATGTGACTGCTTCCACAGGCAACCTGGTCAGGCCAAATGAGAGTTGTCCTTATCCAATTAAGTTCCAGTTGGAGTATCCCACAATTCCCTTCTCCCATCCAAGTTCCACAATAAATACAAAAAACCAACACCCCTGGACTGTTTATTGAGCAACAAGCCATTGGGAGTAAGGAGGGATGTGTGAACTGTACCGTAAGTGACTGTTTGATGGTAATCAGAGGAGACCCAACAAATCATCATACAGCAAGCAAACAGGGACAGTGCTACATATACAAGGTTTGCAGAGCACTGCTACATCACAAGGAGGTCTTGTAGATTAATGCCTTCCCTAAAGTGATTGTAAAGGTAAAAAAATGTTTTACCACAATGCATTCTATGCAATAAGATAATAAAACTTTTCTATATTAGCTCCCACTAGTCCTTCAAAGCTTTCCTGAGCCTGATCTCTACCCAGTGCTGTGCTGCTCTTCTTTCCCCTCTTCTCACACAAGGCTCAGCTGCTTCTGTCAATTAAATCCTATGAGCAGAGAAGGTGGGGGGGGGGGCAGGGCAGAACTGCACTGTGTGTAAATAGATGCACACAGCCCAGCTCGATATAAAGCCAGCACCTGCAAGAGTGACCTTATAGCAAGCCCCTTGCTATGGGGGTACTTGAAGAATAGGAGGAGCCAAGACCACCAATGGTGGACCCTAGAAGAGATAGATTGGGGAAGCTCTGTGCAAAACCATTGCCCAGACCAGGTAAGTATGACATGTTTGTTATTTTAGAAACAAAAAAACCTTTAGACCCCCGTTCACACCGGGGCGACCTCACAGGTCGCGGTGCGCAGCTCGCACCGCGACCTCGGAGCGGCCAGCACGGACTTCATATCATTGAAGTCAATGCAGGTCGCTCCAGGTCGCCCCAAAGAAGCTCCGGACTTGTGTCGCTCCTATTAGAACGGGTCCACAGCTACTCTATGGCAGGCGACCTGTCAGGCGACCAGGTCGCCTGACAGGTCGCCCCAGTGTGAACGGAGTCTAACAATCACTTTGATGCAGAACAGCAGCAGACCTGCCATCAGTACAGGCACCCACCGGGGAGTGAATTCTCCTCTCCTTAGTAATGGGGGAATGAAATATCTGTTGTATTAGACACCACAGCCCCCCCCCCCACTGTGCCCCCCTAAAACCTCCTGAGAGCCTCCAGCCAGTTGCAGATCCCCTAACCTCTCCCAGTGTCCCCTAGCTTCCCAACCTCTCACAGTGGTCTGCAGTGCCAGACTGTTCTTCCTCCTGCAGACCACAAAAACACCTGGGTGTTCTTACTCCCACTTTCCACTTACCCCTTACCAGGACATTTCTGTCTTCATCTAAAAATGAATACTAAGAGTCAGTTCACACTATGGCGACACGACTTCGGGTCGACTTGAACAAGTCGCCATGCACCGGGACTTGGGCGCGGCTTGCACTAATATAACATAATGGAAGTCAATGCAAGTCGCTCCGACTTCGGCCAAAAGTAGTGCAGGAACCTTTTTCTAAGTCGGAGCGACTTGAGTCGCTCCTATTAGAACGGTTCCCATTGCACAGAATGGAGCACGACTTGTCAGGCGACCAAGTCGGAGTAGTGTGAACCGGCACTAAGGGGATTGATTTACTAAAATTGGAGAGTGCAAAATTTGGTACAGCTGTGCATGGTAGCCACCCAGCTTCTAACTTTAGCTGGTTCAATTAGGCTTTGAAAACACCTGCGAGCTGATTGGTTTCTATGCAGAACTGCACTGGACTTTGCACTCTCCATTTTTAGTAAATCAACCCCTGAGTGCTTTTCTTGCTATGAACCACTGACTACAATGTATTATATTTCTAATGATGGATGCCAGGGCACTGTTTACTCTTACTGAGCACTAACGCCATTGTATTTTTCATATGTTTGCACTGACTACCAATATATGCCATTAGAATGTTTGTACTAACTACCAATGTAAATCATTGTTGTGGCTACACAGTCCACCAAAGCATAACAGTGGCCTTTGCACTGACCAAAAATATATAATAGGAGACACATTTTATTGAGCACCAATGCATAAAAGGGATATTTCTGTGATGAGCACCAATGCAACAGAAAGGCGCCCACCAATGTAAAGAGAGCTGTTATCAGAGATATTGCATAGCAGTGGTTAGAGGTGCTGCTATTAGGAATGCAATATAATCCAATATAATCCAATGGTCATCAATACAAAGTGCTAGTTACCACAGAGATAAGTTGCCAGAGAGTCCCATCATAATTTTGCTATGGGGCTCTGTGATTTGTATAGTATGTTCATGGTCATGGGTCACAGGATTACACAATAAATGTCCTTTTCTTTTATTTTTTTTTATAGTATTCCCAGATCTGGTGAAACAGCTGAACACCGCTCTTCATGTCTTCATTATCCTCTTCCTGTTCACTGCCATTGCTTTTGCTTTGATCAGTCTTGGGTTCTGTATTTACAACGCACTGAAAGTCCCTTATCGGTCAATTAAAGGTCCTGCTGGCATATGTCTGTGGAACTTCATTGCAGGTAATTTACTAAGTGACATCTGGATGACAAATAATTCACAATAAGGACTCATGTTCTATGAAGTACCATCTTAAGACTTAATATAATCATATACTGTATGCATTTATCTGTCTGTGTACATGCAGGAACATTAAAGTGGAACAAAGTATTTCATAATTACTTGTCTTAAACTTTTGATTTACATTTCTTCAGTTTCTTCCTGGTTTCCAGGGCTGGGCAAATGATGCAATACATCCCAGGAGCATAGTTGCCAACATTTCCGATTTGCCTGGGGCATTTTTCAGAATTCAGACCCATGTCCTGGTCTAAGCATGTTCAGGGGCAAAATCCCAGGAAAATGGGCTTTGTATTGGGTAGGGGCCGACTGTGCCGGGGGGGTCTGATCTGCCATAAAAAGGCTGCACCGCTCCACCGTCACCTGGTGCGGCATGCAGATGGTCGCCGTGTTATCCCAGTCCACCCACATAGTAAGCTGGGTTGGAGTGGGGAGAATCGGGGATGGATGCAAACTGCAGCTACCTATTGGAGGAGGAGTCTGCACTGTGTCCCTGCCCAATGGGTGCGCTGTCTGGGCTTCCAGTGTTTGGCATGGAGCTGCTCTGAAGCTGCATTTCATGAGGTGAGAAAGAAGAAACTCTCTTATGCCCGAACAGTAATTGAAAGTGTCTCTCTTTCTTTCTCTCCTTTCTTTCTCCCTCTCTCTCTCTCTCTTCCTTTGCCTCTCTCTCCCTCCCTCCCTCCCTCCCTCTTTCTCTTCCTCCCTCCCTCTTTCTCTTCCTCCCTCCCTCTTTCTCTCCCTCCTTCTTTCTCTCCCTCCCTCCCTCTTTCTCTCCCTCTTCCCCACCCCTCTCCCTCCCTCCCTCCCTCCCTGTACCTCCTTCTCTCTACCCCCCTCTCTTTCCCTCCCTTCCCTCCTTTTCAACCCTCTCTATCCCTCTCTCCCTTTCTCTCTCTTTCCCTTTTTTTCTTTCCTGTAACTAGCTGCAATGCCAGAAAATATTTAAAGCAGTCAGGCATAGCAAGGCCCTCTAGAAGTGGGTCTCATTAACGTAGAAAGTTTATATAGGGCTGGGACGGGGCCCACAAAAAAGAGGCCAAAATCTGGTATAAAGTGGAAAAAACTTTTTGGGAATCCATTGGGGGGAATTATGAAATAAATAAATTTGGACAAAACTTTAATTTTCACTAGATTTATTCGACCTAGCAATGACATCTGCAATTTCTCCCATGCCTTAGGCCATGCTGTAATCTCAGCAAGAGTTAGTAACCAGTTCAATTTCATATACAGTACTGCTGAACAGATCTACAGATTATTATGCCCAGGTATTTGTCTACCCATTGTGGGCATGTAACAAAGAAATGGCCCCTGCCCCCATCGATAACTGGCCTTTACAGCAAGGAGCACATGGAAGGGCAAATGCATGAAAGACAAAACCAGAGAAAATTCCAAGCTCAACTCACCAACCAGTCTGCTTACCAACCGAATTGACCAGTCCAACAGTATGCGTTAAAAACAGGGCTTTAGTTAGCACACATTTGCAAACGCATAAGCTGCAAGGCCCCTTCATGGCATCCTGTATTACTTGCAGTCCTAACCCTTCTAAATTTATGAGAGTCTCCACAGTGGAAGCACATGCATTCTAGAGTCACCTCAGTGGAAGCACATGCATTCTAATGGATAGATAAGGGGCAGATGGGTCTATCCATTAGAACGCATGTGCTTTCACTGTTGACCCTTGTTTACCCATTGTAGGAGAACATCAGATGGGGCACACACCTTGGCCTCAGGGAAGAGTTGAGGTTTCATCCTATTAACTCAAAGACAGATTATTTCCGAAAAAGTATTAATGGTGCAGACAGTGCCGTGTAGCGAGGGACCCGGGTCATTTAGAAAAAGATGAGGTCATCGGCAAACAGGGCTACCCTGTACTCTCCTCTTACAATATTTGATATAGGACTTTTGTAGAGTGTGCATTCACTGAATAAAGATAAGCGGGAATCCCATATGTCTGAGGACCTTCCCACAAGTACTCCCATTCTACTGTGTCAAACACTTTTTCTATATCTAGGGATGCAATTACTTGTGTACCTTGATTGGAGTGAGGGACATGAATGTTAGTGAAGAGCCCACAGATATTTATGTACGTGGACTTACCGGACAGAAAACCCATTTGGTCTGAGTCTTTTACCACAGAGAGAATGCTAGTCAATCTACTTATGAGGAGCTTAGTAAGGATTTTGAAGTCTAAGCTTAACAGCCCTTTTGGCTTATAGGAGGCCTTTTATGGATCAATATAATATGCGCTTTAGGACTTTTATGCATCAATATAATATGTGCTTCACTCATGGAGGAGGGGAGGATGTCATTAGCCAGACAACCTGTATATAATGTGTTGAGCCTAGGGGCCAACTGTGCACTATGTGCCCTGTAGGATTCAATAGGCAGACCGTTAGGGCCGGGGCCTTGCCGTTCGTGAAGGAGTTGATGGCCAAAAGATCCTCCTAAGGGGTAATAGGTTTAACCAGGAGTTCCTTTTCCCTGTCGCAGAGCCAGCCTAAGGCTACTGTATCCAAAAGGGGTCACATTGCAACAGGATCATAATTGAGTGGTAATGAGGACTATAAACTACTGTAAAAAAAACGGAACTCGTGGAGTATTTTATCTAGGGATGTTACTGCCACACCCCCATTGTTTTTTTTTTTTTCTCAGGAACAATAGTAAATTGGGTATCATGGGTTTGTTCTAAAGTATGTGCAGTCTTGCAAGCTCAGACATATGCAAATGAAGATCTCTCCTAGCAGCCAAAAGGGCATCAAACTTGACCGGGGAGAGGTCCATAGCGTATTCCCGAGTGAAAGCCGTACCACGGGCCTGCGGTGAGAGAGTATCACAAGTCTGGTCCTTGCACACCGCAGCAATGGCCGGTATGTAGTGACCCCTTGCACAGGCCTTAAAGGCATGCCAGGTGGTGGTATGTGGAGCAGAGCCCTCATTTAATTGCCAATAGTCCTCCAATAAAGGGGGGATTGTCTCGGAGATGTCAGGATAAGAAAGCCACTGAGTATCCAGTCGCTACATAGATGCGTTGCGGGTCTGACTTACCCGCAATGTAAGTTCTAACGGTGTGTGGTCCAAGAGTTCGCTGGGGAGATATTTGACCTCCTGGGCATCAGCCAGCAGAGATGGGTTGGCAAATGCTAGATCGATACGCAAAGCTGTCCAATGGTACATAGAGAAGCAGTAGAATGCTTTAGTATTGGGATGACACCATCTCCATAGTTCAGTGAGATCTACTGCCAGTGCCCAGGATGCCAACTGATCAGATGTAGATTGCCCCAGTACAGGTTTATCTAACTCGGGAGAAAGAATAGCATTTAAATCACCAGAAATCAACAATTTAGATGGGGAATACATTGTAACCTTGTCTAAGAATTACATAGAAAGTAGATTCAGAGAAGGGAGGGGAACATATACAGCTACCACTGTGTAACAGCTCCAAAGCTTCAGGACCACTATAGCATATTTACCCTGAGAGTCAGTATGTACTACCTTTACTATGCAAAGAAGTGACTTACTAATAAATATCGAAACTTCGAAACCCCTCTAGAATAGATAGGATATGTAGCATGAAAACCTTTTTGTATTCAAGGTTTTTTCAGCGCCAGAAGTTTGCTGCCCATCAGGTGCATCTCTAGTTGTTTAAATTTAGAATTTATTCCACGGAGAAGATTTTTATTGTTTCAAATCGGTTATCCGCCATGAGGAATATTATAAGACAATGATAACGAGTAGGGTAAAATACTAGGAGGGGGCAACCTGAGGGGAAGCAAATATGAAGAGTGCGCCAGTACACACACACATAGAGGAAACATTAAAACATAAAACCCAGGCGCAACAGCGCTTACCCTGCCCATACCAAAACAGATCTCGAAAAACAGGAGACTGTTTAGGGGGCTTATACCCAGAACAAAAAAAAGCAAAATATAAGTCACAGTAAAAAGAACAGTGTCCAATAGAGAGGGGAGGGGAGCAACTGGTACTGTAAATGTTCCCCCAACATTGAGGGCCTCAATGTTAGATTAACAACACCCCGAAACAGATCACAAAACAAAGTGCAATTGCTAGAATCACAATGCATGGGTGTGAATACCCATGCGATGCGTTCAGGTGCAGGGGAAAACCATTTTGCTGTGGATACGATACGAGCCATACAAAATGTACGCCTCAAATCACACTGCACAGGCATCGCTTGTGATTATTAATATTTCCTGACTTTCATGTATTGCATGCTGACTCTGGCACAGCAATTCAGATGTCTAGAAGCCAGATGCATCTAGTGAACTAATTATTTTGGATAGAAACCAGTAATGGCATCCCCCATCTTTCTTTCATGAGAGGTAAGCATTACTTTGGCATCAAAATGCGTAACTCCTCTCCCGTACAAGTTACGTCCTTGGGTGGGACTTCGTCAGCAGGAACGAAGCCATGTAGCAACAGTAAAATGTGTTCCAAATTATACTTCACACACTTTGGAAAAAATAGCAAAAATAGCAAACTCACAGAGATTGCCCAGTTTTCACTGGCACAAATTTTATATAAGCTTCTATGTGTACCTTCCCTAGGAACAGGGTTTTTTTTTTCAACTTTTACTTCTTTCATACACATGCGGTGCACACCCTTAGAAGCTACAGTTAAACCTGGAATCCCCCCTGCACAGCAACGCACACCACATTTTTACAGGCACTTCGGAGACAAAGAACAGCCTGTGACTGTTTTTTGTGGTTTATTGAGGGTTAATAACTTGGATGGGAAATTATGGGATGCCTACTTCCCTTCAGCAACAACACGTTAACAGCATCTTTAGAGACATCCTCCTTTGCACAGTCTATATACAGTCTCTTTGGCACTTCCACACGTTACTTCCTTGCAGACCCAAGCTGGATCACTGTAAATGAATCTGACAGGCAGAGTCAGATTTAGCAATGGCCTTTTGCAGGCAGGAACTCAAAGCCCCTTATTGTGTAGAAGTACTCAGTGATCAGCTTTTAATCTCCCTCCTGTGGCTACTGGTCCCAGCAACACCTGTTCAGGCACTGCCAACCCACCTGGCTGCAGATGCTCCTTTCACTAGCCCTCCAGGCTAACTTCTCACAGCAGACCTCCAGACTGACTCACACCAGCCCACCCGGCTGACTCTACAGGAGATCTCTCAGGGAAGGGATTAAGACATGGCACAATGTGGTCTTCAAGGAGAACTACATGTGGCAGTCTCCCCCCTTGCAAATCTCCATCAGTGCTGCTGTACTTAAACTGTCCCCACACTTGCTCCCGTGCCTCCAGGAAGGACTTCCTCCGAGCCCTATCCCAAGGTCACCCCCCCCCCCGACTAGAGGGTACCCCAGAGGGCCACCGACAGTCTCAACAGCACTATATCTTCATCTTTCACTGCACTGTCTCTGCTGGCATGGCTCATGCCTATTTATGAGGTAAGCCTTGCCCCCTGCCAGCCCTCTACTGGAGTTTGGCTGAGGCCCTCATAAATATTCCAAACAGCTCCTCCTAACCTCCATCCACTAGCTCTAGAAGTTTCTACAACTTTCTAGACCATGGGGAGGCACCAGGGGAGCTGTCAGGATGAGTCACCTAACCCTGACTCACTCAACCCTGACCCAGATTCCTACACTAACAAACCTACCTATAAACCTACACTACCAACTAGCACACACTAGAGGGTGCACACATTCGTTTTTTTCTTTCTGGGATAATTTTTTTACATCAAGCTTGTTTGCCGTAGAGTACCCCTGTGGACTGTAATTGCTAAGCCCTGGTTCACCCTAGAATTCAGGGCGTTCGCACTAGAATTCAGGGCAGGAAGCCAACAATCAGTTTGCGTTTCCCACACTGTGTTCAAAACACATTGCCATTGAGATCAGTGGGTGCTATCGACAACCCAAATGCAGGACGCAAACGCAGTGCGTTTTCCTGCCCAGGATTGCATGGTACAAAACTACCATGCAATCTGGTTGCAGTGCATTGCCAAAAGTAGTTCACACACTACTTTGCGCAATGAGGTGCAATTTGAGCCTATTCTAAAAGAATGAACTCAAATCTCATTGCACTAATTCGCATAGGAATTTCTGTGCAATTCATAGACGATTTAAAGTGTGAACCATGGCTAACTTCTCCTTCTGAAAATTCTAGTTCCTTGGCTAACATGCTCATACTTAGTGTCGGGTCACGATTGTGCGATGCGGGAAGGCTGTGAATTCGCAGCCTGTTCCCGCATCGCAAACGCACATCTGGCAGTACACACTGCCATATGCGATACGCAGGGGGTGTCAATGAAATGTTAACGACACCCCCAGTTTGATCGCATATCGCAGTGCGATCTGAAAGTTTGCACAGGATCGGATCACACAAGTGTGAACCACTGTGCGATCCGATCCTAATGCGGCTGGAATGCGGCTGGAAAAAAGTGTCATGTGTGTGTTTGGTGCGGATACAGTGCGAATTCAGCCATACAAAGCGTATGGCTGAATTCGCACTGCACATCCGATCGCATGTAATAAAGGAGCAGCCAAATTACATGCGATCGTGCACTCGCTATAGTGTGAACCGGCCCTTAGGTTGGTCATACACAGCTAAATTGTTTTAGTTTAGCCCAATGGACTGAGCAGGAGAAATTACTCTATTCTGGTATTCAGACTAAACATTATGGATGGAGAAGAATCTCCCCTGCTTGTATTCAGACACAGCACTCATGGCTGAATACCCGAACAAGGACTGCAGAACAAGCAAATAGATCAGATTTTTTTTTTCTATTAATCCCTGACTCTCATTTATTGCATGCTGATTCTAGCACAGTAATTCAGATGTCTAGAAGCTATATGCATCTAGTAAACTAAAAATTTGGGATAGAAACCAGTAATGGCAGTTGCTGACCTGCCTCCTCTACACTTGCTTGTTGCCTGCCTGTCATGTTTATCTTATGGCTTTCTGAGTCGTTGACCAGGAACAAATATGCAGATCAGAAGTTTTGATATAACCAAGCATTAATAAATGCTTGTTCTGGATCAGTTACTCAGAAAGTATTGGATTTAGAGACATCCAGGCAACCTACGTTTTTAGCAAGCAATTTCAGGCCACCTATTTCTCTTGAGGTTTTCTTTAAAGCTGACCTTTCCCCCCTTCACTAAAAATAAAATCGGCATTAAGCTCTGCATGCTAATATGAAATCATCTTACATTCATTAATTAAACAGTTTTGCTTTTACCTACAATTATGCAAATAATAAGAAGCCTGTAATTATCTAGATGTATCTGTTTGTAGCTTGCCATCACTACACATTTCTAAAGCAAGGGTGAAGTCCTTTTCAAACTATAGCTGTAGCAGCACCTTCTAATGGGCTCTGCTTCATTGGAGAGCAATACACAGAAAAGAACATAGCTCATGTATATGTATATGGATATGTATAAGGATTTATCCAGAAAGGAAAGTACTACTTACTGGGGGCAAGAATAGACTGCTGGCTGATAATATTCTAAGATGGCCCAGATACTAAACCACAAGGATCTTACTATTTTGGTGCGATGTGGTACAATTTGAGTGCACTCAAAAAGAATGGGCTCAAATCGCACTGCACTGAATCTCATGGGAATTTTTGTGCAATTCATAGGCGATTTATAATGTGAACCAGGGCTAACTTTTTCCTTCTGAAAATGCTAGTTCCTTGGCTAACATGCTCATACTTAGGCTGGTCATAAATGGCTAGATTTTTCAAGTTTACTCCGATGGACTGAGAAAGAGAAATTACTAAATTCTGGTATTCAGGCTAAACAGCATGCATGGAGAAGAATCTCCCCTTCTGAACTATTGTATTGAGACAGCCAAAGCACCCGTATCTGTCTAAATTCTCGAACAATAACTGCAGAACAAGCAAATGTATTCTTTTTTTTCATTATTATTAATATTTCCTGACTTTCATGTATTGCATGCTGACTCTGGCACAGCAATTCAGATGTCTAGAAGCCAGATGCATCTAGTGAACTAATTATTTTGGATAGAAACCAGTAATGGCATCCCCCATCTTTCTTTCATGAGAGGTAAGCATTACTTTGGCATCAAAATATATATAGTTACATAGTTACATAGTTAGTCAGGTTGAAAAAAGACACAAGTCTATCTGGTTCAACCAAAAAAAAAAAAAAACAGTATTGAAAACTCAACCATACAATCCCATACCTACAGTTGATCCAGAGGAAGGCGAAAAAAAAAACCCCAGCAAAGCATGATCCAATTTGCTACAGCAGGGGAAAAAATGCCTTCCTGATCCCCCGGGAGGCAATCGGATATTCCCTGGATCAACTTAACCTAAAAAAAAAAATTTAGTACCCACTTATATTAAGTACACCCAGGAAAGAATCCAGACCTTTTTAAAGCAATCTAGTGAACTAGCCAGAACCACCTCTGGAGGGAGTTTATTCCACATTTTCACAGCTCTTACAGTGAAGAAACCTTCCTGTATTTGGAGACAAAATCTGTTTTCCTCTAGACATAAAGAGTACCCCCTTGTCCTCTGTGTTGACCTTAAAGTGAACAACTCAACACCAACTCAACACCAAGTTCACTATATGGACCCGTTATGTATTTATACATGTTGATCATATCCCCCCTTAATCTCCTCTTCTCAAGAGAGAATAAATTCAGTTCCTCTAATCTCTCCTCATAGTTGAGCTCCTCCATGCATCTTATCAGTTTGGTTGCCCTTCTCTGCACTTTCTCCAGTTCCCCGATATCCTTTTTAAGAACTGGTGCCCAAAAGTGAACTGTATAGTCCAGATGAGGTCTTACTAATGATTTGTACAGGGGCAAAATATTATCTCTCTCTCTGGAGTTCATGCCTCTGTTAATACAAGAAAGGACTTTGCTTGCTTTGGAAACCACAGCTTGGCATTGCATGCTATTATTAAAGTGGAGTTCCACCCTTAAAAGACACTTTGCCCCATCTGCTTGCTCTGTGTCACCTGAAAAATAAATGGATAATCACGATTTTTATTTCTTTACTTACCTTGTTTTAGAAGAAAATATACTCCCCTTACTTCCTCTTCCACTCTCTGCGGCCGTGGCCTGCGCTGTCACTTCCTGCTTGCATTGATTCCTCGGAGCTGAGCGTCATCGCTCCCAGGAATCAATACGCCTGCACCGGCCCCGCTCGTCATGTCCGGTGCAGGCGCGTCATTCCCTGCTAAACAGCTTCTGGGCAGGAATGACGTGCCTGCACCGGACATGACAAGCGGGGCCGGTGCAGGGCATTCTGGGACGAAGAGGACACAGAAGAGGACGCCGAAGAGGACGCGCTGGCTTCAGCTGCCCACACCTGAGATGGCAGCGCTGGACAAGACATTTTCAAGGTAAGTATTTCTTCTAAAAGGTAAGTGCAACCTGGGACAGTTCAGAGGCTATCCATTGTGGAATGCACTAGCCCTGACTGTCCCGGGGTTATTTTTAGTGAAAAAAACTTTCCGAGGGTGGAACTCCGCTTTAAGCTTATGATCTACCAGAACACCCAGATCCTTCTCCGCTATTGATTCCCCCAGTTCTACTCCCCCTAGTATGTATGTATGATGCATGCATATTCTTAGCCCCCAAGTGCATAACTTTACATTTATCAACATTAAACTTCATTTGCCACATAATTGCCCAATGAAACAGTGCATTGAGGTCAGCTTGTAAGTTGGAGACATCCTGTAAGGAAGTTATTCCACTGCAAAGCTTGGTGTCATCTGCAAAGACTGAAAGGGTATTTTTAATACCAGACCCTATATTATTTAAAAAGGCATTAAAAAGTAAGGGTCCCAACACTGAACCTTGGGGTAAAACCACTGATAACCTTAGACCATTCAGAGTAAGAATCATTAACCACTACTCTCTGAATTCTATCTTTTAGCCAAATTTCTATCCAATTACAAACCGATCTTTCCAAGCCAGTAGACTTTACCTTACACATTAGCTATGTGTGGGGAACTGTGTCAAACGCTTTTGCAAAATCCAAATATACTACGTCCACAGCCACCGTTCTGTCTAAGGTTTTACTTACCTCCTCATAAAAAGAAATCAGGTTTGTCTGACATCTTCTGTCTTTCATAAATCCATCCGCTCAATTCTTTTAGGATGCATGGGTGGATGCCACCTGGTCCAGGCGCTTTATCCACTCTTATTCTGTCTAAATATATCTGGACCATATCACTTTTGAGCCATTGTGGATCATTTGGGGCTGTGTCAATACCATCCTCATTATGGTCATGAGCTCCCCCATGCTCTTACAGCTAACATTAAAAGAAATCATATGATTAGGAATCGGAAAAACAAACATGATTTTTAAAATACAGTATACCAGTACATCTTTTGTGTCAAGATGCACATTTTTATTAATGGAAATTTTATCTCTGCAGGTCTGTTTATTGTGTTTGCAGTGACCAGCTTTATAGCTGCAGTCCAGCTCCACCACCTGACAGATCGGATGGCTAATTTCAGTGAAAATGTCTTTAGGATTGTTATTCTGGAAGAGAAGTATGAAGACTCCTTTTGGGTTTGTGTGGCGAGTGGAGCAATGCATGCTGTCAATATGCTGCTTATGGCGGCCACTGCAATACGCTTACCCAAGCGGAAGACTAAAACTGAGGAGGCAAACGTAACCGCAGAGGACATTATGTATTAATGATATTTATAGAGATACAAACAAATTCCTTCCTGGCACGATGGTGGCTCAATATTTCAAGACTTGGACTTTTTTACTTGCTTCAGACTTGTACAAAATGTGGTAATTTACAGTGAGATTTTACCCCATGGAATCTGTGGATAAAAGAACACTTTGAGACAATGAAGCTGATTCTTGAGTAAATCTGAATCAAAAATGCATCAGACCAAATGGTGCTTTGAATACACCTAAAAAAATAAAATTTTATTTTATTTAAAATTAGCAGTAATTTTTGAGTTTTATGTATGATAAAGCAATGGTGTGTTTATTCTTTATTTTGTATCAGAAAAATAATAACCTACAATGCAATGCATGATAATAAACTTGCACTAAAATATATTATACAAAATATGATAAAACCTGGTTGAGATTTTATTATTATTGGGCGACATTGATTTAAATGTAACAAAGGAAATCTGCTTGATGAAATGAACCCTTTGCAGTGCTCACAGGCAGGCCTGTACGCTCCTTGATTCCCCAATCAGCTGGGTGCCAAGGCCCTGGAGTCTGCTCTTCCTCTACTGTAGTCAACCTTCAAAATAACAGGCCGCACACAAAAGATGTTGAACTCCAGGCAAGCTTTACTGCAATGAGTACACACCGCCCACTCCCACCCAAAGCCTTGCCCCCAACATCCCCATAATTAAGCACTGCTGTAGGTGAAGCATGTTGGGGGCATGGCTTTGGGTGGGAGTGAGCAGTGTGCACTCATTGCAATAAAGCTTGGGTGGTGTTGAACGTCTTTGGTATGTGACAAACAAAATGGCCCCTGCCCCCACATATTACTGGCCTTCACAGCAAGTAGCACATGGAAGGGCAATGCATGCAAGACAAAACCAGAGAAATTCCCAGCTGAACTCGCCAACCAGTCTGCTTACCAACCAAATTTACCTGTCTAACAGTATGGGTTAAAAACAGGGGTTTAGTTAGCATACATTTGCAAACCCATGCGTAAGCTGCAAGGCCACTTCACTAGACACCTTGTATTACCTGCAGTCCCAACCCCTCTAAATTTATGGGAGTCTCCACAGTGGTAGAACATGCATTCTAAGGGATAGATAGGGAGCAGGTGGGTTTGGAGGTAGCCCAATCGTCCTTACATGGTACATAGCACAATGGCAGCAAAGGTGTCCAGTGTGTTCCCTCACGAATATTACATCAGTAGGAAACTAACAGGCCCCTGCCCCCACCTATAACTGGCCTTCGCAGCAAGGAGCACTTGAAAGGGCAGCACATGCAAGGCAAAACCAGAGAAACTCCAAGCTCAACTTAACAACCAGCCTGCTTACCAACCAAATTATACTATAGACCTGTTAGTTTAACTTCTATATTCAGGAAGATAATGGAGAGTTGAATAAAAGACCACATAGATGAGTTCTTGCTGTAAAAAAATATTTTAAGCAACAGACAGCATGAATTTATGAAAGACAGAAGTTGTCAAATAAACCTGATTTCTTTTTATGAGGAGGTAGGTAAAAGCTTGGACAGAGGGGTGGCTGTGGACGTAGTATACTTGGATTTTGCAAAATCGTTTGACACAGTTCCCCACACATGGCTAATGTGTAAGGTAGAGTCTACAGGCTTGGAAAGATCAGTTTGCAAATGGATAGAAAATTGTCTAAAAGATAGAATTCAGAGAGTAGTGGTTAATGATTCTTACTCTGAATGGTCTAAGGTTATCAGTAGTGTACCCCAAGGTTCAGTGTTGGGATCCTTACTTTTTAATATCTCTATAAATGATATAGGATCTGGGATTAAAAGTACCATTTCAGTCTTTGCAGATGACACAAAGCTTTGCAGTGGAATGACTTCCTTACAGGATGTCTCCAGCTTACAAGCTGACCCCAATGCACTGTTTTATTGGGCAACTATGTGGAAAATGAGGTTTAATGTTGATAAATGTAAAGTTATGCACTTGGGGGCTATGAATATGCATGTATCATACATACTAGGGGGAGTAGAACTGGGGGAATCCATAGCGGAGAAGGATCTGGGTGTTCTGGTAGATCATAAGCTTAATAATAGTATGCAATGCCAAGCTGCGGTTTCCAAAGCAAGCAAAGTCCTTTCTTGTATTAACAGAGGCATGGACTCCAGAAAGAGATAAAATTTTGCCCCTGTGCAAATCATTAGTAAGACCTTATCTGGAATATGCAGTTTAGTTTTGGGCACCAGTTCTTAAAAAGGATATCGGGGAACTGGAGAAAGTGCAGAGAAGGGCAACCAAACTGATAAGAGGCATGGAGGAGCTCAGCTGTGAGGAAAGATTAAAGGAACTGAATTTATTCTCTCTTGAAAAGAGGAGATTAAGGGGGAATATGATCAACATGTATAAATACATAAGGGGTCCATATAGTGAACTTGGTGTTGAGTTATTCACTTTAAGGTCAACACAGATGGCAAGGGGGCACTCTTTACGTCTAGAGGAAAACAGATTTTGTCTCCAAATACTCTCTTCACCGTGAAGAGCTGTGAAAATGTGGAATAGACTCCCTCCAGAGGTGGTTTTGACTAGCTCACTACTAGATTGCTTTAAAAAAGGCCCGGATTCTTTCCTAGGTGTACATAATATAAATGGCTACTAATATTTATAGGTAAAGTTGATCCAGGGAATATTCGATTGCCTCTCGGGGATCAAGAAGGAATTTTTTTCCCCTGCTGTAGAAAATTGGATCATGCTTTGCTGGGGTTTTTTCACCTTCCTCTGGATCAACTGTGGGTATAGGATTGTGTATATGGGATGGTATGGTTGGGTTTTCTTTACTGTTTTTTGTTTTTTATTGGTTGAGCCAGATAGACTTGTGTCTTTTTTCAACCTGAGTAACTATGTAACTATAAATTAACCTGTCTAACAGTATGCTTTAACAGCAGGGGTTTAGTTAACACACATTTGCAATCCCTATATATCCATTAGAATGCATGTGCTTCCACTGTAGTGACTCTCATACATTTACAGGAGTTAGGACTGCTGTAATACAGGGTGCTCTGAACTGGTCCTGCAGCTTACGCATGCGTTTGAAAATGTGTGCTAACTAAACCCCTGTTTTTAACGCATACTGTTAGACAGGTTTATTCGGTTGGTAGGCAGACTGGTTGGTGAGTTGAGCTGGGAATTTCTCTGGTTTTGTCTTTTACCCATTGTAGGGGAACATCAGATGGGGCACACACCTTGGCCTCAGGGTCCTCAGGAAAGAGTTGAGATTTCGTCCAATTAACTTGAAGACAGGTGGATTTCTGAAAAAGTATTAAAGGTACAAAGAGGGCCCTGTAGCAAGGGACATCAGGGTTAATTATAGTAAACACAACTTCCCAGACCTCAACCCCTGTTTCATAACAAAGAACACTAAGTAGAATTTTTCCCTGTTGGAATTTCCAGAAGAGAGCTTTTTTTTTTAAGTTGAGCTATGTGAATGGAGACATGTAACAAATATACAGTAAATATTATCCAATATTAGCTGCAAAAGTCTAAATATCCATAATGGTATTGAAGTAATTATGTGATAGGTGCTTTTCCTATGAGTAGTGCCAGTCCAAACTGTATTTTGGAAAAAAAAAAAGAAGGAAAAGGTTCACATAGACATCAGTTGCCCATGCAGGGGGGTTCTTCCACATAAACAGTTAACAGAAAATGCAGAGACACCTGGCTCCATGGCACCGCTGTTCTTCCTATCAGTCCCTCTGACTGTGTTGCCCAGCTCTCCTGGTTCTCTCAGTTCACTCAGTATTTAGTCACAATGCCATGCTGCACGGCCCACTCCTGGCCTCTGGATAGGAGTACTCCTTAAATACCCAATAGGAGTTGACCTGACTCCTGGGACAAGACTCCCTTGCACCTCTGACCCTTGGATGAGACCTCCTGTCTCCAAAATGTGAGCTGTCTCCAAACTGAGAACCCTGAGCTTTCCTAAGGCTTGAATATACTCTATAATGACCCTGCACATATGTGTATTCACACAGGCGGCAAGCATGCAGTACAATTCAGACACAGGATTTGGTTCCACTGAAGATTTGGTTCCACTCAAGGCACTTTGGGATCTTCAAGCTCCAGGCCCCAACCCACATTTACAGAATATATACAACACAAAAAACACAACTTTCTCTGCTCAGAAACCATAGTCTGGAACCTGGCATTAGGCCTTAATGTGAATCCTGTGCCATTTTCTCCTACAGTTTCACAGTGGCAGGGCCTTGCATGGTCACACCTTAAAGGATATAATCACAAACCTTTTGATGATTACCTGGTGCCATTGAGGTTGTCACGACAGGAATTAATCACCTAATGTATACAGATACTTCACCTTATCTGTGTTATAATTGTATGGCCAAAATGCATGCAGGGAAGGGATAGATAAAAAAAATGTATTTGTAACAAATGTTAGCAAAATTATAACAATAGCAGGCACAATTAGATGTATTTTATGCAAATACTTCAAATAGAAAGTTTGACTCTTTGACTTTTGTCCTTTTACAACTCACTAACTGGCAATGAAATTACCTGTTACAGTTATGGGACATTGAGAAATGGGGTGGGGGTATAACAACATCTCTATATTTATACAAGCATGCCCTCAGATTTGGGGTTACAAAGTACTCTAGAACAGTGTTTCTCAACCTTTTTTCAGTCAAGGCACCCTTTCAAATTATAGACAATCTCAAGGCACCCTTTAAAAATGATGGACAGTCTTGAGGCGCCCCATTGTAAAAAACTGTTCATATAGATTTACATAATGCAGCAACATCCACGCGTAGGACACCCAACGTTAGAGGTGATTTATTCTTCCAAAGCAAATACACTTTTTGCACACTGGTACTGACTAGTATGACAACGTTTCTCTTCTCCCCCAATTTCTTTCCATCAGTCAGCTAATGTCACCCCAGTGCTGAGGGAGTGGGGCACAGGAGTGTGGAGGCAACAGACATCTTTCTTATTAACTGATGACGTCATTGGTTGTTAGAATGCCAGTGTCTAGAAAGTCATAAGGGTTCATAATGGAAACCCGTGGCTTTGTATAACTAAAAGGCAGGCTTGATCCATCTGTAGGCTTGTATACAATTTTTTATACATTTTAGGCATTTTGCCAAGGCACCCCTGAAGAAACCTCATGGCACCCCAGTGTGCCAGGGCGCCATGGTTGGAAAAGGCTGCTCTAGAAAAAAGCTTGTACAGTAAGCAGGCACCAGGCTTTCTATTACTTTGCCAGTTCACTAATGTCACATTGGCTACAGGCTTCATAAAATGTGTTACACCCACCTCTATTGCTATGTCATTACCTCGCTGAGAAAAGCTGAGTGCTTAGAAGTAGAGTAAGACACAGAGGACAGAAAGCTGAACTCTCTGTAAAGAGTCATCTTTCACCTATAAGTATCAAGTTGCTTAGATTACTTAATTCATCAGACTATGGCTATTCTGGCAAGCAGAAGTGAGATAAGACCATGAATGTAGACAGTGGTATCAATAATACAAGACTTTCAGTAACTGCCAGAATGTTAAAGTAGATGTAAACCCTAAGTGAATGACATTTAGTTTGTTAAAGTACTGTGTATCCTTAAGGGCTCTTGCACACGAGCAGCTGAGCCTTTTTAGAATAAATGCCTGGTGTGTTTCCTCCACCCAGGCAGCCTAAGTCCAGCATACAGCCTCCCATAGACATGAATGCCTGTGCCCTGCTGTACTTGGGTATTGTAATGTTCCGGTACCTTTGGTACCCTAAATTACACTTTCCACAAGTGTATGCGCCCCACCATTTACTTTTGGAAAGGTGCGCATACACCTTTAAGACTGGAGCTGTCATCACTCAGCGCCGGACTAGATGGCTATTTAAGGCGTCGGTTCTCACTCACATGTGTTCGTTCAAACACCCTTACCTGGATGCTAACCTTGCTTGAAGCTTCCATGCTTGCAAGCTTACCTCGCTGACGGAACCTCGCCGCGCTGATCCCTGTATCTCGCTACTGGATCATCCGCCTCTCCTGAACCACCCTTCGGCTGTATCGCTAATAGTGCTAAGTACCCCGCAGGGGAATTCTCTATAAACTTATACTAAGCTTACACTATCTAGCTCTGCATAGTAAAGACTGTTTATTACATCTGCATAACTAGATTGCTAGCTCTTGAGACTACTGCTACTTTTCTGCACTGGGTTGATCTCTTTTGTATGTCCACCTGCTATTCTATCATCTGCTATCATACAACATTGCTAAACCTTCCTGCATCCATCTGCTACTGTCTCACCTTCAAGTGTCTATCACCTACCACCTCCACTCAACCTATCCCTCAACCTTCATCATTGTGTTACCACATACATAAAGTCACTCTAGGAACCAGCTTGCTAATTGTGTGTATTTACTGGCTGAAATAAGACCTTCCACACATGATGAGTCATTGAGGTTGGGAATGGTATCTCAGCATATCTCTTACATGACTACTGACGTGGAACTATTTCTGCAGCTGAAAATCCACACCATATAAAAAACGCAGAAGCGTTACAGATTGAACGAACCAAAAAATGGATTCAGCAGAAATAACCACTCAGGTGACACAATTAAAACAGCAAGTATCTGCGTTAATACACGCACTTGCTGAATTAAAAGAAGATAATCAGGCTCTGTCGCAGCAGGTAATTAGACTGACACAACTTACCTCTGCTCAGTCCCCTGAACCCAAGATAAATCCCCCTTCGGTATTTACAGGCGATCGCAAAAAATTTCGCGAATTTAAAAACGCATGTGAGTTACTTTTTTTGCTAAAACCTCGTACCTACCTTACTGATCACATTAAGGTTTGTACTATTATTTCTTACCTATCAAACGATCCTCGAGCCTGGGCAGATTCTCTTTTTGAGAAAAACGACCAGCTTCTCAACTCCTATGCCTTGTTCCTGGCAGAGCTCACTAGCCTATATGATGACCCCAATAGGCAGAGTACTGCTGATCTTCAGTTAAGATCCTTGAAACAAGGAAGGAGGCCTGTAGAAGACTTTGTCGCAGAGTTCAAGAGATGGACCCTTGATTCAGAATGGAATGATGCATCTCTGAAAACCCAATTTAGGCTTGGCCTATCAGAAGCCGTTAAGGACGAGCTCGCCCGAGCGGATCTGCCAAAAACCCTGGATGCACTAATACAACTCAGTATTACCATAGATAGAAGACTACGAGAAAGAAAGGCTGAAAAGATGGGAATGCCATTATCTGTTTCCTCTCGGAGTCTGGCCGTTGACCCCGTTCCTATGGAGATAGGAACCATACGCCCACCGTTATCAACTATGGAAAAAGCCAAAAGACGAAATGAAAATCTCTGCTTGTACTGTGCATCCCCGGATCACAAGATAAACGTCTGTCCCCTAGTCAACAAAAAGAAGGGTGAGTGTTCACATGTCTCCCTAGGAGGATTGACAACTTCATTCACTAACCCCTACATTTCTGTTTTTTTGACATTACAGTGGGACCAGAACAGGATTACTACTAAGGCCATGATTGACACAGGATCTTGTGGAAATTATATGGATATATGTTTTGCTGCTTTAAATAAAATTCCTATTATTTCTAAACTCAAACCTGTCTCAGTAAGCCTTATTACCGGTGTTCCGTTATCCTCTGGTCCGATCACCGATCAGACACAAGCACTTCTAGTCACTATTAACGAGTCTCATAGGGAGACTTCTACCTTCGATTTAATACCTTCACCCCACTTTCCCATTGTGTTGGGACTTCCCTGGTTGCACACACACCAACCAACCATAGATTGGAAGAAACGGTCCTTGACCTTCCCTTCTTGTTATTGCGAGGAAATGTGTAACCTCCCGTTTTCCGGGAAGATTCTGTCTGTGGTGACAGATGAGATTGCACCACTATGTTATCAGGATCTTTCTGAGGTTTTTCTTGAGAAAAATGCTCAAGCATTACCTCCTCATCGAGACTATGATTGTAGCATTGATCTACTCCCAAATAGCAAATTGCCGTTCGGTCATGTTTATCCTCTTTCACAGGATGAACTTGCCCATCTCAAAACCTATTTGGATGAGAACTTGGAAAAAGGTTTTATTAGACCTTCCACTTCTTCCACAGCAGCAGGACTCTTTTTTGTTCGCAATAAAGATTCAAGTCTCAGACCTATCATCGACTAAAGGAAATTGAATGCCATCACAATAAAAGATCGCTATCCTCTACCGCTTATCCCTGAGCTCATTGAGCAGGTGCGTGGAGCTACCTATTTTTCAAAATTAGACCTGAAAGGAGCATACAATCTCATTCGAATCCGTGATGGACACGAGTGGAAGACTGCATTCAGAACTAGATACGGATTGTTCGAATATCTTGTGATGCCATTCGGCCTATGCAATGCCCCTGCAGTTTTCCAACGATTTATAAACGATATTTTTAAAGACTTACTAGATGTCTGTGTTGTGGTATATCTGGACGATATACTTATATATTCACGGACTCTGTCCGAACACATAAGACATGTAAGACTTGTACTATCGAGATTGCTTGCACATAATCTTTATGTGAAGCTGAAGAAATGCTTGTTCCATAAAGATGAGGTACTCTTTCTAGGCTACATCTTATCCAAAACAGGAATCGAGATGGACATGAGTAAAATATCCTGCATTCAGGATTGGCCTACACCAACTACACGCAAGGCGCTACAGCGATTCCTGGGATTTTCAAATTTCTACAGGAAGTTCATAAAAAACTTTTCTGCTATTGTGAGACCCCTCACACAGCTCACTAGCATAAAAATACCATTTAAATGGTCAGAAGAAGCAAATAAGGCTTTCCACTTGTTAAAGACAAGGTTTACTTCCGCTCCCATATTACGCCATCCAGACCCATCCCTCCAATACATTCTGGAGGTAGATGCGTCAAACATGGCAGTAGGAGCAATACTCTCCCAACGACCTACCCACACTTCACCACTTCATCCAGTCGCTTTTTTTTCTAAATCCCTGAGCAGTCCCGAGATAAATTACCCCGTGGGTGAAAAGGAACTGCTTGCTATAAAATTGGCTCTGGAGAATTGGCGACATTTACTCGAAGGCACCCAATTACCAATAATTATATACACGGACCATAAAAACCTCCAATATCTTCAGACTAGCAAAACTCTCTCGCATCGACAGGTACGATGGTCACTATTCTTTCTAAGGTTTAACTTCCTAGTGACCTACACACCTGCAGATAAGAACAAAAAGGCGGATGCACTATCACGACTAACTGAAGAAAACTACTTTGAAATCCCTTCCGTTCCTATAATACCTCACAAACGCATTATTGGAGTTGTCCGTTCCTTAAAGGAAGAGGTTCTGCATAGTATAAGTTTGGATTCACCCCCACCACAACTAAATACTGATGCAGAAGGCTTCCTCTACTACAACGACAAACTTTACATACCACCTACCCTACGCACCAAGATCTTGGAATTATCGCATGATGTGCCTATGGCAGGACATATGGGTATGACAAAGACTTTCAATTTGATTTCTCGACAATTCTGGTGGCCTGACATGAAAACATCTATACAAAAATTCGTCTCTTCATGCAATGTCTGTGCCAGGTCCAAAATTGACACTACGAGACCATCCGGTCTACTATGCAGTCTACCAATACCCCAAACTCCATGGGAGGTTTTGTCATTGGACTTCATCGTAGAATTGCCTCCTTCCAAAGGATTTAATACCATCTTGGTGTCAGTGGACCATCTGACAAAGATGGCACATTTCATTGCTATTCGCAGACTACCTTCGTCCAAACAAACGGCAGAACTCCTGATGAAACATGTCTTCAGATTACATGGTATCCCAAAAACTCTTCTGTCTGACCGTGGATCCCAATTTATTTCTAAATTCTGGCAAGAACTATGTCACATACTACGGATTGAGCGGAAGCTCACTTCTCCTTACCATCCGCAGACCAACGGACAGACTGAAAGAGTCAACCAATGCATCGAGCAGTATTTACGTTGTTACACTTCTTACCAACAGGATGATTGGTTGGATCTTCTCTCCCTGGCAGAATTTGCCTACAACAACGCAACTCACAGTACAACCAAGCAGAGTCCGTTCTACTTGAACTATGGGTTCCATCCCTCTATTCTCCCTCCACGCATCCTTCCTTCAAATAACCCAGTAGCCTCAGACTATCTTACCCAAATAAAGGATTCTCTGGGTTTACTAAATACTACCATTGCACACGCTCACAGTCAACAAAAGAAGTACTATGATCTTCGTAGAAGACCTTCTCCACAGTATACTATCGGGGACCTCGTTTGGCTCTCAACAAAAAACTTGAGACTGAAGATCCCTAGCAAAAAGCTTGGACCTCTGTTCTTGGGACCTTTCCCAATCAAGAAACTTATTGGAAAAGCTGCAGTGCAGCTTACATTGCCAATGGACCTAAAAATCCATCCCATTTTCCATGTGTCGCTACTAAAACCCCATGTTCCGGACCAAGGAATAAGGCCTAATATTCCACCTCCCCCTCCTGTACAAGTTGAAGGTGGAGAAGAATACGAGATAAAAGAGATTCTGGATTCTCGTATCTACAGAAGAAGACTTCAGTACTTGGTTAGATGGAAGAACTATGGGCCCCAAGACGACACCTGGCTAAACACCTCTGACATACATGCCCCTAGATTAATCCGCAATTTTCATGCGAGATACCCAGACAAACCAGCTCCAGAGGCCTTCAGGAGCAGGCCTTAAGGGGGGGGTATTGTAATGTTCCGGTACCTTTGGTACCCTAAATTACACTTTCCACAAGTGTATGCGCCCCACCATTTACTTTTGGAAAGGTGCGCATACACCTTTAAGACTGGAGCTGTCATCACTCAGCGCCGGACTAGATGGCTATTTAAGGCGTCGGTTCTCACTCACATGTGTTCGTTCAAACACCCTTACCTGGATGCTAACCTTGCTTGAAGCTTCCATGCTTGCAAGCTTACCTCGCAGACGGAACCTCGCCGCGCTGATCCCTGTATCTCGCTACTGGATCATCCGCCTCTCCTGAACCACCCTTCGGCTGTATCGCTAATAGTGCTAAGTACCCCGCAGGGGAATTCTCTATAAACTTATACTAAGCTTACACTATCTAGCTCTGCATAGTAAAGACTGTTTATTACATCTGCATAACTAGATTGCTAGCTCTTGAGACTACTGCTACTTTTCTGCACTGGGTTGATCTCTTTTGTATGTCCACCTGCTATTCTATCATCTGCTATCATACAACATTGCTAAACCTACCTGCATCCATCTGCTACTGTCTCACCTTCAAGTGTCTATCACCTACCACCTCCACTCAACCTATCCCTCAACCTTCATCATTGTGTTACCACATACATAAAGTCACTCTAGGAACCAGCTTGCTAATTGTGTGTATTTACTGGCTGAAATAAGACCTTCCACACATGATGAGTCATTGAGGTTGGGAATGGTATCTCAGCATATCTCTTACATGACTACTGACGTGGAACTATTTCTGCAGCTGAAAATCCACACCATATAAAAAACGCAGAAGCGTTACAGGTATACGGCGCTGCTATCACAAGTATAGTGTATGAGTCTACACAGCCCAATTCATTTCCAACGCATAGACAAGGAAATTGGTTCTGTTCACACAACAGGGCAGCCCACAGGGGTATATGCAAATCACGTGTGGATATATGAATATACTGTATGTACAGTATATATACACACACATAATAACAAAGGGATCTCAGTCCAGAACTTGCATTGGACAAATGTGGCCACCCCACTGCTTAAAGGACATCTTTCTGTGGGCAGAAACATAATGTGTCATATTGGTGGAGGTTATCATACTGGTTATCAGGAGGGTACTGGCATAACATTTATACCCCCCTATTTATACTTCAATCTGCTATGACCTGACCAGCTCTGAGGAAGGGAGCTTGACTCCCGAAACGCGTTAGGGTCGCAATTTCCAGGACATGTTCTAACATACGTGTGACGGGAATTTGTAACACGATTTCTATTCTTCATGTTTGTGAGTATGCATTCAGCATTTTATTAAATCATTTTAAACAGTACCACGGGTAATGCACTAGGTGTTTGCGCCTTCTTTTCCTTTCTTTCATTCAGATACATAATGTGTCATATTGGTGGGGGTTATCATACTGGTTATCAGGAGGGTACTGGCATAACATTTATACCCCCCTAGTATAAATGAGCCCTAAAATAGATTCTGTGGCAACATGATTGCTAAAGACCAGCAATGGAGAAGCACCTTGCAGGTTTGGTCAACAAGGAAGCAACACTGATGCATACTTACCAACTTTGAGGGATAAAAAAGAGCGACAATTTATAGTGTAAAGTATGTAGGAAAAGGTATTCAGCACTAGAAAAAAGGCCTCCAAACCACTTCATTGACCGGAGTCCCCAGCAGGCAAACTATAAAACCAACACCAACAAAGAACTACTGTTATTGAACTACCACAGGTATCATATATACAATATATACATACTTCAAAAATGTAAATTATACACTATCAGCAACCAGACTTTAAAGAAAACCATTTGTTATAAAAGAAAACCTACAAACACACTATCCTATCCCTATTAAAAACACATCCACCAAAGATCCTCAATGTAGAACATGTATATTATGGAGAAACTCCTCTTATCTTCCCTAAAAGCAGCTATACCTGTCTTTCAACTTCATATCACAGTAATAATAATATAAAACATTTGTGGGACATTGAAGACTTAGAGAAATGCTTCTTTAACCACTTAAGCCCCGGAGGATTTGGCTGCTAAAAGACCAGGGGTTTTTTTTGCGATTTTTTACTGCGTGACTTTAACGGACAATTGCGCGGTCGTGCGACGCTGTACCTAAACGAATTTGACGTCCTTTTTTTCCCACAAACGGAGCTTTCTTTTGGTGGTATTTGATCACCTGTGCGATTTTTTGATCATGCGCTATAAACAAAAAAAGAGTGTAATTTTTGCAAAAATAACAATATTTTTCACATTTTTTTATATGAAATTCCCCAAAAAAAATGTAAAAATCAAATTTTTTTAACATTTTCGGCCAATTTGTTTTATGCTACCTATGTTTGGTAAAAAAAAATCGCAAAAAGCGTATTTTGATTGGTTTGCGCAAAAGTTATCGCGTTTACTAACAAAGGGAAAGATTTTTGTCATTTTTTGGTGTTTTTTTTTTTAACGCGTAATGGCGGTGATCTGCGTTTTTTTTTGCGGTACTGCGACATTGCGGCGGACAGATCGGACACTTGACTGACATTTTTGGGGGTACCAGTGACATTACTGCAGTAATCAGTGCTATACATATGCACTGTTACTGCAAAAATGACACTGGCAGGGAAGGGGTTAACTTTATTGGACAGGGAGGGGTTAAGTGTGTCCTAGGGGCGTGATTCTAACTGTGCAGGGACATTGCTATTGGTGTAAAAACAAAGATCAACGGTTCTACATAGTAGAACCGTCTGATCTTCATCTTTACACCAGGGAGAATGACGGGCGGCTTGTTTACATAAGCCGCTCCGCCTTTCTCCCTTCACAGGAGCGATCGTAGTGTGACCGGCGGACATCGAGGCCGCCGGTCACATGCACTGACTTGTCTGTGAACGAGCCGCGGCGGGCGCAATTGGCTCACAGTGACAGGCGAGTGACGTACCGATACGTCACTCTGCCTGGCCGGGGCTGACCGCCGCAGTATATAGTCGTGCGGCGGTCGGCAACCGGTTAAAGGTATTTGTAAGTACGGTACGAACTCACCTGGGGCGCCATCTTGTGGGGAAACTGGACAATACCCCGATCCCTAGTACATTTTCACATCACAATGATGCTAGATGGGGAGGCATGTGGAAGAAAATGAGAAGAGTGCATCTGGGGGGCTTTCTGGGTAGGATGGATGCCATTTTGCCTTATCTCTCCTTAAGAGGCGGATTACCAGGTTGAGGTCACTGTACATATTTGCCAGCACACCATGGATCTTCAAATGAGGTCCAAAAGTTTAATTCAACCACTTAAGCTCCGGAGGATTTGGCTGCTCAATGACCAGGCCCTATTTTGCGATTCGGCACTGCGTGACTTTAAAAGACAATTGCTGTGCCATGCAACGCTGTACCCAAATTAAATTGACGTCTTTTTTTCCCACAAACAGAGCTTTCTTTTGGTGGTATTTGATAACCTGTGCAAATTTTATTTTTTGCGATATAGACAAAAAAAGAGCGACAATTTTGAAAAAATAACAATATTTTTCACATTTTTTCATATGAAATTCTCAAAAAAAATGTAAAAATCAACATTTTTAACATTTTAGGCCAATTTGTTTTCTGATACATATTTTTGGTAAAAAAAAAATCGCAATAAGCATATTTTGATTGGTTTGCGCAAAAGTTATTGCGTTTACTAACTACGGATAAGATTTATGTCATTTTTATTGTTTTTTTTTTAACTAGTAATGGCGGCATTCTGCGATTTTTTTTTTGGGACTGCGACATTGCGGGGGACAGATCGAACCCCTGACTGACATTTTTGAAACTTTTGGGGGTACCAGTGACATTACTACAGTAATCAGTGCTATAAATATGCACTTTTACTGTAAAAATGACACTGGCAGGGAAGGGGTTAACTTTATTGGTGATCAAGGGGTTAAGTGTGTCCCTAGGGGCGTGATTCTAACTTTCAGGGGGCGTGGCTTGTTAGATCATCACAGAGACATACGATCCTACATAGCAGGATCGCATAGCCTCTGTGATGATCTAAGGAAGAATGACAGATGGCTGTGTTTACATCAGCCGTCTGTCTTTCTCCCTCTCCTGAGGGAGATCGGGAGTGGCCGGCGGACAATGGACCTGCCGGTCACACGCGCGGGCTAGGCAGGGAACGAGCGGGGGCGCGCGCTCGCCCCCTACAGGCTCATGGGCGAGTGACGTACCCATACATCACTATGCCTGTAAGGGGCTGACTGCTGCAGTATATAGTCGTGCTGCGGTCGGCAACATCACAGCATAAGAGTGCAACATTTTGAGGCTTTGCAGGGCCCCTTCATCACATGCCTGTTTTAGGGGTCCTAGGTGGCCCAAGAACCTTGCACTCTTCCACTGTGTTCACTTTGAATAAAACCTTTAAACATTATCTGAAGATCCATGGTGTGCTGGCAAATACAGTTTGTATGTAGCGCTATTTTGATCACTCTTGGCGGCTACCGGGGTATGAATGACGCCACCTGTGTAGTATTTAGGAGCAGAGTCTATATAATCTGTGTGATCAGGAGAGGATTTATAGTCAGCGCCAGTGCCTCCACTCAATCAGGGCTTGTGATTAGCAAGTGAAATCCCAATTGATAAAACATATCCATATAGACAGTAATCCACACAGCAGAGTGTTTAAATGTCCATGTATTGAAGAAATAACATTCAGTAAGCCATACAACATAAGATATGTTCCTCAGGAACATGAAATCATTAGTAGTGTCTGTGTGTCTCAGTGAGGGGATGTTACAGCACTTACAGTTCTGTTCTCCAGAAGGAAAATGTCTGTCTCCTCGTGTCTCTCTTTTCTCCAGTCTTACCCAGAAATCCTTGCTCTGCCCTTTTTGATGACCTCATCCTTCTTGCAGAGAGAGAGCACAGCAGCCATATTGACAAAGGGCAAAAACAAACACTGCATAACAGGAATACACACTTGAAAGATGGGCAAAGAAATTATCACATCACTACATGTACATTGTTCTGTGAAGTTTCCAGTCTCCAGCTGGATGTTGCTGTAGCAATATTTAGGCCTACCTACTCTAGGAATGTATGTATATTACCAGTGTGAGGGGTGATATCTGAGGAAGCCAGGTGTTACCAGTGGAACCAGTCAAGCACCTGATGGCATCCCCCTTTTTCTTCTTCTCAAGAATGAAAGCTGGAACTATGGGAGACTGTAGTTATAGCACATCCTTGATTGACACTCATGGCAATAGACAGCTATTTCCAATTAAGACCCTTGAACCCTGTACACTACAAGTAGCAAGTGATTTTGTTGGCAACATTCGGATAACATCTATGGACATTGTTATTGTAGGTGATCAGTAAATGTGATCACTGTATGTGTCAACATGTGAATTTGAAATATTTTTCTGCGGCAATAAGACAACCTATCTAGCCTCAATTTGTTGAAAGGACAGTACAGACTGTTTCCCATGACCTACACAGTGGATGAGTGTATTATTTCTTCCCCATAATATGTGGTGTACACCTGCTGTGTGGATATATGTGATGATCATTGGGGTTGGGCAAGCTTAAAGCCCACCCTTCGAGAGCTTTCTCTGTAATATACTAGCAGAAGTGTGACTTTAAAGATCAAAACTCATGGATATCTCTGGGAGCCACTAGCATTTGAGAATGTTATTATTTATTTGACTATGCTAATCTGTGATACTCGGAGGAACCAGTGAAGTATTATTGCAGACATTAAGTGTTATCTTGCCATGGCCTTAATCAGGCATGCTAAACCCATAACCCATGAGCGGAATATGGCCCATGGAGCCATCTGATGTGGTCCACGACCTCAAATCTCTGGTAACCCATACAGTACATTCATGTGCACGCTGCTTTACTGAATGATTGCCGGTTCACCATAATCCCATCGGCTGTCATACACAAGCCACTATTGCTGCCGGCTCCCCACTCTTCTCTTTCTTTCCTAACACACAGACACAGGGAGAGGAGCCTTTAGCCGAGTGGAGTACATTAATGCCTCGTTTCCACTGAGGGGAACGGTTCGGGTCGGTACAGTTTGGGAGGGTTAGAATGGTCTGGTCTATTCAGGTGAGCGTTTCCACTGCAAGTCGGACCGCCAGGGACCATGCGTGGTTTACACCAAATGAGGTGTTTGTTTTGCTCTTTCATTTGACGTGAGCATTGAAGTTTTCCTGTCCGACAATCAGGTGAATCTATCGTGTGACGCCAGTAGCTCCGCCCTAACCGTACCGTACCATTTCCTATGGTCCTACATCTAAAGCAGGACTAGGAATGGGGCGGTTTGGTTCAGTTGTATGGGCCACTTTCATAATGGAAACACCCAAATTAGTGTACCGTACCGAACCGATCCGCTCAGTGGAAACGAGGCATTAGTGACATCTATACAGGGGTCCTTTGGAATATGATTGATGATAGTTTATTATTTAAATTTATAGGCGTTTCAGTTACGTATATATAATATATTTGCTTTTTGCCCTATACACATTGTATCACATATCCATGTCCATTAACAGTAGTTTTTTGTTGGTTATGTAGGCAAAAGAGACGCCCCCAGCTACAAGAACAGTAAAGCATTCAAATTCAAATTATTTTTGGATAACCCCAAAAGTGCTTTTTTCACCAATACTTTTATTTTGAACTGGCATTCCAGAACAACAAATGCAATTATTTATAAGTCAGATAAAATATTTAGCACAGTAAAACACACTTGCATGGATTAAACTAAACATGATAACAAATGTTTTGCATTGTTCATTTCTAATTATACCCTAAGTGTAACTACAAAAATCGCAATCCACACAAATAAAAAAAAAATATGTGTGTTATATTTCTACCTACTAAAAAGTGCTAAGTTCATAACTTTGCAAATACATGTACAACCATACAAATAAATCTTGAAATGTGCAACCATCCAAATAAATCTTCCTGCATAAATCTTGAAACATTTGTAACAACTTTTTATAAAGTATCAATCCAATTGTAAACAAAAAAGAAAGTTTCCTAAAAAGTCCTTATCTTCTAGTAATTGGAATATATCCCCTTGTGTCCCCCATTTCAGTGCTGGCCGAAATCACTCACCAGAGTTTTGGACCTATAACTTAATAAAGGTTTATTTAAAGTTTTATATAAAATTTTCAAATTAATTTAGGCAATCATCTACACAAATTTTTGGTCTTTTGCAAATGGTAATTTTGTTCTGTGCAATAATATGTTGATTGCTGGACTGCAAGACCCTGTTCACACGTGAGCGTATTTCAGCTCGTAAAACGCTCATCTCTGAAGTCTCAAAACGCCCAAAAAGCAAAATCCCATCCATGGCCCCTGTTCACATCTGAGCATTTTGTCACCTGAAACAAAACGCCTGAAGCTCAAGAAAGTACATAAGCTTCTTTTTGGCAGAATGCAGGCGTTTTTGTTAGATGTCAATGCCTACCTCCAAACACCTGCAAAAAAACACCTGAAAAAAGCCAGAAAAAATGCATGAGAAAAGTCTGAAAAAACACCAGCAAACTTCGAAAGGTACTTTTAGATTTTATTCCTGTTTATTTGTTGTTGCTCGGTGTCTGTTTTGTAATATTTTATTCTTGAAATATTTTTTGCACTGTTTTTTTTCCTTTCATTATTACAATATTTAAAAATCATTAAAAGAGAATTACAAGCAATAAAAGGCCCTCCAAAATCAGGGATACTTGGGAGCTATGCCATAGGGCAAGGGAGTGCTCTCTCTACCTTGCTAGTGATCCTGGTGTTGTTGAATTTCTGAGTGTCAGGATTACTAGTGTGACATGGGCCTTACTGTATGTCATAGGAAGGGGAATTGCATGCTTTGAAAATATCCTGATAATATAGAACATTTCTGCAAACAACGTCATTTGTAAAAATTCTACTTAGATCACAGCGTTGTCCTAAAGTCCTGCCAAAAACTCCAAAAATTGTGTAGTGTGCAATGTTTAACCAATATGACCTGCAGTAAATGATAAGTAACATCAAATATTGTATTTTTACAGTCGCAGTGAATTTCCATATATAAAGTGATCTTCATACATTAACAAAAGTATATCAATCAATGTATAATAAAGTGCTACAAAAAAAACTTTTTATAGTGTTTCTTATTCATAAGAAGAGCAGTTTATGTGTGCATATGCGAAAAAGTGCTGCAGTGCTGTAAACTTTCCATGTAAACTTTCATCCACCACTCTGCTATAACACTCACCAGATTCTTTAGACTTTGTGCCTCTCAGCTACATTGTCTCCATAGGCTTGTGGATATTACCCTCCCGGGTCTCTGCAAGGCTCAGACAGCACCCCCTTATACCACAGTCTATTTACTCCTCAGTACTCATGCAGGGGAAACATAAGATGGGTCCACATAGTATAATTCTGTTTATTAAAAGAATGCAGTAAAAACAATATGTTTACACTCACTTGTACAGAGTAAAAATTGCTATAATACCAGGAAGCACCACGTGGCATGCGTTTCACTGGTCGGATATGATGTCACTGGATAGTCCCACCCAATGTGTTTCGCCAGCCAAACAGGTGTATGCTGACATCTCGTGTGGTGGTTTTGGGCTACTACAACCTACTTATGTGATTTTTATCTCCCTCTGTCCTCCCCTCCTGATTGGGGCTAGCAGTGGCAAGACAAGGCTACCTAGAGCCCAGGGTCAACGTGCCAAACTGCCCCCCCAAAGATGTATGAGCATTATATGTAGTGATGTCGCGAACCTAAAATTCGCCGTTCGCGAACGGCGAACGCGAACATCGGCAAATGTTCGCGAACCGGCGAACCAGGCGAACCGCCATAGACTTCAATAGGCAGGCGAATTTTAAAACACACAGGGACTCTTTCTGGCCACAATAGTGATGGAAAAGTTGTTTCAAGGGGACTAACACCTGGACTGTGGCATGCCGGAGGGGGATCCATGGCAAAACTCCCATGGAAAATTACGTAGTTGACGCAGAGTCGGGTTTTGATCCATAAAGGGCATAAATCACCTAACATTCCTAAATTGTTTGGAATAACGTGCTTTAAAACATCCAGTGTGTGAATACGATCAGGTATGATGTTGTATCGGTCAAGTAGTGTAAGGGTTACGCCCGCTTCACAGTGACAGACCAAACTCTGACAGACCAAACTCCCTGTTTAACAGTCAGTCAGTCAGTCCATTTGCACAACCGCAAACTCCCCATATGCACAAGGTTGGATACCAAGCTAGCCATGTCCCGTTCCTTGTCCTCACTGACATCATTGAAGGTCTCTTCCTCCACCCAGCCACGTACAACACCAAGGGTCCCCGAAAGGTGACAACAAGCCCCCTGGGACGCCTGCTGTGGCTGGTATTCCACCTCCTCAAAGCCACCTTCCTCCTCTGACTTCTCTTCTTCATACTCCTCTCTCTGCGTTGCCACAGGTCCAGCAATTGACAACGACAAGGCTGCTTCTGGTGGTGATGGGGACCACAACTCTTCCTCTTCATGCTCATGTACAGCCTGATCCAGTACTCTTCGCAGGGCATGCTCCAGAAAAAACGCATATGGGATGAGGTCGATGATGTTGCCTTGGGTTCGACTGACCACCAGGTTTGTCACCTCCGCAAAAGGACGCATGAGCCTACAGCCATTGTTCATGAGCATTCAGTAACGCGGCCAAAAAATACCCAGCTCCGCAGAAAGAATGAAAGAAAATGAATGTTTTTTCTATGAAAAATTATCGCTTTTGGTCTGTTCACAATGAAGCAAAGACCTTATCATCTGGGGTGTGCCAACACACTCCTAGAGGTGATCGCTTCATTGTGATATGCAAGCCCCTTCACCACGACAAGGTAACGATCACAAAGGGGAATTGACACATGTATGTGCCTTTTTTTTTTTTTTTTTTGCAGCCACAGTGTAGCACCAGAGGCCAGGAAAATTAGGCATGTACACATGCATGAAAAGTAGGTATTGTTGCAGCCGCTGCTTTAGCAGCGGCCTGAAAAATTGAGGTTTTCAAGGCAGAAAGTGCACTAAAACATTGCGGCTTGAACCGTAGTTGGTGGCGGAGACGTCACGTAAGTCATCCGGCATGCAGAGAATGATTAAATACAGCAGCGTGTGGACCATTTTTAGCCCAAGGCATCTCAGTCATCACCAGGCCTTTTTTAGTCAAATGCATCCCCCACTGTCAGTCCCTTCGGGATCCATGCCTCATTCATCTTAATAAACGTGAGGTGATCAAGACTTTTTTGACCTAGGCGACTTCTCTTCTCAGTGACAATACCTCCTGCTGCGCTGAAGGTCCTTTCTGACAGCACACTTGAAGCGGGGCAGGCCAGAAGTTCAATGGCAAATTGGGATAGCTCAGGCCACAGGTCAAGCCTGCACACCCAGTAGTCAAGGGGTTCATCGCTCCTCAGAGTGTCGATATCTGCAGTTAAGGCAAGGTAGTCTGCTACCTGTCGGTCGAGTCGTTCTCTGAGGGTGGACCCCGAAGGGCTGTGGCGATGCGTAGGACTAAAAAAGCTCTGCATGTCCTTCATCAACAAGACGTCTGTAAAGCGTCCTGTCCTTGCCGGCGTGGTTGTGGTAGGAGGAGGATTACTTTCATCTCTTCCCCTGTTGGATTCCCGTTGTGCTGTGACTGTGACATCACCCTTATATGCTGTGTAAAGCATACTTTTCAACTTATTTTGTAGCTGCTGCATCCTTTGCGACTGCCGGTAATTGGGTAACATGTCAGAGACTTTATGCTTATACCGGGGGTCTAGTAGCGTGGCCACCCAGTACAGGTCGTTCTCCTTCAGCCTTTTTATACGAGGGTCCCTCAACAGGCATGACAGCATGAAAGACCCCATTTGCACAAGGTTGGATGCCGAGCTACTCATGTCCAATTCCTCGTCCTCACTGATGTCATTGAAGGTGTGTTCTTCCCCCCAGCCACGTACAACACCACGGGTACCAGATAACCAGGTGACAACGAGCACCCTGGGATGCCTGCTGTGGTTGGTGTTCCTCCTCCTCAAAGCCACATTCCTCCTCTGACTCCTCTTCCTCAGACTCCTCTTCCAGTGTTGCCGCAGGTCCAGCAGCCAATGGTAAGGCTGTTTCTGGTGGTGATGGTGACCACAACTCTTCCTCTTCCTCTTCATGCTCATCTACGGCCTGATCCAGCACTCTTCGCAGGGCACGCTCCAGGAAGAAAACATATGGGATGATGTCGCTGATGGTGCCTTCGGTGCGACTGACTAGGTTTGTCACCTCCTCAAAAGGACGCATGAGCCTACAGGCATTGCGCATGAGCGTCCAGTAACGTCGCAAATAAATACCCAGCTCCCCAGAGGCTGTCCTAGCACCCCGGTCATACAAATACTCGTTGACCGCTTTTTCTTGTTGGAGCAGGCGGTTGAACATTAGCAGTGTTGAATTCCAACGTGTCGGGCTGTCGCAAATCAAGCGCCTCACTGGCATGTTGTTTTGCCGCTGAATATCTGCAAAGTGCGCCATGGCCGTGTAGGAACGCCTGAAATGGCCACACACCTTCCTGGCCTGCTTGAGGACGTCCTGTAAGCCTGGGTACTTCTGCACAAAGCGTTGTACAATCAGATTCAACACATGTGCCATGCACGGCACATGTGTCAACTTGCCCAAATTCAATGCCGCCAACAAATTGCTTCCGTTGTCACACACCACTTTGCCGATCTCCAGTTGGTGCGGGGTCAGCCACTGATCCACCTGTGCGTTCAGGGCGGACAGTAGTGCTGGTCCGGTGTGACTCTCTGCTTTCAGGCAAGTCAACCCCAAGACAGCGTGACACTGTCGTATCCGGCATGTGGAATAGCCCCTGGGGAGCTGGGGGGGTGCAGTTGGTGTGGAGCAAGACGCAACAGCAGAAGAGGACTCAGCCGAGGAGGTTAGCAAAGAGGATGGAGTAGGAGGAGTAGAGGAGGTGGCAGCAGGCCTGCCTGCAAGTCATGGCGGTGTCACCAACTCCTCTGCAGCAGAGCCACGCATTCCATGCTTGGCATCCGCCAGCAGGTTTACCCAATGCGCAGTGTAAGTGATATACCTGCCCTGACCGTGCTTTGCAGACCAGCTATCAGTGGTCAGATGGACCCTTGCTCCAACACTGTGTGCCAGACGTGACATGATTTCTTTTTCCACAATAGAGTACAGGTTGGGGATTGCCTTTTGTGAAAAATAATTTCGGCTGGGTACCTTCCACTGCGGTGTCCCAATAGCGACAAATTTTTTGAAGGCCTCAGACTCCACCAGCTTGTATGGTAAAAGCTGGCGGGCTAAGAGTTCCGACAAGCCAGCTGTCAGACGCCGGGCAAGGGGGTGACTCTGTGAGATTGGCTTCTTACGCTCAAACATTTCCTTGACAGACACCTGACTGTGGGCAGATGAGCAGGAACTGCTGAAGGTGAGAGGCGGAGGGGCGGGTTGTTGATAGGGGGCATGGAGGACAGCAGTGGTTGACGTGGCTGAAGATGCTGGACCAGGAGGAGGATGGTGGCTTTCAGTTTGTGTGCTGCTTTTACTCATGTGTTGATCCCATAGGCGTTTGTGATGTGAGATCATGTGCCTTCGCAAAGCAGTTGTACCTAGGTGGGTGTTGGACTTCCCACGACTCAGTTTCTTTTGGCACAGGTTACAAATGGCATCGCTGATATCAGAGGCAGACACACAAAAAAAATGCCACACTGCTGAGCTTTGCAAGGACGGCATTCTGGTGGTGGCAGCAGCTTGCGTTGATTGGCGTGCTGTCTGGCTGACCCCGGGTGCCGAATCTACATGCTGTCTGACTGCGCCACTAGCTCCTTGCGATGACCTCCTCCCCCTGCTTCCAACTCGTCTCCTCCTCCTCTCTGTCTCCCCATCTGAACTTTCCCCCTCTTCTTCTGCTCTTCGAGCAGGCACCCAGGTGACATCCACAGACACATCGTCATCATCAGCCGCTTCACTTGACAACTCAGCAAAGGCAGCAGCAGCAGGTACAACATCATCATCATCATCACAATGTACGTCCATGTGTATAATGCTGCCTGACTGAGACATATCCCCGTTATCTACATCCTCTGGCACTAATAGTTGCGCATCACTTATTTCTTCCAACTGATGTGAAAATAACTCCTCTGACAGATCAAGTGAAGCGGCTGTGGTGCTAGTGTTGGTGGTGGTGCCGGCGGGCTGGCGAGTGGTAAATTGAGAGGTGCCCGAAGCTGAGCTGGAGGAGGATGGTGCATTAAGGTTCCGAGCGGAAGCTGTAGACGATTGGGTGTCCTGTGTAAGCCAGTCAACTATGTCCTCAGAATTTTTTGAGTTCAGGGTCTGTGGCCTCTGAACACTGGGCATTATTCCAGGGCCAAAGGAAATCACAGCACCATGACCACGACGGCCCTTGCGGGGTGGCCTGCCTCTGCCTGTCATTTTTTTTTTTAATGTGTTGCACTATGAGTGCAAGGTGCTGTGCCACCCTATAGGAGTGTTGGGCAGTGGGTACAGTACACTCTGTGGACCTGACAGTCACTGGCAGCCCAGGCAACTGCAATTATAAAAAAAATATATATTTTTTTAATTTTCAAGCTGCTGTGCCACCGTATATATCAGTGGTGGGTGGGCAGTGGCACAGTACACTCTCTGTGGACCTGACAGTCACTGGCAGCCCAGGCAACTGCAATTATAAAAAAAATATAAATATTTTTAATTTGCAAGCTGCTGTGCCACCGTATATATCAGTGGTGGGTGGGCACGCAGTGGCACTGCAGTGGGCACAGTACACTCTGTGGACCTGACAGTCACTGGCACCCAGGCAACTGCAATTATAAAAAAAATATATATTTTTTTACTTTGCAAGCTGCTGTGCCACCGTATATATCAGTGGTGGGTGGGCAGTGGCACAGTACACTCTCTGTGGACCTGACAGTCACTGGCAGCCCAGGCAACTGCAATTATAAAAAAATATATATATTTTTAATTTGCAAGCTGCTGTGCCACCGTATATATCAGTGGTGGGTGGGCACGCAGTGGCAGTGGCAGTGCAGTGGGCACAGTACACTCTGTGGACCTGACAGTCACTGGCACCCAGGCAACTGCAATTATAAAAAAATATATATTTTTTTACTTTGCAAGCTGCTGTGCCACCGTATATATATCAGTGGTGGGTGGGCACGCAGTGGCACTACAGTGGGCACAGTACACTCTGTGGACCTGACAGTCACTGGCAGCCCAGGCAACTGCAATAATAAAAAATATATTTTTTTTTAATTTGCAACAAGATGCTGTGCCACCGTATATATATCAGTGGTGGGCAGTGCACTGCAGTGGGTACAGTGCACTCTGTGGACCTGACACAGCACTCACTGCAATTATGACAGAGGAAAAAAAAAATATTTTTTAAAATGCAAGGTACTGTGCCTGTGCCACCCGAAATGAGTGTGGTGTGCACACAGTACAGTCTGTGGTGGGTCTGTGGCCTCTCACAGACAGCGGGCAGGCAACTGCAGTGTACAATAGATATATATATATATAAAAAAAATACTCAATTACCAGCCCTAAAAAGGGCTTTTGGGGACACTATATATATATATATATATATATATATATATATATGAATAAATAAAAAAAAATACTCAATTACCAGCCCTTAAAAGGGCTTTTGGGGACACTAGATATATATATATATATATATATATATATATATATAAAAAATTACACAAAATACCAGCCCTTAGAAGGGCTTTTTGGGGTGCTGTCAGGATGCTGTCCTTACAGCAGTAGTGGACCAAGAACACTGACTAGCAAGACCAGGAACACTGACTAACAACTGTCCCTAGCTATTAACAGCAGCAGCAGCAGCAGCAGCAGCTCTCTCCCTGCTCTCACTAACACACTGCTTCAGAATGATCTAAGATGGATGCTGCCCTTGCTTATTTATAGGAGGTGGGAGGGTGTGGGAGGGAGGTATGCTGATTGGCTGGAAATGTGCCTCCTGACTGTGAAGTTCAGGGTCAAAGTTTGCCTCAATGATGTATTATAGGGGGCGGACCGAACATCGCATATGTTTGCCCGCAGCGGCGAACGCGAACATGCTAAGTTCGCCGGGAACTGTCCGCTGGCGAACAGTCCGATACACCTCTAATTATATGTCAGCAAAAATACCCCCCTCCCCCCAAAAAAATATATATATATAATTGAGCACTAATCTGCATGCTTTCTCTCTAAGCTTAACTTCCTACTCCACCCAGGACAATTCTGCCCCCCTGCTACCCCCCCCCCAAAATTTCCCCTCCTAGTAAAAATCCCCTCCACCATATCACCTCTTCTAGCCAATCATCCCTACTAGCACAAATTCCCATCCCCCCAAAACAAATTTCCCCTCCTGAGAGAGAGAGAGAGAGACCACTCCAGAGCGGTCAAGGGGGATCCAGGAGCCAGCTAACCAGGAGTGTACAGTAAAGGGGGTGCCAAGTAGTAAAGCCCTGAAGCTTGGGGAGTAAAGAGGGCGCCAGGAAGGGCCCTGAAGTGTTCAGTGATACAGTTTGCATTAAAAGTCAGCTACCTCAGAAAGGAGTATCTTGGAGAGCTCAAAGGACTTCTCTACAGTCAGAGGTGAAGTTCTAGTGAATGGTCTAGTTGAGACCAGCGTCAGTCAGCGTTAACCAGCGCCAAGCAGCATTTTTTCAGTGTCCCTGCCTAATTGTGAATAGTTTAGTAGCTGGAGTATCCCACTTCTCCCATCCAAGTTCTCAAATAAACCCTAAAAACCAAAGAAACTGGACTCAGCGGCGTACCTAGAGCACTTGGCACCCGGGGCGGATCCTATATCTGGCAGCCCCCCTCAAACTTTAAAATGTAAAAAACACCCACAAAAATTTGTAATGTTTTCAAGAATATTTATTGCACATATCACAGTGCCTCTTGCAGTCTGCCCCCCCCCCCCCCCCCCTGCAGACTGCAGGCATGATACAAGAGATGGTCAGAGACTGTGGACATAATACAAAAGATGGTCAGAGACTGCAGACATGATACAGGGCATGGTCAGAGACTGCAGACATGATACAGGAGATGGTCAGAGACTGCGAACATGATGCAGGAGATGGTCAGAGACTGCAGACATGATACAAAAGATGGTCAGAGAATGCAAACATGATACAGGAGATGGTCAGAGACTGCAAACATGATACAGGAGATGGTCAGAGACTGCAGACATGATACAGGGCATGGTCAGAGACACAGACATTATATAAGAGATGGTCAGAGACTGCAGACATTATACAAAAGATGGTCAAAGACTGCGGACATGAAAAAGGGCATGGTCAGAGACTGCAGACATGATAAAAGAGATGGTCAGAGACTGCGGACATAATACAAGAGAGGGTCAGAGACTGCAGATGTGATACAAGAGATGGTCAGAGACTGCAGACATGATACAGGGCATGGTCAGAGACTGCAGACATTATACAAGAGATGGTCAGAGAATGCAGACATGATACAAGAAATGGTCAGAGACTGCAGACATGATACAGGAGATGGTCAGAGACTGCAGATGTGATACAAGAGATAGTCAGAGACTGCAGACATGATACAGTGCATTGTCAGAGACTGCGGACATGATACAAGAGATGGTCCGAGACTGCGGACATGATACAAGAGATGGTCAGAGACTACAGACATGATACAGGAGATAGTCAGAGACTGCAGACATGATAGAACTAGGGGGGCCAGAGAGCACAGAGTAAGCAGAGAGTACTGGAGAGAATTAAGGGGGGGGTTGGAAAGTGCGGGAGGTGGAGAGCACTGGGGGGGGGGGGCGCAGGGTGCACCGGGGGGGGCAGGGAAAACCAGAGAGACGGAGAGCATGGGGGGGGGCTGGAGAGCACTTGGGGGAATTGGAGATCACTGAGGGGGGAGCCAGGGTGCACAGGGGGGGTGGAGAGCACTGGGGGAGGCAGAAAACATGGGGGGGGGCTGAAAAGCACTGTGGGGAGCTGAAGAGAACTGGGAGGAGGGGGGCTAAGGAGCACTGGGGGGGTTGGGGGGGGGGCTGGAGAGCACTGGGGGGTGCTGGAAAGAGGGGGTGCTGGACAGCACTAGGGGGGGCTGGATAGCACTGAATGGGGGGGCAAACAAATGAAGTTGGATAGGAGGGGTGGTGGAGCAGCTGCATAAAGAGGAATTGATCTTTCCATATTCCTCCTGCGCCCGCTGAATGCCTGAAGGAGGGAGTTGAGGAGAATCAGGCATTCAGCGGGCACAGGATCAATATGGAAAGATCAATTTCTCTTTATGCAGCCGGCCCACCACCCTCCTATCCAGTCACACAGGGAGGCTGCACTTACCTTCTTCCCACCCCCTGTGAGCAGCGGGATCTGAAGGAGAAGCTATTGCAGCTGCCTTCACAGGGAGATGTGTGCCGGTGTGCGGCCCTGACGGGCACCCCTGAGCAGCCTGACCCCCTCCCCGTGCGTGGCACCCGAGACGGGCCCCCCCCCGCACCCCCCGTTGGTACGCCACTGACAGGACTGGTTCTTGTCTGAGGTGCTCACACTTGAAGAATATGTTAAAAGGTACTGTTGATACTATCGGTAACCCAGGGGGACCAAATTTTGTGAGCTGCATTTCCTAAGCTTTCTACCTTTTGAGTGTTATCAGCTAGCATAGTCCCCTGTTATCTCCCTAGACTACAAAGCAACTCCCCTTGCTATAGAGAGGAGAGGGAGTCGTTATTTAGTCCCAACACAGTGTTATAAACCACTCCCTGTCCTAGAGTGACAACACTGCTCAGTACCAGTTACTTCATACCTAACGGAACTTCCTGTCAGGAGAGACATCGCTGGAAGTGGCAGCAGAGGAGGGGCATTTTATTGAATTCCTTATCCTTGGTGATTACTCCATTTCATATTTGCCTGCAACATTTATATTTCTGGTAAGCAGTGGTATATGTTGGTGGTGGTCACAGATATGGATTGAACTTGTCGCATGGGATAGATCTGTGGCGGCTTTGAATTTTGTTCTTTCTGTCACCAACTTTTTTGTATCTGGTAAGCAGCCTGTGATGTTGGTGGTGGTTCTTCACTATATTTAGCACTCACTCCTAATTCATTTACCTAGGGGGTTCCTAGTGTGTGTACTTATTGTTCAAATACAGTATCACGCTATGTATACTTTCATTCCATATGCAATTGATTGATGTCCATTGAGCCTATCGTATCGTCTGTGGTCTGGAATCCTTCTCAAAGGTCTTCCCTTAGGATTTGTTGGGACTATTGGGGGTGATTGATTCAAAAAAATAATAATAGAATAAAAATGATTTTAAAAGCCATGTATATTTCATATTATGCATAAGAGATTCTGAATGGTACAGCATGGCGTCCATCTTGTTTTTAAGGTGAAATAGAGTTCATTATCTACTTGTTCAACAAAATGTCTCTCACAAGCTTACAAGAGAGCATAGAATTTCAACAATAGGGTTCTATACTTTCAGCAGACATTTCTATTTTCTTTTGTCATAAATAAGTTGATACCTTGACATCTCTATCAGATAAGACTTGGTCAGTCTGATACCAGATGTTAAGGGGATGGTAGTGCCAGTCTGTCTATAAGTATTTAACAATGGACAATACCCCAATATATTCTAGCAGACATTTTAAAATGAGAAATATATATATGTTTTTATAGATACATTATTATATGTGTGTGAAGATATTAGCCATAATTATGTCATTATATTATGTAAGGCATATACTTATATATTTAGGAACATTATATTACCTTTTGGGTTTATATTATTAAAGTAGTAATCTTACTTAGACTTAGAACTAAAGTGAATACTAATTACTTCATTTTAAGGTATGTGGTAGGAGTGTTTATATAAGAATTGCTTTGGACTAGTTTAGTGCTCAAGGTGTCGTAAATTCTACCAACCTAGACTATGTCTGACAGCCCTATGGCATGGTCAAATAAGTAATTGCTTTTCACTAGCCGACAGGTCAGAGGTCATTAGATAAGAAGAGTGGTAATTGTTCTAATTATTATTTAACATACAAAATCTAATAAACGGTACGATACTGCCCTCTGCAGACAAAATACCAGGTGCAGTCTTGAGATAATTTGAGATATTCCCATATAAAAATATTATATTGTGTTAAATAATATAATTATTGAAATGGCATTACTTGCCAAGGTGAATGATGGAGATACAGATGGACATTTATGTATGTACTGGGAGTTTGGACAAAGTTTTATATGTGTTTTATGATTACTCTTACATATAGAGAAATCATCATTTAACTTTATTATCCAAGGTATTGGGTTAATTATCAAAAGAGGTGTGTCTCTGACCTCACCAGTTTAGGTATAGAATATCCCTACCAATTGGGATAATGTTTCATCCCTCTGGGTTTTACTTATGGTAATTTTTATAGCTCTTTGGTCTTACCATATAAAAGACCAACTCAGATGAGAGAGAAGACACATTACATTGCCCAACATACAATACACTTACATCACACACACTATTACATTACTCGATAGACTCATCCAGACATACTCCATTTTGTACATCATTCATCTGAAACTTGAAGGGAATCCACCATCTTAAGAAAGGCATCCATCTTAGGACTCTGGTAACGCCCATTTGAAGCTAGCGGCCATCTTAAGTGTGGTAAATATAACTTGCTATGTTATTTGATTTTATTCAACAATTGTATATTTCCTTCCTTATATGTTTTATATTGCATATTTAAGGGTAATAAGATTATAATCCCAGCCGTATAAACCATAGTAGATTTTTCTCTAAAAAGCTGATTTTTGTTTTTATACATTTTTATTAATATCAGATTTAGTGCATTATTTGCAATTTTAAGTCTTCCGTTTTGCATGGCTTATTCTCATTTCATCTGCAGTGGAATGACTTTGGGCTATGTGATTACGCAGACCATTGTAGTCTGTTTATATAGAACATTAATTTATGGCTTATACTATACCTGGGAAGAAATGGTAATCTTGCTTTCGTTTTGCTTTTGCTTTCACTTTGTTTTACTTTCACTTTCATTATTGAGCTAAACATCACATTGCATTGATTGTTTGAAGTTAGTATATTTTTTAGAGTTATTTGTTTTGTGTGACTTCCTGTTTGATCATATATTGTGATTTATATGTCTTGAGAATAAATATTTTTATATATATTCCATACTGTAGACTGTACTCACTAAGATTGGTATATGCTTTTAAAAAGAAATTAATCAATTATAAAGAATTCACGACATTGGTTTGTGGCAATAGGTGAAGACTCTCCTTTCGCATAGATTACCAAATCTTTGTGCAGGGTGCACCTGAAAGTGGCATTGTTACGTAAGTGACAGCGTGCTGTGAGATTGGCTGGTCCTTTGTCACGAGTTAGTGAGAAAGGACAGGGATCTGATACCCGCGTCCATCACACAAGGAAGCCCAGATTTTGTTTAACTATGGTCTTTAAGACCTTCTCACTCATGTTTTGCTACCCCACTACGGGCACCGCCTCTACGTGCACTGCCACTACGCGCGCCGCCATTACGTGATATGTCACTACCTCCCTATCATGTCCCTTATTCTCAAGCTGGGAAGTTGTGAGGTATGTTCTGTATGTATGAACTCTGCACAGTACCAATTCTCTTTTCTGGTATGCCAGGGTAACAAAAAATCAGTGAGTGCTGCCTTCCACAAGATGGTGCCCTTTTGCACCTGCACAGTAAGATTGGCTATTACAGTGCACCACCCTGTGGTAGGCAGTCCAAGGGTCGAGAGAGCACTGACCACTGGGTTCCGGTGGGGGGCAGAATAGCACAGCTGCGGATATCACTGTACAAAAGCTGTAATGCCGCCTGTTTTAGTCAGTGATGGTAGTAACTGCGTTTAAGTAAACGGTGTTACTTAATGCAGTTACTTTTGAGGGTAACGAGTAATCTAACTCCCCTCCATGTAACGCCGTTGCCGCTACTTTCGGCTGCATTACTACAATTACATCTACCGCCACTAGATGGCAGTATATGTAATTGTAATCCCCCCTCTCCACTATGACCGCTGTCCGTGTTACTGGAGAGAGAGGAGGAGGAGACTCAGACTGTGAGATAGCACAGCGCGCCAGGCCCAGGAGGAGGGCATACAGCATGCGGCGGCGACCTATTGCCACTTTGCCAGCCTGGCCGGCCATATAGATATATTAAATAATATCAAAAAATATAGTCCAGGACCAGGACTTCACCAGGGCAGCAGGAAGTCCACCACCAGTCCACCACCGCACACAGCCAGCCCAGAAGAGAAGAGAGAGGCGCAGACAGACAGGCCTGGAGAAGGACGGAGCCAGACAGACCCGGACCACAGTGTGCCAGTGCCTGCCAGGCCACACCACCACCAGCAGCCAGCACAGCAGGTACAAAAAAAAAAAAACCTCACAGACTCAGTCAGTCACAGACAGTCAGGACTCAGACCCCCACCACCGCCACCACCAGTGTGCCACACCTCCACCACCACCACCAGTGTGCCACACCGCCACCACCACCACCAGTGTGCCACACTGCCACCACCAGTGTGCCACACCACCAGTGTGCCATACCGCCACCACCAGTGTGCCACACCGCCACCACCAGTGTGCCACATCACCAGTGTGCCACACCGCCACCAACAGTGTGCCACACCGCCACCACCAGTGTTCCCCACTGCCACCGATAGTGTGCCACACCACCACCACCAGTGTGCCACACCACCACCGCCAGTGTGCCACACCACCAGTGTGCCTCACCACCAGTGTGCCACACCACCACCACCAGTGTGCCACACCGCCACCACCAGTGTGCCACACTGCCACCACCCGTGTGCCGCACCACCACCACCAACAGCCAGCCACTCCAGGCAGCAGGTACCAAAAAACAAAAAAAAACAAAAAAAAAAAAATACACACAGTCAGGAGGACTCAGACCCCCACAGTGTGCCACATCGCCGCCACTATTAAAAACCTTATAGAACGTACAGTATTTTCCGGCGTATAAGACGACTGGGCGTATACGACGACCCCCCTAATTTTCATCTACCGGTAATACTTATACTTAGGTTACCTTGGAGATATTATACTCGGCGTATAAGACGACCCCCCATTTTTTGGGGATTTTTTTGAGGTTCAAAAGTAGTCTTATACGCCAGAAAATACAGTAATTGCATTTTAGAATAGAAAAAAAAAAAGTTGCAGTTACTTTGCTGAGTAACTAATTACTCAATGTGGTTACTGAATCACTAACTCAATTACTTTTTGGGAGAAGTAATTTGTAACTGTAACTAATTACCTTTTTAGAGTAAGATGACCAACACTGGTTTTAGTACAGTGATCTGTCAGTTTTTTTTGTTCAGCTACTACCTGGCTTTAGACTGGACAATAGCCAACCAAACTTGGCAATGTTCACAAGAACTGGAAGAAGTCAAAACTGAAATCAGCCTCAATTTTCAAGAGGTTCAGAGAAAATAGAATTAAAGCGGAGTTCCACCCAAAAGTGGAACTTCCGCTTTAAATAGTCCTAACCCCCTGACATGCCACATTTGGCATGTCATTTTTTTGGGGGGGTGCGGGTACCTAGTTTTGACAGGTACCGGCTCCCACTTCCACTCGGAGCGCCGCGGCGCCCTGAGCAGAAGTTCTCCTCTCTCCCTCCCTCCCTGGAATCTTCTGGGACATGTCAGAGGTCCAAGAAGGTTGCCGGCCAATCACGACGCATAGCGCAACTCGCGCATGCACAGTGCGTACCCGGCTGTGAAGCCGAAAACTGTCACAGCCAGGTGCCCACATCAGTGATGCCGGCGCCGCAGAGCAGAGAGGGAGAAGACGGCGCATCGCTGGACCGTGGGACAGGTGAGTGTGTGTTTAGGCTGGAACTCCGCTTTAAGAATGTGATTGCTTACCATTAGCAACACATAGGTTTTCCTTTTTCCAATTTTTTTGAATGTGGTGTAATTGGTTTTCTTTAAAAATACTTTTACTTAGTACCTGCTGCTGAACCCCACCCCCAGAACAAACAAATTATCTATGGCCTTGATCAAAAGGGGGACTTATCCTATATCAGGTGGGTGCTCATAAAGTCATGGCTGATTGATGTATACATCCACTATATATACATGCAGCTGTAGGGTGGGGAATGTCCCGGCTGCAGATGTTTGGCCCATAAAGATGACAGCTCCTTGGCAGGCTCACACACACGTGGGATTGGATCACAGTTCCAACATGCCTGCTTCTCACTGACCTCCACTACCATACAGAGCTGGATATAAAATAATCAAAAGATGTCAATTACAAACTTAAAAATAAATAATACAAGAAGAACATAGAACCCTGCTTTTAGAGATGTACAGTCAAACAGATGGTCTCTGATTGGTTGCTGTGGATTTCTGTACTTCTCAGATCCTCTGTGCCTTGTACAATACATGACTTCTTATCCTGCTAATGACCATTCTGTACAGTACCGCTAGGTGGCAGACGTGAGGTATAATAATAGACACCTGTAGAAGAAGGTTTGTGATGGAAGGGAGGGGTTTGGGATCTTTCCTGTGATAGGTCAGTGGACGGGCACTGCAGCGTGTCATCACTGTGCGCCTCCAGTCACATGTTAGAGGGCACGAGCTGTGCAGTGACAGGTCCTGGCAGACATCATGCTGCATCCGATCAGATGTGTCCTGCAGAGGAGTCTTCATTACGGCAGCTGCCGGTCCCTGTCACTGTCAGCTCAGCACTACAACACTGGCAGGAAGGTGAGCCCCTCTCATGGACCCCCCCCCCCCATTTCCTGTGTCTGGCTGTGTAATAAATGTACAGTTTACACCACACATGTATTATTATTATGTGCCTGCAGACAGAAGCTGCTATCCTCCTCCATGGTAACATACTCATGCAGGGAGATAGATCAGGTTCTAGCTGGTGTTGGATTGCTGGGTCTTGGATTACTACATAGATCAGCATTGTGGGATGAGGTCCAAATCCAGTGTTGTGCTGAAAATGATTTCCCCAAGAAAACCGGTTTCCCCTGGCACTCGGCCCAGTTTCGGCACAACACCGGCTCCACTATATAATCACTATATCATGTGTCCTAATTTTCCAAATCAATGTACACATTGGCCGGCACACCACGGATCATCGATTACCCATGAAAAGTTTTGTTAAGTAAAAATCACATCACAATGGACTAAGTGCAATGTTTTAGATCTGTGCAGGATCCCTTCGATGGGCAAATGATGAATCCCATACCTGATGAAGGGGTTCTGTGCGGCTCCGAAATGTTGCACTTTGTACATTGTGATGTGATTATTCTTCAGTAAAACCTTTGGCGGGTACTCTATGATACATGGTGTGCTGGCAGCTAAGTACATTGACCTGTGATGTCTCCAGCTGAATGTTGCTGCAGCACCCGCCACTTCTGAACCTTATCAAGGAATGTCTGTAGTGGGAATTTTCACCTAATTTCCAAAAATGTATTGTTTTTACAATCCCTGGGGATAGTTGTTGTGACAGCACAGTGGCTTAGTTGTTCACGTTCTGCCTTGTAGTACTAGGGTTATCTGATCCCCCTCAAATAGGATGCAATCTGCTTGATATTTGCATGTTCTCCCTGTGCTTGTGCCAGTCCCCCCCCCACTTGTGGGTGGGTCAATTGTCAAAGTGCCGGTTCACATTTCTGCAATCACAGACATCGCATATGATTAGGAGCGTACTGCCCCTAAAATCACATGCGATCTCTGTGCGTTGCAAATTCAGCCATACAGTTTGTATGGCTGAATTTGCACCGTAATCGCACCCAACATGCACAGGACCCTTTTTTTTGGTCCGCAGCAGAATCAGATCGCATGGTGGTTCACACTAGTGCGATCCGATTCTGTGCAAACTTACAGATCGCACTGCGATATGCGATCTGATCTGGTGGCGTCGTTAACTTTTAATTGACACCCCCAGCGTATCGCATATGGCAGTGTGAACTGCCAGGGGTGCGAATGCGATGCGGGAACACACTGTATATTCACAGCGTTCCCGCATCGCACAAATGTGAACCAGCACTAAATTGGCTCTAGAATGTGTATCTATGACAGGGATCTCATAACTACGGCCCTCCAGCTGATGTGGAACTACATGTCCCATGAGGCATTGTAAAACTCTGACAGTCACAGACATGACTAGGCATGATGGGAATTGTAGTTCCTGAACAACTGTAAGGCCATAGTTTGCCGACCCCCCCCTTGATCTATGACGTAGCTGTAGTCAGGTGCAGATTTTCCTCTATTCAGTAGGTGGCACTTTGCTGCTATACAGATGGAATAGGAGTCTTCAGAGCAGGGCTGGGCAAATCATTTTCCCCAGAGTGCCACATGAGAAACTGGGACTGTTGTGGAGGGCCAAACCTTATTATGCTCAGTATTCATTTTGTCCGTAAGTACGTAAACATTCATAAAACAAACCGCAGACATTAGGAATAGTAGGTACAACTGCTCACAAAATAGGTCTCTTTCAGGCGCTGCCCCACTGCAAGGGATCTCTAAAAAATTTCCAGCTTTGGGATTTAATACACATATTTATAGTGCACTCTGGATACTACCTAGGGCACATTGATTTAGTATGAAAGAATGTACTTACCCATCTTGATAATAATGCTATTATTGACATTGGAAAATGATGATTTCTGTATGACTCTTCAGTGCAGAATGCAATGCAGACTATTGTGCAGTAGCATGATACTGCCTCATGTCTAAAGCTGGCCATACACTAGCCGAAATATCAGGCGAACTCCTTTTCGAAAAACGAAAAATCGGCCGTGAGAGCAGACAATCGTGCCGTCATGTAATGACCGAATTTCGAACAATAAATTGTTCAATGGACATAAATTAATCAGTTATTCGTTCAGTTTGTCACATATACCTAGTGCAAACAGTTCGGCCGAGAAACGCATTGACCTTTCAATTTATCGTTCGGCCAGCAGATTTTCAAAACTGTACCTTCGATTTTTGGGCTCTGAAGAGTTAAAAACTATTTTCTATTTGTGCCCATTAACTGGACGAAAAACAAACAATCGGACCAAATGACAGATTTTCAAACGATCTTTTGGCTAGTGTATGGCCAGCATAAGACCCCTTTCACACGGGCATTCTGTCTTTCTGTTTTTTATTCATTCATTGACAGATGGAAAAACGGACACCAATGTATTTCTTTGGATCAGCAGATGATCATTGGCTGTCTTCCGACTCCATTAACATCTGTTTTGTGAAATGGAAGAAAGTCTTAATTTTCTTCCATTTAAAAAAAAAACGGAATAGAGAAAAATGGATGTAAATGGACAAACAGTCTGTTTTTGCATTGGTAATGGATGTCAAAAACTGAATCCATTTTTCTTTAAAAAAAAAAAAAAAACGTGACTAACTGATGAAACAAACAGAACAATGCCCGTGTGAAAGGAGCCTTAGGATGGCTGTACATGATGTCCTTCTTTTTTTTATTTTCCCCGAGTAGGGGATGCCACAAACTGATTGAAATTTTGCTGGGTCGGCCAAACTTTATCAAATGTGTGTCCAGCGTTATATTGTACATGATGCAAAGTATTCTGTAAATAAATAATTTGCATATAAATTCCTTTAATTAACCGACTGCTCACAGTAAAGCCACGTAGACCCTACTAGCTTTTTTTTTTTTTATTATTCAACCCAGCAGGTTGAATGAAAAAAAAAAAAAAAGACAGCTCAGGTCAGAGCCGCTGTACTAACAATCTGATGTTAGTACAGTTATCTCCTCTGCTGTTCTATTGTGTTCTGACGAGGGCAGCACTCTCAGCCTTTGGTTGAGAGTGCCGACCAGGAGTCGGTTCTTGGTCATGGCCCTTAGACACGGCCATTTGTCGGCTGGTTTCTATTGAACTGGCGGATGCCGCCCGACATTCGGCCCGTGTGCACTAGGCTTAAATATATTGCAGTTAGGCGGCATGTACAGGCACAATCACATACCTGTACGTCAGGCCTTGCCACCCAACCTGTTCTCTTATTGGACACAGCACGAGTTTGGCAGCAGATTTCTGTGTGCATAGGAACCACAATCTGGCTGTTTCTTCTCCCTGAAAAGCATGGAGAAAATACAGCCAAATAGTAAAGTAAAAGCAGCACACATTGCACACTGTTAGGCACACTGTTAGGCACACAAATAATCCTTAATTGCCCCTAGATGTTAACCCCTTCTCTGCCTGCCAGTGTCTTTAGTACAGTGTCAGTGTACAGTATTATCACTGTATTAGTGTCACTAGCGTCATCAGTATCAGTTAGTGACCCTCCCAGATAGTGACTGTTAGCGCCAGATAGCCCGCCACCCTATCAAAGTTCCACTATAAGTTTCTGATCACCACCATTACAGTATAGCATCTATAGCTGCGTAAATTCCAGTATATATACCATAATTTTGTAGACGCTATAACTGTCACACAAACCAATTAATATACACTTATTGGGATCCTTATATTTTTGTTTTACCAAAGGCATGTAGCAGAATATGTTTTGACCTCAATTTATGGAGAAATTAGATTTTTTGAAATTCTTTTATTGCATATGTTTTATAACAGAAATGAGAAAATATATTTTTTTTCAAAAGTTCTGGTCTTTTTTGTTTATATAATAAAATACCTAGTGGTGATCAAATTCCACCAAAAGAAAGCTCTATTTGTGTGGAAAAAATATAATTTGTGTACAGAGTTGCATGATTGAACAATTGCTGGTAAAGTAGCACAGTTCTGATCAGTAAAAAAATGCTCTGGTCATGAAGGGGGTAAAACCTTTCGGAGCTCAATTGGTTAATACATTCATTGTTGTCTCTATCAGCTTTCCGGTAATTTAGTTCAGAGCCAATGTAGCCAATCTGTGTCATCATATATGTGCAAAGAATACTATTGTAAACAATTTGCTGCTTTAACCATTGCAAAAAACTCAACCCAAATGCTAATGACCAAAAAATAAACTTCAGTTTATATACAGCTGTATGCAATTGTAAGACACATCAAATATATTTCTTTTTTTCAGGGTCTTGTGTTGGGTGTGTATGAAAAAAATAAGGAGGAAGAAAACGTGGTCCTCACTCAGGCAGGGGACAGGTTTGATAGCATTGTGTCTGGGAAGCTGAGAGATCAGCTGACGAGGTAATGTATCTTTTCTGGTACCATTATCTGTGCTTTATGGCTTTGAAAAGGTCACTGAAGTCTGGCAAAAATAAACTGGTATGTTGTCTTGTTTCACCTGCAGATCTGGACCTTCGCTCAAGAAAGGCAAATCCCGGATATTTTATGGTTTACATGAGGTATTCTTTTCGAAGGGAGAATTTCATTGTAAAATGTGTCAAAACTTACAATCTAAGGCCTCTTTCACACGGCCGCTCCGATTTTTTTTTTTTTTTTTTTTTCTTCCGCTCCGGCACATTTTTTTTTTTCACGGACACGGATGACACTTGTGTCATCCGCTCCGTATGTCCGCATATCATCCCATCCATTTGTGGATGATATACGGACATAATGTATGTCTATGGGGATTGCGGATGTCAGCGGATGACACCGCTGACATCCGATTTTGCATCAGTTCCGTTTTTTAAACGGAAGAAAAATAGGGTTCTCTTCCGTTCCAAAAAACGGAACAGAACTGAAAGGACACAAATCGGATGTCAGCGGATGGTCATCCACTGACATCTGCAATCCCATTGACTTGCATTATGTCCGTATATCACCCGCAAACAGATGGGGTGATATACGGACATACGGAGCGGCCGTGTGAAAGAGGCCTTAAGGGTCAAATTTTGATTTTAATAATCATAAAATATTTATACTACTATTCCTTGTTTTTAATGGAAATAGTGGCTTGGTGGTTAGTAATGCTACCCAGGGCCATCTTACCGAATGGGCATGAAGGGCAGTTGCCTAGGGGCCCCTCTTGCAGTGACCCTCCCCCCAACACACACACACACATTCCAAGGGTGCACGTGTTATAGTGGAGTTCCGGCCTATTTTGAAATCTTTAGTGATTCCTGGAGTTCTCGCTATGCTGATCAACAATTGGGCATTTTCAATTTTATTTGGGGGTCCCTTACCTTATTTTCAGGGCATTTTTAATTGTACTTCCTCCTTCTCCCCCCTCTGTGGCCACGGCCACCGACATCACTTCCGCCTTTGCATTGCATCCTGGGAGCTGTTTGTCATCACTCCCAGGAGGCTGGAATCAGGAAGAACTCCCAAAACACTTCCTGGAATCAGGAAGAAGGACACAGCAGATTACACTGCGGCTTCAGATGCCAACATCCAAGATGGCCACGCCCAGACAGCGTTTTTAAAAGTAAGATTTTGACTAAAATCCAATACTGTACACCTTGTAAGTATGAGAATAGCGGTTCTGTAAAGGGCGATAGATTAGTATTATAGGGGTATTTTTAGTTAAAAAAGAAAAAGGTATTTGAGGCCGGAACTCCACTTTAAATTCTTGTTAACTATAGGGGGTAGAGGAAAAGGCTGCGATAGTGACCGTATTCCTCAATCCACTGCCGCAGTGCTCTTCTCAGGTGGAGTTTTTTTTGCGTTATATATATATATATATATATATATATATATATATATATATATATACGCTAGAGAAAAACTTTGTTTCTTTCAGGAATTTCCCAGTGTTGTAGTGGTTGGACTGGGTAAAGAATCTGCTGGCTTTAATCAACATGAGATTTGGAATGAGAGGAAGGAGAACATCAGAACTGCAGTGTCAGGTAATGGTCTTTGGTTTGGCATCTGGTCTTGTTGTGGTGCGGTGTGAACCTTGCCTTACTGTGACTGATAGTGGAAACAAGGACTCTGCAAAAACACGTTCAAGTGTAATTCCAGTTAAAACCTAACTAAGCTTAATGCTGGCCATACACTATACGAAAAATCGTTCAAACTAATTTTTGAAAAACGAACACTCGGTCGTGAGAGCAGACGATCGTGCCATCGTGTAATGACTGATAAATCGTTCAATGGACAAAAATGAACCCGTTTTTTGTTTGTTTTATCACATATACCTAGTGCAAACAGTTTGGGCGAGAAACACATTAACCTTTCAATTTATCGTTCGTTCTGTAGAAAATTTCCAAAATTGTCCTTCGTTTTTTAGTCTCAAAAACATCACTACCGATTCGTGCCCATTAACTGTCCAAAAGAACTGTCCAAATGACCAAATTTTGGCCGATTTTTCATATAGTGTATGGCCAGCATAGACCTACTGTCACCCCTCATTCTAAGCCTATTCTATTTACCCTGTAAAAGGAAAGATGTCTATACTTACCTATTCTGAACACGAGAGACAGCCTCGTCACATGATCTCTTCAGCGGTGGCTTCAGTGTAGAGGAGAGATTGCTGACAACCGCTGCAGAACCTGGGTGATTACGTCACCGATAGGCTTCCTATAGGGCATCCATTGTTGGTTGTCCCTCCTCTACACTGAAGTTGGCACTGGGACCCGATCATGTGACCGGATCAGAAGCAACGTCAGAATTGGTAAGTATAGGCTTCTTTCCTTTTACAGGGTAGATAGAATAGGCTTAGAATGGGAGTGGGAGCAGGCTTAGGCTTAGCACGCAAGGACAGGGTAATTTAGCTTATATCCTATAGCCTCAGTTCTCACCGCAATCTGACGTGCTGTAAGACATCACAACATGCTGGAGCACATAGGAATCACATACCGTAAATTGTGAAAATGAGCACTGCAATGCAGTTTAGCCACTTGCCTACAGCCAACCGTAATATTACTGCGGCAGGGCGGCTCGGCTGCGTCCGGTCACGTAGTACTATGTGACTGGAGTGCATGTGGTTTTGGCAGCACATTTAGACACAGCGGGAGGCGGGCCGCGGGAGGAGAGGCGGCAATTGCCGCCTTACTCACGCGATCGTCCGGGAAACCCAGAGAAGACCCGCCTGCTTATGTAAACAATGCAGGCGGATCTTCTATGAGACAGACAGGGACAGATCAGTCATTTCAGCTAAGCTCTAACCCCCGATCTGTCTGTGCCTGTCACAGAACCCCCCCCCCCCCACAGTCAGTAAGCATATTAGGCATAAATTTAACCCCTTTGATCACCCACAGGGTTAACCCCTTCCTCGCCAATGGCATTTTTACAGTAACAGTGCATATTTTTAGCACTGATTATTGTAGTAATGTCACTGGTCCCTCCAAAAGTGCCAAAAATGTCAGTTAGGGTTCCGATCTGTCCACCGCAATATCGCAGTCCTGCTAAACATCGGAGATTGCCGCCATTGCTAGTAAAAAAAAATTAAATAAAAATTACATAAATCTTTCCCGTAGTTAGTAGATGCGATAACTTTTGCGCAAACCAATCAAAATACGCTTATTGCAATTTTTTTCTTTTACCAAAAATATGTAGCCGAAAACAAAATTGGCCTAAAATTAAAAAAAAAAAATGTATTTTATTTTTGGGAATATCCTATAGCAGAATGTGAAAAATATATTGTTTTTTTTTTTCACAATTGTCGCTCTTTTTTTGTTTATAGCACAAAAAATAAAAATCGCACAGGTGATCAAATGCCACCAAAAGAAAGCTCTATTTGTGGGGAAAAAAAGGACGTAAATTTCGTTTGGGTACAGCGTCGCACGACTGCGCAATTTTCTGTTAAAATAACGCAGTGCCTAATCGCAAAACAGGGCCTGGTCAGGAAGGGGGTAAAACCTTCCAGGGCTGAAGTGGTTAAGAATACATTTTAGCTTGCCTTCATATTTCATACCAGTGCATGCATTATAAGCATAATAACGTGCGCTGTGTGGTGTGAATGCACTCTTGGCGAACATATACAGCCAGAACTTTTATTCACTTTTTTAAAATGAGAAATGTCAAATTGATCTAAACGTCATTCTCAATAAGCGCACACATAAAACAGAGGTATAATATACTAATGAAATGAACTCCTTATGCTGGAATGTGTTTTTGTTCTATGATTTGTTGTGCAGTGGCCTGCAGACAGCTGCAGGATATGGAAATTGAACAAGTGGAGGTGGACCCTTGTGGAGATGCCCAGGCAGCAGCAGAAGGTGCCCTCCTCGGGCTGTTTGAATATGATGAGCTTAAGAAGAAAAAGAAGAAACTTGTTTCTACAAGGCCGTATGGGAGGTATAATGGAATACTTGTTAAATCAATGTTTTATAGCAAAGTGACCACAAAGATAATTCTGTTAAGATTTAAAAAAATGACCTCTACATGTGGATAAATGTAAAGCTGTGTGCCTGTGAATCTGACGTTCTATCAACTACATGAATCTATTAGCTGTCTCCTTTTACGCATCTGGTAGAAGTCTAATGCCCCGTACATACGTGCAGATTATCTGCAGACTTTTGTCTGCAGACTTACCAAAACCATATAATATGAGGTCAAACCTAAACACTTTCAATTTGTATGCAATCCGGCAGGCCCTTGCACTACATAAAAAAGGTAAAGGCCCGTACACACGTACCGATCGTCGGCATACAAACGTCGGTGGACGAAGGATCTGCCGATTGTACGCGTGTTAGTATGGTGCCTCCGACATCTGTCTGCGCACAATCCGCGGACAAGAGTCTTTCTTGCAAACATGAAAATTTTTGTATGCCGACACCAGAACGGACGATTGTTCGCCTGTCAGTACACAATTCGGCCGACAGACCGCAGATTTGCAAGACTGGGCATGCTCAGAAAATTAAAAACACAGGGAAAGTTAACCATTACATGACATCACTTCTGCAGTCAGCTGAAGTCTGCAGACAAAATTCTTGTGCTGTCCTTGTGCTGTCTTTGCACTTTTCAACAGACACCGACATCCCGGGGAGAAAAGAAGAACATTTGTATGCCGACCATCGGTACGTGTGTACGGGGCTTAAGTCTGCAGATAATCTGCACGTGTGTATGGGGCATAATGCTCTCGAATAGCAGAGCCTCTTGTCAGTCACTCAAGCTATATATTTATCAGAGCGGGTGCAACTATTTTCCTTCCATTGGAGGGTTCTCAGACACTCACACATAAGTTGGCTATCCTTAAAGCTCAACTCTGGGAAAGTTGAAGATTCTCCCTTAGGCCTGGTTCACACCTATGCGTTTTTTAGTGTTTTTTGCAGGAACGCACTAAAGTATATTTAACATGGTTTCCTATGGGACACATTCACATCTAAGCTTTTTTCAACTGCTACGTATTTGTAAAGGGTCATGGACTTTTTTAAACGCAAAAAGTAAGTTTTTGGTTCAGTAGAGAAGCATCTAGAGCGATTTGCGTTTTTTAATTTTCCCATCTACAAATTGGGCAAAAAATACAAAACGCAAAAAAAAAAATGTGAAAGGCGCGTAAAAAACCCATGTGCAAAAAGTACTACAGAAACCGATCAAAAGCAAACTGCATAGGTGTGAATCAAGCCTAACAGTGGGGCTGTGACCAAACTGCAAGGGTTAACTAGTTGTTTAGATCTAGAGGACATATAAAAGAAAATTTACTTACCAAATCTTCCATTCCTCTGCACTACTTGAATGGTCCCTGAAGTGCCTTCTCCCCCATACTCCAGTAGTCTAAAGTCCTGATATTTTGAAGATCTATGCAGGGTCTATAGCCCTGCATTGTACATGATGATGGTGAGGGACAGTCCATTGCCAGTGTATGGGGGAGTGGAGGATCAGGTGATTTTACTCTACCCTAGAATATAAAAAGCAGTTAACCCTCACAGTGCAGGGGCATCCCTACTGCAGGGGAGATTTCAAGTTTCCTGGAGTTGAGCTTTAACAATAGAGATGGCCTGAATGTTTTGTGATTCAGAGACCATTATCAGATTTAACCCTCTTTGGTTTGGCACATGGCTGAAATGAATTTCTCTTAGGAGGTATCTTGAAATTGTAGCTAATATTTATTACTTTCCTATTAGTAAACAGATGCTCCCCTAGCATTATAACTATATTTGTGTATGTTAGCTAAAAATTTTTAAAAAAAATAGCAGTTTGTCTTTAACCACTTCCCGCCCATCCTATAGGCAATTGATGGCGGGAAGGTGGTTACATCATCCTGACCGGCCGTCATATGACACCGCGCAGGATAATGCGATTTGCGCTCCCTCGGGGAGCGCGCAGAGTGGCGATCGGTGCTGCGGTGTGTCACTCAAAAACACTGCATCTCTGATCTCGGTAAAGAGCCTACTGATGTAGGCTCTTTACCATGTGACCAGCTGTGTCCAATCACAGCTGGTGACATAGTAAACAGGAAGAGCCGTTAATCGGCTTTCCTCAGTTCGTGCCACTAGAACCACCAGGGATGCCCACCCATGACCCCAGGGATGCTCACCCATGATCTCAGGGATGCCCAGCATGGCCACCAGGGATGGCAATCAGGGCTCTGGGAGCCTGCCAGTGGTGCCCTACCCATCAGTGCTGAGCCCCATGCCATCTATCAGTGCTTCCCACCAGTGCCGCCTATCAGTGCCCATCAGTGCTGCCTATCAGTACCCACCAATGCTGCATATCAGTGCTGCCTATCAGTGCCACCCCATCAGTGCCTCCTCATTAGTGCCTGTCAGTGCGGCCTCATCAGTACTCATCAGTGCAGGAAAAAATGTATCTATTTACAAAAAAAAAAAAATTTCAAACTTTTCGGTCTTTTTTTTTTTATTTGTGTAGCAAAAAATTTGGTTTAGGTACAGTGTTGCATGACCGCGCAATTGTCATTCAAAATGCAACAGCGCTAAAAGCTGAAAATTTGGCCAGGGCGGGAAGGGGGAAAAGTGCCCAGTATTGAAGTGGTTAATATACTATGTGTAATTCATAATGGTCAGGAAAGGAAACCACTTTTTTTTCTATCAACCGTAGGCCAGATTGCACCACACACAATTGGTATTGTCTATTCTGTTACTTGACTGCTTAGTACACCTTTGTAGTTGTAGTCTATGCCAAAGTCATGACACAAGGGGGTTGATTTACTAAAAATCTGGTTCAGCTGTGACAAGAAACCAATCAGCTTCCAGTTTTTTTTGTCAAAGCTTAATTGAACAAGATAAAATTGGAAGCTGATTTCTACAATGCACAGCTGCACCAGATTCTGAGTTCTCCAGTTTTAGTAAATCTCCCCCAATACTGGCCTGATATAAAACTTGTAAAATAATCTGCAGTTAGTACGTGTAATGAGATCTTGGCAATAAATTTCATTTTTTTTACTTTATTCAAAACTATAAATTGCTTTATTGAAAGATTAACATCCACATGCAATAAAGCACACGGTACAAATATAAGTCCCGTAGACCGTATAAACATAATAATGTTCATGTAAATATAATACAGAAAAATACAATGTAGAGTGTACAACTCCATAAATAAATCAGTCATAAAAAGCTCTGTATATAGTAAAGTTGATATCAAGGAGTGTGATTTGCATTTTTCTATTTTAGCCAAAAAGAAGCAGAGGCCTGGCAGAAAGGAGTGTCCTATGCAGAGGGACAGAACCTAGCCCGCTATCTGATGGAAGCGCCTGCAAACTACATGACACCTACTAAGTTTGCTCAGATATTTGAGGAGAAGTTGGGAAGGTTGGGAGGCAATGTGAAGGTCTTCACAAGGTAAGTTTTGTGTCTATGCATAATATAAAAGTAATGTCACATGGAACAATGGGATTGATTTACTAAAACGGAGAGTGCAAAATCTGGTGCAGTCCTGCATAGAAAGCAATCGGCTTCCAAGTTTTTTTTTTTTTTTTTTTTACTCAAAGCTTAACCACTTAAGGACCGAGCCTATTTCTGACATTTGTTGTTTACAAGTTTAAAATCAGTATTTTTTGCTAGAAAATTACTCAGAACTCCCAAACATTATATATAATTTTTTTTTTTTTTTTTTTAGCAGAGACCCTAGAGAATAAAATGGAGATCATTGTAAAAATGTGTCACACCTTATTTGCGCAGCAGTCATACATACGCAATTTTTTTGGAAAAAAATACCCTTTTTTTTAATAAAAAAATAAGAAAACAATAAAGTTAGCCCAATTTTTTTGTATAATGTAAATTAATACCTAACATGTCATACTTCAAAATTGTGCATACTCATGGAATGGCGACAAACCACAGTACTTAAAAATCTCCATAGGCGACGCTTTCAATTTTTTTACCTATTTAGAGTTACAGAGGAGGTCTTGTGCTAGAATGATTGCTCTCGCTTTAATGATCACGGCAATACCTCACATGTGTGGTTTGAACACCGTTTGCAAATGTGGGCGTGACTTGTGTATGCGTTCATTTCTATGCTTGTGCTCGGAGGGATGGGACGCTTTAAATTCTAATTTTTTTTTCCTTTTTATTTTTAAAGTGTCCCTTTAAAAAAAATAAAAATAAATTTAATCACTATTTTTATTCCTCATACAAAGGAATGTAAACATCCTTTGTATTAGAAATAAGCATGACATGTCCTCTCCCGCTGCCCATAAAAGTGATCCAGTGGTAAATCCGCTGCCGGGACCACTTTTATCAGATTCCAGATTGTCTGCTCTGTAAAAAAAAAAAAATACCAGGGTTATGGCAGCTAACTGCCATAACCCCGCTTCCTAACATCAAAGTACTGACGTAAATACTCAGTGGTCAGTCGGGAAGTGGTTAAATGAAAAAGCTGAAGTTAGAAGCTGATTGGTTACCATGCACAGCGGCACCAAGTTTTGCACTCTCCAGTTTTACAAAAAAAGGGTTTTTGACTCTTTAACCTTCCTAGCGGTATTCCCGAGTGTGACTCGGGGTAAGATTTTAGTGCCAAAAGCGGTAACCCCGAGTCACACTCGGGGTAGCGCTAGGAAGATCGCTGGATGCTGGAGGAGGTTTTACTTACCTTTTCTCCGGGATCCAGCGATGTCTGCGAGCGGTGTGCGGCGGCGGAGCTCTCTCCCGATCGTCTGCGAGCCCCGGCTTCCGTCTCCGGCGACGTGACGTCCGCCGGGGGGTGGAACCGGCGGCAAATTCGAATGTAAAATGCACCAAACACACTGATATCGTTCAAAATAAAATAAAATCACATTACATTACCCCCCAGTGCCCTTTCCTGCAGTTTTACTGTACTTTTTATGTAAATATATGTATATATATATATATATATATACATATATATACAGTATATATATATATATATACATATATATACAGTATATATATACGTATATATATACACATATACATATATATATATATATATATATATATATATATATATATATATATACACACACACATATTATATATATATATATATATATATACATACATATATATGTATATATATATATATATATATATATATATATATATATATACACACACGTATGTATATATATATATATACACGTAATTCTTGTGAATGAGCAGCCCAAACCAACTGTATACATTATATATATATATATATATATATATATATATATATATATATACGTATATATATATATATAATATATGTATACATAATATATGTATACATACATATATATATATATATATATATATATAATATGTATAATAAATGTATACAGTTGGTTTGGGCTGCTCATTCACAAGAATTACATGCTTTCAGCACCTAAAATAATGGTACCGCTTTCAGCACCTAAAATCCAAAAGAATCATACCGCCAGGGAGGTTAAAGCGGTACTACATCCCTTGTAATTTGTGCAAAAAGAAAAAACCTAACCAGATGGGACTTTACTGGTACCAGAAAGGAACGCTTGCACAATGTGTGTGTGTCTGTGTTTAGACACAGCGGGAGGTGGGCCGCGGGAGGAGCGGCGGCGATTAATGCTGCCCTCCAGCAATTGTCAGGGAAACTAACCGAAGACACCCCTGCTTATGTAAACAAAGCAGGCAGATCTTCTGTCAGACAGGCAGAGAGAGATCAGAGGTTTTAACTGAGCTGAAACTGCGACCTTTCTGTGCCTGTCACAGACCCCCCCCCCCCCCCCCCACACACACACACAGTGAGCAAGCACTTTAGGCATACATTTAACCCCTTTGATCACCCCAGTATTAACCCCTTCCGTGCCAGTGTCATTTATACAGAGACTATGCATAATATTTAGCACTGATTACTGTAATGTCACTGGTCCCCAAAAAGTGTCAAAAATGTCAGTTAAGGGTCCGATCTGTCTGCCGCAATGTCGCAGTCCTGCTAAGAACCGCTGATCGCCGTTACTAATAAAAAAATAAATAAAAAGTCCAAAAATCTATCCCGTAATATGTTTACATATTTACCAAAAATATGTAGTAGAATACAAATTGGCCTAACTTAATAACATTTTTAAAAAAATTTTATTGGGAAAGTTTTATAGCAGAAAGTAAAAAAATATGGCTTTTTTTTTTTCAAAATTGTCGCTCTATTTTTGTTTATAGCCCAAAATCTAAAAACGGCAGAGGTGATCAAATATCACCAAAAGAAAGCTCTATTTGTGGGAAAAAAAGGACATCAATTGTATTTGGGTACAGCGTCGCACGACCGCGCAATTTTCCGTTAAATTAATGCAGTGCCGTATCACAAAAATTACCTGGTCATTATGGGGGTAAAACCTTCCGGGGCTGAAGTGGCTAAGAATCGATATGGGCAAAGCAATTCTTTTTTTTCCTATACTAGGTCCATCAATACTCCACTATAGTTTATTTTTTTAGCACTGTGCAATCTCACTATTACATGTAAATGTTTGTTGTTTGCTTTATTACTAATTCTAAAAAAGTTTTGATCATAACGGAGAAAAAAAATGATGTAATGTTTTTAATATTTCTTCCTAGGTCAAAGCAATGGATAGAAGAGCAACAGATGGGAGCATTTTTAAGTGTGGCCAAAGGGTCTGATGAACCTCCAGTGCTGTTGGAAATCCACTATAATGGCAGCCCTGACCCTAAGGAGGCACCCCTGGTATTTGTTGGGAAGGGAGTCACTTTTGACAGGTGCTGAAACTGAATAGATTGTTGGAGTTAAATGTTTTGTTGTCTCTGAAACTGATCTATGAAATGCTATATGCAGGCAATTTAACTTCTACTGAATGTTATGTAACTTTAAATTAAAAAAAAAAACATTTTTCTGGTCATGTCCCAGATTGTTTGGAAGAAAACAACTATTTATTAGGATTGCCATTGAAAACAATATGCTGCATACAAAAGTAGGGGCCCATTCTGGTAACTGATTCAGTGATGCCTCCTGCTGGTAAGTTAGGTACTGCAGCTTGCCATTTTAGCTGTAAATGGTAGCTATACACTGGCACATAGTGAGCACTATTATTTCTGTTCTGGTAGCAAGAGAAGGTTCCTGTGATTAAGAAAAATAAACCGGAGTAGCTGCATCTTTGCAGTTTTGCCCATACATGATATCCATTGGTTTCATATTTCCCCAACTTTTGTAATTTCAATGTTTGGTAACTCCCTTGTTCAAAATACTTCTTGATCTTGATTACCCTTCTTTACAATTGCACATAGACTAGCATGTTTATCTACCTTGGCACATATGTGCAGTTGGACATAGGATGGAACATAGCATATGTAAAAGAAATGTATTCTGGTTTTATAATATTTTCCTTATTTATGTTGGTATTACATTTTTGTATAACCCTTACCATTTCTTTTTATATCCCATCTTATTTCTCTTTTTATTTCTTTTAGTGGTGGGATTTCTATAAAGCCGTCATCAGGAATGGATGCAATGAGAGCAGATATGGGTGGAGCTGCTACTATCTCTTCTGCAATATTAACTGCTGCAACACTAAAGTTGCCCATCAATCTGATTGGTAAGGTAATGTGGCATGCTTCAATATGTGTGGTATGAACACATGTAAAAACTATCAGTTAAAAAAGAAGTATGGGTTTTTTTAAAAATAAACATTTATACTCCCCTAGGTGGATGCAGCATCGATCTGATGCTGCATCTGTCCCCTGCCATTTCTAAGATCTTTGATCGCTGTTCGCTCACATTTTAGTCTTACTGCGCAAAGAGCCGGTGACTCTAATTCACCAGCTCCCTGTTCCAGGGCTGTGAAGGCGACAGGACCAGCAGGTTAAATCGGGATGGATCCATAGCCTGGACCCGCTGAGTGACATCCATCAATAGTGGTTTTTAGCCCGCTGTCGGCTGAAAATGAGTCACAGAAGTGCAGAAAAAACCTATACTCCTGTGCGCCCCAGGAGAAGTATAGCCAAAATAGCTTTGTCTATAGTCCTTTACCTAAAAGTAGGCTTGTATTTAAAACAAAGTGCTGCTGTCTGGTTTGGTAGTATTAGATGGAAACAGAGTGAAGCTGGCCATACAGCAAATTTTGTTGTGCTATGATGCACATAAGGATGCACCTCCATCCTTATTTAACAATTACAAAAGATGATTTGTTTGCCCATGGGGCTTTAAAAAAAAAGCACATCACCAACACACAAATTAAATTAAACGTAACATAACAATTTATTGATCTATCATACAGGGGTATACTTTGTACTATTGACATAAACACTTATACACACACTCATCATAGGTTTAACTGGATAGACTTGTGTCTTTTTTCAACCTCACCAACTATGTAACAACCTGAATACATACGTAAGCAATTGATTAATATTAGAATGCTGATTTGCTAGATTCCAGTATGTACAGTGCCTTGAAAAAGTAAGTATTCATGCCCCTTAACATTTTCCACATTTTTGTCATGTTACAACCAAAAATGTAAATGTATTTTTTGGGACTTTATGTGATAGACCAACACAAAGTGGCACATAATCGTGAAGTTGAAGGAAATTGATAAATGGTTTTCCAAATTTTTTACAAATATGTGAAAAGTGTGTAGTGCATTTGTACTCAGCCCCCTTTAATCTAATGCTCCTAACTTAAATCTAGTAAAACCATCTGCCTTCAGAAGTCACCTAATTAGTAAATAGAGTCCGCCTGTGCGAAATTTAATCTCAGTATAAATATAGCTGTTCTGTGAAGCCCTCAAAGGTTTGTTAGAGAACTTTAGTGAACAAACAGCATCATGAAGGCCAAGGGACACACCAGACAGGTCAGGGATAAAGGTGTGGAGAAGTTTAAAGCAGGGTTAGGTATTAAAAAAAAAAAAAAAAATTCCAAGCTTTGAACATCTCAACTGTTTAATCCATCATCGGAAAATGGAAAAAGTATGGCACAACTGCAAACCTACCAAGACATGGCCGTCCACTTAAACTGACAGACCGGGCAAGGAGAGCATTGATAAGAGAAGCAGCCAAGGGACCCATGGTGACTCTGGAGGAGCTGCAGAGATCCACAGCTCAGGTGGGAGAATCTGTCCACAGGATAACTATTAGTCATGCAGTCCACAAATCTGGCCTTTATGGAAGAGTAGCAAGAAGAAAGCCATTGTTGAAAAAAAGCCATAAGAAGTCCCATTGCAGTTTGCAGGAAGAAGCCATGTGGGGGACACAGCAAACATGTTGAATAAATACCAGCCAAGTAATTTCTTTGTAAAAAAATTTGAAAACCATTCATCATTTTCCTTCCACTTCACAACTATGTGCCACTTTGTGTTGGTCTATCACATAAAATACATTTACGTTTTTGGTGGTAACATGACAAAATGTGGGGGTATGAATACTTTTCAAGGCAATGTATATACAGTGGGTACGGAAAGTATTCAGACCCCCTTAAATTTTTCACTCTTTGTTATATTGCAGCCATTTGCTAAAATCATTTAGGTTCATTCTTCTTCCTCATGAATGTACACATAGCACCCCATACTGACAGAAAAACACAGAATTGTTGACATTGTTGCAGATTTATTCAAAAAGAAAAACTGAAATATCACATGGTCCTAAGTATTCAGACCCTTTGCTCAGTATTTAGTAGAAGCCCCCTTTTGATCTAATACAGCCAGGAGTCTTTTTGGGAAAGATGCAACAAGTCTTTCACACCTGGATTTGGGGATCCTCTGCCATTCCTCCTTGCAGATCCTCTCCAGTTCTGTCAGGTTGGATGGTAAACGTTGGTGGACAGCCATTTTTAGGTCTCTCCAGAGATGCTCAATTGGGTTTAAGTCAGGGCTCTGGCTGGGCCATTCAAGAACAGTCACGGAGTTGTTGTGAAGCCACTCCTTCGTTATTTTAGCTGTGTGCTTAGGGTCATTGTTTTGTTGGAAGGTAAACCTTCGGCCCAGTCTGAGGTCCAGAGCACTCTGGAGAAGGTTTTTGTCCAGGATATCCCTGTACTTGGCCGCATTCATCTTTCCCTCGATTGCAACCAGTCGTCCTGTCCCTGCAGCTGAAAAACACTGCAACAGCATGATGCTGCCACCACCATGCTTCACTGTTGGGACTGTATTGGACAGGTGATGAGCAGTGCCTGGTTTTCTCCACACATACCGCTTAGAATTAAGGCCAAAAAGTTCTATTTTGGTCTCATCAGACCAGAGAATCTTATTTCTCACCATCTTGGAGTCCTTCAGGTGTTTTTTAGCAAACTCCATGCGGGCTTTCATGTGTCTTACACTGAGGAGAGGCTTCCGTCGGGCCACTCTGCCATAAAGCCCCGACTGGTGGAGGGCTGCAGTGATGGTTGACTTTTTACAACTTTCTCCCATCTCCTGACTGCATCTCTGGAGCTCAGCCACAGTGATCTTTGGGTTCTTCTTTACCTCTCTCACCAAGGCTCTTCTCCCCCGATAGCTCAGTTTGGCCGGACGGCCAGCTCTAGGAAGGGTTCTGGTCTTCCCAAACGTCTTCCATTTGAGGATTATGGAGGCCACTGTAACCTTGGCCAGATCTGTGCCTTGCCACAATTCTGTCTCTGAGCTCTTCAGGCAGTTCCTTTTGACCTCATGATTCTCATTTGCTCTGACATGCATTGTGATCTGGAAGGTCTTATATAGACAGGTGTGTGGCTTTCCTAATCAAGTCCAATCAGTATAATCAAACACAGCTGGACTCAAATGAAGGTGTAGAACCATCTCAAGGATGATCAGAAGAAATGGAAATCACCTGAGTTGAATATATGAGTGTCACAGCAAAGGGTCTGAATACTTAGGACCATGTGATATTTCAGTTTTTCTTTTTTAATAAATCTGCAACAATGTCAACAATTCTGTGTGTTTTCGGTCAGTATGGGGTGCTATGTGTACATTCATGAGGAAGAAGAATGAACCTAAATGATTTAAGCAAATGGCTGCAATATAACAAAGAGTGAAAAATTTAAGGGGGTCTGAATACTTTCCGTACCCACTGTATGTAAAGCATACAAATTATTTGCGTATCCATTCCATCAAACTGTTCTCCTAAATATAGCCATATAGTCAATTAATGAGACCGCTTTTTGCCACGTTTCATGAACATGAATTAACTTCCTGTGTGGAGTGTATGCTACTGACAAGAGGAAAAATAAAATAACTTCAAAACCGTTGCTGCAGAAAGTGGCACTAATCCAAGGGGACAGGTTTCATATTAAATTCCTGTCTAAAGTCTAAAAGAAAAAAAACCTTTGGAGTCCAATGAGTGACCCCACAGCTTAGCAAAGAATACAGCAGATTGTGTTTTGTGCTGCACAAGTAGGCAAAATGTATTAATCTGTTAGATGAAGTGCTTTGACATGCGCTCTTCCTTCCTTGTATGGCTGTAACATTCTTCTACTGATCACCTAAAAAGGAATTACTTTGTTTAATAAATCCATTAAAGGCTGTAAACACATTATTTCTAAGGTCCTTAGACTTTGACACCAAAAACACATTTAATTTGTACTATGTTCAGAAGAGATTGATAAATGAATCTGCATTGCAAATTTTCTTCAGGTTTGTCTCCATTGTGTGAAAATATGCCCAACGGCAGAGCAAATAAACCTGGTGACGTTGTGAGAGCAAAGAATGGAAAGACAATTCAGGTAAAAAACTTGCTGGCCTTAAAGTGGAAGTTTACCTTTTTCAGAAAAAATAAATAGGTGAGCTAACAGCTTACACCCTTCCCACTCCCCCAGTGTCTGCTGCATTAACCTCCATTAGTGATGAGCTGGCAGTGCCAACACAGCCAGTGTAGCATTCCAGGGATTAGAAATCCCCACTCCACTCCCCCTTCTTTCTGTAGAGCTTCTGGGAATGATCAGAAAAGTTATGATTGGTTAGCACTGGCACAGAGAATCACTTTGATCTGTCTTGGAAGACAGAAACAAGGGGGAGAAGAATGGGGGATTTCAAATCCCCAGACTGCTACACTGGCTGCAGGGCATGGACAGCTCATGGCCCACAGAGGGGAGTACAGCAGGGACTGGGGGGTGGGGAGGGGGTAGTATGTTAGTCCCCCCTTTTATGTGAACTAACCCTTTAAAATGGGAATGTACAGTCTACTTTTAGAAAATGGCAGTGTTTGCACATAGTTGACACCCCCCAGGCATATATAGTTTCCAAGCCGCGTTCACTGCTTCCCCACACTGTCAGAGCCCTTTCTAATTGAATGGGGCTTCTGGGTATGATGGAACATGTGACCTTCCCTATTTGACAGTGTTCAGGTCTAAGCACCTAATTTAATAGGCACGAACCCTGTCATGTAAATGTCAGTGCCATGATGTCATCTTCCTATCGAAGTTCTTAAACCAGTCAACACCAAAGCTTAGGCAGGTGGAGATGCTGCAGATGAGACAGAGGCGAGGTAGCATGGCTGGGTATGTATACACGCTTAGAGGGGTAAGCTATGCATGGATAATGCTGCATTGCAAAGTTAAAGGGTGTCTATACAGAGATCAGCATTTTCTGAGTGTTCCTATAATGATTCTGGTCCTGGTGATCATGAATACCCTTGCTTTTAGCTAGGATAGTCAGCTTTATAAATGTTTGTAGGGAGGGGGGCTGCTTCAATTCAAACAATAGCGTCTGAACAGCTAATTTAACTTATCGCCGTAGTCACAGACTATTGTCCCATTGCATATTTGTTAAACCCCCATGTGCTTCAATACATGTATTTTGGTGTTTCAAATTTGGTAAACCTAAACATTCTGTGACAGGTGGATAACACTGATGCTGAAGGGCGACTGCTGTTGGCTGATGCCCTTTGTTATGCACATGATTTTAACGCACGAGCCATCGTGAATGCAGCTACTTTAACTGGTATGTATTGTATATGCTGGTATTGAATAGTACAACACACAAACTATAAAAATAGGCTTTGAAGTATTATTGAGCTTTATTTCTAACCTTTGACCTGCTACGGCAGATCTGCCAATAAATAACATATAATGTGACAAACTGGATGTGGGCGACATGCAAAGTAATTGTTTGGATCTAGGAATTGTAAAGGGGTTAACTGGTGTAAATTTGATTTGCCCATTGACTACCCCCATGGTTATGCACATTTAGCTGGAGCTGAGCATCTTGATAGTGTCTAGTGCAGGATCATTATGCTTTCGTGCTCGCATGATTCCGTACCTGAGATGCCTTCATATGCCTTTTGAAATTCACGGCGTACCTTACTACTGGATGGCCTCACTGACCAGTAGAATAGTGTAGATGGGTTGGGCCTCTTATGTTGGTTATTTTGCATAGAGCACTTTCAAGTTATTGAAATTTAAATTCATCCTGCAAATGGAATACATCCTGAACTGAGAGTATTAAAGCTAACATTGCTGACCCACCTGAAAATGCTAATTGCCTGACTGTCATGATGTCCAATGGCTTCAATACTTTGATCATCTGACCTGAAATATGCAGATCAGGTGTGCTGACACCACTTGCCACATACCTTTTTTCAGTGACAGTGACTCAAGAGTATCATAGGTAGAGATGACCAGACAACTAGCATATGCACAGTTAGGTCAGGTGAGATAAGTGTCCAGATTCCTCTCTGCTTACAGTGCATTCTCTTGTAGGTGCTATGGACGTGGCTCTAGGATCTGCTGCTACCGGTGTGTTCACCAATTCTTCCTGGCTGTGGACTCATCTTCAAGAGGTTCAGAGTTTTCTTTCCTTTTCTACTGAAATGTTAATTTTACAGATACACTCGCACAATGATGTGTAAACCAGTAATTATTATAATAGCTGGTCTAAGAGACAGGGAATGGAGATATGCAAATATGCAGACCGTTTTTGTTAGATCGAAAAACCTTTTCTGTGCACACTTCTGTTCCTGGTTTTACTTCGTTAATAAGATTTTACTTCCCTAGCCTTCAAAGCCCCATGTTTTTCCCGAAATACCCCTGTTGTCAACTGAATTGCTTTTATTGGTCATGTGAATGGGGTGTGGGCAGACTTGGCAAAGTCAGAGGTGTGAGGCCTAGGAGAAATTCCCTTTGATAGAGAGGGTTCCCCTGGCTAAAAAGGTAATAAAAACTTTAAATACTAAAATGTAAATACTTTTTCAATTACATGTTGTATAACTGCCCACCAGTCCGACATTGACTTCGTTAAACTTTTGACCACTTCTCCAAGCAAAATTCCTTTAGCTGCAAGCTGTTGGTGGGTTTTTTTCCATGAACTGCTGGTTTCAAAATCTTCCTACACAATTTAAATTAAAATAGACTTTGATTAGAGCAGTCTATAGCCTTCTATTTCTTCTTTTTGAGTCATTCCTTGGTGGCTTTGCTGGTGTGCTTCAGTACATTATCGTGCAGAAAGACCCCTTTTCTGTTTAATTTTTTTTCACAGATGGCATTACAATCTCACTAAGCACACTCTGATGCAGAACATATTGTTGACTTGATGACTGTGAGCTGCCTAGGCTCTAAAGCAGCAAAGCAACCGCAAACCATAACATTTTCACCTCCATGCTTTACAGTTGTTATGAGGTTCTTCTCCTGAAATTCTGTTTTCGGTTGGTGGCAAACATGCCAGCAGTTACTGGGACAAAACAGCTCTATGCTTGATTTATCAGTCTTTAGCACATTGTTACTAAAGGCCTGATCTTTGCTTATATGTTTAGCCACAAACTGTAAGCGCGAATGGTCATTTTTGGACAGCAAATCTAGTTTGTGTAGCCTCGGCGGCCTTTTTCTAGTGGTTTATCATTGCTAATAGCGGCGGCCATGACTGTGAAGCATGTATGAGTGGTGATTTCGGAGGTGGGAGCCCCTTCTTATCCCCTGGTGATGACTCCTGGATCCTTCTCTTCCTGATCGCCGCATTTGTGTGCAGATAGCCTGTTGCTGCGGTGCCTGATCGGTGGGTGGTGAGTCTGGTGGGGTCCTCTCCCTCTCTGTTATAGGATCGTTGGTGCTCTGTGCCTGGCGATCTATGGTGCTGCCAATGCGGTGGGGGTGTCTCTAGCAGTGTTTTTACACTTTTATTTGTGGGTCCTCCTTTTTCACTCTTGGAGTCCGTGGAGCACATTTCCCCACCTGATCCCCTCTCAGAGGCTGCGAGTCACCCTGCTGAGTCTGTGTCCACACACCCTGATTTTTCAGATAGTGAGGATGATTCCTCTGCTTCTGTAGCCGCGCATGAAATGGCGCTGGTGGATACACTGGTTTTATCTATGCGTGAGACTTTAAAAATGGAGGATGCGGCCGATCCCGCATTTGAGGCGTCTGATCCATTTTGTCACCCACAAGCTCTCCAGAGCGGCAAGGGTGTTCCCCTTTCCCTCTTACTTTGACAAAATTGGCATTAAACAGTGGGGTTGTCCTCCAAAACACCCCTTGTGGTCCCTAAGTGTTTTGCTATGCGGTACCCTTATGAAGACTCTCTGCTTAAAAAGGGGACTTTCCGGTTTCTAGGTTAAACGGAGCAACCATGATTACGGTTGAGTAGTCCCCGGCCTTTAGGGACCCGGCTGACGGAAAAGCGGAGGCTATGGCCCGCCATATGTACACTGTGACTGGTTCGGCACTTAGGTTTTTTACGCCAGGACCTGGAGGGGGAGCAGCTTCCCTCTGCCTTTACTGAGCTGGCAGACCAGTTGGTCCAGGGGCTGCAGTTTGTCTGTGATGCCTCTTTTGGATGCGGCTCCTCTGATTGCGAGGCTGTCTGTATTATCAGTGGTCCTTAGACGTGGTATTTGGCTTAAATGCTGGTCTGTGGACCAGACTTCTAAGAAGGCCTTCTCTGATCTCCTCTGGTCACCACGGATGCCAGCCTGTCCGGTTGGGGAGGCATCCTCAGAAAAGATTATGCGAAGGGGGTCTGGACACTGAAAGAGTCCAGACTGCCGATCAATGTACTGGAACTCCGAGTGATTAGACTTTGTGTGGATCGTCTTCAGGGGTGTCCAGTGCAAATTCAATTGGACAATGCAACGACTGTGGCCTATGTCAATCACGAAGGGGGCACAAGAAGTGTCCTGGCAGCTCTGAAAGTATCCGGTATTCTAAGGTGGACAGAACGGTTCGTTCCAGTTCTCTCCGCCGTACACATTCCCCGGTGGAAAACAGGTAGGCGGATTACCTCAATTGGCAGGCGTGGAACCGAAGGGAGTGCTCCCTTCATCCAGAGGTGTTTCATCAGTTGTGCCTCTGGTGGTGCATCCCGGAGGTGAATCTGTTGGCGTCTCGGCTCAACAGAAAGGTGTAGAGGTTTGTAGCTCGGTCACGAGATTCTCTGGCGGACGCCACAGATGCGCTGCTGGCTCCGTGGGGGTCATTATCGTCTGATTTACGCCTTTCCTCCTCTTTAGCTTCTGCCAAGACTTCTATGCAGGATCGAGGCAGAAGGTATTCCGGTCATCTTAGTGGCTCCAGACTGGCCTCGCCAGTCTTGGTACACCGATCAGGTATAGCTGGTCACCGATGTTCCTTGAAGACTTCCTCTCAGGGAACATCTGCTGTCCCAAGGGCCAATCTTCCATCTTGCCGACCGTTGGCTATGGACGCCAGTAACGGGTGATGCCTCTAGCTCAGGGGTGGGGAACCTTTTTTCTGCCGAGGGCCATGTGGGTATTTTTAAAATCATTTGGGGGCCATACAAAATTATCAACTTAAAAATGTGCCTCTTATATTTTGTCAAACATTTAGTTAACTCACCCCTAATGTGATGGCTGCAACTGCTTCTCTTTGGTGAGGTGTGTGATGTTAGCTGGTATTGATGATGTTGCCACTGGCAACTGGTTTTCAAGGTTTCCCCCTCTTAATGCAGAGTGATTAGTGCCCCCATCAATGCAGAGTGATTAGTGCCCCCCATCAATGCAGAGTGATTAGTGCCCCCCATCAATGCAGAGTGATTAGTGCCCCACTCAATGCAGAGTGATGAGTGCCCCCATCAATGCAGAGTGATGAGTGCCCCCATCAATGCAGAGTGATGAGTGCCCCCATCAATGCAGAGTGATGAGTGCCCCCAATCAATGCAGAGCGCATGGGGATTAGAGCACCTCCTGATTACACACAGAGCAGGGTTCTTCTACTTACCTGGCGCAGGCGCTCTCATACGAAGTCACGCCTCCTGGACCGACTCCTGTAATAGACGTCACCACTGTGCTGTCTATCATAGGTAGGAGGCGTGACTTTGTATGACAGCAGCCGCACCGAGAAAGCAGAGGAACCCGCTCTGTGTGTAATCAGGAGGCGCTCCCCCTCCCCTTCCCCTCCGGAGGCAGCCCACTGGCAGGGCCGGATCAGATGGCTTTGGGGGCCGCAGGTTCCCCACCCCTGCTCTGGCTGCAGGCATCACTCCGTTACAAGCACTTTCCGGAAATATTGGCAATATCGGTAACTCCAAAGGCCGATTCCAATATATCGGGTAAAGTGCATATCGGCCACCGATATATCGGTGTTGCCGATAATCGGTCGATCTCTAGTTCAGAGATAAGATGGTTCTTCGCCCCTGTCCGTCCTTCCTTCCAAAGGTTGTCTCTGATTTTGGTTTGAATGAAGACATTGTGTTGCCTTCCCTGTGTCCCAGGCCAAAACAATCTAAGGAAATTGCCTTGCATTCCTTGGATGTGGTTCGGGCAATTAGGGTGTACCTGGCCGCTACAAAGTCTTTTAGGAAGTCAGACTCCCTATTTGTGCTCAGGGAATGACCTGAGAAGGGGTAGTCCGCTTCTGCTGCGATCGTTTTCAGGTGGATCAGACAGACAGTGATTCAAGCCTATTCAATTAAGGGTCAGGTTCCTCCTTTCCCTGTTACGGCACACTTTACTAGGGCGCTTAGTGGCTCCTGGGCCTTCCGTCATCAAACGTCAGTGATGCAGGTTTGGAAGTCGGTTACCTGGTCGTCTGTGCACACCTTTTCCAAAATGTTATAAAGTGGATGTGTTGACATCTGCGGATGCTTTCTTTTGTTTGGCCACAAGGTTTTGCAGGCTGCTGTTTAGAGGACCTGGTCCTCTTTGAGGGTGTATTGTTTTTTTCCAGGTGAGCTCCAGTTGTTCAGCTCCATGTTACCTGGTTGGAGATTTTGTTCTGCTGTTCCCACCCTTTATGTTTAACACTGCTGTGGGAGGTCCCAATGGTTAAGAAGATCAGGAGCTGTGTCCGCTAATGAGCGATAGAGAAAATGGAATTTTTGTCTTACCGTAAAATCCATTTCTCTGAAGTTCATTGACAGACACAGCACCCACTCCTCTGTGGAGTTGGATTTCTTTTGACACTGCTTGTAACAAAACTGAGTGCCTATAGCTGAGAGTGAGAGTATACCCCCTGGGACTGCCCAAACGCGTAGTCTAGCTTTTTTTCTGCCTAGTGTCATATTCCTGTAGGGGGCAGTATAACCCTATGGTTAAGAAGTTCAGGAGCTGTTTCCCATTAATGAACATCAGAGAAATGGATTTTACGGTAAGACAAAAATCCCATTATTTACAAAATTTTATAACAGAAATGAAGATGGAACATTTTTTTTTTTTTTTCATTTGTTTAGCAAAAAATAATAAAAAAAACTCAGTTTTGTTTAAATACCAACAAAAAAAAGCTCTATCTGTCTCAGAAAAATGATAAAAATGTCATTTGGGTACAGCATTGCATGACCATGCAATTGTCATTCAAAGTGTGACAGCTCTGAAAGCTGACAATTGGCCACGGCAGGAAGGGGTGAAATGGCCCGGTATTGAAGTGGTTAATTTGGTCATGAAAATGAATACACCGTATCCTATTTTTATCTGGTATTTCTTCAGGTAGATTCCCCTATATCTCTTTTGGCCATACTTCTCCTGTGAGTCACAGGAGTGCACTTAGTTCTGCACTCCTGTAACTCCAAATCAGCCAACAGTGGGCTAAAATCTTCTGATGTCGCAGAGCTGGCCATGGCTCTGGCGGGATCCCGACAATGTCAGACAGATGTCTGACCGGAAGCAGGCTCAGCCTCTTAGCGAGCCGCTAAGAGGCTGGTCCGGCCACCCCCTCGACAGTCCAGCGCTCTAGTGAGCATTGGAAGGGCAGAGCAGAGTGGTGACTGACCATCACTGGTTCTTTTTATAACTCAAAATCAGATGATTGACTGTTAAAATATGTTCAAAAAGTCAACAATTTACATGGAGTGCACTTAATTATTGGTTGTCAGAAGTTGTCCTTTCAGAACCCACTAATCTGTGTTTTCTAAACTTGTGTCATTAATTGTTTTCAGGCCAGCGCTGTGACAGGGGACCGAGTATGGAGAATGCCTCTGTTTGAGCACTATAGTAAACAAGTGACAGAGTCTGCCCTTGCTGACCTCAATAATATTGGGAAATACAGCAGGTATGATGGCTTGAAATGAAAAAAGGCTTTCTTTTTTTATTTATTTTTTTTGGTACCCACACTTGGTGGCAGCCTTTGGAGCTAATTGTATGCATATCAGAATTAACTTGTAAGTCCTGTAAGGACAGGGACTGGTGTGACTGTACAGTATGTAAAGTGCTGTGTAAATTGTCAGCGCTTTATAAATACCTGTAATATATAAATACATTAGGTAAAACTGCAGATTTATATAATATATGCCATTGCCAGCAATATAATTCAATTAGGTTCAAATACCATTTGTTTGACCTTATCGGCCATTGAATGAGATTCAGCACTGTTTGTATTTATAATGGCAGCATAACATAATGCTATGGCTATTTGAGAAAATCTACTTTTTTTATAAAAGAGAATTAATTTTGAGCCTTATTTTCAGTCCTGGAAATGGCTAAAATATATAAGAACGAATCACATTTGCATTGCTTGACTTTAGAGATGGAAGCCTAACTCCTGACAATTTTTCTAGATATAAAGTGGAGAAGAGCTTCTATTTTTATGACTACATTGGGGAGATTTTTCCATAGTTCCTGTCCCTGTGATGCTCTTGCAAGAAATAGGGGGAGCAGTTGTCACAAGACAAGTTCTAACTATTCCTCACAGTACCAAAAATGTCATTTTTGTTTAAAGGTCCCCGATGAACCAATTTCCCATCAGTTCCTGTCATGATGGGAAGTAAAGCTAGATTACCCTGATGGAGACATACACAGGGATAAAAAACTTGACAGGGGCTTTAACACCTCCCCACTCTATCCAAATACAAAGGTTTGACTTTACTATTAGCCTACATGCAATGTTGGGAGTGCAGAGGCAAGTGCTTTGTCGAGGAGTTGGAGTCACTGGGGTCTTCAAGAAGCTTATAGTAGAAGTTCAGCCAAAAACAAACTCTAAATCTACTGGCAGCCACATTCTAACCGTGTAAAGCAAAAATCTTTCTACTTACCTGTTCTGCAGCCGCTTTAGTCCAGTCCCACTCTGAGCTGTCAGCGGCGTGTGCAGGAGAGGCAGGCGACAACGGAAGCCCCATAGTAAGTCTTTGGGTGACATCACTTCCCAGGTATTTCCCAACCGTTGTCGGCTGTCTCTTCCACACAGCATCCACCGCTGGAGACCGGACCAGATTGGCTGCAGAAAAGGTATGTATAGCGATTTTCGCTTTACAGGGTTAGATGGATTTGTTTTAGAATTTGGCAGCGAGTAGATTTAGAGTAAAGCCCCGTACACACGTACCGATCGTCAGCCGAACGATCGGCCGTCTTTTGTCCAGGGCTGTCCTGTCCGCTGAAAAGTGCAAAAGACTGCACACGAATTTTGTCGGCCAACAACAGCCGACTGCAGAAGTGATGTCATGTGATGGTTAACTTTCCTTGTCTTTTTTTCTTTTCTGAGCATGCCCAGTCTTGCAAATCTGCTGTCTGTCGGCCGAAATCCGTACTGACTGGCGAACAATCGGCCGTTCTGGTGTTGGCCTACAAAAATTTTAATGCCTGCACGACAGATTCTGTTCGGCCGAAAATGCGCTGTCGGCTGTCAGAAGCTTCATACTAACAAGCCTACAATCGGCCGATCGGTCGGCGGCCGAATATTTGCGTCCGACAATGGCTACGTGTGTACGGGGCTTTAGTTTTTGGCTGAACTTCTACTTTAAAATGTTACTGGCTGTCGTAACTCAAAAATGCAAACCTCAGCAGTGTTAGAGAAGTAGACTAACTGTACCGTACCTTGCAGGTCTGGAGGAGCATGTACCGCAGCGGCATTCCTGAAGCAGTTTGTCACCGTGTCTCACTGGGCTCATTTAGACATCGCTGGCGTCATGTCAAACAAGGATGAGGTTCCTTACATGCGCAAAGGAATGGCAGGGCGCCCCACAAGGACCTTGATTGAATTTGCTGATCGACTTAGTAAAGACAAGAACCCCTCCTAATGCTGAATGGAATAGACCGGCAGCCAGTATTGGAAGTCTTCTAGCCATAATGAACTTTATATTTTCTTTAAGACCTAAAAACTTACAAGTTTTCTATCTTTTTATTACTAACACATCATCCAACATAAATGTACATGTTCATGGAGCATTTCATGGACAATAAATACAACAAATAGGAAGTAAAGGTAAACAAGATGTTATTTCTTGTAAAGTCAGTTATAAAAAAAGGTCACTAGGCAAAATGTTTTTTATATAATGGGTGAAAAACATAAAACTCTTATCACTGTAAAATAAAATTATTAATCAAACCCTTGTGCAGTACACCCGTTCATATGAATAGGTCCGTACTTGCAACCTCCCTAGGAATGAACCGGTATTATGGCACACACCTATGGCGGAACCCGCCCCTGGTTTGAAGAATAGGCTGTGCAACACCGGGCAGGACAGCGAAGTGAAGTTTGCAGAGGCAGCAGGTACTTACCCACAGGGAATTCCGAGGACACCTATAATCTAGATTTCATAAACTTCAGCACTGAGGTACACCTCACCCCACATACAAGATGTGGCTTCTGCAGGATCCTGGAAGTCACCCCTTTTATTGTGAGATGCAGTGGGGAGATTTCCTCAGTGCCCACATTTATAAAGGGTAAGGTTGCATTCTGTTGGGTGCTGAGGTTTGGGAGGTTCGCAGGGTACCATGCAGCAAGTCAAAGGCACCCGGTGGTACCTTTATATTCTTTTAAGAAGTTAGTTTTGGATGTAGCAACATGCTTTCTTGTTTCTGAAAGTTTTTTTTTTTTTTTTTTGCATTCTTAAAGCTGAACCAGGATAAGCAAATATCTAAATGCAAGAGTCCTGTGTATTTTTCCTTGAATCTTGGTGTGCTTTGTGTATTTCTTTCAGATTTCTGCAGTAATCCAGTGTGAAACTTTACTTCTGTGCAGGATCTTCCTGTAATAAAGACCGCTCATTGATTTTTTTTTTTCTCTTTAAAGAGAAATAGAAGTTCCACTTTTACCTCCTGCCGACCACCCAAAGCAAATATACTGTACATGTACGTTACTGGCTTGCTTCTGGGTTTGGGGCGCGCATGCGCATGACCCCTGCTGTGATTGAACACAGCATGAGTTTGGCAGCATATTTCAGCCAATGATTTTGACTGAAACCTGTTATCGGCAGTATCCAATCACACACAGAACTCTGAACAGCGATCTGGCTGTTTCTTCCTGAAAAACTGAGGAAAAAACAGCCAGATTAGTATGTTTTTTTTTTTTCAAATATGACTTTTATTGAAGTGTCAAGGTGAGAGCATACAGTACAAATTCAAACAAACATCTCATAACATATTCCAATCTTATTCTTACATTAACTTTTCCGTAACTCAAGTATATTCTCCTAAATTCCTCTCACCTCTACTTCTCTATTTCTATAATCAAAATCAACCCTGAAAAAAAACCAAACCCCCCCCCCCCCCAAAAAAAAGGGTGTAAAAAAAATTATCTCCTCCCTTTCCTGCCAAGCCAACGTTTTAGTACTTAGGGATCCATCATTCTTCTCCCAATGGGGTTCTCCCTTGATTCAAAAATATAAATGAGTTCCATTCACTCCATATTTCTGTATACATTTCTCTTTTATGTTGGGCTGTCAGAACCATTCCTCCATTTTATTTATTTCTTCTACTTGATGTATCCAACATTCTATTGTTGGTAGTGTTTGTTTTTTCCAGTTAATAGGGATACAGGCTCTAGCTGCATTTGCTAAATGGCATATTATAGATCTTCTGTATCTTTTCACTGGTGTCTTACTTAATTGTAAAAGGAAAAAGGCCGGGTCTTCTGGAATATTTGTTTCTGAGAATTTTAGCATAATCTCTCTAACCCATGGGTGTCCAACCTTTTGGCTTCTCTGGGCCACATTGAGTGTAGAGAAATTTTCTTGGGCCGCATATAAAATATATACTATAGTTAAGGTATACAAGTAATAAAATGCTGCCACGCCCTTCCCGTGCTGCCGCACCCCCTGCACTAATTTAACACAACTAGAGGATGATCAAATGAAATGGAATTAGTATACAGAGGTTTACTTCTTCTGAGAGAACATAAAGGAACACTCTAACCACCATGACCACTTCAGTGATTTGGAGTGGTCATGGTGGTAGGAGTCAAAAACACTGCACATGCTCGCCTCCACCCCCCTCCCCTCCGAGGCAGCCTCTGCCTACAGTTGAAAGCTGCTGTGGCCGTGCCCCCGGCCCGACTTCCTTCCTCTCCAGCAAAAAAACGGAATTTTTGTAAAATCTTACCTGTAAAATTCCTTTCTCTGAGTCCTCCGACAGTCGCCGCCTCTTCATATTCGTCACATATGGGGTATTAGACTTTGCTCCGAAGGAGTAGCTAGGCAACAGAATATGTTAACAATAAAGCTTTAACATATCCCACCCTCAAGGGGTGGTCCCCTCAGTCAATACCCTCCTACTTCCTGCAACCATATCTCAGTTTTAGTGGAATAGCAGTAGAGTATACATTCAAACCCCAAAAGAGGGGCGGGGGCGGCGACTGTCGGAGGACTCAGAGAAAGGAATTTTACAGGTAAGATTTTACAAAAATTCCGTTTTCTCTTACGTCCTCCGACAGTCGCCGCCTCTTCATATTCGTCACATATGGGGACGTCCCAAAGCAGTGCAAACATGAGGGGTGGGAAACGCATCCGCGCCGAAAGGCAACGCAGTCTCCACATCAAAGAAAGGAACCTTACCAAAGGAAGGAAACCAGCTGGGCAACAGCAAAAATAAGTGCTCAACAGGAGCAACAACCCAGGAAAAGACAAAAAAAACCAGGGGATACAAAAAACTATCCCAACAGCCAGGAGTCCCCAACAAGGGACCCTATGGAACAGCCGCACTAAGAACCTTGCGGCCAAAGGAAGCATCCGCCGATGCCTGAACATCTACTTTGTAGAATTTTGTGAAAGTGTGTACGGTCGACCAAGTCGCCGCCTTACACACTTGGGCTACAGAAGCCCCATGACGGCAGGCCCAAGACGTACTCAGTGATCTAGTAGAGTGCGCCTTCACAGGCACAGGGGGAACCTTCCCCTGCAAGGCATAGGCCTGTTCAATGGTCTGCCTGATCCATTTGGCGATGGTAGAGGCCGAAGCCGCCATGCCCTTCCGAGGACCCTCCGGAAGAATAAACAAGGAGTCAGTCTTACGAAAAGACTCAGTCGATTTAAGGTAAACCCTTATCGCCCGAACAACATCCAGAGAGTGCAATCTCACCTCCTTCGGATGTTTAGGCTTCGTGCACAACGAAGGCAAAACAATATCCTCGTTAAGATGGAATTCCGAAACTCGTTTCGGTAAAAAAGAAGGATTAGGTCGCAAGACCACCTTATCCAAATGAACAACCAGGTACGGAGACTTGCAGGACAAAGCCGCCAGTTCCGACACTCTGCGAGCCGAAGTGATCGCCACCAAAAAGGCGACCTTTTTGGACAACATAGACAACGAGATCTCCCTGATCTGTTCAAAAGGAGCACGTTGTAACACAGAGAGAACGAGATTCAAGTCCCAAGGGGGCAAAGGATCCCTCCTAGGAGGAACCAGATGCCGCACACCCTGAATAAAAGTGCCAACCAAGGAGTTGGAAGCCACGGGACGTTGAAACAGAACGGCCAGCGCCGACACCTGACCCTTTATCGTAGCCAGCGCCAAACGCTGATCGACACCCGTCTGAAGGAAAGACAGCACACGGGAAACCGAGTACGTGCGGGGTGAAAACCCCCTGGACTTACACCAGGCAAAATAGGCCTTCCAAGTACGGTAATAAACCTTCCCCGAGGAAGACTTCCTCGCGTTGATCAAAGTATGAACGACCTCTGGAGAGAGACCCTTCTCCTTCAGGACCTCGGTCTCAACAGCCAGGCCGTCAAAGCCAGCGACTGTAAAGCAGGATGGTAAATCGGTCCTTGAGACAGCAGATCGTCTCGAAGAGGCAGACGCCAAGGGACGTCGACCGCCAGATTCACGAGGTCCGCGTACCAGGACCGGCGAGGCCAGTCCGGTGCCACAAGAATCACCGTGCTGCGTTCCGAGTGCAACCTGCGAAGGAACCTGGACAGCAACTGAATCGGTGGAAACGCGTACAGCAGCCTGTACTGATGCCACGGGGCCACTAACGCGTCCGACGCGTCTGCCCGAGGGTCGCGCGTCCTTGCCACGAACCTCTTTACCTTGTAGTTGAGGCGAGACGCGAACAGGTCCACATCTGGAAGACCCCACTTCGCGCACAACATCTGGAAGACAGCCGGGTGGAGAGACCATTCCCCCTGATCCAGGGTCTGGCGACTCAGATAGTCCGCCTGCCAGTTCTCCACTCCCGGAATGTGAACCGCCGTTATCGCCGGGACATGAGTCTCGGCCCAAGACAGAATGTCGGCCACTTCTCGAGCCGCTCGGGCACTCCTGGTGCCCCCTTGGTGGTTGATGTAGGCCACCGCCGTGGCATTGTCCGTCTGCACCCGAACCGGGCAGCCCTGCAGCCGGTCCGTCCAGCGATGAAGACAGAGCCTTATCGCACGCAATTCCAGAATGTTGATCGGGAGGGAAGACTCCCCCTCCGACCAGGTCCCCTGGGCGGACAGAACACCACCCCAGCCCGACAGGCTGGCATCCGTGGTGATTATCGTCCACGAGATCGGACGAAACGACTTGCCCCCGGACACCAACGGGGACTGGAGCCACCACAGAAGGTTTTCCCTGGTGCGATGACTCAACGAGATCTGAAGATCCAGAGATTGAGGTCGCCCGTCCCACCTGGACAGGATCTCCGCTTGGAGACCCCGCGTGTGAAACTGCGCGAAAGGAATCGCCTCGAAGGCCGAGACCATCAATCCCAGACATCTCATACCCGTCCGCAGAGACGAGTGTGGAACGTCCCTGAGGGACCTGACTTCCTCCTGAAGAGTCCTGAGTTTGTCTTCCGGCAGGAAGACCTTCGCCTGCACCGAGTCCAGTATCATTCCCAGATAGGGGAGACGAACCGACGGACTCAGTGTCGACTTTGGAACATTTATCGTCCAACCGAACTCCTGCAGAGTTTGCATCGTGACAGACAGGTCCTTCTCCAGACCCTGTCTGGTCGCAGACCGAACCAGAAAGTCGTCCAGATACCCCAGGACAGAAATGCCCTGGGCTCTCAACAATGCCAGAACCGGTGCAAGCACCTTGGTGAAGACCCGCGGAGCCGAGGCGAGCCCAAAGGGCAACGCCACAAACTGGTAGTGATCCTCCGCAATGGCAAATCGAAGGTACCTCTGATGACCCTCGAATATGGGGATGTGAAGGTACGCATCCTTCAAATCGATGGAGGCCATGAATTCCCCCGGAACCAGGGCAGCCACCACCGAGCGCAGGGATTCCATGCGGAACTTGCGAACCCGCACAGAGCGGTTCAGAGCTTTCAAGTCCAGAATCGGACGAACCTTGCCCTCCTTCCTGGGCACGGTGAACAGATTGGAATAAAACCCCCGAAATCTGTCCCGATGAGGCACCGGAACCACCACTCCCTGAGCCCTCAGGTCCCGCACCGCCAGGTGCAGATCCCGCAGGCGCTCTGGAGACAGTTGAAGATTTGAGGGAAAGAATCTGCTCTCCGGCCGAGAGAGAAACTCGATCTTGTAACCAGATCGAACGATTTCCAGAACCCATCTGTCCCTCACACGGGCCAACCAGGGCTGAAGAAAACCGAGCAAGCGTCCCCCCACCCCAAAACTGGGTGAGGGCGCCCCTTCAGGCCGAACTGTTATGGGCCGCAGGTCCGGATTGGCCGGACTTCTGTTTCCCAGACCAGGGCTTCTTCTGAGAGCCTTGGCCTTTGAACGGCTTGCCCTTGTAGTGCGGCCGAAAGGCACGAAAGGACCCCTGAGGGGGCCGAAAATTAGCATGCTTCTTCCCAGAAGCCCCCTTAGCCTTGGGGAAATGGGGCAAGAGAGTGCTCTTACCCCCGGTGATCCCCTTAATCAACACATCCAGGGACTCCCCAAAAAGGCGAGACCCATCATAAGGCAGATTGGCTAAGGTTTTACGTGAAGATTGGTCCACCGACCAACATTTCAACCAAACCAGGCGGCGAGACAACACCGCCACGCTGTGCACACGTGCAGCCAACGGAATCAGGTCCAGGTCCGCATCACACAGATACATGACACCCTGGTGGATCTGATCCACCATATCCAGGGTCGCCGCCGAGGCCGAATCGGCCACCAGGACGCGCTTAAGCATCTGCGTCCAACTTGCGATCGCCTGGGCCGCCATGAGAGAAGCAAACAGAGCCTTAAGCATAGAACCCGTAACAGAATAAGTATGACGGGCAAGAGACTCCAGTCTCCTATCCGTGGCATCACGGAAAACAGGGGATCCCTCTGCAGGGATCGCAGTGGCTTTGTTCAAAACCGCAATAGCATGATCCACTGGCGGAGGCACACACCACCGTTCATCAGTGGCAGGCGAGAAAGGATACCGCAGCTTAAATTTACTTGGTACCGCAAAAGGCTTGCGCAAATCGCGCCATTGGTCCTTAACAGCGCGCTGAAAATCAGCATTGCAGGGAAAAACCTGCGGCGTCCTGCGTTTTCTCTGCGTCCCATAAGCCGCCAAGGCAGCCGGGGGACACACCTCGTCCTGCAAACGTAGCGTCTGCTTAATGGAAGCAATCAACTCATCCATGATAGCAAGCTCTTCAGGCGAGCCAGGGGGAGAATTATCAACCCCCTCAACCTCAGCCTCTACCTCAGACCCCACTAGATCAAGAGAGGAGCGGGACCCCGATAGGGGGGTCCCTGCCAGAACAGCCCCATCACCTTCACCCTCAGAATCAGAGGACAGAGCGACTCTGGGCCGTTTAGTAGATTGAGCAGCCACCAGCATTTGCACCTGTGCAGCAAGGCCAGTCACAATAGTGGCTAAATCCCCCCCCTGGGGGGGAAACAGCGGTCCCCTGGCTTTCCACCAATACTGTGGGAAACTTGCCCTCCTGAGAATCCATTGCCCCTGTATGCCAGACAACCAAGGGTTAACTGCCCCCTTACAGCAAGCGCGGCAAGCGCAGCCCACCGCACCACACTCAGGCACAATGAGACCCCCACAGGGAATATACAGACTGAATACAGGCAATGGAACACAGGAATAGAAGGATAAAACCTGAGGAGACTCTGCCGCTGCTGCTGCCTCGATCGGTGCTTCCAGGAGAGAGGAAGTGATGCTGCCAGGGCGCTCTATGTAAGCCTATGGAGGCTACAAGAAAATGGCCGCCGTGCATGTAAACCATGCGGCCGGAGCGGGCGCCGGTAAAATGGCGTCGTTTGGCGCCGAAATCGCCGCTCCACAGTGCATAAAATCACACACAATTTTATCCCATTATATGGATACATGTTAGATCGCCGCAGCGATCGCTGTATATGCCCCAACATGCCATTAAAAACATGCCCCACAGCACACAGCTCCTCACACTGCCCAGCCTGACATACTCAGTGTCATACAGCTCCCCCCCCCCCTTGCAGCCCACAGCATGCAGCCGAGAGATAGGGAGACAAGCAGTGTGATTCAAAGGCAGGTTACACAGTCCCAGACTGAGACCCCCCCAGACAGACAGGTCCCCACATAAATACACTTACCTCACATGGCGTGGGGAACCCGCACAGGCGAACAAGCCGCTGCACATGAGGCAGGGAGAGTCGCAATACAAGACGCACACAATGGCGGTTCAGAAACCGCACAGCGTCCGGTGAGGTAGCCACCTCACCAATCATCCCTGCACCGAACAGGGATGGGTCGTTCACTGTGCCAGGAGCGTTACCTGGCTGAACGCTCGATGGCAGACTGGGAAGCCACTGACCCACGACCTGCGACCAGGGGGATCAGCCCGAGACCCGGTCTGCATGATCCTCTTCGTCCGAAGAACTAACTAATGCTGACAAAAATAACAGCTAAGTAAAGGTAGAGAGAAAACTCAAACAAAATATTAAAAAGAAGAAAGAGTCTGGGACAAAAAGTCCCAGCACAGAGAGAGCCAGCCACTCCTGACAAGCTAGACATTAAAACTGAGATATGGTTGCAGGAAGTAGGAGGGTATTGACTGAGGGGACCACCCCTTGAGGGTGGGATATGTTAAAGCTTTATTGTTAACATATTCTGTTGCCTAGCTACTCCTTCGGAGCAAAGTCTAATACCCCATATGTGACGAATATGAAGAGGCGGCGACTGTCGGAGGACGTAAGAGAAAATAAATTTGTCAAGGGGCAGTGGGCCGCATTGCCTGCGATTCTGGGCCGCAGGTTGGACATGCCTGCTCTTCCACCAAGCAGCGCCAACATCTATCAGTATTACTCAATGCCATTTTATGTAATTTATATGGGGTATAATACCATCTTGTCAGAATTGTGAAGTTTAATTCTTGATACCTAGTGCATATAGATGATTTAAACGCAATGTTGATTATATGTTGTCGTTTTTCCGTGGTGAAGGCACAGGATAATTCCCTCTCCCATTTGTCAAGATAACTCACTTGATATTTTACCTTAGGGAGATTTAATAAATTGTATGTTTTAGATAACACCTGAGATATGCCCCCTGAATCCGAACAGTATTTTTCAAATGTCGTCAACTGGCGATTATAATTCTGAGGGTTAGGGATCGTTCTTAAGAAATGGTGAAGTTGAAGTGCATTCCAGAAAGGGAGTCTAAATGCCTCTCCTTCATTCATTAGAATCTCCATAGAGGGCCAGTTATTCTCTTATAAATCACACACAGAACTCTTTGAACAGCGATCTGGCTGTTTCTTCCTGAAAAACTGAGGAAAAAACAGCCAGATTATTATGTTAACCGCTTGCAGACCGCCCATCGTACATATACTGCAGCAGGGTGGCCGCTCTGCACCCGATTTACATTCCTAATACGTGGTCGGTCAAGTCCGGGTGGGGGAAGTGCGCCATGGCTGTGCTGTGATTTGACACTGCCTAAGCCAATCTGCAAATGCCAGCCAACAGTTGTCCCCCGGCCCCTGCTGAGCATCGGGCAGAGACATAGAACAAAGCTCTGCCTCCATTCTGATGGGGGGGGGGGGGGGGGGTGTTGAGTGATAGATTTTGTGTCCCTCCTAAGTAAAAGCACCACACATAATTAACACAAACCCTGGCTAGGCACACAGTTAACCCCTTGATTGCCCTAGATCAGGCACTAAATGGCGGACTGTGGTCAAGATCCAGACCTGTGGTCACACCATTTAGGAGCCGCCAGTCCCAGTCACAGAGCGGAGAGCAGGAGGTTGAGCATTTATGGACCGAGTGTGTGTGTGTGGGATGCACAGCATTATATGGAGTGCGAGATCTACTGAAGTTATCTTTTTGCATTAATCAGCAGGTTTTTGGCTGCTGGGACCACCCTGCCGCCTATGTGCAAGGGAGCATTGCTTGGGGAGGAGGGGTGAAGCAAAGGGAGGGCAGTGCCCGGCGGGGGGTGTTCAATGTGAAGAGGGGCAGTGCTGTGAGAGGGAGGTGTAATGTAAATGGAGGTTGCGGTGCTGGGGGGGGGGGGTGATGTAAAGGCGAACAATTCTGTGTGTGTGGGGGGGGTGTTAATGTGAGGAAAGGAGAGCATACTATTGTGAGGGGGGGTTGTGATGATGGGGGGGATGTAAAGGGCTAAGGAGAGTACTGTGAGGGGGGTGATATGAAGGGGGCAGAGTTCTGTTGGGGGGGGGGGGTGATGTGAAATCGGCAGAGGACAGCAGTACTGTGGGCGAGGGATGTGAAGGGGGCAGAGGACAGAAATGTGCAGCTGTTCAGACCTCTGGTGGAAGAAAACTTTACTGGTTGACCTCCATGAATTTTAATTCAATACCCCTGCCCAGCCAGTGTCATTAGTCCAGTGACAGTTTGTATTTTTAGCACTGATCACTACATTATTGTCACTGGTTCCCACAAAGTGTCAGTGTGACTGTCGGCTGCAATATATAGCGTTTTATATTGCAGTCTCGATATAAAACGCTGATCGCTATTGGAGCTTTTTTACAAAAAAATTTAGTTGAATACATATTGGCCTAACCTTATAAAGAAATTAAACTTGTTTTATAGCAGAAAAAAACGTCTTTTGTAAAATTGTCAGTCTTTTTTGTGTTTATAGCGCAACAAATTAAAAACCGCAGAGGTAATCAAATACAAAGAAAAGAAAAATCTATTTTTGGGGAAAAAAATTATATAAATGTCATTTGGGTCCAGCGTTGCATGCCCGTGCAATTGTTTGTTAAATTAACACAGTGATGTACTGCAAACAATATCCTGGCCATGAAGGGGGTAAATCTTCCGGAGGTCAAGTGGTTAAATCGGCAAACGTTACACTTGTTAGGCACACAGTTAACCCCTTGATTGCCCCTAGATGTTAACCCCTTCCAAGCCAGTGTCATTAGTACCGTGTCTGTGTATAATCATTAATCACTGTATTAGTGTCAGTAGTGATGTTCTTGTCTGTTAGCACCAGTTTTTGAACAGAAAGTAGAAAATATTATTGTTTTTTTTTTATTTATGGTCTTTTTTTGATTGCATAATAAAAAAAAAAACAGTGGTGATCAAATACCACTAAAAGAAAGCTCTATTTGTGTGAAAAAAAAAAATCATATGAATTTCATTTGTGCGCAGTGTTGCATTATTGCACAATCGCCAGTTAACCGCTTAAAGACCAGCCGTCGCAGATATACTGCGGCAGGCTGGCTCTCGTGCGCAAATCACCGTACCTGTACGGCGTGCCCGCTCTCTAGCCCTGCAGCTAAGCAATGGGTCCGGCAGCCACGATGGCTGCCGGGAACCCGGCGATCGCTGCAGAGAATGACAGAAGGCGGTGTGCTGTTGTAAACACAGCACACCGCTCATCTGTCACTGATTGAAACGGCTCCTGTGTTCCTGTTATCTCAGAACACAAGAGCCCTGTTTCCATCCATCAAATCTGGCCCCCACACAGTTAGAATCATCCCCTAGGTACACATTTAACCCTTTGATCGCACACCAAACACACCTGAGCTTATCACTACTCCTCATTACTGAGCTCCTTGCCTGGCTACTGTGCCTGTTACCAGTGCAGGCTACGGGTCACTGAGCACAGCACTGCCGATCACTGCACTTACCTGGGTGACAGATGCAGTGGTTGGGTAGAGACTAAAGTCCAATTCCAGGTTTCCTATTACTTTCAAAAGGAACTTCTGCTTCTCTTTAGTCACTGGAGCTCTGAACAGTTTTACCCCCTTCATGACCAGGCTATTTTTTTGCTATTCAGCAATGTGTTACTTTAACCACTTCTGGACCAGAAGGATTTGCCCCCTTAATGACCAGGCCATTTTTTTTTTCTGGACCAGAAGGATTTAAGCCCCGGAGGATTTGGCTGCTCAAAGACCAGGCCCTATTTTGCGGTTCGGCACTGCGTGACTTTACCGGACAATTGCGCGGTCGTGCGATGCTGTACCCAAATTAAATTGACGTCCTTTTTTCCCCACAAACGGAGCTTTCTTTTGGTGGTATTTGATCACCTGTGCGATTTTTATTTTTTGCGCTATAAACAAAAAAATAGCGACAATTTTGAAAAAATAATATTTTTCACATTTTTTTTATGAAATTCTCAAAAAAAAAGTGTAAAAATTAAAAATTTTTAACATTTTAGGCCAATTTGTTTTCTGCTACATATTTTTGGTAAAAAAAAAATTGCAATAAGCCTATTGTGATTGGTTTGCGCAAAAGTTATTGCGTTTACTAACTACGGGAAATATTTATGTCATTTTTGTTTTTTTTAAACTAGTAATGGCGGCAATCTGCAATTTTTTTTTTTTTTTCTGGGACTGCGACATTGCGGCGGACAGATCGGACCCCTGACTGACATTTTTGACACTTTTGGGGGTACCAGTGACATTACTACAGTAATCAGTCTATAAATATGCAGTTACTGTCAAAATGACACTAGCAGGGAAGGGGTTAACTTTATTGGTGATCAAGGGGTTAAGTGTGTCCCTAGAGGCGTGATTCTAACTGTTAGGGGGCGTGGCTAGTGAAGTAATCACAGAGACATACCATCCTACATAGCAGGATCGCATAGCATCTGTCATTACTTCAGGGAGAATGACAGATGGCTGTGTTTACATCAGCCGTCTGTCTTTCTCCCTCTCCTGAGGGAGATTGCGAGTGGCCTGCGGACATCGGAGCCGCCGGTTACACGCGCTGGCTACACGCGCTGGCTAGGCAGGGAACATGCGGGGGCGGGAGTGCACCCCCTACAGGCTCTTTGGCAAGCGACGTAGTACTACGTCACTTTGCCTGTAAGCGGCTGCGTGCAGCTGTAAATGTACAGGAGGCAATCGGCAAGTGGTTAATGACCAGGACATTTTTGTACTTTAACTGACAATTGCGCGGTCGTGTGACGCTGTACCCAAATAAAATTGATGTCCTTTTTTCCCCCACAAACAGGGCTATCTTTTGGTGGTATTTGATCATCTCTGAAGTTTTTTGATTATGCTCTATAAACAAAAAAAAGGGGCAATTTTGAAAAAAAAAAAAACAAAAAACAGTATATTTCACTTTCTGCTATAAAACATTCCCAATAAAAAAAAATTTAAATCAAATTTTTTCATCATTTTTGGCCAATTTGTATTCTGCCACATATTTTTGGTAAAAAAAAATCCCATTAAGTGTATTTTGATTGGTTTGCGCAAACGTTATCGCATCTACAAACTACGGGAAAGATTTGTCTTTTTTTTTTTTTACTAGTAATGGTGGCAATCTGCGATTTTTAGCGGGACTATGACATTGCGGCAGAGAGATCGGACCCCTAACTGCCATTTGTGACACTTTTTGGGGGGGCCAGTGACATTACTACAGTAATCAGTGCTAAAAATATGCACTGTTACTGTAGGACCTGAACCTACTTGAAGGAGCCCATTCGGAAGCTCTCAATGTAATGGGCTAATAATCTTCGACAGGGGCATTCCCCGGCTCGTGTACACATGAGGCTTGTATAGTTTGGCTTTGGGGTGAGGAATACCTCAGATGCCAGCTTTCTGGCAGGCTCATTCATGTGGGTTCAGGTCCTAGACTGAACATGCCCCGAGCTCATCACTAATGCTGAGCTTCTTGACTTTATCAGGCTCAGCATTAATGAACTGCATTATATGGTATGGACACTCTGGCTTCAGTACCTCCCCTCACCCTTCCTATCTGCCTCATGGATGGCACAATCCTGGGGAGGGGTAAATATTAACCTTTTCTTTTCAGGTTCACAGTTGAACTCCTAGTTAAAAAAATATTGCCTAAATACAAGAGACCTGTGTATTCTTCCATGAATCTTGGTGTGCTTTGTACATTTCCTCCAGATCTGTGCAGTAATCCAATGTGAAACTTTTCCTCTCTGCAGGAGATTCCTGTAATAAAGACCGCTCACTGCTGCTCTCTCTCCCTGTGCAGGATGACTGGTCTTGTCTCCGCCCGTTTTCTGTAGTTCTCTGCAGCTTGTAGTGGGTGGAGCCTGTTGGGACCCTCCCACAGATCCGCTCTCAGCACAGGCTCTGTACAGCACAGTGATTATGACACTGCTACTTTTACAAGGTAATATATAGATTTGCAAAGGCGTTTGGCACGCCCAAAATGGATTTATATCTTTTTAATTATTGAGGGATATATTTAACCACTTCCCACCCGTAGGACTTTCTATGATGTCCTGGACTTTCACTGTGGATACTAGGATGAATGTCTGCAGCTACAGGTATCATCCCAGTACTTTTTTTTTTTTTTTCTCTTTAATGTAAAAGCAATCCTAGTGACCTAAATAGTCGCTGATTGCTTCTGGTCTATAACCCCCCCCCCCCCCACACAGCCTTGTCCTTTGTTTACCTTTATCCGGTCCTTAACCTCAATAGCGGTATTCCCGTGTGTGGCTCAGGGTTAATATAGTGTACCAAAAGCGGTAACCCTGAGTCACACTCGGGATTACCCCACAATCAAACTCCCCTTCCCCTGCGATCCCCCGCTGTCCTCTAGCTGTGTGCTCGGCAGATGCCGGCACCTGTCTTTCGGTTCCCTTCCCAGATTCAAAAATATAAATACACTAAATGACATGATACAAAATGTAAATACACTATGTGCCAAAAAGAGACATCAGAATCGTTGCTGTGGTCACTTTCCGTAGCTGATGACGAATTTTCCCGCGAATCGCTATCGCTCAGTTCTTCAAGTAACTCCTTTTCGCTGTTTTCCAGTTCATCTAAAAGCGCTTTTGCGCACAAAGAACACTTTTTGGACACCATGGTCGTTCTCTATTTTCCAGGCACAAAGAACTGGAAAAGTCACCAGGTGAAATCCTGTGCTGAAATGGCTTGATACAGTGTGATCCGTTAGGATCACAGCTTTGTATCATGTCATTTAGTTACATAGTTAGGTTAAAAAAAGACATAAGTCCATCCGGTTCAACCAAAAAAAAAAAAGTATTGAAAACCCAACCATATATACCCATATACACAATCCTATACCCGCAGTTGATCCAGGGGAAGGTGAAAAACCCCAGCAAAGCATGATCCAATTTGCTACAGCAGGGGAAGAAAATTCCTTCCTGATTCCCCGAGAGGCAATCGTATATTCCCTGGATCAACTTTACCTAAAAAAAAAAATGTAGTACCCAGTTACTGTATATTAAGTACACCCTGGAAAGAATCCAGACCTTTTTTTAAAGCAATCTAGTGAGCTAGCCAGAACCACCTCTGGAGGGAGTCTATTCCACATTTTCACAGCTCTTAGGGTGAAGAAACCTTTCCGTATTTGGAGATGAAATCTCTTTTCCTCCAGACGTAAAGAGTGCTCCCTTGTCCTCTGTGTTGACCTTAAAGTGAACAACTCAACACCAAGTTCACTATATGGACCCCTTATGTATTTATACATGTTGATCATATCCCCCTTTAATCTCCTCTTCTCAAGAGAAAATAAATTCAGTTCCTCTAATCTTTTCTCATAGCTGAGCTCCTCCACGCCTCTTATCAGTTTGGTTGCCCTTCTCTGCACTTTCTCCAGTTCCCCAATATCCTTTTTAAGAACTGGTGCCCAAAACTGAACTGTATATTCCAGATGAGGTCTTACTAATGATTTGTACAGGGGCAAAATGATATCTCTCTCTCTGGAGTCTATGCCTCTGTTAATTCAAGAAAGGACTTTGCTTGCTTTGGAAACCGCAGCTTGGCATTGCATGCTATTATTAAGCTTAGGATCTACCAGAACACCCAGATCCTTCTCCACTATGGATTCCCCCAGTTCTACTCCACCAAGTATTTATGACGCATGCATATTGTAAGCCCCCAAGTGCATAACTTTACATTTATCAACATTAAACCTCATTTGCCACATAGTTGCCCAATGAAACAGTGCATTGAGGTCAGCTTGTAAATTGGAGACAGTAACGAAGTTATTCCACTGCAAAGCTTGGTGTCATCTGCAAAGACTGAAATGCTACTTTTAATCCCAGACCCTATATCATTTATAAAGATATTAAAAAGTAAGGGTCCCAACACCGAACCTTGGGATACACCACTGATAACTTTAGACCATTCAGAGTAAGAATCATTAACCACTACTCTCTGAATTCTATCTTTTAGCCAATTTTCTATCCATTTACAAACTGATCTTTCCAAGCCTGTAGATTTTACCTTACACAGCTGTGTGTGGGGAACTGTGTCAAACGCTTTTGCAAAATCCAAGTATACTACGTCCACAGCCATCCCTCTGTCCAAGGTTTTACTTACCTCCTCATAAAAAGAAATCAGGCTTGTTTGACAACTTCTGTCTTTCATGAATCCATGCTGTTTGTTGCTTAAAATATTTTTTCCCAGCAAGAACTCTCCAGTATCTTCCCGACTATAGAAGTTAAACTAAAACAATTAAAAATAATTTAGTGTATTTACACTTTTGAATTTGCCGGCGGTTCCACCCCCCTGCGTCGCAACGCTCGCAGGGAAGGGAACCAGAAGGCAAGTGCCGGCATCTGCCGAGCACAGAGCGGGGAGAGAGTGTGAGGACGATGGGGAGGACGATGGGGAGGACGGCGGGGGATCGCAGGGAAGGTGAGTAACATCCTGGGGTAATCCTGAGTGTGGCTCGGGGTTACCGCTTTTGGTACTGAAAGTTAACCCCCTGCCACACTCTGGAATACCGCCAGGGAGGTTAAAGTATTTAATCACAATGTTTAACAAAAAAAGTGGGCACCAATATCCCTAACAAAGAATAGGTATGACTAGGAAAGGGTGGGCCAGGTAAGCTTAGTCAATAGTCTATCTACTGATAGACTATACAAGGCTGTTTTCACACGGGCTGTTCGATCAGCTCCGCCTCTGTTTTTCAGGTGGACCTGATCAGACCATCCATAGCTCTCCATAGATTAGAACATCCAACACATGTCCGCTGACACCTGCCGGCATCTGATACAATCCTGTCCCCCAAAAACAGACAGATGGGGATCTAAAATGGAATTATTTGGCCTCAATACCAAACAATATGTCTGGAAGAAATCCAAATAACTCCATTCCAACAGTAAAGCATGGAGGTGGCAATATCCTGTTATGGAGGCGTTTCTCTGCAGCAGGGACTGGAGCACTTGTCAGGATAGAAGGAAAAATTAATGCGGCAAAGTACCATCAAATGCTTGAGGAAAATTTGCTGTCCTCTGCCAGAAAGTTGTCAATGGGAATAAAGTTTACCTTCCAACATGACAATGACCCAAAGCATACAGCAAAAATTACCACACAGTGGTTGAAGGAGACTTCCCACTAGACTCCCCCAGCTATTGCCCTGCCTCTCCTCACTAGCAGACCCCCCCCCCCAACTACTGCCCTGCCACTCCCCATTACAGACCCCCCCCCCAACTACTGCCCGCCACTCCCCACTACAGACCACCACAACTACTGCCCCACCACTTCCCACTACAGACCACCCCCCCCCCCTCAACTACTGCCTGCCACTCCCCACTACAGACCCCCCAACTACTGCCCCGCCACTCCCCACTATAGAACCCCCCAACTACTGCCCTGCCACTCCCCACTACAGACCCCCCCCAACTACTGCCCGCCACTCCCCACTACAGACCACCACAACTACTGCCCCACCACTCCCCACTACAGACCCCCCCAACTACTGCCCCCCCACTTCCCACTACAGACCACCCCCCTCAACTACTGCCTGCCACTCCCCACTACAGACCCCCCAACTACTGCCCCGCCACTCCCCACTACAGACCGCCCCCCCCAACTACTGCCCTGCCACTCCCCACTACAGACCCCCCCAACTCCTGCCCGCCACTCCCCACTACAGACCACCACAACTACTGCCCCACCACTCCCCACTACAGACCCCCCCAACTACTGCCCTCCCACTTCCCACTACAGACCACCCCCCCTCAACTACTGCCTGCCACTCCCCACTACAGACCCCGCAACTACTGCCCTGCCACTCCCCACTACAGACCACCACAACTACTGCCCCACCACTCCCCACTACAGACCCCCCCAACTACTGCCCGCCACTCCCCACTACAGACCCCGCAACTACTGCCCTGCCACTCCCCACTACAGACCCCGCAACTACTGCCCCACCACTCCCCACTACAGACCCCCCCAACTACTGCCCGCCACTCCCCACTACAGACCCCCCCAACTACTGCCCGCCACTCCCCACTACAGACCACCACAACTACTGCCCCACCACTCCCCACTACAGACCCCCCCAACTACTGCCCTCCCACTTCCCACTACAGACCACCCCCCCTCAACTACTGCCTGCCACTCCCCACTACAGACCCCGCAACTACTGCCCTGCCACTCCCCACTACAGACCACCACAACTACTGCCCCACCACTCCCCACTACAGACCCCCCCAACTACTGCCCGCCACTCCCCACTACAGACCCCGCAACTACTGCCCTGCCACTCCCCACTACAGACCCCGCAACTACTGCCCCACCACTCCCCACTACAGACCCCCCCAACTACTGCCCGCCACTCCCCACTACAGACCCCCCCAACTACTGCCCGCCACTCCCCACTACAGACCCCCCCAACTACTGCCCCACCACTCCTCACTACAGACCCCGCAACTACTGCCCTGCCACTCCCCACTACAGACCACCACAACTACTGCCCCACCACTCCCCACTACAGACCCCCCCCAACTACTGCCCCACCACTCCCCACTACAGACCCCCCCAACTACTGCCCACCACTCCCCACTACAGACCCCCCCAACTACTGCCCACCACTCCCCACTACAGACCCCGCAACTACTGCCCTGCCACTCCCCACTACAGACCACCACAACTACTGCCCCACCACTCCCCACTACAGACCCCCCCAACTACTGCCCGCCACTCCCCACTACAGACCCCGCAACTACTGCCCTGCCACTCCCCACTACAGACCACCACAACTACTGCCCCACCACTCCCCACTACAGACCCCCCCAACTACTGCCCGCCACTCCCCACTACAGACCCCGCAACTACTGCCCTGCCACTCCCCACTACAGACCACCACAACTACTGCCCCACCACTCCCCACTACAGACCACCCCCCCGCAACTACTGCCTGCCACTCCCCACTACAGACCCCGCAACTACTGCCCCGCCACTCCCCACTACAGAACCCCCCCAACTACTGCCCCGCTACTCCCCATTATAGACCCCCCCAACTACTGCCCTGCCACTCCCCACTACAGAACCCCCCCAACTACTGCCCCGCTACTCCCCATTATAGACCCCCCCCCAACTACTGCCCCACCACTCCCCACTACAGACCCCCCCAACTACTGCCCGCCACTCCCCACTACAGACCCCGCAACTACTGCCCTGCCACTCCCCACTACAGACTATCACAACTACTGCCCCACCACTCCCCACTACAGACCACCCCCCCTCAACTACTGCCTGCCACTCCCCACTACAGACCCCGCAACTACTGCCCCGCCACTCCCCACTACAGAACCCCCCCAACTACTGCCCCGCTACTCCCCATTATAGACCCCCCCCCCAACTACTGCCCCACCACTCCCCACTACAGACCACCCCCTCAACTACTGCCCCGCCACTCCCCACTACAGAACCCCCCCCCCCCAACTACTGCCCCGCTACTCCCCATTATAGACCCCCCCAACTACTGCCCTGCCACTCCCCACTACAGAACCCCCCCAACTACTGCCCCGCTACTCCCCATTATAGACCCCCCAACTACTGCCCCACCACTCCCCACTACAGACCCCCCCCCCAACTACTGCCCTGCCACTCCCCACTACAGACCTCCCCAACTACTGCCCGCCACTCCCCACTACAGACCCCGCAACTACTGCCCTGCCACTCCCCACTACAGACCATCACAACTACTGCCCCACCACTCCCCACTACAGACCATCACAACTACTGCCCCACCACTCCCCACTACAGACCACCCCCCCCTCAACTACTGCCCGCCACTCCCCACTACAGACCCCGCAACTACTGCCCTGCCACTCCCCACTACAGACTATCACAACTACTGCCCCACCACTCCCCACTACAGACCACCCCCCCTCAACTACTGCCTGCCACTCCCCACTACAGACCCTGCAACTACTGCCTCGCCACTCCCCACTACAGAACCCCCCCAACTACTGCCCCGCTACTCCCCATTATAGACCCCCCAACTACTGCCGCACCACTCCCCACTACAGACCACCCCCTCAACTACTGCCCCGCCACTCCCCACTACAGAACCCCCCCCAACTACTGCCCCGCTACTCCCCATTATAGACCCCCCCCAACTACTGCCCCGCCACTCCCCACTACAGAACCCCCCCAACTACTGCCCGCCACTCCCCACTACAGACCCCGCAACTACTGCCCCGCCACTCCCCACTACAGAACCCCCCCAACTACTGCCCCGCTACTCCCCATTATAGACCCCCCCCCCCCCAACTACTGCCCCACCACTCCCCACTACAGACCACCCCCTCAACTACTGCCCCACCACTCCCCACTACAGACCTCCCCAACTACTGCCCTGCCACTCCCCACTACAGACCATCACAACTACTGCCCCACCACTCCCCACTACAGACCCCCCCAACTACTGCCCGCCACTCCCCACTACAGACCACCCCCCATCTACTGCCCCGCCACGCCCCACTACAGACCCCCCCCACTACTGCCCGCCACTCCCCACTACAGACCACCCCCCATCTACTGCCCCACTACAGACCCCCCCCCCACTACTGCCCCGCCACGCCCCACTACAGACCCTCCCCCACTACTGCCCGCCACTCCCCACTACAGACCACCCCCCCATCTACTGCCCGCCACTCCCCACTACAGACCACCCCCCATCTACTGCCCCACTACAGACCCCCCCCCCCACTACTGCCCCGCCACGCCCCACTACAGACCCTCCCCCACTACTGCCCGCCACTCCCCACTACAGACCACCCCCCATCCACTGCCCCACTACAGACCACCCCCTATTCACTGCCCCACTACAGACCACCCCACCACAGACCACCTCCTCAACTACTGACTCCGCACAAACAGATCCCCACCCCATCAACTAATAACCACCTCCCACTACCAGAATGCCCCCACCTACTGCCCCGGCAACAGAACCCCACCCCCCAACTGACCCCTGCCTACCACTGATAGATTACCATTTCAATTACCCATCACAGCCCCCCCCCCCCCCCAACTTCATGTGAAATCCCTGGGGCTAAGCACTGAGCATTCAAGTGGCTAATCCAGCCTGTGTGCACCGCTGACCGCTCACCATGTAAGGAGTTAATTTACCTAAGAAACCTGTTTGGGTACAGCAGCTCTGCACTCAGCTTGTTTTGCCTGCTGCAGGGGATACCATCTATCACAGATTTCACGGAACAGAAACTTTTTACAGAAAACAAGAATAAGAATAGGAAGTTCACCACACAATAATAAAACCATTGATCCCAACCCCGCACTTCACATGTGTTATCAGGACCTCACGTGACTCGCTGTCACATGACATACACTCATCTTCACGGGGTATTGTTTTTTAACGTTACAGCGGAGCTGCTCGGCGCTTTATTATGATATCACCACCGGGGAGAAAGAGAACCCGGAGTAAAGATGGCTGCTGCAGAAAACTGTATATTGTTTTGCCCTCAGTCAAGATGGTGGGTGACTTCCGGGCAATATTGTGTCTGCAGTAAGCTTGTACCACCCCCTGCCTGTCATGGCGTCCTCCCTGAGCGGAATGTTCTCCGGTCAGCCGCCCGGTCCTCCTCCTCCTATGCAGCCGGGGGGCGCCTCTGGGCTCCTGTCCACCCCTCCTGGGGCGAAGAACCCCGGGAACAGCACGCTGGTGGACGAGCTGGAGTCCTCGTTCGAGGTATGGCTGAGGAGAGTCCTCTCTGTCTGTCTGTCTGGGATGTTCAGGGTCTGCTCTGTATTACCTGACAGTGTGCAGAATCCTCTCCCCACCTCTCTATTCTCATCTCTATACACAGACACCCAACCCCCCTTCCCCTGTGCCAGATAAGTCACATACATGGAAAAGGCTGCAATTCTATTGCTAAAAAATGACTTCGAACCCAAAACATTTATATATTTTCTCAAAGCAGAGGCCATGGAGAGTAAAATAGCGGGTGTAACAATTGTTAATGGCATTTATTAAACGCAAACTTTCAGGGAAAAATTGCACTTAAATTAAATATTAGTGCACACAGACACAGTATAATGCCCAGTGTTTGGTAAAATATAAAGGACGAGGTTGTGTCGAGTAAATAGATACCTAATATGACAAGATTTAAAATGTCTCATGTCTGTGAAATGGAGACAAACTACGATACGAAATCACCTGTAAAAGCCTTTACAATACGTGAATCAGAGCGGAATAGGATGAGGCTCCGTTCACACTAGTGCGACTTTTGATGTGACTTTGGACACACAGTCACGTCCCATTCATTTCAATGGCACCTATTCCAATCTAGTTGACTTAAAGCGGAGTTCCGACTCCCCCCCCCCCCCCCCCCCCTCCAAAAATTAAGTCAGCAGCTACACATACTGTACACCTACTGTAGCTGCTGACTTTTAATATTAGGACACTTAACTGTCCTGGAGTCCAGCAATGTCAGCACCGCAGCTGCTGTTTCTGCCGCCATTGCCGGTCAGGGAACCCAGCAGTGAAACCTTGCGGCTTCACAGGTGGATCCCTGCTGCGCATGTGCGAATCACGCTGCACATTCGGATTGGCTCGGCGACGGAAGAAGGGGTCCTCACTTCGCCACGGGGCCGTTCGCGGAAGTGGGGAAGGGTACCTGTCAAACAACCCCCCCCCAAAAGGTGCCAAATGTGGCACCGGAGGGGGGGGGGAAGCAGATGAGCGGAAGTTCCACATTTGGGTAGAACTCCGATTTAATATCACAGCGACTTTGAAAAGGTTCCTGCACTAATTTTATGTGACCTGCTTGCGACTTGAGTGCTAGAGAGTGTAAAGTAGCATCAAAGTCGCACCTGACCTTTAGGGACTTTGGAGTCCCACCTAGTGTGAACTAACCCTCAAAAAAAGTGAGGAGCAACTGCTCAGTTGAGGGTAGAAAAGAGAATAGGATAGCGCAGTAATATGTAGAGGGTGTCAGACCTCCATTCTTCCTGATGAATAATGACCAGTTCAATCTACCTATTTACACAACATTGAGAAAAAGTTAGGATGTGACCTCCAATGGCTAAAATTAAATTGGAATTTTCCATGAGCATGTTCTAGCGTTTTTTCATATTGGCAGACAAATTAAACCCATGGATAATTTTTGAAAGATTGGTAACCGCAATTTGTATGTCGATATTAGTAACAGTCAATCTGGCAGCAAACAGTATATGCGCTACAATAATTCTTTTTCTAAAGAGCACAGGTTAGTTTCCATATTCCATAGGACCAACTGTCCCTATTAGCTCGCGCGCAGAAGCGAACGCATACGGAAATCACGCCCACATATGTAAACGGTGTTCAAACCACACACGTGAGGTATCGCCGCGATCGTTAGAGCGAGAGCAATAATTTGAGCTCTAGACCTCCTCTGTAACTCTAAGATAGCAACCTGTAGAAATTTTTTAAATGTCGCCTATGGGATTTTTAGGTACCAAAGTTTGTCGCCATTCCGTGAGCAATTTTGAAGCATGACATGTTGGGTATCTATTTACTTTGCGTAACATTATCTTTCACATTATGGAAAAAAATTGGCCTTACTTTACTGGATTCTTATTTTTTAATTCAAAAAAGTAAATTTTTTCCAAAATAATTGCGTTTGGAAGACCGCTGCGCAAATACGGTGTGATAAAAAAAAATATTGCAATAATCTCCATTTTATTCTCTAGGGTCTCTGAAAAAAAAAATATAATGTTTTGGGGTTTTAAGTAGCTTTCTAGCAACAAAAATTTTTAACTTGTAAACACTGAGTGTGAAAAACAGGCCTGGGGCTTAAGTGGTTAATTGGTTTGCACAAAAGTTATAGTGTTTACGAACTACGGGATAGATTTTTGGACTTTTTATTTTTTTATGTTTTATTAGTAATGGCGGCGATCAGCGATTTTTAACGGGGCTGCGACATTGCGGCGGTCAAATCTGACATACAGTGATCAGTGCTATATAATATGCACTGTTACTGTATAAATGACACTGGCAGAGATTGGGTTAATACTGGGGGTGATAAAGGGGTTAAATGTAAGCCTAATTATGCTTACGAACTTTGGGGTGGGCGAGAGGGCTCTGTGAAAGGCACACAGAGATCGGTGTTTTAGCTTAGTTGAGACATACAATCTCATTGTGCCTGTCTGACAGAAGAGCTCCCTGCCTTGTTTACATAGGCAGACGGCTCTCCTGTCCGTTTCCCTGAAGTTTGCGGGAGGCCGGCGATTGCGCCTGCTCCTCCCGCAGTCTGGCTCCCGCTGTGCCTAATTACAGTGGGAGAACAGCTCGCCGCCAAGACCACATGCACATAACCGCATAGATCTACATGATTATGCGAAGACGAGCCACCCTGCCGCAGTTAATGTGCGTGTGGCTGTCGGCAAATGGTTAAAGAACTAAAACTAAAATTCTTCCAATTTTACGGAACATTGGTTCAGCCACATCAATTCTCAGGAATTATATATTTTAACAACTTCCCACAAAATCACGTACCTGTGCATCATTTTGAAGAAGTGGTTGTACCGGGGTGATGCCTGCAGCTAGAGGCATCACCCTAGTACCGTTAGAGCAAACGGTTGGCTTTCATGTTAACACCGATGCGGCTAAAGCTGCTCGGCCGTTATCACAAGCAGGGGGAGGGGACATCCTCTTCCACCGTCCTGCCTGGGTCTCCCGCCCCACTACAAGACCCGAGCATCCAGCGGGCACGTCCACTGGCTGGCTGCAGTCCTGAACGAAGGACTCTCCGATGTAGTAACCCGAAAGCGACGTCACTTCCAGTTTACTCTACAGCCAACGGCGCCGATTTAAAAAAATCTAAAGTATTCAAGAACGCAGATCTTGGCGTTTTGAATACTTTGAAGTGCAGACGAGGGGTTTGGGGTTTTTTTTTAGACCCCAGATCCCTCCATAAAGAGTACCTGTCACTGCCTATTAGTGTCACAAGAAATGTTTACATTTCTTGTGACAGCAATAACAGTGATCAGATTTTTTTTTTTTAAAGGGACAGTGTAAAAAAAATACGACAAAATGTTTTCTTTAAATCGCCCCGTCCCTGCGTGCTCACGCGCCAAAGAAAACGCATACGTAGGTCACGCCCGCAAATGTAAGCAGTGTTCAAATCGCACGTGAGGTATCGCTGCGATTGTTGGAACGAGAGCAATAATTCCAGCACAAGACCTCCTCTGTAACTCTAAATTGGTAACCATTACCATTTTTTTAAGGGCTATGGAGATTTTTTAAGTACGGTAGTTTTTAGCCATTCCATGAGTGCATGCAATTTTAAAGGGTGGCATGTTCGGTATCTATTTACTTGGCGTAACGCCATCTTTCACAATATACAAAAATATTGGGCTAACTTTATGTGTTTTTTTTTTTTTAATTCAATGAAGTGTATTTTTTCCCAAAAACATTGGTTTGAAAGACTGCTGCGCAAATACCATGTGATATAAAATAGTACACTGGCCGCCATTTTATTCTCCAGAGTCTCTGGTAAAAGTATATGTAATGTTTGGGGGTTCGAAGTAATTTCCTAGCAAAAAATACTGATTTTAACTTGGAAGCAACAAGTGTCAGAAATAGGCCTGGTCTTTAAGTGGTTAAACTAGAGATAGTCCAGAGAAGGGCATCAAAACTAATAAGGGGGATTGAGTACTTCAGTTATAAGGAACAGTTACAAAAAGTTATTCTCCTTTGAGAAGAGGTGCTTATAAGGGGATATGATGGCAGTATACAAATCTTTCACTGGTGACTAACATAGGGAAAAAACAGTTTTTACTCTTTCGTTCATTGACAGACAATTTGACTTTAGATTTTACTGCCCCCTACAGGAGTAGGACACTAGGCAGAAAAAGGGGTATACTCCTGCTCTCTGCTATGGGTACTCCGTTTTTTTCTGCCGAGTCAGGAGTAAGGACTTACTGTAGTTCCTTGCTGGGATCTCTGGTCCTGGGAAATTATTATTTTTTTTTTAAATGGGAGTTTTTTTTTCCTGCGAGATCTACAGTCAACTGCCAGACGAGCGCACGCCGACCTCAGCTCCGCGCTAGTTTGTCCGCGACATAGCCCCACCAGACAGGGGCTGGCCTCTCGAGAGGTCGCTGCCCCAGTCGCAGCGTTCCTCCTGGCCAACAGCACCCCCCCCCCATTTCAATATAGAAGAGTTCTGTCTGGAGCGGTGCCTACCCAGTTCCTGGTATGGTGAGGAGCTGCCCCCCCTCTCCCCCTGGAGGGTTTAGGGGTGGACCCCCCAGTTCCCTTCCTTCCCGTCAGGCACCCCCTTTCATCTGTCCCCCATACTAAACCCCCCCCCCCTTGCTTGGGCTGTTTGGGTGGTCTAGTTCACCTCCTGGGGTGGAGGCAGGGTGCTATACTAGCGATGGGGGCCGGGGGGGGTGTTGTACCTGGTGGGGGCCCCTGCCTGGGTCTGTCCTTGAGGCCTAGAAATCCCTCCTGGGTCCCTGGAAGCCTCTTGCTGCTGCAAGGGGCTGCCATTTTGTTGTTGCTTCTGTGTTTCTATACATGGAGGCTATGTTTCTGTCCTCCGGCTGCCATTTTGCAGTGTTTTGCCATTGAAAATAGCAGCGCCCATGACAGTGGAGCCCTGTGGGTGGCGGTTTTGGCAGTGGGAGCCCCTCCTCATCCCCTGGTGCTGACTCCTGAATCCTTTTCACTTCCTGAACGCCGCACGTGGAGTGCAGATTATCCTGGTGGCTGCAGGTGCCTGTTAGTGCTGGGTGGTGATTCTGGTGGGGTTCTATCCCTCTCTGCTGAGGATTACTTGGTGCTTTGTGCCTGGCGACCGGGTAGTGCTGCCAGTGCGGTGGGGGTTGTCTCTTGCAGTGTTTTACACCTTTTTTGTGGGGTCTCCCTGGTGACTCATGGAGTCTTTGGAGCACATCTCCCCACCTGATACCCTTTCTGAGGCTGCAGGGCCTCTGGGTCCCAATTATCCATAGATGCACTGACGACGGTCCTGGAGTCATTTGGGTCCTGGGTGGTGGTGGCTTTTGGGCGACGGGGAAGCAAAAAGCGCCCCTGCCTCATCTGATTCGGCCACCATGGACGTGGGTCACACTGCTGGGGCTGCGACCACGTGCCCAGAATCCTCTGATAGTGAGGATGATTCCTCCACATCTGCAAACATGCATGAAAAGGCGCTGGTGAACGCACTGATTGTTTCTGTGCGTGAGACCTCTTTGATACAAACCATCCAGAGTGGCAAAGGTGTTTCCTTTTTCTGCCTATTTTGACAAAATTGTCCCTAAAGAGTGGGGACGACCACAGCGTCCCCTTGGGGGTCCCTAAGCGATTTTCTTGGAGTTACCCCCATGAGGAGTCCATTATTAGGAAGTGAACTGTTCCACCGGTGGTGGACCCTCCAGTTTCCATATTGAACAAGGCAACCATGATTCTGGTTGAAGAGTCCCCGGCCTTTAAGGCAGGGGTGGGGAACCTTTTTTCTGCCAAGGGCCATTTGGGTATTTATAAAATCATTCGGGGGCCGTACAAAATTATCAACTTAAAAATGTGCCTGTTATATTTGGTCAAAAATTGAATTAACTCACCCCTAATGTGATGGCTGCAACTGCTTCTCTTTGGTGAGGTGTGTGATGTTAGCTGGTATTGATGATGTTGCTACTCGCAACTGGTTTTCCAGGTTTGTGTCGGTCAGTCTGGAGCGCAGTCGACTTTGTGGTGGTAAATTTTGAAAAGAACTGCTGGCGAATGCTGGTGGATATAGCTGGCTGGTACTGCTGGTGGGTACAGCAGTGGGTACTGCTGGCTCAGGCTGGTACTACTGGTTTGTACTGTGCTGTGGGTACTGCTGGCTGGTACTGCTGGCTCAGGCTGGTACTGCTGTGGGTATTGCTGATTCAGGCTGGTATTGTAGGTACTGCTGGCTCAGGCTGGTACTGCTGGTTGGTACTGCTGGCTGGTACTGTGCTGTAGGTACTGCTGACTTTGGCTGGTACTGCTGTGGGTACTACTGTTCTGGCTAGTACTGCTGGCTCTGGCTGGTACTGCTGTGGGTACTGCTGGCTCTGGCTCGTACTGCTGTGGGTACTGCTGTCTCTGGCTTATACTGTTGTGGGTACTGCTGGCTCTGGCTTATACTGCTGTAAGTACTGCTGGCTCTGGCTGGTACTGCTGGCTCTGGCTGCTACTGCTGTGTGTGCTGCTGGCGGGAAATGCTGGCTAGCAGCGGCGCCGTGCTGGAGGAAGAGGCAATGTTTCCTGCATTGGTCACAGGTGGAGTGCATTTGATATCACTCCGCCTGTGACTCACTCAGACTGTCAGAACGGAGCCGGAACTATACAGGAAGCATTGGCTCCGTTCTGACAGACTCAGCGGCATGGGGGGGCCGGACTAAATGACTTTGAGGGCCGCATACGGCCCCCGGGACGTAGGTTCCCCATCCCTGCTTTAAGGGGACAGCTGACATGAAGGCAGAGGCTATGGCCTGCAACATGTACACTCTGGCGGGTTTGGCACCAAGGCCGGGTCTCACCATTGCCCTGGTGTCACAAACTCTGACCAAGTGGGCTAAGCTTTTACACCTGGAGAGACAACAGCTCCCTCCTGCCTTTGCTGAGTGGCTGCAGTTTATCTGTGATGCCTCTTTGGATGTGGCTCCCCTCTCCCTTTCGGCAGTCGTTCTTCAGCGTGTCTTTTGGCTCAAATGCTGGTCTGTGAACCAGACTTCTAAAAAGGCCTTGACTGATCTACCCTTTCAAGGAGATCACCTGTTTGGAGCTACCCATTACATCAATAAAGGTCCCACGGGGGGGGGGGGGGGGGGAGAGTACCTTTCTTCCACAGGCTACTAAGAGCAAGGAACCTCGTCGTAGATGTGGGCAACGTGCGTCCAATTCTGGACCTCAAGGTGCTGAATTGCTTTGTGCGGGTGCAGAAGTTCAGAATGGAGTCTATTCGCATGGTGGTGGCATCCCTGCGTCGGGGGGATTTTCTTGCCTCTACCGACATCAAGCATGCTTACCTTCACATCCCAATATGTGCCGTTCACCAGCGCTTCCTCTGCTTTGCCGTGGGAGAGGAGCATTATCAGTTTGTGGCGTTACCCTTTGGTCTCGCCTCTGCTCGGGTCTTCAAAAAAGTGTTAGCACCGGTGCTAGCTTTGTTACGCCAATGGGGCATCGCGGTACTGGGATACTTGGCTGACCTCCTTCTATGAGCGGAGTCTCCTACTGCTCTGGTGGAAAACCTGGAGATCACCATACGAACTCTGTGGGAGTTTGGCTGGATTCTGAATTTTCAGAAGTCTGTTCTGGTTCCATTCACAAAGCTGGACTACCTGGGTTTGACTCTGGACTCGGCCTTAGCCACAGTGCTCCTTCCTCTGGGCAAATTCCAGAAATTGCAGGCTGCAATTCGTCTCCTGCTGTCCAGCAGATGGTCATCCCTCCGGACTTGCATGCAGGTGCTGGGCCTGATGGTGTCAACCTTTTTGAGGCGGGTTCCATTTGCACAGTTACATGCGAGGTCCCTGCAAAAGGAGATTCTGGCCAAATGGGAAAAGACTCCGCAGTCTCTGGACTATCAGATCCAGCTGAGTCAGGGAACGAAGGAATCCCTGATATAGCGGCTTAGTTCTCTGGTTCTTCGTCTGGGCAAATCCTTCCTCCTTTTGTATTGGAAAGTGGTCACCACAGATGCCAACTTGTCCGGCTGGGGTGGCTTCCTTAGCAAACATTCAGCTCAGGGGATCTGGACACTGGAAGAGTCCAGACTACCGATCAATGTCTTAGAACTCCGAGCGATCAGACTGTCGGGACCATTGGATGCCCAGTGTGCATTCAATCGGACAATGCCACGGCCATGGCTTATGTCAATCATGAGGGAGGCACAAGAAGTGTCCTGGCAGGCGAATTACCTCAGAGTGTTTCATCAGTAGTCTCTGGTGGGGCAGCCCCGAGGTGGATCTGTTGTCGGCTCAGGTCAACAGGTGCAGAGGTTTGTGGCTTGGTCAAGGGATTCTCTGGCGGGCGCCACAGATGTGCTGGAGGCCCCGTGGGGTCAGTATCGTCTGATTTACTCCTTCCCTCCTCTCAAGCTTCTGCCAAGACTACGCAGGATCAAGGCCGAAGGGATTCCGGTCATCTTAGTGGCTCCAGACTGGCCTTGCCAGGCTTGGTACGCTGATCTGGTGTGGCTGGGCGCGGACGTTCTTTGGAAGCTTCCTCTCAGGGACGATCTGCTTTCCCAAGGACCAATCTTCCATCCTGCTTTACAGTAGCTGGCTTTGACAGTTTGGCTGTTGAACCCCAGGTGCTGAAGGATAGAGGTTTGTCTGAGTCGGCGATTCCTACGCTGTTAAAAGCTAGGAAATCTACTTCTAGGAAGATCTACCATCGTACGTAGAAGATGTACATTGCGTGGTGTGAGTCTCTTGAGGTTCATTCTCGCTCCTTCTCGGTGGCTTGGATCTTGAACTTCCTTCAACGGGGGGTTGAACAGAAATTGGTCTTGAGTACCATCAAGAGCCAGGTGTCTGCTTTGGCAGTCTTCTTCCAATGACCCTTGGCCACACTCTCTCTGCTGCGTACTTTTCTTCAGGTTGTCCAACATTTGGTTCCTCCAGTGCGGTCTCTGTTACCGCCTTGGGACCTCAATTTGGTGCTTTCGGGCCTCCAGAAGCCTCCCTTTGAGAATCTTTGGGAGATTCCCTTGCTTACACTGTCTCAGAAGGTGGCTTTTTTTTGTGACTTTTACCTCTGCGTGCAGGGTGTCCGAAATTATGGCGTTATCCTGTCGTTCACCTTACCTGGTGATTCGCAGAGATAAGGTGGTTCTTCACCCCTGTCCGTCGTTACTCCCAAAGGTTGTCTCTGATTTTCATTTAAATGAAGACATTGTGTTGCCTTCCCTGTGTCCCAGGCCTAAACATCCAAATGAAATTTCCTTGCATGCCTTGGATGTGGTCCGGGCAATTAGGGTGTACCTGGCAGCTACGGAGTCTTTCAGGAAGTGAAGTGTTGGATCTTTTTTTTTTTTTTTTTTTTTTTTTTTTTTTAAATCATACTTGCCTTATTGGATGCAGCATCGGTCCCCTGCCAGCTCTAAAACTGAGAACTGAGCTATCAAACACTGACAATCGCTCAGTTCTCAGAGCTCCTTTAGCTGACTGCCAGTCACTGCTGTTTGTCCCCAACGTTTACTGGAGTGCTGGGCTGTGGAGGGGGGGGGGGGGGGGGTAGCAGCTGGTTCAGGCTCTCAGCGACTCGCTGAGAGGCTGAGCTGGGTGTCAGTCCAGGCATGTGGGCAGATCCCGACATATGGTCATGATCTTCTCTGAGTCTGGACTGGCTCTGTGACATCAGCCAACCAGCGGGCTTCAGCCTGCTTTCTGCAGAAAATGGGTCACAGGAGTGCAGAACGAACTGCACTCCTGTGGTCCACAGAAGTACAGCCAAACAAGCTTTATACTTCTCCTTTTAAGCCTCCAGAGCCTAAAAATGTGGAACTTTGTTTTGCTGTTATTGGTATCAGCGCAGAGTGTAGATAAATACAAAAAACTTCCAGGGGAACAAAGTATACAGGGGTATGGAAATTGGTAGAGACTTAAACATGCACACTCAGGTTGAACTGGATGGATTTGTGTCTTTATTCAGCCTTACCAACCATGTGACTATATACAACCTTTTCCCGCAGTTGGAAAGATTAGGAATTTCCAGACTATTTATTTAATATCAATCCTATAATGTGAGGAAGGTTTATAGAAATCTTGAATCCAAAGAATCTTATAATGATCCTCCCTAAGGAAGGACTTTAGTAGAGATGTCCGATTAGCAATTAATGTTTGACTTATGGTGTTGAAGGTTTGTAGGAGGCTTGAAAGAGACCATCTCCCTTAGAACAGCCATTCCCCTAAACAGGGGTGGAAGACTTTGACACCGTCTGTCATTCACAAATCTGGGCCAGTCCCTGCTGAACTGGCCGAGAATTGGATTATGTATGGGAAGGCTGATTGTACCCAAGTCGATCATTGCCAGCTGCTAGCAATAATCACATGTTCTCCCAGCTGAGGATCTCCAACAGGTATGTGCAGTGAGTGCCTGCACATTTGGATACATAGTGAATGGATTGTTTGGTTTGCCCTTCTATCACATGGTTTTGATACATTTCAGAAAGATTGTAGAGATTATACAACCCTATTGTCATGTAGATGGTCACTCTAAGGGTTACGTCATGGTAAAAGTTTAAGGGTGTGATCATTTTAAGTATTTAGGTAAGTGTTTGTCCTGAATATTTTTAGAGGTGTAGTTAGTGCAAGGGTCTGGGGTTATGTTGAAGTTAAGGGTGCATTGGTAAGTTCATTTTATGTATTTTTCTTCTTTCAGGCCTGCTTTGCTTCTCTTGTGAGCCAGGACTATGTGAATGGGACAGATCAGGAGGAGATTCGTACTGGTAAGAGCCACCAAGATTAGCTAAAGAATATGGGCTCCTGCACATGGCTGTATGTTTGCTAGAACGTAGGCAGATCTTGCAGCCCAGCATTTTTGGTATTTGAGGCCAACAGCATACATTTACACTAAACAATGTACACATGTAAAATTTTAGCACAAACCTTTTGCATGCGTACACTGTTCAATTTGGTCAAGGCGCTGGTAAACACGGCTCCAGATTACGTACTGTGTACATGAGCCCATAGCATTGAGCTTCGTTCAGAGCCTGTAAAGAAAATATGCATCACAGTTCTAAACTCAGCAAATTTTGTAAGGCTCTGGTGTGCAGGAGCCTTTTGTATACTTTTTATATCTTTACCTGCATCTTCTGCAATAGTCTTCTTTCTATAGTAGTTGAGGAGAGGGTACTTCGCTAAGTTGAAAAAATGAAGTCAGTTTATCATATTGGAGAATATCGAAACGGTTTGCAAAGTAGTGCATCCAAGTTGCACTACATACTCCCAACTAAAAATCAGATCAAAGTAGGAGCGCAGCAGTGTGAACCTAGCCACAATGTCAGAAAAATCCTACTAGAACAGTTGAACTTTATATGGGCTTAAAGGCTAAGTTCACCTTTTCAAGCAGAATTTCACTTTTCATATTTAAAGCTTTTTCTATTGTCTTTTCTGCCCAAGCCTTCTCAATGTGCTTATCTTCCACTTATCTTGTTCATGGCAGCCTTCTTTCTACACCTCTTAGTTCAAATTCAATTTTTTTTTAACATAATGGCCGTTAAAACCCATGTCCTAAAAGATTGGGGTGTTTCTGATTCTGTCCTGCCCACCTTGCTTATGGCAAGAAAATCTACTTTTTGTAAGATCTTTCATTGCACATGGAAGGCCTTTTTTTGGCTCATGTGAAAACTGGCATCTCCGCACCAGGTAAAATTCTATTTCTCGCATCCTGGACTTTCTCTATTTTAGTTTAAACCAGCATTTGGCTCTTAGTAACCTAAATGGAGAGGTTTCTGCCCTATCCATTATGTTCCAAAAAAAAAAAACTTTGGATTCACACACTTGTGCAGACCTTCAAACCCCCTCTTTGACCTGTTATATCATCTTTGGGTCTAAATCTAGTTCTCTTGGTTAAAGACCTCCTTTTGAGGATTTGACCAGTAAGGTGGCCCTTTTAGTGTTCATTACCTCCATCAGGCCTTTCTCCAAGTTGGTGGTGACCCTTTCTTGCAAAGAACCCTTTCTTAACTGATCTAAAGACCCATACCTTCATTTCTTTTTGCAAGGTGGTCTCTTTCTTTCACCTCAATGAGGATATTCTCCCCTTCTGGACCCAAGGCTTTACCCCGTTAATGACCAGGCCTTTTTTTTTTTTGCGATACGGCACTGCATTACGTTAACTGACAATTGCGCAGTTGTGCAACGCTGTACCCAAATAAAATTGATGTCATTTTTTTTTCCCACAAATAGAACTTTTTTTTGGGTGGTATTGGATCACCTGTGCGATTTTATTTTTTTTTCTTTATTTTTTGCGCTATAAACAAAAAAAGAGCGACAATTCTGAGCGACTTTTTGCTATAGAACATTCCCAATAAAAACAAAAAAAATGTAAATCACATTTTTTCATCAATTTAGGCCAATTTGTATTCTAATACATATTTTTGTTTAAAAAAATCCCAATAAGAGTATATTGATTGGTTTGCGCAAAAGTTATCGCGTCTACAAACTCATTTTATTTTTTTACTAGTAATAGCGGTGATCAGCGATTTTTGGAGGGACTACGACATTGCGGCGTACAAATCGGACACCTACCTGACATTTTTGACACTTTTGGGGGGACCAGTGACATTACTACAGTAATCGGTACTAAAAATATGCACAGTTACTGTACTAATGGCACTGGCAGGGAAGGGGGCGACCATAGTTGTGTCCCTAGAGGGTGCTTTCTAACTGTGGGTGGGGGGATGGGCTTGCTGCATGAACACAGAGACCTGTGCTCCTAAATAAGAGGAATACAGGATCCCTGTGTTCATAACGGAGAGAACATCGATCTGCCATGTTTACAACGGCAGAACGCCGTTCTGTCTCCACGGGGAGTGATCGTGGGTGCCCAGCGGACCTGCTAATTGGATCCCCCTGTTGCCAATGCGCATGCACGCCCCCGCTAGCGGTCTCGCAAACCGACGGAAAACGGACAGTGCAGACCTGCCACAGTAAAACTACAACGGCTGGTCGGCAAGTGGTTATCCTCCTTTCTCTATGCCCTGCCCCTAAGCACACTAAGGAGATTTCACTTTATTATCTGGATGTGGCTAAGGGAGTTAGGTTTTACCTTGTTGTAACATCTTCCTACTGAGAATCTGATTTCCTTTCTGTCCTTCCTGAATGTTCCAAAAAGACAACCTGCTTCCTTTTTCACTGTAGCTAGCTAGCTAGGACAGCTAATTTCCTGGGCTTATGCCCTTAAAACTGAACTAAACTCACAATATTTACCACCTCTTTAATAGTCCTTAAGTCTGTGAGGGGTCCAGTGTCAGCATCTTTTCCTGGGCATCTTCCGGTTGCTGGTCTTCGGGCATCTTCATTGGCTAGCACTACTGAGCATGCGCAGGAGTCAGGAATGCAGGCACATAGGGACTGTGCCAGCAATGTAAACCAAACTGCATATGCACAGTTGAGTTTACTTGCTACTGAAGTCAGTGCATGTCTCTTCCACAATAAAAAGCCTGCTGGCTCATAAGTTTATTTTTTTATTTATTTATTTTTTTAAATAATGCCTTCACATCTGCTTTTAAGGACAGGGCTCCCACCTTCCCTATCAGGGTCCAAATCTGTTGGTGTTTATTGGGCTGTTTAGCATCAAGCATCCATTTAACAACTCTGCAAAGCTGTCTTCTGTTTATACTTTCTCAAAGTTTTACCAGGTGGACCCTCAGTCCTCACTTCCTTGGCCATGGACATAGTAGTAAATGCCAGTGGACAACTTCACTGACCTATTCAATTTATTGGCCCTCCCCATTACATATAGGATCTGGAGCTTTGTGGTCACATGTACAGCCCAAAAAAAAAATGGTATTTACACAATAGTTTTTGATAAAGGTATGCAGGGCCATGAGGAGAATAGAGGCGGAAATATTTAATTATGAGTTTGATAATTAGCATTACCTTCTACTTTTAAATTGTAAGTGAATGTAAAGATGTTAGTGCCTTTTGTAAAAAGTGGATTACTATTTTTTATTTTCCTTCCAGGTGTTGAACAATGCATTCAGAAGTTCCTGGATGTCGCCAGGCAAACAGAATGTTTTTTCCTGCAAAAAAGATTACAGCTTTCTGTACAAAAGCCAGAGCAAGTTATTAAAGAGGTAAAAATACTTTTTTTGTGAGGGATGGAAAATTTGGAGTGGAGAATTTTTAGGAAAAAAATCTGTTCGATTCTTCATGCTCACCCTAACCGCTTTTTCACTGTTTGAGTCTTCGGCGCCAGCATGTTTACTGTGGACTGCCAGCTGTGATTCCTTGTAGCTCCACAGCTGGCTTGCGGCGCATTTGTGAGCCGTGTTGTGCCTAATGAGTGGTCCCTCAGCCTTCTAGGACCTGTGACGTGTCCCAGAAGGTTGCAGGTGGGGGAGAGTAGAACATCTGGTGGATCGCTGTGGCGATTTGACTGGAAGTAAGAACTGGTACATGTCAAAACCAGGAACCAGCTTCCCCCCCCCCCCCCCCCCCCGCTCCAAAAAAAAAAGTGCCAAAAGTAGAAGAAGAGGGGAGGGAGGAGGGCATGAAGCGGAATTTCCCTTTTGGGGTGAAGTTCCCCTTTAAGAAAATGTAAAGAATTGCATGGACAGCTGACACCATAGAAGTGAGCAGCCATCTAGGGTGTCAGTTGTGAATGTTCTCTGACTGGAAGCATGATCTGTGTGGATGTGCACTATTATACTCTGACCAATCAGGGTGTACACAGACTGAAAATCAACCAGTTCAGCAGGAACTGGCCAAATGTCACTCTGTGTGCACTGCTGTCCCCGGTCATTCTCCCCTGTGTAGAAACACTGATCATACGGTTCTACTATGTAGGACCGTTGATCAGTGTTCCTACAGCTCAAGCCACAGCCAATCGCAGTTAGAATCACGCCCCTAGGGACACACACAGCCCCTCCCTCTCAAATAAAGTTAACCCCTTCACTGCCAGTGTATTTTTACAGTAACAGTGCATATATATATATATATATGTAGCACTGATTACTGTAGAACTGTCACTGGTAACCCCAAAAGTGTCAAATGTCAGTCAAGGGTCCGATCTGTCCGCCCCAATGTCGCAGTACCGCAAAAATGACAAAAATCGTTCCCTTTTTTAGTAAACGCGATAACTTTTGCGCAAACCAATCAAAATATGCTTTTTGCGATTTGTAGCATAAAACAAATTGGCCGAAAATGTTAAAAAATTTTGATTTTTTTACTTTTTTTTCTTTGGGGAATTTCATATAAAAAAATTTGAAAAATATTGTTATTTTTGCAAAATTGATGCTCTTTTTTTGTTTATAGCGCGTGATCAAAAAATCACATAGGTGATCAAATACCACCAAAAGAAAGCTCTGTTTGTGGGAAAAAAAAGGACGTCAAATTTGTTTAGGTACAGCGTCGCACGACCGCGCAATTGTCCGTTAAATTCACGCAGTGCCGAATCGCAAAATACCCCCTGGTCTTTTAGCAGCCAAATCCTCCGGGGCTTAAGTGGTTAATGAGGTTCAGAGACCAGATGATCACTGTAAATCAAGTCTATCTAAGCCAGCTGCAGTCTTCACCTCTCTCTGTAGGCATGGACATCAGGAGGAGAGGCAGCAGTATAGACGCATTCAAGCCTGATCTTTCAAAATCGATTTTGACACCAAAAATATATGTAATTCTTTTTACAGATTTTTTTTAGTGTTTGTTTTAAAGGCACACACAAATATATTACAGTATACATATCTATATATTTTCAAATTCTACAACTTTGTTTCCAGCACTGAATAACTTAATGTCGTAAAATCCATCCCTTTTTCTATGGCAGGATGTGACAGAACTGAGAAGTGAGCTACAGAGAAAGGAAGTACTCATCCAGAAGCACCTAACTAAACTCCGCACCTGGCAGCAGGTTCTGGAAGACATTAATAGTGGCCAAAAGAAGACAAATGAGATGAACCAGGGGCCACTTGCTTACCTGGAGCAAGCTTCAGCCAACATCCCTGCTCCTATGAAGCAGACATGACACCAGTGTATGGTGGAGCTCATGCTGATGCATTTCTACACAAGGTGTTCATTAAGGACTAGAAAAATGTTTTCTCTGTTGTTTTTTTGTTTTTTTTTCCTTACTGCATATTGTAAGCTTAAGTATGTTTACACTGTTTTTGATGATAATTAAAAGATAATAGTATTTTTATACCGCATTATTGAAGGCTTTTTATTTCCCAAAACGACTGCAATTGCTTGCTGTTTATTTCTACACCCCGTAAAAAAAAATACAGGAATGATAGCTAGTACATAGAATGTACAATTTTAAAGGAGTTTTCAACTTTTCAAGTGTAAAATACCTCTATATACGCTGTTTATGATTGTAAGAGGTTAGAGGTAACAGAATAGCTGTTCCCCGTCCATGTTAAAATAGATCTATTTATGGTAAAACCAGAAATTCAGACAAAACATGTATAATCAGTTAAAAACATTAAAGGTTGATCCAGAGATATTAGGCAGTCTAACAAATTTTTTGAATGCCCTTTTGATGCCTGTCTGTCCCCTGTGTCTCTGCAACCCACATAGCAACAGTCCCCAAACGGTTTGCTGACTTCAGAACTTCAACAGTTCGGTTCCATTTCTTTTTTAAATGTTGATATTACACTGTTGGGAAAAATTTGGGGCACCCGTATGAACAGACCTTTTCAGGTCTTTATCCACAGGGACCAAGTGGGCTTTGTTCTGGGTCACCAGGCAAGGGACAATATTTGCATAATAGTTCCTCATTCACTTCCTAAAACACCATGGGATCCTAGTATTATTCCTCTCCCTTAAAATTTACAAAGCATTTGATTCTCTTTTGTAAGACTATCTTCATTACATTTTACAGCAGGGGTAGGCAAACTTTGAGAAGTGGAGATCTAGCAGAACAACATAAAAGAGCAAGGCCTAACTATAAATAGTAAGGAAAACTTAGAGAAATCTAATAAAACAAAAATATCACTGTAAAAATGTAACATATGTCACTGTAAAAATATAAACTCCTAGCCTATTTTAAAAGTGGACAGTAACGGTCAGTATGGCAGTGTCAGTAGGGCAGTGAACGCTGTGCGTGTCAGCAGGGCAGACTAGAGCAGTGGACGGTGTGCTATTTTCCCCCCCCTGTGTAATTTTTGTCCAGTGCAGTGATTTCATTATAAACTCCTGAACAATCTCAGTGTTATGAGCTGCTGTGTCTTTTAACATGTAACTGAAGGCAAAACGTTTTTAGTTTTGGATAGAGTGGGGACAGATTAGGTTTTTATTGCTGCCTCTGACCCCCTTAGGGAGATTTGTCCTCTCTATTAGTCCTGTTTACCGTTATTATCAAAATTGAAATTCCAAATGTATTTGTCCCCAGAACAGTAATAGAAGGGAAATCTTACAATGAAGACACTAGTTTTGGTGACCTATGGGGGTTGGCAATGGATTCCCTTGATTGCAGGGTTTTTCCTCTCACTTCCTGTATTGGCCATGGGACAAGAAGTGAAGGTAAATCTCTCCAGTGGGACATAGATGGCAAAAAAGCTGATGGGTTATAACCCTCCCTTACAAAAAAAAAAAAGTTTTGCCTATAGTTCTACTTCAAAGTTCTCTTAGCAATACATTGCAAAATTATTTGTGTAGCAATTTGATATAAAGAAAACTAACACACAGACAACTAACATTTTCAGAAGGGGGTTTTGAAATGGCACACTTTTGAATCGTAGGGCACAGGACATCTTTATATTTATGACTATTGGGTTATGCTGCTACTTTCAGGTGAAATGACACTGGGCAGAAAAAATGGCAGTCATTACTGGGGAAGAAAAGGGCCTAATCCAGATCAGTCATCTATGGCCCTTGTGTCCAAAGGCATAGTACCCGGACGCCAATATGAAAGAAAGGGCAGGCAGCAATCACTGGGGTATCTGGTGACATGCTGGCAGTGTGATTTATAGGTCCAGGACAGTGAAAACCTGAGTCATGTCCTTGAATACGGCATGCCCATTATGAGGGGTTATGATGGGTGAAGATTGGGCTTAAGGCCCTGTGGTGTGGACTGGGGAATGCCCCTTTTCACTGGATCCCCATTTGTGTGGTAATCCGCCTTCTGTGTTTCTATTTTTCTGGGTTGCTGGGCTGTATGCAGTAGGTGTGAGAGTGGTGGTTAAAAGGAGCAGGACCAGGCCATACCACATATGTGCTTTTGAAAAAAGTTTTTTTCCACAGCTGGAAGACATGCTAATAGCGTGCCCTGATACAGAGGAGCCCCTGCACTCTGGCAACAGCAGCTCAGGCACAATTCATATACTTCCTGGAAACTTAGGGGGTTATTTACTAAAACTGGTTTCTATGCAGAGCTGCACCAGATTTTGCACCATGCAATCAGCTCCCAGGTTTTAGTGTCAAAGCTTAATTGAACAAGCTGAAGTTAGAAGCTGATTGGCTACCATGCACAGCTGCACCAGATTCTGAATGCACCAGTTTTAGTAAATTTCCCCCTTTGTGTGAGGGTCCTTTCGCCTCTGTCGAGTGTCTTGGCTTTTGGTAGACATCACTTGTTGGCTGTTCCTATATCTGGGGAAACAGACCAGTTTTCCTCCACAAACCATGGCAGTGCACAGGAAGGCAAGACAGGGAACAATGAGGTGGGCTACCAAATCCCTTAATTAGTTTGGGAGGACCCCTACTTAGTTCACTAAAGAAGACCAACTGGAAGGCTTATTTTGCCTTGTGTGACGTTCAGAAGTGTCAATCTCGACCTTATGTTGTGGGTGTATTTTGGCTTTTCTCCAGTCTGGTGAAGGAGGAGGGAGAGATTTCGGCCTTGACCAATCTGTTCCAGATAATTACTGGGTATCGCTCATTGGTGAAGGCTTTTTTACAAGATGTAATGCTGCCTGTGTGGCCCTCCTAAGCTTTGTGGAACATTATCTTGGTGTTGACTTCCCAATTTGAGCTCATCTGAGATGTTGTATTTGTCACTTTTTATGCAAAAAGTTGCTTTTTTGTCTGCCATTACTTTGGCTTGTAGTGTCAGAGCTAGCCACGCTCTCTTGCAGGGAATTATTCCTGGTCTTTCATCAAAATAAGATTGTGATAAGGGCTCGGTCATCCTTTTTGCCCAAGGTGGTTTCCTTATTTCACCTGAACCAGCGCAATGCGTTACCCAATTTTTGTTCTGATCCTAAGCACCCCGAAGGAGAGGATGCTTTACTTTTTAGATGCTGTTTAGACTACAGATTCTACAGCTTCATTTAGGCAGTCTGATTCTCTGTTCCTCACAAGGGATAGGCTGCTTCTCAGTCCGCTATTTCTAAGTGGATTTATCAACTAATTTTTCAAGCCTTTGGCTTAAAGGGCAAGGTTCCTCCTTTCCCATTCAAGTCTCATTCCAGGAGTATCATTGCTTCTTGGGCGATTTAGAATTAAAGAGTAACTTCACCCAAAAAGGGAAGTTCCGATTTTTCTGACTCCCCCCCACTAATAGTTTTGGTACCTGATTCTGGCAGGTACCTGCTCCCACTTCTGCTCTCGACCACCTAGGCCTCCCCTTCTTTCTGCCCACAACCTCCTGGGACACTTTGCAGGTCCATTCACAAAGCAACTTACACAGGCACAGTGTGAAGCCCCAGAGAGTCACAGCTGGCTTCCCACATCGAAGATGGAGGCACCAGGGACTCGAAGACTGGCAAAGAACCAGCTCAGATGAGGACAGTGCTGGATTCCGGCTGGATTCCGGGACAGGTAACTGTACTTGTTGATTTTTTTACTGGCTGAAGAACCTTTTTAAGCTCTGCTCACAGGTTTACTAGGTTTTACATGCTTACTAACCAGGTAGATGTTCACGTCTCTACGGATGCTGTTTTTTGTGTGGAAGGTCTTACAAGCAGCTTTGTTGTGGGGTTCTCCCCGGTTCTGTTTTTGTGTGTGTTGGCTTATTAATGTGTTGCCCACCCCTCTCTTCAGTGCTATGGGATATCCCAGTGGTCATGATTATGAAGATGCCATGTGTCCTGTGATATACAGAAATTAGGGTTTGCCTGTAAAATTATTTTTCTGGAGTACATTACAGGACACAGGGATTCCTTTTTCCCCTCTTTGTATGTTTCTCATTGTTTGCTACAAAATTGGGGATAAACTGTGCTGGGAGGGGTTATGACTGGATGGGCAAGCCTGCCTTTTTTCTTCTGGCGCCCATTCACCTGAAGGTGGCAGCATAACCTAATGGTCATGATTATGAACATACTCTGTGTCCTGTGATGTTCTCAAAGAAAGTGATTTCACAGATGGATGAAAAATACTGATATTTTCATCATTACAGATTTCCTCTACAAGTAGATGTATACCTAATCACACACTTCCTGTTATGAGGTGATGACTCTTTATCCATGTCTTCCAATTGATCTCCTGCATTGTTTTCCTGTTGCATGTGCTTCTGGTGGCGGCGCTGACATTTCATTACACGGGCAATTCTATGGCTGGCACTAGTTACTTATACTGAGTAAATGACATGTAGCCTCTGTTGAAGTGCATGCATGTAGATAGGAAGTGGTTGCAAAGAGGCTAAATGAGATCAGCAGCACTGAGAATCAGCCAATCATTGACTTGCTTCATAAAGGTTACAGTATTGTGTAGTGAAACTGAAAAATTAACTTTACAGCGGGTGAATTCACTGCATTTAAAGTACTGTGTGGTCTTATCAGTTGGGGAATGACAGCTTTCATCAAAGGTTTCTGAGAGAGGATCTTTGTTCCATGATACCTTACCCCAGTATGCTGTCATTGTGAAAAATCTAGTAACACTAATACATTTGCAGATTTAAAAAAAGTAATCTGATTTGTTGTAGAGAAAACCTTTTGGCATTTCTAAATATAGGCAAAAGAGAAGAGCGCACATGCTCTGGTGCAAAACCTTTTATTAAATAAGGAAAAATTGAATAAAATCAATATGCTCACAAATGTAGATAATTTTAGGTATGTTTATTCTCATCTATCCTTCAGTCTGCAGCACCAATATACCGGATGCCACCCCAGTGAAAGCTCCAGATGATATGACTAGAGACCGAGCCAGCGACTGAGTGCAGCTGCCGCCATGCTGCATGCTCACAGGTCTCACTGACGGAACACTTCCCCGACCAACAGGCAAGTCAGAACAATATGTGGTTTGTTTTTTTAATGGTTGAACTAGATGGACTTTCTTTTCAACCTGACCAACTATGTAACTATGAAGGCTGGATGCTGATTGGGTGTGTAGGCCGTTGCTATAACACTGCATTTCAGAGGGTGTGGCCTCCATTTTCACGTCCTCCCAGCGTCATTATGCATATCTTTAAATAGCCTACTGTAAGTCATTGAGGGGTGGGGATTAACCCCTCACTCACTAAATGGAAATTAATTATAAACAACACTGGGTATGGTGCTAGCAACTTACAGCAAACAATCAACTTTTAGGAATACATTGATCTTAAACATACAAATTTAATTTAACCCTTTCATACTAATCAGCCTTCTGCACTGCTTTTATGTAGAGTCCTTTAGCATAAGATACACAGATTTTAAAAAAATGTGTATTGATTGTATTCTATTTTTCTTCCTTTAATAAAAGATTTTGCACCAGAGCCTGTGTACTCTTCTTTTTGGCTTATATTAACAGTTTCCATTGCCCGCTGATTAAGAGAGCTGCAAAGTGGTGCATCTAAAAAATAATTACCCTTTCAAGGGTGGAAAACAATTTTGGACTTCTTGATATAGAACACTCTTGGCATGAGCGCAAATACTGATTATTGCGTGTACATTGGTATTTCTAAATGAATACTGTTGTGAGCTGCCTTTAGCCAGAGGCTGGACATAATTCAAATTAGGCATACGACAATTGCCATGAGTGTGCAATTAGCATGTTTTTATTGTTGGACATTTATCTAACACTTTATCTACTAACTAGAATCCCCTCTGGTACATCAGGTTATATTGCTCAGTGCCTTTGTTTTTTAAAAATGATGTGGGGCAATTTCTCATTTTGCAGCGCTGCTGTCAGTCAGCTAATGTCGTTGCACTCTCCTACCCCACTCCAAGGACTGCAGAGAGAGGAGCTGAGGTTCCCTCTGATGTCACCAGGAGGAAAGAAGAAGAGCCTCGGGGGGTCACCTGACCGCTTAGCGGCAGTCTTCAATAAGGTATAGCGCCGCAAATTTTTTTCTAAAACAAAGGCATTGAGCGATATAACAGATGGGATTCTAGTTAGTAGAGAAAGGTATTGTACATAGTATGGCAGCAGCAGGGGAGGGGAGGACACGGCTCACACAGGAGCTGACAGGCGGGGAGGGGGGAGGGGGGAGAGGACAGTGCAGGGCTGCGGATGACGGAGGTACCTAAACTGACCACGATTTTAGGGCTCAGCAGTTTACAGAGGGGAGGGCACAGCCAGGCATGATCAGCCAGGTTTTTTAGGTGATAGAAGGGGCCAAATTATATCCCACAAGCATACTTTCAAGAAACAGTGTAGCAATCCCAAAATACTATGGTTAGGGTGCTTATTATGGGCAGAGCAAAGGACTTGTTAGGGTGAAAAAGGAACAAGGAGATTTGCATGGATCAGCAGAGAGAAAAAAAAATAAAAGGGTAGGGAACAAGGGAGGAAGAGGAAGACTGCATGTCTCCGGGTTCCTGAAGAGAGAGCGCACTGGATTGCTGGTATTTCTGCCCTGAAAGGAGAAATACTGAACCGGAGGACACGGGTCCGTAGCACAGCCAACTGAATCTGTCAAACTGTGAGTTGCGCACTGATAGTGAGTGATAGTATTCAACCCCCCTGCACTATTATACAGCCAAGCTTTCCCATTTTTACAGGACTCTGGGGTGTACTTGTACCCCCCCCTCCAGATAAATATCTAATCACCGACCATAGTGATGGAGATAATTGCCTGGCCAGTACAAATGTTTAAATCTATTCGCTTCAAACAGTGCATTTAAATAAACTGATCTCTGCAGTAGAAGGAAGGAGGAAACCTATCATCCACGTGGGATTTTATTCATGATAATTTCCTGTTGCTAGATCGTTTGGATTCTTTTTTTTTTTTCTTAAAGGAGACAGCAACCATTTTTTTTTTGTGTGTCTTTTACATTGCACTGATTACTGACTGCTGCCTCGACTTTGTGTTATTGCGGAGGACCAAAATCCAAAGGAGAAGGGTTCTGCTTTTCAGTGGATTACAAAACTATTACTTCAATAGTTGCATGAGCTCCAACGGGCCCCAACTCCTGCCGGTCTAACACGGGACTATACAAGTTAAAATATAAGTTAAGCAGGGTTAGGGGTACTAGACTATTACAAGTATTAGAGAGTTACGTATTTTTGTGCAAATATATTTCTCTTACGTCCTCCGACAGTCGCCGCCTCTTCATATTCGTCACATATGGGGTATTAGACTTTGCTCCGAAGGAGTAGCTAGGCAACAGAATATGTTAACAATAAAGCTTTAACATATCCCACCCTCAAGGGGTGGTCCCCTCAGTCAATACCCTCCTACTTCCTGCAACCATATCTCAGTTTTAATGTCTAGCTTGTCAGGAGTGGCTGGCTCTCTCTGTGCTGGGACTTTTTGTCCCAGACTCTTTCTTCTTTTTGATATTTTGTTTGAGTTTTCTCTCTACCTTTACTTAGCTGTTATTTTTGTCAGCATTAGTTAGTTCTTCGGACGAAGAGGATCATGCGGACTGGGTCTCGGGCTGATCCCCCTGGTCGCAGGTCGTGGGTCAGTGGCTTCCCAGTCTGCCATCGAGCGTTCAGCCAGGTAACGCTCCTGGCACGGTGAACGACCCATCCCTGTTCGGTGCAGGGATGATTGGTGAGGTGGCTACCTCACCGGACGCTGTGCGGTTTCTGAACCGCCATTGTGTGCGTCTTGAATTGCGACTCTCCCTGCCTCAGGTGCAGCGGCTTGTTCGCCTGTGCGGGTTCCCCACGCCATGTGAGGTAAGTGTATCTATGTGGGGACCTGTCTGTCTGGGGGGGGTCTCAGTCTGGGACTGTGTTACCTGCCTTTAATCACACTGCTTGTCTCCCTATATCTCGGCTGCATGCTGTGGGCTGCAAGGGGGGGGGGAGCTGTATGACACTGAGTATGTCAGGCTGGGCAGTGTGAGGAGCTGTGTGCTGTGGGGCATGTTTTTAATGGCATGTTGGGGCATATACAGCGATCGCTGCGGCGATCTAACATGTATCCATATAATGGGATAATATTGTGTGTGATTTTATGCACTGTGGAGCGGCGATTTCGGCGCCAAACGGCGCCCTTTTACCGGCGCCCGCTCCGGCCGCATGGTTTACATGCACGGCGGCCATTTTCTTGTAGCCTCCATAGGCTTACATAGAGCGCCCTGGCAGCATCACTTCCTCTCTCCTGGAAGCACCGATCGAGGCAGCAGCAGCAGCGGAGTCTCCTCAGGTTTTATCCTTCTATTCCTGTGTTCCATTGCCTGTATTCAGTCTGTATATTCCCTGTGGGGGTCTCATTGTGCCTGAGTGTGGTGCGGTGGGCTGCGCTTGCCGCGCTTGCTGTAAGGGGGCAGTTAACCCTTGGTTGTCTGGCATACAGGGCCAATGGATTCTCAGGAGGGCAAGTTTCCCACAGTATTGGTGGAAAGCCAGGGGACCGCTGTTTCCCCCCCAGGGGGGGATTTGGCCACTATTGTGGCTGGCCTTGCTGCACAGGTGCAAATGCTGGTGGCTGCTCAATCTACTAAACGGCCCAGAGTTGCTCTGTCCTCTGATTCTGAGGGTGAAGGTGATGGGGCTGTTCTGGCGGGGACCCCCCTATCGGGGTCCCGCTCCTCTCTTGATCTATGTGGAGTCTCTTGCCCGTCATACTTATTCTGTTACGGGTTCTATGCTTAAGGCTCTGTTTGCTTCTCTCATGGCGGCCCAGGCGATCGCAAGTTGGACGCAGATGCTTAGGCGCGTCCTAGTGGCCGATTCGGCCTCGGCGGCGACCCTGGATATGGTGGATCAGATCCACCAGGGTGTCATGTATCTGTGTGATGCGGACCTGGACCTGATTCCGTTGGCCGCGCGTGTGCACAGCGTGGCGGTGTTGTCTCGCCGCCTGGTTTGGTTGAAATGTTGGTCGGTGGACCAATCTTCACGTAAAACCTTAGCCAATCTGCCTTATGATGGGTCTCGCCTTTTTGGGGAGTCCCTGGATGTGTTGATTAAGGGGATTACCGGGGGTAAGAGCACTCTCTTGCCCCATTTCCCCAAGGCTAAGGGGGCTTCTGGGAAGAAGCATGCTCATTTTCGGCCCCCTCAGGGGTCCTTTCGTGCCTTTCGGCCGCACTACAAGGGCAAACCGTTCAAGGGCCAGGGCTCTCAGAAGAAACCCTGGTCTGGGAAACAGAAGTCCGGCCAATCCGGACCTGCGGCCCATAACAGTTCGGCCTGAAGGGGCGCCCTCACCCAGTTTTGGGGTGGGGGGACGCTTGCTCGGTTTTCTTCAGCCCTGGTTGGCCCGTGTGCGGGACAGATGGGTTCTGGAAATCGTTCGATCTGGTTACAAGATCGAGTTTCTCTCTCGGCCAGAGAGCAGATTTTTTCCCTCAAATCTACAACTGTCTCCAGAGCGCCTGCGGGATCTGCACCTGGCGGTGCGGGACCTGAGGGCTCAGGGAGTGGTGGTTCCGGTGCCTCATCGGGACAGATTTCGGGGGTTTTATTCCAATCTGTTCACCGTGCCCAGGAAGGAGGGCAAGGTTCGTCCAATTCTGGACTTGAAAGCTCTGAACCGCTCTGTGCGGGTTCGCTAGTTCCGCATGGAATCCCTGCGCTCGGTGGTGGCTGCCCTGGTTCCGGGGGAATTCATGGCCTCCATCGATTTGAAGGATGCGTATCTTCACATCCCCATATTCGAGGGTCATCAGAGATACCTTTGATTTGCCATTGCGGAGGATCACTACCAGTTCGTGGTGTTGCCCTTTGGGCTCGCCTCGGCTCCGCGGGTCTTCACCAAGGTGCTTGCACCGGTTCTGGCATTATTGAGAGCCCAGGGCATTTCTGTCCTGGGGTATCTGGACGACATTCTGATTCGGTCTGCGACCAGTCAGGGTCTGGAGAAGGACCTGTCTGTCACGATGCAAACTCTGCAGGAGTTCGGTTGGACGATAAATGTTCCAAAGTCGACACTGAGTCCGTCGGTTCGTCTTCCCTATCTGGGAATGATACTGGACTCGGTGCAGGCGAAGGTCTTCCTGCCGGAAGACAAACTCAGGACTCTTCAGGAGGAAGTCAGGTCCCTCAGGGACGTTCCGAACTCGTCTCTGCGGACGTGTATGAGATGTCTGGGATTGATGGTCTCGGCTTTCGAGGCGATTCCTTTCGCGCAGTTTCACACGCGGGGTCTCCAGGCGGAGATCTTGTCCAAGTGGGACGGGCGACCTCAATCTCTGGATCTTCAGATCTCGTTGAGTCATCGCACCAGGGAAAACCTTCTGTGGTGGCTCCAGTCCCCGTTGGTGTCCGGGGGCAAGTCGTTTCGTCCGATCTCGTGGACGATTATCACCACGGATGCCAGCCTGTCGGGCTGGGGTGGTGTTCTGGGCGTTCTGTCCGCCCAGGGGACCTGGTCGGAGGGGGAGTCTTCCCTCCCGATCAACATTCTGGAATTGCGTGCGATAAGGCTCTGTCTTCATCGCTGGACGGACCGGCTGCAGGGCTGCCCGGTTCGGGTGCAGACGGACAATGCCACGGCGGTGGCCTACATCAACCACCAAGGGGGCACCAGGAGTGCCCGAGCGGCTCGAGAAGTGGCCGACATTCTGTCTTGGGCCGAGACTCATGTCCCGGCGATAACGGCGGTTCACATTCCGGGAGTGGAGAACTGGCAGGCGGACTATCTGAGTCGCCAGACCCTGGATCAGGGGGAATGGTCTCTCCACCCGGCTGTCTTCCAGATGTTGTGCGCGAAGTGGGGTCTTCCAGATGTGGACCTGTTCGCGTCTCGCCTCAACTACAAGGTGAAGAGGTTCGTGGCAAGGACGCGCGACCCTCGGGCAGACGCGTCGGACGCGTTAGTGGCCCCGTGGCATCAGTACAGGCTGATGTACGCGTTTCCACCGATTCAGTTGCTGTCCCGGTTCCTTCGCAGGTTACACTCGGAACGCAGCACGGTGATTCTTGTGGCACCGGACTGGCCTCGCCGGTCCTGGTACGCAGACCTCGTGAATCTGGCGGTCGACGCCCCCTGGCGTCTGCCTCTTCGGGACGATCTACTGTCTCAAGGACCGATTTACCATCCTGCTTTACAGTCGCTGGCTTTGACGGCCTGGCTGTTGAGACCGAGGTCCTGAAGGAGAAGGGTCTCTCTCCAGAGGTTGTTCATACCTTGATCAACGCGAGGAAGTCTTCCTCGGGAAAGGTTTATTACCGTACTTGGAAGGCCTATTTTGCCTGGTGTGAGTCCAGGGGGTTTTCACCCCGCACGTACTCGGTTTCCCGTGTGCTGTCTTTCCTTCAGACGGGTGTCGATCAGCGTTTGGCGCTGGCTACGATAAAGGGTCAGGTGTCTGCGCTGGCCGTTCTGTTTCAACGTCCCGTGGCTTCCAACTCCTTGGTTGGCACTTTTATTCAGGGTGTGCGGCATCTGGTTCCTCCTAGGAGGGATCCTTTGCCCCCTTGGGACTTGAATCTAGTCCTGTCTGTGTTACAACGTGCTCCTTTTGAACAGATCAGGGAGATCTCGTTGTCTATGTTGTCCAAAAAGGTCGCCTTTTTGGTGGCGATCACTTCGGCTCGCAGAGTGTCGGAACTGGCGGCTTTGTCCTGCAAGTCTCCGTACCTGGTTGTTCATTTGGATAAGGTGGTCTTGCGACCTAATCCTTCTTTTCTGCCGAAACGAGTTTCGGAATTCCATCTTAATGAGGATATTGTTTTGCCTTCGTTGTGCACGAAGCCTAAACATCCAAAGGAGGTGAGATTGCATTCTCTGGATGTTGTTCGGGCGATTAGGGTTTACCTTAAATCGACTGAGTCTTTTCGAAAGACGGACTCCTTGTTTGTTCTTCCAGAGGGTCCTCGGAAGGGCATGGCGGCTTCCGCCTCTACCATTGCCAAATGGATCAGGCAGACCATTGAACAGGCCTATGCCTTGCAGGGGAAGGTTCCCCCTGTGCCTGTGAAGGCGCACTCTACTAGATCTCTGAGTACGTCTTGGGCCTGTCGTCATGGGGCTTCTGTAGCCCAGGTGTGTAAGGCGGCGACTTGGTCGACCGTACACACTTTCACAAAATTCTACAAAGTAGATGTTCAGGCATCGGCGGATGCTTCCTTTGGCCGCAAGGTTCTTAGTGCGGCTGTTCCCTAGGGTCCCTTGTTGGGGACTCCTGGCTGTTGGGATAAGTTTTGTATCCCCTGGTTTTTTGTCTTTTCCTGGGTTGTTGCTCCTGTTGAGCACTTATTTTTGCTGTTGCCCAGCTGGTTTCCTTCCTTTGGTAAGGTTCCTTTCTTTGATGTGGAGACTGCGTTGCCTTTCGGCGCGGATGCGTTTCCCACCCCTCATGTTTGCACTGCTTTGGGACGTCCCCATATGTGACGAATATGAAGAGGCGGCGACTGTCGGAGGACGTAAGAGAAAACGGAATTTTTGTAAAATCTTACCTGTAAAATTCCTTTCTCTGAGTCCTCCGACAGTCGCCGCCCCCGCCCCTCTTTTGGGGTTTGAATGTATACTCTACTGCTATTCCACTAAAACTGAGATATGGTTGCAGGAAGTAGGAGGGTATTGACTGAGGGGACCACCCCTTGAGGGTGGGATATGTTAAAGCTTTATTGTTAACATATTCTGTTGCCTAGCTACTCCTTCGGAGCAAAGTCTAATACCCCATATGTGACGAATATGAAGAGGCGGCGACTGTCGGAGGACTCAGAGAAAGGAATTTTACAGGTAAGTTTTTTCAAAAATTCCGTTATTTGTCCATCCCATTCCATTTAACCGCTGTGAGTAGTCCTGTTAAAGTTTATTAAGGATATAAGGAGTTGTTCCTGTTTATTTCTTTGCTAAGTCTAGTGAAATTAAACGCTCTTGTTATACTTTATCCTAAGTTTGTGTGGTTTGGGTAAGGGTCTGAGGTGTCGCCAGATAAAGGTAAGCGTGAACTATACTATTTCAACAGCCAGCACCTACGGGTGGGCTACAACAGGAATATATATATATATATATATTATTTTTTTTTAGGGTGACAAGCGCTTTAAGGTCATAAGGTCAATGCAAGCCTGAAAAAAAAGTATGATTGAGATATACATTTCTAACTGTTTTATTTTATATCATGCTCCAATGGTCAAACAATATAACAACATTTAAATCATTTGTTAAGATTTAGTAAAAAAGAGTAAATTTGCTTCTCACACTGATTATCTGTAAATGTAGAAGAATAGCTGTTCAAGATCAAAATACATTTTTAGGAAGCTATAAGAGCAAAGGCCTTCCTGTAATATATTTTACCATTTTTTATTTACACTGGAAAATCTTCCCCACTCCCAGGCATTAACTCTTTCACTTCCAGAGCCAATTTTGCGTTTTTCACACGTTTAGAAAAATCACTTTAGCACGTACGGTCCCCACCCCCATTTCTTCCACCCTGTGATTCTAGCGGCTTACCTGGCTACATTCCTGGCCTTGGCAGGGATCCAAGTGGACCCTTCCCCCTACCCTTCCCTCTCCTCTTACATCCTCCTGCCACTCTCCACCTCCCCCTTTTTTTTTTCTTCTCTGTTTCTCTTTCGACTTCTGCACCATCACAGCTTAACTCCTATGACCACTTGCAGATGGGGAAGCCATGTAGGTCATTGATCATAGTTCCTCCACAATGTATATGCCCTCCGGTAACTTCCTCACTCCCCAAATTCTCATATGTGCTTTCTCTCCCTTTCAAGAGTGTGACATCCCCCCTCTCCCCCTTTTTTCCTTCTTCTAGAAGATTGCTTCTTATTTGATACTACACTGACTTGTCCCTTCCCATACACCATTGTATTAGCCACCTTCCCCACTACTTCTTGAAGTAGAAGATGAATTTAGATTCAATATTTGGTTTCTCCTTTATTTTTTTTATTCTTCTATTCAATAGTTTATCGGCCCTTTGAATTGAGACATTTAAGTATCTCTATCTTTGTATTTTTTAACTTTGTACTCTGGGTCTATGTTGTTAGACCTAGCGGTCAAATAAAATGTTTAAAAAAAAAAAAAAAAATTATATTAAGCCAGAAGATTTTCTACAATCCCCCAAACAGTTTTTTTTTTTCTGAAAGCAGACACCTTGGAGAATAAAATGGTGGTAGTGCCAATTTTATTAGGTCACGTGTTATTAGCGCATCGGTTTATCAATTGCAAAAGTTCAGTCACAATACACTAAAGTTAATTTTAGAGCACAAAAATGCAATATCTTACCCAATATTTGGTAAAATATAATAGAAGACTTTGTGCTGAGTAAATAGATACCCAACATGTCAACACTTAAGTAGAAGTTCACCCTAAAACTAAATCTGTGACATCACCCATAGAGTTACTATGGGGCTTCCTTTGTCGGCTGCCTCCTCTGCACTCTCCTCCATAGGGAAGCCGCCGCTGATAGCTCAGCCTGGGACCAGGCCGAAGCGGCTTCAGAAAGGGTATGTATAATGATTTCTTCTTTACCGGGCTAAATAGGTTAATCTTAGATTGTGGATGCCAGTAAATTTACAGTACAGATTTTAGTTTTAGGGTGAACTTTAAAATTGTGTGAACCCGATATGCTTCGTTACCCTAAACGCTTTTAAAGCCCCTACAGGTTATTTACAGTTATTTAAAAAAATGACTTTATAGGTTTATTTGTGAATAATGGGCCTAGAATTACTGATCTGACTCTAGAGTGCGTGGCACATAAAATTAGATTAAGTATCAATAGGCAAGGTTTATAACTGAGTGCATTGTATAGTGACATAAATGTAAAGCCACACTACAAGCCACGGCAACAGTCGGTACAATCCGTTGCAGGCCATGTACTAATAAATCAGCTAAGATAATCTCCTGTTTTGCATAAAGCAGAGTAGAGAACTTCAGTTCCAAAGAAGACTGGAGAAAGAAAAATTGTGAAACCGGATAGAAGAGAAAAGAAGCATGCTCCATGGCCAAATACCCTACGTCATTTGTTCCCTGGTTATTAGGTTTAAGTAGGGAAATGCAGGTAGCAAAACCCTTCTTTTATTTTGTGCTACTTTAAAGAGTGCCATATCTGTAAAGCGACAGATATAAAGAATTTACTTATTGAGTCCACTGCTTCAGCAAACTAAATTATTTAGCACTTAGCATTTAGTCCTGCTGGCTTGAGGGTGCCAAGCTCTCGAATCCAGTATTTCTCCTTCTCCAAAAGGTTATTCAGATTTTTATCTTCTTCGATTATCACCAGAGTAAATTCAGAGTGGCCATCCATGTTAAAATGCTCATATAAGCCCTTTTTATTACACCTTATTCCGGATAGATGGACATTAAACCTTTTTCGTACTTCATGCCTGGTTTGTCCAACATATTGCTTCTTACATTTCTTGTTCTTGCATGTGATCAGGTAGATAACATTTTTTGAGGTACAGGTGAAGCTTCCACTTACTGGATAGATTCTGTTTTCATTTGTGCTGGTAAATATAGTAGTATTCTCAATGTAAACGCACAGTTTGCACATTATTTCTCCACAGAAAGTGCAGCCAGGTTGTGAGATTTGAATTAATTTTAGAGGAATATATATCCGAACCATGACCTTGGCCAGATTAGCAGGCCACCTGCAATAAAAGACAAACCTTGCAATGAGACATTGAAACAGGTTACATGTAAGTTTAAGCTTATTTAATTTGTAATACTTCCCCTCATACATTTGACAAGTAAATCCAGGAAGGGTTATTAAATTGGAATTACAGAAAAAGGTAACTACTCTTAAAAATGCTTCCTCTTCCATTCCCCCTTTAACATTTTCTAAATTAACCTATGTAAGAAAGATCTGTATATTTACCTATTTGTAGGCTGCTCCCATGTCAGCCAGAGAAGAGGATGAGAAGAAAGATCTGGACAATGGCTAATAATGTATGGGAGTCTTGATGTCACCCATAGGCCCATCTGTTGTCACTGCTCCCTCCTCCCCATTGCAGCGTAACCCGTTTTCAGCCCGCTCCAATCAGATCACATGATCCATCTCCCCTATGTCAGGCAGCAACGGCTGCATTGAGAGGAAGGATCGCTGACAACAAATGGGCCACGTGAGCCTTTGGGTGATATCACTACTCCCAATCATTGTCAAGCGCTCCCTTGCAGCTTCACTGACTGACACAGAAGAGATATGACTAGACCAGAACAGCCTAAAAATGGTTAAATATACAGATCTTTTTATACACAGATTAGTCAGAATAGCTGTTAGGAAGAGGGGAGGGAGCATCTTTAAGAGTAATTAGGTTTTGCCCAGAATTCTACGTATTTATTCACTTTAAGACCGGAAGGATTTGCTCCTTAATGACCAGGCCACTTTTTTCAACTTGGTACTGCGTGACTTTAACTGACAATTGCGCAGACATGCAATGCTGTACCCAAACTAAATTTACGTCCTTTTTTTCCCACAAATAGAGATTTCTTTTGGTGCTATTTGATCACCTGTACAATTTTTATTTTTTGCTCTATAAACAAACACACAGCGACAATTCTGAAAAAAACAATGTTTTTCACATTCTGCTATATGACATTCCCAAAAAATAATTTAAACATCTAAATTTTTTTAACATTTTAGGCCAATTTGTTTTCTGCTACATATTTTTGGTAAAAAAATCGCAATAAGCATATTTTGATTGGTTTGCGAAAAAGTTATTGCGTCTACTAACTACGGGAAAGATTTAAAGAGTTATGTAATTTTTATTGTTTTTTTTTTTTTACTAGTAATGGCGGCTGCAACAGATCCCCAATACTTGGACCAAGTAAAGCCCCGTACACACGTACCGATCGTCGGCCGAACGATCGGCCGTCTTTTGTCCAGGGCTCTCGTGTCTGTTGAAAACTGCAAAAGACTGCACACAAATTTTGTCGGCCAACAACAGCCGACTGCAGAAGTGATGTCATGTGATGGTTAACTTTCCTTGTCTTTTTTTCTTTTCTGAGCATGCCCAGTCTTGCTAATCTGCTGTCTGTCGGCCGAAATCTGTACCGACTGGCGAACAATCGGCCGTTCCGGTGACGGCCAACAAATATTTTAAAGTCTGCACGACAGATTCTGTTCGGCCGAAAATGCGCTGTCGGAAGCATCATACTAACAAGCCTACAATTGGCCGATCGGTCGGTGGCCGAATATTTACGGCCGACAATCGGTACGTGTGTACGGGGCTTAATTCTGTCTAAGGTCTCCAGACTCTCACGTGATGCAGTGACCTGGCCCCTCAATTCCCCCCAAACATTAGCCTAAGCTCAATGAAGGGTAAAACAAAAGACACTTTATTCACCAACTCACTTCCAATATATACAGTCTCATGAGTTTGATTTCATTATCATATGCAAATGCCATTATATACAGAACATAGTTACCATACCTTGGCCTTCTGGAAAGAGACAATAGGTGAATGAGACTACAACATTATCATTAATTTAACAAACAACAAGCGCAAAACATAGCCGAATACACATTCCTAGAAGTGTGAACACACTTCATCTCTAAACAGATGAAAGCAGAAGACATAGGCTCTCAGACTGCCGTCTCCATTTTCAACACACCTTATTATAACTTAAGTGTCAATTCACATCCCCACAGTAGACGCCATTAGCATCTCTTTAGTCTCTAAATGTGTGGAGAAGTTCTCTGCTGCAACAGGCAGCTTTAGGCCTGTAACATTGATCCCGGTCTGAGTCTGTATCTTGGGGTGACATGGATTTGAGTCCAAAGCAACACTACTCCCATTGTCCCCCAGCATATACCCCCACACAGAGGTGCACTCCCCTAAAAGCCAGGGCCCATAGTCCGTGGGCAGGAGTCTGGCCTCCACACATCTCCAGTAGCAGCGGCGATCTGCGGTTTTTTTTTTTTTATGGGACTGCGACAATGCGACGGACAGATCGGACCCCTGACTGACATTTTTGACACTTTTGGGGGGAACAGTGACATTACTACAGTAATCAGTGCTAAAAATATGCCCTGTTACTGTAATAATGACACTGCCTTCTCTTCCCAGCACCTCATTGGTAAGTTTAGAGGAGGAGGTTACAATAGATTAACTTAAATATGCATTAGACTCCATGACGTCAGGAAAAGCACCAGGCCCAGATGGCTTTTCGATAAAATACTATCGAAGCTTTCAGGACTAATTGGTACCACACCTACAAGCATATATTGCTCTGTCCTCCCAAGCTGGCCATTTATGTCCCGAAACCCTACAACGCCCATATTACGATCCTCCCTAAACCCGGGAAAGACCTGTGTTTATGTAGTAGCTTTCGACCAATTTCATTACTGAATACTGACTTGAAGCTATATGCAAAAGCTCTTGCAAACAGAGTGCTTCCATTGATCCCGCAATGGATCTCGAAAGACCAGACGGGCTTTATCCCTGGCCGAGAGGCAAGGGATAATTCCCTTCGCACATTGTCTCTGGTTTCCTTTGCCAGACATACTGCAGAACCCACCCTGTTACTCTCTACTGACGCCAAAAAAGCGTTTGACAGGGTGGACTGGGTCTTCCTTAAGGAGACCCTGTCCTCCATGGGTATTGGCCCTCGGATGATGGATTGAATTAAAAGCGTGTACGACACACCAACGGCGCAACTACGAGTGAATGGTACATTAAGCGATTCCTTCACTCTCTGTAATGGCACTCGACAGGGTTGCCCCCCTATCCCCCCTTTTATTTGTTTTGTCCTTGGAACCCTTCCTTTCTAAAATTAGGTTAAACCCTAATATTAATGGTATTCAAGTAGGTCGGTATGAACATAAATTTGCCGCATATGCAGACGATGTTTTGTTTTATGTTCAACAACCTATCATCACACACCCTAACTTGATGTCAGAATTTAAGGCATATGGTGCTCTCTCAAATTTTAAAATAAATCTGTCAAAATCTGAGATCTTAAATGTATCTATTTCTCCCAAACTTGTTGCCTCCCTAGAACCATCCTTTCCTTTTGTGTGGCAAAAACGCTCCTTACAGTATCTGGGAAAACGCCTTACTGCACGCCCTAGTTGTCTTTTCTGTGAGAATTATATGCCCATGTTGAACAATATTCATGCTGATTTGAGAAGGTGGTCCTCCCTGGCTCATTCATGTTTGGGCAGAATTAATGTTATTAAAATATTCTGCCTAGATTATTATTCATGTTTCAAATGATACCTTTTTTGGTCCCTCCGGGACTCTTTAAAAAATCGACGGCTTTGGTTGGCAAGTACGTATGGCATCGTAGACATCGCCGAATTGCTCTACGCCAACTGGTTAGACCTAAAAATGAGGGAGGCTTAGCTCTCCCCGATTTTTAAAAAATATTATGAGGCAGCAGTACTTCCAAGAGTGATAGATTGGAAACAACATAAGGATACCAAACTTTGGGTTCAACTAGAGTCGGATATGTACCATACTATTTTATATACACAGGTGTGGATACCACGTCAACACAGACCACACTTTGGAGATATTTCTCCTCTAACTTCCTCTATGTATGCCATATGGGATTCCATACGAAAGTTTGGGCACCCCAGGTAAAAATTTGTATTAATGTGCATAAAGAAGCCAAGGAAAGATCGAAAAATCTCCAAAAGGCATCAAATTACAGATTAGACATTCTTATAATATGTCAACAAAAGTTAGATTTTATTTCCATCATTGACACTTTCAAAATTACAGAAAACAAAAAAATGGCGTCTGCAAAAGTTTGGGTACCCTGCAGAATTTATAGCATGCGCTGCCCCCTTTGCAAGGCTGACCCTGCCAGTGTCATGGATTGTTCTCAATCATCGTCTGGGAAGACCAGGTGATGTCAATCTCAAAGGTTTTAAATGCCCAGACTCATCTGACCTTGCCCCAACAGTCAGCACCATGGGATCTTCTAAGCAGTTGTCTAGAAAACTGAAACTGAAAATAGTTGACACTCACAAAGCTGGAGAAGGCTATAAGAAGATAGGAAAGCGTTTTCAGATGTCAATATCCTCTGTTCGGAATGTAATTAAGAAATGGCAGTCATCAGGAACAGTGGAAGTTAAAGCAAGATCTGGAAGACCAAGAAAAATATCAGACAGAACAGCTCGCAGGATTGTGAGAAAAACAATTCAAAACCCACGTTTGACTGCACGATCCCTCCAGAAAGATCTGGCAGACACTGGAGTTGTGGTATACTATTCCACTATAAAGATATACTTGTACAAATATGGTCTTCATGGAAGAGTCATCAGAAGAAAACCTCTTCTATGTCCTCTTCACAAAAATCAGCATTTGAACTTTGCAAATGAACATATAGCCAAGCCTGATGCATTTTGGAAACAAGTTCGGTGGACCGATGAGGTTAAAATTTAACTTTTTGGCCAGAATGAGCAAAGGTACGTAGGGGCACAGAATTTAATGAAAAGAACCTCTGTCCAACTGTTAAGCAGGGGGGTGGACCAATCATGCTTTGGGGTTGTATTGCAGCCAGTGGCACAGGGAACCTCTCACAAGTAGAAGGAAAAATGGTTTCAATAAAATTTCAGCAAATTATGGTTGGGAACTTGATGCCATCTGTGAAAAAGCTGAAGTTAAAGAGAGGATGGCTTCTACAAATGGATAATGATCCTAAACACACCTCGAAATCCATGGGGAATTACATCAAGAGGAGTAAACTGAAGGTTTTGCCATAGCCTTCACAATCTCCTGACCTCAACATAATTGAAAATCTATGGATAGACCTTAAAAGAGCAGTGCGTGACAGACAGCCCAGAAATCTCAAAGAACTGGAAGACTTTTGTAAGGAAGAATGGGCAAAGATACCTTGAAAGTCTCTTGGCTGGCTACAAAAAGTGTTTACAAGCTGTGATACTTGCCAAAGGGGGCAGTACAAGATATTAACTCTGCAGGGTGCCCAAACTTTTGCAGACACCATTTTTTTTGTTTTCTGTTATTTTGAAAGTGTAAATGATGGAAATAAAATCTAACTTTTGTTGACATATTATAAGAATGTCTAATCTGTAATTTGATGCCTTTTGGAGATTTTTCCATATTTCCTTGGCTTCTTTATGCACATTAATACAAATTTTTACCTGGGGTGCCCAAACTTTCGATCCCCACTGTATATTTCTCCTCTGATGCCCCTATTAGGCCATTCTTACTTTTTACCAGGGAATATGGACCCCGCTTTTGGTAAGTGGCTCCCTATTTTCCCGCCTACTCTCCATCATTTTACTTCGGCCACAGGAGTGTTATCCCTTTCAGAATTGATCCCTGATTCACCAACAACAACCACAATGATTAAATGGCAATATAGACAAATATTTGGATTTGTTCATGCTTTACCTAAGCCTATTCGCTCATTGGCAGAGTTGAATCCTATCGAAGAGATCATGGAAAGGTCACAAACAACCAAAGGCAGCTTATCTGACTTATATAAAGCATTAATAAAAATTGAGAAGACATCGGGTAGCCCGATTTTATTGAAATGGGAACAGGACCTAGACCGCCCTTTTACTGATCAACAACGTAAACAGATATTACAGCTAGTACAAATTTATATTTCTACACAATCTTCAGAACTAAAATATAAACTGTTGTCTAGATGGCATTACTCTCCTAGAAAGTTGCGGTCAATGCTCCCAGACTACTCGGCTCTCTGTTGGAGAGGATGCGGAGAAGAAGTCTCTCATGCCCATATGTGGTGGTCATGCCCCGGTTCTGCGCCCATACTGGTCCTCTGTGTCGCATTGGATCAACATCATCCAGGGGCATCCAGTGTTGGATGATCCCTGGGTGGCCCTGTTCCATTGCTCTGGGGAACCAGTGGGCAGGTATTAGCAATCTATTACCCCTCATCTATTAGATGCAGTGAAATCCCTAATCCCTAAACTATGGAAAAAAAAACTACTATCCCTACTGTCCAAATGGGGTTAGAACGAGTCACACATGAAGCTTGGATGGAGGATCGCTCTCTAACATTAAAAGATCAAAATCATACATATCTTAAAAGATGGGCTGGTTGGCTTTCCTTTACATGTTCATTGGAATATATAGAAACTATATACTTTGACTTAAGAAGTCCACGGAGGTCTCCGGATGATACCTTCCCTTTTCTTCCCTTCCTTATTCTTTCCCTAGCCTCTCCTTCCTCATTTTTTTTTTCTCGTTATGATCATATAGAAATTTAGTGTGATAGTTTGATCCAAATATGTCACATATCTTAGATATAGCGATTTGATTTGTAATTTGAACAGTGACATATGTTAATATGTTATGCCAATATGGCAAAATTACCTATTTGAATGATATGTACTCACACACTATACCATGTTATGCTAATATGGCCATATTTTGTATTTAATGTTTTGTTTGGAATCTTTTGAATTTTTCATTTTTTTTTCATCTTTCTCCTATTTCCTTGTTTTTCTTGCTGAAAAATCCTTTTTTCTTTTCAATAAAAAAAAAAAAAAGTAATAATGGCACTGGCAGGGAAGGGGTTAACAGCATAGGTGATCAAGGGGTTAAATGTGTACCTAAGGGCGTGGCTTGTGGAATGACCTATGATCATTCCGGGGAGAAGAACGGTCAGCTGTGTTTACAACAGCAGACCGTTGTTCTCTCTGAGCAGAGAACGATCGTGGGTGTCAGGCGGCAATCGGAGCCGCCTGCCCGCTGCATCGGCTTCCCCGCTGCCACCCGGTGAACGACGTAGACCTACGTTGGTTTGCCTGGGAGAGCCTCACTGCCGCAGTAAATATGCGGTAAGCGGTTGGCAAGTGGTTAAACTGCCTCTTAATGCCTTTCATGATCAGAGGTCCTGTAGACTGCCATCAGAGTGTTTGCTGCTTCAGACCTTGAGCCTGGTCTTGAGTAGGGTGAACCTGAGGGTTGCAACTTTGGGTCAGCATGCAGCAAAATCCATCTCTACCATCAGGAGCTCTGGTAAAATACATGTTCTTACCCGGGATCATCTGCATACTTCTGTGAGTCCCGCTTTACTGTAAACTGGCTGCTGATCTACACTTCTTAGGTAAGCCAATTGTTGCTGTGCTTTTGTTTGAACACAAGTGAGGAAAGATAACTGCATTTTTGGAATGTGTCCCTTTACATTTGTTGACATTTTCTATTGTAAATCTTGTTCATTTTCACTGTCAATCAGAAATCCAAAGATTTGGGATAGGGCACAAAAATGATAAAATTAAAATGGCTACTGATGGAAATTATATAGGTACGTAACTCGTTATGATAATTAGGCAGATTGCTTGATTTTATTAGCAGCTATTGCAATAGAGGGATTGAGGATGTGGTGATATTGTTAGGTAAACTGGACAGCAGTAGCGTGTGGTGATGTGCTTCAAACAAAGGGCAGCTCTGCCCCTGTTTCACCAACAAGTTCATACTGCTGCCCCTGAAAAAACAAAATATACCTCCCTCTGAAAAAAAAAAAACAAAACCATGAAAAACCCTAAACCACAAACGGTAAAGCTAATACAATCTAAATTCAAACCTTATATATATACACATATATATATATATATATATATATATATATATATATATATATATATATATATATATATACATACATATATATATATATACACACATACATATATATATATATATATACACACATACATATATATATATATATATATATATATATATATATACACATACATATATATATATATATATATATATATACACATACATATATATATATATATATATATATACATATATATATATATACACATACCCCTCCCTCTCCAATAAAATTTACCCCTTCCCTGCCAGTGTCATTTTTTACAGTAACAGTGCATATGTATAGCACTGATTACTGTAGTAATGTCACTGGTACCCCCAAAGTGTCAAAAATGTCAGTCAAGGGTCCGATCTGTCCGCCGCAATGTCGCAGTCCCACAAAAAAAAACGCAGATCGCCGCCATTACTCGTTAAAAAAAAAATGATAGAAATCTTTCCCTTAGTAAACACAATAACTTTTGCTCAAACAAATCAAAATATGCTTATTGTGATTTTTTTTACCAAACATAGGTAGCAGAAAACAAATTGGCCGAAAATTTAAAAAAAATTTGATTTTTACATTTTTTGGGGGGGAATTTCATATAAAAAAATGTGAAAAATATTGTTATTTTTTTAAAACTTACGCTCTTTTTTTGTTTATAGCGCAAAAAGTAAAAATCGCACAGGTGATCAAATACCACCAAAAGAAAGCTCTGTGTGGGGAAAAAAAAAAACATAAATTTCGTTTGGGTACGGCGTCGCACGACCGCGCAATTGTCAGTTAAAGTCACACAGTGCCTAATCGCAAAAAGTGGCCTGGACGTAAGACAGCAAAATCCTCCGGTGGTAAAGTGGTTAAAGTGCTTGTCTCAGTCAAGAAACAGCTTAGGGGTTTTGGTTGTTTTGTAGTTTTATTTGAGAACTTGGATAGGAGAAGGGATGAGTGGGATACTCCAACTTGAATGAACTATGCATAATTTGCTGGGACGTCTAGAAATAACTGAGTGTGGCAAGGCCGCTGCTTCACCTTGTCATTAGCAGTGAAGAAGAATTTAATGGACTTGTACTACTCTGTGAATTGCTCTTCAGGCCCCCAGCTAGGCACCCTCTTTATCCCTATTCTTCAGGGTTCATTTATTTTTTTGCAGAAAAAAAAAAAAAAAACAGGAAACACTTTTGCTGACACAAACAAAAAGACAGCCCTAACAAGGACTGTTAAGACTATTTACTATGACTACATTGGGTGGTACACACTGCCATGCAATTCACACTTATGAAGCACTGCACACCACAGTGAATACAGGGGGGGTTCACTCCACTCTCTGTCTATAGCCCACCATGCTGCAATTCACTGTAATGTAGCATGATAGAGCACTGTATAGCTCTGTAAAAACTCTAACTATCTCCCCCTGAAATCATTGTCAACTGCCCTTCAACACTCTGACAAGAGGCTGATGGGAGACCTGACTTATATAGGGAGGCCCCATTATTGGCCATACTCTACCACCTAACCACAGTTTACAGTTCAAACAATGAACTGTGGGAAGAACCAATTTTGGTGCTCAAGCGAACAAACCATAAGTTCGCCAATTACAGGAACAAGCCAAATTTGCTGCAAACCGGAACCTTTTTTCTGGTCCTGATTTTTTAGAGAAATAAAGGTAGAGATTTGTGGGCTTCAATGAGTTTTATATTTTTTAGGCAGGATTTTGAGTAGAGCCTCATACTTTGTTGGAAGGTATGCTCTGTGATGATAATGCGAACTAGGCACCCTAAAACCTGTGTGAGAAGACACGGGGCAGCAATGTTGTTCAGAAATCCTGCACCAGCCATGACACTTTTAGCTTCAGTAAGCCTTTTCAGACATGGCAGTAACAGAACCTGCATCTCCTATAGTGGCTCTAATAGCCAGGCCTATAATTGGAAATCTTAAGCAGATACCTGTCCTAGCTTATAGTAACAGACTTATCATCTGCCGGAAATACAATGTAGTTTAGCAGAAATAGTTGAGAATGAACATTCTATTCTGGTTGATTATCTCTACAGAATCAAAACTTCGGTTTATTTAATATATCCTGAGATAATACCAGTACAGCAAGAATAAGGTCATATTAACCACTCCTGGACCGGAAGGATTTGCCCCCTTAATGACCAGGCCATTATTTGCGATTCGGCACTGCGTTATTTTAACGGACAATTGCGCGATCGTGCAACGCTGTACCCAAATAAAATTGATGTCCTTTTTTTTCCCACAAATAGAGCTTTCTTTTGGTGGTATTTGATCACCTTTGCGATTCTTATTTTTTGCGCTATAAACAATAAAACAGCGACAATTCTGAAAAAAAAATTGCAATAAGAGTATTTTGATTGTTTGCACAAAAGTTACCGCTTCTACTAACTACGGGAAAGATTTATGTCATTTTTATTGTTTTGTTTTTTTTTAACTAGTAGCGATCTGCAATTTTTAGTGGGACTGCGACATTGCGGTGGACAGATCGGACCCCTGACTGACATTTTTGACACTTTTGGGGGGACCAGTGAGATTATTACAGTAATCAGTACTAAAAGTATGCACTGTTATTGTAATAATGACATTGTTAGGAAAGGGGTTAACACAGTAAGTGATCAAGGGGTTAAATGTGTACCTAGAGGCGTGTTTCTAACTGGGGGGCGTGGCTTGTGAAATTATCACAGAGACCTATGTTTCTATATAGCAGGATCACAGGCGCTCTGTGATCATTACAAAGAGAAGAACGGTCAGCTGTGTTTACACAGCTGCGGGCATGCTGCAGGCGTGCAACTGACGTATACCTACGGCAGTTTGCGCAGGAGCGGCTGCCTGCCACAGTATAACTGCGGCGGTCGGTCGTTAAGTAGTTAAACTGTATTAATTTATTTATCAGCATTTTAAGCCAAAACACCACTGTTTTAGAAGGTACAGGAAGCGGGTTGGACACACTACATGTCCTAGGTGGAATAGGTATCTGATACCCATCATAATTGTATTCATTCAAACAGTAATTTCATGCTGGACAATAATATACAAGTTACCATACTGTAACCTGTAGGTATTCCAATATATTAAAGTACATGTAAAGGCTTTACCTTCATGCATTCTATGGTAAAAAAAACCTTCAGTGTGCAGCTCCCCCTGCAGCCCCCCTTTTGTACTTACCTAGCCCAATCTTGATCCAGCGATGTGCCTCCTGATTGGCTGAGATGCAGCAGCAGGAGCCATTGGGGGAGGGCAGGCTGAGCCACGCTCTCTGGGTTATGGACGCAGAAAGCCGACTCAGAAGCGAGTCTGCAAGAGTGCCCCCACAGCAAGCAGCTTGCTACGAGGGCATTCAGCAAGAGGGAGGGGCCCAGAGCGCTAGCGGAGGACCTGAGAAGAGGAGGATTGTGGCTGCTCTGTGCAAAACCACTGCACAGAACAGGTAAGTATGACATGCTTGTTTTTTTTTCCTCTACAAACAATCACTTTAATATCTGTATAAAACTGTATCTGAGGATGTGGCAGCCACTCCTCAGACGTTCTCATTGGTCAGATCATTTCTGTCCACACCCTCCTCAGGGACCTAAAAGAAAGACTGCATTAGCAGGCTAGAGCTCTACTTTTAAGATCAGAAATTATCAGCCAAAATTTATAAGAGCACTCTGATCCATCTTGGTCATTGGCTGAACTTTGGTGAACTCACAGAACCAGAACCTTAAGTATTTTCACCCTTAAGCCCCGTACACACATACCGATCGTCGGCCGAACGATCGGCCGTCTTTTGTCCAGGGCTGTCCTGTCGGTTGAAAACTGCAAAAGACTGCACACGAATTTTGTCGGCCAACAACAGCGGACTGCAGAAGTGATGTCATGTGATGGTTAACTTTCCGTGTGTTTTTTCTTTTCTGAGCATGCCCAGTCTTGCAAATCTGCTGATTGTCGGCCGAATTCTGTACTGACTGGCGAACAATCGGCCGTTCTGGTGACGGCCAACAAAAATTTTAAAGTCTGCACGACAGATTCTGTTCGGCCGAAAATGCGCTGTCGGAAGCATCATACTAACAAGCCTACAATCAGCCGATAGGTCGGCGGCCGAATATTTACGGCCGACAATCGGTATGCGTGTACGGGGCTTTAAACCCTTTTTGTTTCCTGTTGCAGTATTGTCTCTTTTTCTTTTGTGTATTCTCTGTAAATACATCCCCAGATCCAAAAAAGCTAGGATGTTGTGTAAAATATATATAAAAACAGAATGCAATTATTTGCAAATCTCATAAACCCAGGGCCAAAACTAGGGGGGGGGGCATGTGCTCCTGGTGCCGCATTGAGAGGGGCATTGCCAGGCAGGACCGGGAGGAGGGGGGACAAAAGGGGCACAGGGGGCACGCTTGAACTCACTGCACAGGATTAGCACCTAACCCGACTCCCCTCCAGCTCCTCCAGCTGCCACCATGTGCAGAGCCTGGATTAGCAGTTTTGCTTACAGCTAGGGAGGGGAGAGTGTTTGCTGCCAGCTTGGAGAACAGAGCAGGCAGCAGGAGCAGCAGCAAGAGACCAGACCGGTATTTAGGTTTAAACGGAGGACATATATAAACCTTTTTGGACTTGGACATGGTGGCTGTATGAAGGGTGACAGGTACTCGGGTACTTTGCTGGGTAGGTGACAGGTACTCGGGTACTCCGATGACGGAGTACCCGAGTACCTGTCATCAGAGTACACGAGTACCTGTCATCCGAGTACCCGAATACCTGTCACCAGCCCATCAGGTACTCTGATGACAGGTACTGGGGTACTCTGATGGGTAGGTGACAGGTACTCGGGTACTCTGATGGGTAGGTGACAGGTACTCGGGTACTCTGATGACAGGTACTCCGGTGACAGGTACTCAAAGTACCCGAGTACCCGTCATCAGAGTACCCGAGTACCCGTCATCAGAGTACCCGAGTACCCGTCATCAGAGTACCCGAATACCTGTCACCAGCCCATCAGAGTACCCGAGTACCTGTCACCAGCCCATCAGAGTACCCAGGTACCTGCCATCAGAGAACCTGATGGGCTGGTGACAGGTACTCGGGTACTTTGATGGGCTAGTGACAGGTACTTTGATGGGCTAGTGACAGGTGCTCTTTATTGGGGGGGGGGGGAATCAGTGTGTTTGGGGTGCACTGTAATTGGTAATTAGCTGTTACCACAATCTCCTCCTCACACAGGATCAGTGTGTGAGGAGGAGAACACGGTGACAGCTAGTTACCTGTTCTCTGTTGACATTTGTGACCGGCTGTGATTGGACACAGCCGGTCACGTGGTAAAAAGCCTATTTCATTGGCTCTTTACCTAGATCGGGATTGGCTCTGTCCGAGGGACGAGCCTTGTCCCCGATTGCTGCTCTGCGCGCCCCCGGGGGCGCGCAGTAGCAGCTAGAACGAGCGGACGTCATATGACGGCCGCCCGGAACGGTAAAGCCATCCTGCCGGCGTCATATTACAATACACCGGTATGGATGTGGTTAAGTATTACCTTGGGGAGATGCAGACTAGAATACTGCAATCACTGAGCAGCAAATTAGATCACCTGTGATGTAATTTTTTTTTTAATTCCAATATTTTATTATTTTTCCACACAACACGTTCACATACAAACAATATCTGATGTTCATAATATTCAGAAAGTCCATTCTGATCAACATATAAATCCCTAAAGGAGATTCTCCCAAGTTTCTACAGAAGTGGGGGAGAGAGAGAGGGAGAGAGAAAAAAAAAAAAAAAAAAAAGGGGTAGGATTGAACAAAATCCTACCCCTTTGTTCTTTCTCCCCTTCACTTCAGTGAGTAGTGATACCCTTCTTTCAAAACGCAATCCACCCGGTGAAAATTACAAATCTTAACAGAACATAGATGTGGTTACATGTTAAACCATAAGTCAAAATGTGCTCTCTCTTTCTCTTCCATATGTTTGTTATTTAGTTACCCCTAGTGCTCAAAAAGTGAGCAAAAAAAAAAAAAAAAGGGGGGGGGGGGTAGGCCAAACAAGCACCTACCCATTTGTTCCACCCCCCCTCCCTGCACATCAATTATTAGTGATACACTTCATCCTTACCACATTCCACCCAGTGGTAATACAAATCTAACAGAACATAAACGTGATTACATATTAAACCATAAATCAAATATACTATCTCTTCCCCTTCAGTATATTACTATTCAGTTACCCCAAGTGTTTAAGAGAAAAAAAAAAAAAAAAAAAACTCCACCTTCATATTCCCCCAGACACTTTGAATCTCCTATCCTCCATAACTATTCTCCTAATTAAAATAATTGATACACTTGATATATCCCATCCTGCAAAAAGAGAGAAAGAAACAAAAAAAAAAAAAAAAAAAAAAAAGAAGAAAAACGACATTCCCCCCTACCCTCCGTTTCCCATCTCCTCTTCTCGCAGTCTCAGGTACTCTTCCGAGGCTGTATAAATGGTCCAGGGCTGCCAGCAGATGCGGGCTTTTTCTTCCCTACTGTTACGTGCTGCTATTAATGTCTCCATCCGGTATATTTCGTTTACCTTAGCGAACCAAGTTTGTAATAATGGAGGTGTAATTTGTCTCCATACCCCAGGGATGCACGCCTTGGCCGCATTAAGCAAATGGATCAACAGGGAATTTCTATATTTCCTGGTTGATAACTTTGTCAAGTGCAATAGGCATAAAGCCGGATCTTCTCCCACCTCGATTGTAGTGAGATCCTTAATCACTCTCGCTATCTCTGACCAATAGCCTCTGATCCGGGGACAAGACCAGAAGATATGAAGCATTGATCCCCCCGTTTCTCCGCATCTCCAACAATTGTCAGGGTTTTTTTTTTTGTCCATCTTATGCAATACTACTGGGACTCTGTACCATCTCGTCATAATTTTATAACTAATCTCCTGGTATCTATTAGCTATAGAGGCCTTATGTGCGAGTGCTAATATTTTTTTTATTTGTTGCGGGTTAAAATTAGTTCCTAGTTCTCTTTCCCATTTGACCATAAAGGGTAATGCTTGTTCGTCCTGTTCCTTAGTCAGAAGGGAGTAAAAGAACGATAGAGCATGTGGAATTGTATTACCTCCTTTACATAGAGTTTCGAAAGATGTCAGGGGCCGAGGGGAATATCCCTGTTTCTGTAATTTCACCAAATAATGTCTAATTTGGAACGCAGAAAATATATCCATCGTTTCCTCTGACCCGGTCATAATCTCTCTCACCGTAGGGGGATTCTCTTGCGTCCATATATCTACCAGTCGTGTTTTCCCTCTCTGTGATAGGATTCTGATCATGCCCTTATTATGACCCGGCAGGAACTCTCTATTTCCTACTAATGGTAACATAGGGGATATTGGAGGTGCAATCTGTACTTTTTTTTGTATACTTCTGCATACCTTCATTGTAATCCCTATCGTCGGGTGCGAGAAGATAGGGTCGCCAGAAGATATCGGTACCCAAGGGCCCCAGGGAACTGGGCTTTCTGTCAACGCATTTTCCAAGCTTACCCATTGTTTAGCTTTCTCATTACAATGCCAGTCAAGCACCCTTGTAAGATGTATTGCCCTGTGATAGCGTTTCAAATCCGGCAGACCTATCCCCCCTTGGATTTTAGGCCGGGTAAGAATGTTTATTCCTATTCTTGGAGTTTTATTAGCCCAGACAAAAGTTCTCATCAAGGTATTCATTTGCATAAAAAAATATTCTGGAATTTCTATTGGCAGAGCTTGTAATAAATAGAGCACTCTTGGGAGTATATTCATCTTCCAAGAGCTGCTTCTACCAAACCACGTCAAAGCCAGGGTCTGCCACTTCAAAATATCTTTTTTAAGTGTTCTCAAGAAAGGGGGAAAGTTAGCCTCAAATAGATCTTCTGTTCGGGGTGTGATATGCACTCCTAGATATATAAATGACTTTGTTGTCCATTGAAGGGAAAGAGAGGGCTGCAGTTCCCTCCAAATCTCCGTTGGAATTGTAATATTCATTGCCACTGATTTTGCTAGGTTTACTTTAAATTGTGAAAATTTCCCATATTTCTGCATTGTTTCTAAAATTAAAGGCAGCTCCTGTACTGGGTTTGTTGTAAAGAAAATTAGGTCATCCGCATAAGCCGCTAATTTATGGTACCCTCCCCCCATGTGTAACCCTTTGATCTCTGTGTTTTTGCGGATTAAGCACAAAAGAGGCTCTAGCGTCAGGATGAAGATTAACGGCGACAGCGGGCAGCCTTGCCTTGTTCCGTTTTTGATTTCGAAAAAATCTGATCTCCATCCGTTTACATTCACTGCAGCTGTAGGTCCAGAATACAATGCCATGATATTTGTTCTCATTCCCTCTCCCAGCCCAATATGTGACAGGGTGGCCTCGATAAAATCCCAGGCCACCCTGTCAAAGGCCTTCTCGGCATCCACCGATAGGAGCATTAGGGGCCTATGTGTGCGCTGGGCGTAAGATATGAGATCGATTACTCTAGTTGTGTTGTCCCTTGCTTCTCTTGAGGGGATAAATCCCACTTGGTCGAATTGTACTAGCTGTGGGATATATGTTATAATTCTATTTGCAATGATCTTAGCAAAAAGTTTTGTGTCCAGATTCAATAACGCAATAGGGCGGTAATTTCCACATAAGGAGGGATCTTTACCCTCTTTATGTATTAAGGAAATGTATGCTCGAAGGCTGTCTCTAGGGACCTGATTTCCTTTAGAAATGTTATTGAAGTGAGCTAATAAGGGGGGTTTTAACTGGGACCAGAACTGTTTATAGTATGGTAAGGTTAAACCGTCCGGGCCCGGAGCTTTGTGGGGTTTATTTTGATTTATAGCATAATCTAATTCTTCCTCTGAAATGTCTCCTTCCATTGCCTCTATTTGTTCTTTCTTTAGTGAGGGCATCCCAGAAGATTCCACATATTCCCTTGCTCTTATAACTTGATCTCTGTCTCCTTTATCTACTTCTCCCCCTGTGTTTATATTGTAAAGAGATTGGTAAAAATTACCAAACTCCTTCACAATTTCTTCTATCCTTACAACTTTCTCACCCTTTTTTGTTTGTATCTGAGCAATTGTTGTTTTTTTTTGAGGTCCACGTAGCGCCCTTGCCAACATGGCCCCCGGTTTATTGGAGAATTCATATATTTGCCTCCTCATGAGTGTTAAACTTCTGATTGTTTTTTGATATAGAAGGGTATTTAGTTCTTCTCTAGTTTTAGTAAGATCATGCAAATGTACCTGCGCTAATGATTTTTTATGCATTGAACTAAGTTTTCCTAGCTGTGTCAACAATTCCGATATTCTCTTTTCATATTCTTTTTTACGCCGTGATCCTAACATCATTAACGTCCCCCTAATAACACATTTGTGTGCTTCCCACGTCATAGACGGTGACATCTGCGTTCCATTATTTTCTTTGAAGTAATTTGTCAAAGCGAGTTCTACTTCTGTTCTTATTTCCGTGGATTGTAAAAGAGATTCATTTAATCTCCATGTGGGGGGTTTTGATGGTACAGAGTCCAGATCCAGTACTATGTGTACTGGAGCATGGTCCGACATAATAGGCGTTCAAATTGCAGTAGCTTTAACCCTTCCCAGTTCACTCTGAGGGATCATGAATCTATCTAACCTTGAATACATGTTATGCGATGCGGAGAAATACGAGAAGTCCTTTTCACCTGCATGCATAATCCTCCACGGATCAATCAAATCGAGAAGAGAAAGTTCTTTTCTCAGACCATTGAGTTTTGCATAAGACAGGTGGGAGGAGCCTCGTGAAGTGTCTAGTAGGGGTTCTGCCACATAATTCCAGTCTCCGCCCATTATCAGTATTCCTTCCCGAAAATCAAGGATCATCGGTAATAGCTGCTGTAAAAATGTTAATTGATTCACATTTGGGAAGTATACATTGATCAGTGTTATTACCTTTTGTCCCACTGTACCCTTTATCATAAGGTATCTTCCCTGTGGATCTATCTTTGATTCCCGGTGTATCCAGTCTACTTCCTTCGCTATAACCATACTGACCCCTTTTGATTTTGATATTGGTGAGGGGGCGTGGTATGCCCATGGATAAAATCTATTGCACAGTTTAGGTATATTATCAGTTTTAAAGTATGTCTCCTGGAAGAAGGCTACCTGCGTATGGCCCTTTCTTATGTCATTCAATACCCGCATGCGTTTTTCGGGGGTAGATAGACCCCTTACATTTAATGAGGTCATCTTTAAACCTGCTCTGCCAGCCCTGGCCATTTTACCTCCCCCTCCTCAATCCCCAGTAACTTTAACTTATTCCACCTTTTCAATATAAGGGGGCGGGGGGGGGGGGGGGGAAAGAGGGGAGGGAGAGAGAGAAAAAAAAAAAAAAATGGAGGGATGGGATATATCAATGCTCGATCCTCACTGTTAATCTCCTGTTTTCCCTAATTGTCAAACCTTGACCGAAGCGCAACTATGCACTTATCTACTCTCGGGGCGAGTGAGAAGGTCGTTCCGTGGGACCTATACTATTTATAGGAAGCGAGAAGACAAAAGAAAAAAATGAAAAAGAAATCACAGGAAAAAACAACCCAATACAATAGTCTTCCCACTTCAAACTATAAGCGTTGCTCCCTGAGGACCGGCGAGCAGCCGCTCTGACTTTACTTATTTATGAAGAGCAGGACAGCACGAAAGATGTCTATATTGTTTAAAAGATTGATTTAAGCCCAATACGTATGGTCCCTCATTGAGGGGGAGTTATCCAATTGTTTATCTGGCCAATTAAAGGTCTATCCCCCCCTTATGGTCGGTACAAAATACCCAATTCTAGTCTGTTTCGTGCTATTCCTGCTCCCCAAGCCATATTACCTGTTCCCTCTAGGCTAAAAAGGGAAATCAAAAACAGAAAACACAACATTTTAGGTCCCTCTATTCGGGGGTGAATCCCCCTCGGTGTGTACTTCATTTCCACGGCCCAATGTGGGGTCTCACCCCTTTCGGGGTGTTAGCCCCTTCTTATAGGCCCTTCCCGGGCATATGGGGCCCCAGGGAGTCTTTGTATCCCTGCAACTCCAGCCAGTCCGGCACAACTACAGGGGGGGTTCCGAGAAATGTAAAAAGACCCGGTAGTTGATCCGGCCACCGTAGAATGTAAGAACTATCTTTTTTAACCACAATTAAATGGAAAGGGTGGCCCCAATAGTATTTGGCCCCAGCGTTCTGTATGGTTTCCAAAACTGGTTTTAAGGTTGCTCTCATCCTAAGTGTCTGTCTTGATAGGTCCGGTAACAGCCGTATTGTTGAACCTTCATAATCAAGTGGGCCTTTTCTCCATGCGTTTTTCATAATTCTTTCCTTAATTGAAAAGTAATGGATCCTTATAAGGACGTCCTGGGGAAAGTCTGTTCCCATGCTTCTGGGGGCTTTAACCCGATGGACTCGGTTTATTTCTATCTCCTCATTTTGCGTGGTTTCTAAGAATATATTTAATATAGCCATTACTTTAGTTTTTAAATCTGGGCCTTGCACTGCGTCCGTTAACCCCCGAAGGCGTATATTGTTCCTTCTGTTTCTGTTCTCCCCATCGTCTTGTTGGAGTTTCAAGATCAGTAATTGCCTAGCAAAATTTTTATGTGTGTCTTCCATATGAACCACTCTAGCATTTAAAGCGTTTGTCTCCACTTCCACCGTTTCTATTTTTTTAGACATTGCATCCATCTGTCCTTTAAGAGAATTGATTTCTTGTGTCAATGCCAGGACAATTGAGGATGCCATTTCCGACATGTCCTGTTTTGTGGGTATAGCTGCCAATAAGTCTTTCAACTCCACGTTTAAACTGTCCTGTGTTCGGGAGTTTTGGGGGGTAGGGGAGTCAGTTCTCTGCGTGTTTTTGTCCGTCCCTTGCTGATTGAGGTTCCCTAATGGGATTTCAGCAGGTTCCCGTTGATTACTGCCAGTTTTTTTTGAGGCATTTATATTAGCCGACCCCGAGCGTGTCTGTGCCATTTTGGAATAAGAAACACTTTCTTCTTGTGTGGTGGGGGTTCGAATAAAGTACTGAGAAATGTCTGTATGTCTCACCGGCGTGTTAACAGCCGCTCTCTCCCCTTCCCCACTCATAGACCAGAATACAGCTTTTGTCCACCCGGTGTATTGCTTCGGCTGTTTTCTCAGGAGTCAGTTCCCCCTTTTAGAGAAATATTATTTTAAGGAAATTCACTTACAGTTCCGAAGTGATGTCTGGGGCTGCTTCTGATCACCTTGGCATCAGACTCTCCTCTAACTAGGTACGGCTCGCTGCGGACCTCCAGGGATCGATTCGGCTCTGTGTTTAACAGCAGGGCGATACGGATCCCGGGTTGCTCCTTTGGCTCACCAGGCTGTCTGACTCCCGTTCTCTCCCCTCACTCCTCTGGATTGAGCAACCGCTGTGTCCTGTAGGGAACGCCGGCTTCTTTCCCCAGAGCGGCCGCTCACCAGCGCACACGGAGCCCCGCCACGAGTTGTCTCACGGCGCCATATCCTCAGCCACGCCCCTTACAGGGAGGATCTTCTGCCCAGCAGCCCATTCACCACCTGTGATGTAATTTAGTTATCTTGCAAACCTGGCCTGTTAGTGGGCCACGAGGACCGGAGTTGAGGACCACTGATATAGGGGACAAAAAGGTGATTTTTTTTTTTTTAGGTGATAGGTTCTCTTCTGTCCTCCAATGAAGTTCTCACCTGTCCTCCAATTAAGTTAACGGGGTGCAGATCATACTCCATTAGCTTCTTTCCCGACCATACTTGCTGGGGAAAGTGACATCGTCATAAACAGGAAGGGGAGATCAGTGAATGTACATTATCTGATCTCCTTCCTTCTTCCTGGCAGAACCCACCATGTTGGTGGGGAGGCTGGTCCATGGGGGTTGGGGGTTAAGGGGAACAACATACAGTATATATTGTGAAAGCGATCTGGTGTCAATTTACACACATTCATGGTGACTGCAGTGTCTATTTACTGGTGGTGGCTGTAAAAGGTTTATAGGCATTGTACCCTTTCAAATCCTTTTGTTATTTTAAAGCGGAGTTCCACCTAAAAGTGGAACTTCCGCTCATTTGCTTCCTCCCCCCCTCCGGTGCCACATTTGGTACCTTTCAGGGGGGAGGGGGGAATGGGTACCTGTTTTTGACAGGTACCCTTCCCCAGTTCCGGGAGGCGGCGCCGGCCCTCTGGGGTTTGGCCCCCTCCTCCTTCCCCCGCCATCGAGCCAATCCGAATGCGCAGCGCACTTCGCGCATGTGCATTAGGGACCCACCTGTGCAGCTACAAGGCTTCACTGCCGGGTTCCCTCACTGGCAATGGTGGCGGCAGCACCCGACAGCCGATGGAAACTATAATAAAAGTAAGCAGCTACAGTATGTGTAGTTGCTGACTTTTAATTTCTGGAGGGGGAGAGGGGAGGTTGGAACAGCGCTTTAATTAGGTATTAGAGTAAATAAATTGATGAGAATTGCACTCCAATCTGTGCTCTTCCAAGTCACTTTATGGAATCATCTGTAATTCATTTACAGCCATATCTTAACCCGAAACACCATCAGCTCCTTGATGTGTTTCAGCACACAGTGGCTTGATCATTGTCATTCCCTGTGCTGCTTGTTTGCCTTACCTTGTAATGGTGGGCTCACATGTTGTGGCTGCAGTTTGTAGTGTCAAGGTTAATCGATTCCCTTATGTCCATGTATTCACTTATCTAGTATGTCCCTATTCTCCAAGATGCAAGACAACTTATTGTTCCAGGTCACGCAAGCAATGCCTTGCCATATCTCAGTTTTGCTTCACAAATGTGGGAGCGGTAATATGATGAAGACACGTCTCTTCTCACTGTGTCTGTTTCATATCTAATTACTAATTTTCACCTGCCAAACACTAGACTGAGAGACCCAGGAATTGTGGGATATATAGTTTCTTCACAAATAAACGTCAGTGTAGACAGAGGTCATGCATTAATCTGTACATTGCCATACCCCATGCCTCATGTTTGAACACTATTATATCCGATCATTGTACATCCTATATAGAAGAAAAATACAAGCTGCAGGCAGGAAGGTTTATATTTCATTTAAAACCTCTTTTTCACGGTTTGCTTCCTATGTGATCGTCTGGACAGGACATTAGGCAAATTGTTCCAACAGGAATATAGACAGCAAAAATGGCACTCATTTTAATAAAGAGGCAACATGCCCAAAGACAGCAATACAAACCAGACAGAGGTTCTAATTCCTCCTCGCTCTTTTGAAAACAAAGGACATTTTTGAACTTTAACCTGTTACAATAAAGAAGTATTCTGTTAATGTATAACATGATAGGTTGCATCTTACCTTTCTTTGTAAAGGGAAATTGTTTCCTTAGAGAAAGATCTCTGTAGCTCATTTAAAACTTGATGAATGCATGTCTCTATCTGCAGAAAATAAGCTCGTGATTATTTTATACTTTTATTTAAAAGGGAGCTATAATAATTTGGGTACAATTTTATTGTTATGCATTTGTAAACTTTTATGTAAATATTTTATTTAGAAAAAGGCATCTAATACAGGGTACACCCTTGACTGTATTTACATAGCATTTTGGGTTTCCTAAACAGTGGCTACAGTAGTAGTTTCACCTTTGTCACTGTCTATTCGTCTATCTCTGAAGCACCATACAGGGCAGTAAAGCCTCGTACACACGCATTGAAAATCGGCAGGGAATTTTCGTCCGACGACCAATCTGCCGATTTTCGGCTTGTTAGTATGATGCTTCCGACAACTGACTCCGACTCCTCTGACTCCGTCAAAACACGGCCGATTTTCATGCAGTCAGTACAGATTTCGACAGGGAAAAATCTGATGAGCAAGTCTGGGCATGCTCAGAGAAGAAAGAACACAAAGAAAGCAAACCAACACATTACATCACTTCTGAAGTAGAATTTGGTTGGGCGAGAAAATTTGTGTGCAGTCTAGGCACATTCCAACCAACAAAACACCACTCTGGACAAAAGACGGACGATCAGTCAGCTGATAATCGTTGCGTATGTACGGGGCTTAAGGGAGAGAGGTAATGCCACTTCTCTTAACCACTTAAGCCCCGGAAGATTTTACCCCCCTTCCTGACCAGGGCCTATTTTGCGATTCGGCACTACGTGACTTTAACGGACAATTGCACGGTCGTGCGACGCTGTACCTAAACAAATTTGACGTCTTTTTTTTCCCACAAACAGAGCTTTCTTTTGGTGGTATTTGATCACCTGTGCGATTTTTTGATCATGCGCTATAAAAAAAAAAAGAGCATCAATTTTGCAAAAATAACAATATTTTTCAAATTTTTTTATATGAAATCCCCCCCAAAAAAATGTAAAAATCTAAATTTTTTAACATTTTCGGCCAATTTGTTTTATGCTACATATGTTTGGTAAAAAAAAAAATCACAAAAAGCGTATTTTGATTGGTTTGCGCAAAAGTTATCGCGTTTACTAACAAAGGGAAAGATTTTTGTCATTTTTGTTGTTTTTTTTTTAACGCGTAATGGCGGCGATCTACGATTTTTTTTGCGGTACTGCGACATTGCGGCGACAGATCGGACCCTTGACTGACATTTTTTGGGGTTACCAGTGACATTTCTACAGTAATCAGTGCTATACATATGCACTGTTACTGTAAAATTACACTGGCAGTGAAGGGGTTAACTTTTTTTGAGAGGGAGGGGTTATGTGTGTCCCTAGGGGTGTGATTCTAACTGTGATTGGCTGTGGCTTGAGGTGTAGGAACAGTGATCAACAGTCCTACATAGTAGAACCGTATGATCACTATTCCTACACAGGGAGAATGACAGGCGGCTTGTTTACATCAGCCGCCTGCCTTTCTCCCTCTGCACCGACGATCGCCGAGTGACATCGGGTCCGCCGGTCACACGCGCGGGGGGGTGCGGGGGCGCGTGCTCGCTCCCTAGACCCTCACAGGCTAGCGACGTAGTACTACGTCGCTCTGCCTGTGAGAGGCTGACTGCCGACGTAAATAGACGTGCGGCAGTCAGCAAGTAGTTAATATGGTATTCAGCTCCCTAAAAACAATTTTCTCAAGCAAATCTTGGTTAGCCTGGTAAACATGTAAAAAGAGTCTAGAGCTCAATATAACTGGAAATGGTAAATATGAAATATTCTAAAAATATACCTGTATATATCTTTTTAACCACCTGTCTACTGGTCACTTTCACCCCCTTTCTGCCCAGGCCGATTTTCAGCTTTCAGCACTGTCACACTTTGAATGACAATTGCGCAGACCTGCAACACTGTACCCAAATAATGTAAAAAAAATATACTTTTCATAGTTTTTTATGAAATTTTGCAAACAGGTAATTTTTCTCCTTCACTGATGGGCACTAGTAGGTGGCACTGATGGGCTCTAATAGGTGGCACTGTTGGGCACTGATTAGGCTGCATTAAAAGGTTGCACTGATAGGCTCAGTCAAGTGGCACTGATGGGCACTGATAGGCAGTACTAATAGGTGACACTGATGAGGAAGCACTGATGGGCACTGATTGGCAGCACTGGTGGGCACTGTTGGGACTGCACTGATAATCAGGACACTGATAACCAGTGCCCTGATTATCAGTGCTGATGGTCCTTTAACACAAGGCAATTATCGGCTCTCTTCTTCTTTCCTCACGCTGTCAGCATGAGGACAGAAAAGCCGATAATCAGTTTGTGTTTACATCCATGATCTGCTGTCATTGGACACAGCTATTCACGTGGTAAAGGGGTCCACTGTGATTGGCTCTATACCCCGATCTGTGATTAGCTGAGTCCCAGCAAAGTAAGCCTGCACTGTAGCCATCTTTCAGGTGTAGTGCAGGCAGGAAGGGGTTAAAATGTACACTCATCGGCCACTTGATTAGGTACACCTGTTCAATTGCTTGGAAACACAAATTGCTAATCAGCCAATCACATGGCAGAAACTCAATGCATTTTGGCATCTAGACGTGGTAAAGACAACTTGCTTAAGTTCAAACTTCAATGCAACAGATTGGGGAAGAAAGGGGATTTTGAATGTGGCATGGTTGTTGGTGCCAGAAGGGCTGGTCTGAGTGTTTCAAAAACTGCTGATCTACAGGGTTTTTTTATGCACAACCATCTCTCCAGTTTACAGAGAATGATCAGAAAAGGAGAAAATATCCAGTGAGCGGCAGTTGTGTGGACGAAAATGCCTTGTTGATGTCAGAGGTCTGAGGAGAATGAGCAGACTGGTTTGAGACGATAGAAAGGCAACAGTAATTCAAATAACCACTTGTTACAACCAAGGTATGCAGAATACCATCTCTGAACGCACAACACTGAATGAACCTTGAAGCAGATGGGCTACAGCAGCAGAAGACTACACCGGTTGCCACTCCTGTCAGCTAAGAACAGGAAACCGAGGCTACCATTTGCACAGGCCCACCAAAATTGGACAATAGAAGATTGGAAAAACGTTGCCTGGTCTGATGAGTCTCGATTTCAGCGGCGACATTCAGATGGTAGGGTCAGAGTTTGGCGTAAACAACATGAAAGCATGGATCCATCCTGCATTGTATTAACGGTTTAGGCATAATGGTGTGGAGGATATTTTCTTGGCACACTTTGGGCCCCTTAGTACCAATTGAGCAATGTTTAAATGCCACGGCCTATTTGAGTAGCATTGCTGACCATGTCCATCCCTTTATGACTACAGTGTACCCATCTTCTAATGGCTCCTTCCAGCAGGATAATGCACCATGTCACAAAGCTGACATCATCTCAAACTGGATATGACAATGAGGTCACTGTACTCCATTGGTCTCCTTAGTCACCAGATCTCAATCTAATAGAGCACCTTTGGGATGTGATGGAACAGGAGAGTTGCATCATAGATGTGCACCTGACAAATCTGCAGTACTACGTGATGCTATCATGTCAATATGGACCAAAATCTCTGAGGAATGTTTCCAACACCTTGTTGAATCTATACCACGATGAATTAAGGCAGTTATGAAGGCAAAAGAGGGTGCAACCTGGTACTAGCAAGGTGCAGGGCTGTTGTTAGAAATCACAGGCCCCCAAACAGCCTCTCCAAATCCCCCATTACATTTCCCAACACAGATAGCTGCCCATCCCCCTTACCTAACTTACAGGGGGAAGCCACTTAAAGCCAGGAGGAGGTGCGCTGTGTTGTGCTCTCCCCTCCTATCAAAAGAGCGCTGGTCTATACAGCACATGAGACCGGATCGCTCTTACTGTAAATCGCATTGTACTCACACACCGCCCCCTATCTCCTCCAAAGGCTGCTCACCTCCTGGAGTACAGTGTGATCTACAGTAAGAGCGATCCGGTCTCATGCGCTGTATAGAGGATCTTCTGATTGGAGGCAGACCACAACACAGCGCACCTCATCTCAGCTCTTTACTCTGCCCCTTCTCTATTGGCTCCAGGCTGCCGTCTCCTTGTCCTGGCTGTGAGTGTGGGAGGGAGCGGGGGCAGAAGAAGGGGCTTAGCGGCAGCCAGCCAGGGGGGCAGAACCCACCCCAGCACCCCCTAAATTCAGTCATGTGTGTTTCTCACCAAGCGACTTAAAGCCAAAGGGAGGGAGAGGGTGAGAAACCGGCTTTTAGTTGCTGGGTGAGAAACACAGAGGACATTGTTCCTTCTCTGCTCCACTGATCCTCCTGCTGTCCGGGCCCACTACAGGAGGACTGGTGGTCCCCCCTATCAGTGGCCCTGGCAAGGTGTACCTAATAAAGTGGCTCTTGAGTGTATGTTGATCATGAACTTGATAGCACATAACACACTTTACATTCTATGTACTGTATGTGAAAGCCTAAAAGACAGGGACATCTTGGGGCCTATTTACACCATCATTGTTTTACCACAGCTCATAGTAGCACACCATGCATTCTATAGTGCATTAAGGTGCCATTAATCTTCAGTGCCACCCCAACATATTTCCAGAAAGCTTTGTCACAGACAGCACCCTGTAAAAATGGAGTATTATCTTCTTGATTTCATGCATTGAGGTGCAGTATAGTGCATTCATTTTCAATGGGCTACATAATACATGATGCCTTAATGCGCAAAAACATTGTGGCATTGAAGTGCATTGTAGCATACTGCTTTCTGTTATGAATGCAGTGCTGTATCTTGGCCTAGGCCGGCAAAGCCCAGGCCTAGGGCGGCACTTTGCAGGGGGGCAGCAAAAAAGCTGCACACCGCATGAAAAAAAAAAAACAATCTCCTCCCGGCTCCCGCACAAAAAGGGTCCCCGCCGGCTAGCGCTACACTTTTAGTTTAGTGCCAGTATTATGGGGCGAATTGGGCCAGAGGGCAGGGTCCAGGAGGCAAATCAGTCTGGCACCCCAATAAAGCAGTTACACTGTTACCTGCTGGTATGATAGGCTGCACTAATGGGCATTGATAGGCTACACTGGTGGCCACTGATGGGGCTGTATTGATGGCCACTGATGAGGCCACACTGATATGCTGCACTGATGAGGCTGTACTGATGGGCAGTAATGAGGTGGCACTGATGGGCTCTGATGAGGCTGAACTTATGGGAGCTGATAAGGTTATGCTGATGGGCACAGATAGACTGTGGTTGTGGTCTGTGATGTACAGATTACAGGGCGGGTCATAAACAGGAAGGGGTGGGGCCTTTACAGGAAGGGGTGGGTCATATTTAAATTAGGGGGTGCACAAACTTAGTCAGGCCTAGGGCAGCACAAAACCTAAATGCACCACTGTATGAATGGACCCCTAGAGGCCCTCACTGACTAATGATCATGAGCTCACAAACTGTTTGCTTACATTATAAGTGAAGCCAACTGATACTACAGTACAGTATATCATGTTTATCTCATACTTGTGTGTCAACAAACCTACCTTATTTTTTAGATTTTCAATGGTATCGCTATAAGCTGGCTCCAGTAGATATTTTTTCATATTTTCTTTACAAAGAGTTTCAAAGGACTTCATTAAGGTGTTTTCATTAAAAGATGTTCTTGTCATTCCAAGAAAACTATTGTAAAATGGGAAAAAGGAATTGCAACAGCTAAATAAAATCATGTGCTTTCCGTAGAAAAAAATCAACATCATCCTTCCTCTGTGCAGAAGAAACTGTTATTCCAAAGCTTTTAGATGTCACTAAGCAGGAACGAATTACATTACTAGTTGAAGTCCATATGTAGATCCAGGGGTGGACTGACAACTCATGGGGCCCCCGGGCAATCAGAGATCATGGGGCCCCCTGTGTCCACACTCAAGCCACACAAAGCCCCACCTACAAATTGCAGCTCAGCCGCATAGAGTGGGCATTTAAATATCTACCACAGCATAGCCTGCATGGAAGGTCCTGGCTTCTTTCTGTAGTGTGTAGCCTCTCATGGGGCCCCCTACTGACCCTGGGCCCTCGGGCAGTGCCCTAATCCCCAAATGGTCAGTCCGCCCCTGGGTAGATCCCTGCTACTCTACATCTGTACTTGACATCTTTTGAAATGGGTTTTTTAATGACTAAAAAGCTCCAGTCAAAACTAAAGAAGACATTTTCTCCAATAGTCCCTACATACTTGTACAACATTTTATATGTTGATCTTTCAGATAGGTCAGTAGTGATTTATAATACAGATGTCCCAGAAGGATAGAGAGGAAGGACATGCTGGGGTGAGGTAGTTTAGGAAGTGGTGTTAAGTGCCAGCATATGTCAGAAGTAAAGTGTAGCAGGAAATAAAATGAAAAAAAAAAAAAAAACATTGGAGCAGAAAAGACTATAGAAGCTTATAAAAGAAAGAGAAAGCATTGAAGACTAGAGATGGCCTTGCGGTTCGCGGCAAATTTTGCTTGTTCGCTACCCGCCAATTTTGCGAACACATGGCGTTGTTCGCGGCAGCCATATTAGTTTACATTGGGGAGAACTTTGACCCATGACACAGCCGTCAGATGGAACGGGACAGCTAATTGAAACATTTCAGCACATGGACATGCCCTATAAATAGACCTGAGCAGGCGGCCATTTCACATTCTGCTTTTTGTCAGCGTAGGGAAAGGTCTGCCGTGTTCATGAGGGAGAGATTGCCAGACACAAATAGCTCTGTTAAGATCCACAAAAGTCCTTTTCAGGGCTGGTATTTTGGTATAGGTCTACTGCAGTCTCTTTTGAGTTTAGGGACAGGTATCCAGTCTGTGCTTTAGGCACAGTTAGAGATCTGCAGTGACACAAATCGCTCTGTTAATGTACACAAAAGTCATTTAAAGGGCTGGAATTTTTTTGGTATAGGTGTGCAGTTTCTGTTCAGTTTAGGGACAGGTATCCAGTGTGCTCTAGGGACAGATCTGCAGTGACACAGATCGCTCTGTTAATGTCCACAAAAGTAATATAAAGGGCTGCAATTTTTTTGGTATTGGTGTGCAGTGCACTATATAGGGGTGTAATCCACGGTATAATATACTTTGTAATATAGAAAGCATATTCTAGTGGATTTGTATTGTGCACTGTGCAGCATTGTGACTGGTGTGGTGACTGAGCGTTGCTGCAGCAATACTACAAACAGTGACAAAAGCACTTTTAATTTATTATAACTAGTGTGATAGACCAGTGGCCCCCCAATACCACATATTGAAGTGGGGTGTTATCTGAGTATACTTTTACAAGTGTAGTTTAGTCCTGCAAAAATGTGGCCTCTTTTGCTGTGTGTAACTCTGTTACACACAGTGACAACAGTTACTGGCCAATTATTTGTAGAACTGGTGTAATAAACCTGTGGCCCCCCAATACCACAGATTGAAGTGGGGTGTTATCTGAGTATACTTTTTCAAGTGTATTTGTGTCCTGCAACAATATTGCCTCTTTTGCTGTGTTAAGTCTGATACACACAGTGCCAAACTCCCTGGCCAATTTTTTGAACAACTGGTGTGATAAACCAGTGGCCCCCCAATACCTCATATTGAAGTGGGGTGTTATCTGAGTATACTTTTACAAGTGTATTTGTGTCCTGCAACAAGTATGCGGCCGCAGGCCGGTATTTGTGGGAGGAGCTAGCGGGCTTTATAGCGCCGCCCCTCCCCTTGACCGGCCTGCTGCCTCGGATCGTCACTGGTCAGGTGTTTCCAGTGATCACCTGACGTCGGATCTCGCTGTTCCTCCTCGTGGACCGGACGTCCGGTCGGGTCGTGCAGCAGGAAGCGCTGCTCGCCGAGCTCCTCTTCCACAGCGCAGCCTCTGACAAGTTGCCTGGCTCTCCCTCCGCTGGTATCCTGTCCGGCTCCCCTGCGTTTGGCCACCGTCTGCTCTGCTGCTTCTGTCGGCCACTCCGCTGCTTTCTCCCCGCTGTTCAGCAGGAGGTCAGGTACGGCAGGGTATGGGGGGGAGGGGGGGGGGGTTGGCATCTTCCTGCACACACTGCCTGCCTCCCTGTAGGCCACGGCTATTTTTTCTCCACATACGGTCCTGCACACACTGCCTGCCTTCCTGCAAGGCCACGGCTACCTCCATACACAGTCTCATGCACACACTGCCTGCCTTTCCACTAGGCCACGGCTACTTCACATTCATGTGTCTCTACTCTCATTTCAGCCTCCGTCAGCTTGTCTCCCCCATATCATGTTCCCTGCTTTGTTCCTGGTTGTCACGGCTGTCATTGCTTTGGGGGGGGGTGGCCCGGTCTTACCAGAGGAAGGGGGGGGGGGTTGGTATGTGAGGGTTGGTGGGAGGGGGGGGGTGGGGGGTCTCATGGCTCGCAGGGTGTGCATGTTCTGTTAGGTTCCTCATGATGTTCTCCAGTGGGGGGTCTGGGTGACCCCCCCCTATTTGTTGACCATTTTCCTTTTTCCTTCAGGTTCTCACCATGTCCTTCAATACCGGCATCAGGTACTACTTCAGGTTCAGGTTCCTTGTGTACCTCACGGCTCCACTCATTTTTTAGTCTTCACAGACGCTACCCTGGCGTCGCCCATAGACACTGGTAGGCTTTCTGTCATTTGCCCCCACCACACTTAGTCATCTTTGTCTGGTTGCCCGGTGGTCAGCCCCTTCCAGGTTCTTCAGGCTCTTACACTCCTCATGTGCTTCACCTGCGGTTGCTTTGGTTTCCGTGCTCCGTCACGGCTTCATCACCTCCACGCACATACCACATTTTCATGTTGTCCGTCTTTCTTGTCGTCACTGTCTTTTTCTGCGTCACTTCAGCTGTATGGTTCTGTCATGTATTGCCCCCCCCCCCCTTGTAGGGCAAGTCAACTGGCTGTTAGGGTTCAGGCGCTGGCCTTAGACCCCCCCCCCCTTCGTAGCCGGTCCCGCGAGGCCAACCTCCCAATCTCGTCGGAGATTATTTCGCCCCACGGGCCAAACCAAAGCTAGCGCCTCGCTCCACCCTTCTCATGGGGTTTATAGTTAGGGCCTCACCTGTCACGGCCACACGTTTTGATTCTTTTACTGTCACCGAGAGGCCATCTTTCCCGCCACCACGTCTGTGGCTCACGCCCCTCGCCCAAATCATAGGTAGAGCCTCTCACCGGCCGCTTGGCATCTAGCAGGGCCTCACCTGTCACGGGGTAGTTAAGTTTTTCGCCTCTGGGCTCTAGCTAGCCAGCCAGTGGTTCTCCTATACGTTACGGTCGTTAATCGGTCTTGGGCGTTCTACTTTTTTCTGTTTCCTTCTACAGCGGGCCTCAAGGAGCCACCCTGGAAGATGGATTTTCCTCCCCCTCCACGCCAGCCAGGATCAGCACCCCTGTCAGGTCCGGTACCCCCAGGGGTCGTCGGGTTCCTTCTCTGCTGGGCTCTTACGGGTCTTGGACTATTCCGAAAATCTCGGCGGTCCTACGCCAGAAGGGTATCTCGTTCCCGGCCACTGCAAGAAAAGCGGAGCTGTTCAGATTGATGATGGAACATCCAGAAGATCCGGGACTGGGCACCAGCTCTCAGGGCTGTTCATCTGCCATACAGGGAACCCTGGACTCCATCCTATCTTCCCTACAGTCCATCGGCGATAGACTGACTAAGCTGGAGGACGCCAGTCCGGCCCAAGGGGGCCCCCCTCCTTCCTTGCCGGTCCCAACCCCAGTTCCTGCTAGTGATCAGGGTAGGCCCCCAGTTCCCATCTTGCCTTCTTCCACGGTTTCTCCTATTATCACCCCGGCCCACTTGGTCCCCGCGGCTCTCCGCAAGGATATCTTGGAGGGGAAGGATGTCAACCTAGTGGCTCTCCTCATTGCCTCCCAGGACATGGTCGAAAGTAAGGTCTACAATTACGGTGATTTGTCCGTAGTCATGAAGGCCAGGGACCCCCGGCTTAATAAGAAGCTCACTATCCCCGAGTTTGTCCTGGCCTTCGGCATCTACAGGGACGTTTTATGTTCCGTTTACCCGCAGCGGCGGGAAGAGTTAGATCTCTACTTGCATAAGATAGTGGATTTAGGGCACAAATACGGGGGTTTTACCTTCTTCGACTTTCATAAGTCAGTCTCGGCCAAGGCGGCGGCAGCCTTGGCTCAATTCAATGTTCGTGTGGATTGGAGTCTACTGGATACCGAGCTCTTCTGCAGGCACTTCGCAGGCTTGGCACCTCCCTCCTGTGCCACATGCTCCTCCACTTCACATTCTGCCAGCCTTTGCCCCATGGAGGCTGTATCCTCCCCGGCCGGGGTCCCAGGGGGGGGGGCTGGCAGGTCAGAGCAGCGTGGCCTTAGGGATAAGCTGGGTCGTCCCATAGTGTTCTTAGGTAAAGCCCAGGTTTGCAATAATTTCAATGGGGGGGCGTGCAGCTTCAGTGCTTGCAGGCTGCTCCATGTCTGCTCCATCTGTTTCAGGGCTCACACAAAATCCATGTGTCCATCCAAGATGTACCCTAAACAATGACTAACCGGGGTCAAGGTCGAGGTGCTGGAGTTTTACCTGCAGGCTCATCCGTCTCCACACCTGGTGGAGTATCTGATTCAGGGGTTCTTGGGTGGGTTCCACACGGGGCTGGTGTCTCTTCCCACGGGGACTCTGGAATGTCCCAATTTACTGTCGGCCACGGAGGACCCGGAGTCGGTAGATCTACTACTTGAGAAGGAAGTGCAGGAGGGGTTCATGTTAGGCCCCTTCCCGGCCCCCCCCTTCTCCTCTTGGCGTACCAACCCGATCGGTATTGCCACAAGCAAATTCACCAATAAAAAACGCTTGATTATCGACATGTCGGCTCCTCATTCTTCCACCAACCCCAGCCTTAATTCCCTTATTCCTTCGGCCGAGTTCTCACTCCACTATGCTACCGTGGACAATGCCATCCAGGCCATTTTAGGGGCTGGCAGGGCTGCCTGGCTCAGTAAAACGGATATTGCCAATGCCTTCAAACTGCTGCCTATTCACCCCTCCTTATGGCACATCCACGGTGTAAAGTGGAGGGAGAAATATTATTTCGCTTGCAGGCTGACTTTTGGGTCTAAAAGCAGCCCCAAGATTTTTGATACCTTTGCTGAGACGCTCTGCTGGCTCCTTCTGAATGTCTCCAGGTGCCCCTCGGTGTTGCACTACCTTGATGATTTTTTGTTGGTCGAGGATAGCAACTGCACGCCGGTCAGTCTAAATAGTACCTTGGCCTTATTTTCCACCTTAGGGGTTCCCCTGTCACCAGGCAAAACGGTCGGTCCGGTCACCAGGCTGGATTTCTTGGGGATTACCCTGGATTCTGTCTCCATGCAGTCCAGCCTCCCTGTGGACAAACTTGAACGTATTCGTGGGGTGGTAGGCAGGTTCCTGGAACTAGGGACTTTTTCCAGGAAGGAGTTGCAGTCCTTGATCGGGTCATTAAATTTTGCCATGCGTATCATACCCCAGGGCAGGTCCTTTATCTCTCGGTTGCTGCGGCTGTTGCCAGGTCTTCCGGAGGGTGTCATCTCCCACTTGGATCCCCCTGCCAGGGCGGACCTGGGTATGTGGGTTGAGTTCCTGGAAAGCTGGAACGGTATCTCCATGTTCATCCCGCCCATCTCTGCCCAGTCCCCTGTGTTTTGGACGGATGCGGCCGCCAGTACCGGGTTCGCAGCCATCTTCGGGGATTCATGGTTCAGGGATAGTTGGCCGGCTGAGTCTCTAGCCTTACCTGCTTTCCGGGAGACCTCAGCGCTGTTTGAATTATACCCTATTGTGGCAGCTGCTGTCACCTGGGGTAGGTACTGGTCAGGGAAGGCAGTCAAATGTTTCAGTGATAACATGGCTGCTTGTGATATCATCAACAAAGGCCGTTCATCGTCCCTGACTATTATGAGGCTGGTCCGCAGGCTGACCTTGGTAGCCGCCACTTACCAGTTTTTTCTTTTCTGTGAGCACATTCCGGGTCATACCAACTTAGCCGCTGACGCTCTTTCCCGCTCCAAATTGCAGGTTTTCTTCACTCTCCACCCGACGGCCGACAGATGTCCCACGCGGACCCCGGAGTTCAAGGATCTGCTCCTGGACTAGCCCGCATCATGGCGCATGGACGGGAGTTGGCCCGTATGGCTCTGTCATCCAACACCAGGAAGGCTTATGACCGAGCCTTGACCATCTTCCAAAGGTTTTTAGTGGAATTTGGGTTGGTTGACCAGTCAGTGCAGACCATGGTCGCCTTCGCTGCTTTTTGCCACCTCCAACTCAAGCTATCTGTCAGTACTATTAAACTATATCTGGCGGGTGTTCAACACCACGTTCTGACGCACCATCCAAACTCCTTGCCTTTCCTCCGGGCATATCCTCTGAAGAGCCTCCTGAAGGGCATTGGCAGGTTGGATCACCGTTCCCCCATCAGGCGGCTGCCGTTAGATGGGGTGAAATTTAGGGCCCTCTCCAACTTACTGGACACGTCGCCCTTTGAGCCATACACGAATGCTGTGGTCAAAGCGGCAATGTATCTGGCTTTCTACGGTTTTCTCAGACCCGGGGAGTTTTCGGTAGCTTCCGCAGCTGAGGGGCGGTTGTGTCTCCTCAAGCAAGATCTCGTCAAATGGGGGGATCATTATGTTTTGACACTGCAGAGCACCAAGACCAGGCAGGTGGGCCACCCCGTTACCATCCCGTTTTACCCATCTGGGAATCTTTGGTGCCCGGTCAGAGTGTTGGATGTTTTCGTGGCTCAGACCCTGAGCAGTCCCAGCCATGCACCGCTCTTTGCGCTCCTGGACGTTCCCCTCACTACGTCCAAATTCATTTTTTACATACGTTCTCTTTGCATCAGACTGGGGTGGGACCCGGCAGCGCACTCTGGCCATTCCTTCCGGATAGGAGCGGCTACGGCTGCTTCAGGGAATAATACGCCAGGCCATATCATTAAAAGGCTTGGTAGGTGGGAGTCGGACGCCTTCCAAGTGTATATACCGCACCCAGAGAGGGAATTGAGATTGGCTTTTCGCAAGCTTGTGTCCTAGATATTTTGAATAAAGTGTGTTGTTTTGCTTACTCTTTTTGCCCTCTTTATTTACAGGCTACCCCCCTTACGTCGGTTCAGGCACACCACACCGACTGTCCTTACCAGGGGGTGACGTCTTTTAGTATTGACCACAAGTATGCGGCCGCAGGCCGGTATTTGTGGGAGGAGCTAGCGGGCTTTATAGCGCCGCCCCTCCCCTTGACCGGCCTGCTGCCTCGGATCGTCACCCCACCCTCCTTCACCCTTTTTTCTCTACCTCTTCCCCTTGGGGGTGCCCTCTTTATTTACAGGCTACCCCCCTTACGTCGGTTCAGGCACACCACACCGACTGTCCTTACCAGGGGGTGACGTCTTTTAGTATTGACCACAATATTGCCTCTTTTGCTGTGTTAAGTCTGATACACACAGTGCCAAACTCCCTGGCCAATTTTTTGAACAACTGGTGTGATAAACTAGTGGCCCCCCAATACCTCATATTGAAGTGGGGTGTTATCTGAGTATACTTTTAAAAGTGTATTTGTGTCCTGCAACAATATTGCCTCTTTTGCTGTGTTAACTCTGATACACACAGTGCCAAACTCCCTGGCCAATTTTTTGAACAACTGGTGTGATAAACCAGTGGCCCCCCAATACCATATATTGAAGTGGGGTGTTATTTAACCTCATACTTTTCTAAGAGTGTGTTTTAGTCCTGCAAAAATTTGGCCTCTTTTGCTGTGTTAACTGTGCTACACACAGTGACAACAGTTACTGGCCAATTATTCAGACTGGCATGGTGCATAGGAGAAGGCGTGGAGCACTTCGGCCTGGTATGTACTCAGTGTCTAAATGTGACCATGCGGATGCAAGTGTAGGGCGGACATTGCGGCAATCTGCTGCAGCGGGAGAGAGTGGAGGTCGACCCAGAAGGTTGAATGTGTCTTGGGAGACCAGGGTCCCTCATGCCCTGTTGGCTGCGGAGTCGGGTCCTTTCATGGCTCGAGGAAGAGGAGTGCTGAGGGTACTTATACAGCTGGACTCTATGCAATCCATCAGTGATGCAGGGTGCAAATGGAGAGAGGCCCGAATGTCCGAGCCAGGATGCATGCAGGTCGTGCGGTACAGGGAGCTGCCACCTGGTGCATTGAAAGCTGCAGCAGCAGAAACAAAGTCTGCTCCTATACAGGCAGAGGGGAGAAGATGGCCAGTGGTGACCGAGGAAGAGTCATTGATGTGGGGTCTCCCAGCATCGGTTTGGATCCTTGGAGGAGGGGATGGATGTTTGGAAGTTAGAGGAAGAGACTGAATGGGACTGGGGGTCCAAAGATCAGAACAGTCCAGCCAGTCTTGGCCCACCTGATAAGGGGACTAGGGATTTAGTGGTGCAAGGTCAGTGCATCAGGAATCTGGGGTTCTGTGAGGCCTATTCTAATTGGGTCCCAGATTTATCCCCACCAAGAAGCTATGCCTGGGCTCGGGATCAAAATGTGGCCTATGCCTGCCTCATTCAGAGAGTGGAGACCCTATACTCCCCACCTGGGAGGGGGAACCGTCAAAGCCCCCCAGACTTTCCAGGATGCAAAGAATGATACAGAAGAAAGTTGCATTGGAGTTTGGGTATGACTATCCATATGCTCCACGGGAGGTCATGCTGGAAATAGAATCCATATGAGAGACATGGTGTGATAAAGCAGTGTGGGATTTTCTTTTTGCCCCAAAACTCCACTTCAACCAATCTAGGATGGACTTATGGAAGACCTTCCAGTTGGTGAAGGCTAACTGGAATCATGGGCAGGCCATTTATGTGGACTGGGTGGAGGTCCGCCACCCAGATGGATCTGGCCAGGCCTGGTCAATCCGTGTGCAGGACAAAGAGGGGAATGTAGTGCGAATTCCCGATCCAGATTATTATTGCTAAAGGACAGACTGCTGAATCTTTTCAAGGCTGACTAGCCTGGGTTCAAAAACTGTGGACTGTCCAGAAGTGTTCAAGTGAACTGTTGCTGGGGCTCAAACCCCATTTCCATTGCCCCTTCCTCTTCTTCACTTACAGGAGGGGTTGAGGGACTTACAAAGTGCCACTTCTGAGTGGACTCATTTCAGAGGGCCGACCCTCTAATTTCTAAAAAAAGAGACTGTAAAAAGTTTTGCCATTATTTCAGTTTGCTATTGAGGAGATCCTTAAGGCCATTGGGCCAGGATCAGACTGTTCTAATCATTTAAAGGACCATATTATGGACTGTTTGGGCCAACAGGCCAAAAGTGGAACAGTGTGAGGCTGCTATCTAAATGAGGATGGAGAACAGCCAGAAGCTTGTTTGGTGGGGGGTGCCCTGGCGCCAGGGACCCCTGAAGGAATTGTTGCCCTCGCAGGTCAGACAGGTTGCTCGGGCTCCAGCAAAGAATGCCTGTCAGAGAAAGACTGGTTGTCACAGTGCTGCAAGCAGAAGGGAAGCTGCAGGCACTGGCCATTGGACATCGCATGTCTTCTTGACAGGTAGACAGTATAAGGTTTAGTGTCGCCTTGGAGGAGTGGCATTAGATCTTCGAGTCAAGACCGGCGGAGAAAAAAGAAGCTTGATGGATCCCTTAGTTAGGGAAGTGTGTGAGAAGGTCGCCTCTGCGCAGAGGATCTTCTCACCGGCCTTAGTTAACAAAAATGTTGCTGATTATTAGTGATGTCGCGAACCTAAAATTCGTGGTTCGCGAACGGCGAACGCGAACATCGGCAAATGTTCGCGAACCGGCGAACCGGGCGAACCGCCATAGACTTCAATAGTGATGGAAAAGTTGTTTCAAGGGGACTAACACCTGGACTGTGGCATGCCGGAGAGGGATCACGCAAAAAAAAGTTCTTAAAAATTATAATTTTTTGATAGAGAGCCAATTATTGGAAAAATTAAAAAAAAATAAAAATAAAAAATTTCTTTGGATTTAGCATCTGGGGGGTCTAAAAAGTGTACCTGTGAAGTTTCAGCTCTGTAGCATGTCCAGAACCCCTAAAAAACAGCATTTTTCTTATATTTTCAGGAATATGGCTTCTCTGCGGCTGGCTTTTTCTCTTGCAGGCATTTAGCGGGCATTTTTTTAGGCAGGCATGTCATTTTTTGTATTTAGTGTCTGGGGGGGTCTAAAAAGTGTACCTGTCAAGTTTCAGCTCTGTAGCATGTCCAGAACCCCTAAAAAACAGCATTTTTCTTATATTTTCAGGAATACGGCTTCTCTGCGGCTGGCTTTTTCTCTTGCAGGCATTTATCGGGCATTTTTTTAGGCAGGCATGTCATTTTTTGTATTTAGTGTCTGGGGGGTCTAAAAAGTGTACCTGTCAAGTTTCAGCTCTGTAGCATGTCCAGAACCCCTAAAAAACAGCATTTTTCTTATATTTTCAGGAATACGGCTTCTCTGCGGCTGGCTTTTTCTCTTGCAGGCATTTATCGGGCATTTTTTTAGGCAGGCATGTCATTTTTTGTATTTAGTGTCTGGGGGGTCACAAAAGTGTACCTGTCAAGTTTCAGCTCTGTAGCATGTCCAGAACCCCTAAAAAACAGCATTTTTCTTATATTTTCAGGAATACGGCTTCTCTGCGGCTGTCTTTTTCTCTTGCAGGCATTTATCGGGCATTTTTTTAGGCAGGCATGTCATTTTTTGTATTTAGTGTCTGGGGGGTCACAAAAGTGTACCTGTCAAGTTTCAGATCTGTAGCATGTCCAGAACCCCTAAAAAACAGCATTTTTCTTATATTTTCAGGAATACGGCTTCTCTGCGGCTGTCTTTTTCTCTTGCAGGCATTTATCGGGCATTTTTTTAGGCAGGCATGTCATTTTTTGTATTTAGTGTCTGGGGGGTCACAAAAGTGTACCTGTCAAGTTTCAGCTCTGTAGCATGTCCAGAACCCCTAAAAAACAGCATTTTTCTTATATTTTCAGGAATATGGCTTCTCTGCGGCTGGCTTTTTCTCTTGCAGGCATTTAGCGGGCATTTTTTTAGGCAGGCATGTCATTTTTTGTATTTAGTGTCTGGGGGGGTCTAAAAAGTGTACCTGTCAAGTTTCAGCTCTGTAGCATGTCCAGAACCCCTAAAAAACAGCATTTTTCTTATATTTTCAGGAATACGGCTTCTCTGCGGCTGGCTTTTTCTCTTGCAGGCATTTATCGGGCATTTTTTTAGGCAGGCATGTCATTTTTTGTATTTAGTGTCTGGGGGGTCTAAAAAGTGTACCTGTCAAGTTTCAGCTCTGTAGCATGTCCAGAACCCCTAAAAAACAGCATTTTTCTTATATTTTCAGGAATACGGCTTCTCTGCGGCTGGCTTTTTCTCTTGCAGGCATTTATCGGGCATTTTTTTAGGCAGGCATGTCATTTTTTGTATTTAGTGTCTGGGGGGTCACAAAAGTGTACCTGTCAAGTTTCAGCTCTGTAGCATGTCCAGAACCCCTAAAAAACAGCATTTTTCTTATATTTTCAGGAATACGGCTTCTCTGCGGCTGTCTTTTTCTCTTGCAGGCATTTATCGGGCATTTTTTTAGGCAGGCATGTCATTTTTTGTATTTAGTGTCTGGGGGGTCACAAAAGTGTACCTGTCAAGTTTCAGATCTGTAGCATGTCCAGAACCCCTAAAAAACAGCATTTTTCTTATATTTTCAGGAATACGGCTTCTCTGCGGCTGTCTTTTTCTCTTGCAGGCATTTATCGGGCATTTTTTTAGGCAGGCATGTCATTTTTTGTATTTAGTGTCTGGGGGGTCACAAAAGTGTACCTGTCAAGTTTCAGCTCTGTAGCATGTCCAGAACCCCTAAAAAACAGCATTTTTCTTATATTTTCAGGAATATGGCTTCTCTGCGGCTGGCTTTTTCTCTTGCAGGCATTTAGCGGGCATTTTTTTAGGCAGGCATGTCATTTTTTGTATTTAGTGTCTGGGGGGGTCTAAAAAGTGTACCTGTCAAGTTTCAGCTCTGTAGCATGTCCAGAACCCCTAAAAAACAGCATTTTTCTTATATTTTCAGGAATACGGCTTCTCTGCGGCTGGCTTTTTCTCTTGCAGGCATTTATCGGGCATTTTTTTAGGCAGGCATGTCATTTTTTGTATTTAGTGTCTGGGGGGTCTAAAAAGTGTACCTGTCAAGTTTCAGCTCTGTAGCATGTCCAGAACCCCTAAAAAACAGCATTTTTCTTATATTTTCAGGAATACGGCTTCTCTGCGGCTGGCTTTTTCTCTTGCAGGCATTTATCGGGCATTTTTTTAGGCAGGCATGTCATTTTTTGTATTTAGTGTCTGGGGGGTCACAAAAGTGTACCTGTCAAGTTTCAGCTCTGTAGCATGTCCAGACCCCCTAAAAAACAGCATTTTTCTTATATTTTCAGGAATACGGCTTCTCTGCGGCTGTCTTTTTCTCTTGCAGGCATTTATCGGGCATTTTTTTAGGCAGGCATGTCATTTTTTGTATTTAGTGTCTGGGGGGTCACAAAAGTGTACCTGTCAAGTTTCAGATCTGTAGCATGTCCAGAACCCCTAAAAAACAGCATTTTTCTTATATTTTCAGGAATACGGCTTCTCTGCGGCTGTCTTTTTCTCTTGCAGGCATTTATCGGGCATTTTTTTAGGCAGGCATGTCATTTTTTGTATTTAGTGTCTGGGGGGTCACAAAAGTGTACCTGTCAAGTTTCAGCTCTGTAGCATGTCCAGAACCCCTAAAAAACAGCATTTTTCTTATATTTTCAGGAATACGGCTTCTCTGCGGCTGTCTTTTTCTCTTGCAGGCATTTATCGGGCATTTTTTTAGGCAGGCATGTCATTTTTTGTATTTAGTGTCTGGGGGGTCACAAAAGTGTACCTGTCAAGTTTCAGCTCTGTAGCATGTCCAGAACCCCTAAAAAACAGCATTTTTCTTATATTTTCAGGAATACGGCTTCTCTGCGGCTGTCTTTTTCTCTTGCAGGCATTTATCGGGCATTTTTTTAGGCAGGCATGTCATTTTTTGTATTTAGTGTCTGGGGGGTCACAAAAGTGTACCTGTCAAGTTTCAGCTCTGTAGCATGTCCAGAACCCCTAAAAAACAGCATTTTTCTTATATTTTCAGGAATATGGCTTCTCTGCGGCTGGCTTTTTCTCTTGCAGGCATTTAGCGGGCATTTTTTTAGGCAGGCATGTCATTTTTTGTATTTAGTGTCTGGGGGGGTCTAAAAAGTGTACCTGTCAAGTTTCAGCTCTGTAGCATGTCCAGAACCCCTAAAAAACAGCATTTTTCTTATATTTTCAGGAATACGGCTTCTCTGCGGCTGGCTTTTTCTCTTGCAGGCATTTATCGGGCATTTTTTTAGGCAGGCATGTCATTTTTTGTATTTAGTGTCTGGGGGGTCTAAAAAGTGTACCTGTCAAGTTTCAGCTCTGTAGCATGTCCAGAACCCCTAAAAAACAGCATTTTTCTTATATTTTCAGGAATACGGCTTCTCTGCGGCTGTCTTTTTCTCTTGCAGGCATTTATCGGGCATTTTTTTAGGCAGGCATGTCATTTTTTGTATTTAGTGTCTGGGGGGTCACAAAAGTGTACCTGTCAAGTTTCAGCTCTGTAGCATGTCCAGAACCCCTAAAAAACAGCATTTTTCTTATATTTTCAGGAATACGGCTTCTCTGCGGCTGTCTTTTTCTCTTGCAGGCATTTATCGGGCATTTTTTTAGGCAGGCATGTCATTTTTTGTATTTAGTGTCTGGGGGGTCACAAAAGTGTACCTGTCAAGTTTCAGCTCTGTAGCATGTCCAGAACCCCTAAAAAACAGCATTTTTCTTATATTTTCAGGAATACGGCTTCTCTGCGGCTGTCTTTTTCTCTTGCAGGCATTTATCGGGCATTTTTTTAGGCAGGCATGTCATTTTTTGTATTTAGTGTCTGGGGGGTCACAAAAGTGTACCTGTCAAGTTTCAGCTCTGTAGCATGTCCAGAACCCCTAAAAAACAGCATTTTTCTTATATTTTCAGGAATACGGCTTCTCTGCGGCTGTCTTTTTCTCTTGCAGGCATTTATCGGGCATTTTTTTAGGTAGGCATGTCATTTTTTGTATTTAGTGTCTGGGGGGTCACAAAAGTGTACCTGTCAAGTTTCAGATCTGTAGCATGTCCAGAACCCCTAAAAAACAGCATTTTTCTTATATTTTCAGGAATACGGCTTCTCTGCGGCTGTCTTTTTCTCTTGCAGGCATTTATCGGGCATTTTTTTAGGCAGGCATGTCATTTTTTGTATTTAGTGTCTGGGGGGTCACAAAAGTGTACCTGTCAAGTTTCAGCTCTGTAGCATGTCCAGAACCCCTAAAAAACAGCATCTTTCTTATATTTTCAGGAATACGGCTTCTCTGCGGCTGTCTTTTTCTCTTGCAGGCATTTATCGGGCATTTTTTTAGGCAGGCATGTCATTTTTTGTATTTAGTGTCTGGGGGGTCACAAAAGTGTACCTGTCAAGTTTCAGATCTGTAGCATGTCCAGAACCCCTAAAAAACAGCATTTTTCTTATATTTTCAGGAATACGGCTTCTCTGCGGCTGTCTTTTTCTCTTGCAGGCATTTATCGGGCATTTTTTTAGGCAGGCATGTCATTTTTTGTATTTAGTGTCTGGGGGGTCACAAAAGTGTACCTGTCAAGTTTCAGCTCTGTAGCATGTCCAGAACCCCTAAAAAACAGCATTTTTCTTATATTTTCAGGAATACGGCTTCTCTGCGGCTGTCTTTTTCTCTTGCAGGCATTTATCGGGCATTTTTTTAGGCAGGCATGTCATTTTTTGTATTTAGTGTCTGGGGGGTCACAAAAGTGTACCTGTCAAGTTTCAGCTCTGTAGCATGTCCAGAACCCCTAAAAAACAGCATTTTTCTTATATTTTCAGGAATACGGCTTCTCTGCGGCTGTCTTTTTCTCTTGCAGGCATTTATCGGGCATTTTTTTAGGCAGGCATGTCATTTTTTGTATTTAGTGTCTGGGGGGTCTAAAAAGTGTACCTGTCAAGTTTCAGCTCTGTAGTATGTCCACAACCCAAAAAAAACAGCATTTTTCTTATGATTTTTAGTAGAAAACTAATGCAGTGTCTTTCCAGCTGTCTTTTTTTCTTTCTGGCAAGCTGAAATATGATATGCCAAGGCAAACATGCCTATCAGTTGAGCTATGACACAGACAACACTGCACACATGGGGAAATATGTAAAACAAAAAACAGGAAAAGGAAATTAGGTGACGGTAACAAAACATGATATTGTGATTGGCCAAATAAAAAGTCACCTCGCGATGAGGTCGCGCCAAAGTCGCGCTAAGTCGCGCCAAAGTCGCACTGGAAGCGACGCTACTTTAGTGGTAGCGGCAGTGTAAACCAGCACTAAAACATCCAGTGTGTGAATACGATCAGGTATGATGTTTTATCGGTCAAGTAGTGTAAGGGTTACGCCCGTTGCCCGCTTCAAAGTGACAGACCAAACTCTGACAGACCAAACTCCCCGTTTAACAGTCAGTCAGTCCATTTGCACAACCGCAAACTCCCAATTTGCACAAGGTTGGATACCAAGCTAGCCATGTCCCGTTCCTTGTCCTCACTGACATCATTGAAGGTCTCTTCCTCCACCCAGCCACATACAACACCAAGGGTCCCCGAAAGGTGAGAACAAGCCCCCTGGGACGCCTGCTGTGGCTGGTATTCCACCTCCTCAAAGCCACCTTCCTCCTCTGACTTCTCTTCTTCAGACTCCTCTCTCTGCGTTGCCACAGGTCCAGCAATTGACAACGACAAGGCTGCTTCTGGTGGTGATGAGGACCACAACTCTTCCTCTTCATGCTCATCTACAGCCTGATCCAGTACTCTTCGCAGGGCACGCTCCAGAAAAAACGCATATGGGATGAGGTCGATGATGTTGCCTTGGGTTCGACTGACCACCAGGGTTGTCATCTCCGCAAAAGGACGCATGAGCCTACAGCCATTGTTCATGAGCATTCAGTAACGCGGCCAAAAAATACCCAGCTCCGCAGAAAGAATGAAAGAAAATGAATGTTTTTTTTTATGAAAAATTATCCTGCGGATCGCTTTTGGTCTGTACACAATGAAGCAACGACCTTATCATCTGGGGTGTGCCAACACAATCCTAGAGGTGATCGCTTCATTGTGATACGCAAGCCCCTTCACCACGACAAGGTAACGATCACGAAGGGGAATTGACACATGTATGTGCCTTTTTTTTTGTTTTTTGTTTTTTTGCAGCCACAGTGTAGCACCAGAGGCCAGAAAAATTAGGCATGTACACATGCATGAAAAAGTAGGTATTGTTGCAGCCGCTGCTGTAGCAGCGGCCTGAAAAATTGAGGTTTTAAGGCAGAAAGTGCACTAAAACATTGCTGCTTGAACCGTAGTTGGTGGCGGAGACGTCACGTAAGTCATCCGGCATGCAGAGAATGATTATATACAGCAGCGTGTGGACCATTTTTAGGCCAAGGCATCTCAGTCATCACCAGGCCTTTTTTAGTCAAATGCATCCCCCACTGTCAGTCCCTTCGGGATCCATGCCTCATTCATCTTAATAAACGTGAGGTAATCAAGACTTTTTTGACCTAGGCGACTTCTCTTCTCAGTGACAATACCTCCTGCTGCGCTGAAGGTCCTTTCTGACAGCACACTTGAAGCGGGGCAGGCCAGAAGTTCAATGGCAAACTGGGATAGCTCAGGCCACAGGTCAAGCCTGCACACCCAGTAGTCAAGGGGTTCATCGCTCCTCAGAGTGTCGATATCTGCAGTTAAGGCAAGGTAGTCTGCTACCTGTCGGTCGAGTCGTTCTCTGAGGGTGGACCCCGAAGGGCTGTGGCGATGCATAGGACTAAAAAAGCTCCGCATGTCCTCCATCAACAAGACGTCTGTAAAGCGTCCTGTCCTTGCCGGCGTGGTTGTGGTGGTAGGAGGAGGATTACTTTCACCTCTTCCCCTGTTGGATTCCCGTTGTGCTGTGACATCACCCTTATACGCTGGTAGAGCATAGTTTTTAACTTATTTTGTAGCTGCTGCATCCTTTGCGACTGCCGGTAATTGGGTAACATGTCACAGACTTTCTGCTTATACCGGGGGTCTAGTAGCGTGGCCACCCAGTACAGGTCGTTCTCCTTCAGCCTTTTTATACGAGGGTCTCTCAACAGGCATGACAGCATGAAAGACCCCATTTGCACAAGGTTGGATGCCGAGCTACTCATGTCCAATTCCTCGTCCTCACTGATGTCATTGAAGGTGTGTTCTTCCCCCCAGCCACGTACAACACCACGGGTACCAGATAGGTGACAACGAGCACCCTGGGATGCCTGCTGTGGTTGGTGTTCCTCCTCCTCAAAGCCACATTCCTCCTCTGACTCCTCTTCCTCACACTCCTCTTCCAGTGTTGCCGCAGGTCCAGCAATCGATGGTAAGGCTGTTTCTGGTGGTGGTGATGGTGACCACAACTCTTCCTCTTCCTCTTCACGCTCATCTACGGCCTGATCCAGCACTCTTCGCAGGGCACGCTCCAGGAAAAAAACATATGGGATGATGTCGCTGATGGTGCCTTCAGTGCGACTCACTAGGTTTGTCACCTCCTCAAAAGGACGCATGAGCCTACAGGCATTGCGCATGAGCGTCCAGTAGCGTGGCAAAAAAATACCCAGCTCCGCAGAGGCTGTCCTAGCACCCCGGTCATACAAATACTCGTTGACCGCTTTTTCTTGTTGGAGCAGGCGGTCGAACATTAGCAGTGTTGAATTCCAACGTGTCGGGCTGTCGCAAATCAAGCGCCTCACTGGCATGTTGTTTCGCCGCTGAATATCTGCAAAGTGCGCCATGGCCGTGTAGGAACGCCTGAAATGGCCACACACCTTCCTGGCCTGCTTGAGGACGTCCTGTAAGCCTGGGTACTTCTGCACAAAACGTTGCACAATCAGATTCAACACATGTGCCATGCACGGCACATGTGTCAACTTGCCCAAATTCAATGCCGCCAACAAATTGCTCCCGTTGTCACACACCACTTTGCCGATCTCCAGTTGGTGCGGGGTCAGCCACTGATCCACCTGTGCATTCAGGGCGGACAGTAGTGCTGGTCCGGTGTGACTCTCTGCTTTCAGGCAAGTCAACCCCAAGACAGCGTGACACTGTCGTATCCGGCATGTGGAATAGCCCCTGGGGAGCTGGGGGGGTGCAGTTGGTGTGGAGCAAGACGCAACAGCAGAAGAGGACTCAGCCGAGGAGGTTAGCAAAGAGGATGGAGTAGGAGGAGTAGAGGAGGTGGCAGCAGGCCTGCCTGCAAGTCGTGGCGGTGTCACCAACTCCTCTGCAGCAGAGCCACGCATTCCATGCTTGGCAGCCGCCAGCAGGTTTACCCAATGCGCAGTGTACGTTATATACCTGCCCTGACCGTGCTTTGCAGACCAGCTATCAGTGGTCAGATGGACCCTTGCCCCAACACTGTGTGCCAGACGTGACATGATTTCTTTTTCCACAATAGAGTACAGGTTGGGGATTGCCTTTTGTGAAAAATAATTTCGGCCGGGTACCTTCCACTGCGGTGTCCCAATAGCGACAAATTTTTTGAAGGCCTCAGACTCCACCAGCTTGTATGGTAAAAGCTGGCGGGCTAAGAGTTCCGACAAGCCAGCTGTCAGACGCCGGGCAAGGGGGTGACTCTGCGAGATTGGCTTTTTGCGCTCAAACATTTCCTTCACAGACACCTGACTGTGGGCAGGTGACGAGCAGGAACTGCTGAAGGTGAGAGGCGGAGGGGCGGGTTGTTGATAGGGGGCATGGAGGACAGCAGTGGTTGACGTGGCTGAAGATGCTGGACCAGGAGGAGGATGGTGGCTTTCAGTTTGTGTGCTGCTTTTACTCATGTGTTGATCCCATAGGCGTTTGTGATGTGAGATCATGTGCCTTCGCAAAGCAGTTGTACCTAGGTGGGTGTTGGACTTCCCACGACTCAGTTTCTTTTGGCACAGGTTACAAATGGCATCGCTGATATCAGAGGCAGACACACAAAAAAAATGCCACACTGCTGAGCTTTGCAAGGACGGCATTCTGGTGGTGGCAACAGCTTGCGTTGATTGGCGTGCTGTCTGGCTGACCCCGGGTGCCGAATCTACATGCTGTCTGACTGCGCCACTAGCTCCTTGCGATGACCTCCTCCCCCTGCTTCCAACTCGTCTCCTCCTCCTCTCTGTCTCCCCATCTGAACTTTCCCCCTCTTCTTCTGCTCTTCGAGCAGGCACCCAGGTGACATCCACAGACACATCGTCATCATCAGCCGCTTCACTTGACAACTCAGCAAAGGCAGCAGCAGCAGGTACAACATCATCATCATCACAATGTACGTCCATGTGTATAATGCTGCCTGACTGAGACATATCCCCGTTATCTACATCCTCTGGCACTAATAGTTGCGCATCACTTATTTCTTCAAACTGATGTGAAAATAACTCCTCTGACGGATCAAGTGAAGCGGCTGTGGTGCTAGTGTTGGTGGTGGTGCCGGCGGGCTGGCGAGTGGTAAATTGAGAGGTGCCCGAAGCTGAGCTGGAGGAGGATGGTGCATTAAGGTTCCGAGCGGAAGCTGTAGACGATTGGGTGTCCTGTGTAAGCCAGTCAACTATGGCCTCAGAATTTTTTGAGTTCAGGGGCTGTGGTGGCCTCTGAACACTGGGCATTATTCTAGAGCCTAAGGAAATCACAGCACCACGACCACGACGGCCCTTGCGGGGTGGCCTGCCTCTGCCTGTCATTTTTTTTTTAATGTGTTGTTACTGTTGTACTATGAGTGCAAGCTGCTGTGCCACCTTATATATCAGTGGTGGGTGGGCAGTGGCACAGTACACTCTCTGTGGACCTGACAGCAGTCACTGGCACCCAGGCAACTGCAATTTAAAAAATATATATATTTTTTTTTACTTTGCAAGCTGCTGTGCCACCTTATATATCAGTGGTGGGTGGGCAGTGGCACAGTACACTCTCTGTGGACCTGACAGCAGTCACTGGCACCCAGACAACTGCAATTTAAAAAATATATATATATTTTTTTACTTTGCAAGCTGCTGTGCCACCTTATATATCAGTGGTGGGTGGGCAGCAGTGGCGTAGCGTGGGTTGTCAGCGCCCGGTGCAAGGTAAGTAGTTTGTGCCCCCTACACAAACCTACTAGACCACTACACAGAACACTACACTGACACCTAAACTGACCTAGCTGACTACTACAGAGACCTACCTTATTCCTACGATGACCTACACGATTACTATACTGACACCTACACAGACCTACCTGACCACTACACAGACCTACCTGACTACTATACTGACACCTACACTGACCTACCTGACCACCACAGAGACCTACCTGATTACTATACTGACACCTACACAGACACCTACTCTGACCACTACACAGACCTACCTGACCAATACACTGACCACTACACTGACCTACCTGTTTCCTGTACTAACCTACCTGATCACTATACTGACAACTACAGAGAGCTGTCTGACTACTACAGAGACCTACCTGTTTCCTACACTAACCTACCTGATTACTATACTATACCTACACTGACACCCACACTGACCCCTACACTGACACCTACACTGACCCCCCCATACACTGACGCCTACATTGACCCCCCCCCATACACTGACACCTAAACTGACCTCCCCCCATACACTGACCCCTACACTGACCCCCCCCATACACTGACACCTACACTGATCCCCCCATACACTGACACCGACACTGACCCCCCCATACACTGACCCCCCATACACTGACACCTACACTAACCCCCTACACTGACCCCCCATACACTGACAACTATACTGACCCCTACACTGACCCCCCCATACACTGACACCTACACTGACCCCCCCATACACTGACACCTACACTGACCCCTACACTGCCCCCCCATACACTGACACCTAAACTGACCTCCCCCCATACACTGATTCTACACTGACCCCCCCCCATACACTGACACCTACACTGATCCCCCCATACACTGACACCTACACTGACCCCCCCATACACTGACCCCCCATACACTGACACCTACACTAACCCCCTACACTGACCCCCCATACACTGACACCTATACTGACCCCTACACTGACCCCCCCATACACTGACACCTACACTGACCCCCCCATACACTGACACCTACACTGATCCCTACACTGACCCCCCCCCCCCATACACTGACACCTACACTGACCCCCCCATACACTGACACCTACACTGACCCCTACACTGCCCCCCCCATACACTGACACCTACACTAACCCCCCCATACACTAACACCTACACTGCCCCCCCATACACTGACACCTACACTGCCCCCCCCATACACTGACACCTACACTGACCCCCCCATACACTGACACCTACACTGACCCCTACACTGCCCCCCCCCATACACTGACACCTACACTAACCCCCCCATACACTAACACCTACACTGCCCCCCCCATACACTGACACCTACACTGACCCCCCAAACACTGACCACCCATACGCTGACCCCCCCCATACACTGACACCTACACTGACCCCCCATACACTGACACCTACACTGACCCCCCATACACTGACACCTACACTGACTGACCCCCCCCCCCATTTCCCTGGGCCCCCGGGGGCAGGCAGCACATTACTTACCTTGTTCTGTGTCCAGACACTGGTGACTTGAGGAAGCGATCCGGAGCAGAGGGGAGAGACTGCGTATCGACGGCCGGCCTGGACAGCAGGGGGAGACTCCGTAAGCTCACAGGCGGAGTGATATCAAGTGCACTCCGCCTGTGGGAGGAGGAGTCATACAGAGGAAGCACACGCCTTCAGTAGAGAGCAGAGCCTGCTTCCTCTGTATGTCTCCTCCTCCCACAGGCGGAGTGCACTTGATATAACTCCGCCTGTGAGCCGGTACTATGTGGGCTCCCTACTCAGTCATTACAGCTGAGCTCACCTCTGACACTGCTGTCCTCAGCCCTGCCGGAATATCGCCCTGTGCTCGCGGGTGTCGGTGAGTGCAGGGCAAAATGCGGGAGACTTGAGATGTCTGTAAAGGGACACTATGATCCTGCGGATGGCGGGCGTGGGATGCGCCCCCCTAAATGTTGCGCCCGGTGCCAGTGGCCCCCCCTGCACCCCCCACGCTACGCCACTGGTGGGCAGTGGCACAGTACACTCTCTGTGGACCTGACAGCAGTCACTGGCACCCAGGCAACTGCAATTTAAAAAAATATATATATATTTTTTACTTTGCAAGCTGCTGTGCCACCTTATATATCAGTGGTGGGTGGGTGGGCAGTGGCACAGTACACTCTCTGTGGACCTGACAGCAGTCACTGGCACCCAGGCAACTGCAATTTAAAAAAATATATATATTTTTTTTACTTTGCAAGCTGCTGTGCCACCTTATATATCAGTGGTGGGTGGGCAGTGGCACAGTACACTCTCTGTGGACCTGACAGCAGTCACTGGCACCCAGGCAACTGCAATTTAAAAAAATATATATTTTTTTTTTACTTTGCAAGCTGCTGTGCCACCTTATATATCAGTGGTGGGTGGGCACACAGTGGCACTGCAGTGGGCACAGTACACTCTGTGGACCTGACAGTCACTGGCAGCCCAGGCAACTGCAATAATAAAAAATATTTTTTTTTTCAATTTATTGCAACAAGATGCTGTGCCAACGTATATATATCAGTGGTGGGCAGTGCACTGCAGTGGGTACAGTGCACTCTGTGGACCTGACACAGCACTCACTGCAATTATGACAGAGAAAAAAAAAATATTTTTTAAAATGCCAGGTTCTGTGCCTGTGCCACCCGAAATGAGTGTGGTGTGCACACAGTACAGTCTGTGGTAGGTCTGTGGCCTCTCACACACAGCGGGCAGGCAACTGCAGTGTACAATAGATATATATATATATATATATATATAAAGAAAAAAATCTATTACCTTACCAGCCCTTGAAAGGGCTTTTGGGGACACTATATATATATATATATGTATATATATATAAATAAAAAAATCCTCAATTACCAGCCCTTAAAAGGGCTTTTGGGGACACTAGATAGATATAGATATATATATATATGAAGAAACAACTCAATTACCAGCCCTTAAAAGGGCTTTTGGGGACGCTAGGTATATATATATATATATATATATATATATATATATATATAAAAAAAAAAAAAACACAAATACCAGCCCTTAGAAGGGCTTTTTGGGGTGCTGATATTACAGCAGTAGTGGACCAAGAACACTGCAAGACCAGGAACACTGACTAACTGTCCCTAGCTTAACAGCAGCAGCAGCAGCAGCTCTCTCCCTATTCTCACTACACACACTGCTTCAGAATGATCTAAGATGGATGCTGCCCTTGCTTATTTATAGGAGGTGGGAGGGTGTGGGAGGGAGGTACGCTGATTGGCTGGAAATGTGTCTGCTGACTGTAAAGTTCAGGGTCAAAGTTTGCCTCAATGATGTCTTATGGGGGGCGGACCGAACATCGCATATGTTCGCCGGCAGCGGCGAACGCGAACATGCTAAGTTCGCCGGGAACTGTTCGCCGGCGAACAGTTCTATACATCTCTAGTGGGAGGGTGTGGGAGGGAGGTACGCTGATTGGCTGGAAATGTGTCTGCTGACTGTAAAGTTCAGGGTCAAAGTTTGCCTCAATGATGTCTTATGGGGGGCGGACCGAACATCGCATATGTTCGCCGGCAGCGGCGAACGCGAACATGCTAAGTTCGCCGGGAACTGTTCGCCGGCGAACAGTTCTATACATCTCTACTGATTATGTGCTTTTGCAGAAGTGTCTAATTTGTGTTTTCATTACAGGATGTGTAGGGTTTGTATAGTGTTAGATATTCAGGAAATTATAGCACCCACCGAACAGAGTTTGTTTGGTGGGGGCTGCATTCTTCTAATGCACCTGATGTATATGTATATTTTGTACAGCAAATACCTCTATTTTGTCATGTAATTTATTATTGTATATTTGATCTTCCCTTTTCCAGGTTTGTGGGATACTCCGCAGATTTTTCCTGTAGGATTTTTGTAGGGAGCGGCTGCGCAGAGCCAATGGCTCCTTTTGGTGGGGGGGGGGGGGGGCGGTGGATGTACACCCTCCTAGGTAGGTGATAGGCAGGGAAAATATAGTTGCTCTGTCTGCTTATCAGGGGAGCCTGATTAATAGTTAGGCCTGTTGCATGTGTCCAGGGTGTGATTCATCTGGGCTGAGGGAGTGTCCCCACTGTATCCAATAGGGGAGCTTGTTGGACAGTGGAGGAAAACCAGCCAGTGACACACAGGCTTTTGTAACTATCTCAGTGGGTTGGCATAAGCAGTGGTGCATCCTGGGATACGTTATAAAAGTCAAGGGCACATGTGACAGGGGGTCTTTGGGCGGGAAGCCAAGTCCCAGAAGGAGGGTGACAGCTGTCTCCTCTTCTGATGGTGTGGAAGGTGGCCACAGGCAGTCGGCCTAGTGGACCAGCAAAGTGTGGCTGAACCCAGAGGTCCAGTGAAGCGGACTGAGGAGATGAAGGCAGAGTAACTCTGGAAAAACAGTGTCCATGAGTACAGGGGAGCTTGCCAACGGCTCTGCCCAGGAAGGGGTCCACTTCAGTGGCTAGAGTCAGCGGACGGGTGTCAGTCAGAACACAGGCAGTGAGAGTAAAGGGGGTGCCAAGTTATTAACCCTGAAGAGAGTTATCAAGCGGGAACAGTTAACATATCTTCACTTCAGTGGCAAGGTGAAGCACCGGCCTTGCCGCATTCTACAGTCAGTTGTTCTCAGAATTGTGCATAGTTATTAGTTGGAGTGTCCCACTCAACCCTTCTCCTATCCCAGTTCTAAATAAAACAAAAAAACATCCACTGGACTGATCATTGACTTAGCCAAGGACTGTATTTGATGTTCATCTGCTTTCAGTTGCTTGGGGTAACCCAGGGGAACCCAATAAGTGTAATTCTCAGCAGCTCTCTAGAGGGCAGTGCTACATTTGTGGGCTCGTCCGGGATATCGCCCTGGGTTACCTAAATGGTTGCTAATGGCAACAACCGAAGAAAAACTTTTGAAAATTTAATTTTTCTCTCAAGAACTGTGTTCTAATGCTCAAGAGAAGTGTGTGGCCTGCTCTACAGGAAATAGGGAGAGTGGGATGAAGAATCAAATGCACAGTGATGATTGTCAACGGCAAAGGACTAATCTTTGTCCGAATTGCAAATTGTCAGCAGCTCTATAGGGGGCAATGCTACATTTATATAAAATTGTATTCATTTTTCTGGTGCTGTTTGACAAGAGTACACAGTATGTAATCAATAACTAACCCATTTAGTGCATCTTCCATAGTTTTTTCCGCCTTTTTTCGTAGGCCTTCTTCAAATGATGTGACTGCCTTTTTCTATATATAAGAAATCAGATTTAAAAGGCAAAATTAATTATTATGACAAACAAAATGAAAATTAAATTAAACTACACTGGAAGATAAATACACCCAACTATGTGAACTTTGTGTTTCCACCCATATCTTCCTTTTTTTATTTATTATTTGTTACTTTCATTGCTTCTGCTAACACAGACGGGTACTTTGAAATCACATATTGTAAAAGTCATTGTAGTCATGTATTGACACAAATCCTATTATGCTACTGTAGTGCTAGAGAGGCTGTTCTGCTGAGTATTTATAGTGGGGATCAGATACAACTATCTGCTTGACACTGCAAAATTGGCTCCAATTCATAAATTGTAAACTGGAGTGTTGAACCTATGGTTTCACCATTTTTTTTTCTTCCAAATGCTGCAGAGAGAATTTCTTGATTGGAGGTGAGGCTAGTCACATGATTTTGGCAGGTTATGTGAGAGGGTTCTCCTGCTTTCAGCTTTTTTCTTTAATTACGGTTGTGACATTTGCGCTGCTGGCTTCTCGAAGGAGGATCTCGAAGCAAGCTAAATGCAATGCATATTTATTAAGCACACCACCATACTTTATCATGGCCTTCATGACCAGGCCATTTTTTGCTTATTGGCTCTGTTATTTTAACTGACAATTGCGTGGTCATGCCACGCTGCACCCAGATAAAATTGATATCAATTTTTTCCAACAAATGGAGCTTTCTTTGATGGTATTTGAACACCAATGGGTTTTTATTTTTTTGTGCTATAAAACGAAAAAACACTTTCTTTTAGGCCAATATGTATTCTGCTACATATTTTTGGTTACAAAATCCCAATATTGGTTTGCGTGAAAGTTATATGGGTGGGTATAGAAAATAATCACCCCCTTTAAAAAAAAAATCACAATTTGTTGCTTTGCAGCTTGAAATGAAGACAGATACAATTTATGTTTTTTCCAGCTGTATTTACATCCAAGTAAAAGATAAAACACCAACATGTCAGAGAAAAAAAAAAATCGAAGACAGAATCACTACGTTGGAAAAAGGATCACCCCCTTGTGTTAGTACTTTGTTGAATCACCTTTAGCTTTAATTACAGCCTTTAGTCTGTTGGGATATGTCTCTACTAACTTTGCACATCTAGACTTTGCAATATTTTCCCACTCTTTTTTGCAGAACTGCTCAAGTTTAGTTAAATTTGATGGTGATCATTTGTGGACTGCAGTCTTCAAGTCATTCTATGAGGTTTTAGTCTGGGCTCTGACTAGGCCATGCAAGGACATTCACCTTTTTCTTTTTAAACCCCCATGTAGTCACCTTTTTCTCCTTAAACCCCCGTGTAGTCATTTTTACTGTGTGCTTTGGGTCATTGTCATGTTGGAAGGTAAACCTTATACCCATTGGCAACTGGGGAAAGCAGATTTTCCTCAAGAGATTGTTTGAATGAGTCTGTATTTTGCCCCATCTGTTTTTCCTTCTATCCTGACAAGTGCTCAAGTCCCTGATTACAGGATATTACCACTTCCATGCTTTACTGTAGGAATGGTATTATTTGGTGAGCTGTTTTGGATTTCGGCCAGACATATAATTTGGTGTTCGGGTCAAATAATTAAACTTTAGTCTCATCTGACCATAACACTTTTTTCCATGTGCCCTCAGAAGTTTCAAGGTGCGTTTTGGCAAAGCTCAGACATGGCTGCATGTGGCCTTTCTTGAGTGGCTTTTTTCTTGCAACCCTCCCATACAAGCAACATTTGTGGAGAATTTGTGATGTTGTCACATGCACACAATGACCACTCTTTGTCATAAATTCCTGCAACTGCTTCTGAGTTGCTGTAGGCCTCTTTGTAGCCTCTCTGACCAGTTTCCTTCTGGCCTTTTCATCCAGTTTGAAGCAACGTCCTGATCAAAGGAGAGTATGTGTTGCACCAAATACCTTCCACTTCTTAATAATAAACTTCACTGGGCTTCTAGGCAGGAGAGCGGTCGGACAGGCACACAGAGGACTGTTCCTTAAAAGGAGTCTACAGTTATTTCTTATAATATCCTCTGGTTTCCTCTCCCTTCACATTATGACTAAGGGATTAGATGTCTGCCTGGGAGTATTATCCAGATAATTACCTGCCTGTCTACCATATAAGTCCCTCAATAAGGGTGAAATATATCATCTCATTAAAGCAGTATATGGTGATTTAATGCCAATATTATCAGTACCTTTGGGCATAATACATGTATATTGATACACAGGGCAGCCATCAGAAATTTTGGGGCCCCTTACACAGCTTTAGGCCTGGGCCCCTCTGGGCCTGACCACCAACATTCCGCAGGGCAACCCTCTTGCCGTCCCACCAAGTCCGCCCGCGGACCATCCCACCGAGTCCTTCAGTGCAACCACTTCTTTTTTAACACTCTTATAACTTAATAAATGAAAATTAATCCAATCCATCAAAGAGATATCCCAATCCAGTAAAAAGACAGCCTCATATATTCAGCAAAGAGACAGTGCAATCCAGCAAAGAGACATCCCTTCAGCTGCATCAGCTTACTCTGCAGCCTCCATGCTTTAGCAATTGCTACTTACTACAACAGCAACAACTTGGTCTCGTTGGTTGGGGCCTTGCCGGCTGGGCCCCTCGGAACGCCTGGGCCCCCTACATGTGTATGGGCTGTCCCCCCCTGATGGCTGCCCTGTTGATACAGCATGTGCATCATATATGGACGCACAGGCACCCCAATGTTTTGTTCATACATATACTTTATGAAGATATGTACATATTATTTCACCATCACTGCAATTCGATATATAGTCCATACTTGACATACAATTTGAGTCTACTGCTGGAACTTTCGTCCGCCCAATGATCTTGCACACAAGGGAACACTAGCTGTTTTTTGGTCTCTTAAGCCCTGAAGAAGCAAAACCAAGCGAAACGCATTGGCTGCACAGGGACCATTTCCATTTTCTCTTGTTGAGACCCACCACTTGGTTACCCAATTTGTGTTCTTATTTTTATGTTATATGTATGTATGTCCCTAGAGCATGTTTGCACATGGCTTTTTATAAGAAAAGAATTTGATTAATAAATATGCGTTTTTAACTAACTTGCTGTGTTGCACTATATTTTGATCATCTCATTTGGGCCCTAAAAACCCCACTTTTTCCTTTCATATATTTTTTGTATCATATATAGGGGTGTGGCCCACCCTTTACGGTAATTATTTTTCCTGGCTTCTAGGCATTGATAAACCTTTTGACTTTTCATATCCATCTTGACTTGTGCCTGTCCACAACTTTATCCCGGAGATCTTTTGACAGTGCTTTTGCTTCATTTGCGCTACCAAGGACTGAAATGCTCCAGGAAAGCTCTTTTCATACTGAGCTAATCAAAATGACCACAGCTGATCACAGTTAAAAGCTGTGTTTCTTCTCCCTGGAATGACCATAGAGCCCATGTGATCCTTCTATATAGGATCACATGTCTCTATGGTCATTTCAGAAGCCACGCCCCCCCACAGTTAGAATCACTCCGCTAGGCTCACATTTAACCCCTTGATCACCCACAATCTTAACCCCTTCCCTGCCAGTGTCATTATTACAGTAATAGTGCATATTTTTAGCACTGATTACTGTAGTAATGTCACTGATCCCCCCAAAAGTGTCAAAAATATCAGACAGGGGTCCAATCTGTCTGCTGCAATGTCACAGTCCCACAAAAAATCGCAGATTTCCGCCATTACTAGTAAAAAAAAACCCAATAAAAATGACTTAATTTTCGTAGTTAGTAGATGAAATAACTTTTGCGCAAACCAATCAAAATACGCTTATTGTAATTTTTTTTATATTTTTACCAAAAATATGTAGCAGAAAACAAATTGGCCTAAAATGTTAAAAAAATTTGATTTTTAAATTTTTTTTTGAGAATGTCATTAAGCAGAATGTGAAAAATATTGTTTTTCTTGTTGCTCTTTTTTGTTTATAGCGCAAAAAAAAAAAAAAAAAAAAAAAATCACACAGGTGATCAAATACCACCAAAGGAAAGCTCTATTTGTGGGAAAAAAAGGACATCAATTTTATTTGGGTACAGCGTCGCATGCAATTGTTTGTTAAAGTAACGTAAAGTACTTAAAGTAAAGTAACCCGATGTCCGCCGGTCACTCGCGATCGTCCGCTGTGAAGGGAGAAAGGCAGGCGGCTAATGTAAACAAAGCCGCCTGTCATTCTTCCCTGTGTAACAGCAGAGATCTAACGGTCCTGCTATGTAGGACCGTTGATCTCTGCTGTTACATGTAAAGTAACATGTAAAGTAACTGCACAGTTAGAAACACGCCCCTAGGTACATACTTAACCCCTCCTTCCCCAATAAAGTTAACCCCTTCCCTGCCAGTGTCATTTTTACAGTAGTGCATATGTATAGCACTGAATACTGTAGTAATGTCACTGGTACCCCCAAAAGTGTCAAAAATGTCAGTCAAGGGTCCGATCTGTCCGCCGCAATGTCGCAGTCCTGCAAAAAAAAAAAAACGCAGATCGCCGCCATTACTCGTTAAAAAAAAAAACAACAAAAATGACAAAAATCTTTCCCTTAGTTAGTAAACGCAATAACTTTTGCGCAAACCAATCAAAATACGCTTATTGTGATTATTTTTACCAAACATTTGTAGCAGAAAACAAATTGGCCGAAAATGTTAAAAAATTTTCATTTTTACATTTTTTTGGGGGAATTTCATATAAAAAAATGTGAAAAATATTGTTATTTTTGCAAAATTGTCGCTCTTTTTTTGTTTATAGCGCATGATAAAAAAATCGCACAGGTGATCAAATACCACCAAAAGAAAGCTCTATTTGTGGGAAAAAAGGACGTCAAATTCGTTTAGGTACAGTGTCGCACGACCGCGCAATTGTCCGTTAAAGTCACGCAGTGCCGAATCGCAAAATAGGGCCTGGTCAGGAAGGGGGTAAAATCTTCCGGGGCTTAAGTGGTTAAAGTATCGCCAAACTACTTTGTTAGTGTTCAGCAGAGTGAAGCATCAAACACCACCACAAACGAAGACAATACATTTTTTTCATTTCTGTGATATTGGTAAGGCATAATTATTCAGTGCAACAAAATACCCTTTTTCCTTTGGTGAGTGTGCCCTTTTCTGTCCAAAATGGTGAGCATGCCCCCTTCCACAATGCTTTCTGAAATAAAAATACAGGACAGGTCTGTACATCTGAAAATTCAGCAGTAAGGTAGAATGTTTTGTCTGCATATTAATTTCTTGATTAGTGATTCTAAGTACTGAATCCAGAGGATATCCATAACTACCATGCAACTAACATTTTTAAGTCAGCAATGGCCTATTCTATTTTTTTCTCATATAGAATATCCTATAAAGCAGGCATGTTAAACTCTTATGAGCTTTAGGCTGGCCATACACTATACAATTTTCTTGTTCAACTTTCCTTTAGATTTACCAAAACCATGTAATATAAGTTCAAACCTGAACACTTTCAATTTGTATGCAATCAGACAAGCCCTTGCACTACATAGTTGAAGGTAAATCTAAAGGAAATTGAATAAGAAAATTGTATAGTGTATGGCCAGTCTTAAGGGGCCCTCTTCCTCCTTCCCTGAGGCCTTCAGTTGTTTAAAGAGTAACCCCACCTTTATATCTAAAAAATAAAGATGTGCTGAGAATCATCCATCGCTTTTCCAAAGGCTGTGTTGTAGCGCAATGTGGACAACGGCTTGCAGTCATTGGTCAGCATGACCACGTGGCAGCGCTGACCAATGGGAGCCTTTTCTTTTGTCCAAGAAGTACAAAGAGACTTTCATTGGTCAGCATGTGCACATGACTGTGCTGTTTAATTACCAGGAGCCATTGCTCCCATTATGCTGCTACCCATCCTCCAGGGCTGTTTACTAAGTTTGCAAGTGTACAAATCTGTACACCAGCAAAGGTGGGTGGTGGATGATTCCAAGCACATGCAGATAAGTGCAGCAGGGACAGGAGGAGCAGGAAGAGTGTTAGGAATTAATCTCAAATTTTTAGGTATTTTCTAATTTATAACATTTTCTCTAAGGTGAATTATATTGCACATATTTTGCAAGTTTTAGAGTAGTGTTAAGTGCCATAATCCTTTTTGGAACTAGGTAGGTAAAGATTTAGTCCTCAGTTCAGCCCACTGTTTTATCGGAGATTGACATATCTAATTAAAAGCAACTCTGGCCCTGAAGAAGTCCTGCTAATTTAAATGTTTAATATTTACCAGTCCTGCCGCTGGTAATTCCAACTTTGCAAAGCTATGCTGGCAGCTGGAATCTTCAGCATCTGTCACTTTCAGATGTGTCAGATGCCTGCATCCCCCATTGTGCGCTGTTGTCCTGCCTGTAAGCCAGTAAATATTCGGCCGACGACCGATCGGCCGATTGTAGGCTTGTTAGTATGATGCTTCCGACAGCCGGCAGCGCATTTTCGGCCGAACAGAATCTGTCGTGCAAGCATTAAAATTTTTGTTGGCCAACACCAGAACGGCCAATTGTTCGCCAGTCAGTACAGATTTCGGCCGACAGACAGCAGATTTGCAAGACTGGGCATGCTCCGAAAAGAAAAAAGACAAGGAAAGTTAACCATCACATGACATCACTTCTGCAGGACACTTCGGCGGACAAAATTCTTGTGCAGTCTTTTGCACTTTTCAGTGGACAGGACAGCCCTGGACAAAAGACGGCCGATCGTTCGGCCGACGATCGGTACGTGTGTACGGGGCTTAAGTCACTAGTCTGTACCAGGAGCTTGGATATGTCCTTTAAAAGGCTGCTTTTTTATTTTAGGGATAAAAGTCTATTGAAACATGAGCACTATACCTTGCGGTTATCGAAAACATGCTGCAATTTTTCTATTAGGTCCTTTAGAACTGGAGATATTTCTTTATCTAAATTTTCAAACAATACTTTGTCCATTTTGATCTAAAATATATAAGGTAATGAAAAAAAAAATGATTACATAAATTACAATAATATAATCAATTAAATTAAAGGTAAACTATAATGTATTTTGCTGTTATTTTAATCTTTACATTTATATACTGTGTAGTTTTTTCATTACTTGTATGACATATCTTTATTTTACACAAACATTTAGTTTAAGGTAAATTACTTTTTTGATGTTTTTAACACATACTGTCCTTTCTAATACAATAGCCCTGCAGTAGCCTGAAAGCGAGGCGATGACTTAAAGTGGTTCTAAAGGCAGAAGTTTTTTTTACCTTAATGCATTCTATGCATAAAGATAAAAAACCTTCTGCCTCCCTAATACTTACCTGAGTCCCATTTCGATCCAGCAATGTTGAACTAGAGACTCAGCTGTCCGATACTCTCCCCCAAGTTGGGTTTCTTTCTTGTAAAACTTTTTATCACTTATAACCTGCTGCGATTCCTGCTTTCGGCTGTTCACTATATGTATCTGGTTCTTCATATGACTACTGCCTTTCCATCTTCCATGATTTTGACTCTGAGACTCTTCCCCTTTCCCCTTCTCATGCTAGCCTATTTGTAACTTTATTCCCTTTTGACACAAGGTTTATGCATCCAAAACGAATATATGATTCTCTGTACATAGCTTATTGTGCCCTCCTCGCTCCCGGTCTGAGTTCAGGGTGTTTGGCTTTTTAGAATTACAATTTTGTTAAGTACAATGAATGTCTGTTAGTGTGTGGGGAGTGTCTGATTCCAAGACTATGCAATGCAGGCCTTCTCCAGAAACTAGGGAGTTAATCCTGTGTTTTACTCTGGAGAAATCTACACAGCTGATGATATTCATTTACTAAATTGTCTGCTACATAAGGATCGTATGACTGACTCTTCCCTGCCCTGAGGAAGCTGGCGATTGGCCAGCGAAACATGTCAGCGTGACGTCATTCCTTATGCTGACCAATAGGATTGGATGAAGGCTGTGGATTGGATGAAGGCTGTACACCCATCTAGCTGACTATGGAGTTTACCAAGCCGACTCAGCGGGACTTTCAACTGAACTGAACCATTTATCTCTGTCTTTGACCAGAGCCAAGTAAACAGTGGTTGATGGGGTTGAGCCATGCATTAGCTGCGGTGAGATCTGCCTTTTGCTCATCTGAAACAGTTTATTATACATCTGTGCACTCCGATATAGGACTGTCATTTGATATCCTTTACCAGCAATGGGGCTGAGCTGCCTATTACACAGTGGATACTACATACACCCAATGCTTTGGGACTAAACTACAGTGCACCTCCCCCATTTACTTCTTGCTACTTTCTGGCATTGTTGCTCTCTGCTTGGAACTTTTCCACCTATGCCAGGTTACCTGTTAATGTGGAAAATCTTTGCTCTACTTGTACCAGTAGTTGGGCGAACCAATGTCATAGTCAATGTCATACACCATATGGTGGGACTTTCAATAGAACCACACAGTTCATTGTTTGGCCAGAGTTAAGTGAATGAGGATAGTCTGCTGATATATCTCATGACAACGGGGTTGAGCTGCTTGCTATTTTGTGGACATCATTTATATCCAATGCTTTGGGATTGAACTACAGTGCACCTCCTCCACTTCCTATATGTTTATCCTTTGGAACAGCCGCTCTTCACCTGGAACCTGCCCATTTATATTGGGGTACCTGTCAGTGTGGAATTTCCTCTTGCTCTACCTGCATCAGCATTAGGGTAAACTGTCATTGCCACAACAGCTGCTGCCTCTAATCTGCGATTTCCTTACAAGATACACGACCTTCAGCATATTTTATTCAGTGGTTATATCTGAGACTGAACAGACATCTTTATGCAATTTGAATGATCGTGTGAATGCAGAGGGCAACGCATGTGTGCTTTTCCAATCCTGGTCATTATAACAACGTTGTTTATTTTTAATCTGTGAGGTGGTGGTCGTATTTTCTTGCATTATTGGTGTTATTTCATTTTTTTCAATAAAAGCCTTTCTACCATTACCGGTGTGTCCCCTTGTGACAGTCTTAGAGTTCTGCTCTCCCCCTCTTCTTTTTTGCATTCCATTACCTCTGTCACGGGACTGCATCAAACCTTCAGCTTTGATAATAAGGTACATTAAGACGATAGGAGTACCATGTAATCTCCCCTCAACAATGTGGTTTTGATCCGTTGAAACCCCCCGTTTCTTACATTGGAAAGTATACAGTACCTTACCAACATGCCGTATACCCTTCAGCATAGGGGTGGGGTGCTTTGAGAGGGGTTTGCCCTTTTAATGCACCAATGCCTGATGGGGGACCATCAGCATCTCCAGTCAGGGCCATATTACCGAATGGGCACGCTGGGAAGTTGCCCGGGGCCCCACTTGCCCAGGGGGCCCCCACCTGCCCAGCGACCCAGCCAAGCATTATTCCCGATCCTCGTGCGCATCCCGCCGCATACTTAGCAGGTGGCAAGCGCCTGTCTGCCCTGCGCTGCTGTCAGGCCATTTGGGCCGTGGAGGGGGAGCCCACAACTGCAGGAATGGATGTCTGCCTCCATGGGAACAGGCACACACAGGACAGTCGAGTCTGACTCCCATCCGTGTGTGTGTTCACCGGACCCAGCCACCGAACTTGGAAGCTGTCATTAGTAGTGTTGAGCGAACACGGACTGTATTATTCGTGTTCGTACCGAATAATTGGATTTTTTTGTACCCGGACACGGACACTTTACTGTATGTTCGGGTAAAAATCCGTGTTCGGTCGTTTTATTTCCGGGTTTTGCATGCTTTGGCGCTCTTTTCATGGCGGGCTTTCAACAGCCAATCAACAATCGTTTAACTGGTGTGCCTTAAGCCATCCCAGCCATGCCTGCAAATGTCTCAGTAGCTGTGATTGGCCGTCTGAAGCATGTGACCAAGTCTTTATAAGTTCCAGGCAGCCGCAGCGTCTTCATTCTGCTGCTTAGATCAGGGACAGAGCACACATCAACGTGCTGGCTGCTGATTAGGGAAAGACAGGCAGGAAAAAACCATTTGTGTCCGGATAGAATTGAGGGACAGGTCGAAGTGTTTAGGCAGGGCGAGTTGTAGGCATTTTAGGGATAGAGTCTGCTGAATTATAGGGTCAGTGTGTTCTACAAACTACAATCGATATTGCTGTGTGGGGGGTGGGGTCTGCACTCAATCCTGATCTACGATCTCTTCTCAATCCTGTTAGGGAGAGGCTGCTGCTGAATTTTAGGGTCAGAGTGTTCTACAAACTACAATCGATATTGCTGTGTGGGGTCTGCACTTAGTCCCGATCTACGATCTCTTCTCAATCCTGTTAGGGAGAGGCTGCTGCTGAATTTTAGGGAAACTGTGTTCTACAAACTACAATCGATATTGCTGTGTGGTGTGGGATAGGAGATAGGCAGGTGTCAGTGATCCACATCCATTTTTCTGTGTGTGAGCTGCAGTGAACACAATCTTTTTGGGCTGCAGTGAACACAATCTTTTTGGGGTGCAGTGAACAAAGTCCTTTTTGGGGTGCAGTGAACAAAATCTTTTTGGGGTGCAGTGAACAAAATCCTTTTTGGGGTGCAGTGAACAACATCCTTTTTGGGGTGCAGTGAACACAATCTTTTTGGGGTGCAGTGAACAAAATCCTTTGTGGGGTGCAGTAAACACAATCTTTGTGGGGTGCAGTGAACACAATCTTTTTGGGGTGCAAAGAACAGAATCTTTTTGGGGTGCAGTGAACAACATCCTTTTTGGGGTACAGTGAACACAATCTTTTTGGGGTGCAGTGAACGAAATCCTTTGTGGGGTGCAGTGAACACAATCTTTGTGGGGTGCAGTGAACACAATCTTTTTGGGGTGCAGTGAACAAAATCCTTTTTGGGGTGCAGTGAACAACATCCTTTTTGGAGTGCAGTGAACACAATCTTTTTGGGGTGCAGTGAACAAAATCCTTTGTGGGGTGCAGTGAACACAATCTTTGTGGGGTACAGGGAACAGAATCTTTGTGGGGTGCAGTGAACAGAATCTTTGGGGGGTACAGTGAACACAATCTTTTTGGGGTGCAGTGAACAAAATCCTTTTAGGGTGCAGTGAACACAATCTTTGTGGGATGCAGTGAACAAAATCCTTTTTGAGGTGCAGTGAACACAATCTTTGTGGGGTGCAGTGAACACAATCTTTGTGGGGTACAGTGAACACAATCTCATACTTCTGAAGATTTGAGGGTGCTGCCTGTTCCATACTCCTCCTCCTACTGCTCAACCATCCTTTTAGGGGTACAAACAATAGTAATTGGGGCCTAGTGTGGTGGTGTACGTGTGAGATACATACACTTTCTTTTTGATCATATTTTCTATTCCGCTATTCAATTAAAACCTTTGGGGATCAATTAAATTGCGTGATAGTCTGTGTCGGTACGTGTGAGATCCACCTTTCCAAGTTTTTGGGGTTCATCTCATACTTCTGAAGATTTGAGGGTGCTGCCTGTTCCATACTCCTCCTACTGCTCAACCATCCTTTTAGGGGTACAAACAATAGTAATTGGGGCCTAGTGTGGTGGTGTACGTGTGAGATACATACACTTTCTATTTGATCATATTTTCTATTCCGCTATTCAATTAAATCCTTTGGGGATCAATTAAATTGCGTGATAGTCTGTGTCGGTACGTGTGAGATCCACCTGTCCAAGTTTTTGGGGTTCATCTCATACTTCTGAAGATTTGAGGGTGCTGCCTGTTCCATACTCCTCCTCCTACTGCTCAACCATCCTTTTAGGGGTACAAACAATAGTAATTGGGGCCTAGTGTGGTGGTGTACGTGTGAGATACATACACTTTCATTTTGATCATATTTTCTATTCCGCTATTCAATTAAATCCTTTGGGGATCAATTAAATTGCGTGATAGTCTGTGTCGGTACGTGTGAGATCCACCTTTCCATGGTTTTTGGGGTTCATCTCATACTTCTGAAGATTTGAGGGTGCTGCCTGTTCCATACTCCTCCTCCTACTCCTCAACCATCCTTTTAGGGGTACAAGCAATAGTAATTGGGGCCTAGTGTGGTGGTGTACGTGTGAGATACATACACTTTCTTTTTGATCATATTTTCTATTCCGCTATTCAATTAAAACCTTTGGGGATCAATTAAATTGCGTGATAGTCTGTGTCGGTACGTGTGAGATCCACCTTTCCAAGTTTTTGGGGTTCATCTCATACTTCTGAAGATTTGAGGGTGCTGCCTGTTCCATACTCCTCCTCCTACTGCCCAACCATCCTTTTAGGGGTACAAACAATAGTAATTGGGGCCTAGTGTGGTGGTGTACGTGTGAGATACATACACTTTCTTTTTGATCATATTTTCTATTCCGCTATTCAATTAAATCCTTTGGGGATCAATTAAATTGCGTGATAGTCTGTGTCGGTACGTGTGAGATCCACCTTTCCAAGTTTTTGGGGTTCATCTCATACTTCTGAAGATTTGAGGGTGCTGCCTGTTCCATATTCCTCCTCCTACTCCTCAACCATCCTTTTAGGGGTACAAACAACAGTAATTGGGGCCTAGTGTGGTGGTGTACGTGTGAGATACATACACTTTCTTTTTGATCATATTTTCTATTCCGCTATTCAATTAAAACCTTTGGGGATCAATTAAATTGCGTGATAGTCTGTGTCGGTACGTGTGAGATCCACCTTTCCAAGTTTTTGGGGTTCATCTCATACTTCTGAAGATTTGAGGGTGCTGCCTGTTCCATACTCCTCCTCCTACTGCTCAACCATCCTTTTAGGGGTACAAACAATAGTAATTGGGGCCTAGTGTGGTGGTGTACGTGTGAGATACATACACTTTCTTTTTGATCATATTTTCTATTCCGCTATTCAATTAAAACCTTTGGGGATCAATTAAATTGCGTGATAGTCTGTGTCGGTACGTGTGAGATCCACCTTTCCAAGTTTTTGGGGTTCATCTCATACTTCTGAAGATTTGAGGGTGCTGCCTGTTCCATACTCCTCCTCCTACTGCTCAACCATCCTTTTAGGGGTACAAACAATAGTAATTGGGGCCTAGTGTGGTTGTGTACGTGTGAGATACATACACTTTCTTTTTGATCATATTTTCTATTGCGCTATTCAATTAAAACCTTTGGGGATCAATTAAATTGCGTGATAGTCTGTGTCGGTACGTGTGAGATCCACCTTTCCAAGTTTTTGGGGTTCATCTCATACTTCTGAAGATTTGAGGGTGCTGCCTGTTCCATACTCCTCCTCCTACTCCTCAACCATCCTTTTAGGGGTACAAACAATAGTAATTGGGGCCTAGTGTGGTGGTGTATGTGTGAGATACATACACTTTCTTTTTGATCATATTTTCTATTCCGCTATTCAATTAAAACCTTTGGGGATCAATTAAATTGCGTGATAGTCTGTGTCGGTACGTGTGAGATCCACCTTTCCAAGTTTTTGGGGTTCATCTCATACTTCTGAAGATTTGAGGGTGCTGCCTGTTCCATACTCCTCCTCCTACTGCTCAACCATCCTTTTAGGGGTACAAACAATAGTAATTGGGGCCTAGTGTGGTGGTGTACGTGTGAGATACATACACTTTCTTTTTGATCATATTTTCTATTCCGCTATTCAATTAAAACCTTTGGGGATCAATTAAATTGCGTGATAGTCTGTGTCGGTACGTGTGAGATCCACCTTTCCAAGTTTTTGGGGTTCATCTCATACTTCTGAAGATTTGAGGGTGCTGCCTGTTCCATACTCCTCCTCCTACTGCTCAACCATCCTTTTAGGGGTACAAACAATAGTAATTGGGGCCTAGTGTGGTGGTGTACGTGTGAGATACATACACTTTCTATTTGATCATATTTTCTATTCCGCTATTCAATTAAATCCTTTGGGGATCAATTAAATTGCGTGATAGTCTGTGTCGGTACGTGTGAGATCCACCTTTCCAAGTTTTTGGGGTTCATCTCATACTTCTGAAGATTTGAGGGTGCTGCCTGTTCCATACTCCTCCTCCTACTCCTCAACCATCCTTTTAGGGGTACAAGCAATAGTAATTGGGGCCTAGTGTGGTGGTGTACGTGTGAGATACATACACTTTCTTTTTGATCATATTTTCTATTCCGCTATTCAATTAAATCCTTTGGGGATCAATTAAATTGCGTGGTAGTCTGTGTCGGTACGTGTGAGATCCACCTTTCCAAGTTTTTGGGGTTCATCTCATACTTCTGAAGATTTGAGGGTGCTGCCTGTTCCATACTCCTCCTCCTACTCCTCAACCATCCTTTTAGGGGTACAAACAATAGTAATTGGGGCCTAGTGTGGTGGTGTACGTGTGAGATACATACACTTTCTTTTTGATCATATTTTCTATTCCGCTATTCAATTAAAACCTTTGGGGATCAACTAAATTGCGTGATAGTCTGTGTCGGTACGTGTGAGATCCACCTTTCTCATACTTCTGAAGATTTGAGGGTGCTGCCTGTTCCATACTCCTCCTACTGCTCAACCATCCTTTTAGGGGTACAAACAATAGTAATTGGGGCCTAGTGTGGTGGTGTACGTGTGAGATACATACACTTTCTTTTTGATCATATTTTCTATTCCGCTATTCAATTAAAACCTTTGGGGATCAATTAAATTGCGTGATAGTCTGTGTCGGTACGTGTGAGATCCACCTTTCCAAGTTTTTGGGGTTCATCTCATACTTCTGAAGATTTGAGGGTGCTGCCCGTTCCATACTCCTCCTCCTACTGCCCAACCATCCTTTTAGGGGTACAAACAATAGTAATTGGGGCCTAGTGTGGTGGTGTACGTGTGAGATACATACACTTTCTTTTTGATCATATTTTCTATTCCGCTATTCAATTAAAACCTTTGGGGATCAATTAAATTGCGTGATAGTCTGTGTCGGTACGTGTGAGATCCACCTTTCCAAGTTTTTGGGGTTCATCTCATACTTCTGAAGATTTGAGGGTGCTGCCTGTTCCATACTCCTCCTCCTACTCCTCAACCATCCTTTTAGGGGTACAAACAATAGTAATTGGGGCCTAGTGTGGTGGTGTACGTGTGAGATACATACACTTTCTTTTTGATCATATTTTCTATTCCGCTATTCAATTAAAACCTTTGGGGATCAATTAAATTGCGTGATAGTCTGTGTCGGTACGTGTGAGATCCACCTTTCCAAGTTTTTGGGGTTCATCTCATACTTCTGAAGATTTGAGGGTGCTGCCTGTTCCATACTCCTCCTCCTACTCCTCAACCATCCTTTTAGGGGTACAAACAATAGTAATTGGGGCCTAGTGTGGTGGTGTACGTGTGAGATACATACACTTTCTTTTTGATCATATTTTCTATTCCGCTATTCAATTAAAACCTTTGGGGATCAATTAAATTGCGTGATAGTCTGTGTCGGTACGTGTGAGATCCACCTTTCCAAGTTTTTGGGGTTCATCTCATACTTCTGAAGATTTGAGGGTGCTGCCTGTTCCATACTCCTCCTCCTACTGCTCAACCATCCTTTTAGGGGTACAAACAATAGTAATTGGGGCCTAGTGTGGTGGTGTACGTGTGAGATACATACACTTTCTTTTTGATCATATTTTCTATTCCGCTATTCAATTAAAACCTTTGGGGATCAATTAAATTGCGTGATAGTCTGTGTCGGTACGTGTGAGATCCACCTTTCCAAGTTTTTGGGGTTCATCTCATACTTCTGAAGATTTGAGGGTGCTGCCTGTTCCATACTCCTCCTCCTACTGCTCAACCATCCTTTTAGGGGTACAAACAATAGTAATTGGGGCCTAGTGTGGTGGTGTACGTGTGAGATACATACACTTTCTTTTTGATCATATTTTCTATTCCGCTATTCAATTAAAACCTTTGGGGATCAATTAAATTGCGTGATAGTCTGTGTCGGTACGTGTGAGATCCACCTTTCCAAGTTTTTGGGGTTCATCTCATACTTCTGAAGATTTGAGGGTGCTGCCTGTTCCATACTCCTCCTCCTACTCCTCAACCATCCTTTTAGGGGTACAAACAATAGTAATTGGGGCCTAGTGTGGTGGTGTATGTGTGAGATACATACACTTTCTTTTTGATCATATTTTCTATTCCGCTATTCAATTAAAACCTTTGGGGATCAATTAAATTGCGTGATAGTCTGTGTCGGTACGTGTGAGATCCACCTTTCCAAGTTTTTGGGGTTCATCTCATACTTCTGAAGATTTGAGGGTGCTGCCTGTTCCATACTCCTCCTCCTACTGCTCAACCATCCTTTTAGGGGTACAAACAATAGTAATTGGGGCCTAGTGTGGTGGTGTACGTGTGAGATACATACACTTTCTTTTTGATCATATTTTCTATTCCGCTATTCAATTAAAACCTTTGGGGATCAATTAAATTGCGTGATAGTCTGTGTCGGTACGTGTGAGATCCACCTTTCCAAGTTTTTGGGGTTCATCTCATACTTCTGAAGATTTGAGGGTGCCGCCTGTTCCATACTCCTCCTCCTACTCCTCATCCATCCTTTTAGGGGTAGAAACAATAGTAATTGGGGCCTAGTGTGGTTTTGTACGTGCGAGATACATACATACACTTTTTTGGATCATATTTCCTATTCCGCTATTCAATAAAAACCTTTCTAGGGCAAGATCTTAAATTACAGAAATATGAGGAGACCGTCAAATAAGGGCCGTGGCCTGGGTCGTGGTGCTGCTGGTAGAGCTCCTGTTGCAAGGAGAGGACGTGGTCGATCTGTGCCAGCTACACGCACAAGTGAAACACCTTCCTCAAGTGTGAGTAGGCGACAGAACCTGCATCAGTATTTGGTAGGGCATCATACGCCCCAAGAAGTGATGAGGCCAGAACAAGTGGAGGCGATAGTAGATTGGTTTGCTGCTGACAGTGCCTCCAGTTCCTTCACATTGTCTCCCACCCAGTCTACTGCAGAAAGGTCACAGTTGGCACCTGCAGCCGATGTCCAACCGTCTTTCACCTCACCCCCTTGCAAATCAGGCAAGCAGTCTGAGCCCCAAGCCATACAGCAGTCTCTTCTTCTTTTTGATGACTCTGTCAGCAGGGTTTCCCAGGGCCATCCACCTAGCCCTGCCCCAGAAGTGGAAGAGATTGAGTGCAGCGATGTCCAACCACTTATTTCTCAAGATGAGTACATGCAAGGATCATCGCAGCACGTCTCCGATGATGACGAAACGCAGGTGCCAACTGCTGCGGCGTTCAGCATTGTGGAGACCGACAAGGAGGGCAGGGGTGAAGACTGGGTGGAAGATGATGTGGAGGACGATGAGGTCCTCGACCCCACATGGAATGAACGTCATGCAGGTGACCTGAGTAGTTTGGAGGAAGAGGCGGTGGTCGCACAGAGCCACCAGCACAGCAGAAGAGGGAGCAGGGTGCAGAAGCGGAGCGGCCGTGCCCTAGACACTACGCCCGCTACTGCCCAACGCAGCAAGGGAACGAGCGCACCAAAGTCAGCTCAAAGGAGTTCTCTAGCGTGGAAGTTCTTTAGAAAATGTGCTGATGACAGGACACGAGTGGTTTGCACCCTGTGCAATCAGAGCTTGAAGCGAGGCATAAACCTTCTCAACCTGAGCACAACCTGCATGATCAGGCATCTAAGTGCAAAGCACGAGCTGCAGTGGAGTACACACCTTCAAAACCAAGAAACGTCTCTGGCTCATCCTGCTTCCTCTTCTGCTGCAGTCTCGGCCGCTCCAGCCACATCTGTAGTGATACCGGCACCTGCCACCCCGCAAACAGACGATCTGTCAGCAACACCACCACCTGGGTAACCAACAACCATCTCCACAATGTCCCGTGGAAGCGTTCAGCTTTCCATCTCCCAAACACTTGAGAGGAAGAGGAAGTACCCCTCTACCCACCCGCGATCCCTGGCCCTGAATGCCAGCATTTCAAAATTATTGGCCTTTGAAATGCTGTCATTCCGTCTGGTGGAGACGCACAGTTTTAAAAACCTTATGTCGGTGGCTGTCCCACAGTACGTCGTGCCCAGCCGCCACTACTTTTCCAGGCAAGCCATCCCTTCCCTGCACAACCAAGTGGGGGAAAAAATCAGGTGTGCACTGCGCAACGCCATCTGTGAAAAAGGTCCACCTAACTACCGATACGTGGACCAGTAAGCACGGTCAGGGGCGTTATATCTCCCTAACGGCACACTGGGTAAATGCAGTGGCGGATGGGCCTGAGGCGGATAGCAATTTGGCGCATGTCCTTCCACCACCGAGGATTGCAGGGCGCTTCAGTTTGCCTCCTGTTCCTAACTCCTCCTACTCCGCTTCCTCATCCTCTACCGCCTCCTCATCCGGACAGCGTAACACCTTCACCACCAACTTCAGTACGGCCAGGGGTAAACGACAGCAGGCAGTTTTACAACTTGCCTGTTTGGGGGACAAACCACACACCGCGCAGGAGTTGTGGAGGAGCATGGAACAGCAGACAAATGAGTGGTTGCTGCCAGCGAGCCTCAAGCCCGGCCTGGTGGTGTGCGATAACGGGAGAAATCTCAAAGCAGCTCTGGGCCTAGCCGGTTTGACGCACATCCCTTGCCTGGCGCATGTGCTTAATTTGGTGGTGCAGAGGTTCCTTAAAAACTACCCCGATATGTCAGAGCTGCTGCAGAAAGTGCGGGCCGTTTGTGCGCACTTTCGGTGCTGCTGCTCGCCTGGCAGCGCTGCAGCGTAACTTCGGCCTTCCCGCTCACCGCCTCATATGTGACGTGCCCACAAGGTGGAACTCCACCTTGCACATGCTGGAAAGACTGTGCGAGCAGCAGCAGGCCATAGTGGAGTTTCAGCTGCAGCACGCACGCGTGAGTCGCTCTGCGGAACAGCACCACTTCACCACCAATAACTGGGCCTCCATGCGAGACCTGTGTGCCTTGTTGCGCTGTTTTGAGTACTCCACCAACATGGCCAGTGGCAATGACGCCGTTCTCAGCTTAACTATCCCACTTCTATGCCTCCTTGAAAAAACAATTCGGGTGATGATGGAAGAGGATGTGGCACAGGATGAGGAGGAGGAGGAGGATGAAGAGGTAACATTTCCAAGGCTTTCAGGGCAGTCATTCGCAAGGGGCTCCGAGGGTGGGTTCCTGCACACACAAATGCCAGGGACACAATTGTCCAGCAGGGGCACAGTTCTGGAGGAGGAGGAGGAGCTGGAGGAGGAGATGGAACCATGTTCACAGCAGGGTGGCACCCAGGCCAGCTCATGGCCATCACTGGTGCGTGGCTGGGGGGATACAGAGGACACGGACGATACACCTCCCACAGAGGACAGCCTTTCGTTGCCTCTGGGCAGCCTGGCACACATGAGCGATTACATGCTGCAGTGTCTCCACAACGACCGCCGAGTTGCCCACATTCTAACTTGTGCTGATTACTGGGTGGCCACGCTGCTGGATCCCGTTACATGCTGCTGGCATTCCCATCTGACAGCGGGGCCACAGTGGAAGCACAAGGCAGAGGAGGAGGAGGAGGAGGAGGAGGTCGCCAACGCAACCAGGGCACCGCCAGCACCTCAGAAGGCAGGGTTAGCATGGCCGAAATGTGGAAAAGCTTTGTCAGCACGCCACAACAAACAGCAGCACCAGCAGCTCAGATGGAACGTCTTAGCAGGAGGCAGCATTTTACCAACATGGTGGAGCAGTATGTGTGCACACGCCTACATGTAGTGAATGAGGGGTCTGCCCCCTTCAACTTCTGGGTCTCCAAATTGGGCACATGGCCTGAGCTTGCCCTTTACGCCTTGGAGGTGCTGGCGTGCCCTGCAGCCAGTGTATTATCTGAACGGGTATTTAGCACGGCTGGGGGCGTTATAACAGACAAGCGCAGCCGCCTGTCCAGAGACAATGTGGACAAGCTCACGTTCATTAAAATGAACCAGACATGGATCCCACGGGACTTTTCCGTACCTTGTGCAGAATAGCAATGGATACCGACCTTACCCACCCACTGTTCCATTATTGCTCTTTCTCACTCTTTTGGGGTGTACCCTCATTTAAAATTTGTGAAAAGAAGCAGTGTTGGCTACCTCGTCCTCCTCCTCAGGGCCAGATTAACGTAGGGGCTATTGGAGCTGCAGCTCCAGGCCCCTACCTTTTTATATAGGCCCCGGGTTGGCCATATTCACTGTTACCGCTCTTCTGTCACTTGTAAACACAGAAGTCTGGCTTCTATGCTCGCTTCCCCAGGCAGCACCCTCAGAACCTCCCCACACAGCGCGAAGGCCGGACAAGGAGGGACAGTTGCCGATGCATGGATGTGTTTATGGGCTTCAGAGACAGCATCCCATGTTGAATTAGGCATGCATGGCTGCACCCTTCCTCCTCTGGGTGCATGGCAAGGCACGGCCCTTAAGGCCCTTCAAAATCCTCAGCACCAAGCCCATGATGCTCTTAATCCGGCCCTGGTCCTCCTCCACCGCCGCTTCCACCTACACCACCCATAGGTGTGCGCAGCCTATTGCATTAAGGTGTGCACCCCAAAGTTGAAATACACATGCATGTGTTTGCCAGCAGGAAGAGTAATGTATCGGGGCCATGTACCTGTAGACAAAGAGAAATAGAGCAGAGCAGGTCCGAGGGAGATCTTTCCCATCTCCTCACTGGCAATGCTATGTGCCCTAGGTGATTAGGGTGTGCCCAGGCACACCCGGCACACCCTGTGCGCATGCCTATGTCACCGCCACATCCACCACCACCTCAACCTCCCTACTACTCCATATGGGCCTCGTCCTTCAGAGATGAAGAAGAACATTGTTTTATTTTTCTGTTTTTTTTTGTTGTTTTAAGTTATTTCCCTATCCACATTTATTTGCAGAGCACTTGCCATGCTCTTAATTACGTTTTGCTGCCATTTGCAGCACTCTAGCCCTTTCCTTTGGTGTTTTAGAGCCATTTTAGTGCCTTAAAGTTCGGGTCCCCATTGACTTCAATGGGGTTCGGTGTCCGGGAAAAGTTCGGTAAAAGTCTGGGACACGGACCCGGCCTTTTTTTTATAGTTCGGCCGAACCCGTCGAACACGGACATCTAGGTGTCCGCTCAACCCTAGTCATTAGCCTTGCACTGCTGTACCAATAAATATCGCCTTATCGATAATTTGCATTTTTATTCTCATGGGTGATTGTGTAGGCAGGGCCCCAGTGCACTGCATTGCCCGGGGCCCTTTAATGCTCTTAAGATGACACTGCCTCCAGTACTGAGGAGAGGTTGCCAGTGCCTCAGCTTACGTTTGGGTCCCCTGATTCTGGATGACAACAACCTATCTCAATGCCACACCCTCTGATACATTAAGGCTAAACAAGGAACATTTATTTGGGAAGTACTCCTATCAACACATCGAAACAGAATAGCAACAAACAATAACAGATAATACGTTTGTACAACACCACAAATAATCGGAAGTCAAAGTGTCTCTGCACCTAAACCCTGAAAGGGTTTACAAAAGAGAGCAAAGGCGGCACATCCAGCTAAAAATCTTGATGTTTATTCATAAATCCATGAGAAGAAATGACAGGACATGCACTCATAAAGTACAAAGACCAATTCATCAGACACGTTTCACACACCTATTCTTAGTCATTGCAATGACTGAGCACAGGTGTGTGAAACGCGTCTGCTGAATTGTTCTTTGAACTATGAGTTTATGTCATGTCATTTCTTCTCATGAATTTATGAAAAATAACATCAAGATTTTTAGCTGGATGTGCCGCCGCCTTAGCTCTTTTGTCTCCATTCCATGGTTGCGGACCCTGGCAGGCACCCAGCGCTCTACAGACAGCTACTTGGTTCCACCTATGGTGGTGTACCTTTTGATGGTCTGCCTTGAGTGGGGAAAACCCTTTTGTTGTCTTCTGAAAGGGTTAAGGTCCTAACTAAAGCTGATGTATTGGATGCCAAAGGCCCTTTACGCTCTGCAAATCCTTCCCACCGGCCAGAGTATTTTTTTATTCTTGAAGCGCTCAGCCTAAAGTGGATCCCATATTACAGGGTGTAAGTACCCAAATTGTATATTAAGGTAAGATGATACAGTTCCTTTAAAAAGTGGGCAAGAAAGTTGTGGCCAGTGTCATCTAACCACCAAGCAGTCTGTGATTAAGCCGCCTCCTGCTCTCATTGGCTGCAGCACAGCCCTATCAAAGCATCCTGCAGCTGGCTCTCTCTTCCTGTGACTTGAGAGAGTTATAGAAACCTGTGTGGATGACTACAGCATTACTATATACAGCCTGGTTCATGTGGCAGCAGAAAGGAAGTGCCACAGCCCCAGCCCCAGGCTACACAAGAAAAGACCAACCACTTTTCCCTGTCATTCCTGCTGCCATCCAGCATTTCTGCCTACTGGCAACACTCCTCCTCCTTCCTTTCTTTCCCTTTGCCAAAAAAAAACAATTGACCCTCCTCAAATCAGAAAAGAGCTGAAGCTCTAATTTATTTGGAAGATAACTTTTTGTTCAATCTGTCTCAACATTTGGCCTTGTTCTCACTGCCTATCTCTACATTTACGCCTGTCTTGAAAATATTGTACCAGTGGGCAATTTGCCGAAGACCTGAGGCACAAAGCCTAAGAAGCCATATTTTATTCACCAGTGCACCCCGCAAGGCGTGATGGTCTCTGTTACAGCTTGTGGACCTCTGGTACACTCAAGACTGGATTTTCTTGGCAGTTAAAAGAAAGTAATTTGCTGACAAAAATAAAAACTGCCTTGTGTATACGCATTTTGGCTTATTCAAGCAGCTTACTCACTGTCCTGCCTTTGCCTAATTTTTTTGGAATTTTTATTGGAGATCACACTTGCTACCAGGATACGTGAAACCACCAACTTGCTGCAGGTCAATTTCTTTCTAAAATGTGTCAGTTTATGTTAATTTGTAGTGTAACAAAAGACCTGCCTTGTGTCTAAAGCCTCGTACACACGCGTCAAAATTCGGCAGGGAATTTTCGTCCGACGACCGATCTGCCGATTTTCGGCTTGTTAGTATTATGCTTCCGACAACCGACTCCAACTTTTCGGCCGAAAAAAATCTGGTGTGCAGGCTATAAAATTTTTGTCCGCCGTCAAAACATGGCCGATTTTCGTGCAGTCAGTACTGATTTCGACAAGGAAAAATCTAATGAGCAAGTCTGGTCAGAGAAGAAAGAACACAAAGAAAGCAAACCAGCACATGACATCACTTCTGAAGTAGAATTTTGTCAGGCGAGAAAATTCGTGTGCAGTCTAGGCACATTCCAACCAACAAAACACCACTCTGGACAAAAGACGGATGATCGGTTGGCCGATAATCGTTGCGTGTGTACTAGGCTTAAGTCTTTTGTCTCTTCAATCTACTAAGAAAACTGCTCTGCTGCTAGTATCTTTTCTTAAAGCTTATGTAGCACCCCACAAATAGGTGCTAGGTAAAACTATAGTGGGCCTTGTCTGCCTAACAGAAGGGCTGTGATTTAACTAGACAGGGTGTTAGGGCTTCCAGATGTGCCTGCTGAGGGGAGAAGTATCCCCACTGGCTCCTGTGAGAGGCTTGTCATAGGGCAGTGTGGGAAGCCCAATGAGGTGACACATCCCAGCTTGTAACTACCCCAGAAGGCAGATTATGCTGCAAGGAATTCTGGGAGTGCGTATAAGTTCGTGAGGAAGTGCGTGGCACGGTGTCTTTGGCGGGAGCAGAGTCCCAGGAAGGAGAGTGCGGCTGTCTCTCCTCCTGTCTGAGGAAGGTGGATGTCTCGGGGTGTCACCTGAGAGTCCAGAGAGTGCTGAGTTGAGCTGAGGGGGATCCGGTGTGCCGAGAGCCTGCGGAGAGAGAAAGGGGTCCAGTCCCAGGAAAGCCTACACAGGTCGTGAGTACTGAGGATTGCCCCTGGGGGTCTGCCTAGAGTCAGAGGGGACCACTCCGGAAGAGGTTCAGGGATCCAAGGTCAGCTAGCTGTAAAGGGGATACCTAGGGTGAGGACATAGTCAGTGGACCCTGAAGAGTTCAAGGAGCAAAGGGGGCACCTGCAGTCTGGGCCCTGAATTGTATTGCGTGTGCCAGTTACAGTGTTAACTATTTGGAGTTCTACAAAATACTACCTCAAGCTGTGCCAGGCAGGGGAAAAGTATTCAGACTTACACAGCGAAGCAGTGTCAGAAGTTCTACAGTTCTCAGTCTTGGATCTACTGGACTATAGGTCGGGGATTCAACACTTCCTCTATTTTACAGAGTGTTCTCAGAGTCAGTGGGCATTGGCTGGCGCCAACGGGCATTTTTCCAGGTTCAAAGTCCCAATTGTAATTAGTTCAAGCTGAGAGGAGTATCCCACTCATTCCCTTCTCCCATCCCCTTAACCGCTTGCCGACCGCCGCACGACTATATACTGCGGCGGTCAGCCTCTCACAGGCAGAGTGACGTATCGGTACGTCACTAGCCTGGGAGGGTCTGGGGAGCGAGCGCGCGCCGCCGGCGGCGTGCTCCCGCTCCCGTGCGGTCACGGACCCCCCCGCGCGTGTGACCGGCGGACCCGATGTCCGCCGGCCACTCTGCGATCGGCGGGGGGAGAGGGAGAAAGTCAGGTAGCTTGTGTAAACAAGCTGCCTGTCATTCTCCTCGGTGTAAAGACACTGATCACACGGATCTACTATGTAGATCCGTTGATCAGTGTCCTTACAGCTCAAGCCACAGCCAATCACAGTAGAAAGCACGCCCCTAGGGACACACACAGCCCCTCCCTCCCAAATAAAGTTAACCCCTTCACTACCAGTGTATTTTTACAGTAACAGTGCATATGTATAGCACTGATTACTGTAGAAATGTCACTGGTAACCCCAAAAGTGTCAAAAATGTCAGTCAAGGGTCCGATCTGTCCGCCCCAATGTCGCAGTACCGCAAAAAAAAATCGCAGATCGCCGCCATTACGCGTTAAAAAAAAAAAACAACAAAAATGACAAAAATCTTTCCCTTTGTTAGTAAACGCGATAACTTTTGCGCAAACCAATCAAAATACGCTTTTTGCGATTTTTCTTTTTTTACCAAACATAGGTAGCATAAAACAAATTGGCTGAAAATGTTAAAAAATTTTGATTTTTACATTTTTTTGGGGGGAATTTCATATAAAAAAATGTGAAAAATATTGCTATTTTTGCAAAATTGACGCTCTTTTTTTGTTTATAGCGCATGATCAAAAAATCGCACAGGTGATCAAATACCACCAAAAGAAAGCTCTGTTTGTGGGAAAAAAAGGACGCCAAATTTGTTTAGGTACAGCGTCGCACGACCGCGCAATTGTCCGTTAAAGTCACGCAGTGCCGAATCACAAAATACCCCCTGGTCGTTTAGCAGCCAAATCCTCCGGGGCTTAAGTGGTTAATTTATAATAAAAACCACAAACAAAGATGCCGGAGTTGTCACTGTTTCAATTGTCACACCTGGGGACTCAGCTTACATGGGCTGGAGAGGATTCCGGTACTAATGGCAGACCCACATCAGGCCACAGGCCTGGAAACCTTGCTACACTTAACTCTTTTAACAGCTTTTTGTCACTTTAAAATAGTTTGTTTGGACAAAGCTGATCCTAACAAACTATAACCTTTGCTAAGATACACCTGTTGGGAGCACTGGGAGCAACAGCTACATAAAGTACAGAGTACAGCGCTGTGCTCTGGCAGTAGGATGGTAACTTTCCTCCCCACTCCTGGAACAAAATTGAGCACTTCAACATTGGGATCAGCTTTTAAAGTCATTTATGTTGTGAATATATATATTTTTATTGGGTCTTATTAAAGGGCTAGTGCTCAGTATTTGTTCAATTTGATCATTTTAGTATCTGAGCAAGGCTATGTACAGAAATCCACCCTCATCAAGCACCACTCTAAATAGAGTATCTCTAACAATTGTTTAATTTGGTACTTAGGCGGGGTATACACATTCAGTGAAAGAACAGACAGATCCTCACATTAAAGCAAACAATGTTGATGCAGGGATCTTTCCCACTGTTCTTTTATATTCTGACAACACAGAGGCTCCTATTTCCCCCAACCCACTCCCCGCCGTCAGAATACACAGATCAGCACTGCAGCCCATTGGTTGGCTGGTTTTCTAGCATATCCCTTCTGTTGAACAGACAGTGGTTCCTGTTGAACCGGACGATATTCAGTACGCATTTACCCTGCTTTAGATTTGCAATTATTTTAATGCCCTAATAAATGTGGTACAGACAGTTTGAAAGATAAAGCTGTCTGTACCATATAAAATGTGTGTGTTGCAGAAAAATGCAATGCAGTGTGTTGGTTTACGCCAAATGTTTTCTGAAACTTTACCTTGTAAGCTGCATGTCTGCCACTGTGTTGAGGGTTGAAAAGTGCTGTACCAGATATTTCATTTTTAATTTCAGCCCATTTGTCCACAGCATTTAAAGATGATCTCTCTAGTATTTCCTTGAGCTAAAACAAACATAAGTCTGTCAATATATATATAATTTCATATGTACATATACAGTATTCTGAGTTGACATAAATTAGCAAATCGGTTGCCCTACGCTAAAACTTAAAGAAGGGGCCCGTCTTTTTGGTTTTGTATGTTCAGGTTCAGATCCTATATGTAGATTTATTTCTGTATTTGGCCCACCAGAAATGCCAGGGACAATTGCATGCTCAAAGTGATACTAAACCCATAACAGTTACAGTATCTCACAAAAGTCAGTACACCCCTCACATTTTTGTAAATATTTTATTACATCTTTTCAAGTGACAATGTTGAAGAAATGACACTTTGCTACAATGTAAAGTAGTGAGTGTACAGTTTGTTTAACCACTTAAAGCGGAGTTCCGGCCTCGGGGTGAAATTTTGATAAAAATACCCCCGGGACATTCAGGGTGAGTACATTCAATAATGGATAGCCTCTGAACTGTCCCGGGTCGCACTTACCTTTTAGAAGAAATACTTACCTTGAAAATTTCTTCTCCAGCACTGCCATCTCGGATGTGGGCAGCTGAAGCCAGCACGTCCTCTTCTGCGTCCTCTTCCGTGTCCTCTTCATCCCAGAATGCCCTGCACTGGCCCCGCTGGTCACTTCCGGGGCATGCGCGTCATCCCTGCACAGCTTCTAGGCATGCCCAGAAGCTGTTTAGCAGGGAATGACGCGCCTGCACCGGAACTGACGAGCAGGGCCGGTGCAGGCGCATTGACTCCTGGGAGCGATGATGTTCAGCTCCCAGGAGTCATCGCAAACAGGAAGAGATGCCGCGGGCCGTGGCCGCAGAGGGAGGAAGTAGAAGGAAGGTAAGTATACTTTCTTAAAAAGCAAGGTAAGTAAAGAAAAAAAAATTGGGAGCATCCATTTGTTTTCCAGGGCATTTACAGCAAGCGGAAGTTATTTTTGAGCCCGGAACTCCCCTTTAAGGACCGAGCCTATTTTTGACACATTTTGTTCACAATTTAAAATCAGTATTTTTTGCTAGAAAATTACTTAGAACCCCCAAACATTATATATATACTCTGGAGAATAAAATGGCGGTCATTGCTATATTTTTTGTCACATGGTATTTGCGCAGCGGTCTTTCAAAAGCCATTTTTTTGGAAAAATTAAGAAAAATTAAATTTCACTGCATTTAAAAAAAACTAAACAGTAAAGTTAGCCCATTTTTTTTTGTATATTGCAAAATATGATGTCGCATCGAGTAAATAGATACCCAACATGTTACGGTTTAAAATTGCACACACCCACGGAATGGAGACAAACTCCGGTCAATTTGATGCAGTGTGCAGCACATGGTTTGCAGTGGCGGCCGGTGTTTGCATCCGGCCCCCTAATCTGCATGTGGGGTGCCAGAAACATGGAATTTAATTGGGTTTTTTTTTTTCTGAAGCACATGATTAGAGCCAGAGGCTCTAATAGGCTTTAGTAAAGGGTGGACCCGGGGCGCAGAGCAGTGCACCCCGGGCCCATCGATTGTGTGATAATAGCGAATGAATATTTGCGATTGCCACACAGGTCCTCCTCCTAGCCAATCAGGAGACCCGAGACCTGTTCCTGATTGGCCGAAAGGCGAACCTTTGCCATTGGCCGAGGAGGAGGACGATGACAGGAGACGGGAGACTGAGGAGAAGCCTCCGCTGGATCATGTAAGTGAACTGGTCACTGCGCGCTATAGCACTCTGCATTGATTGGGGGCATGGTGTGGCACTCTGCATTGATTGAGGGCACGCTGTGGCACTCTGCATTGATTGGGGGCACGCTATGGCACTCTGCATTGATGGGGGGGCACTCTGTGGCACTCTGCATTGCTGGGACCACGCTGTGGCACTCTGCATTGATTGGGGGCATGCTGTGGCACTCTGCATTGACTGGGGCATGCTGTGGCACTCTGCATTGATTGAGGGCACGCTATGGCACTCTGCATTGATGGGGGGCACGCTGTGGCACTCTGCATTGATTGGGGCACGCTGTGGCACTCTGCATTGATTGGGGGCACTCTGTGGCACTCTGCATTGCTGGGACCACGCTGTGGCACTCTGCATTGATTGGGGGCATGCTGTGGCACTCTGCATTGACTGGGGCATGCTGTGGCACTCTGCATTGATTGAGGGCACGCTATGGCACTCTGCATTGATTGGGGGGCACTCTGTGGCACTCTGCATTGATTGGGGCACGCTTTGGCACTCTGCATTGATTTGGGGCACGCTGTGGCACTCTGCATTGCTGGGACCACGCTGTGGCACTCTGCATTGATTGGGGGCACGCTGTGGCACTCTGCATTGATTGGGGGCATGCTGTGGCACTCTGCATTGATTGGGGGCATGCTGTGGCACTCTGCATTGATGGAGCGCACACTGTGGCACTCTGCATTGATTGAGGGCACGCTGTGACACTCTGCAGTGATGGGCGGCACGCTGTGGTCACTCTGCATTGATTGGGGGCAGGCTGTGAACACTCTGCATTGAAGGGGGTCACTCATTTTTCTGTTTGCGCCCCCAAAAAAATTTTGAGCACCAGCCGCCACTGATGGTTTGAGTACTGACAGGCTGACCCCCACACCACTTCAGCCTCTGCAGCAATGCTGGCAGCACTCATGCCTCTATTTCCCAAAGACAACCTCTGGATACGACGCTGAGCATGTGCACTCAACGTCTTTGGTCGACCATGGCCTGTTTTTTGTGGAACCTGTCATGTTGCAGCTCAGTTTCAGGGTCTCAGCAATCTTCTCATAACCTAGGCCATCTTTATGTAGAGCAACAATTCTTTTTTCAGATCCTCAGAGAGTTCATTGCCATGAGGTGCCATGTTAAACTTACAGTGACCAGTATGAGAGAGTGAGAGCGATAACACCAAATTTAACACACCTGCTCTCCATTCACACTTGAGACCTTGGAACATTAACAAGTCACATGACACCGGGGAAGGAAAATGGCTAACTGGGCCAATTTGGACATATTTACTTAGGGGTGTACTCACTTTTGTTGCCAGCGGTTTAGACATTAATGGCTGTGTGTTAAATTATTTTGAGGGGACAGCAAATTTACACTGTTATACAAGCTGTACACTCACTACTTTACATTGTAGCAAAGTGTCATTTCTTCCGTATTGTCACATGATATAATAAAATATTTACAAGAATGAGGGGTGTACTCACTTTTGTGAGATATTGTAAATCAGTCTGTATATGCAGTAAAGCATGCTTGGTACAGTATAGTCACTGTGAAACCTAAGGGGTTAATCCTCCGCATTGTGTAAAAAGACTGTTTGATCCATTTCTTCTCTGATCCCCCCTTTCTTCCACAGTCCCTAATCCATCTGGTGATGGGGGGGGGGGGGGGGGGTGCATGTGATCAGCACCGGACCAATTAGCACCAATTAGCACTGTCCAGACAGAGGGTCAGGGGTCATGCAGCCTCATAGGACAGTTAAGGGAGAATGAAAACAACTTTAACCAGTGCTCGGCTGGACACTCACAAGAGTGCTATATACTGCAGATGAGAAAAGGTATTTAGAAGTTTATATTTACTAAAATAATTGCATTTCCATGTTCTGTGTACTGTGGGAGACCAGATATAGTGAAAGCAAGGTCCTGGGTTTAGTAACACTTTAATAATAATGGGTCTGATAGCTGCTGCTCCAAAAAATAGTTCATATTTTAGCTAGAAGGAACTTTTGAGGTGCCAGACAATAAACATAATATTTTATTATAAAATACTTTTATAATTTAATTCATTAAAAATAAAACAATTGATGTAAAAGCATCCTTCAGCAAAAGGGAGGACCAACTTTAACACTGTGCAGGTGACATCATAATAATAGGTGTAGAGATTTGCCTTTCCAGTGTTTCAGTAAGCAGTCCATGTAGAGGCATAAATGGGGGGCTTTTGCTTCAATGTGTTTTGCACTTAACCACCTCAATACTGGGCACTCCCTTCCTTCCCAGGCCGATTTTCATCTTTCAGCACATTTGAATGACAATTACGCGGTCATGCAACACTATACCCAAATCACATTTTTTTTTTTTTTTATAATTTTTTTTCACACAAATTGAGCTTTCTTATGGTGGTATTTATTCACCACTGTTGTTTTTATTTTTTGCACTACAAATGTACAAATACCGAAAATTTTGAAAAAAAAAAATAAGTTTTTCTTTGTTTCGGCTATATAATTTTGCCAATGAGTAATTTCTCTTCATAAATTTTGACCAAAATTTATACTGCTACATTTATTTGGTAAAAATAAACCAAATCAGTGTATATTATTTGGTCTGTGTGGACAAATTATAGAGTCTAGAAGCTATGGTACCAATCACTAAAAATTGATCACACCTGATGTACTGACAGCCTATCTAATTTCTTGAGGCCCTAACATATCAAGACAGTACAAATACCCTCAAGTTCCCCCATTTGGAAAATAGACAGTCCAGGGTATATATTAGGAGGCATGGCGAGTTTTTTGAAGTTGTAACTTTTTCCCACAATTCTTTGGAATATTAAGAAATTATTATTATTATTATTATTTTTTTTTTTTTTAAATGTAATATTAACAAGTTATTTCTCACACACGGCTTTGCCATACTTGCAACTACACCCCAAAACACATTCTGCTACTCCTCCTGAGTATGGCGATACCACACAAGACTTTTTCACAGCCTGGCCACATAGATAAGAGCAAAATCCAAATAGCACCTTCAGTCATAATCCACTTTAAGACCAGGCCTTCTTGTGACCCTTTTTGTTTACAAGTAAAAATCTGTATTTTTGCTAGAAAATGACTTAGAACCCCCAAACATTAAATATTTTTGTAGGAGAGGCCTTGGAGAATAAAATGGTTGGTTTTTCAAATTTTTATGTCACACTTTATTTGTGCAGCAGTTCTATCGAATGCAATTTTACACAATAATGCATAAATACATTTTAATAAATTTCAGTGCACACAAAAACAATAAAATACCCACATTTTGGGTAGAATTTAAAATATGGCGTTGCACTAGGTAAATAGATACCAAACATACCACACTTTAAAATTGCGCACGCTAGTAAAATGGCACCAAACTTTGGTATTTGAAAATCTCCATAGGCGATGATTTGTAAACCCTTATTGGTTACCAGTTTAGAGTTACACAGGTGGGCTGGTGTTGGAATTATTACTCTCACTCTGACGTTCGCGGCGATATATTACATGTGTCGTGTTATTGCTGTTTACATATGCGTATGGGACCAAAGTGTGCGTTCGCCTTCACACACGAGCACTGGGGAGTTTAAATGTTTTATTTTTTTTATTGGTGGGACACTGGTACACTGACAGATGTTGATCGGCCACTGGCGGACACTAACAGATGTTGATGTCACAATGGTGCACTATTGCAGATGTTTTTTGCACTGGTACAGATGTGATGGGAGGCTTATAGATGTTCTGTGCACTGGAACAGATGTTTTATGTGGACACTGACAGATGTGTATGGGGAAAGGGACAGCAGGGCCGTCTTTAACACAGGTCAAAAGGGGCATCTGCCCAGGGCCCTGGTATTGTTGGGGGGCCTCAAAGCAGCTGCTCCTGGAGCCCGTGCTGCCCTCAAATAGCTCTTTTGGTTTAGCAGTCACAAATACAGCTGTCCCGTCCTCCCCTGTTTTCTCTTCCAGGCAGGTTATCAACAACACAAGCGGACACAGACAGGGGAGAAGCGCACAGCTTTGGGCTCTGTGTGTAGCTCGTCCTGACAGGGAGTGAGTCAGAGCTGCTCTCCGTGCTCCCCCGCCCCCCCTCCTGCCTCTCAGACTTCTATAGCAGCACAGCACAAAACAGAGTGAAGTGTTCTGGCTGTATGCTACGGACCTGATAGGCGGAGACTTCAGAGAGTGTGTTGGAAAAAGAGCACGCACACACAACAGAATGGTGCAGCATCGCTGTGAGGATGAGAAGGAGGGGGGTGAATTTGGTTAAAACTACAAAAGGGGAATACAGAGGTGGCTGTGGGCAGAGAAGGGGTGCAGAGGTGGCTGTGGTACAGAGGTGGCTGTGGGCAGGGTGGGGGTACAGAGGTGGCTGTGGGCAGGGTGGGGGTACAGAGGTGGCTGTGGTACAGAGGTGGCTGTGGGCAGGGTGGGGGTACAGAGGTGGCTGTGGTACAGAGGTAGCTGTGGGCAGGGTGGGGGTTCAGAGGTGGCTGTGGGCAGGGTGGGGGTACAGAGGTGGCTGTGGGCAGGGTGGGGGTACAGAGGTGGTTGTGGTACAGAGGTGGTACAGATGTGGCTGTGGAACAGAGATGGCTGTGGGCAGGATGGGGGTAAAGAGGTGGCTGTGGGCAGGGTGGGGGTAAAGAGGTGGCTCAGAGGTGGCTGTGGGCAGGGTGGGGGTACAGATGTGGCTGTGGAACAGAGGTGGCTGTGGGCAGGGTGGGGGTACAGAGGTAGCTGTGGAACAGAGGTGGCTGTGGGCAGGGTGGGGGTACAGATGTGGCTGTGGAACAGAGGTGGCTGTGGGCAAGGTGGGGGTACAGAGGTAGCTGTGGGCAGGGTGGGGTACAGAGGTGGATGTGGTACAGAGGTGGCTGTGGGCAGGGTGGGGGTACAGAGGTGGCTGTGGTACAGAGGTGGCTCTGGGCAGCGTGGGGGTACAGAGGTGGCTGTGGGCAGGGTGGGGGTACAGAGGTGGCTGTGGTACAGAGGTGGCTGTGGGCAGGGTGGGGGTACAGAAGTGGCTGTGGTACAGAGGTGGCTATGGACAGGGTGGGGGGTACAGAGGTGGCTGTGGACAGGGGGGGGGTCCAGAGGTGGCTGTGGACAGGGGGGGGTCCAGAGATGGCTGTGGTACAAAAGGTGGCTGTGGATGGGGGGGGTTGTACAGAGGTGGCTGTGGATAGGGGGTACAGAGTGTGTGTTTGTTTTTTGGAGTGGGGAGCGAAATTGCATGTGGGGGGGGGGCAAGAAAATGCTTGCCTAGGGCCCAAACAAAATTAAAGATGGCCCTGAGGGACAGTGGTGCTTGGAGTACTGTTTGTGGGGAATCTGTGACAGCTCTGTGTGTAAAATCATCCTTACGCACAGAGCTGTCACAGATCTTGCAGATTCCCCCGCTCCCCCCCCTCCTCCCCCCGCACACTGAGCTCCCTGGTGAGAACTGTCACAGAGACAAGGGTCTCTGTTTACATTGATAAGGTTGTGATTGGACACAGCTGTTACGTGACCGGCCAATCACAGCGCCCATATCCCTTATCTTGTCTTGGCTGTGTCCTGTGATCACAGCCTTCATGGGATTGTGCCACTGCCTGGCCACGAGCAGGCGCTCGTTCTGAGGGACGTTTGGGAACATCCACTCAGAACGACGGAGCACCCCCCCCCCCGGCCATTTATAAACAGTGGCCAGGTGGGAGGAGGTTAAAGGATAAGTCCAGTCAAAAACGAACAAACGCTAAACCTGCTCTTTGCCACATTCTAAGACTATTCTATCTAGCCCTATAAAGCAAAAATCACTGTACTTACCTTTTCTACACCTGATCTGGTCCGGTCTCCAGGGACGGAAGCTCTGCGCAGGAGAGGACCGACAACGGCTGTGAAATGAATGGGAAGTGACGTCACCCATAGAGTTACTATGGGGCTTCCATTGTCAGATAGAATAGTCTTAGAATGTGGCAAAGAGCAGGTTTAGTATTAAGTTAGTTTTTGACTGGACTTATCGTTTAAAGTTCTTCAGCAGATAGAAGGAGGTTTATCTATAATGTCAGTCAAAATCTTCAATAGTATATAGTATAATTCTGTGACATTAGAAAAAAAATCATCATTTTGGATATTTTACATGCTTTTAGATGGCACACTTGCCCTTCCAAGCATTACACAGAGGATTCATGAAACAAAAATGCCTCCCTTGGGAAACACTTGGGATACTTTGCAACGACCCCAGGTGAGTGAGCATGCCCAGTAGATCTATAAAAAGAGAAATCATGGCATTGTACTTATAATGTATTCAATCTATTTAAAATCAACTAAATACAATAAAGCACATTAACCCACTTACATTGTGATGTCGGTATTGTAGATGCCTATGTAGATTACAGCTAAGTATGACTTTTCACCCCTCTAACTGATTCTGTAAGAGTGAACACTGTACCAAAATTTTAGTGGAATATTAGTTTTTTCTTCTAGATCCCAATATATTTCTTCATAACACCCAGTCATAATCCACACTAGCTTTACTCTTCATATAAATATATATGCAAATACACTGCCTGGCCAAAAAAAAAGTCACCACCAAAAAAAAAGGTCACACACTCTAATATTTAGTTGGCTTTGATTGACTGTGGCATTAATTTGATAAGCTTCTGCAATGTCACAAGATTTGTTTCAGTCCAGTGTTGCATTAATTTTCCACCAAGATCTTGTATTGATGATGTGAGAGTCGGACCACTGCGCAAAGCCTTCTTCAGCACTTCCCAAAGATTCTCAATGGGGTTAAGTTCTGGACTCTGTGGTGGCCAATCCATGTGTGAAAATGATGTCTCATGCTCCCTGAATCACTCTTTCACAATTTGAGCCGATGAACCCTGGCATTGTCATCTTGGAATATGCCCGTGCCGTCAGGGAAGAAAAAATCCATTGATGGAATAACCTGGTCATTCAGTATATTCAGGTAGTCAGCTGACCTCATTCTTTGGGCACATGCAGTAACTATCCAATATGATGGTTACTGCATGCTTAGTTTAGTTAGTTGCTTAGTTGATTCCAGGTGGCGACTTATTTTTGGACAGGCAGTGTATTTAAGTCCCTAAAGTTACATACAGTATCTCACAAAAGTGAGTACACCCCTCACATTTTTGTACATATTTTAATATAACTTTTCATGTGAAGAAATTACACTTTGCTACAATGTAAAGTAGTGAGCGTACAGCTTGTATAACAGTGTACATTTTCTATCCACTCAAAATAACTCAACACACAGCCATTAATGTCTAAACCGCTGGCAGCAAAAGTGGGTACACCCCTAAGTTAAAATGTCCAAATTGGGCCCAAAACGTCAATATTTTGTGAGGCCACCCTTATTTTCCAGCGCTGCCTTAACCCTCTTTGGGCATGGAGTTCACCAGAGCTTCACAGGTTGCCACTGGAGTCCTCTTCCAACTCCTTCATGATGACATCACGGAGCTGGTGGATGTTAGAGACCTTGCGCTCCTCCACCTTCCATCTTCCGTTTGAGGATGCCCCACAGATGCTCAATAGGGTTTAGGTCTAAAAACATGCTTGGCCAGTCCATCACCTTTACCCTCAGCTTCTTTAGCAAGGCAGTGGTCATCTTGGAGGTGTGTTTGGGGTCGTTATCATGTTGGAATACTGCCCTGCGGCCCAGTCTTGGAAGAGAGGGGATCATGCTCTGCTTTAGTATGTCACAGTACATGTTGGCATTCATGGTTCCCTCAATGAACTGTAGCTCCCCAGTGCCGGCAGCACTTATGCAGCCCCAGACCAAGACACTCCCACCACCATGCTTGATTGTAGGCAAGATACACTTGTCTTTGTACTTCTCACCTAGTTGCCCCACACGCTTGACACCATCTGAACTAAATAAGTTTATCTTGGTCTCATCAGACCACAGGACATGGTTCCAGTAATCCATGTCCTTAGTGTGCTTGTCTTCAGCAAACTGTTTGTGGGCTTTCTTGTGCATCATCTTTAGAAGAGGCTTCCTGCTGGGACAACAGCCATGCAGACCAATTTGATTTGGTTTGAGCACTGACAGGCTGACCCCCCCACCCCTTCAATCTCTGCAGCAACACTGGCAGCACTCATACATCTATTTCCCAAAGAAAACCTCTGGATATGACGCTGAGCACATGCACTCAACGTTTTTGGTTGACCATGACAAGGCCTGTTCTGAGTGGAACCGTTCCTGTTAAACCACTGTATGGTTTTGGCCACCATTCTGCAGCTCAGTTTCAGGGTCCTTTTAGCCTAGGCTATTTTTATGTAAAGCAACAATTCTTTTTTTTATTTGCTCAGAGAGTTCTTTGCCATGAGGTGCCATGTTGAACTTCCAGTGACCAGTATGAGAGAGTGAATGCGATAACACCATCGGAAATCATCGGAAATCACTGATAATGGAACCTTATACAGGAACCCTTTACATATAACAATACAGGGCAATGACATAATATGTTTTGATACCATATTTATACACAGACATATATATATATATCACATCTATTAACCTTCCTAGCAGTATTCCCGAGTGTGGCTCGGGGTTAAATTTCAGTGCCAAAAGCGGTAACCCCAAGCCACACTCGGGGTACTGCTAGGAAGATCGCTGGATCCTGGAATAGAGGGTACTCACCTTGTCCCCGGGATCCAGCGATGTATTGAGGCGATGTGCGGCGGCCGGATCTTCCTTCCGATGCTCTGTGCCCTGGATTCTGTCTCCTGTGACGTGATGCTCACAGGAAGGTGGAACCGGCGGCAAATTCAAATAGTAAAACACACCAAACACACTGATATATTACAAAATAAAATAAATTCACATTAGTTTGCCCCCCAGTGCCCTTTCCTGCAGTTTTACTGCACTTTATATATATATATATATATATATATATAATATATATATATACACGTATATCTATATATATATATATATATATATATATATATATATATATATATATATATATATATATATATATATATATATATATATATGTATACATATATATATATATATATATATATATATATATATGTATATACAATATAATAAATAACTATAAATAAGGTAAAGTATGTATGTGTGTGTGTGTGTGTATATATATATATATATATATATATATAGATATATAGATATATACGTATATTTATATATATATATATATTTATATATATATATATATATATATATATATATATATATGTATACACACACATATATATATATATATATATATATATATATATATATATATATATATGTATATATACACACACACATACATACATACTTTACCTTATTTATAGTTATTTATTATATTATAATTTATGATTTTGTGTTTCAAACTTTATCATACCCGAGATGTTATAAAGAAGAACGCACAGTAAAAAAAAAAATCATATGTAAATAGTTGGTTTGGGCTGCTCATTCTTAAGAATTACATGCAAAATTATGGTACCGCTTTCAGCACCTAAAATTGGAAAGAATCATACCGCCAGGGAGGTTAAATATTTATTTGATTAAAAAAAAAAAACTGCCATTGTATCGGGTAAAATATGTATATTTGCAAGACTCATAGTTACATATAAAAATGTTTAATTCAGACATTATTGGGTAATCATAGTCCTAATTAAAATTATTAATAAGTGAACCACAATGTCACTCACATGTAACTCTGCACACATGATTTTATTATTGATTAATAATACATTTTGTGTTGCATATATCACGTTAGGCAACAATATTATATGAGGCTGTGTTGTTTGAACTTTGTTTTTTTAATGTTTGTAAGTTTTTTTGTTTTTTTTTTGTAAACTGGGCATGCCATTTGTAATCAGTCAATCAGCGCTGGTCGGATCAAGGTTGAGGGGTCACTAATGCATCAGAAATTGAATCAGAGGAGAGTGAAATCTCCTCTTAAACACTCTTGAACACTCTGCACTGGGGCAGACCCTGCAGTGTATCACATGACCGCGGTATACAGATCAGCTAACAAGGTATATAGCTGCAGTATTTTAATGTAAAAATATTTATAATCTTGGCAGTATTTGTAATCTTGGGCAATGCATGGGGGGGCTGATGAACATTTTTTATATTACTGGGTTTAGTAACACTTTGACTAGGACTAGGCAAAAGATGGGCACACAAATGCTATATAAGTATTAGTAGGGAAATTTAGGAACAGTATTATATAAATAGTTATGAGAACTAGACCCAGTAAGCCATCATCTACCAATGCTGAGATACAGTATGTATATACATGTTATAAAAATGTTATAGAATCCAAATAGTTATGTTGCATAAAATTACTTTTTGGTTTTAAAAGGGAATTGATGTATTATGTGATTATGTCTACACAGGCAGTAGGGACTCTAGGTGCATCCTCTATGGTTGGGAGGGCAGTAGTGCCTTCAGCCAGTGGGCTTCCCACCCCTCCCCGAGATATTACCTAGTGGTACTATGTAGGTAGTGCAGTGCAGTGCAGGTATTGGGCTATATTATCGGTGGTTCATATCTGTCTTCCTATCTGTGTGGGCAGCATGGGAATTTGGCTTAGTTAGTTGCGGTCTGTAGGGCAGTCACAGTTGTTGGACTCTCTGGTTAGACAGATTGCTTTCCTGTGTCTTGCACAGTAGGTCACGGCAGAAGGTCAAAGATACTGTGCATGTGCCAAGTATGCAATCTTTAGTTCGGCCTGGCAGTGCATGAGCAATGAAGCCACTGGTGCACTGAAATTATGTCATACACCGCATATTTCACTGCCTCTGGGACCATTCAGTGGGGACAAAAAAGAGAGGCAGCTGGGACCCACACCCTCAGTTGGGATAAGTGGCACCTTTCCTGGGACACCCAAAAAGTGTGTACTGAGCATGTAAGTATAAGTTGGGGTAAAGGAGCTATGTTGCCATAAGGGAACATACACTATATTACTGAAAGTATTGGGACGCCTGCCTTTACACACACATGAAATTTATTGGCATCCCAGTCTTTGTCCATAGGGTTCAATATTGAGTTGGCCGACCCTTTGCAGCTATAATAGCTTCAGCTTTTCTGGGAAGGCTGTCCACAAGGTTTAGGAGTGTGTCTATGGGAATTTTTGACTATTCTTCCAGAAGCACATTTGTGAGTTCAGGCATTGATGTGGATGAGAAGACCTGGCTCGCAGTCTCCACTCTAATTCATCCCAAAGGTATTCTCTCAGGTTGAGGTCAGAACTCTGTGCAGGCCAGTCAAGTTCTTCCACCCAAATCTCGCTCATCTATGTCTTTATGGACCTTGCTTTGTGCATTGGAGCGCAGTCATGTTGGAACAGGAGGGACCATCCCCAAACTGTTCCCACAAAGTTGGGAGCATGAAATTGTCCAAAATGTCTTGGTATGCTGACGCCTTAATAGTTCCCTTCACTGGAATTAGGGGCCAAGCCCAGCCCCTGAAAAACAACCCTACAACATAATTCCCCCTCCACCAAATGATTTGAACCAGTACACAAAGCAAGGTCCATAAAGACATGGTATAGGTAAGCATATAACAAGGCTTACCTATAGGTACTGTAAATATCCCCTAAACTTGCACTGTTTAGGGGATATTTACATTGAATGCAGCCAATGACCTCATTGGCGCATGTGCTTTGAAGGAACGGCTGCCCGTGCCTTTTCTTCAGAGCCCTGTGCTGTGACCGGCAGCTCCCATGCGCATGTGTGGGAGTGACGTCATGCGGCTCCGGCCAGTAGCACAGCCAAAGTCTGTGGACCCGGAAGGAAGACGGGCGGAGATGGATGCGGCCTCCAGCGGGGACGAGGCGGGCTTCGTTTGCAGGTAAGTGTCACATTATGCATTCACTTTACAGGTAAACAAAAAGAAACAAAAAAAAATTACAGACTTTATATGCTTCCTGTTTAAAGCGGAGTTCCACCCAAAAGTGGAACTTCCGCTTTAGGGAGTCCTGACCCCCTGACATGTCACATTTGGCATGTCATTTTTTTGGGGGGGGGAGCGGGTACCTAGTTTTGACAGGTACCCGCTCCCACTTCCGCTCGGAGCGCCGCGGCGCCCTGAACAGAAGTTCTCCTCTCCCCCTCCCTCCCTGCAATCTTCTGGGACACGTCAGAGGTCCCAGAAGATTGCCGGCCAATCAAGATGCGCAGTGCGACTCGCGCATGCGGAGTGGGTACCCGGCTGTGAAGCCGCAAACTGTCACAGCCGGGTGCCCACAGCAGTGATGCCGGCGCCGAGGGAGAGGATCGAGGCTTCGGGCGGCCGCATCGCTGGACCGTTGGACAGGTGAGTGAATGGCTGGAACTCCGCTTTAAGTTACAGTACAGATGAATCCAAATATCATGTTTAAGTTAATACCAATGACCTTATTGGTGATGCTTCCACTGGGCCAATAGGCATTTAAATGCATAGTGTAATACATAACTATACGGACTTACATATTTACATAGATATACAAAGGGTAAAGGTAGTATGGATTATGATTAGGCATTATGAAGGAATATAGTAGGATCTCAATCAAAAGTCTAATATTCCACAAAAGTTTTGTTATATTGCCCACTGTTAGAGCATCAGCTGGAGGGTTGAAAATTCATATTTACCTGTAATCTGCAAGTGGGTTAATGTGCTTTATTGTAAATAGTAAATTTAAAAGGAATTGAATACAATATAACTACAATACCATGATTGATTTTATTAGAGATATACTAGGCATACTCACTCACCCGGGGTCCTAGCAAAGTATCCCAGGTGTTCCTATTGTTTGCAATGTTAGGCATTATTAGTTCGTGAATCTTCTGTGTGATGTTTATAAGGACAAATGTACACTGTAGGAGCATGTAAATTATCTGAGATGATGATTTTGCTCTAATGTCATGGAATTGTAAATTACTGTTGATTGTTATGACAATGGACAGACAATTGAAAGACTGGAAAGGCAAATCACTGCACTCATTATTATGGTGTAACATGTATTAAGAGGGGAGGAAATAATAGAATTTTTGTAAAATCTTACCGTAAAATTCATTTTTCTGAGTCCTCTGACAGTCGCCGCCCATTCATACAGTCTTCACGATTGGGTATAGGCCTTCTCCGCAGGAGCAAGCATGGCAGTAATTTTGTTAATACAATAAACCTTAACATATAGACACACCCACAGGGGGCCGTCCCTCTGGCCTATATCCTCCAGCCAGTACCACTCTAATTCAGTTATGTAGCAAGCAGTCCATGAAAAAACGTTAACCCCAAAGAGAGAGGGGCGGCAACTGTCAGAGGAGTCAGAGAAATGAATTTTACAGTAAGATTTTACAAAAATTCTATTTTCTCTTACGTCCTCTGACAGTCGCCGCCCATTCATTCAATCTTCACGATTGGGACATCCCAAAGCAGTGTAGATGTGAAGGGTGGGAAGACGCAACCTTAAAATAGGCAACGCAGCACCCAGGTCAGAGAAAAAAACTGAACTGAACCAATGGGGTAAGTAAAGCTCAACAGGAGCTAACCCAGGAAAAAAATGAAATCAACCCCATGAGTAAGAGACATTAAAAAATAGTCTCTTTAAACCACTGCCGTACTCAAAACTTTGTGGCCAAAAGAAGCATCCAAGGATGCCAACACATCAAGTTTGTAAAACTTAGAAAAGGTGTGTATAGACGACCATGTCGCCGCTTTGCACACCTGAGCCACCGATGCCTGGTGGCGAAAAGCCCAAGACGCACTAATCACTTTAGTAGAGTTCCCCTTAACAGGGAAGGGAGGAACCTGATCCTTAATCGAATAAGCCTGCACAATCGTCTGTCTGATCCATTTGGAAATGGTTGCCGCAGACGCCGCTGTACCCTTCCGAGGTCCCTCAGGAAGGACAAACAGACAATCCGACTTCCGGAAAGAATCCGTGGTGGAAAGGTAAACCTTGATCGCCCGAACCACGTCCAAGGAATGTAAGGCAAATTCCTTGGGATGCTTAGGTTTCGCACATAGCGAAGGCAACACAATATCCTCATTGAGGTGGAAGGCTGAAACCACCTTAGGAAGAAAAGATTAATTTGGTCGCAGGACCACTTTATCCCTATGAACAACCATATAGGGGGAGCGGCAAGACAGACCCGCCAACTCCGACACTCTGTGGGCAGATGTGATCGCCACTAGAAAGGCAACTTTCTGTGACAACACAGGCAGAGGGATCTCTCTGATGTTCTCAACGGGAGGTCGTTGTAAAACAGACAGAACCAGATTCAGGTCCCAGGGAGGTAAGGGAGCCTTCCTCGGGGGAGCCAGATGACACACCCCCTGAATAGAGGTGTTAATCAAAGAATTAGACGCCAAAGGGCGCTGAAAATGAATGGCCAAGGCCGATAATTGACCTTTGATCGTGGCCAGCGCCAGGCGCTGATCCACCTTAGTCTGTAGGAAGGCCAAAACCCTCGCCACTGAAAAGGAGCGGGGGTGAAGACCTTGTGACTCACACCAGGCAAAATATGCCCTCTAGGTGCTATGATAAATCTTCCCAGAGGAAGCTTTTCTAGCTTTTAGCAAGGTAGGAATGGCAGCTGACGGGGTACCCCTGTCTCTCAAGACTTGGCTTTCAACAGCCAAGCCGTCAAAGCCAGCGACTGTAAAGCAGGATGGAAGATCAGTCTTTAAGAGAGAAGATCGTTTCTTAGTGGAAGCCGCCAGGGAGGCACCACTAGCGCGTCCGAGGCGTCCGCCAGAGGATCGCGAGGTCGAGCCACGAACCGTTCCACTTTTTTGTTGAGACGGGATGCGAACAGATCCACGTCCGGAGACCCCCACCGGATACACAGAAGGTGAAACACCTCCGGGTGTAAGGACCATTCCCCCTGGTCCAGTTTTTCACACCTGGAATCCACAATAAAAGCCAGAAGGACTTGCCTTGTGTCAGAATCGGTGACTGGAGCCACCACAAAAGATCCGATCTCACTTGGTGGTTTAGAGAAAACCAACTGTCCAAGACTGAGGATGCTTGTCCCACCTGGCAAGGATCTCTGCCCCGTAGCAGAGCCAACATAGGAGCCAAAACCTAGGTGAACACCCTTGGAGCCGAAGCGAGACCGTAGGGTAACGCCACAAACTGGTAATGCTCCTCTATGATTGTGAAGCGTAGATACCGCTGATCACCCTAGTAAACAGGGATGTGCAGATATGCATCTTTTAGGTCGATGGAGGCCATGAACCCTGGACTCAGAGATGCCACCACCGACTGGATGGGCCCGATGACCCTTTGGGCGAGAGATTTTGAACCGCCCGCAGTAGATCCCGGAAATGATCGGGAGTCAGATGGAGATTTGATGGAAAGAATCTGTCTGCGGGGCGAGATCAGAACTCGATCTTGTACCCTGAATGAATGAGCTCGCGAACGCACCTGCCCTGGATGTTGGACAGCCAGGGCTTGAGAAAACAACGCAGATGTCCCCCCACCCTTGATACGGATGAGGGCGTCCCTTCAGGAAGCGGTGGACTGGGTTGCCTGCTCAGCTTGACCCGTTTTGGGCTTACCCACCCAAAATTTGTTGTGACCACTGGAGACCTTGAAGGACTTACCATTTTCTTGTGCCCTGAAGACACGAAAGGACCCCCGGTTAGTCTTAAAGGAGGAACCCCGCTTAGCGTAGGGAGGTTTCCCCTTTAAGATTTGAGGCAAATCAGCTCATCCAGAGAGTCACCAAAAAGGCGATCCCCCGCATAAGGGATGTCAGACACTGTTTTCTTAGAAGCGTGGACAGCCAAATAATGCGGCGGATTGCAATCCCGACTGTAGATAGACGTGCAACCAAAGGAGCCTCCTCCAAAGCCGCGTCACACAGGTATATCAAAGCCTGTGCAATTTCGTCCAACATGTCCAGCGCACCAGCAGAAACCGACTCTGCTACCAGAGTGCGCCTAAGCACCTTGGCCCATTCTGCGATAGTCTGAGAGACCATCACTGAGGTGAACACCGGTTTCAGCAGGGAACCTGCCACCATATACATGTGCATATATACATATACATGTGGCGGGAAAGCGTTTCCACCCGTCTATGCGCCGGGTCGTTAAAACACCGGGGAGTCTTCGACGGGCATCAGGGTGGATTTATTCAGTCTGGAAACTTTAGGAACCACAGTCCAGCGATTATCAACCGAATCCGCAAAGGGATAACAGTACTTAAACCTCTTAGGTACTACCAGCGTCTGCTTAATGTGACCCCAATGGTCATTTACTGTTTCCTGAAACTCCTGGGGACAAGGAAAAGCTTGACCCAACTTCAGGGTCTTGTGGGTCCCGAAGGAAACCCGCTTACCTGCCATGGAGGGCTCATCATCAAGATTTAAAGTCTCCTTAACGGAGCTAATAAGTGCGTCTACTGCAGCGCGTTCACGTGCTGTCCCAGAGGGTGAATCCCTCTCCTCCACATCCGACTGAGAAGACGGGGACCACACAAGGGGGACGTCACCCGTGGCAACCAATTCAGGCTCTGAGTCAGAAGACTGAGAGGGCATAGGCCGTTTCTTTGTATTTCGGTCAGACACCAGTAGATCAACTTTTGACGCTAAAGTCGCAAGTGCAGCAGATAAAGAGGCTAAGCAAGTGGGATCAGAAGTATCTGAACATCTTACTAGGTCTGTGGGTAACTTGCTATCTTGGGACTCCATGTTTAGCAAAGTGCAAAAAAATGACATTGGCCCTTTAAAACGGCGGTTCCCGCAGACCCCTATCGCAAACCGCTTTTACAGGTGTAGACCCTTCCCTTAACTAAAGCTAAACTGACAAAAGAGTGCTCCAGAAATATAGCCAGAGAAAACCAGCAAAATATCCCCCCACAGTGTCCCTATACTTGCCACGCTGCTATTGAGAAGTCTGTTTAAAAAGAGGAAGTGACCTCACACCCCTAAAGGCCAAAGCCAGCCCTGAGCCACAAGAAAATGGTGCCTGATAGAGTCAATGGAGGAAAAGCACTTAGAAAATGGCCGCTGCTTAGACAGGACATCCGCCCACACTAAAGATGGCGCCCGATCGGCGCTGGCAATGATGATGGAAAATGGCTGCTGCCCTCACTCTGAGGCCAAACAGCCAGCCCTTACCAAACCTGGCGGCCAGTCGAACAGCGCAAAAAGTCGCTGAAAACGCCCGCACTGGCCCCCACGGGATCTGCACAGAGCAGCCCCGGGGAGAAGGAAGCCCCCACACTCCCCCGTATGGCGGTCTGCACCGCAGGAGCGCCCCTGCAGGGACAAGGAAGGTAAGACACAGGGGGCCATCCCACGGCCATAAGGGGGATATTACAGCAAACTTTACATGTACCGCCATCCCCAGAGTGGGCCCACTCAATCCCCCCTCGAAACCTGTTCCCAGGGACAGAGGGGTAGTAGTACTCACCCTACTGCGATCGTGGGCACCGCTCAGACACGGGAGACCTCCCACCCTGGGTGGGGGTGCCGTCAGCCAGGAAGGATGCTAGCAACCCGAAGTTGAGACATCCCAGCGAAGATAGGAAAACTTTGCAGGCTGGTCGCCTTTGCAGGGGCACTGTCGTTGTGAGGCCTGGGCATACCAAAAGCCTGCAATGCTCGATGGCAGACTGGGACTCCATAAGGTTCTATATTAACCAGTCTGAGGCCCAGTTCTGCTGATGCTTGTAGTCCTCCAAATTCAAAATAACTAGCGTAGGTGAGAAAAAAAAATAAAGAGCTATTTTTAAAAGAAAAAAACACTTTTCAGAAATAAAACAAGAAAAAAACTGAGACACTAGGTCCCAGGAGGGAAGACCTATCTCTACTCCTGACGCTAGGCAACAAAGAACTGAATTAGAGTGGTACTGGCTGGAGGATATAAGCCAGAGGGATGGCCCCCTGGGGGTGTGTCTATATGTTAATGTTTGTTGTATTAACAAAATTACTGCCTTAGCTTGCTCCTGCAGAGAAGGCCAATACCCAATCGTGAAGACTGTATGAATGGGCGGCGACTGTCAGAGGACATAAGAGAAATATGGATAATGTTTTTGTGCACAATTCTTATGATATCACAAGTACAATGTTAAGTTGGTCCTTCCTTATGATGAATGATACTGGAAGCCTTATTCTTTCTCTGCTCTTTCTGGATGTACCCTCTAGCAGTGGCGTCACTGGAATTGGTGTCATCTGATGTGGTAAAACATGGTGTCATCCATCCCTTCTCACCTTGTCCTGCTCTCCCCCCCTCCCATTCTTTCCCCCCTCATCATGTGCAGCTTCCTCCTCTCCCCTCCACCTTGTGCAGCTTCCCTTCTCCCCGTACCTTGTGAATTCCCCTCTTGCCCCCTCGTCTCCCACTTGCCCCAGCTCACATTGTCCTCCTTCCTCCCAAACTTGTGTACCCCCCTCTCCCCTCATCTTGTGCAGCTTCCCCTCCCTCCTTACTTTTTGCCACCCTTCCCCTTGTGCAACCCCCACCTTCTGGAACTTACCTATGCCCCCCTTTGTACCCTCCTCCCCCAGTGTGTCCCCCCCTCACCTTGTGCAGCTTCCACATGGCTCCAGAGCCTTGCAATTGTGACGGTGGTGCCGGCCCTTCTTCAGCACACGAGGTCTTGCACTGCACACAGATACAGTACATGCTGTGTTTCTCCAGCTCGTGGTCGGGTGGAAAGTACCAGGCAGTGTTTTTTAGTGGTCCCCTGGATTGATGATAGCGGAGGTGGCAGGGCATGTCATATGATGTCCTCCTGGAACAAGCCTTGCGTGCGGCCGTGCTGCAGGCGTGATCTGTCACCAGCTGTGTCCACTGGACACAGCCGATGACTGATCAGTGTACCGGGCCACTGCCAGTACAATGTGATTGCTGTGATCAATCACAGCAGGTCACATAACAGTTGTAAACAATTAATGGTTTCCTTTCATGCCATTCATTGTTATAATTGTGTTGTTAGCTGTGACTGGTCACAGTGATCACATGGTACAGACAGGGCCAATCACAGTCCATCTGTACCATGTGATTAGCTTTGGCCAATCACAGCTAATCAAAACAAAATAATGCAGTAAAATGCTTGCTTATAACAATGACATTCACTGCTATAAGCAATCATAATCTGTAAAAAAAAAAAATCTCATCACTTCACAGAGTAGTCCAATGTTACTATGGTAACATTATATTGCTCTGATCAAAGTGTGTTAAAAAAATAAAACCATTTTTTTTAAAATTGTTACATTTTTTTGTTATTTTTTGTACTGTCACCAGTCAGTGTCCCTGATCACTGCCATACCAGTTAAAAGATGACGCTGTACTGTACTGTGGACAGTATGTACAAAAAAAATGTGAACATTTTTTTTCTTTTATTTCCAAAAATATTATGACAAACAATTACAACTTTTAAAAATCTCGCCATGCCTCTTACTAAATACTGTCTACTTTCCAAAAAGGGGAAGTTTGGGTGATATCTGTACTCTCCTGATATTTTTGGGCCTCAAGTACAACAGGGTTGATCGATTTCAAGATATATGCCATAGTTTGTGGACTCTATAACTATCCTACAGACTAAATAATATACACTCATTTAGGTTATTTTCACCCCAAAAAATGTAGCAGAATACATTTTGGTCTAATTATTTCTTTGCAAAATTTTACACCGGGAAATGAAGAAAAAATAAAAATAAAAACAATAATATTTAAATAATATTATATATATTTTAATTTTATATATATATATATATATATATATATATATATATATATATATATATATATATATATATATATAAATTTTGTTCACACAAATAGAGCTTTCTTTTGGTGGTGTTTCATCACCACTGGGTTTTTTTTTATTTTTTGCTAAATAAATTAATGAAAAAAGACCAAAAATATTGGGAAAAAAATGTGTGTGTGTGTGTGTGTGTATATATATATATATATATATATATATATATATATATATATATATATATATATATATATATATATATATATATATATATACATACACACACACACACACACACACACACACACACACACACACACACACACACACACACACACACACACACACACATATATATATATATATATATATATATATATATATATATATATATATATATATATATATATATATTTTTTTTTTTTTTAATTTATTTTTTTTTAGATATAACTATTTCATTTAGCACTTACCCTTCCATCTAAAGTGTCTCTGATGAGTCCTTCAATCTCTTCTTTCATCTTATTGAAAAAATTCTCATTTGTCTTTAAGACCTCTCTTTCTTGTTCAAAGCTGAGATGAAAAAAAATAAAAACAATAACAAATATCAGCTGAAGTACAAATAACATGCAATATTACAGCAGTGTATCACCCACAACCCAAAACTCAATGGGGTCTCAATCCATTTTAGCAAGAGTGAATCTCCCTAGTAGGGATACAGACAGAAAAAAAATGTCAAGGATTTTAACCTTTCCTCACACTATCCAAAACTAAAAAAACAATTGGTTTTAGAAGCACTTTAAGAGCCTGTAGAGAATGAAATGTCTGTGTTTAACATGATCTTCAGAGAGTTTTTCAGCATTACCTTCCTTCCTCAGTTTTGCATCTGAACAAGTGCATCTGTCCAGTAGATAGTCAATAAGACAAATAAGTCATTAGGACAATAAGTAAGAAAGGGTTTTAAGATAATGTCAGGTAGTGCTTTTGTGCAGGACACCAATAGGCATATTTACAAAGCGGTGACTGTGACATTCACCAAACATTCACTGCAGGTGAATGGTCCTGATTAACTTGTTTTAATTTGCAATGAATTTTATACCACCTAGGAATGTTTGGTAAATGCCACATTTACTCCTTTGTATATATACTATACTATATATACTATAGTGTTTTATGGTGTACCATTTGAGCAGAAATGAGAAGTATACTGTATATAATGTGATGGAAATACACCAAGATGGATAAGTAATAAAATGTTTAATGAGAATGTATAGTGTTTTTATATATTTTCTTTATTAATTATGTTCAGGACTATCTTTTGTATTTATTACCAAGAAGAATAATTAGGTAAAACTGGAGAGTGCCAAATCTAGTGCAGCTCTGCATGGTAACTAATCAGCTTGTTCATATATGCTTTGACAAAAAAACCTGGAAGCTGATTGATTTCTTTGCAGAGCTGCCCCAGATTTTTCACTCTCCAGTTTTAGTAAATCAACCCCAATGAAGATATACAAACTGCACACTGCATGTAAATATTGTTGCACTGAATCTAGCACCATGGTGCTGCAGGACAACAGTGCCAAATTATTCTTCTTGGCAATAAATACAAAAGATAGTCCTGAACATAATTAATAAAGAAAATATATAAAAACAATATACATTCTCATTAAATATTTTATTACTTATCCAACTTGGTGTATTTCCATCACACTCTCCAGTAGTAAACCAACCTCATTGTGTTGATCTGGATTTTAATCATTTACCTTTTTTAGTGCATTGTTATATTTTAGTGAATACTCGTGGTTTAATTCACACATTGGCTTTTTAAATGTCGATAAAGTGTAAATCGTACAAAACTCAGCTTTTCAGTACCTTAAAACAGAACTTCACCCAAAAGGGGAAGTCTCGCTTTTCCCCCTCCTCCCTCAGCTCCCATATTTGATATCTTTTTTCTTTTTTTTGGGGGGGGGGGGCTACCTGTGCAGTGGGCAGCTGTTTGTGAGGCCACAATAAGCCACAATCAGCTTCCCACAATTGAGATGCGGGTGTCTGGTCCCAAAGACTGACAAAGTTCTGGGTCGAGTGAGGACATCGCTGGATCCTGGGACAGGTAAGTGGGTTTTATTACAGTATATGTAGCTGCTGACTTTAAAGAGTTGTAAATCTGTTTTTTTTTTTATCTTAATGCATTCTATGCATTAAGATAAAAAACCTTCTGTGGCAGCAGTCCATCTCAGCCCCACTAATACTTACCTGAGCCCATCTGGATCCAGCGATGTTGCAGGAGAGTCTCGACTGCCTGGGACTCTCTTTCTTCATTGGCTGAGACAGCAGCGTGGCACCATTGGCTCCCGCTACTGTCAATCAAAGTCAGTGAGCCAATGGGGAGAGAGAGGGGGTGGGGCTGAACCACGGCTCCATGTCTGAATAGACACACATAGCTGTGGCTCGGCTCAGGTGCCCCCCATAGCAAGCAGCCTGCTGTGGGGGCACTTGGCAGAAGTGAGGGGCCAGGAGCGCAAACAAGGGACCCCAAAAGAGGAAGCTCTGTGCTGCTCTGTGCAAAACCACTGCACAGAGCAGGTAAGTATAACATGTTTGTTATTTTTAAAAAAAAAAAAAAAAACAGAGACTTTAGTATCACTTTAAAGTTTTTGCTTACAGGGTAAAGATCCTCTTTAAGTAGTTCTGCCATAGCTATAAACAATGTGGTCTCATGCTTGCCGTGTACTCATATTACTAATGATGCAGTAGAAGATCTAGAAAACCGTTCCCCAAATCAACAATCATTATATAACATTCACACTGGTCCTCATGCAACTTGGATTCTGTGCCTCTCCACTCTTCCTCCAAACTCTGGGAACTTGATTTCCAAAGGAAATGCAAAATGTTCCACAATCTGTGATGATTTTGGGAGCCATGTCATCTGCTGGTGTTGGTCCACTGTGTTTTATCAAGTCCAAAGTCAGCGCAGCCCTCTAGCAGGAAATTCTAGAGCACTTCATGCTTCCCTCTGCTGACCAGCTTTATGGAGATGCTGATTTCATTTTCCAGCAGGACGTGGCACCTGCCCACACAGCCAAGTACCAATACCTGGTTTAACCACTTCCATACCGAGTCATAGTAATATGACGTCGGCATGGTGGTTGTACGGATCCGGGCGGGCGTCATATGACGTCCGCCCGCTCTAGCTGCTACTGCGCGCCCCCGGGGGCGCGCAGCGCAGCGATCGGGGGTGAGGCTCGTCCCTCGGACATAGCCCATCCCTGATCAAGGTAAACAGCCAATAGAAATTGGCTGTTTACCACGTGATCGGCTGTGTCAATCACAGCCGATCACATGAGCGGCTCCAGCACGAGCCGCTCGTTTTCTCTGCAATGCGCGCCCCCGGGGGCGCGCAGAGCAGCGATCGGGGACGAGGCTCGTCCCTCGGACAGAGTCGATCCCCGATCTAGGTAAAGAGCCAATGAAATTGGCTCTTTACCACGTGACCGGCTGTGTCCAATCACAGCCGGTCACAAATGTCAACAGAGAACACGGTAACTAGCTGTCACCGTGTTCTCCTCCTCACACACTGATCCTGTGTGAGGAAGAGAGTGTGGTAACAGCTAGTTACCAAGTACAGTGCACCCCAAACACGCTGATTGCCCCCCCCCCAATAAAGAGCACCTGTCACTAGCCCATCAAAGTACCCGAGTACCTGTCACCAGCCCATCAGGTACTCTGATGATAGGTACTCGGGTACTCTGATGGGCTGGTGACAGGTATTCAGGTACTCTGATGAAAGGTACTCGGGTACTCTGATGACAGGTACCCGGGTACTCTGATGACAGGTACTCGGGTACTCTGATGACAGGTACCCGGGTACTCTGATGACAGGTACTCGGGTACTCTGATGACAGGTACGCAGGTACTCTGATGACAGGTACTCGGGTACTCTGATGACGGGTAATCGGGTACTCTGATGACGGGTACTCGGATACTCTGATGACGGGTACTCGGGTACTCTGATGACAGGTACTCGGGTACTCTGATGACGGATACTCGGGTACTCTGATGACGGATACTTGGGTACTTTGAGTACCTGTCAACGGAGTACCCGTCATCAGAGTACCTGAGTACCTGTCACCTACCCATCAGAGTACCCGAGTACCTTCCACCTGCTCATCAGAGTACCTGACGCCTGAAGTACCCGAGTACTTGCCGCCTGCTCATCAGTACCCATCACTACTCATCAGTACTCATCAGTACCTATCACGTATCAGTACTGATCATCAGTACCTATCACCTGCCTGTCACCTGCCCATCAGAGTACCCGAGTACCTGTCACCTGCCTATCGGAGTACCCGAGTACCTGCCACCAGCTCATCAGTACCAGAGTACCTGTCACCTGCCCAACAAAGTACCCGAGTACCTGTCGCCCTTCATACAGCCACCATGTCTAAGTCCAAAAAGGTTTATATACGCCCTCCGTTTAAACCTAAATACCGGTGTTATGGCAGCAGATAGCTGCCATAAGCCTGGTATTTTTTAAACGGTGGACGGTTGGCTTTCCGATAAGGGTGGTCCCAGCGGCGGATTCGCCGTGGGATCACCCTTCCGGGATGGCGGAAGAGGTGCCCCCCCCTCCCGCCGTGTCCGGTCCTTTTCCCCGCTTACCGGACCCGCCGACAGCGGGGGAAAACGATCCGGTCCCAGATCCTCACAGACAGGATGTCGAGTGAGGGCAAACTTGCCCTCACTTGACTCTATGGTCTTGGAGGACCGGAGCTACGAAAAATGTTGTTGCCTAGCAACCGGTTTAAAGGTCCTTTTTTTTTTTTTCATTTTATATAATAATTTTTTTTTTTTTTTTATATCTTTTAGTGTACTTGTGAGATCTGAGGACTTTTTGACCCCAGATCTCACAAAAAAGAGGTCCTGTCATGCCTTTTTCTATTACAAGTAATGTTTACATTTCTTGTAATAGAAATAAAAATGATCCTTTTTTTTTTTTTTTTTGTTAAACGGTGTAAAAATAAAAAATAATAAATAAAATAAATAGTAAAAAAAAAAAAAAATTAAAGCACCCTGTCCCCGTTAGCTCGCGCGCAGAAGCGGCGCATACGGAAACCCCTCCCACATATGTAAACGGTGTTCAAACCACACATGTGAGGTATCGCCGCGATCGTTAGAGCAAGGGGAATAATTTGAGCCCTAGACCTCCTCTATAACTCAAAGATGGCAACCTGTAGAAATTTTTAAATTGTCGCCTATGGGGATTTTTAAGTACCAAAGTTTGTCGCCATTCCGTGAGCGTGCGCAATTTTGAAACATGACATGTTGGGTATCTATTTACTCGGCGTAACATTATCTTTCACATTATGGAAAAAAATTGGGCTAACTTTACTGGTTTATTATTTTTTAATTAAAAAAAGTGCATTTTTTCCAAAAAAATTTGCTTTTGGAAGACCGCTGCGCAAATACGGTGTGATAAAAAATATTGCAATAATCTCCATTTTAATCTCTAGGGTCTCTGCTAAAAAAAATATATATAATGTTTGGGGGTTCTAAGCAAAACAACTGATTTTAGCTTGTAAACACCAAATGTCAAAAATAGGCCTAGGCAAGTGGCTAGGATGCATGATGATGCTCCTTGGATGTTAGGCCCCTCTATATGGCTAGGCTGTGAAAAAGTCTCACACATGTGGTATTGCCATACTCAGGAGGAGTGGCAGAATGAATTTTGGGGTGTCATTTTTGCTGTGTACATGCTATGTGCTAGGAATATCCTATAAATTGACAACTTTGTGTAAAAAAAAAAAGTTTTCATTTTTTTCCCACGTTTTCCAAAAACCTGTGGAAAAAAATGACATGTTCAAAGGACCCATTTGCCTCATAGAATATACGTTGGAGTGTTTGCTTTCCAAAATGGGGTCATTTTGTGGACTTTTCCATTGTATTGGTGCTCTAGGGCCTTGAAAAATGTGATAGGTAGTAAGAAAGTTTTATGTGTATTTATGCTCCTAGAACGCCTGAAGGTGCTTCTTGGACGTGGAGTATCTTTTTGTGGCCAGGCTGTGTAAAAGTCTCACACATGTGGTATCGCCATACTCGGAAGGAGTATCAGAATGTATTTTTGGGTGTAATTTTTGCTGTGTACATGCTATGTGTTAGAAATAGCTTATAAATTGACAACTTTGTGGGAAAAAAAAAGAAAAAAAAAGAAAAAATATTTTTTTTCTTCATTTTCCCAAGAATTGTGGGAAAAAATTACAACTTCAAAAAACCCACCATGCCTCTTACTAAATACCTTGGACTGTCTACTTTACAAAAAGGGATCATTTGGGCGGTATTTGTACTGTCCTGACATTTCAGGGCCTCAAGAAAGGAGATAGGCAGTCAGTACATCTGGTGTGATCAATTTTCAGTAATTGGTACCATAGCTTCTAGACTCAATAACTTTCACACAGACTAAATAATATACACTAATTTGGGTTAATTTTACCAGAGACATGTAGCAGTATACATTTTGGCCCAAATGTATGAAGAAAAATTAATTTTTTGCAAAATTTTATAATTGAAACTCAAAAAAAGTGTTTTTTTTTTTTCAAAATTTTTGCTCTTTTTTTGCATATATCACAAAAAAAAAAAACCCCAGTTGTGATCAAATACCACCAAAAGAAAGCTCTATTTGTGTGAAAAAAATGATAAAAATTTTGTTTGGTTACAGTGTAGCATGACTGAGCAATTGTCATTCAAAGTGTGAGAGTGCTGAAAGCTGAAAATTGGTCTGGGCAGGAAGGGTGTCTAACTGCTCTGTATGGAAGTGGTTAATAAACATGGTATCACTCTGCTTGATTGGCCAGCAAACTCACCTGACCTAAACCCCATAGAGAATCTGTGGGGTATTGTCAAGAGGAAGATGAGACATCAGACCCAACAATGCAGATGAGCTGACCTGATCAAAGCAACCTGGGCTTCCATAACACTTCAGCAGTGCTAAAGGCTGATTGCCTCTATGCCACGCCGCATTGATGCATTAATTCATGCAAAAGGAGCCCCAACTAAGTATTGAGTGCAAATTATACTGTACATGGACATACTTTTCAGTAAGTCAACACTTCTGTATTAAAAATACTTTTCTTTTATTGGTCTTATATAATATTCAAATTTTCTGAGATACTGAATTTTGGGTTTTAACTAGCTGTAAACCATAACCATCAAAATGAAAAGAAAGAAATGCTTGAAATATTTTACTCTGTGTGTAACACATCTATATAAAATATATGAGTTTTACTTTTTGAACTGAATTGCTGAAATAAATTAACTTTTTGATGATATTCTAATTTTATGAGATGCACCTGTAGTATGTCAAATATATCCCAAAGAATGATTTTGATCCAACATATCGCTGCCTTGAAATTCACCAAGGAATAGTTAAGCTTTTACTAATGATCAAATTAAATATAAGTACTAATATTGAATAATGGCCTAGCATTGTAAATGTGTGTGTGTGTGTATATATATATATATATATATATATATATATATATATATATATATATATATATATATATATATATATATATATATATATTTACATACTCTATAGTCTGAGTAGCCGGTTGGGTGTCTTCTGGTGGAGTGTCATTTTCGGGTTCATCATTAGCTTCACCCTTCTGACTGGCTTCAAAGTCTTCCAGTCTCTTTTCAATCTGAAGTATATAATTATTGATTATACAATTTAGTATAGTATAGCATCTTTGCTAAAATAAAGGTAGAGCACAACTAACTTTCAATAAGTTGGGATGCAAAACAAATGTAATGCTTTCAGATCGTCTTCATATGAATAAAGCCACTAAAAAGAACATTATACTGGTATACTGGACATTTTATTCTATTACTTTACATATAAATGTATAATGTACAAAAACAATAAATAATATATGCAGCGTTCATTTATCTATTTGGGAAACTCAATTGGGATATGCAGAAACGCATTTGTAAATAAAAAAATAATGAGGAAACATTACCTCTAATATGGTGTTTTTTTTCTTCTGTATTATTATGCGATCAAGTTCTTTAAGCAATAAATCAATCCCAGAATTCTTTAAAAAATCTTTATTATTCTCAAGGATGTCAAAAGGGTCACCCTGTATGGAGCACATGTATCCTATTAGCTATTTTACCTTACTATTATTAACATTTATTTAGCTTTCTTTTTAACAGTAATTTTTAATAAATTTAATAATAATAATTAATAATTAGTAATTTAATAAACACATAAAACACCTTATGGTATATATATCAACATTAGTATCGTAAAATGTTGAGCAGGTTGTGCTAAAGGAAACCATTTTAAAAAATATCTGTAACCATCTTACGTTTGCACATTGTACACTATAAACATTGAAAATGTATGGGCTAAAAGTGGCCTAAGAGGAAAGGGGAGAGCAAGGGAGGGTAAGTGACAGCTGGGAGGGGGGGGTCGAATGAGGGCAAAGACCCACTGTGGTGGATATCCAAATAATGGATTTGTCTCCCTAAGACATAACCTAAAGCATCTGCCACATGAGATCAGTTTCACAAAAACAAGGCATTTAGTCTCTGCATGTAAATCCATTTTACCCATATGTTATCATATTTTTGGAGGACAGATTTGGCTGTAAAAAACTAATTTATGTAGAGGTAGGGCACCGTTGATCACAAATTAGGTAGCTGATAGAAGTGTGTTTAAATATCCTAATTCCATATTAATTTGGGCCTGGTATGTTACGGATATGGGTAGAGCACAGTTACCCCAAAGCAAAGGCATGTATATAGGGAGAAGAGGTGTGTCTCTATATTTTCCTCTACCCTTTGTCCAGGCCACAAGAGGGGTTTTCATGAGAGTAGTAACTACAGGACTGAGAGTGGGGTCTGTAGTAGGACGCAAAGTGTTTGTTAACCAGGGTAGGATCTATCAGAGATGTACCCCCGGAATTCACTATATTAGCAATACTAGCCATCGATGCCTGTTCTTTTGCAAACCCGTGAGTAGCCTACCTCTTTTTCCCCATGTATAAAAACATGATGTGCCTGATAGAGCATTTTTTTCCTAGTTGCTGAGGTCTTTAAAAGTAAAACTTCCATGTACGCTACTTTAGAGCATTGTGAATGTGGGGGTCTTGATTCTGAGTGAATTAGGAATCTAACTGTTAGACTTGTAATTCTGCCTGAGTCAACTCTTGAGCACAAGATCCTTGGGTGGATGTGTTAAACAGAGGATCTAATTAAATGGCTGAACAAAATATCATATCATAACGTATTAATAGCTAGTGCTTACATATGGTCTCCAGCCATTTAGCATCTTACATAGATGAGGTAAAAAAATTGTGCAGCTTCTCCATATTGGACGAGTCTGGCCAGGAAAATCATGCTGTACGGTATACCTATTGAATGAAGTTTGGCCCTGACCTCATCAAAGGACCATCACAGTAGTTGGGTATCTACAGAATAGTTAGGGAAAAAATTATATTTTCCAAGCATTCCTCTCTCTTTGCTCTGGCCTACTTTAGTATCAGACCACAATATCTCAAGATGAGGAGTTTAAATATAAAAGTGTGTGCAGAAGTCTCTGGTGGGCCCCTGCATAGCTGGCATGAGGTGGGCACATTCCACGGCAAAAAAGCTGAATAATTTAGCTCCAGGCAGTAGTGTGCAGAATATGTTTTCTGTGAAAAAAGGGTGGTATCCTGACCTTCTGCTTCCGTGGGCAGGTCCAGTATGTGAAAAATATTGCATCAAATGTGATTCCCCACATCTTCAGCCCTGACTTCCAGAAACTTCACTTTAGTTTGCATGCAGAGAGTAATAGTGTAGCTGTGGATTATATCCTTCACCTCAATTTCCCACTGCTTTGCTTTGCTGATTCCCTTTTCAAAAGGTGTCAAGGCCTCAGTTCATCAGCCCGATGTCATTCTGTAGATGTTTCATCTTAGGGGGTAAGGCCGTTTGACACCCAGAGATAGTGGACATCACAATAGTGAAGTTAGCCTTGCCCAGTGACTTGGGATCACATGTCTCAGTTGCCATAGCTAGTAGACTGTACTACTGCCACTTTCTGAAGGCCTTTGAAGTCACCTGTGAACCTTGCGAAAGCCAAGGTCATCCCTAGGTGGTAGGGGGGAAAGGTGTACAACCAGGTGGTAGAAAAATGGTCCATAACTCTGTTTGATTTTCATGCTAAGGCAACAGAGCTCCACAACTTCACATCTCTTCCGATCGCCATCTCAGACATGCCCCCAATTTAGCTGTCTTTAAAGTAAGCCTCCAACTCAAACTTTTTTATTTTTTTTTGCATTGAGTAAAAGGTTTATTTTAACGGACCTTTAAAGAAACACAAGGAAACTGTGGTCTATTTAAAAGGATTACTAACATTTACTTTATCTTAAAATTTCCTTTACTAGATGTGCATTTACATGATTAAATTAAGGGCAATTGAGAACAAATTCTGTCCGTTCTGTAATAGAAGTTTCTACTGCAAACCATTCTAACATGGTCCCATGGATATTCAAGCAGTTAAAGCTCTAGCATAAACCTTTTAACTGTGTTTAAAACAGGAAATGCTATAAATCCCTCCCAATGGATCCCTCATGACAACAATATAATGCAACCCCTGGAATATTGGTCAAAATTTCATAAGTAAAAGTGGACATTGCAAATAGTAAATTCCATCCAAATAAACATTGCTCAGTCTCTATAATAACCACAGAACAGGTTATCAACAAACATTAGGTTGAATTACGCTACAAGATCTTATACTTTTACATTCAGAAACAGAAACATGGTTCTTGGTCTACTGTGGGCAGTCTTTATTATTCATAAATAGGAAAGAGCAATTTCTGTTTGCAGCTTTCAATCTTTTTGGATTTGCCCCAAGCCGCTTGATCTTTCCATATTCTCTGTAGGACATAGGGGCATTATGTCTTTACTGGGCTTGACAACTTTAACATTTACATCTGAGAGACTGTCAGATATTTATGTGGTCTGTGTTTGAGATGTCTTTTAGGATACATTCCTCACCTCTAGTGAAAGAATTGAAGAGTGCAGTACTGGTAACAAAGTGGAGGAAAATATATTTTGCTTCATCTCTGGAGTAAGTTGCACCTTTTGAAGAAGAAAAAATGTATAAACACGAGAAAACAATAGGAAACATTGTAAATCACAATTTATCACATCAAATGTCAAATGTATCTGTCTTGACTAAGCGTATTGATTACTAAAGCAATTAGATAAGTACTGATTACTAACCTATAGTAATCAGCATTAATCTATTACTAGTCTGACAGGGCAAGATTGACTTTTTATTTAACTTACAGAGAGATATTACAACTCCTGGTGGTCTTACAGATCACACACAAGCTGTGGGTGTATATCTTCTGAGATCCGTTTTTCTCCCTGCGGTTTCCACAAACAAACAGGCTACACTTCCACAGTTTCTTTTTTACCTTGTAATCCAACAAGCATTATTGCAAGTAGTGCACATGCCCATAAAGGCAGACTATGACACATGGTTCACTGCCCTTCTCCTACTACTTTTATGCAGTTTTTACCAATATGGGCTTCATTACCAAATCCTATTCGGTAGAAATGCACTGAAGAAGTAGGAGAGGGTCTGGCAGTGAGCCATGTGCCATACTCTGGCTTTGTGAGTTTGCACTACTTGCAATAAAGCTTGCTGGTTTAAAAAAAAAAAAAAAACAGTGAATTCTGATTTCTATCAGTTACAGCACTGAAGAATTAGTACTAAAAAAGCTCTTTACTGAATACGAAAGATAAGCAGCAACTTTAAATCAACTACAAATCTATGAAAACAAAAGTAGCAAAGGCAATATAGGATCCACTTTACAAAACATTATAACTGGCCTTGACTTTGAATCCTGAAAATAAACACTGTATGCAAATCTTTTTGTTTTGTTGAATATCCACCTACAGCATGTATACTCCAGGAATGTTATCAAATGTTACACTCTTACCTATTTCAGTCCTGTAGATATTTACAAGCACCCTTTTCCAACAGACTTTTGTTATTTTCAAAAAGGGGGCTCTACAGGAAAGATAAGGTCAGTACACGTAGGGGTTGATTTACTAAAACTGGAGAGTGCAAAATCAGTTTTTTCATGGTAACGAATCAGCTTCTGACTTCAGCTTGCTCAAATACATAGTTACATATACTAGTTGCATAGTATGTGGGGTTGAATAAAGACAATAGTCCATCCAGTTCAACCTGTGTAGGTGTACGTTTGTCAGTTTCGATAATCATTTCCCATATCCTTGTATATTGTGTTTGCTAAGATGCACGTTCAAGAGTCTTTTAATAACCCAAGCTGACACCACCAATTGTGGTAGAGAGTTCCACATCCTTATCACCTTGACAGTGAAAAACCCCCTGTGCAGCTTTAGGTTAAACCGCTTCTCCTCCAATCTCATTTTGTGGCCCCGTGTCCTCTTACACTCACTAAGACTGAATAGTTTTTTTTCTATGCTGGGATCACCACTGAGGTATTTGTAAATCTCTATCAATTCCTCTCTCAAGTGTCTCTATTCTAGTGAGAATAAATTTAGTGCTTGTAGTCATTCCTCGTAATTGAGGTCCTCCAATCCCTGTAATAATTTTGTTGCCCTTCTCGGGACTCTCTCCAGCTCCAGCACATCCTTTTTGAGGACTGGTGACCAGAACTGGACGGAATACTCCAGATGTGGCAGAACCAGCGTTTTATAAAGTGGCAGGGTTATAGTTTTATCCCTCGAGTATATCCCCTTTTTTATGCATGTTATTATTCTACCGGCTTTGGTAGCTGCAGCTTGACATTGCATACTATTGCTTAGTCTATTTTCTACTAGGACCCCCAGATCTTTCTCCATCCTTGATTCCCCCAGATGTTCTCCCCTAGTGAGTAGTTTGCGTTGTAGTAGCCCAATTATTTTGCTCAGGTCATTCTGTAAAATTTCTATATCTGCTTTGAAGTTATTGCCCTACCTATCTACCTATTTTTGTGTCGTCCGCAAAAACTGAGATTGAGCTATTTATCCCTTACTCTAGATCATTTATGAATAAAGTAAACTGAATTGGTCCCAAGACAGAGCCATGGGGTAACCCACTTACGAATTAGGCTTTAAAAAAAGAAAAAAATGGACGCTGATTGGTTCTATGCAGAGCTGCACCAGATTTTGCACTCTCCAGTTTTAGTAAATTGACCTCATAATGCCAACCAGGGTATCAAATGACTCATCTAATTAATACTGTTCTTTTCGCAGAACAGAAGTATATAATGTTAGTAGATAAAGTTCAGTGCACATTTTTTAAAGTCGATAGTCAAATATCTGGAAATGTGACTCTGATGAGAATCCTTTGGAAGATGTTAAAAAAAGCATATTTGGTAATTTAGTCATATGCCAAGTATGTTTTTTTTCCACTTTGAAAAAAAAGCTTCTAACTCTGTTATATACAATATCCTTTTTCCAAGTGTGTGTGTTATTTTTACCAAATGCAATAGTTCAGTAAGACTTTGAAACTCTTCTTCCTGTTTTCGGCTGTTTTCCATCATAATTTTCTTTAGTTGCTGAAGGTCTTTAGCACAAAACTGATAAACATGATTCTAAAAGGAAACAAATTGGAACAAACCTATTGTATAAATACATTATTGTGTTTTTTTTTTTTTTTAAATAAAAATGTACAAAGAACTTCCTATCCTGCAATTGCTAGGATTGGGCTTCTCATCGGCTCTTGAAATACTCTAATGCTTTGCATATTAAGCAGTATAAAACAATCAGTACAATTTTAAGGCAACAAGATGTGCATACTTGAAACAAATAGAGCATTATGCTTGCAAGAAAAGGTGAAGGTGTAGGTATTTGAATGGTGAGGTGAACTAATCATGTGTAATGAGTATTATATTCAAAAGGAAAGTTTATAGTGGTGCACAACAAGTATATAAACAGTGAAGAAATGTACTTTATATTTGCAGATAAAAACTACAAAATGTGGTTTCAAATTACAACAGGTAGGGCTGACTACAGGAATGGATAATAGTTTTGCAGATCCAGTTAAAGACTGTAAACTATTTGCTGAGAAGTAAAAAAATGACACCCAGAGGTAATTTATGTACTATTAGGCCTTGTTCGTACGGGTGCACTAAAGCCTACACCCGTGCTAAGGGCTGTGTTTGGCCGCATGGGATGCCCAGGTGTTTCTTGCATCTGCATGTGGGCGGTCCCATTAATGTCAATTGGGATGCAGACAATGTATGTTCGTGGATATGCACCTGAACAGGTGTAAAATTGGCAGCAGTGGCCATGTCCCAATTGACATGAATGGAACTGCCTGCACTTAGAGGCATGAAACATCCCCTGTGGGCAAACTTTGCCCTTTGCATAGATATACGGTAAAGGCTGAAGTTTTTTTACCTTCATTCGTTCTATGCATGAAGGTTAAAAAAATAAACCTGTGTGCTGTTCCCCCCACAGCCCTCCTTAATACTCACCTGAGCCCCCTCTTGATTTAGGGATGTGCACGGGAGCCTCAGCTGTCCCAAGTTTCTCTTTCCTCATTGGCTGAGACAGCAGTGGGGGCCACTGACTCCCACTGCTGTGAATCACAGCTAGTGAGCCAATGGGGAGAATGTGAGGGCTGTATAAAGGATATTTACTAAAAGTGGAGCGCACAGAACCAGGTGCAGCTGTGCTTGGTAGCCAAAATTATTCCAACATCAGCTTGTTCAATTAAGCTTAGACAATAAAACCTGGAAGCTGATTGGTTTCTATGCGCAGCAACACCAGATTCTGTGTGCACCAGTTTTAGTAAATCTCCCTCTATGTGTCTTATAGACGCATACAGCGGGCTTAGGAGCAAGCACACACCAGTGCCCCCATAGAAAGTGGCTTGCTATTGGGGGCCCTGGTCAAGGTGGAGGAGCCAGGAGCACAGGTGGGGACCTAAGAAAAAGAAGATTGGGGCTGCTCTGTGAAAAACCATTGCACAGAGTAGGTAAGTATTTAATTATTTAAAATTATTAAAAAACAAAAAAAAAAAACTAATCATTAATATCACAAATTTAGAAACCTAGCAGCAATCTTGCTTTTCTATGCGACCTCCATTCCACAGAACATTGCCCAATAACTATTTTATTAGATTCCTAATATAATTAATTAAAGTAAAACCTTTTCTGGATAAGAAACAAACATCAGTTTATATTCATTGGAGTCCCTTATCCAGTGTTTGATAAAGCCGCTGTTTGTCAGACAGTCTCTCACTTCTTGACCAACTAAACGGAACCCAAACTCTGATAGGAGGAGCACAACTTCAACCTAAAAGCAAATCAAAATAATAATCATTAAAATTAGTTTCCTGTTTCTTTGTTTCTGCACTTACACAAAAACATGTTTTTAACTGTATATACTTAGTGTATTTTCTAACGTAGTAAATCAAATCAATGCTTTTGGTGTTGTCCCTTGTGGCTAGCCTCACCCATTCAAAAGTTCAACTCTAACTGCTCTGAGTCCCGGTTCACACTTCTGCAATGCGGGAATGCTGCGAATATGCAGCGTGATCCCGCATCGCATCCGCACCTCTGGCAGTTCACACTGCCATATGCGATATGCAGGGGGTGTCAATTAAAAGTTAACGACACCCCAAGTTGAGATCGCCTATCGCAGTGCGATCTGCAAGTTCGCACAGAATCGGATCGCATTAGTGTGAACCACCATGCGATCCGATTCTGCTGCAGATAAAAAAAGGGTCCTGTGCGTGTTTAGTGTGGATGCGGTGCGAATTCAGCCATACAAACTGTATGGCTGAAATTTGCACTGCACAGAGATCGCATGTAATTTAGGAGCAGTGCGCCCCGAATTACATGCAATCTCTGTGATCGCACTAATGTGAACAGGACCTAAGAGCTCATTCGCACTGGCATTGCTCTCTGAAGAGCGATCCGCATAAACAAATGGTAGAATGTATGTAACCCCAAAGCACCTTGTCCCCATGTTGATGGGGAGAAGGGCCTCATCCCCACAACAGTGGCCGGTGGTTACGGGGGTCTGAGGGCAGGGGGGGCTTATCAGAAACTGGAAGCCCCCTTTATCCAGGACCCCTAGATACTGTCCTCCCCCATGTGAATGAGTATCGGGTACATTGTACCTCTAGCCATTCAAAAAAAAAGTTTACAAAAAGTACTAAAAACAAGAGAGAAGTTTTTCGACAAAAAATATTGTCCCTCAATGTAAATTCATCATCAATCATCCTGCTTGCTGACTCAAAAAAAAAAAAAAAAATACCCACTGTGCCTTTTGGGATGGCCTCCCACCAAATGCCTGCTCTAGGCTTTTACATTTTATATATAGGTAAAGGAGGGGGCCATCTGGCTACGTCACCCAGTGGCACCGCCCTCTTCTGATGTCAAAAGCCCAGCATGCACCAGTGCATGAAATCAGAAGGGAGCTGTGCCACCAAGTGATGTAGCCAGGTGGCCCCGCTCCTTTCCTATATAAGAAATGTGAAAGCGCAGAGGAGGCATTTTGGCGCTACTTATATGGTTTTATATATACCGATGCAATATACAATGATTGGGTACTAGGGATTAATATGTTTTTTTGCTTCTTATACAGCTAAATAAGTGACACAATACTTTATTTAGCCCGTAATGGTATCAATGGGGACACTCCCTATACTCCTATACACTTTCAGAGTAAAGATAATTAGGCGGAGTGAAGGGCGGTACCAATTGTATTTAAGAGAACGAGACACTGTGCATTCCTATCTCCGAAGACGTCACCGGATGTGACGAAACGCGTAAGTTTAAAACGCACAGAGTACGTGACGTGTGACGCAGGTGGAGCGCAAGCCGGAAGTTCTCCCGCTCGCCACCCTGTATACAGCTTGCGCTGATACACACGATCACAAGCGGCTGTTAGTGGTCTTTTTACTTGAATTAACTTATCAATTTGGCTAGCTACTTTTTGTATCATTGCCATAATGTTTTTTACCCACTATTTGGGAATAAAATTTGAATTTTAAAAATACTACACTATCCAGAGCACTTTTTTGTCTTCCTTCCTATTGGCCTGAGGTGAGAGGAGAGAGAGGGGGAGCCCGCCATCCTATCTACCCAAAGTGAGCCACGAGGAGACCCCAATTTAGCCTGGAGGCTATCTATGCCTGGTTGGTCTTGATGCTATAAGGCATACATGACCCACATCATTTGGTAAGTGATCCACTCTTACCATTTATCACGGTGGAAAAGGAACCAGAGCTGCACTGATATCACAGAGGGAATCTGAAATTTCCACGCTGAGCACCTGCACTTTTTGTGAATAAGCATTATTTGCACAACAGACTCACTATTCATTTGAACTTTTATTTGAATTTTTCACTACAGTCACTTGTTATGGACTTTATTATATGAATCACAATTTACGCATATCACTATTTATTGGTATTTATTGCTGTATCAATATTTATTATATCAATAGAGGAGTATTAATTTAATATTAATTCTATATTGGTTTATTTATCGTTCACTAGTCACAGATATTTATCACTAAGATATATCATTTTGGAGCAAGCGCTATAGGTAGCCTAAATAGACTACTTCCCTACAGTCTCAAGTCAGTTCAGCATTAACAGGCATTTGGCCAGCATTAACCAGCGTCAAGTCAGCGCCAAACAGTATTGTTCGAGTGTCTCCTTTTAATGTGCATAGTTCAGTTCAAGGAATAACCCACTCATTCCTTCTCCTATCCAAGTTACCAAATAAATACAAAAACCCAAAGATACTGGATAGGTCATTGTCTCAGTGCTCACACTTGGAGAAACATGCTTAAATGTGCTGTTGTTGCTAGCAGTAACCCAGGGGGACCCATATCCAGCAAAACGTCTGGGAATTGTGCTACACTACTAATGATGATTAGCGACATAAAATGGGACTGCGCTGAGCAATCTGACACTAACTGATGCTGGAGTGAACTGACTAACTGTCACTGTAATCACCATCATACCATCATTATACAGTGTAAGGTAAAACGGATTTCCACCACCAAAAGGCCAGTACAGACTTATGTCCATGCTTGTGCACATTGTACACGTGCTAATATTTATATATATATAGTAGGTGAGGTTGAATAAAGACAATAGTCCATCCAGTTCAACCTGTGTAGGTGTGTGTGGCTGTAATCATCTCACATAGCCCTGAATGTTCTGATCCTTGAGATGTACGTCTAAGAGTCTTTTGAAAGCCACCATACTTCCCGCAGAAACCACCTCTTGTGGTAGAGAATTCCACAATCTTGTAGCCCTAACAGTAAAGAACCCCCCACGTTGCCTGAGGTTAAAACGCTTCTCCTCTAATCGCATTGTATGCCCTCGAGTCCTCATGCAATCCCTTCGACTGAATAGCTTTTTTTCTAAGCTGAGATCCCCATTGAGATATTTATAAATTGCTATCATGTCCCTGTTATGACACCCCAAAGTATGAAAGGGGTTACAGTCGTCTAGGATAATCCACTCCCGAACACCCGGACAGCTATCGACCACTCCAATCCGCCATACATGAAGCACATCAATAATTCCCCCCCAAGTACGAGACAAGGCTCTGTAGTGAGGTTCGATCAAGAGTAACTCTCTTCTCTTTTAATGAAAGAAACACAGCATTTATATATACTTTGAGAATACCACATGAACAATGACTGTGTAATTACCTCCCATAGTAGACAGCCAGGTGAGCTCATTAACATGCTTATCAATAGACTCAGAGCCAATTAACATACTGTCCTATTTTAGACAAAAGCACATTCTTTAGGAGGGGCTGCTGGAAACAATTCCCCCCTCTCTCTGCAGCTAATACGCATGGATTAGCAGACACGGTGTCTCTCCTATTTCCTGGACTCCCAAATTAGGCGTTGTACTTCCTGTGCCTTACAGTGTACAGGAATAAGGTAGATCTCCATATTTCCTGAGAGATAATGGGTAATGCATATATTGTCCCATTTTAAATAGTCCAAACCATATTCTCAGTGTACACCACCCTCCCGGTCACCCTGCATCCATAAAAGATGCAGGGTGACTTAAACATAAGAAAACCACACAAGGCTGGACATGGTGTCTCCCAGCCTCTTTAAAGAAATTTGGGGTCCACAACCCTCATGCCCAAAGTGACTCCTGTCACAGTCCCCCCTCAGGCGTCTCTTCTCCAGGGAGAATAAATCAAGCGATTGCAGATGCTCTTCATAATTAAGGTCCTCCAATCCCCTAATCAGTTTAGTTGCCCTTCTCTGGACTCTCTCCAGCTCCAACACATCCCTCCTGAAGACTGGCGACCAGAACTGAACAGAATACTCCAGATGCGGTCGGACCAGAGTTTTATAAAGTGGAAGGATTATAGTCTTATCTCTGGAATACATCCCTTTCTTTATGCATGCTAATATTCTGCTGGCTTTGGCAGCTGCCGCTTGACAATTGAACAAGGTTGGTCCCAGGACTGAGCCTTGGGGGACCCCGCTTACCACCTCAGACCAGTCTGAGTATGCGCTGTTTATTACCACCCTTTGGACACGCCCTTTTAGCCAGTTCCGTATCCAAGAGCAAACCCTGCTGTCGATACCTGCAGACCTTATTTTATAAATTAAGCGCTTGTGGGGAACTGTATCAAACGCCTTAGCGAAATCCAAGTACACCACATCCACTGGTCTGCCCCTATCTAGCTCACAGCTCACCTCCTCATAGAATGTTAAGAGATTGATTTGACAAGAACGCCCATTTGTAAACCCGTGCTGATTACTGCTTATGATGTTGTTGTCTTTAGCAAACTCTACGATATAGTCCCTTATCATCCCCTCCAGAAGTTTACATACTATCGATGTCAAACTGACAGGCCTATAATTTCCCGGGATATGCCTCTGTCCCTTTTTGAATATCGGAATCATGTTAGCTTTCCTCCAATCCCCTGGTACATCTCCTGTCCTAATACTGTCAGCAAAGATCAGGAACAGTGGTCTAGATATAACCTTACTGAGTTCCTTGAGTACTCTCGGATGTACGCCATCCGGGACTGGTGATTTGTTTGTGTTAAGTTTATCTGGCCTTTCCCTGATTTCACCCTCTGTTAACCATAGTGGCAAGTCCTGTGTATTACTACTAACCATACAGTCATGGTCAGTGTACCCCCCCATTTCCTGTGTAAAGACTGACAAGAAAAAAGCATTCAGTACGGTTGCTTTTTCAGTGTCCTCTGTAACCATCCTCCCATCATCGTTAATTATGTGTGCAATATGCTCTGCCCTAGTTTTTTTGCTGTTGATATATTTAAAGAATTTCTTTGGGTTTTTTTTTACTATCCTCCGCTATTTGTCTCTCAGAGTTGATTTTAGCCATCTTGATTTCGTGTTTACTTTTCTTATTTGCCTCCTTGTATTGCTCGAAAGCCGATACTGTGCCTTCTGATTTATATTTGTTGAAGGCCAATTTTTTTCCCCTAATAAGTTTTTTAACGCTACAGTTTAGCCAGCCAGGTTTGGCTTTGTCTCTTCTAAATTTATTTCCCATAGGAATGCACTGCAAGATGCATTTGCTTAATATGTTCCTAAAGCATTCCCATTTTTCCTCTGTGGTCAGTGATTCCAGGGTTTGGTCCCAGTTTACCCTTTCCATCAATGAGAACAATTTTGGAAAGTTTGCCCTTCTGAAGTTTAGGGTTCTTATGTTCCCCACTTGCCTTGTTATATTGTTATTTACACTAAATGTGATCATCCTGTGATCACTAGAGCCCAGGTAGTCCTGGACTCCTACCTCCGAGATTAGGTCTGGGTCATTAGTGATTAATAGATCCAGGACTGCGTTTTCTCTAGTCGGAGAATCCACCAACTGTGACATGTAATTATCCTGTAAGGTTTCCGTGAATAGACGGGCCTTCTGTGAGTGTGCAGTCCCCTCCTCCCAGTCAATGTCGGGATAATTGAAGTCCCCCAATATGATGACTGATCCCAGTTTTGCCACTTTACCCAATAGTGCTAAAAATTCCAGCTCTACCTCCTCCCCTTGGTTAGGTGGCCTATAGCAAACCCCCACAATTACTTTTCCCTTTTCTCCTTCCCTATGGAGTTCTACCCACACAGATTCTAAATCCATACTCATCCCTTTCGTAATGTCACTCCTCTCTATCACCCTTACATTGTTCTTGACATAGAGACATACCCCTCCCCCTCTTTTTCCTACCCTGTCCTTCCGGTACACCGAATACCCTTGGATATTTGCCAGCCAGTCATGTGCGGGGTCGAACCAAGTCTCCATTATTCCCACAAGGTCTATGTCCTCCTCATGTACTAACATTTCCAACTCATCCATTTTATTAGCTAGGCTCCTGGCATTAGCATATACCCTTCTTAGTTTTATGGAAGTTAATCGTGATTGGTGATTATGTTTATTACTGTTTGGTCTGAGGTTTTCCGCACAGACCTACCAATTGACGTTATGGAACTACTGTCGCTGCTGACTCTACAACTGCCTTCAGTCCTTTGCTCCCTCCCTCCTGACTCTACTTCTGAGCCCTCCCCCCGTCTCCTAGTTTAAAAGCCCCTCCAACTTGGTGGCCATCTTTCTCCCTAAAAGAGCTGTACCATCCCCATTAAGGTGCAGCCCATCCTTACTAAAGAGCCGGTAGCCGACTGAGAAGTCAGCCCAGTTCTCCAGGAACCCAAACCCCTCCTTCCTACACCAATTCCTCAGCCACTTGTTAACCACTTCCATACCGAGTCATAGTAATATGACGTCGGCATAGTGGTTGTACGGATCCGGGCGGCCGTCATATGACGTCCGCCCGCTCTAGCTGCTACTGCGCGCCCCCGGGGGCGCGCAGCGCAGCGATCAGGGATGAGGCTCGTCCCTCGGACAGAGTCAATCCCCGATCTAGGTAAAGAGCCAATGAAATTGGCTCTTTACCACGTGACCGGCTGTGTCCAATCACAGCCGGTCACAAATGTCAACAGAGAACACGGTAACTAGCTGTCACCGTGTTCTCCTCCTCACACACTGATCCTGTGTGAGGAAGAGAGTGTGGTAACAGCTAGTTACTGATTACAGTGCACGCTAAACACACTGATTGCCCCCCCCCCCAATAAAGAGCACCTGTCACTAGCCTATCAAAGTACCTGAGTACCTGTCACCAGCCCATCAGGTACTCTGATGACAGGTACTCGGGTACTCTGATGACAGGTACTCGGGTACTCTGATGACAGGTACTTGGGTACTCTGATGACAGGTACTCAGATACTCTGATGACAGGTACGCAGGTACTCTGATGACGGGTACGCAGGTACTCTGATGACAGGTACTCGGGTACTCTGATGATGGGTATTCGGATACTCTGATGACGGATACTCGGGTACTCTGATGACAGGTACTCGGGTACTCTGATGACAGGTACTCGGGTACTTTGAGTACCTGTCAACGGAGTACCCGTCATCAGAGTACCTGAGTACCTGTCACCTACCCATCAGAGTACCCGAGTACCTGTCACCTACCCATCAGAGTACCCAAGTACCTTCCACCTGCTCATCAGAGTACCTGACGCCTGAAGTACCCGAGTACTTGCCGCCTGCTCATCAGTACCCATCACTACTCATCAGTACTCATCAGTACCTATCACGTATCAGTACTGATCATCAGTACCCATCAGTACAGTATCACCTATCAGTATCAGTACTACTCATCAGTACCTATCACCTGCCTGTCACCTGCCCATCAGAGTACCCGAGTACCTGTCACCTGCCTATCGGAGTACCCGAGTACCTGCCACCTGCTCATCAGTACCAGAGTACCTGTCACCTGCCTGTCACCTGCCCAACAAAGTACCCGAGTACCTGTCACCCTTCATACAGCCACCATGTCCAAGTCCAAAAAGGTTTATATACGTCCTCCGTTTAAACCTAAATACCGGTGTTATGGCAGCAGATAGCTACCATAACCCTGGTATTTTTTTAAACGGTGGACGGTTGGCTTTCCGATAAGGGTGGTCCCAGCGGCGGATTCGCCGTGGGATCACCCTTCCGGGATGGCGGAAGAGGTGCCCCCCCTCCCGCCGCGTCCGGTCCTTTTCTCCGCTTACCGGACCCGTTGGCAGCGGGGAAAACGATCCGGTCCCGGATCCTCATAGACAGGATGTCGAGTGAGGGCAAGCTTGCCCTCACTTGACTCTATGGTCTTGGAGGGCCGGAGCTACGGAAAATGTTGTTGCCTAGCAACCGGTTTAAAGGTCCTTTTTTTTTTTTTTCATTTTATATAATAATTTTTTTTTTTTTTCTATCTTTTAGTGTACTTGTGAGATCTGAGGACTTTTTGACCCCAGATCTCACAAAAAAGAGGTCCTGTCATGCCTTTTTCTATTACAAGTAATGTTTACATTTCTTGTAATAGAAATAAAAATGATCCATTTTTTTTTTTGTTAAACAGTGTAAAAATAAAAAATAATAAATAAAATAAATAGTAAAAAAAAAAAAAAAAATTAAAGCGCCCTGTCCCCGTTAGCTCGCGCGCAGAAGCGACGCATACATATGTAAACGGTGTTTAAACCACACATGTGAGGTATCGCCACGATCGTTAGAGCAAGGGGAATAATTTGAGCCCTAGACCTCCTCTGTAACTCAAAGATGGCAACCTGTAGAAATTTTTAAATTGTCGCCTATGGGGATTTTTAAGTACCAAAGTTTGTCGCCATTCCGTGAGCGTGCGCAATTTTGAAACATGACATGTTGGGTATCTATTTACTCGGAGTAATATTATCTTTCACATTATGGAAAAAAATTGGGCTAACTTTACTGGTTTCTTATTTTTTAATTAAAAAAAGTGAATTTTTTCCAAAAAAATTGCGTTTGGAAGACCGCTGCGCAAATACGGTGTGATAAAAATATTGCAATAATCTCCATTTTAATCTCTAGGGTCTCTGCTAAAAAAAAAAATATAATGTTTGGGGGTTCTAAGCAGTTTTCTAGCAAAACAACTGATTTTAGCTTGTAAACACCAAATGTCAAAAATAGGCCTAGGCAAGTGGCTAGGATGCATGATGATGCTCCTTGGATGTTGGGCCCCTCTATATGGCTAGGCTGTGAAAAAGTCTCACACATGTGGTATTGCCATACTCAGGAGGAGTGGCAGAATGTATTTTGGGTGTCATTTTTGCTGTGTACATGCTATGTGCTAGGAATATCCTATAAATTGACAAATTTGTGTAAAAAAAAAAAAGTTTTTATTTTTTTCCCACATTTTCCAAAAACTTGTGGAAAAAAATGACATGTTCAAAGGACCCATTTGCCTCATAGAATATACGTTGGAGTGTTTGCTTTCCAAAATGGGGTCATTTTGTGGACTTTTCCATTGTATTGGTGCTCTAGGGCCTTGAAAAATGTGATAGGTAGTAAGAAAGTTTTATGTGTATTTATGCTCCTAAAATGCCTTATGGTGCTACTTGGACGTGGAGTCTCTTTTTGTGGCCAGGCTGTGTAAAAGTCTCACACATGTGGTATCACCATACTCAGAAGGAGTAGCAGAATGAATTTTGGGGTGTCATTTTTGCTGTGTACATGCTATGTGTTAGAAATAGCTTATAAATTGACAACGTTTTGGGAAAAAAAAGAAAAAAACATTTTTTTCTTCATTTTTCCAAGAATTGTGGGAAAAAATTATAACTTCAAAAAACTCACCATGCCTCTTACTAAATACCTTGGACTGTCTACTTTACAAAAAGGGGTCATTTGGGGGGTATTTGTACTGTCCTGAAATTCCAGGGCCTCAAGAAAGGAGATAGGCCATCAGTACATCTGGTGTGATAAATTTTCAGTAATTGGTACCATAGCTTCTAGACTCAATAAATTTCACACAGACTAAATAATATACACTAATTTGGGTTAATTTTCCCAGAGATATGTAGCAGTATAAATTTTGGCCCAAATTTATGAAGAAAAATTAATTTTTTGCAAAATTGTATAATAGAAACTAAAAAAAAGTGTTTTTTTTTCAAATTTTTTGCTCTTTTTTTGCTTATATCACGAAGAAAAAAAAACCCAGTTGTGATCAAATACCACCAAAAGAAAGCTCTATTTGTGTGAAAAAAATGATAAAAATTTTGTTTGGTTACAGTGTAGCATGACTGTGCAATTGTCATTCAAAGTGTGAGAGTGCTGAAAGCTGAAAATTGGTCTGGGAAGGAAGGGGGTCTAACTGCTCTGTATGGAAGTGGTTAAGTTCCCTAATCTCCTTCTGCCTCCCTTGTGTGGCTCGAGGTACAGGCAGTATTTCAGAGAAAACCACCTTGGAGGTCCTATTCCTTAATCTATTACCTAAGTCCCTGAAATCGTTCTTTAGGATCCTCCACCTTCCTTTTACTTTGTCATTAGTGCCCACATGCACCATGACCGCTGGGTCATCCCCAGCCCCGCACAATAATCTATCTGCCAGATCCGCAATGTGCCGAACTCGAGTGCCCGGTAAACAACATAATGTTCGGCTACCAAAATCTTTTCGACAGATTTATAAGCAAAGGACCAATGTCACCAATGTTTCTGCATTACCAGTTCATCTCACACATACCATTTAGCACTTGGCGCCTAGTGGCCTATTCAAACTGCTCTATTACTGTGAGCAGTTGCTGAATGGTCGTCAGCTTGTTCCTGTGTTCCTGAGACCTGATCTGTTGTTCCTGCCTACCCATGTATGACCCAGATTGCCTTCAGACTTTGCCTCTGCCCGTGCTCCAGCTCTGTTACCTACTACTCCGAACTTGGCTTGCTTAATGAACCTGATCTGCCTGCTGACCTTGTACTGCACTGCCCGGCTGTTAACGACCTTGGCCTGTCTTCTGAACTTGCTTGCTTGCTGATTCAGTACCTCACTGCCTGGTTGCCGCTGACTGCTGCTTGTCTCCCAGTTCTTTTCCCGTCCCACACTCTGGTGCCAAGCTGCTACTGCATCCAGTTCCAAAGACTGCGACTACCAGCTGTACCCACCTATAGAGTGAACATCACCAGCTAGCTGCTACGGCACTGGTACCACTCCTTGTCCTTGCACTCTTTGTTCCCACCTACAGGAGTGCTAGGCGGGAGGAGCAAGAGAGGCCTCCAAAACATTCCAGTCTTCACCAGGTAGGTGATATACAGTGATCAGTAATAATACTATACACGGTCACTGTACTAATGGCACTAGCTGGAAAGGGGTTAACATCTAGGGTGATCAAGGGGTTAAATGTGTTTCTAACTATGTGTAAAGTGTGCTGCTTTTACTATTAAAAATCTCAGTCTTTCATCCCTGCTTCGCAGGGATGAGAAACGGACAGATCGCTCCCTCTGTACAGAGCTCTGTGTTGTTTACCAACACAGCTGTGGACTGTGATAACACACAGCAGATCCTTGCCATAAATGTTTGGCCAGGACTTGATAACAGGCTCCTGCTGTGTACATCCACAGCACGTGCTGGGCTGGAGGTGCACATGTGCGAGCGCTAAACCCGTAATTAGGGAGCAATGTGCGGGTACATTGCATTGCCTACAGCAGCCGCTTGCCGCAGTACATTGTGAGCCAGCAGTTGGCAAGTGGTTAAACTGAAAACCCCCTTAATGTGCATTTGGCAGGGTCAACATCATTTGTTGTGTATGAATCCATAACACAATTTAGAATTAATACTCACTTCGTCAAGGGCATCCTGTATAAAACTCATTGCCAGTGGATCACTGTCATTGGTCCCTGGCATTTCCAGAATCTCTATTCCTCCGTATAACAGAGTACTAGGCACATACACTACAAGCCTTTTCAGGGAAGCTATCTTCTGTTTCATGATTCTACTTTTATTGTCTTCATCATCATCATCATCGTCTTCATCATTAGCTGATAATGTGAATTCTTTCAGAAGCTTCTGTATAATATTAAAGATTCATTTCATTTTTGCTGTTACTTCTAAATATTATAGAGTATGCAGTTTTAAAGGTTTCTTGCTACTTTCTGAACCTTAAATTTTTAAAAAGGCCAGACAATAGATATAACCAAAAAGATACATATCATGCAGCAGTGTTGTGATTAGATACTGCAGATCAGAACTGCTAAAAAAGTTTTTGTTAGCTTTATTCATACTTGTAAGCAGAAGATGCACTTACAGTGCAAGAAGTAACTGACTCTTTAAAGGGGATTTACTAAAACTGGAGCACTCAGAATCTGGTGCAGCTGTGCATGGTAACCAATCAGCTTCTAACTTCAGCTTGTTCAATTAAGTTTTAACAATAAAACCTGAAAGCTGATTGGTTTCTTTGCACAGCTGCACCAAATTTTGCACGCTCCAATTTTAGTAAATCCCCATATGAATATTTGTACACAATGCACAGCGAGACATTTTAATTTTTTCACTAAAGCAAATGACATGGCCTAGGGAACTTCCTGGGTGTTTTTTTCACCAGCATTTATTAAGGAGATTTTTCACTTCTTAGCGGAAAGCAGAAGGGGTATTTTCGTAACACTATTGCACTGTGGGTGCATCTTTATTGTTGATGGCAGGAATTATTATCTTAGTGTAGCCATAGTTTTTGCTATTCTTTTAGAAAAAGACTGATTCTGTAGCAGAATTTCTTTTATGGCTCACTTCTGGGAATAAAGTATGGGGGTCTGGAAGCATTCCAGTTGCTCATGCATAACTCATATGCAGTATATGCAGTATATGACAGTTCTGATTGGCTCTTGCCAATTGTGTAAGGTAGGATATCAATACAATTTTGTCATATTACTTCCTTTACGGAAAGGTTCTGCAAATATAAAGCGAGGAGAAAATATGACTTTAATTACAATACAATACGGTATGCAGGAAGGTACCGTCTAAGATCAAGGCTCATAAGCACTCTCTGGCCAAGTATCTTTTATCCCCCTTTTGGCATATTTGTTTTAATAATTATTATTTTCATTTACCATATGTTATCTCCTTTACGCAGTTTTTAATTATTAAAAGAGCACAATGTGTAATGGCATTTTGTAAGTTTCAGATTCAGAATACTTTATTAATCCTAAAGGGAAATTATCGTGACACATGCCACACTCAACAAAAACACCACAAGGTCACAACAATGAACAGAACAAGACACAAAGACACAACAAAATTACCAATAACAGCCATTTGCACCAAATCAATTAAATTAAAACTAAACTCTAATAAATCATCCATACAATTAAAATACAAAATAGAATAACTACAATAGAGGGGGGCAAGTGGGACTTTAACGGTGCTAAATGATGGAGAAAAATCTGAATTCTCAAAAATTGTACATTTTATTACACATAGAAAGTGAGGACAAGACAATACATCAATATAAAATGATAAAATCAAGAAAATGCACTCGAAAATATCAACTCTACATGTTTTGCCATCTTCATAATAGCTTCTTCAGGAGTTTTCATAGACATTTCTCGAGAGTGAACATTTCTAGGTAACAAAGGGAAAAGACATAAAAAACATGACATGTGTATGTATATAGGGCTTATCTCAATGGTCCTAATATTGAGTGCCCAATTGATTTACATAATTATAAAGACAATGATACCAATGAAGTACCTTAAGATGACCTGAGCCCTTTCTTATGCCGAAGGTGGAGGTAATAGAGGTGACGCCACCAAAGCAAGCACAGAGGGGGAGGGGAGCCGAGACCCTCAGACTCCTAGAGTTGACCCATAGAGAGGGTGACAGCCAGGCTAGAGATGATAGATAGAGATAATAAAACCAGAGCATAGAAATACATTTCAACCCACAATTGCTATCTCTCCAATTGGTATGAGGCTAAATATCAGGTAGAAAAAGTTACCAAAATAGTCACCTGATTATGAATAAATGTGCAGTTGAATCCCTAGGTACCTCAATGAAACAAAGACAGGAAGGGAAAATGAAGTCCCCTTAATATCCCCCAAATGGGAGGTATCCCTTGAAACAAAAGGAAATGGAATTTGTTGAAGATAGTAATAAATATAATAAGGGTCTGTCAAATTTTGAGGGTATGAATACTTACCCAAAATTGACAAGATTCAGCACCTAAATTGTCATGCAGTATTCAAAAGTTCACCGCCATTTCAATTCAACAAATTTTCCAATAGTACACAAAAATGAAGGAGACTGCACGGGAAGAAAGAGAAAAAGGCATAGAAGATCATCATCAGCGTTGGAATCTACCAAAGATATAAGGAGAGAAGCAGGGTTTAAAAGATTTCATTTACTGCAAATGGTCTCAAAGATCATGTATCGTTCCCCGGTGGTCTAGTGTAATACTGACCATGTGGCGCCGGCATTTATACACCCCCTCCACTCCCTCGGCGTCTGACGTCACCGAGGGAGTGAGAGCGAGGTACGCCCAGTGGTCCAATGGAGGCCGAGAAGGAAGTGCGTCATTAAGACGCGACCGCATCACGTGATTCCGCCGGAACCGGAAGGTCGGGGATGACAACATCCGGTCAGGACATGAATGTAAGCAGAGGAGGTAACAGGTTGCCGAGAGGCAATCTAAAAAGGGATCCAAAATGAAACTGACAGCATCGCCGAAGACCGGATTTCAAGGAAATATATCCGCAATGCCTATACAATGGGGAAAGAATCCAAAGACACAAAAGGGTCATAAAAAAGAGAAAATTACCCCATCTAATAGATAAATCAGTATAGTGATACAGATGACAATTAAATAGAAAAGAGATGTTAGTGAAAGCTCCATAAAAGGACAACTGGGCGTTTTAAAGCGGTGCTGCTACTAACCAGGTTGGGCCATTTTTCCTGGAAAATAAATGTAGGGCACCGCGAGTGCCCATATGGGCAACCATAATAGAGGCTGAAAATAGGCTCGAATCCAAAAAATCCCCAATGTGCCTGCCCCGGGGTGTGCCACCTACAATCGCATCCACATCCGGTGGTCTAGTGTAATACTGACCATGTGGCGCCGGCATTTATACACCCCCTCCACTCCCTCGGCGTCTGACGTCACCGAGGGAGTGAGAGCGAGGTACGCCCAGTGGTCCAATGGAGGCCGAGAAGGAAGTGCGTCATTAAGACGCGACCGCATCACGTGATTCCGCCGGAACCGGAAGGTCGGGATGACAACATCCGGTCAGGACATGAATGTAAGCAGAGGAGGTAACAGGTTGCCGAGAGGCAATCTAAAAAGGGATCCAAAATGAAACTGACAGCATCGCCGAAGACCGGATTTCAAGGAAATATATCCGCAATGCCTATACAATGGGGAAAGAATCCAAAGACACAAAAGGGTCATAAAAAAGAGAAAATTACCCCATCTAATAGATAAACCAGTATAGTGATACAGTTGACAATTAAATAGAAAAGAGATGTTAGTGAAAGCTCCATAAAAGGACAACTGGGCGTTTTAAAGCGGTGCTGCTACTAACCAGGTTGGACCATTTTTCCTGGAAAATAAATGTAGGGCACCGCGAGTGCCCATATGGGCAACCATAATAGAGGCTGAAAATAGGCTCGAATCCAAAAAATCCCCAATGTGCCTGCCCTGGGGTGTGCCACCTACAATCGCATCCACGTACCGGCGGGGGTCAGGAAAAAATATATGATGAACAATTCACAGAATATTCTTGTTCTTTAAACGGTAATTTAACCACATCCACAGAAATAAACACATGTAGGCAATTTTGCCAAAATATATAGGATGTGCCAATAAAGGCACCTAAAAGGGGAGGACTTTGTAGCAAAAGTACAAGATCCAAAATGCTGACCAGCTACAGAAATCCTGTGCTGAATCAGCAATAAATACAAATGACATTATTTAGCCTAGAAAGGGTTTGAAACTAATGGATTCATTTATACCTGGATACTGAGTAGCTGATAGGTTAAATATCCACTTGTTTTCACGTTGCAATAGGTTTCTGTCTACACTTCCACCTCTTTCATTCAGTGGGATGTGTTCCAAGGCAAAAAAAGTCATCATCCTATCATCAAAGCCATGATATAAACCCATGTGTCGACTAATGGGACTTACGAACTTTTTGTTTTTGACAAGTTTGACATGGTCACGAATTCGATTAAAGAAAGGCCTTTTTGTTTTACCTATATAAAAGGCTTTACAACTACAATACATTATATAGACAATTCCTACTGTTTGACAATTCGCATAGAAATTCGGTCTATACAATTTTCCATTAGGGAGAATGATTTCACTTACATTAGGTAGATATCTGCAGAAATTACAGAAATTTTCTGCAGGAATATGTGCCTGTGAGTGTTTTTTTGGATTTGTTTGAAGGAGCATAATGACTATGAACCAATTGGTCCCTTAAAGAACGAGACCTTATCAGGTGGGGTTCATTCCAGGTAGGCAGGGACCTGACCAGGTAAGGAGGGTGATTGATGTCATCTCTCTGTTAAACTCTGGGTGGGATGGTGGCCCTCCCCAACATGGTTTTCTTCTGTCCCTAGATCTACAAAAGGCCTTTGACTCCCTCTCTTGGCCGTTCCTCTTCCGCACTCTAGAATGTTGGGGCTTTGCTCTTTCCTCACCACTCTTCAGGCCCTTTACTCTCACCCAGTGGCTCAGGTTCGGATGCAGGGTTACTACTCGGCGAACATACCCATCCGGAGAGGCACGAGACAGGGATGCCCCCTTTCTCCGCTCCTATTTGCGGTGGCTCTTGAATCCTTGGCAACAGCCATCCGCCTTCATCCGGATATTCATGGCATACAATGCGGACCCGCAACCCACAAATGCGCGCTGTTTGCAGACGACATTATGCTTTTTGTCACCTCCCCATTGATCTCTCTCCCCAATATCGTCTCCCTCCTAGATGCCTTTGGGGCAGCCTCAGGTTTACGAGTAAACATGTCCAAATCTCTTGCCCTTAATTTAAACCTCTCCTCTTCCCTTGTGGATCGGCTGAAGGACCACTTCCCTTTCTCCTGGCACTCGGATTTCATCCCCTACCTAGGGGTGTCGTTAACCCCTACTATAGACAAACTCTACCCATCCAATTACCCGCCCATGTTCCGACGACTGAAGCGGGATCTCTCGGATTGGTCTCGCTATCGCATCTCCTGGTTAGGGAAAGTCAATGCTGTTAAAATGACTCTTTTACCGCGTATTCTCTATTTATTCCGATCTCTCCCGATCCCTGTGCGTAAATCCCACGTTCAGAGTTTACAAGGCCACATCTTTAAATTTATCTGGGGACGGAAGGGACATAGAATTAACAAACATACACTTCTACGCTCCAGGAGACAGGGGGGATTGGGTGTCCCGGACCTCTGGAATTACTATCTAGCAGCTCAACTAACACAGTTCTCCGTTATCTACTCCAGGGGTGGAAAGCCCGACTGGTGCCATATAGAACGTCAGGCTGTCCCCCGACACACTATCGATTACTTACTGTGGTGCCCAGCCTCCTCCCGCCCCCCAGTATTATCTCCTACCCTATCACATTCTTTCTCCATTTGTGATCGCATACATAAATCGCATAAAGTGACTTCACATTGGGCTCCACTCACTCACTTATTCCATAACCCGGCCTTCCCTCCTGGGGAAAACATAGGGGCATTTAAATGGTGGACTGACAAAGGCATGTATAGAATCGGACACTTTGTAGATAGCTCTGGTCCTATAACCTTATCACATTGTACTTCCAAGTTGGGGATGCCGCCTGTAGAGAGGTTCCGTCTGACTCAAATTTCACACTTTATTAACTCCATCAAGTCCAAATCTCCTGCTCCCCTTCGGGCATCGCTTTATGAACAATGGTGTGCCCAAATTACTGATGTTAAGGGGGGTATCTCCCTCATTTACGCACTTCTAAACGACACCCAATATAAACCAGCCTACATGCTCAAATGGGAACAGGACCTCAATATAGACTGGAACCTACCTGACTGGCACGCATGTGTTGGGCGTTCTTTCCGGGGTATTCACAATGTTGGTCTCATGGAAGCTAACCTAAAAGTGCTCATGAGGTGGTATATGGTGCCCGCTAGGCTGGCCACCATCTATCCCTCCATACAACCCACCTGCTTTCGTGACTGCAACCTGATGGGTACTATTCTACACATTTTTTGGGAATGCCCCAAACTGCGTTCGTTTTGGGGGCGCATTTATAGTATAATAAGGCGAATTACTGGTCTTATAGTACACCCGTCCCCTACGCATGCTCTCTTAGGTCAGCGCATTCCTAATGTTCCCAAACACACTCAGGCCCTCGTTTTCTACATTTTCCTCGGTGCCAAAATGGCGATAGCCAGGCAATGGAAAAAACCTTCTGTTCCGCTCTATTTAGCTAAGCGCAAGATCTCATGGATAATGGCGCAGGAGAAGATGTATAGTATTCTTGATGACTCCAGAACAAAATTTGAACGGATCTGGGAACCCTGGGCGGCCTACGTTCATGTTACCATTTAGCCGAGGTGAGACCGCTGGAGCCCTCTACCCCCTCTTGCTCTCCCTCCTGTTATCTTTTCTCTGTCTTTGCTTTTTGTCAGCTTCCTTTTTTGTCACCTCTACCCTCTTCTTTTTCTTTCTTTTCCTTCTTACTGCTCTCCCATTGGTACTGCTGTACTCATAGTGTTTTGTCGATGACTATACCTGGGGGGGGGGGTCTCTGGGTTTGGGCCCAGAGCCCCTGCCAATGACTTAAAATGGGTTTTTGAATTGTTAGAATTTTCTCTTTTACTATTCTTATTTACAATTTGGAATACGGGTCCCTTGCTAGGTTGGCTTGGGACTGGGAATTGCATGCCTCTGTCCAGTTCTCCTTTGCAGTTCTCGTGTTTGGGATACCACATGGTTTACTATTAGAGGTTGGGCGCGCCTCCTCCGGGACACAGTTTGCTCCCTTTAGGGGTGTCTCGAGGGTGGCGCCCTACCGTTGTGGGGGTTGCTCCCGTCACCTATTAGCTGGTACCCTCCCTTTTTTTTTTTTTTTCTTTTCCTTGTCTAGGTTTTCTGGATCGAGGCATGGTCCCATTTGCTCTGAATCACTACTGGATACTATATATATGAGCTTAGTTTGCTACATACCCACCACACTATGCTGTTCTACCTGTATCCATTAGCCTTTTTAGTGATTCAGTTTTCATTCCTGTACCATTTTTGCATTTGTCTGTACTTGTTATTCTTGAATAAAAATTTATTGAAATAAAAAAAAAAAAAAAAAAAAAAAAAAAGAACGAGACCTTTTAAACGTTATCTGGGGGCGGACATCAATAAATTTCGATACCTTTTCATCTGCCTCTAGGAGGTACCAAAATTTTTTAAGAATTGACCGTACCTGGTCATGTTGACCAGAATATCGTGTAATTAGACGTACCCCGTCAGAATTAATTTTATTCTTCTTTTTACCAAAAATCAAATCAGTCCTGTTCCATTTTTTCGCTCTATGGTAAGATTTTTTCAAACAGGCCCTACTGTAGCCTCTTCCCAAGAGTCTCCTCTGTAAGCTCTTAGCTTCTCTCTCGAAATCTTTAGATTTCGTACAATTACGTCGTAATCTTAAATACTGGCTGTATGGTATACTGGATACTAAAGGTTGAGGGTGGGAGCTGTCTGCCCTCAATATAGTGTTACCTGCAGTGGTTTTGCGGAAGAGGGTGGAGCCCAAAATGCCATCTTCATCTACATAAATGGTAATATCCAAAAAGTCCAAAGACCTTTGGCTATAAGTGTGGGTAAATTTGAGATTGAAGTCGTTGACTTTCAAAACCTCAAAAAATCTCAAAAGCATACTCAAAGGACCTGTCCAAATCATAAAAATGTCATCAATAAATCTTCTCCAAAGGAGTATATGAGATAAAAAAGACTCCAGGTTAACCCTGGAAAAAAGGTCACGCTCCTATCCCCCCAGGTGCAGGTTGGCATAGGAGGGGGCACACTTGGTCCCCATAGCCACACCCTGCACCTGGAGGTAATGGGAGCCATTAAACAAGAAGACATTGTTGGACAAAATAAATCTAAGAAGTGAGATGACAAAGGCATTATATTCCACTGGGGAACCTCCTCTTTCTGATAAGAAGCCCTCCACAACTCGAACCCCACAGTGATGTGGGATGGAGTTGTAGAGGGCCTCTACATCAATGCCCACTAGCCACGCCTCCTCAGGGACCTGGATGCCATCAATGGCTTTGATGAGATCACTGGTGTCCCTGATATAGGAAGGTAAAGCCAGTACATGGGGACGCAGGTAATCATCCACCAGTTGACTCGCTCGTTCCGTTAGGCAGCCATTGCCCGAGACTATTGGTCTCCCAGGGGGTTTTTTAAGATTTTTGTGAACCTTGGGTAAGGCATACATAGTAGGAGTTTTGGGATCTTTGATATTCAAAAATTCCCAAGTTTTCTTGTCTATCAGGGCTCTTGAATAGGCTTCAAAGATAAGCTGACGATATTTGATGATTATTCTTGCTAGGAAACTTTCAGAGATTTTTCTATACCAATCTTTGTTATTCAAAATATTCAAAACCATAGCTTCATACCCTAATGTGTTTTGAAATCCGGTCTTCGGCGATGCTGTCAGTTTCATTTTGGATCCCTTTTTAGATTGCCTCTCGGCAACCTGTTACCTCCTCTGCTTACATTCATGTCCTGACCGGATGTTGTCATCCCCGACCTTCCGGTTCCGGCGGAATCACGTGATGCGGTCGCGTCTTAATGACGCACTTCCTTCTCGGCCTCCATTGGACCACTGGGCGTACCTCGCTCTCACTCCCTCGGTGACGTCAGACGCCGAGGGAGTGGAGGGGGTGTATAAATGCCGGCGCCACATGGTCAGTATTACACTAGACCACCGGGGAACGATACATGATCTTTGAGACCATTTGCGGTAAATGAAATCTTTTAAACCCTGCTTCTCTCCTTATATCTTTGGTAGATTCCAACGCTGATGATGTTCTTCTATGCCTTTTTCTCTTTCTTCCCGTGCAGTCTCCTTTATTTTTGTGTACTATTGGAAAATTTGTTGAATTGAAATGGCGGTGAACTTTTGAATACTGCATGACAATTTAGGCGCTGAATCTTGTCAATTTTGGGTAAGTATTCATACCCTCAAAATTTGACAGACCCTTATTATATTTATTACTATCTTCAACAAATTCCATTTCCTTTTGTTTCAAGGGATACCTCCCATTTGGGGGATATTAAGGGGACTTCATTTTCCCTTCCTGTCTTTGTTTCATTGAGGTACCTAGGGATTCAACTGCACATTTATTCATAATCAGGTGACTATTTTGGTAACTTTTTCTACCTGATATTTAGCCTCATACCAATTGGAGAGATAGCAATTGTGGGTTGAAATGTATTTCTATGCTCTGGTTTTATTATCTCTATCTATCATCTCTAGCCTGGCCGTCACCCTCTCTATGGGTCAACTCTAGGAGTCTGAGGGTCTCGGCTCCCCTCCCCCTCTGTGCTTGCTTTGGTGGCGTCACCTCTATTACCTCCACCTTCGGCATAAGAAAGGGCTCAGGTCATCTTAAGGTACTTCATTGGTATCATTGTCTTTATAATTATGTAAATCAATTGGGCACTCAATATTAGGACCATTGAGATAAGCCCTATATACATACACATGTCATGTTTTTTATGTCTTTTCCCTTTGTTACCTAGAAATGTTCACTCTCGAGAAATGTCTATGAAAACTCCTGAAGAAGCTATTATGAAGATGGCGAAACATGTAGAGTTGATATTTTCGAGTGCATTTTCTTGATTTTATCATTTTATATTGATGTATTGTCTTGTCCTCACTTTCTATGTGTAATAAAATGTACAATTTTTGAGAATTCAGATTTTTCTCCATCATTTAGCACCGTTAAAGTCCCACTTGCCCCCCTCTATTGTAGTTACTCAATTTATGGGATGTGGTGCCTCTTACTTCATCTCTAGCAATATCTCTTCAAAATTTACAAAATAGAATAAATAACACAGATAAAAAAACAGAAAATCAAACTACCAAAGGGCAAATAATATACCACTTTCTCTAGCGTTAACTCAAATAATAGTAATTAACTAAATATCAACATACTATAAAAACTATATAAAAATCCTTATCATAAACCAGATTTAAATCTTCACCCCCAGCCCTCACAGAGAAGAATAATATAACTTAATGGCCACAAGCAAAGATGATTTTATGTTTCGCTGTACGGTCATGTCTGTCACTGATGGTACTCCGCAGACTGACCAGCATATTGTGGAGTGGGTGGGAGGAGTTGTACAAGATTGAACATACCGTGAACAACATTCTCCTCTCCAGCACAATTGGTAAAGACTCCAGCTCCAATCCAACATCACTGGCCTTGTGAATCCATTTGTTGAGCCTGTTAGTGTCAGCCACCCTAAACCTACTTCCCCAGCATTCCACTGCATACAGGAGAATGCCGGCCACCAGTCTCCTCAGAAAAAAAGAGGTGGCTCTGGTCCTTCCTATAAAGCACCTAAGTGTTCTTGCTCTAGTCCAGCTTATTATCTATGTGCACCCCCAGATACTTGTAACTTTCTACTGCATCCACATCCACTCTTCTAATGGAGATGGGGGTCACTGGTGCCTTTTTCTTTCTCAAATCAACAACTAGCTCCTTTGTCTTTGTCACATTTAGATACAGATGAGTATTCTCACACCATGTGGCGAGTTCTCCACCACAGTCCTATACTCAGTCTCTTCCCCATCTCTTATACATCCCACTACTGCAGAGTCATCAGAAAACTTGTGAAGATGCCAAGACTCTGTCTGCTAACTTAAATACGTGGTATACATAGTAAAAATAAGAGGGAAAGAGAATTTTCCCTTGTGGAACCACAATAATGCTGATCACACTATCCCATACACAGTCTTGCAAAAGGACATACATGACACAAATGAAACATCAACGTGTATCGCTGCTAGCATCTCGCCCAAGAGATCCGGCCTGATAGTATCAAAAGCGCTGGAGAAGTCAAAAACATGACAGTGCTTGCAGGCTTATTCAGGTGCGCATACGTGCGATTTAGCATGAAGATGATAGCATCCTCAACTCCCATGAAGATGATAGCATCCTCATCCCAAGTTAAGATTCTAAAAGGGAATATTACAGTATTTTTTTGTTTTACATATTAAATGACCACTGTACATGTATAAAACAATGAACTTAGCAAGTAAAAAGGGACTATTAAGATAGAGCAAATGGAGAACACTGTTAGTCCACAATATCCAAATAAGCTGATTTCAAAAGCTTTTTTGTTCTTTTTTTTTGTACTTTAACTTACTTGTAGAGCAAATCTATCAGCTGATGGATTTTTTCCATTCCCAATGTACAGTTCAGTCTTCCCCGCAAACTCCTTTAATTGTTCACAAAGTTCAATTTCTCCTGGAGAGGAGATCAATCTTAGCACATCCCCTAAGGTTTCCTGCAGACAACACAGGTGTCAGAGAGACAACATTTTAAATGGAGCTTTCATTTGTATTTAAATAGATGTTTAGTTTAAATGAAATCAGTGTTGATGGGCAGGACATTACTTTGCTGAAGGAATTGATTTGTAACTATTTAAATCCAATGGATCTCATGACAGTATCATTGGGGCTTTTAGTTATACGACATAGCTCTCAATTGTTCATTTGGAGGGACTGCCCCTCTTTTGGGTTGAAATCTCTGTCTCTCCTCCTCAATTGTCCCTCATTTTATGAGTAAGGCTATGGCCTAAACGCGTGAGCATTTCCATGTTTATATTGCTGGCTTTGCTGGAAAAAACTGCATTAGGAAGAAGCTTTCGTGTGCCGGCTTTCTCTTCATACTTAAAAATGTTTTTGGACATTACAGCCTGAGCACCGACACTCAGCCCTGCATTGGTTCATCAGCTGTTTGAGCTCCAAAGACGCCCAAAAAATGCCTGATAAATGCCTGCAACAAAAACGCCCAGGTGGAGCGGAGCCATATCCCTGTGCTACTAAAAATTCTAAGAAAAATGATCTTTTTTTCTGGTTCTGGACATGCTACAGAGCTGAAACTTCACAGGTACACTTTTTAGACCCCCCAGACACTAAATCCAAAAAAAGTCATGTCTACCTCCAAAAATGCCCGATAAATGCCTGCAACAAAAACGCCCAGGTGGAGAGGAGCCATATGCCTGTGCTACTAAAAATTCTAAGAAAAATTATCTTTTTTTCTGGTTCTGGACATGCTACAGAGCTGAAACTTCACAGGTACACTTTTTAGACCCCTCAGACACTAAATCCAAAAAAAGTCATGCCTGCCTCCAAAAATGCCTGATAAATGCCTGCAACAAAAACGCCCAGGTGGAGAGGAGCCCTATGCCTGTGCTACAAAAAATTTTAAGAATTTTTTTTTCTGGTTCTGGACATGCTACAGAGCTGAAACTTCACAGGTACACTTTTTAGACCCCCCCAGACACTAATCCAAAGAAATCTCATTTTTTTTTCAATACTTTTTTCAATAATTGTCTCTCTATCAAAAACGACAATTTTTAAGAACTTTTTTTTGTGTGATTGAGCATGACCCAGAACCATCATATTCTGATTGGCCAAATACAAAGTCGTACAAAGTCGTCTATCATACAAGTCGCGTTGAATACATGCAAAGTCGCGCTGAAGTCGCGATAACAAGTCGCTCCTTATGAGGCGACTTAGAGGTCGCGGCAGTGTGAACCGGCTCTTATGGTTTGATTGTTTATTTATTGAATCATTAACACACACACACAATGACGATATCTCTTCTGCTGCTTTTTAAAACTCATCTCCTCTGCTTAAATACAATACAACAACCTTCTCACTCAGTTCTCACGAATGCAATTTGCCAGTAATCCAACCTCCAGCACAAAATGAATCAGCTGATTGGATTGTAAGATTTACTCTTAATCTACCTTCTGTTTCATTAGACCTTTAATGAATAAACGAGTCATGCCGAATTAATTTGTTATTTTCGTTATAATTTCTTTCATATTAGTTAAAATTCGGTATAAGATGCAAAATTCATACAAATTTTAATTCATTACAAAACAAATTGCACATGCCTAATAAGTAGTGATTCAACCACTGACACTTTACTACACTAGCTAAAGTATAAAAAAGTTTTGGCTTTAGAAATATTTTAAGAAGCAAACTGTTAGCTTACCATGATGATGTAAAATGACTGCAAAAAACTGTACAAGCACATAGTCAAAACAATTTGAGGGAGTACTTTGCTGCCTACACCTGCTAGGAAAAGCCTAAAGCCTCGTACACACGCGTCTAAATTCGGCCGGGAATTTTCGTCCGATGACTGATCTGCCGATTTTCGGCTTGTTAGTATGATGCTTCCGACAACCGACTCCGACTTTTCGGCCGAAAAAATTCTGGTGTGCAGGCTATAAAATTTTTGTCCACCGTCAAAACACGTCCGATTTTCGTGCAGTCAGTACAGATTTCGACAGGGAAAAATCTTATGAGCAAGACTGGGCATGCTCAGAGAAGAAAGAACACAAAGAAAGCAAACCAACACATGACATCACTTCTGAAGTAGAATTTTGTCATGCGGGAAAATTGGTGTGCAGTCTAGGCACATTCCAACCAACAAAACACAACTCTGGACAAAAGACGGACGAACGGTCGGCGGAAATTCGTTGCATGTGTACTAGGCTTTAAAAGAACTCTTTCTACAATCCAAATTGCCTACTGTGCATGGCAGTGCAAGAAAACTGAAACCAGTACTGTTTTTGATCCACTATAGAAATAAAACTAGTAGTAGTGCATGCTATTTAAACACATTGCCATTTCCTTTTTCAAGCAATACAATAAAGTAAATGCTATGTGTATTACCCACATACCTCATTGTGATTATCGGGTACATTTTTTGTCAAAATTTTAAATCTGGCCTTTAGTGATTGCTCAGCTTTCTCTTGCATGCTTTCATTTACAAACTCAGGTCTTCTTTCAAATGAACCTGTAACAATTACTGCAGTTACTGAAATTTTCCATGATAATTTGCCATGGCTTACAACTGGTGTAGTTAAGGCATCATGTCTTATTTAAACATTTCCAGAGTAGATATTTTGAAGCTGTTATATATAATGTATAGAATAATTTAAAACATGTTCTACTCCATTCCCACTCCCATTCCCACTCCCACTCCCACTTGCACCTCCTACTACTTTTTCTTTGTAGAAGAGCACTGTTAGTTTCCTGTGAATAATACAAAGAGTGCCTTTAGTTTCCTGTCAGTGTTACTGGAGGTTTTTCGAGAAGCATTCAGATTTATACCCACAGGGATTACGCACCATTTGTTTCTCACATCAAAGTACACAAATACTCTATACTACCACGTATTAGTGTTGTGGCAAATGATGTTAAAAACATTACTGTGACATGGTGAAATTTCGGTGTTTGAACCTAAAGTGACACTAAAGTCTATTTACATTTTCATAAACCATTTAATAATATAACATACATGTATTAGCTGTTTTTTTTCAGTACATTTTCACTTTTTAAATAGGGAGAGATTATAGTTCATTAGGACACTGTACTTAATTCTGATTACTAGCTCTTTGAGCAACCAATGCCCATTTTTTTTTTTTTGCGTTTTCTGTTTATTGGAGCCTTTTAGTCTTTCATTTTAATTTGTAGATTTGAGATTAGATGTCACTTTTAGCTGCTGCCCTGCTCATAACATTTTTTGCAGCAAGACTCAGACCGGAATTGAGGGGTTTTGATTTATTTGTTTTATATTGTTATTTAATATTGATAGAGCCTTTATTTTAGGCAAAACTTTTTTTTCCCCCTGCAAGTCTCTTTCCTCAGGTAAGTGGTGTTTTGGGATTTTCCTGTTTTTTTTTTTTTTTGGGGGGTGGGGGGGGGGGGGTTATTGGATTTTATTTTATGTTAACATTTTTTTTAATTTGTAGTAATCACAATTCAGCATGCACTGCCACTGACCATATGTTCTTGGTGCTGCATTTGGTTTGCAGCTGCAACATTTGAAAGACCATTAAGCATCTAATCCTACTCAAATGATGTCACTTGCATTCTTCCCACCCCCCATCCCCATAGCAAAACATAAAAATATACCAGTTAGACCTATTAGCTGTGCTTATAACTGACCTGCCACTGGCAAATTTTACTTTGCTTTGCAGCCTCCTAATTCTTGCAGTAAAACTCCTGCCCTGTGTTTTGTCTCTGGTATATTTACGCCTTACTCCTTATTAAAAATCTCCTGCTGCTGGCAATTCTATGTCAGTTGTGGTCTCCTAATTCTTAATGACATTTAGCTATAAACTGACCAGTGGCAGGACATCAAAAACATGGACAGCCTCAGCAATCTATTGGCCAGTTGCTTTACACATATATAAAAAAATTAAACAGCAAAATATTCACTGCCAGAGTAAGCTTTCGCTTAGGCTGTCTGTGAAAACTGTACTATTTCATAACATCACATCTAGCTTTAGGGCATTCCTCAAGTGTGTTATTTGAAGGAATTAGTATTTCCAATGTCTCTCTCAAAGCATGTGAATATCTTCTTCCCTGCTGTACGTATTTTGAAACAAATGACGGTGACCAGCTCCCCATGCCTTTTTTCTTTATCAATATTTTGCCCATTAGCCAGATTTTACTAACAGGATTTACCCTACAAAGATTTCAGTAGGTTTTGCCGCTAAGTTTGCTTTGCTAAACCTCAAGATTAAACAGGATTTGCAGATCTCTTGGTGAATCGAATCTGAGCAGTTTTGCTCAATGCTACTGGGACACATCTTCAAAAAGCCTGGGCTTACAGCAAATCCTGGACTGAGCACATTATTATGTAAGAGCTGCTTAATTCCAGGGGAAAGAATACCCAATGACAAGGAATAAGACCCAAGTCATCACTAGGTTGGCCTGAAGACTGCAGGAGGATGTATAGGGGAACAGGCATCAGGGAGTAGGGTTGTTTGGGAAGCTGGCCTTAAGTTTAATGTACTGGCTTCAAATGTAAGAGTGTGCATGGTATGCAGGCAGTGGTGCTACTTTATTCAAACAATACAGTACACGTAGAAAGGTTGAGTATCCCAAATCTAGCACCATAACAGAAAAACGCTCAGATGCACTCTGTTTGGTAAATATCACATTTGCCGTATTTCCAGATTTTCACTTTGGTTCTCACTAATAATCTACATTCTGGTATTGGACCAACTGACAAGACATCAATCTCCATACCAAAAGGCTTCTAAATATCTTTTTCTAAAAACTAAATGTATTCAAGATTCACTTTGTTTTACAAAAAAAAAAAAGTAAGAGTAATTTACTGTACCTTTTTCCAAAGACACAAGCTCAAACAGCTGATTTTGTAATTCTTTTTCATCAAAATATTCCACTTTGGCTTGGAATGAGGTGCCATATCGCAAATAAAAAACACAGTTGGTAGTAGTATTGTAATTCCCAAAGATATCTTTTCTGCAAAATCAAAAAATGTTGAGGAAACTAACTGTATACATGTTGTATTCACAGCATCAAATGAATATGGGAAAAAACCCCGAATATTTAGAATAAATAATAGACTGATCAAGAAAAAGAGAGATAAAGTATTAAGTGGGTAAATTAAGTATTCAACATGTCATCATTTTTCTAGCTAAATATATTTCTAAAGGTGCTATTGACATTAAATTTTCACCACATGTCGGTAACAACCCATGCAATCCATAGCTTTAACATGCTTTTTCTTAAGCAATGGAATCTTGCGTGATAAGCATGCATACAGGCCATGGCGGTGGAGTGCCATTTGAAAAAGGCGTTTTCTTTGAAACAATTGTACCTGCTAATTCCAGGTCTTAAGCTCTCCACAAGTGGTCCTTGGCTCTTGGACAACTCTTTTAATAATTATTTTCACTCCTCTGTCCAAAATCTTGCAAGGAGCACCTAGTCGTGGCTGGTTTATTATGAAATGATGTTCTTTCCACTTCTGGATTATGGCCCAAACAGTGCTCAGAAGTATAGAAATCCTTCTGTAACCAATGCCATCAGTATGTTTTGTAATGATAAGGTAGCAAAGGTCTTGAGAGAGCTCTTTGCTTTTACCCATCATGAGATGATTCTTATGACACTTTGGTAATGAGACATCTTTCTTATAGGTCAATAGCATGTTTAGAAATATATTAACCTAGAAAAATGGTGATGTGTTCAATACTTATTTTAGCTATTTTACCCGCTTTACTGTGATGTGTTCAATACTTATTATAGCTACGTATTTTACCCGCTTTACTGTATGTTTTAATGAATAGGAACTGATATGAAGAGAGTCTAGCGTAAATTAAAATATTTGTGTGAAATACTTTAGGCTACATTCACATGTCCACACAGGGGCACTAGATTCTCACCAATGGTTCTAAATGCCGCCTGCACAAACTCAGGTTTGTGTTCTGTACAAATCAACAGCCAGGGCTGCTGCTGTTTGCATGTCACTCCTTACATGTGAATACGGCCTTTAATCAACCCTGGGCACAGCAGGTGTGTGTCAGAGAAAAACTACCAGACATTTTGCTAATAGAAATGTAAACGCACAAAGAATGGCTGATAGAAATGTGCGTAGAACACTCGGCAGAATGGTGACTAGGTGCGCACATGGGCACAGGAATGTGCATGGGTGCACAAGCACGGGTGTGCACTCAATGCATGTTGGCTCCAGATGGACTATTTAAAGGGGCTCCTGCTCATGCTCCAGTGCTGACTAGTCTCTCAGCTGTTCCCTGTGTCCTGCTATTATTCTTGCTTGTTCCCTGTAGTTGACTCAGCTTGCCTCTGACTTGAACTTGGATCCTGCTTCTGCTCTGTCACCAGTTCCTGACCCTGGCTCTGTTCTTGAAAACGTCTGTGTCTTATGTCTAGGTACCTTGCTGCCCGCTTGCTGCTTACCTCAGCTATTCCTGTAACCATGCTGCTGTTCCCGGCTCTGCTCTCACATCAGGTTCAGGCTCTGACAAGCTTCACATCTGAACCCACAGCTGCCAGTGCATTCCATGGACCAGGAAGCACCAGAAACCACCGGCGCTGGCATCAAGCTAAGCCTGACAGACAATCATGTTCCTTGAGGACCCTCCAGACCATGCCGCTGAGGACTTTCCCTACAAGTGCCATGAGCTACATGCCTGTTTTTATATTACATTTGTGAGTAGTTCTTAATTCATTCTTAATAAATATGGTTTTACACAGCTACACTTAGAAGGCCCCTGTGCTTCTCCTTTGTGTTTCCTCTAGCGCTGCTTCTTCATTTATACAGAGCTGCCTTAGTGACTCTGACTGCAGATTTCTTTTAGTATCCTGATTTCTACTAAGCTGCTAGAGAGCTTCCATGTTATTATAAATGCTAGAAATGGTTCCTGTACATGTGATTGAATGATTTAGCGACCTACAACTGTACATTCTTTCATTTCAGATACTTACTGTGGAAGCAGGTAAGGCTCTAGATCTATCCGCATTTTATCAGTGTAATATCCACTCAGAGATTTGAATGATCTTTCATGTCTTCTTAGCTCCTAAACATACAAATAATGATGTATTGATTCAATATCATAATGAATTAAAAAAAAAATAAAAATCTCCGTTCTCCCCTTGTCCTTTTCGCCCGACACGCTGGCTTCCTTGAGAACTACTGGAACTGTCTGCTTCAGGACTACGGCTGCCCTAGAACTTGCCCCTATGTCCCATTGCTACATCTGACCTTCCTCTCTTCCCCCAACCGCATGCGTGGGAGTCCCACTCGGCTCCTATACCCATTCTATAGTACTCCACGCTTAAACTCCTTGATACAGGTAGAGGGTAAGAATGGAGTGTTTCCGATGTCTCTTGCTGTCACTATTGCCCTTCCTCCCTCCTTATCCTTTCTTTCTGCTTCCCTCTCCTGTCCTCCTTCCCCTCGCTGTGGGTTCCTACTCTCTCCTTTATCCTCTTCTTTCTGCTCTTCCCTATTTCTCTTGTTCACCGATTGTATTTATCCATTGTGTTTTGCACGTCACCTAACTTATGTTCCTGCCTAATCTGTTTGCGGCTGGGCGGTGGACCTCTGGCCTCCCCCCCCCCCTTGGCGAGATCCCGCAAGCGCTTGTTACTGGGTTCTGCCAGGGGGGTGATTCCTTCTCAGCATTTCTGTGCGCCCTGCAAGGGCCCTTGGTGCCACAGACCCCTCAGGTTCACTTCGGCCCCACCGAAGCCATATGTGCCTTCCCTGGTGACTGGTCCCTGGGGTGCACTGCGGCTTCGGTTACTGACGCCCTGTGTGCCTGGCTTGGCGAGTGACCCATACTATATGATTTGAGACTGTATTTCTTTCTGTATGTTTGTATTTTTGTACTTTTATATTTTTTGTTCAGATGTTGCTCTAATCTCTGACCATGCTTGGTATCATATCCTGCTCCATGTCAGATACTAAATAGGTTGCTTGATCCAGTACCATGACTCACTGAATGTATCTCCTTGCATGTCTGCCAATGTTGTTGCATTGTTCACTGGGTTTCTCCCCCTTTACCTTAATGTCGCTTTGTTTGATCTCAGATGTACCGCAGGTTTTCTTCCACTTTTGAAATTTTTTATTTTTGTGTTTTTGCACATAGGGGGATTACCTTGCCCCCTGTTACACCTAGAGCTCTCTGCCCATGTCTAGGCCTTTTGCTACTCGATCTCCTATCTGCCTGCTTTATGTTACCTACCGCACACTCTTTTGGCCAGAGCACGCTACCTTTCTTTGCAGCTTGCCTTGACTGACCTGGAAATCACCCACTAGATAGGCGCCACGTATACGCCACTTAACGTCTCCTGGGACTCCTTCCCTTTACCCTCATGAGTCTTCAACTTACCTCGTAGCGCCATTCCCTCACATATTTTCTTGCCCTGTCGTGGACCTCCTACTAGACCCTACCTCTTTTCCGTGCTCTCCCATACTCATCCACACATTGGGCTTAATAAGAAGCTATCAATGACCTCGCAGGTTTTTGGAGAAGTGACCCACGCATTGGTTGCTTCCTTTTATGCCCACCACCGGACAAGGTTTTCTACCTTTCGTCCGACTCTCTCCGACTTCCACTCCTCCCTTTCCCTTTTGGGTATTCCAGCAGGCCTGTTGATACCCATGGAAATATATATTCCCTACAAGCCCTGTTCCCCCCCCCCCCTTACTTGGAAACCCTTCCTAATTTACTTCTCCCCTACACTTCCCCCCCCCTCCTCCGCCCCCCCTTTTTTTTTCTCCTCCTCGTCCCCTTCTCATCTACACACTACACTATGGCCGCATCTCATCTCTAACCGCTCGACCTACGGTTAAAGATTGTTTCCTTGAATGCTAAGGGCCTAAACACACCCCAAAAACGGTCAAAACTACTTTCGCACATGCACAGGCTCAGGGTGGATGTGGTGTTCTTGCAAGAGACGAACTTCTGCTCTGATGCCATCCCACAATGTACCAACAGGTACTAAACGCAATCATATCATGCTACCTCCGCGGTATCTAAGACCAAGGGGGTATCCATCCTCATAGCCAAATCTATCCCGTTGACCATTTCCGACTCGGTGGCGGACGTTCAAGGCCGCTATTTTCTTCTAAGGGGCTCCCTCAAACACCTTCAGCTTACCCTTGCTAATGTTTACAGTCCTAACACGTCCCAGGTCTCCTTTTTTAGATCCGTGGTAGGGCAATTGCTTCATTACCAAAGAGGCACTTTTCGGTGGAGACTTTAATGCCCATCTGAAACCATTACTCGACACTTCATCTGGTTCCTCCTGCCTCCCATACCGTGCTCTTAAACAAATTAAATTGTGTCTCCGCGACCTTCAACTCCATGATTCGTGTCGGACGCTCCGCGTACGCGAGAAGGATTTTACTATCTTTCGATTATCGAGAATCGATTATCTCTTTTTGTCCCAAACTGCTCTAACTTCGTTAGCCGTGGCTTCTATAGAACCTTCCGTACTTTCGGACCATAACCCCGTTACTATGACCTTCTCTTTCCCACTCTCTGTTTCTAGAGACCGAGTTTGGAGCTTAAATGCCTCCCTGTTGACAGACAAAGTCAGCTGATATCCAATCTACCCTGAAAGACTATTTCGCAATTAATGATACTCCCGACACCTCCGCTCTCACTCAATGGGAAGCCCACAAATGCGTGGTCAGGGGCAAATTTATAGCACTCTCGGCAGCTATTCGAAAGCAAAGGGAAGCCCTCATTTCTGATCTCCTGACGCACATCCGTACCCTTGAAATTGCTCATAAACAAACCCTTGCACAGGACACCCTGGCCACTCTCAATGCCACACGTGCACAACTTACAGAGGAACTGGACAGGAAAACCAAGTGTAGCTTCCTTTTGTCACAGTAGCTTTTTTATGAACATGCTAATAAGAATGGTCGGCTCCTCGCGACGGCTCTCCGACAAAAGAAAGCAGAAACGGTGGTTCATTCTCTTCGCTCGGCCTCTGGATCCCTGGTGTCCAATAACAGAGACATAGCCGCGGAATTTGAAAACTTCTACCGCAAATTATACAATCTAGACTCTGCTCATCCCCATCCCCCTTCTGGTCCCTCCAGATCTCAAGCAATCTCTGACTTCTTGGCTTCTAACATGCCTTATGCTATATACCCTGACTTTTGGAATAAGTTGGATGTCCCAATTTCCAAATTGGAATGGGAATTGGCTCTTAAACAGATGCAACCAAACAAAAGCCCTGGCCCTGACGGTCTATCGGTGGCGTATCATAAATCCTTCCCCAATCTTCTAGTCGCCCCATTTTTGGCAGCCTTCAATTCCATCTCACCCAAAAATCCCTTGTCTTCTCGTATGCTTGAGGCCCACATTGTAGTGATCCCGAAAAATGGGAAGGATCCTGCACCCCAGCTAATTACAGGCCGTTTTCGCTGCTCAATGTGGACGTTAAGCTTTTCGCAAACATAATGTCTAATAGATTGCTTCCTCTCCTCTCCAAAGGCATTCACAATGATCAAGTCAGTATCATCCCTGGCCGTGAGGCCAGGGATAACACCATCAAAGCACTTACCCTACACCACGTCCTCTCGGTCACCAAACAGAAGGGGTACCTGCTCTCCTTGGATGCCGAGAAGGCATTCGATAGGGTCTCATGGGAATACATGGCGGCTACGCTCTCCGTCTGGGGTCTGGGCCCTCGAATTCTTAGCTTCATTCTGTCTTTATATGCTAAACCGCAGGCCCGGGTCCGAGTAAACGACACCCTATCGAATGCCTTCGGTATTTCCAACGGTACCAGACAGGGATGTCCCCTGTCGCCCCTGATTTTTGTTTTGACCTTAGAACCCTTCCTGCACAGCATTCGGCATAATGACACAATTCACGGGGTCAAGTTTGCCGATAGAACGTACAAGGTTGCTGTTTACGCAGACGACCTCCTATTGTTTCTATCAGACCCGGTCACGACCCTCCCCACGCTTCTGAAATGATTCGATGATTACGCTTTCCCTCTCCAACTTTAAGATTAATTTTTCTAAATCTTTCGCCCTCAATGTTACCCTACCCCCACAAGATGTGCTACGCTGTCAAGGAAATGTCCGCTTCACCTAGAATTCGGACTCGATCACTTACCTGGGAATTAAAATCCCATCCAATCTCCAGCATCTAAACGACCGTAATTTTCCCCCGCTCATCGCCCAAATCTCAAAAGACCTCCGGCTTTGGACCAAACTTATGTTCTCCTGGTTTGGTAGGGCGGCAATACTGAAGAAAAACATGCTGCCACGTCTACTTTATGTTGTTCAGACAATCCCCATTCTGCTCCCACCGTCCTTTTTTAAGCTTTACAAACGCATCAGTACTGGCTTTCTCTGGCAAGACAAGCAGCCGCGTATCTCATATGATTACCTAACAATGCGAAAAACCCAAGTGGGGAATTGGACTCCCAGACATTGGAAACTACTATGCGGCCTGTCACCTCACTAGAGTTATGGACTGGAACGAACACAAATCCCACAAAGACTGGGTGACCATCGAAGGGGGGTTTACCTCTTTAGATCTACCTTGGATCATGGATTCCCATGTCCCTAGCGCACTAAGCTCAGCCCCCTCATTGGCCCCTCTCTTCGCGTCTTCCGGTCGATGTGTGCAAAACGGAACGTTTCCACGATCCCAGGCCTGATGACCCCGGTTAGATTGAACCCTGACTTTGCGCCAGGTATGCACCGTAACTACTTGGCCACCAATTGGTCCCTCGACCAAATGCGCGTCCACCACTTGTGGGGGGATAGCTCGGTGCTCTCTGCCTCCTCTGTGGCTGAGAAAACGGGTAAACCCCCCATACCACAATGGTCCTACCTACTGCTCACGCAGTTTCTTAAATCTCTGGCCCGCAAATATCCCTTTATGCCATCCACTACACCGTTCGACTGTCTTTGCCAACAGGAAGGCCCGCTCCGTGAACTTATTTCCACTATGCACTCCCTTTTATTGGATAGACCTGACCAGTAAAAACTCAAACGTTGCGAACTTTGGGAGGCGGAGTTTGCTATCTCATTATCTCCAGGGGAATGGGAAAATATTTTCACCAACAAAGACAAATGCTCCCTTAACGTTACTACACAAGAAAGTGGATACAAAATAGTATCCCGTTGGTGTCGCACTCCTACACTGTTACACAAACTTTTCCCCTCTGCCTCGCCGACTTGTTGGAGATGTTTGGCTGAGCCTGGTACGCTCTTGCATGTCCTATGGTCTTGCCCACGCTTATCTTCCTTCTGGCAAGAAGTACACCGGATTGTCACACAGGTGACCACGTATGACTTAGCTTTCACGCCAGCCCAATACCTCCTACACCATTCCCCTACCTCTAGCAGGACATACTCAAAATCCCTCACGATACCCATGGTCAACGCGGCTAGACAATGTATCCCCGCACTTTGGAAATCCACACAAACCCCCTCCATCAAACAATGGCTCTTACGCATTAAGAAAGTGGCTAAGATGGAAGATCTTATCTATATCGCGAGAGACATTCCTTCCAAGTATCACAAAAAATGGGCTTGCTGGATTCACTATACCTCAACGCCTGAATTGGCCCATCTCTGCCAATGAGGATCTTTTATTCTTGGACTCTCCTATTTTACAGATGTTTCAACTATATTCGACCTCCTCTCCTAGGGCCTAGGGTCTGCTTCGACCCTCTCTTATTCCATGTGGCCTGCCTAACACTTCCCCTTCCCCCCCCTTTTTTTTCTCTCTCTCTTCCCCCCCTCTTCTTCCCTTTCCCTTCTCCTTCTCACCTACCTGCCCTTATCCCCCTAGTCCCTTTTCATCTTTGTTCCTGCTGGGTGCATATTTGCCTCCGGGCGGGCCCGACAGGCAAACACTCCTCCTGCCCTCTACACATCAGTAGCCTGACAATTACCGCATTGACAACTCCATCTTTCCCATCCCCGGGTGCTATGCTCCCAGGGTGTGGGCCCTACCCAGAACCTACCCAAACCGCATAGCTGTTCTCCATTTAGGGTTTCTTCGCTCTTCTGAGCCTTCCCTTTCTCTCTTTCCTCTTGGATTAGTAGAAACATTGGGCTTGGCTCTGCTCTCGAACACTTGGTCTTCATAAATGTTCTAATGATTGTGGGTAGGGTTGAGCGAACACCTAGATGTCCGTGTTCGACGGGTTCGGCCGAACTTTAAAAAAAAGTCCGGGTCCGTGTCCCGGACTTTTACCGAACTTTTCCCGGACACCGAACCCCATTGAAGTCAATGGGGACCCGAACTTTAAGGCACTAAAATGGCTCTAAAACACCAAAGGAAAGGGCTAGAGTGCTGCAAATGGCAGCAAAACGTAATTAAGAGCATGGCAAGTGCTCTGCAAACAAATGTGGATAGGGAAATAACTTAAAACAACAAAAAAAAAACAGAAAAATAAAACAATGTTCTTCTTCATCTCTGAAGGACGAGGCCCATATGGAGTAGGAGGGAGGTTGAGGTGGTGGTGGATGTGGCGGTGACATAGGCGTGCGCACAGGGTGTGCTGGGTGTGCCTGGGCACACCCTAATCACCTAGGGCACATAGCATTGCCAGTGAGGAGATGGGAAAGATCTCCCTGGGACCTGCTCTGCTCTATTTCTCCTTGCCTACAGGTACATGGCCCCGATACATTACTCTCCCTGCTGGCAAACACATGCATGTGTATTTCAACTTTGGGGTGCACACCTTAATGCAATAGGCTGCGCACACCTATGGGCGGTGTAGGTGGAAGCGGCGGTGGAGGAGGACCAGGGCCGGATTAACAGCATCATGGGCTTGGTGCTGAGGATTTTGAAGGGCCTTAAGGGCCGTGCCTTGCCATGCACCCAGAGGAGGAAGGGTGCAGCCATGCATGCCTAATTCAACATGGGATGCTGTCTCTGAAGCCCATAAACACATCCATGCATCGCCAACTGTCCCTCCTTGTCCGGCCTTCACGCTGTGTGGGGAGGTTCTGAGGGTGCTGCCTGGGGAAGCGAGCATAGAAGCCAGACTTCTGTGTTTACAAGTGACAGAAGAGCGGTAACAGTGAATATGGCCAACCCGGGGCCTATATAAAAGGTAGGGGCCTGGAACTGCAGCTCCAATAGCCCCTACATTAATCTGGCCCTGAGGAGGAGGACGAGGTAGCCAACACTGCTTCTTTTCAAAAATTTTAAATGAGGGTACACCCCAAAAGAGTGAGAAAGAGCAAAAATGGAACAATGGGTGGGTAAGGTCGGTATCCATTGCTATTCTGCATAAGGTACGGAAAAGTCCCGTGGGATCCATGCCTGGTTCATTTTAATGAACGTGAGCTTGTCCACATTGTCTCTGGACAGGCGGCTGCGCTTGTCTGTTATAACGCCCCCAGCCGTGCTAAATACCCGTTCAGATAATACACTGGCTGCAGGGCACGCCAGCACCTCCAAGGCGTAAAGGGCAAGCTCAAGCCATGTGCCCAATTTGGAGACCCAGAAGTTGAAGGGGGCAGACCCGTCATTCACTACATGTAGGCGTGTGCACACATACTGCTCCACCATGTTGGTAAAATGCTGCCTCCTGCTAAGACGTTCCATCTGAGCTGCTGGTGCTGCTGTTTGTTGTGGCGTGCTGACAAAGCTTTTCCACATTTCGGCCATGCTAACCCTGCCTTCTGAGGTGCTGGCGGTGCCCTGGTTGCGTTGGCGACCTCCTCCTCCTCCTCCTCTGCCTTGTGCTTCCACTGTGGCCCCGCTGTCAGATGGGAATGCCAGCAGCATGGCGTCTACCAGCGTGCGCTTGTACTCGCGCATCTTGCGATCGCGCTCCAGTGAGTGAATTAAGGACGGTACGTTGTCCTTGTAACGGGGATCCAGCAGCGTGGCCACCCAGTAATCAGCACAAGTTAGAATGTGGGCAACTCGGCGGTCGTTGTGGAGACACTGCAGCATGTAATCGCTCATGTGTGCCAGGCTGCCCAGAGGCAACGAAAGGCTGTCCTCTGTGGGAGGTGTATCGTCCGTGTCCTCTGTATCCCCCCAGCCACGCACCAGTGATGGCCATGAGCTGGCCTGGGTGCCACCCTGCTGTGAACATGGTTCCATCTCCTCCTCCAGCTCCTCCTCCTCCTCATCCTCCTCATCCTCCAGAACTGTGCCCCTGCTGGACAATTGCGTCCCTGGCGTTTGCGTGTGCAGGAACCCACCCTCGGAGCCCCTTGCGAATGACTGCCCTGAAAGCCTTGGAAATGTTACCTCTTCATCCTCCTCCTCCTCCTCATCCTGTGCCACATCCTCTTCCATCATCGCCCGAATTGTTTTTTCAAGGAGGCATAGAAGTGGGATAGTTAAGCTGAGAACGGCGTCATTGCCACTGGCCATGTTGGTGGAGTACTCAAAACAGCGCAACAAGGCACACAGGTCTCGCATGGAGGCCCAGTTAAATTAAATAGCGGAATAGAAAATATGATCCAAAAAAAGTGTATGTATATCACACGTACACAACCACACTGGGCCCCAATTACTATTGTTTGTACCCCTAAAAGGCTAGATGAGGAGTAGGGGGAGTATGGAACAGGCAGCACCCTCAAACCTTCAGAAGTATGAGATGAACCCCAACAACTTGGAAAGGTGGATCTCTCTCACACGTACCGACACAGACTATCCCGCAATTCAATTGATCCTCAAAGGTTTTTATTGAATAGCGGAATAGGAAATATGATCAAAAAAAGTGTATGTATCTCGCACGTACACAACCACACTAGGCCCCAATTACTATTGTTTGTACCCCTAAAAGGCTAGATGAGGAGTAGGGGGGGTATGGAACAGGCAGCACCCTCAAACCTTCAGAAGTATGAGATGAACCCCAACAACTTGGAAAGGTGGATCTCTCTCACACGTACCGACACAGACTATCCCCCAATTTAACTGATCCCCAAAGGTTTTTGATTAAATAGCGGAATAGAAAATATGATCCAAAAAAAGTGTATGTATATCACACGTACACAACCACACTAGGCCCCAATTACTATTGTTTGTACCCCTAAAAGGCTAGATGAGGAGTAGGGGGGGTATGGAACAGGCAGCACCCTCAAACCTTCAGAAGTATGAGATGAACCCCAACAACTTGGAAAGGTGGATCTCTCTCACACGTACCGACACAGACTATCCCCCAATTTAACTGATCCCCAAAGGTTTTTGATTAAATAGCGGAATAGAAAATATGATCCCAAAAAAGTGTATGTATATCACACGTACACAACCACACTGGGCCCCAATTACTATTGTTTGTACCCCTAAAAGGCTAGATGAGGAGTAGGGGGAGTATGGAACAGGCAGCACCCTCAAACCTTCAGAAGTATGAGATGAACCCCAACAACTTGGAAAGGTGGATCTCTCTCACACGTACCAACACAGACTATCCCCCAATTTAACTGATCCCCAAAGGTTTTTGATTAAATAGCGGAATAGAAAATATGATCCAAAAAAAGTGTATGTATATCACACGTACACAACCACACTAGGCCCCAATTACTATTGTTTGTACCCCTAAAAGGCTAGATGAGGAGTAGGGGGAGTATGGAACAGGCAGCACCCTCAAACCTTCAGAAGTATGAGATGAACCCCAACAACTTGGAAAGGTGGATCTCTCTCACACGTACCGACACAGACTATCCCGCAATTCAATTGATCCTCAAAGGTTTTTATTGAATAGCGGAATAGGAAATATGATCAAAAAAAGTGTATGTATCTCGCACGTACACAACCACACTAGGCCCCAATTACTATTGTTTGTACCCCTAAAAGGCTAGATGAGGAGTAGGGGGGGTATGGAACAGGCAGCACCCTCAAACCTTCAGAAGTATGAGATGAACCCCAACAACTTGGAAAGGTGGATCTCTCTCACACGTACCGACACAGACTATCCCCCAATTTAACTGATCCCCAAAGGTTTTTGATTAAATAGCGGAATAGAAAATATGATCCCAAAAAAGTGTATGTATATCACACGTACACAACCACACTGGGCCCCAATTACTATTGTTTGTACCCCTAAAAGGCTAGATGAGGAGTAGGGGGAGTATGGAACAGGCAGCACCCTCAAACCTTCAGAAGTATGAGATGAACCCCAACAACTTGGAAAGGTGGATCTCTCTCACACGTACCAACACAGACTATCCCCCAATTTAACTGATCCCCAAAGGTTTTTGATTAAATAGCGGAATAGAAAATATGATCCAAAAAAAGTGTATGTATATCACACGTACACAACCACACTAGGCCCCAATTACTATTGTTTGTACCCCTAAAAGGCTAGATGAGGAGTAGGGGGAGTATGGAACAGGCAGCACCCTCAAACCTTCAGAAGTATGAGATGAACCCCAACAACTTGGAAAGGTGGATCTCTCTCACACGTACCGACACAGACTATCCCGCAATTCAATTGATCCTCAAAGGTTTTTATTGAATAGCGGAATAGGAAATATGATCAAAAAAAGTGTATGTATCTCGCACGTACACAACCACACTAGGCCCCAATTACTATTGTTTGTACCCCTAAAAGGCTAGATGAGGAGTAGGGGGGGTATGGAACAGGCAGCACCCTCAAACCTTCAGAAGTATGAGATGAACCCCAACAACTTGGAAAGGTGGATCTCTCTCACACGTACCGACACAGACTATCCCCCAATTTAACTGATCCCCAAAGGTTTTTGATTAAATAGCGGAATAGAAAATATGATCCAAAAAAAGTGTATGTATATCACACGTACACAACCACACTGGGCCCCAATTACTATTGTTTGTACCCCTAAAAGGCTAGATGAGGAGTAGGGGGAGTATGGAACAGGCAGCACCCTCAAACCTTCAGAAGTATGAGATGAACCCCAACAACTTGGAAAGGTGGATCTCTCTCACACGTACCGACACAGACTATCCCGCAATTCAATTGATCCTCAAAGGTTTTTATTGAATAGCGGAATAGGAAATATGATCAAAAAAAGTGTATGTATCTCGCACGTACACAACCACACTAGGCCCCAATTACTATTGTTTGTACCCCTAAAAGGCTAGATGAGGAGTAGGGGGGGTATGGAACAGGCAGCACCCTCAAACCTTCAGAAGTATGAGATGAACCCCAACAACTTGGAAAGGTGGATCTCTCTCACACGTACCGACACAGACTATCCCCCAATTTAACTGATCCCCAAAGGTTTTTGATTAAATAGCGGAATAGAAAATATGATCCCAAAAAAGTGTATGTATATCACACGTACACAACCACACTGGGCCCCAATTACTATTGTTTGTACCCCTAAAAGGCTAGATGAGGAGTAGGGGGAGTATGGAACAGGCAGCACCCTCAAACCTTCAGAAGTATGAGATGAACCCCAACAACTTGGAAAGGTGGATCTCTCTCACACGTACCAACACAGACTATCCCCCAATTTAACTGATCCCCAAAGGTTTTTGATTAAATAGCGGAATAGAAAATATGATCCAAAAAAAGTGTATGTATATCACACGTACACAACCACACTAGGCCCCAATTACTATTGTTTGTACCCCTAAAAGGCTAGATGAGGAGTAGGGGGAGTATGGAACAGGCAGCACCCTCAAACCTTCAGAAGTATGAGATGAACCCCAACAACTTGGAAAGGTGGATCTCTCTCACACGTACCGACACAGACTATCCCGCAATTCAATTGATCCTCAAAGGTTTTTATTGAATAGCGGAATAGGAAATATGATCAAAAAAAGTGTATGTATCTCGCACGTACACAACCACACTAGGCCCCAATTACTATTGTTTGTACCCCTAAAAGGCTAGATGAGGAGTAGGGGGGGTATGGAACAGGCAGCACCCTCAAACCTTCAGAAGTATGAGATGAACCCCAACAACTTGGAAAGGTGGATCTCTCTCACACGTACCGACACAGACTATCCCCCAATTTAACTGATCCCCAAAGGTTTTTGATTAAATAGCGGAATAGAAAATATGATCCCAAAAAAGTGTATGTATATCACACGTACACAACCACACTGGGCCCCAATTACTATTGTTTGTACCCCTAAAAGGCTAGATGAGGAGTAGGGGGAGTATGGAACAGGCAGCACCCTCAAACCTTCAGAAGTATGAGATGAACCCCAACAACTTGGAAAGGTGGATCTCTCTCACACGTACCAACACAGACTATCCCCCAATTTAACTGATCCCCAAAGGTTTTTGATTAAATAGCGGAATAGAAAATATGATCCCAAAAAAGTGTATGTATATCACACGTACACAACCACACTAGGCCCCAATTACTATTGTTTGTACCCCTAAAAGGCTAGGAGTAGGGGGAGTATGGAACAGGCAGCACCCTCAAACCTTCAGAAGTATGAGATGGACCCCAACAACTTGGAAAGGTGGATCTCTCTCACACGTACCAACACAGACTATCCCCCAATTTAACTGATCCCCAAAGGTTTTTGATTAAATAGCGGAATAGAAAATATGATCCCAAAAAAGTGTATGTATATCACACGTACACAACCACACTAGACCCCAATTACTATTGTTTGTACCCCTAAAAGGCTAGGAGTAGGGGGAGTATGGAACAGGCAGCACCCTCAAACCTTCAGAAGTATGAGATGAACCCCAACAACTTGGAAAGGTGGATCTCTCTCACACGTACCAACACAGACTATCCCCCAATTTAACTGATCCCCAAAGGTTTTTGATTAAATAGCGGAATAGAAAATATGATCCCAAAAAAGTGTATGTATATCACACGTACACAACCACACTAGGCCCCAATTACTATTGTTTGTACCCCTAAAAGGCTAGGAGTAGGGGGAGTATGGAACAGGCAGCACCCTCAAACCTTCAGAAGTATGAGATGAACCCCAACAACTTGGAAAGGTGGATCTCTCTCACACGTACCAACACAGACTATCCCCCAATTTAACTGATCCCCAAAGGTTTTTGATTAAATAGCGGAATAGAAAATATGATCCCAAAAAAGTGTATGTATATCACACGTACACAACCACACTAGGCCCCAATTACTATTGTTTGTACCCCTAAAAGGCTAGGAGTAGGGGGAGTATGGAACAGGCAGCACCCTCAAACCTTCAGAAGTATGAGATGAACCCCAACAACTTGGAAAGGTGGATCTCTCTCACACGTACCAACACAGACTATCCCCCAATTTAACTGATCCCCAAAGGTTTTTGATTAAATAGCGGAATAGAAAATATGATCCCAAAAAAGTGTATGTATATCACACGTACACAACCACACTAGGCCCCAATTACTATTGTTTGTACCCCTAAAAGGCTAGGAGTAGGGGGAGTATGGAACAGGCAGCACCCTCAAACCTTCAGAAGTATGAGATGAACCCCAACAACTTGGAAAGGTGGATCTCTCTCACACGTACCAACACAGACTATCCCCCAATTTAACTGATCCCCAAAGGTTTTTGATTAAATAGCGGAATAGAAAATATGATCCCAAAAAAGTGTATGTATATCACACGTACACAACCACACTAGGCCCCAATTACTATTGTTTGTACCCCTAAAAGGCTAGATGAGGAGTAGGGGGAGTATGGAACAGGCAGCACCCTCAAACCTTCAGAAGTATGAGATTGTGTTCACTGTACCCCACAAAGATTGAGTTCACTGCACCCCACAATGATTGTGTTCACTGCACCCCACAAAGATTGTGTTCACTGCACCTCACAAAGATTGTGTTCACTGTACCCCCCAAAGATTGTGTTCACTGCACCCCACAAAGATTCTGTTCACTGTACCCCACAAAGATTGTGTTCACTGCACCCCAAAAAGATTGTGTTCACTGCACCCCAAAAAGGATGTTGTTCACTGCACCCCAAAAAGGATGTTGTTCACTCCACCCCAAAAAGATTGTGTTCACTGCACCCCACAAAGATTGTGTTCACTGCACCCCAAAAAGATTGTGTTCACTGCACCCCAAAAATGATTTTGTTCACTGCACCCCAAAAAGGATTTTGTTCACTGCACCCCAAAAAGGATGTTGTTCACTCCACCCCAAAAAGATTGTGTTCACTGCACCCCACAAAGGATTTTGTTCACTGCACCCCAAAAAGATTGTGTTCACTGCACCCCAAAAAGGATGTTGTTCACTGCACCCCAAAAAGGATTTTGTTCACTGCACCCCAAAAAGATTGTGTTCACTGCACCCCACAAAGGATTTTGTTCACTGCACCCCACAAAGATTGTGTTCACTGCACACCAAAAAGGATTTTGTTCACTGCACCCCAAAAAGATTGTGTTCACTGCAGCCCAAAAAGATTGTGTTCACTGCAGCCCAAAAAGATTGTGTTCACTGCAGCCCAAAAAGATTGTGTTCACTGCAGCCCAAAAAGATTGTGTTCACTGCAGCTCACACACAGAAAAATGGATGTGGATCACTGACACCTGCCTATCTCCAATCCCACACCACACAGCAATATCGATTGTAGTTTGTAGAACACAGTTTCCCTAAAATTCAGCAGACTCTGTCCCTAACAGGATTGAGAAGAGATCGTAGATCAGGATTGAGTGCAGATTCACCCCACCCCCCACACAGCAATATCGATTGTAGTTTGTAGAAGACACTGACCCTATAATTCAGCAGACTCTATCCCTAAAATGCCTACAACTCGCCCTGCCTAAACACTCCGACCTGTCCCTCAATTCTATCCGGACACAAATGGTTTTTTCCTGCCTATCTTTCCCTAATCAGCAGCCAGCACGTTGATGTGTGCTCTGTCCCTGAATCTAAGCAGCATAATGACGCCGCTGCGGCTGCCTCGAACTTATAAAGACTTGGTCACATGCTTCAGACGGCCAATCACAGCTACTGAGACATTTGCAGGCATGGCTGGGATGGCTTAAGGCACACCAGTTAAACGATTGTTGATTGGCTGTTGAAAGCCCGCCATGAAAAGAACGCCAAAGCATGCAAAACCCGGAAATAAAACGACCGAACACGGATTTTTACCCGAACATACAGTAAAGTGTCCGTGTCCGTGTTCGGGTACAAAAAATCCAATTATTCGGTACGAACACGAATAATACAGTCCGTGTTCGCTCAACACTAATTGTGGGTTATCATGCTGATTATTGTTCCAGAATAATGTGTTTTCTCCTGCCACATATTCAAAGCTGGATGGTTGTCCTATGTTAGCTCTGTTTTTCCCCCGTTTTCCTTATGCATATGTGTTCTGTTACGCCTGTTTTTTTTTTTACTGATGTTTGTACACTTTTATACCTCAATAAAATATTTTGAAAAAATCAATAAATAAATAAATAGGAAAACTAATTATTTTGCTCCCCTGTTTTTTTTTTTATTTTTTAAATAATTCCCAGAAATATTGGAATAAAGCCTGACTGTACTTGTATTATACATTTAATTGATAAATTTGTCTCAGCTGAAAATTACGCAAATGTTTATTGAGGATACAACATATAGAGAATAATTGCTATATGGTTTACAGCTTGACACTGGAACCCAAAAATGGCATTATTCTCTTTGACCTGACCATGCCAATGTATGTTTATTTATTTTACAGGCTGCCAGGGACATGCAGGCTAGGGGAGGTGGGCACTTGCACCATTTGCATTTGAAGTTGGTGTTACTAGAAGCAGGGCCGCTGATAAGCCAGTACAGCTGGCCCTGTTGTACCGGGCCCTGTGTCCTCAGCTATGCAGGGGGGCCCGGGCAGCTTAAGAGACAGTCTGATAGTCTTCGGGTAAATGCCTGCACCAGTGGCAGAGCTCCCAGAATGTCCAAGTCCCGCCTGTCAAAATGATTGGTTGCTGGGCCCGTCTAGCATCCCAGCAACCAATCAGGTGCATGGAGACCCCAGGATGAGGAAGATGTAACTTTCTCGTCTTGAGCTGCTCCACCCCCACCTTTGCTGTACTTCCCACTGACAACGGAAGGGCTTGGAGTGTGAGGAGACCCGCCATCTGGACTGGGACAACTAATGTAAGTGAGAAGAGCTCCTGCCATAGCTGCACACAGAGGAGGGGGGTCACATAGGTCTATTTTAGAAGGAGAGGGAGGACAGGCTTCCCCAGAGCTATTTACACTGACTGCAACCACACCACCCACAGTACTTGTACTATGCCTGCAGTTTCTGGCTGACTCCTGCCTGCAGTCTCTGGCAGTCTCCTGTATGACGTCTGCACTCTCTGGCTGTCTCCCGTATTATGCCTGCACTCTCTGGCTGTCTCCTGTATGAAGGCTGCAGTCTCTGACTGTCTCCTGTATGACGTCTGCACTCTCTGGCTGTCTCCTGTATGACGCCTGCACTCTCTGGCTGTCTCCTGTATGACGCCTGCACTCTCTGGCTGTCTCCTGTATGATGCCTGCAGTCTCTGGCTGTCTCCTGTATGATGCCTGCACTCTCTGGCTGTCCCCTGTATGATGCCTGCAGTCTCTGGCTGTCTCCTTTATGATGTCTGCACTCTCTGGCTGTCTGCTGTATGATGCCTGCAATCTCTGGCTGTCTCCTGTATGATGCATGCAGTCTCTGGCTGTCTCTTGTATGATTCCTGCAGTCTCTGACTGTTTCCTGTATGATGCCTGCAGTCTCTGGCTGTCTCCTTTATGATGCCCGCAGTCTCTGGCTGTCTCCTGTATGATGCCTGCAGTCTCTGGCTGTCTCCTGTATGATGACTGCACTCTCTGGCTGTCTCCTGTATGATGCCTGCAGTCTCTGACTGTCTCCTGTATTATGCCTTCAGTCTCTGGCTGTCTCCTGTATGATGCCTGCAGTCTCTGGCTGTCTCCTTTATGATGCCTGCACTCTCTGGCTGTCTCCGGTATGATGCCTGCACTCTCTGGCTGTCTCCTGTATGATGCCTGCACTCTCTGACTGTCTCCTGTGTGATGCCTGCAGACTCTGACTGTCTCCTGTATGATGCCTGCAGTCTCTGACTGTCTCCTGTATGATGCCATCAGTCTCTGACTGTCTCCTGTAGCATGTTTGCAGTCTCTTTTGCAGGAGAGAGCTCGGGGTGACACCATGGTTTACTGCACCAGGTGACACCAACCCTAGTGACGCTACTGCCCCCACTCTGCTGCTCTTACTAGCAGGGGTGTAATTGCCATTTTTGGGCCCCTCTTTGACCTCTGTGCTGGTGCGAGTGGAGGGACTTTTTTTAGATATTTCGGACGCATGTGACGCCCAATCCTCATGGTGGCTCAATTTCGAAGTCCCAGGTGCCTGCCGCCTATTTTCTTCCCTTGCAGAGTGATCTTCCTCCGCTCAGCTCTGAGTTAGGCCTGAGACAGAGAGCGAGTGGCTGTGCGGCAGGCAGAAGCAGCTGATTGTCTGTTGTGAGTTTTATACTGCATTGCACTGCACACTTACTTCACATATTTACTATGGATGCCAATATGGCATGGTGTGGTGATTGCACTTTGTTTCAAGGCGGGGTCTGGGGAGGGGCCAGGGATGGGGCTGAAGGGGGCCCCGTCAGGTAGGCTGTACGGGGCCCCATGATTTCTATCAGCGGCCCTGACTGGAAGGTTAATTTAGAGGGCTGGTTGAAACCAAAAAAGTAAGTTCATACTAAACTAGCCTTTGGAGCTTCATTCACACTGTTTTTGAAATCCCTCTGCACCTGTTTATTAGTTAACAAATTAGCGCTATCATTTTTTATTTAATTGTAGCTGTTTGATGTAGATTTTAGATTTTGGTTACAACTTTACACTGAGTGAAGTTGTCTAATGGATACTTAGTCCCCATTCACACTAGCGCGACTTGTCAGGCGACTTGGTCGTCTGACAAGTCGCAGTGGGTCGCTCGCCATTGATTAGCACAGGACCCGTTCTAATAGGAGCGACTTAGAAAAGGGGTCCTGTACTACTTTGGGGCGGCCTGGAGGCGACTTGCATTGACTTCAATGATATGAAGTCCGTGCAAGTCGCGCCGAGGTCGCCCCATGAAGTCATGTCGCCCCTGTCTGAACGGGGTCTTAAAGAGAGAGTTGTCTAGTGGATACTTGAAGAGAAAGTTGTCTAGTGGATACTTGAAGAGAAACTTTGTCTTTTCATGTTTCAACAGTAAGTATTTGAAAAACAATTTGTTTAGTATGCTTAGTTCACTGTGAATTGTCTGTAAGTCGACAAAGACACAATTGTGTAAAAACTATTGCCAAAATGCCAAAATGTACCCCATTGGCAGCTCACCAATATGTGTGAGAGTGGTTACACAGTTTATTTTATTTTAATTTAGATTGTGATTATGCTACAGGGGGAAAATTTGTGTGTGATTTTATCAGAGCTACTACTCAGTTGAGACCTGGCTTTATACCAAGCTAGTATTGAAACATCCATCCGGGAGGTACTGTTACATCCAGTATATGATTAAAAATATGATAAACCATACCACACATCTGCTTAAGTGACCACACCATTGCCGCCACAGTCATCGCACACTCGAGAGAGAGTGCGCGAGAGAGAGAGAGAGAGAGAGAGAGAGAAAGAGAGAGAGACCAGAAGCAGCAGAAGCCTCACAACCTTTTAGTCTCAGCTAGGCTTAGCTGAAGTCATCTTGGGAGTCATCTGGACCTGTTCAACAGGAGGCTAGTCCAGCAGTTACATGACCTTCAGGATCCACCAAAGGGACTGAGTGAGTAGCTTCAACCACTATACCCCAGATCCTAAAGAGGAGAAGCAGCCAGGTGCAAGACCCAGCTTGCTTGCTACTATGGGACGGCTGAGAGTCACTTAAAGCCAGTACAGCTACCCTACACCTCTTGCTTTGGGAACCTAGAAAGCAGCCAGGTGCATCTTCATTTTCTACAGAAAAAGAGCATCTGCATTTTTCCCACCGGTGGACAGCATAGTGACTTTTGGCAGCTAGAAAGTTAGCAAGTCCTTAAGTTGCATTTAAGTTACAGTTCTGGGAATTCCAACTTCATTTTACTTCATTTCAAGCTGCATCTAGCTGTTTTAAAGTGGAACTAAACTTCCTTCTCTTGCTTTAAATATCACGGGTACTGTTTAGGAGATATTTACATTGCATGCAGCCAGTGACATTACTGGCGCATGTGCTATGAAGGAACAGCTGCCCATGCCATTCCTTCAGAGCCCTGTGCCGTGAACGAGGGCTCCAACTTGCATGCGCAGGAGTGATGTAATCATGGCTTTGGGCAGTCACAGAGCCAGAGTCCGCGAACCTGACAGAAAGACGGGTGAAGATGGAGGCGCCTGCAACGCTGACTTCTCAGCGCAGGAGGGCTTCTTTTTCAGGTAAGTTTAACATAATGTGCTAGTATGTGATGCATACTAGTACATTATGGCTTTACCCCACAGGTCCCCCCACGCCTCAAAAAAAACAAACAAACAAAAAAAAAACCTAGCAGTTTACATTTGCTTTAAGCTGAATTTGAGTTACATATTAGGTGAGGTTGAATAGAGACAATAGTCCATCCAGTTCAACCTGTGTAGGTGTGTGTGGCCGTAATCATCTCTCATACCCCTGAATGTTCTGATCCTTGAGATGTACATCTAAGAGTCTTTTGAAAGCCACCATACTTCCCGCAGAAACCACCTCTTGTGGTAGAGAATTTCACAATCTTGTAGCCCTAACAGTAAAGAACCCCCCACGTTGCCTGAGGTAAAAAAGCTTCTCCTCTACTCGCATTGTATGCCCTCGAGTCCTCATGCAATCCTTTCGACTGAATAGATTTTTTTCTATGCTGAGATCACCATTGAGATATTTATAAATTGCTATCGTGTCCCCTCTCAGGCGTCTCTTCTCCAGGGAGAATAAATCAAGCGATTGCAGACGCTCTTCATAATTAAGGTCCTCAAATCCCCTAATCAGTTTAGTTGCCCATCTCTAGACTCTCTCCAGCTCCAACACATCCCTCCTGAGTAGGGATGATCGAACTTTTGAAAAGTTTGGTTCGACCAGAACACCCGAACTTCCCAAAAGTTTGGCCCGGATTTCAGAACCCCATTGAAATCAATGGGACCCGAACTTTGGTAATCATAAAACACCATTTTGAAGCCCTAAAACCCAATAAATGCCCCTAAAAAGTGCTTAGGGTTCTGGGTCATGCCCCAGGGACTATTAATCACACAAAAAAAAGTTCTCAAAAATTGTCATTTTTGATAGAGAGCCAATTATTGAAAAAAAAAAAAAAAAAGAGATTTGGTGTCTGGGGGGGGGGGGGGGTCTAAAAAGTGTACCTGTGAAGTTTCAGCTCTGTAGCATGTCCAGAACCATAAAAAAAGATTGTTTGTATTAGGTCACTTATAGAACAGGGATATGGCTTCGCTATTTTCACACCTTGCCGGTTTTGTAGCAAGCGTTTTTTTGGGCATTTTTTGGGGGTTATTGGAGGCAGGCATAACATCAGAACTTCTGTGTAGGGGTATATATACACACACACACACTTATATGTATATATACCCATACACATATACTGTATAGGTGTGAAAGTAGCAGAACACTATACTTGCGCTATTGAAATAATTAACACCAATATGGTTACGCTCCTATCACACCTATATATGTGTATGTGTAAAATACATATAAGTATGTGTGTATATATACCCCTATACAGAAGTTCAGATGTTTTGCCTGCCTCCAAAGAACCCAAAAAAATGCCCAAAAAAACGCTAGCGCCAAAAAAAAACGCCCAGGTGTGTTTTTGCAGCAGGCGTTTTTTTGGGCATTTTTTTGGGGTCTTTGGAGGCAGGCAAAACATCTGAACTTCTATTTTGGTGGTATATATACACACACACTTATATGTATTTTACACATACACATATATAGGTATGATAGGAGCGTAACCATATTGGTGTTAATTATTTCATTAGCGCAATTATAGTGTTCTGCTACTTTCACACCTATATATGTGTATGGGTATATATACATATAACTGTGTGTGTATATATACCCCTATACAGAAGTTCAGATGTTTTGCCTGCCTCCAAAAAAATGCCCAAAATACGCCTGCGCCAAAAAAAAAACCCGCCCAGGTGTGTTATTGCAGGGTTATTTTTTTGGGCATTTTTTTGGGTTCTTTTGAGGCAGGCATGACATCTCAACTTCTGTATAGGGGTATATATACACACACACTTATATGTATATATACACATACACATATATAGGTGTGAAAGTAACAGAACACTATACTTGCGCTAATGAAATAATTAACACCAATATGGTTACGCTCCTATCACACCTATATATGTGTATGTGTAAAATACATATAAGTGTGTGTGTATATATATATATATCCCTATACAGAATTTCAGATGTTTTGCCTGCCTCCAAAGACCCCAAAAAAATGCCCAAAAAAACGCCTGCTGCAAAAACACACCTGGGCGTTTTTTTTGGGCGCTGGCGTTTTTTTGGGCATTTTTTTGGGTTCTTTGGAGGCAGGCAAAACATCTGAACTTCTGTATAGGGGTATATATATATATACACACACACTTATATGTATTTTACACATACACATATATAGGTGTGATAGGAGCGTAACCATATTGGTGTTAATTATTTAATTAGCGCAAGTATAGTTTTCTGCTCCTTTCACACCTATATATGTGCAGGTGTATATATACAGACATGTGTGTGTATATATACCCCAATACACAAGTTTAGATGTCATGCCTGACTCCAAACTTGTCCTCCAAAAATCCCTATAAACGCCTGCAGCCAAAAAGCAGGCTGACCGGCAAGAAGCCATATCGCTGCTCTGAAAGTGATCTAAGAGAAACAATGTTTTCTCTATAGCGGTCACCCTGATATGGAAGGGTTTGGTCACCCTGCCATAGCAGTCAGTGCCAGTTCACCCTACACTACATTACGGTCACCCTGGCACTTAACACTTTCCCTACAGAAACTAAATTTTTGCATCTAACTAAAGTGGAAAATAGCACCCTAACTACACTAGATATCCCTTTCCTCACACTAATAATTGCTAAATGACACTTTTGAAGCAGGAGTAACAGAACTGCTTCCACTCTCTTCCACATCCCTGTATTACAATGCTAGGAATTTGGCGGGGGCTATCTTATATACTGGGGGGCGTATTCACTAATGATTGGCCTAGGGACCCCCTAGTCACTCCAATCACATTCCTAGCATTCTCCTGCCCCCTCAATTGGCTTTTACTAATGGTTCTGGTCCAATCACAGGCTTTTAAAGCCCAGTTCCTGTCCCATTGCATTTTGGTTGGTTCTGGTTACCGAATTCCGAACTTTTTCAGCAAAAACTTCTAAATTCGGCCGAACCTCGAACAGTCAATGTTCGGGTCAAACCGATGGTCGACCCGAACCGTTCGATCATCCCTACTCCTGAGGACTGGCAACCAGAACTGGACAGAATACTCCAGATGTGGTCAGACCAGAGTTTTATAAAGTGGAAGGATTATAGTTTTATCTTTGGAATACATCCCTTTCTTTATGCATGCTAATATTCTGCCGGCTTTGGCAGCTGCGCTTGACATTGCATGCTATTGCCTAGTCTATCCTCTACCAAGACTCCCAGATCTTTCTCCATTTTTGATTCCCCCAAAGGTCCCCCCCCCCAAAGTGTATTGTGCTTTTATCTTTTAGTCCCCAAGTGCAAAACCTTACACTTCTCCACATTAAACCTCATTTGCCATGTCTTTGACCACTCTTATTTTGTCCAGGTAATTCTGTAGGATATCTGCTTCATGCTGTGCAGTTATTGCCCTGCCCAATTTTGTGTCATCTGCAAAAAGTGATATAGAACTTCTGATCCCGTCCTCAATGCTGTTTATAAATAAATTGGGTTGGTCCCAGGACTGAGCCTTGGGGGACCCCACTTACCACCTCGGACCAGTCTAAGTATGCGCTATTTATTACCACCCTTTGGACACGCCCTTTTAGCCAGTTCCGTATCCAAGAGTAAACCTAGCGGTTGATGCCTGCAGACCTTATTTTATAAATTAAGCGCTTGTGGGGAACTGTATCAAACGCCTTAGTGAAATCCAGGTACACCACATCCACTGGTCTCCCCCTATCTAGCTCACAGCTCACTTCCTCGTAGAATGTTAAGAGATTGGTTTGACAAGAACAACCATTTGTAAACCCGTGCTGATTACTGCTGATGATGTTGTTGTCTTTCGCAAACTCTACAATATAGGCCATTATCATCCCCTCCAGAAGTCCACATACTATCGATGTCAGACTGACAGGCCTATAATTTCCCTGGACATGCCTCTGCCCTTTTTTGAATATCAGTATCACTTTAGCTTTCCTCCAATCCCCTGGTACATTTCCTGCCATAATACTGTCAGCAAAGATCAAAAACAGTGGTCTAGATATAATCTTACTAAGTTCTTTGAGTACTCTCGGATGTACGCAATCTGGGTCTGGTGATTTATTTGTGTTGATTTTATCCAGCCTTTCCCTGATTTCACCCTCTGTTAGCCATAGCGGCAAGTCCTGTGTATTAATACTAACCATATTAGTAGTGTACCCCTCCTTTTCCTGTGTAAAGACTGACGAGAAAAAAAACATTCAGCACGGTTGCTTTTTTTTTATATAATGTTTATTTTAAATTTCAGAGATAAACATACAAAAAGTCAAAAGGCAGTAAACAGAACAAAAGACAAAGGTGATTAGATTCTCCAAAAGGCACCAAACAATAATACATTGTAGCAGTGTGGCCATGAAAATCAGAGAACCCTGTGCAGAGCAGCTAGGGAAAATGAGCAAGGGCGGTAGCCCGTCTGTGCGATAGCTAAACAATTCTATCACCATGGTAGGTGCTCTGCATTACTAGAGTAAAAACATGCAAATCCATTATACCAGGGCCAGGAATCGAAGGGGCCAGATGAGAAAAGGAAGGCAGGGGAGAGGGAGGAAAGGAGGGGGATAAGGTAGAGAGGAAAATCACAAAGGGAGAAGGGAGGGTAAGCCTAAGGGTCTCAAGTCACCATCAAAAAGAAAGGGCATGACAGTGAGGTAGCACCGCCTCATCGCTGTCGAGGATGGCAGGGGCCAGTGTTAGAGGTCTAGCAAGGAGCAGGGGCAAACATTGGAGAAGAGGCAGGACCGCCCGAGTCCTCAGCTGCATAGTTTAGCCACACTGCCCATTTCATGTAAAATTTGTTGTAACGGTCTTTGCACCGTCACATCCACTCCTCAGCCGCCATAATGTTGTTTACTAGTTTTATCCAGGCTGCCCTGTCAGGTACCTTCGCCTGTTTCCAGAGTATCGGAACCAGGCGGCGAGCAGCATTCAACAGGTGTGGCAGATCATCAGGGATGTCTACCTCCAGGATCGCCAAGACCTGTGCCCGAATATCCATCTAGAACGGCCGCAGGAGTGGGCATTCCCACCAAATATGTAGGAAGGAACCCCGGTCCCCACAGCCCCTCAAGCAGCGGTCCGAGAGGCCCGGGAAGATCTGCATGAGCCGGGAAGGCACCCTGTACCATCTGGTCATTATTTTATATCCGTTTTCCTGCATCTTAGTATTCACCATACTGGAGTGGGTCAGTTGGTACATGTGATTCAGTTGCTGTTCAGAAAAGGTGCACTGTAGGTCTCTCTCCCACTCCCGCACAAACAAGGGCTTGGACGCAGTCTCCTCTGGGCAGAGAAGCTGGTACAGTAACGTAATGGAGTGCTGGATCGGGTCCTTGGAGATACATAGCTTCTCGTACGGAGACATCAGCGCTGGGGAGCGGGTCACTTCCAACAGTGGATGAAGAATGTGAGTCAGCTGACAGTATCGCCACGAGTCCATAGGGAATCTCCCGTAACGTTCTCGTAGCTCAGAGAGGGGTAGTATCCTCCCTTTCTGGACATAGTGTCCGCAGCGTGTCTCTCCACCTGACGCCCACGTTCCAAAGAAGGATACATCCTCCCCAGAAAGGAACCACGGGAAGCCCCCGAGCGGCGCCAGTGGAGAGACTGCCACCGACAGCTGCAATTTTTGTTGACATCATCCCAGACCTGTAAGGCATGGATCGTGGATGGGGAAACCCCTGTGGAGAAGCCCCTATGTGCTCCAGGGACCCAGGGAGCATGAGATAAGTTCCTGCCCGCCATGAATTTCTCCATGGGGACCCAAAGCTTGTCCCGGACATGGTGATGCCAGTCCACAATCCTCTGTAAGGCTATCGCTTCATAATATCTCCAAACCGCGGGGATCCCCAATCCACCAGCCCGCTTAGAGCGCTGCATTAGGTTAAAAGCCAGGCGGGGCTGTTTGCCATTCCATATAAAGGGAATGAACAGGCTGTTGAGGCTTAAAAAGAAGGACCGGGGCAAGCGCACAGGTAGCATCTGTAAATAGAATAAAATCCGTGGCAGGATGTTCATCTTTAGCACATTCACCCTACCAATCCATGTCAGCGTCAATTTGGTCCAGTCAGTCAGGTACCTCCGAATCACGTTCAGGGGTACATAGTTGAGGGTGAACACGTCCGTGGAGCAATCTGGTAGGTAGACCCCAAGGTATTTGAGTTTGGAATGGCACCAAGTAAATGGCAAGGAGGGCTTCAAGGTAGCAGCCATGTCCTGCGGGATGGAGAGAGGAAAAATTTTGGACTTATCAAAGTTGATTTTGATGTTGGAAAGTGAATGAAAGGTCCTGAGCTTGGACATAAAGACAGGTAGCGACGTCTGCGGTCTGGTTACGTAGAAAAGGACATCATCTGCATAGGCAGACAGCTTGTGCTCTGTTGGGCCCACCGTGACACCCCCAATGTCCGGATTCGCCCTGACCCTCGCCAAAAACGGCTCCAGGGTCAGTGCGAAGATTAATGGCGGATCAGGAAGGGCGAGGACAAATAACCCCCCGCCTTAACCCTGGCCTAGTCATACGGGGACCCAAACCCAGGCGTTCCAAGACCAAGCGCATGTAGAGCCAGTCCACCCTGTCAAACGCCTTCTCGGCGTCCGTGGACAGCAAAAGAAAGGGTGGATGGTGTGATTGGGACCGACCCAGTGGATGATCTGGAGAGCCCTGTTAGCATTGTCGCGAGCCTCCCTGCCTGCGATGAACCCAGTCTGGTCAGGATGGATCACCGATGGCAGCAGGGGCTTCAGACGGTCGGCCAAGATCCTGGCCAGGATCTTGACATCCGTGTCAAGCAGCGATATCGGCCTGTAACTACTAGGTAATGTGAGGTCCCTACCGTCCTTGGGAAGAACAGTGATATGGGCAAGAAGGGCGTCTCTGGTTGTCGGGGAGCCCAGCGCCAAGGCATTAATGTACTTGCACATTGGGGACATCAGGGAGGAACGGAATTTGAGGTAGTATGCATTGGTATAGCCATCAGGCCCCGGACTCTTTCCCTTCGGCACAGCCTTGAGGGCCAATTCAAGCTCATGTTCTGAGATAGGTCTCTCAAGGGTTGTCGCCGAGTGAGTGGTCAAATGAGGAACATCGGCCTCCTCCAAGTATTGCCTAATCCGGTCTCTTTTGGCCGCCGATGCTGCGTCCGACAAGGAGGACGAGAGGTTATAGAGCCGAGCATAGTATTCTCGGAAGGCGTCCGCTATCTGACAGGGGATCTGAGTCACTGAACCCTGGGGGGGTCTTCAACTTAGGAATACGAGTCGAAGTACGTTGCTTACGTAGCACTCTGGCCAGCAGCCGCCCGCATTTGTTGCCAAATTCGTAGAACTTATGCGAAATATATCGTAGAGGACTATGTATCTGCACCTCCAGGAGAGTGGACAGCTCATCCCGAAGGCCCTGAAGTGTTTGAAGGGCCCCCGATGACTGCGATCTCTTGTGTGATAATTCCGCCTCACGGATCTGCGCAAGGAGCAGATTGAGGTCTACCAAGCGTTCCCTCCTCAAGCGCGCCCCCTGCAATATCAACCCGCCGCGTACAACCACCTTGTGTCCCTCCCATATCGCCGACGGGGCAACGTCATCGCTGTTGTTCTCACGAAAGTAGTTGGAAATCGTGTCAGTCACTGTCTGAGTTACCACAGCATCGTCTAGTCAGTTTTCATTCAGGCGCCATGTCCATTCCCTGTCCCCCCGATGGAGAAAGTCCACCCGCACAGTCACCGGAGCATGGTCCGACAAAGTGGAAATGACCGCACCAGTCAGGGAGTCTAGGCGAGACTGGTCAACCAGGAGCATGTCGTGTATAGGAGTTGTGGGTCGTTGAATAATAACTGTAGTCCCGCAGGGAGGGATGGAGGAGAAGCCAGTAGTCCCCAAGGCCGTGAGCCTGCAGCAGTCTAAGAAAGCGACGGTGCGCCGCAAACGTATGTGCCGAGCGTCCCGCCGATGTGTCAGTGCGGGGGTCCGCACAGAAATTGAAATCCCCCCCCCAAGGATCAGTTGACCCTCGTGGAACGTGGCCAGAGAATCCAATGTCGATTCAAGGAAGGTCAGTTGTCCCGAGTTCGGGGCATAAAGGGAGGCTAAGGTCAGTGGGCGGCCGAACAGTGTCCCTTTTAGGAAAACGTCCCTACCCTGTGTGTCAGTAAGGGTGTCCGTTGGGACAAAGGGGAAGTCTTTGTGGAGCGCGATAGCGACCCCCCCAGACTTCGGTCGTGGGGAATGGCTGTGGAACCACTGGCTATATAAGTGTGTGGGCAGTCTAGGCATGGATTGGGGGACAAAATGCGTCTCCTGCAAGAATACCACCTGTGCGCCCAGTTTACGCAATTCAAGCCACAACTTACCTCGTTTAAATTGGGAGCTCAGGCCCCGAACGTTATACGTCAGTATCTTCAATGGAGCCATTTATGAACCGTCAGACACAAGGCCCCAGACGCCCAGAGCAGGAGCAGGAGAGAGACCCAACGACACCACCGCCCACTAGACAGCAGACCCTGTAAAGCAGAAACCAAAAGTGCATGACCCATAGACTCAGAACACAGAAAGGGGAGGGGGGAGAGAAGGAACAATAAAACAATCATAGCAACATAACACTGGAGCAGGGTGGCCCAGGAAGACAAAGGGACCACCCACCTCTCCAAAAAAGTGCCTTGACCGACCGGGGCAAACCCCAGCCCCCCCATCCAGGAGGAGTGGGGGGGAAATGGCCACGCCCCCGTCCGCCAACGGCCGAGGCCCCAAAAAAGGGGGGCCAAACTCGGACTCCTACGAGTCCCGAAAACCAGCAAAAACATTTGCAAAAATGGTGGTAAAATGGTAGGGCAGGAGGAGTGGGGGCACCCCGCCAGTCTCTGCTGTGAAGAACAGATCCCAGTCCACCAGTCCCAACAGGAGCCATGAAAAGAGGGGGGGAAGGGGGGAGAAAAAACAAAAAGCAAGCAGTAGTCCGAGGACGGTGAGGAGGAGCCCCACCGTCCTATCCTTGAATACCCTACCGGCAAGCTCCCCAGGCCGCATCCATGCAGGGCATGTTACCACGCCAGGGTTGAAGTCAACGTGGGCGTCCCACCACCAGGGCAACTGTCAGAGTTCCGGGCACAGTTGGCAACACGCAGGGCTGCCAAGTCCTCAAGAATCCGAGTGGGAAGGCCCAGGGCGGGAACGGTTGCGGTTCCCGCCGCGCCGGCGTGCCTGGCCCCATGGTGGAGTGCGGGTCGGCAGAGGCAAGTCAGACGTGGTGCGCCAGTCCGGAATACCCACTTGAGGGAGGTCAAGTTGAGTGAGAAAGTGCGGCAGGTCATCCCGGTTCCTCAGGACATGCTGTTTACCATTCTTGGTAACCGAGAGGCTGAAGGGGAAGCCCCAGCGATAAGGTAAGTCGGTCTCCCGTATAGTCTCTAGCAGAGGTTTTAGGGCTTTGCGTTGCATCAGAGTGTGGCGGAAATTATATCCAGGTACAAGGAAATCTGCGCCCCATCAAAGTCAATGGTCGAGACCCCACGCATATGATACATGATGCGATCTTTCACGGTATACTTGTGGAGCCTGCATATTATGTCTCGGGTCTGTCAGGGTCATCAGAGGTGGGGGCGCAGGGCCCTGTACGCCCGGTCAATTTCAATATGGGCCGGGGCATCCCTCCCAAGGATTTGCTTAAAGACCCCCTGAAGAGTGGGGACAATATCTCTTGCCGCCGTGGCCTCTGGCAATCCCCTGATGTGAATATTCCCTCTGCGGCTTCTATTTTCCATATCATCAAGTTGGTCCAATAGAGTGTCTATGCGCCTGTCCTGCAGTTTATAGCGATCAGAAAGTGCCTGCATTGCGGGGATGATATCTTCCACCCTGGCCTCAACTGATTCCACTCTGTGGCCTAAGTGTGTGGTGTCAGCCTTAACGGCCTCTATCTCCTGGCGCAAGGCCTTCTCAAACCTGTCAGCCAGCCTGTCCAGGTCCGCAGCCATGGGGAGGGATAAGATGTGGGCCCTTAAGTCCCTAGCATCCGCAAGGTCTGCCGCGGCATCAGGGCCCCCCCGGGCAGTAAAGGATTCAGTGGAAGCCGGGGACGGCGGTGCAGTAGTGTCCAGGCGCGGGGAGGGTATAGGAGAGGGCGCGCTTACCGCGGGCTCCCGGAGGTCCAGCGCCATCTTGGATGTAGTAGGCCCAGGCCGGCGGCTGCCAGAGAAGAAGTCTCCGATGGAGCTGGAGCGTGGCTGAGGTGTCCGTTGCGGCTGCGGGGACTGACGCCGCTTCGTAGGCATCCTGGTAGGAACAAGGTGGGGGTCTCCGGTGCTGTGAATGTAGCTTGATGTTGGCGAAGTGCCGGGAGCTCCGCTACAGTGCGACCTCACTCCGCCATGCCGAGACCACGCCCCAGCACGGTTGCTTTTTCAGTGTCCTCTGTAACCATCCTCCCATCATCGTTAATTATGTGTGCAATATGCTCTGCCCTAGTTTTTTTGCTGTTGATATATTTAAAGAATTTCTTTAGGTTCTTTTTACTATCCTCCGCTATTTGTCTCTCAGAGTTGATTTTGGCCATTTTTATTTCGTATTTACTTTTCTTATTTGCCTCATTGTATTGCTCGAAAGCCGATACTGTGCCCTCTGATTTATATTTCTTGAAGGCCATTTTTTTTTCCCTAATACGTTTTTTAACATTACGGTTTAGCCAGCCAGGTTTGGCTTTGTCTCTTCTAAATTTAGTTCCCATAGGAATGCACTGCGAGATGCATTTGTTTAATATGTTCCTAAAGCATTCCCATTTTTCCTCCGTGGTCAGTGTTCCCAGGGTTTGGTCCCAGTTTACCCTTTCCATCATTGAGCACGATTTGGGAAAGTTTGCCCTTCTGAAGTTTAGGGTTCTTATGTTCCCCACTTGCCTTGTTATATTGTTATTTACGCTAAATGTGATCATCCTGTGATCGCTAGAGCCCAGGTTGTCCTGGACTACTACCTCCGAGATTAGGTCTGGGTCATTAGTGATCAATAGATCCAGGACTGCATTTTCTCTAGTAGGAGAATCCACCAACTGAGACATGTAGTTGTCCTGTAAGGTTTCCATGAATAGACGGGCCTTCTGTGAGTGTGTAGTCCCCTCTTCCCAGTCAATGTTGGGATAATTGAAGTCCCCCAATATGATGACTGATCCCAGTTTTTCCACTTTACCCAACAGTGATATAAATTCCAGCTCTACCTCCTCCCTTTAGTTGGGTGGCCTATAGCAAACCCCCACAAATACTTTTCCCTTTTATTCTTCCCTATGGAGTTCTACCCACACAGATTCTAACTCCCATTGACTTGTATGACAAGAGAAGCAGTTCTGATGCAAACATAAGCCTATCAACCCAGACCCTTAGAGGTTACTTTTGCATTTGCACTCTGTCTCCCTTTTTTGCCCGTTAGGTCACTGGCCATTTTTTTTATACACATTGCAGATTTTAAAGATGTGAAATACACCCCTATAGAGTATATTCTGAGCAGTCCCTATATAACTATAAAGATGTTACTTTTATTGTGGCCAGCCTAAGGCACACCTGTGCAACAATCATGCTGTCTAATCAGCATCTTGGTATGCCACACCTGTGAGGTGGATTGATTATCTCGGCAAAGGAGAAGTGCTCACTAACACAGATTTAGACAGATTTGTGAACAATATTTGAGAGAAATAGGCCTTTTGTGTACATAGAAAAAGTCTTAGATCTTTGAGTTCAGCTCATAAAAAAAGGGGGCAAAAACAAAAGTGTTGCTCTTATAATTTTGATCAGTGTAAGTTATAAAAGCTACAAATAAAGTTTTTTGTACAGTAGTGTCAACGTTAAAAAACACTCTTAGGGTAATATGTGAGGGCTTGCTATGGGTAGCATAGATAATTAAATCGATAATTTAAAATATGGTTGTGCTGAGGGGGCGCATGTGTGGCGTGACGCTGGACGGAAGCTTGTAGGTGAAGCTCCGCCTTAGGGGAGAGAGAAAAGTAGATTCCCCGGGGCCAGACCGATCTAAGCTCATTTCTTCCCACACCACCCCCGGAGGGACACCTTGTGCATTCCTTCAGCAAAAAAGATCCGCGGCAAGACATCACAACATTCTCTTACCACATATTTGCTGCGTACCATGGAGATCTCGGGGATGACCAAAGATGGTGCCCATCCTGTGCGGCCTACAGTGATCGCTTCTCCACAACCTGCTCCATCCGACTCTGAGGGGGACCGTGAATACTCACACCAGATCACAAAAGCTGACCTGGATGCAAGCTTGTCACTTATGTATGAAAAATTGGCTGACAAGATACAATCTGAGCTGCATAAATCCACTAATACTCTAACACAGGAAATTGCAGCGCTTGGAGGCCGCACTGATCTCTTGATGATTAGCTCTCCCTGGCACATAGTGATCTCAGGAAAGATTTTGAAATTCTAGCTGAAAATTATAGTATGCTGCAATCTCAGGGAGAGGACCTTGACAATAGAAATCGCAGAAACAACCTGCGCATTAGAGGTCTCCCTGAATCTATTCTGGAATTAGCACCTGCATTATCTAAAATCTTCAAGGATTTAATGCCTGATAAACCTATGTCAACACTCACCTAGGGATGACCGCCTTAAGAAGGCACCTGGACTCCCATCACCGAGCCCAGTGGGAGCAATGCCGTCAGAACACACAAAGCCACACTCCAGGCTCTCACCGTCCAGCCTCTTCTGCTTCTCCTCACAATTGTCCTCCACTCCACCTTCCATCATGCCGTCCTAAAGTTTTTCTGGAAAAAGGCAGGCTTCCGTGGCCCAAATGTTGAAGCATAAAAAAATGATGACACCGCATAACCCTCTTGCCCAACGATTGACCACTGGCTTGTCAGAACTGATAGCCCGCCAACTACTGCCATATTAACTGGTGGACTCGGAGGCCTTTAGAAAATTTGTGGCCATTGGAACACCACAATGGAAGGTCCCAGGAAGGAAATATTTCTCACATAAGGGCATCCCAGAGCTATATGGCCATGTTCAGTGGCAAGTGAGTGTATCTCTGGCACACAGTGTTGGTGCCAAGATACATCTGACCACAGACACGTGGTCTAGCAAACACGGGCAGGGAAGGTATATAACTTTTACTGCTTACTGGGTGAACCTTCTGATGGCCGTCAAGCATATAACCCGTGACACCGGTGTAGATTTGGTTTTACCGCCACGGATTGCATGCAGGCCTGCCTCTTCTTCTCCTCCTCCATCCTCCCTCTCCTCCTCGGCTGACTCCTCCTTTTCCGCTGCTACCATCTCTTCTGCTGCGCCGCCCGAGATCCCCAGAACCTATTCGACATGCCAGGTGAGACGTTGCCATGCTGTGCTGCGTCTGTTGTGCCTGAAAGCCAAGAGCCACACTGGTCCTGCACTCCTTTCAGCTTTGCATTCACAGGCAGATCAATGGCTAACAACGCTCAATTTGACAGTTGGTAAAGTGGTGTGCAACAACGGTGCCAATCTGCTGAGCGTGCTGAAACAGGGCAAAATAACACACGTGCCATGCATGGCACATGTCCTGAACTTGGTCGTGCAGCGATTCGTTGTCAAATACCCTGGGGTCCAGGACGTCTTGTGGCAGGCCAGGAAAATCTCGGGCCATTTCAGAAGATCTTACACAGCCATGGCTCGCCTTGCTGACATTCAGCGGTGACACAACCTGCCCGTCAGATGTCTTATTTGTGACTGCCCAACGCAATGGAACTCAACCTTGTATATGGTTGATAGGCTGCTCCAGGAGAAACGTGCAGTTAATGACTACCTGTGCAAACTCTGCGGCAGGACAGGTTCTGGGGAGCTTGGTTTTTTTTCACCGCGCCAGTGGCTACTCATGCGGGACGCATGCAGACTTCTGCGTCCATGAGATCACCAAACTGGTCAGTCGCAGCCAGGGCCGCTGATAGGGCAGTACAACCAGCCCTGTTGTACCGGGCCCGGGCTCTATCAGTCCAGCAGGGGGGCCCGGGCAGCTTTACAGTTGTTTCTCCTAAATAAATTAAAAGGTTTTTTATAAACCATACCTTCTTCAATTTGTTTGTTTGTTGAGGGTAATTTCCTGGGCCCCCTCGGGTTAACATTAGGGGCCCAGGAGATGCCAGCACTGAGCAGAGGAGGGACTTTTTTTCCTTTTTCGGGGCGCAGGCAGACAAGCTTATGTGCTGCCATATAGTTCCGGTCACGGCCATCCACTGCCTATGTTTTCACTGGCGGAGTGATATTTTTCTACACTGCTCCCTCAGTAAGTTCCACGAACAGAGGAAGAGACTGATGTGAGGTGGGCTGGAGGCTGAGAGGGCACTGCAGGCTTAATCCGATGGCTGGGGGAGGTGCACAGCCTCACACACTGACTACTAAGGAAGGAAGGTACACTCCATGACTCCCCACTGTGTGCCTACCATCATTATGACGATCAGATCACAGCAGCTGCTCTGTCACAGTGTCACATTGCTGTTGGGTGCTGATTTTGTTAACTTTATGGCTGTACTGTGATACAGATTATAAGACAGTACAGCCATAACAGAATCAGCAACCAACAGTGACACTGTGACAGAGCAACAGAGCAGCTGCTGTGCTCTGATCATTATAATGATGGTAATCATAAGCATTAGAATGCTTGCTTACATTTCTGTTTGGAGGGCAGTAAATGGCTGAGCTGTGTTTTTAAGACCCCCAACAACTCCCCATAAGAAATATTTGCCCAAGCTTTCCACTTAGATCCACCAGTCAATTTTTTGTGCAGACCTCTATGTAGGTCTACAGAAATCCACATACACCACACAGTGGATAGGGGTGGACTGATGATGGCTCTATGGATGGACAGATTAAAATGGAAATGTGTCCATTTACATCAGGCTATGTTTCATCTGTCAGACAAGGACTCCTGTCTGTTTACATCCACCTACCTCTGGATATGTCCAGTTCCCAAAAAAATAATGGAAAAGGACTGCATCCTTGTCTATTTTTCCAGACCTAAGCATGACAGATCAAACATAGCCTGATGTAAATGGACACATTTCCATTTACATCTTTCCATCCATAGAGCCATCACCAGTCCACCCCTATCCACTGTGTGGTATACGCGGGCATAGACTGAACTGGCACAGATATTTTAACACTGACATCTATGCCGAGAAGCTCCATTTCAGCAGGGAATCCATTCACGGATCCCTTGCTAAGCAGATGTTTCAAAGAGCCCTTATGCTGGAAAGGTAGCGGGATGGAAAGTACATATGTCACAACTGCAAAGCTTTTTGCACAGCATGTTGCCTACTGGCCACTATCCTATTCAACTGTTATCAGGATTTTGAAGTGGTTAAAACAGGTGCTGAAGAGGTGATACAATGCCTCCTCCCACCAGCCAAATGCTCTCTGAAGAGAGATCTAAATGCAGATCACTCTTCAAAGAGCAATGCTAGTGTGAAATATCTCATAAAGATTTTAAATAATTATAATTGCATGCTTCAGCTGATTTAAAGGCATCATAGATGTACTTTATGGCTTCAAGGATAAGTTCACCTTTTAAAAAAAATAATTAATGCACATTTTTTTGCAGTTAAAAAAATGTGCATTTATTTTTTTTTCTTTTGGAGCCTGTAAAGCATTGCACCAGCAATCAGCAGATCCCTGGTGCCATGTAGGTCTTCTTCAGATCGTCAGTATATCTGTGTACCTGTACATCCCGTATGGGCTTGCAGATACACTGACAGGAAAAAATCAAAGAAATACCACGGTGCTCCACAGCACCATTGTAGTTCTTTGAGAACTACAATGGCGGGGGGAGAGGCGGCTGCAGGATTTGGAACATGTTACATGTTCTACCCAAAATCGGGTGGTCAGGGTCAACCTATGCTTTAAAGAAAATCTACAGTATGCCTTAAAGTCAGCTGCAGCATTCTCATTAAAAAGGGATGATCTCAAAAAAAAAAAAAAAAGGGATGATCTCAGGTGTCTTTGAACACTAGTCTAATCAAATTTATAACAGGCAGGAGAAAAATAAATATCACTTGAGGACCAAGGCTGCATTTTGTTGAGGTAGGTGGGGTCAGGGTGGGGCCCGCTGAGGTGGTCGGGGTGGGGCCCGCTGAGGTGGGAGGGGTCAGGGGCCCGCTTAGGTAGGCTGTACAGGGCCCCGTGATTTCTAACAGCGGCCCTGGTCGCAGCCAGGGCGCCATCAGTGACATCGTACCTTACGCCTTCTTTCTGGAGCGTGCATTGCGTCATGTCATTGATCAAGCCGTTGAGGAGCAGGAGCAGGAAGATGAGGAAGTCGCAATGCTGGATGAATTCCCGGGGGGGCTACTCCATATGAAACAAGTCAACAACTGGAGTCTGAAGAGGAGTCAGAGGAGGATGGTGCTGGGGCAGATGAGGAGGAGCAAGAAGAGCATGCTTTAAACCTTTCTGGGATCCCTGGTGTTGTCCGTGAATGGGGGGGAGGAGAACGAGGACGACAATTTCGTGGATGATGAGCAGGAGCCAGGCCACTACACCGCGTCCAGTTTAGTGGTAATGGGGGCCTTTATGCTGCAGTGTTTTAGGAGGGAGCATAAAGGGCAAGGACCTGTACTGGGTGGCAACATACTTAGACCCCCGGTACAAACAAAAAATGGCGGAAATGTTACCACCATTACAGAGGGCTGTCAGAATGCAGCACTTCCAGAAACAGTTGCGAGTAGCAATCCAACAGCACCTGCAAGAAGAGTGCGGTTTGAAGATGTGTTGGTCACTTCTGATAGGAGACCCATCTACAGCTGTCCTCCGGATCCAGCATCAGTGAACGCCTAGACCGACAGGTGTCCGACTTCATCGGGTTAACAGCCGATGTGGACGCTCTGAGAAGTGATGAACCCCTGGACTACTCGGTGGGCAGGCTTGACCTCTGGCCAGAGCTTGCAGAATTTGCAGTGGAACTGTTGGCTTGCCCCTCATCCAGTGTCCTGTCCGAAAGGACGTTCAGCGCAGCAGGGGGGTTCGTGACCGATAAGCGCACTTGCCTAGCTCACAGCAGTGTTGACTACCTCATATTTATAAAAATGAATGAGGCATGGATCTCGGAGGAATTCAACACATGTGACCAGTAGACCATGTTTGATTCAAATTCCTCATGACAGCCCACAAATATTCGCCACCACCCATAACAATTCATGGTCCCTGTCTTAGGCAAATACAGCGGCATAAAAGGACTTTTATGTCCGTTGAATGCCTAATTTTTGGGGCCTTTAATGGCCGACACTTATTTATCCTGTGCATGCCTAATGTAACTCCAGCCACCGAATACAAAGTTCATTGCTGTCAGGTGAATACCTGTGGGCTAATTTTTGGGGCCCGTACTGGCCGACATTTACTTCTGTATCCTGTGAATGGCTAATGTACCTCCAGCTACCGAATACAAAGTTCATTGCTGTCAGGTGAACGCCTGTGGGCTAATCTTTGGGGCCTGTACTGGCCGACACTTACTTCTGTATCCTGTGAATGCCTAATGTATCTCCAGCCACCGAATACAAAGTTCTTTGCTGTAAGGTTAACGTCTGTGGGCTAATTTTTGGGGCTTGTGCTGGCCAACACTTACTTCTGTATCCTGTGAATGCCTACTTTTTCACACTGGAATTGAAAAGCAATGGGTCTGTAAATGTTCCGCTAAATTGTGGAACAGATGCAGACCCATTTTACAGACGTGTGAATGGACCCTATATGTATTTGACATGTATTTACCGGCTGCTGTCAGTTCTGGCTGATTTAGAAAAAAAAAATAAAAATTTTGGCTGAAAAAAAAATGTTTTATGGCAACTTTTCCAATAGCAAAACTTCTGATATGTCAGTGTCCATGTTGTGGGACTATGTGTGCACAGCTAGTAAGTATTTTGTGGCTGCAAATATGACCTGGAGGTTTTTTAATGTTCGCCTGCCATTAAAGTGAATGGGGTCCGCTGCGAACTTGCGGTTCGCGAACATTTGAGAAAGTTCGCGGATGGCGTTCGCGAACCGCCCCCCCTGATGTTCACCCATCACTACTAATAATGTTGTCGTGGATCAAAATTGAAAAAGGGACCAATATGCGTCCTCTAAGGGGTATGATGGAAGTCCTTATATCATATGGCAGTATAGACCAGGGACAGGTGTAATCATGGAGCTGGGTCAGCGGCTATCAAATGGAGTGGCTTTATTAAGTGTAGGTAGCCACACGGTAGTGGGTCAGCTGGGATGGAGAGGAGGGGGGCGGAGAGGTGGTCAGTGACCTGAAGTGTCAAAACAGTCCGGTGCGGCATAAGCATGGCCCAATAAGGACCTAAGTCTCTCTTACGAACCCCTGGGATCTCACCCGATCATCGTACTTCACATCCCTATAGACCCGTCACCACCGATGCAGGCTGTGAAGCTATATCGTTATCACCGCCTATTGTACTAAGAGTCCATACAGGGAACGCCGTCCCTCCGTGCCGCGTCACCTCCTACACGCAACCCGGAAGCTTAACCCGGAATTGGAAAGCCGGTGTCCGCAGAGATGGTCGGCTCAGGCAAGGCAGTGAGTGGGTAGAGCGGGCCCAGTCGATTGTGGAGGGGGAGGTCATGGCCCAGAAAAATCAAAAAGATATATAGGCACCTTCCCCCATATGGTATAGATATGTGAAAAAAAGAGGGGGGGTTACAGATCGACCGATTCAGTAGAACTGTACCAAGGGGAATTTAAATGTGCCTCTAAGATACTTGTATATGCGTATATACCAAGGAAGAAAGAAAAAAACTGATTGTAAAAAAATATTACAACATTTTTATTAAATTATGACAACATATAAATTACATATAGTGATATTAAAATCTACAAAATATGATCAAAATAGATAATTATATATGAATTATCCCTTAGAGAGTAAACAATGGTGCATAGCCGTTGCTGGAACAAGAGCGGGCCCAGAGCGTGACGTCAACGTGTTTCGCGTGCATGACGCACGCTTCATAAGGACGTTAATACTCCATCTTTATACCCATGGGCTTAAACACTGGCCACACCTGGGTCAGATCACATCAATTGCGGACATCATCACAGAGCCATCTTGTGGTTAATCATGGGTAGTGCAAAGTAAATAACACATTAAATCAATGGAACAAAGTACCTATATAAAAAACATCGCCTCAGCTTCAAGTCACATTTGGACAAGCAATAGCTCTATCAGTTAGATCAAAGCCAGAAGGGGACAGTCAGTGCCTAAACATACAGTATTGTTAGAAATGTATATAATTGGCACAGTTTCGATCAACAATAGCAGGATCCCCGCTTATCAAACAGATTTGGAAATACAGTCAGCAAACTACGAATAGCATAGAGGGGCTTCAAGATATAGCGAATAAGCTGGGGAACTCAACCTAAAGATTAAAGGATTCACATTTAGGAATATTCCAGTTAGGGGACAAGCCTCTCAAGATATAAAAGCGACCTCACAATTTCTATTATGTATGCTGGCTAATTTAAATAGGGCTCTCAGTTCCTTAGAAAAGGTCAAATGACAAAGTGGTAGGTACTGATCACTGAAGATGTAGAGGAAACAGTTTGGTTTTCTAGAAATTAAAAATTATTAATTAACCAACATCCAGTGAATCTACTATTAGTGTCAGGGTTCCAGAAAAATTTTTAGACTCATTTCCGTGTTTAGTCCCGCCGGTACTAATGTATTTAGCCTAAATATCCAGGCCTTCTCTTTCCTGGGAACTATTTTGTCATAGTAGCCACATCTAGGGGGGAGATTTAATGGCCAGAACCCTTTAAATTTCAATCCTTTAGTGCCCCCTCTGTGTTTGTCCGTGAAATGTAGCCCTATCGGGGTCTCTTCCTTGAGGCATATACTTTTTAGATGCTCCCCAACTCTTACCCGCAACTGTCTTTTGGTCTTCCCAATGTATATTTTCTGGCAGGGGCATTCGATTGCATAGAGAAGACGGGTAGTGGCACAATTTATAAATTGATGTATTTTATATTTGGTGGATCTTTTGGTGGATCACATTAGTTTTTTCCACGAATTCGCAGATACCGCAGTGGCCACAGGGAAACATACCTCTGAGAGCCGGGAGGTCAGTGAGCCAGTTCCTGTTAGCTTTTTTCTTGAATTCTGAATGGACCAACAGGTCACCCAGGTTAGTTGCCCTTTTCGCCACCATTTGGGGTTTAGGGCCAACTGTGCCAGTGGCTTTCCAGTACCTTATGTACCTCCTGCCACTGGCTTCCATATTTTGTTGTCAACCTCGGGGAGATCTTAGAATTATCTCCAGTGATGATTTTGGGGGCTAGGAGTTCACCCCTGGTTTTCTGACTTGCCTTTCGTTTTGCCCTTCTAAGTGTACGGTGTGAGTAGCCCCATTCCCTAAACCGTTGGTACAGTTTTTTAGCTTCCTTCAAATATTCACCGTAGTTGGAACAGTTCCTCTTTATCCTGATGAACTGTCCAACTGGGATACCCTTTTTAAGAGGTTTGGGGTGATGGCTATCCGCCCTGAGGAGGGTATTAGCAGCCGTACTTTTTCTGAAGGTCGTAGTAGAGAGCCGATCTCCCTCTAACCGGATAGTTAGATCCAGGAAGGAAATTTGCAATGGATCCACAATAGATGTAAGGTGAATGTTCCTACAATTTAGATTTAATTCTCCCATAAATTGCTCAAGTTCAACTTTGGTACCACGCCATACTATAAGTATGTCATCAATGTACCTCAGCCGACATGGCTGAGGTACATGGAGGAAGCATACACTATCTCCTCCTCCCAAAGGCAGAGATGGAGACAGGCATATGAGGGAGTCCATGGGGCACCCATGGCGGTGCCTCTGATTTGCTGGTAGTATTTACCCAGGAATTAAAAAAAAGTTGTTATTTAGAGCAAGATACAAGGTCTCTAGTAGGAATTCATTCTGCAGCCCACACTTTGGGAATTTCATATCAAGAAAGTGATACACCGCCAACATACCCCACTCGTTGGGTATTGACGTGTATAAGGACTCCACGTCAATACCCACAAGGAGAACTTCCCCCGCAAATTGTAACCCACTGATCTTATTTAATACATGTCCAGTATCTCACATGCGAGGGCAAAGCCACCACTAATTCTTTTATAAATGAGTCAAGGTATTGGCCTAATTTTCCAAGGGGCCCCCCAACTGCAGAGACTATGGGCCTCCTCAGAGGATTTCTAAGATCTTTATGAATTTTGGGTATTATGTAGAAGGTTGGGACATTATCCTTATTCACCATTAGAAATCTTTCCTCCTTCTTAGTGAGTCAAAAAGGTATTCAACCATTTATTGTCACCAAACTTCGGCATCGCCGTAGATTTAATGACAATATGGGATTTCCTACTCTGGTCTACACTTATATTTTGTTCCTCATCCTCGGAAATAGGCCCCCCTTCCTCCAGGAGAGAGTTCAAGATGTCCAAGGCTTCCAAGTCCTCCAGGTTGGTCACCTGAGGTTCCGCTACTCCCTTATCATCCACGGAGTGAAGTAATCTATAATATACCTTCCTGAGGTATAGGCATAGGTCTTTATAGACCTCAAAATGGTCCATTCTCTCCATGGGTGAAAAGGATAGCCCTTTCTGGAGGAGCTTAATATGTCCCGCATTCAGGTAAATTCAGGGAATTCAGATAGGTTTATCATTTTTTGATCACTAGGTTGAGTAGGAACCGTGAATGTACTAGGGTCTAAAATAGATCCTTCCATATTGTGTTCCATTATTACTGATTTCTCGTCCTGATCCTTTGTTCCCTGCTGGATATTGGAGTTCCTTCCTTTTCTTTTTCTCTTCCTCCTCCTTTTCCTCTTTCAAAATTCTTTTTCAGGATACCCTTGGGGGCAGGGGGGGACGTTATTTCTTCCGAAGTATCCCTTCCTAAAAAAGTCACTGACTTTTCATCGTCATCACTTGCTGATTGTATAGACTCATTATATGACCGACTTCTAGATGTACCTCCTCTTCTCCATGATCTACTTCTCCTGTTTAGGGGTTAAATCAAAAATCTCGCCTTTGGACCAATCGTCTAAGTCCCCATGGAACTTGGATTGCTTGGTATTTTTTAGCCCTTTTTGTTTTGGGCCCTATCAACCTCTTTTCTAAGCTGTTCGCTATATTTTTCAAATTACCGTATTCTGATTCTTTGAAGGGCTCTAGCTTCTCTTTTGTTAAACTGATTTCCTCCTGTAACAGATCTAGTTGTACCTTTTCCTCTTCAACTATGAGTTTCATTATTTCTATACCATGAATAATGCAACTTGCTCTCCATTTTTCCAAGGATCTTATTATTAGGCATTTATGTTCCCTAAATAGGGATTTCAGGTTATCTCATGCAGTCTCAGAAACTTGGAGTTTTTATCGAACGCTGCTTTGATCTCAGCATTTAAGCTATCACCAAGTACATATGCCATTGCTCTAAAACTGTGACCGAATCTCAGGCTATGCACACTACACCATTAAAACTGCTACAAGCAGCAGGTCCACAGGTCTGTCAATCACTACCAGTAAAGGAAGGATCCCTAGAAACTGAAGGCTGATTCAATCGGAATCAGAAAGATAATACAATAAAAATAAAAAAAATAAAAAGTATCCAGGGATACTAATCCCCCAGAACACTGAACATCCCAGCTGACCCACTACCGTGTGACTGCCTGCACTCAATAGAGCCACTCCATCTGATAGCCGCTGACCCAGCTCCTTGATTCCACCTATCCCTGGTCTATACTGCCATCATACCCCTTAGAAGATGCATATTGGTCCCTTTTTCAATTTTGATCCATGACAACATTATTAGCACATTACTCCGAGGCATCGCGAAGATCTATATGGCGTCATAGCCACTGGATGTTTTATCCAACAATTTAGACATATGCAGTCTTCCATCTATTGTACCATGGACTCATAAGTGCTTACCTAAGAGGCACAGTGATTACTTGTATTTTTTTGCCTGATGTCAAGATTACTGATCAGCATGAACCGATCATCTTTATTTTTGTTGCCATGGATGTTTATATAGTATCAAGAAACTGTCCATAATCCGCATTACACTGAGACCTCGGCAGATATTGGCTTATTCTGCACCAATACTCCATTTCCATTATGCAGGATAGATATCTGTATGCTAAAAGGTCTTCCTGCTAGGATATTGAAGGGGTTTGGTGAGCTAGGCATGGGGTGGATGGAATTGGGCCCATTTGATGTGTGTGTGAGCTTGTGTGGTTTTGCTGCAGCAGCAAGTCTACAAGTCATCTCAGTTTGCTGTATATTTTTAGCAAGTTTTCTAAGATTTGTCTTTAATTGCACTATCAATAAAAGGTTTTTTGCATTTGTCACTTTAATACCAGAGTTGATCCTCTTTTTTGCAACCATTTCTGGGGGGATTACTTTGTAACCCTCATCTCCTTTCTTTGTGTGCATCCTTCCAGGCAGTCATGTAATAATTAGAATCCTTTCTCTTCCTCTGAGGGTTCTCAATATTGCATAGAACAGTGCTCACATTATGACATCTAACCACTGTTCTCTGCAGCATTTTCCTATGAGCCCAGACTACGTGCTGACACATCCCGAGGGGCTCACAGGAAGTGGTGGAATGACATTGCTGTCAATAAACTTGGAAGAGGACTAGTAGGAAGAGGTTGAAGCAGAGTGTCTGCAATGGCCAAAGCTGAAAAGAAAATGAGTACTGCAGCAAAAACTACATTTTTTAGAAGGTATTTGGTGGCTTATTTTACATTTATTTATTAAAGCTTGAGTTGAGATTTTATTTTTCTTTTCAATTATTTTGCATTATTTCATTTTACCACCATTACCCTCAGGCCAATGGAGGTGGCAGATGCACTTTATGCATACAACACTGCCTCCATTGCACATTAGAGATAGTGACTTTACTATTGTCATGAGTGGGCTATAAAAAAACTCAGAAGAATACTCCCGTCAGGTCGCTTAGAAAACCCTGATTGGGAATACAGAATTCCAGAATACAATGTAGCAGGTGCTATTTAGACACAAAAGGTTTTCTAAATATGACAACCTGCAGAGAAGTAGCTATGAGAAACCTTATTATAAGAGCAAAGACAATAGTATTGCCAACAAATTAAAAACAGTACAATACAAGAAATTATTTTGTGAATCAGATGACCAATGTGAATCATTGCAAACTATTATAAATTGTGCCTATAATAAGTTACCTCATGGTCAGTAAAATGTAGCTGATGACAAATCGGTTTCACCAAGTTCTTAAAATCTAGTTCATCATCAGTGATTTCATCAAGAAAATCTTTAATCTGGAAAAAGAAAGTATTAGTCATCAATGTGGTTACATCCATGAAAAATAAATAAAGAATACATATTTATATACCATAAACATATTGTATTGCTAGGGCATTTTTTACATTTACTGATATTGGATGTTAGTAATACAGTATATTTGAAAATGTACCAAAATTGACTACCCTGTCACTGCATGGTCAATTTCCACTATTTCCCTTCGCCGCATATGTTTCTGGCATTTGTTGAATGTATTATGACTTATCTTTCTAATCTTTGTAACATCACTTTCACTGTTGAGCACTGGCAAATTTTTACAATGTAAAAATAAACTTTTTGAACTTTTATAAATTTTAGACAGTACCAGAAGTGTTGGGGCTGATGGTTGTCTGATATTTGGAAATATATATTGCTCTTCTATTGATCTTTACATTCCATGAAGTACCATCAGTACCTTGTACTGAACATCCAATGCAATCCTTTTTTTTTCAGAAAAAAGTTTTTATTGAATTTTTCACACAAGAAAAAAAAAGAAAAGGAGGTAGACTCGGTTCACATTGGTGCGATGCGGGAAGCCCTACGAATCCACTGCGGGTTTCCGCATTGCACCCGACTTGCAGGCAGTTCACACAATATGCGAACCGCTGGGAGTGTCAATACAAAGTTAATGACACTCCCAGACTGGTTCGCATATCGCAGTGTGAACTGTCAATTCGGACAGAAATCGGATCGCGTAGGTGTGAACACCTATGCAATCCAATTCTGGTGTGGACCAAAAAAAACGGTCCTGCATGAGTTTGGTCTGAATGCGATGCAAATTCAACTTCTACTACATCTACTTTTCTATGAGATCTTGCTCGCAATCAGTTTATATTTATTATTCCCACGTGAGTGGGCTATGATTATATTATGTATCTAATGTTTCTTCACATGTACTGCTCTAACTAGGATATATAACTTATATATACAATCTGTGATTGATATTATCTGTACTGCTTTAACTATGATGTATAATCTATGTTTATAATCTGTGATTGATGTCATTTTATTAAACATCAGTTTTTATACATGATATTCTGCTTTTGGTAGATATTACTTATTTGGCACATGATATCAAGTAGTATTAGTGATACGCCTCATACCAAGTCCCAAAGCCCCCCCTCTCTTTCATACGAATAGGGATGGAGGCACATGGCATCATGTGCCTCATACTAAGTCCAAAACTCTTCTTTTTCTGCATTATGGACTGTTTGGTCAACAGTATCCATTCACCTTCCTAATCTACTTACAGCTAACTACCTGGAGTTTAGAATTTTAGTCCTGATTGTTTGACAGGAGACTAAGTAATTAATTTTAAACTATACCAACCCAAGCTATATAAATGGTTATTTTCCTTTTTCTCATCCAGGCAAATACCACACCTCGATCCATCTGTATTATAATTGCTGATTGTTATCATCTGCCCTCGACTCAGTAATTAGACACCCCCTTATGTTTGTCTACTTAATTACACAAGTATGAAAGCATTTGGCTTTAGTTTTAATCTTACCTATACACTTTGGGGCATAACCCAATATCCCTATTTGATGTATTCATCCACAATAGCTTGGTCTTTTTGTGCCTCCTGTTGTCACAACATACCTCACGGTCCCATCCATCTTTTCTGGACATGGTCTTGTCCAAGTACCACTCCATTTGGGTAAGCTTTTGATGATCCGACATATAGAATAAATTACGTATATCATAGCAATGTACTGTATATGATTGATGAGTGTAAACACATTTATTACATAGTTTTAAAACATTTTTGTTTAATTATGCTTGCTTTTTTAGTTAAAAAAACAGTAACTTTTCAAGCAATTCATGTATTTTTCATGTATGTTTGTTTCTGTATATTAGATTAAAGAGTTCTCTAATTATTTATTTTAAACAGTCCTAAAACAGGATTCATTGTTTCATTTTTTTTTCTTGTATTTTAATTCACATGGATGTCGAAAGTGGCAGGTGGGGGTCGGGAGGAGACAGCCTAACAGCAGGGCCATGATTTCTTTTTGGTCAGGGTGTCATGGCTGCCAGGTGTGTCTACTGAGAGGGGAGTATCCCCACTGGCTCTATGAGAGGCTTCTCATTGGGCAGTGGAGGAAACCCTAATCAGGGACACATTCAGGCTTGTATCTACCCCAAAAGGCAGATTCTGCCGCAGAGGATTCTGGGAGTGGGTAAACGTTTGAGGGGAGTGCATGACTTAGCATCTTTGGCAGGAAGCAGAGTCCCAGGAGGGAGAGTATGGCTGTCTCTTCTCCTGTCAGAGGAAGCGGCTGTCTCGGGGTGCTGCCTGAGAATCCAGAGAGTGCTGGGCTGAGCTGCAGAGGGATCCGGTGAGTCGAAAACCAGCGGAGAGAGAGAGATAGGGGTCCAGTTCCAGGAAAGCCTATAAAGATTGTGAGTACTGTGGATTGCCCCTGGGGGTCTGCCTAGTGTCAGAGGGGACCACTCCGGAGAAGGTTCTAGGGATCCAGGAGCTAGCTGTAAAGAGGGTGCCTGGTCAGAGGACCCTGAAGTATTAGCGGGGGTACCTAGTCAGAGGGCCCTGAAGTATTAGAGGGGGTACCTAGCGAGAAGACCCTGAAGTATTAAAGGGGGCACCTGCAGTTGGGCCCTGAAGAGTCGGTGTGTACAGTACAGTGTGTGCAGAGCAAGGTACACAGTGTTAAGAGTTGTAGTAGCACAAGTTATGGCAAGGAGCTACCTCAGTCAGTGAAAGGCTGAAGGGAGCTGTTCAGTGACTTTTGAGCTAAAGCAGTGTCAGGAGTCAAGTATTCTACAGTTCTGGATCTTCTGAGTTAACAGTCCAGTTAAAGTCGAGAATTCAGCACAATTTCAGTATCACAGCATTTATAAGCGCCAGGAAGTGCTGGCCGGCATTCAGCTGGCGTTAAGACAGCGCCAGCGGGCATTTTTCTGTTTATAATGTCCCAGTTCAAGCCTAGTTGAGCCAGAGGAGTATGCCACTCATTCCCTTCTCCCATCCCCAATATACAATAAAACAAACCAACCAAAGATGCCGGAATGGTCATTGTCTCAGTTCTCTCACCTGGGTTCACAGTTCAAATGTGCTGAAAGTGTTACCGGTAACAATGGCAGACCTACATTAGGCTCAAAGCCTGGAAAACCTGCTACAAACATATTATTCTCTCCTATGTAATTGCTAATATCTTCAATAAAAAAAATTTTTAAAGACAAAAAAAATTAAAAAATCATCAGCATGCAAAGCAAGCCCTGTGCCTAAGTACTTACTACTTCGGGTAAATATTCAAACTGTTCTTCTTTTACCATTTTGACCGTTGGATTTCCTATAATGTCCTATATAAAAAAAAAAAAGAGGAAATGTCTATCTAGCATTTTATACGTACGTATATGGATGCAAACAACTGTTCAACATTTGATGTCAGATAAATGAATAAGTAGTCTACCTACTTGACATTTACATAGCTATTACCCTAGACGTAGACAACATAGGCAATACAATGTATATTGATTTGAAAATTAAAGAAACTTAAAGGAAATATTCCTACATTAAATATTAGCAAGTTTGTGCATAGGTCGTTCACTGTTTTGACATAAAATATTTGTTTACCTGGATTTTTTCTTCTTATATCATCTCTATGTCTCAGACTATGGTGACACATTTGGTAAGATTGTTACCCTCTCCCTTTCAACTGGAATGTTTTTCTTTGGCTCAATACTTATCAAAACATGAATTGACTGTTCCTTTATCTAAAGCTACTGTTCTGCACAACATGTTGCTGTAAGTTCTATGAGCAAAATGTGTGTAATATAAATACTTCAAAGAAACACAGATTTTCCACTCCTGAGAAGTGTATGAACCTAAAGGTTTAAAGGTGCTATTTATATAATTTTTTAGAACCCAAATGAAGAAATATACAGCAGGCCTGGACTGGCTATAGGGCACATCGGTGGGCCGGGCTGTCAGGGCCGCATGTCATTCTGGCTCCCGACTCCCTAGGCAGCGGTTTAGGCTGGCGCAGCTCTCCCGGCCTCTCTGTGGCAGCCTCCGCGGAGAGGGCTGCATATCCTTCTGGCAGTCCCACTCTCAAGGCAGCTGGGCTGCTCTTTGGTCTGGCGCTGCTCACCCAGCTTTACCGTGGCCGGCCTCCTATTCAGTTCAGGGCCAGGCTGTCAGAGCCAAGGGGTGGGATATTAGGTGTCAGGTGACCGTAAAGGGGGAGGGGCTGGAGGAGACCCCTTCAGCCTCATGTCGGGAAAAGTTTTTCTGCACCTGCAGACACCAGGGCCTGGACTGCTGACAAATTAAGTTCCACTATGCCAGCCTATTTTTCTACAGGATTCCTGATAATAGAATGCTTTTACACAATGTGAGTAAGGTGTCCTGCAAGTGTATATATAATTTTTTTAACACTGCACTGAATTTACCCAGCCTGTACTAAATATACCACAATTACAAACACACACAATATTATATACCGTATATATATATATATATATATATGTGTGTATGTATATTAGAGCTGCACGATTCTGGCCAAAATGAGAATCACGATTTTTTAGCTTGGAATAAGGATCACGATTCTCTCACGATTCTCTGTGTAACAAAAAAAAATTGGGATAACTTTACTGTTACGTTTTTTTTTTTTATTCATTAAAGTTTATTAATTGCGTTTGAAAGACTGCTGCGCAAATACAGTGTGACATAAAATATTACAACAATCGCCATTTTATTCTGTAGGGTCTCTGCTAAAAAAATATATAAAATGTTTGGGGGTTCTAAGTACTTTTCTAGCAAAAAAAAATGATTTTAACTTGCAAGCAACAAGTGTCAGAGAAAGGTCTAGTCTTTAAGAGGTTAAACTTCCTTTCTCCCTGGCAGAGGGAAGGAAAAGATACAATGTAATCATTTTGTTTATAGTTACTGGGAGACTTAATGCTGATAGGCGTTTTGCGGGAGGAAAGATACAATGTAATCATTTTGTTTATAGTTACTGGGAGTTTTCCACAGCTGTTTTCTCTGCTCCCTCAGCTATGCAAAGAATCGAGAATATGTCAGGTTTAGATCGTCAGGGGGGGGGGGGTGAATCGAGATCGCGATTTTCATACGATTAATCGTGCAGCTCTAATGTATGTATGTATATATATATATATATATATATATATATATATATATATATATATATATATATATATATATATATATATATATATAATTTTTTGTGTGTGTGTTTGTAATTGTGGTATATGTAGTACAGACTGGGTAAATGCAGTGCAGTGTTAAAAAAAATCATATATACTTTATATGCAGGACGTCTTTTGGGTATATTTATATATATATATATATATATATATATATATATATATATATATATATATATATATATATATATATATATATATATATATATATATATATATATATATATACATATATACATACACAGTGGCAGAACTACCATGGTCGCAGCAGTTGCACTTGCGACTGGGCCCTGGAGTTCCGCCACTATGGGGGGGCCCTGCCTGCCTGTTCCATCACTGTAGGGGGCCGCATGTTCCACCACTGTGGCAGGGGTGCCCGCCGTTAAAGGGTCACCCGCCAAAGGGGGAAGGGGGAGTAGAATGGCAGGGTGCTTGCCCGCCTGCTGCCTATTGCTGCAGAATCCATCCAGTGATGTCGGGAGGCAGAGCAGAAAGTCAGCTAACAGCCAGTAGAGTAGCCATTCCTCTGCCTGATCCCCCCCCCTCCACCGCCATTCCTCTGCCTGATCCCATCCCTCCCACCACCATCCCTCTGCCGAATCCCATCTCTCCCACCTCCATCCCTCTGCCTGATCCCATCTCTCCCACCGCCATCCCTCTGCCTGATTCCATCCGTCTCACCGCAATACCTCTGCCTGATCCCATCCCTCCCATCATCCCTCTGCCTGATCCCATCCCTCCCACAGCCATCGCTCTGCCTGATCCCATCCCTCCCACCGACATCCCTCTGCCTGATCCCATCCCTCCCACCGCCATCCCTCTGTCTGATCCCCCCCCCTCCCATGAGGAAGTGGCGAGGGGGATAGGGATGACATCAGTAGCGGTGGTGGTGGGGATAGGGATGACATCAGTGGCAATGGTGGTGAGGATAGGGATGACATCAGTGGTAGTGAGGATAGGGATGACATCAGTGGCAGTGGACATTGTCGTTCCTATCCCCACCACCACTGCCACTGATGTTATCCCTATCCTTACCACCACTGCCACTGATGTCACCCCTATCCTCAGCACCGCCACTGATGTTATCCCTATCCCCACCACCACTGCTACTGATGTCATCGCTATCCCCACCACCACCGCCACTGATGTTATCCCTATCACCACCACTGATGCCATCCCTATCCTTACCACTTACCTTACTAATGTCACCCCTATCCTCATCATTCCCACTGATGTAATCCCTATTCTCAACACCGCCACTGATGTTATCCCTATCCCCACCACCACCGGCACTGATGTCATCCCTATCCCCACCACTGCCACTGATGTCATGAATGTGTCCCTGATTGGGTTTCCTCCACTGCCCTATGAGAAGCCTCCCACAGAGCCAGTGGGGAGACTCCCCCCTCAGCAGATACACCTGGAAGCCATGACACCCTACCAAAAAGAAATCATGGCCCTGCTGATAGGCAGACAAGGCCCACTATACATTTACCTAGCACCTACCTGTACAGTAGGGTGCTACAGATGGATTCCTGAGTACCATGCACCAGTACCAGAGACAACCATAAAAATTTGCTCAGAGATTGCACCTTCTTATTTCAAACCAACAGAATGTTGAGTTGTAGAGGTCGGGAATGGAACTGAACAAATGGAATCGCTTGTAAGGAGGCTATCAACAAGCAAAGAATCCTCATGCAAAATCACAGAATGGAACTACTCCTGTACTGTAAAGTCTGAGTCTAGGACTGAAGTTTCAAGATATTTCTCTTGGGTAAGAAAAATGACAGCTTCGGCTGTGTGGAATTATGTCTAGAACAGTCTCTGCTGTGCCTTGATAGAATTTCTGTTTGGAGATTAGATTGATTTCTAGGATAAATAATTTATTGTTAAGAACAATTTGAACTGTTGAAGTAATCTATTATTTTTTGCTTTTTTAATGCTGCTATTATTTTACTGCACTGATTTATTGTGTTGGGTGTATAAACCATCCTGGCTGGAGTGATTCATATTTAATTCTGTATTGCAGTTATATACTGTATGTAACGGATCAACCGGCACCCCGACTGGGTACCTCCGTTGACGGATGATCCTAGTGCTTCCCGAGGGCTCCAAGCACTCCACCAGACACCATAACCACCTCAGACCCCATGAACAACCGCAGCTTGGTTGGGGTCTCGCTGTCTCTTACCCACCCTGGACCTATGACAAGGCTCCAGGTTCCAGTGGGTGAACCTCTCTTTCCCCAGAGAGTGATGCAGGAACAAGCTCTTACAAGAGCTTAGTGATTATCCAAGGGAGTATGAAGAGCATAGCAATCCCTTGTAGCAGATTCCCCCAATAAGAGACAGGACTCTCGATTGAGGGTGAACTAGAACTCAAACTTTAATGGTAGAGGTGCTCTTTTATACAGTTTTCCCCCCACAGGGTTACCGCCCAGGTGAACCTTGTTGGGAAGGCCCTGAAATTCACAATCCAATTAAAACAGAGTTTTACACTTCATATGCCGATGAAAGTGTATACAGGAACAGAATTAACCTAAACTAATGTTCTAGCCATCTGGACAGAACAATGTGAGGTCATTAACATTTAACAATGGGACAGGCACAATCCACATTCCAGCTCAATAGATAGACAATAGGAAGAGACCCCAGTATCAGTCTGTCTGTCTCCTAAACTCCAGTACGTGGAATACACATTATCTCAATAAACAATAGGGAAAACCTGTCTGACATTGAGAGACATGTAATACACACATTATTTAGGAGTCACAGACTTCATGGCAATGGTCTACAACAGTCTAAGTCTCCCAGTGTAAAGTGGGATTAAATCTTCATATTTCTATTCATTTCATCTATTCTATTCATATTTCTATTCATATTGCTAACAAATATTACTGTCCCACCTGAAACAATTCAAACCATTAATTATCTGTCTTTCACTCCCAGTGACAGTGAACACTGTCACATATCTTCCCCCCAAAAGGTAGACTAACCAGGTACCAGACCTCCAACTGGTCTGGTCCTGAGTTAGTCGGGTAACAATTCGCAAAGAGTCAATCCATCATGGCAGCTTCCTTGACAAAGTTCCACATAGTTTGTAAGTTTGTCCTGGCAAGGCGCATGGAGCTCTCATAGCCGATCAGTCTGTGGAAGTCTGGCTTGGGCAGGCCAGACTGGGCTTCTTGATCCGCCTGTTTCCCTAATAGACACAGGGTGACTTAGACATAAGAGGGGCCTAGGAAGCTAAGAGAGCGATTTTCCATCCTCTCTAAGTTAGAAGAGAGACAGGCGCCACTGTAGTAAGCCAAAAATATTTATTGCACAACGTTTACATAGTAACTTACACAGTAGTAAGCTCCAGTCCGTGTATCAGCATCTCCAGCCGCACGATCCGGCTGTCCACCGGCCCGGAAGTGACGTCACAGGAAGCAGGTCCGAAGAACTGGTAACACCGGAAGCCGCAGTGGAACGCAGGCTCCCGGAAATGACGCAATGCGTTTCGGAGCATGTGCACTCGGCTCCTTCCTCAAGCGTGAGGAAGGAGCCGAGTGCGCATGCTCCGAAACGCGTTGCGTCATTTCCTGGAGCCTGCGTTCCACTGCGGCTTCCGGTGTTACCAGTTCCTCGGACCAGCTTCCTGTGACGTCACTTCCGGGCCGGTGGACGGCCGGATCGTGCGGCTGGAGATGCTGATACACGGACTGGAGCTTACTACTGTGTAAGTTACTATGTAAACGTTGTGCAATAAATATTTTTGGCTTACTACAGTGGCGCCTGTCTCTCTTCTCACTTCTACCAGCGGATTCCTCTGAGTTATTCCTGCCAGTGCTGCCTTGTACTCAGCCATCCGGGACAGTTCATACCAAGAATCTGGAGACATCCCCTGCACCCCCCTTACAGCGGTGGACTCTCTCTCCTCTTGCTTGGTCAGAAGCGCCCAACAACTACTTTCTTTGAACATTCTCTCTAAGTTAGGTTGTGTTCCACGGGCCCTCCGAATGTCTGCACCCACCCAGTACCCCAAACAATTTGTCTGGAAAACAGCGTTACTCACCCAGCCAACCTCTGCCTCTCTCGTAGCACATACCCGCCGCTGGGAATAAGCGTGGACTGGCCCTTCTCCTGAAGTGGGGGGGCTCACTTCAGGGACTGTCCAGCATCCCTGGGATATAAACGTGAAGACTGCAGTCCCATCCACTACCACAGGAACTCCATCTTTTGTATGTTGAGGGCAGAGGCCAACTGCACTCTGCTCTGTTGCCAGCTCTTTCCGCTGGGTTGGTGTCATCATTCTGGTGCACCAACTGCTTCTGGGAAGGGGAGTCAGCTGCTCCATCTTCCTTACCCTCATCTGGCAGTTGGGACAACTTTTCTCCAGTACTGTCTCCCAGAGAGCAGCATTTCTTGGCTCTGAGGAAGGGGGTTCGCCCTCAAAATGTGTCAGCCTAAGCCACAGCAGCTCAGTGCGTTTCACCGTACGCTGTTCAGCATTACGCAGTGTCTAGCCACCTTTGAGACATCTTCACTTATTAATAGAATTGTTGATATGTGTGTATTATCACACTTTTTTTGTGAGTATATTTTATGCATTTTACTATTTCAATAAATGTTTTTAGTGGTAATGCACTAGGACGGTGCGTCCCTCTTTTTATTATCTTTCTTCAGTTTGTATCGGATACCCTTGGTCCCGAGGTGGCAGCAAGACCTTCAGTCATACCCATCCACTTTTATTGGAAACTTGCCTCTTCCTTCCCATTATTGCACTTGAGTGCAGGAGATTTGAATTACTGTCTCCCAGATGCACAGATCCTGGCTGGGGAGGGAAGACAGTTTCCTCTGCGCTAACTGACTGTTGGGGGAGGGAGGACAGCAACCTCCTGTGCCTTCTCACCCTGGGCCTTCGGAACTGCCACAGGTGTGGGACAGAGGTTGTTGACTCTCTGTCCGGCTGCCAGCGCTTCAGTTGTGTGTAGAAGCTTTATTTAATCAGCTTGTTGCTGGGGCAAGGGGCCAATTTACCCAGCTTCCTGGAACTCTGTAGCTTTTACGGATGCTGGGCAGAGGTTGATAGCACTCTGCCCTGTTGCCAGCACTTCTGCTGGGTTGGGGTCGGCGAATACTACCCCCAGGACCTGGTTGGGGGTCTGCTGTAGAGAGGAGGGATCGCCTACCTCCTCCTCCTGGTATTTCTGCAGGGTAGGTTGGGGATCTAGACTGGCCATCCAGCATCCCATTAGGTCTGGTGCAGAGACCGCGGTCCCATCTGCACCATTGGGGTCAGGGATGTTGTCTCCCTGTGGTTGGGGAGAAGGATTAGTTGTCTCCCCTCCATGGAAGGTACAATGCCGCTGTGGAGGAAGGACGACACCTTCAGCTCCCTGTAACACATGCTGCCCCTGGGGAGGAAGGACGACACCTTCGGCTCCCTGTGACTGTCTGCCGCTGGAGAGTAGAACCGACTGTCTCAATTCCCAGTAACTCCTGCTGTAGCTGGGGATCTGGGCCGGCTGCCCACCCCCCCTGTAGGGCCGGTAGAGACCTCGGTCCCATCTCCACCTGCCATCGGTGGGTCTTCTCAGTACTAGTCTATAATGTCTCTCCAACTAAAGTGTTGTGGGCCTGAATTTGCCACCCAGCATTCCAGCTCTGCTTGTAGGGTAGATTGGGGCGGAATGGAGCAGAGCAGGCGTTGGTAGTCCTGCTCCAGTTCCCACTCCATTCTGACCAGATGAATCAGGTCTGACCCCAGGTCATCCGCTCTGGGGAGACCCAGTAGGGCTTCCCTGTTGTCCTGGATTTCCCAGAGCCGAAACTCTGCTGGACACCCAAAGTCATTGCTCTCCTCAAAGGCCTCCCACAGCAAGCCTGGGCCACTTTAGTCCTCACCTTTAGGCATATTGTTGTCAGCCATCCAGTGGTCGCGCCGGGTGACATACCACTTTAGTGCCCAGTAATCTTCATCCAGCCACAACTCCTTTCAAATCAGGTCCAACAGCTTTGTCACCCCTTTATTCGGGGGTTTCTCTCCTAGGAAAGGTAACCAACGTATACCTGGAACCGCTGTTCTTCACTGGAAAGGCTCTCTCTCTTCCTCCACTGCACATCCTCTAAGGCCTCATACTACATTTGCTTTCGAGTGACATCTCTCCAGTCCAGTATGCCTTCTTCTGATACAGGCCCATCCTGTTGGGCCAAGTGTTGCTGCAACCTCCAAAGAAACTCCTCCTCTTATGGGGACGCTGCACGGGTGTTAGCTCGCTCCATAACGTTACCGGTGTCTCCGAGAGCTGCTTCTCCTCTCACTAGGACACCATCCCCCTGCTTGCCACCAATGTAACTGATCAACCGGCACCCCGACTGGGTACCTCCATTGACAGATGCTCCTAGTGCTTCCCGAGGGCTCCAAGCACTCCACCAGACACCATAACCACCTAAGACCCCACAAACCGGTGCAGCTTGGTTGGGGTCTCGCCGTCTCCTACCCACCCTGGACCTATGACAAAGCTCCAGGTTCCAGTGGGCGAACCTCTATTTCCCCAGAGAGTGGAGCATAGCAATCCCTTGTAGCAGATTCCCCCAATAAGAGACAGGACTCTCGATTGAGGGTGAAATAGAACTCAAACTTTAATGGTACAGCTGCTCTTTTATACAGTTTTCCCCCCACAAGGTTGCCGCTCAGGTGTGTTGGGAACAGGCCCTGAAATTCACAATCCAATAAAAACAGAGTTTTACACTCAGTCACTCCCATACAGTGTACACAATCCCTCCCCTCGGCCTGATTACAGTATCATATGCCGATGAAAGTGTATACAGGAACAGAATTAACCTAAACTAATTATCTAGCCATCTGGACAGAACAATGTGAGGTCATTAACATTTAACAATGGGACAGGCACAATCCACATCCCAGCTCAATAGATAGACAATAGGAAGAGACCCCAGTATCAGTCTGTCTGTCTCCTAAACTCCAGTACATGCAATACACATGATCTAAATGCACAAACAATAGGGAAAACCTGTCTGAAATTGAGGGACATGTAATACACACATTATTTAGGAGTCACAGACTTCATGGCAATGGTCTACAACAGTCTAAGTCTCCCAGTGTAAAGTGGGATTAAATCTTCATATTTCTATATGAAGATATTGCTGACAAATATTACTGTCCCATCTGAAGCAATTCAAACCATTCATTATCTGTCTTTCACTCCCAGTGACGGTGAACACCGTCACACTGTACATAGGAGGTATATTCTACTGCTTTTCTAATCATACTTCTTGTATAATGTAAAGGTAAGCTGCGCTAAGCAGTAGAAAGTATCACCATATTAACAGTGAAAATTATGTGAAAAATTGTACCAAATATATGAAATTGTTAACAACAGAGAGTCATGAAGCATACACTTATTGTATATAAATGTGCTCCCAAAAGTTGATTTCAGAAGTCCAAATCGTAAATTTCATAATAAAAAAGTCTGTGTAAAGTCCTTATGTGAAAAAAATCCTTATGTGAGAAATGATGAATCACTTTTGTATCTGGAAGAAGGCCACTAGATGTACAAACTTCTTACCAGAGTGTAGCAAATCTAGTGCCCAATTCAAGAGTAAATTCCTCCGAATCCAAAGCAGGACCATCTCATACAAGAATACTCCTCTGGAGACATGGAAGACTCAGCAAACTCGAACCAAGTGCATGAAAAATAAAATGACAGATCCCATAGCGTAATACTGCATATATTGCTATTGTACCAACAATGAGTATAACCCTAGGCGCAGTCCACTAGGAGAAAGGGTGCTGTCAGAGAAAAGCCTCCACCAACAATGCAGACTGCTTGCCAGGCATACAGTGTGTTAAGCCAAAAAAGTGTTGAAAGGAAATGGTGACCATCCCCCATATGCACGATCTGCTTACCAGATACACATAAATAAGTGCAGATATTAGTGTATCCTTAGGAGTGGCCAGGAGTGTGACCACCTAAATCCAACCAGACAACAATCAGAAGGAAGACCGCCACCGACACCACAGCTGCTTACCAGAAGTAAATAATAAGGAGCCAAATGCCAGGCATCAGGATCTTGTTATGCAGTGGATCCAATGCCAGAATATCTCCAACAGAAATCCCCAACAAATGTCCAATCACGAAAATTCCTGTTGAACAGCTTTAGCAGGATGTAAGGACTTTACACAGACTTTTTTCTTATGAAATTTACGATTTGGACTTCTGAAATCAACTTTTGGGAGCACATTTATATACAATAGGTGTATGCTTCATGACTCTCTGTTGTTAACAATTTCATATATTTGGTACAATTTTTCACATAATTTTCACTGTTACTATGGTGACACTTTCTACTGCTTAGCGCAGCTTACCTTTACATTATTTTTATTACGTGTTTGTCACACTTTAAGTTGCTGCTTACTATTTTAGGAGCTTAGTGCGATTAGTACCCACTTTTTCTATACTTCTTGTATATACCCCTGCAGCAATAGATCACTTCTATAATGATCTATTGCGACTGATTGCAGTCAGCAACTGATCACTATTATAGGGGATTTGATCACTATTAGAGGGGATTTCCTGATACAGCTGCCTGGGGGATGAAGTCCAGCGAAGGCCTGATCTAGACTCCTCTATGAAAAACGAAACTGTAAAAAAAGATTTGTAAAAAAAATAGTTAGGTGTGATATAAATGTACTTTTATTCAGTACACTTACCTCGGGCATTTTTTTTGTTGTTTCTTCTCCAGATTTCTTGTTCATCTCAGCTGTCAGCAGTAGTAGCAGATTTAGAAGAAAACTTTTCCCGATAGCTTTTATTAGGGGGATTGAAGGATAAGTATTAAATACTGTTCATAAATTATAAACTTTTCCATTCATGAGGACTTTTGGTATAGAACATAATATAAAATATAATAATATAATACATATTATATATATTCTAAATAAAATACATAATATAGTGTATTTAATATGAACTAGCCTAGGTTACAACATACTGTTACTGTATATAGTATAATAATCCTACTAAAATTCATATCTTTTTTATGGCAGCTACATCATATTTTAATAACTTATAACAGCGCAAGGCTACTCTAATCTATTATGTTTTTGCACAACACATTTTATTCATGGTGCATTGTGTTAAAATGAAAGTCCAATAGTCTAATCCAAAGAAGGTTCAGTCCCATGTGCCAGCATAAATCATCATAGTCCAACTTTTAATAACATAAAATGGTGGGGCTGCGCTGTCAGATACCAGATAATATCAGATAATATATAACCTCAAGTGCACAAGTGACAGACAAAAAAGTGCATGTGCTAATAATAAACAAGTGTGGATAGATAATAAAATTGCAGAATATAAAGCAACTGATATTTCATATGCAATGTACGCAAAAATACACAAATATTGCTGAAGAATGTGAGAATGTAGATATAAATCCCAAAAACATCAAGTGCAAAAGTGATCAATGTGTATCAATGATCAAAATTAGGGATGGGCTCTATGTTCCCGTCGAACGTAAGTTCGACATGAACATCAGCTGTTCGTGTGTTCGCTGAACGCACAAACAAATGGGGCACTCGGCGGGAAGTTCGCCTGCTGATGAGTGCCCCCATAATGCACTGCGCAGTTGCAGTGCATTGATTGCTAATGATTGGCCAAAGCATGCAATTGACCTGTATGCTTTGGCCAATCACAGCACAATGTCCTGTCAGAGCCATGATTGGCCAAAGGCAGGGTGCCTTTAGCCAATCATGGCTCAGGGGTTAAGTCCACGCCCCACACTATATAAGGCTGCTGCTTACACGGCAGCCGTGTATAGTGTGTTACAATAGAGATTAGGCACATGGTTAGTGCATAGTGTGTTCAGTCAGTTTAGTGCAGCCAGTGTAGTATACAGGCATACTCCATTTTTAATATGCATGGATATGTCATAGTCCGGGGTCCCCTCCCGCTGCTAGTTCGTGAGCAGTGCCATGTCAAGCTGACCAAGATTTCCCATAGACGACAATGTTAAAGACAGGGAGCAGTTTCAAATCAAGCTGACCAATATTTCCCATAGATTCCAATGTTTAAGATGGGGAGCAGTGCCATGCCAAGCGGTCCAATATTTCCCATAGACACCAATGAGCACTGAAAGCTGAAAATTGGTCTAGGCAGAAAGGGGTGAAAGTGCCTTGTATTTAAGTGGTTAAGGGGAACCCTATGACAAAATAAAAAATTGTATGGGGCCCCCTGCCCAAAATCTTTACCTGGCCCTTTGGGTCTGGTATAGATTTTAAGGGGAACTCCACACCGAAATGTAAAAAATAAAAAACGGCATGGGATCCTCCCCAAAATCCATACCAGGCCCTTTGAGTCTGGTACTGATTTTAAGGGGAACTCCACGCCAAAATTAAACAAAAAAAAAGCATGGAGTCCCCTCCAAAATCCATACCAGACCCTTATCCAAGCATGCAGCCTGGCAGGCAAGGAAAGGGAAGAGCCCCCCAAAGCACCTTGTCCCCATGTTGATGGGGACAAGACCCTCTTCTCGACAACCCTGGGCTGTGGTTGTGGGGGTCTGCGGGTGGGGGGCTTATCGAAATCCGGAAGCCCCCATTTTACATCGTACCCCTACCCATTCACCAAAAATATGTAAAAAAGGAAAAACCACAGAACACAGTTTTTGACAAGTCCTTTATTAAAAAGAAAAAAAAAAAATGTAAACTCATCGTCAATCATGACGCCCCCTGACCCAAAAAATTGAAAACGCTTCACCTCTTCTGAGGCATGCCACCGTATGCCGCTCTTCAGCTTTGACAGCTCTTTCATAGGCAAGGGGTGGGGACACCCAGTTACATCACCCGGTGGCACTGCCCCCTCCTGACATCACATAATGTCCCAAAAGCTGTCTGCCACCCAGTGTCCTCAGTGAGGGAGACAAAAGATCCTTCTCCAGACCAGGACTTCAGGATATTCCCCTCCAGCAAAAATATTTTAGCAATCTTCCCCGGGCCCTCAGCCCAGCTCCTGCTGAGGCCCAGACTGCAATTCTTGCCTTACTAGCTATCTCCCAGGTGTAACATTCCCCATGATAACTGGAATGTTCATCACCTCCCCAGCCACCTTCTGGATGCCCCTTTCCAGGGATTTCCTGGAACTTGATAAATATTCATGCTGATCTTTTCACTCTCAGCCCCGGTTCACACTGGTGCGATGCAGGAAACCCAGTGAATCAGTGCCAGTTCTCGCATTGCACCAGAATTGCACAGTGGTTCACACTGAGATCTGCGAATCGCTGGGGGTGTCAATGTAAAGGTAATGACACCCCAGCTCGGTTCGCAGATCACAGTGCGAACTGTAAAATAATGCAGGAATCAGATCGCATGGGTGTGAACACCCATGCGATCCGATTCCAGTGCAGACCAAATAAAGGGTCCTGCACCATTTTGGTGTGAATGCGATGAGATTTCAGCCATACATTTTGTATGGCTGAAATCGCATAGCACAGACATAGCATGTGATCTGCACAGCAATGCGGTGCGAATCACATGCGTTGTCTGGCATCGCACTGGTGTGAACTGGCACTCCAGGCCTTATATTCTGGAAGCTTTTTCCAGAAGCATTTTCCAGATGGGAGAAATCAAACAAACACTTAGACTGGAAACGTTGACCAAGATAAAACAATCAATTTCTGCTCCCACTGATTACAGTGCAGCCAAAAACGAAATCTAGCCTAGCAGCCTAACTAGAGAAGCACGCTACACATATTTTTTAGGATAATTATTTAATCCACCAATTATGATGGTATTCATCGATCATATGACTCTTTAGATCAAAAAGATCTTTACATAAATATTCACATATTCATAGCCGGGGTTGACGCTGTCTGATACAACACATGACGTTCCTTAGTGAGCCATCGGGGGAAAGGAAAAATAGGGGGAATCACCTCTTAGTAAGCTACCTCTTCCTGCTGTCTACTCGACAGATGTACCAACGCTGATGTCCCTCGAATTGTAGGGTGTTGAGATACCTCTTTAGGTTGGAGAGGACGCCATACTTAGAGCTTACCCCAGCGCACATATACTACACATATACTACCAGTGTATGTTGTCCAGTATTGAGAGAAAAAAATCCTCTACAGACCAGTCAACAGCCCCTAGGCAACTTTTGAGCAGCCAATACGTTATATTCAGGATTTCTAAGGCAAATTTATTTACTTTTAAAGTCATTACCCGGTGCTTTTGGTGTAAATCACCAGTTTATATATATTGTTTTTGCCTATTAGAACACATCTGTTTACTCCTGATATACTGCTTTATACATGTTTTTTCATTTTTTGTCCATGTGTTGTTTTATTTTTGTTATGTTTTTAATCTAAAGAATAAATTTATACATTTTTATATATGATGTTTATTCATCTTTAATTACAGTACCGTAAAAATCCCATCAGCCCTCATTCCTTTTTCTCCACCTTCTCCCTTTTCTCCCCCTTTTTTCCTCAGCCCCCCTCTCCTACCCACCCTGTTTTTTCTACCTTTATTCCTCTATTGTGTTTTCTTCCTGTCTCCTTCCCTTTTTTCCTCTTTTTCTCCTCTTTCTCTCCCCCCTTTGCTTCCCCCTCTTTTTCTTCCCTTCCCTTTTTTTGCCCTTCTTCTTCTCCCTCCCTTCTTTTTTTTTCTCTCTTTGTTTTCTCTTTTTCTTTCTCTCTTTATTTTTCCCTTCCCCTCTTCATCATTTGAAAGCACGGCTTTGGTGCTGGACCCTTCACCCGGATCCTGCACAGACCTGTCCTTTCTTGAATAAATATTCACATGAAAAGAGTGCTAAATGAGCAATCATTTTAACAAGCACAATATCATAGAAGATAACGAAGTGGTGGAGTTAATTCACTGCTTAGTAATTATCCCTAGCATGTTTTGTCTAATTTCTATTATTTTTAACATCAGAAAAATACTCACCGTTGTGTGACAACACAGCGATCTTAATTCTTCCTCCTTTCAATTCTTGCAGCAAATGCATGATGTTCTCTAAGTCATAAGGGATTGTATCTGGTTCTGCTGAATTCTGGTATTGACGTAAAGAATTTTGAAACTTGCATTCCAGTTCATAAATCTTATAGTCAATTTCTGCAAAACAATGTATATTGAACCGTTACATATTTATATGGTTTATAAAGTTGAAACGTGTGTGTGTATAATTGTGTGATTTTTTTTTTCACTAATGGTACCCATAGCCCTGTATGTTGTGCTTGCTGAGGAAGACACTTAAAAGATTTTTTTTTTTCCATAAAGATTTATTGAATAAAAACAAAAAGTTATACAAGCATAAAAAATTCATACAATGGCTATTAGTACATTTTTAAGGAAAGCAAACGTATAGTAAAGAGAAAGCAGTCAAATGACATGTGTTATCAAGAGAGCAGTGTTTAACAATATAGATAGATCCACATAGATCGTCATCTTCATATCAACAAAGAGGGTAGCAGAACACATTGATTGTGGATGATCAGGGCCCGTTTTTGTAAGTTTGTGTAAACTTGTATGTTGATAAAATGTTTGTGATAGGGGAATGGAAACAAAATTAAAAACCAAAGGGAGTTGATCCCCTCTATGTTAAAAACCTGAGGTCATTTTATTAGGGGGTATAAAGAAGGGGGGGGAGTAATGAAAGCAAGAGTAAAGGGCTAAATGATAGGGTTATATGTGTTGGAAATCTCCCCTCACATCCCTTGTTTAGGGAGGGGAGGTTCCAATTTTTTTGTGGTGGTTAAGAATAAAACACGTTACATGGGATGCACATAGGAGTAGTGTGGCATTTATCACAATTATGAATCAAGTTTTTTAAGAGGAAGGTCTAGTCAGAAGATCTGAATATTGTGTGGTAGTTTGGAAATGTATCCAGCCTGCCCAGATTTCATAAAATGTGGTTGGAACATCTTTCTCAATATGTATAAGTTCCTCCATTTCTGCAATTTTGTTTACTCTCTTTAAACAATCTGATCTAGAGGGTGTGCGATCAGACTTCCATAGAGAAGGAATACAGAGTTTGGCCGCATTGAGTAGATGGAAAGGAAGAGACTTTCGATATTGCGCTAGAGGAATATTGGAGTGTTGAAGTAAAAATTGTGCTGGATTAAAATCAATAGGATAGGTGGATATGGATAAGATGATCGGGTGTATTTGTACCCAAAATGGCTGTATGCGAGCACATTCCCACCATATGTGGAGCATTGTACCTTTTTCTAGGGAGCAGCGCCAACATATGTCTGATGATGAAGAGTTATAATGATGGGTAATATGGGGAGTCCTGTACCATCGGGTTGCAATTTTATATTTATTTTCTTGTGTCGTGACATTACTTGAACCTTTGTGAGTGATGGTAAAGATTTTTTCCCAATCCTGTTCTGTCAGTTGTACACCCAATTTATGTTCCCAAGAATTGCAGGCCCTGTTAGATTTGGGAGAGGATTTCTCGAAAAACAGGGTGTGAATGGTAGATATCACATGTCTTTGGGGTAATTTAGCTGTACACAGGGATTCAAAGCTAGATAGGGGATGAGAGATTTGATTATCTCGATTAATACTTTGTAACCAACGGTTCAGATGTTGATAAAACTCAGGTGGTAAAGATTTTGGAGCATATGTGACGAAACGTTTTTAGGGTTGGTCCCATTAATGGGTGCTCTTTTAATATTTTCGGTATATGTTTGGGTAGGATCCATGAAACGGATCTGAGTTCCAGAAGGCTAAAGGTTGATTCCAGGGTGATCCAATCTTTCAAGTCACCATGTACATTCCAATCCACAAGTCTATTGAGATGGCATGCCCAGTAATAGCGTTGTATATCTGGGACCCCAATCCCCCCTTTATGTTTGGGTTTAATTAGTTGATCATAACTAATTCTAGGCCTTTTTTGGTTCCACAAAAATTTAATGCAATGATCTTTTAGATTCTTGAAAAAAGCGTTTGGAATAGCAATTGGTATTGCTTGAAGGAGATATAAGATACGTGGGAAGACGTTCATTTTCAACAGGGCCGCTCTTCCAAACCAAGAGAAGAAACAACCATTCCATTTTTGGAGATCTTCAGAAATGGATTTTGAGATGGGAGGGAAGTTCGCATCAAATAGATCTGTCAGTTTAGTTGGGAGAGATATACCAAGATATTGGATTACGTGGGGTTCCCATTTGAAAGGAAAATTGGCCTGACTTTGGGATACCACTGATTGGGGAAGAGATATGTTCAAAGCCAGGGATTTCCTAAAATTAATTTTAAGAAAGGAAAGTTTATTAAAGAGTTCGAAATTTTTGAGTAGGTTAGGAATCGAAATCAGTGGTTGTTGGAGGAAGAGGAGGATATCATTTACAGTGATTCCTTTGATGTTTTTGTTTGGACCTAATACAATTCAGCATAGGTTCCAGAGTAAGTACGAATAGTATCGGGAAGAGGGGGCAACCCTGTCTTGTCCCGTTGCTTATAGAGAAGGCGTCTGACAGGTGGCCGCTAACTCTCACTCTTGCCGAGGGTGTATTGTATAGTGACATTATAAATTAGAGCATTCGTTGACTCAAACCCAGATGTTGCAATCCCAGGCCAACCTGTCAAACGCCTTCTCCGCGTCGAGTGACAGGAAAAACCCTGGAACCTTATTGGAGGTCAACCAGTAGTGAAGATTTATGGCTTTGATAGTATTGTCACGAGCCTCCCTGCCTGGGACAAAGCCTACTTGGTCTTTCGAGATTAGAGTAGTCAGAAATGGTTGGATACGATTCGCTAAAAATCTTGGCAAACATTTTATTATCAACATTCAAGAGGGAGATTGGTCTGTAATTTGAGACATCAGTGGAATCCTTCCCTTCCTTTGGGATCACAACAATATGAGCATCCAATAATCTATGTGGATGTGAGGGAGGGAATGAAAAGGGTGTTGAATGATTTTAAGAAAGGGGAACACAGGAATGGTAGGAAGGTTTTATAATAGAATGTTGTAAATCTATCCGGGCCCGGACTCTTCCCTGTTTTAAGTTGTTTCACCGCTTGTTGCAATTCGAGTTCAGTCAATGGGCTTTCAAGTTTCAAGTTGTGTCGTATGGGAAAGTTGTTTAAGACAGTGTTGGTCAAGGAAGGAGCGAATAAGTTGTGTACGCTTGGGGCTTGTATTAGAAGGTTTAATGTCAGGATGTAGATTGTAAAGATCTGAATAGTATTTTTGGAATTGAGCAGCTATGTCTTGGGTTTTAACATGAGCCTTACCCCTGGAATCTTTTATACAGTGAATTGTGGAGTTGAGTCGTTTATTTTGAATGCATCTAGCTAAGAACCTCCCTCATTTGTTACTCTGCTCGTAAAAAAAGTTTATGAGATAACATCATCTTGCGCTTATATTTAATGTCTAAAAGGTTGCGTAAGGAAGTTCTCACTTCAGTGAGATATTTATAGGTTTGAGACACTCTGGTTTGTTTTTTTTTAAGGATTCCAGGGATTGAATTTTATTTATGAGGTTAGACATTTCTTGTTGTTGGGATTTGTTTCTATCTGCTTTCAGCTTCAAAAATAGGCCCCTAATTGTGCATTTATGAGCTTCCCATTGGGAAATTGCTGATGTGTCTGGGGTGTCATTGATTGCGAAGTATTCCTGTATATGGAGTTTAATGTGATTTATGTCATGTTCATTGGTCAGTAGGGAGGAGTCTAAACGCCAAATTTTTGTAGGTGTATCTAAATCAGGGAAGGAAAGGGATAAGGTAATTGGGTGGTCTGAAATAGTCATAGGTTCAATAGTCGTCATATGAATGTAGGGAAGGTCTCTTTGTGATAAGAAAATGTAATCAATCCTAGTATATAGGTTGTGTGGTGGTGAAAAATAGGTAAAATATTTCTCAGTTGGGTTTAAAGTACGCCAAGAGTCATGTAGTTGAAGAGATTGTAAGGACTTTCTAATTTGTGAGATTGCTCTATAAGGCAAGGAAGAGTAACCAGATGAGGTGTCCAATGTGGGATCTAGCGCTAGATTAAAATCTCCCCCAAGAATAGTGATTCCTTGTTGGAAAACCGTTAAAAGTTGTGAAACTTCCCTAAAGAAGCTCACTTGTGATTTATTGGGGCTATAGATATTAGCTAGGGTGAACATACGTCCTTTTATCTGACCTTTAAGGAATATATATCGACCCTCTGTATCAACTTGGGAATCTACATATTGCCAATGTGTGTTTTTTGACAGGAGGATAGAGACCCCTTTCGTTTTGGCCAAATTATTGGTTGCATGAAAAAAGGTGGGTAGAAATTATTCGATAGTTTGGGGATCATGTCAGAACGGAAATGTGTTTCCTGTAGAAATAATATATCAGCCTTAAGTTTGCATGCCAGAGATAGAGTGTGTGTACTTTTTTCCAGGACGTTAAGTCCTTTAATATTAAGGGATTTCAAGTATTTTGAGATTGTAAGTGGACTGCGAAAACATTCTTGTAGACATTACTGCAGTTAAGAAGATTACAGCAGACAAAAAATACGGACCTTACGAGAAAGGCCCTAAAAATAATAATAAAAAAAATAAAAAAAACCCTTTACTTTCAATGTATGAAGCTCTGTAGTTTAAGGTTAGAAAATAGTAATTAAATTTCAAAACCGGAGGAACAGGTGAAATTTCATCAAACTGTCATTGAATAATGTGTATCAGTATAGGTCAGCTCAGCGGTAGATCAGAGAAATCCCGCTGAGGTGAGAGGTCGAAGGACTGAGCAGTGAGAGAAAAAAAAAAAAAGAGTACTCCAATCCTTTTAAAGTCTACCTGGGTATAGTTTGTAGAGAACAATAGCTATAAAATGAAAGGTATGAGTGGAGGGGTTGTAAGCTAAACAGAACAGATCTCAGTATCTATGGTAACAGTAGTAATTCACCAAAAAGAAAACTTATTTCAACATATAATTTAATAGATTCATAAAACATTTGTAGAGACATAGATCCAATATATGTAAAGAACAAGCTACAGTTTTACCCTTTTTTTTTCTTTATTTTCCTTTTGTCCCTTTCTCCCCTTTTTCTCCCTATGTCCCCGCACATCCGTGAACATATATAACATTTTTATTTATTATTTTTTCTCCCTATCTGACTGAAGGGTTGATAGGTGAGGGATAGAGGGAATCCAATCTTCACAAGGAGATGAGATTTTTGGAAAGAAGATTCATGCCTTAACCTGGTTAAAACTAGATCATGAAAACAAACAATCTGAATGGATCGGCATGTGTTGTGAGATAAGGTATTAGGGTATTCTTGACAAAGCTACTAGTATCTTCTTGCATACTGTAGTGTGGGAACAAAAACGTGCAGAAAGGGAGGGCATATCAGTGAAATGCAACGTAATAATAACTGATAACAAATGCTGATACCTCCATCCCTCATCATCCCAGCATAATATCCTTGTTATCGAAATAACAAAATAAAGCTGGCCATACATGATACAACCTTCCTACAACTCTCTGTACAATTTTCTTGAAATTCACCTTCAACTATGTAGTACAAAGGCCTGCCTAATTGGATACAAGTTAAAGTGTTGTTTAGCTTTGACCTCCTATTATGTGGTTTGTGGTAAATCTAACAGAAAATTGAACATGTATGGCAAGCCTAAATGGTATCTAGCTTGTCTGTATTTTATACTGATGAATTGACTGGGCTTTCAGAAGCAAGCAATCATTAGGTGCAATGAAGGTATATTCAGGAGATCCTGTCCGCATACGCCCCCAACTCGCACCAACCACGCTTTTGGAGGAAAATGTTCCGCTTGCTGGACAGACCTGGCTCTGCGGTTGTGTGTGGGGACTTTAATATGACAGCAGACCCCTCCTTGGACATCTCCTCCTCACCTAAACGTCGCCCTCCTGCTCTCCAATCCCTGCTGCACGAGGTGGAGATGTTTGATGTTTGGAGATGCCATCACCCGGGGGAACGAGACTACTCTTTCCACTCCTCAAGATACAATATGTACTCTCGAATTGACATGATACTGGTTGACAAGCACCTGTTGCAAATGACTAGGAACTCTACCATTCACAACATTACTTGGTCAGACCACCCCCCTGTGTCCATATCGATACAGGAGGCTCGCTCTCCAGGCATGGCGTATCTTTGGAGAGCAAACACTCAGGTCCTGGACTCCCCTCAATACGCCTCTCACCTGGAGCGGCATCTTGTGGAATACTTCTCCCACAATGTGGGCTCAGTCTCTGACCCAACTGTAGTCTGGTGTGCCCATTAGGCCTTTATTCGTGGGATTTTTATCAAACTGTGTGCACGGCTCAAAAGGCAGAGGACGCGGCAGCTGGATCGACTCTTGGCTGAGATTCACAGGCTGGAACCTATCAATAAGGCCTCCCCGAACCCTACTTTGTCCCATAAATTGACCCAACTCAGATCTGACTTGCAAAATCTCTTAATAGCACAACAGGACAAATATTTTAGGGCCCTTAAGCTTTCCCACTATTCAGCGGGCAACAAGGCCGGGAGACTGCTGGCCAACAAGCTAGGCGGGTCAAGAACAGGATAGCTTTTCTCCTGGATCCTGTGACCAAGGCTAAAATTATAAACCCCCAGGATATAGCAGACACATTTGCTAGCTATTACGAATCTTTGTATAATTTAAAAGATGACCCGTCCACCCCCCAGCCGACCGACCAGTTTATCTCTGATTTCTTAGCTTCTATTGACCTACCTGCACTTGCCCCTTCCCAACTGAGAGTCTTGAATGCCCCAATAACACAAGCTGAGGTAGAACGGGCTATACATACGCTCCCCTCTGGCAAATCCCCTGGGCCCGATGGCCTACCTAATTTGTATTATAAGAGATTTGCACAAATTCTCAGCCCACATTTAGCCTCGATGTATGCGGCTGCTGTGTCCTCTGCCTCTCTACCTAGGGAAATCCTTCAGGCACATGTGGTTACGCTACCTAAGCCAGGGAAGGAGCCGGTGTCCCCTCCTAACTTTAGACCGATCTCTTTGTCAAATACTGATGCAAAGTTGTATGCCAAGGTTTTAGCCCTTATACTTCATCCTATATTGCCTGATCTTATCAATCCGGACCAATCCGGGTTTGTACGAGGGCGCCAGACCTCGGATGCGACCAGAAGGGTCATAGGACTGCTACTCTCGTTGGACGCGGAGAAGGCATTCGACCGAGTTCACTGGACATATATGACTGCGGTGCTGCAGCGGTTTGGTTTTCGGGGACCCATATTGAGCGCAATATTGGCGTTATATTCCAACCTGTCAGCGAAGGTTTACACCTCTAACATGTTATCAAAGGCATTTGATATAACTAACGGAACGAGGCAGGGCTGCCCACTATCCCCCTCTATCTTTAATCTGCTTATCGAACCATTGGCGGCAGCAGTTAGATCCTCTCCCCACATCAAAGGCCTTGTGACATCCTCGGGCTCCCACGTCATCAACCTATTTGCCAATGACGTCATTATCTTCATGACGGACCCTGAGGAGTCACTGACAGCCACACACTCGCTGTTGCAGCGGTTCAGCCTGGTCTCTTATTACAAGGTAAATTTTACTAAGTCCTTGATCCTTCCCCTGGGTCTTCCCCAGCCGCTCTCTTGCAAATTGCAGCAGATGTACCCCTACACCTGGAAAAGGGATTATATACCTTATCTGGGTATCCTGCTGACCCCTAAAGTGGACCAGCTAGCTGCAACCAATTACCCCCCTTTGCTCACCAAAATTTCACAGGAATGTCAGCGAATTGTGAAAACAGAACTCACATGGTCTGGCCGCCTTGCCTCGTTCAAGATGGTTCTCTTGCCCCAAATTCTCTACATTTTTCAGTCCTTAGTGGTCCCAGTTTCACGTGGTACTCTTGTTTCCCTGCAAAGGGCACTTAGGGGGTTGGTGTGGAGGGGGAAGAGACCTAGGAGCGCCCACTCCTTTCTTATCAAGCACTGGTCCGCGGGGGGGGGGGGGGGATGGGAATGACTGACATCGGGGACTATCTCCTTGCCTCTCATCTGGCCCAGCTGAAGCATTGGGTGGCTCCGGGGTCCCACACGGTATGGAGCGACATGGAGGCGGATGTTTGCGGACGGTGCTCTTGGCAGATATATGGCACCCTATGCCACTGGAGGGACTGCCTATCTCGGTCAGGGAGGGCGTTCGTGAAGCAGGAGCTCCCGGCCCCCCTGAAGGCGCGGGTTCCCGTGCCTCTGGGGGTGTTGGAGCTGGCTATACCCCACTCGTCCTTTAGAGTGTGGATAGGCAGGGGCATTAATACTGTCGACCATATGCTGTCAGGAGATATCCTTAAACCTTTCTAGGATCTGCAGACAGAATTTGCACTCCCGGCCCTCGGAACACTATAGGTACTTACAGGAGGCGCATCTCCTCCGCTCCTTGGCATCCCCACATATCCACCTGCCCTCGAGGGGTTGGCTGTTCCTGCTGGGTAATTTGCGCTCGGCTAAAGGAACGTCCCTATTCTACAATCTATTTCAAGCCAAAATGGATTTTAGCACAACTGCTCCCTTCACGAAATGGGAGGTGGATCTGGGGGAGTCATTCACAACTGAGCAGTGGAAAACAGCCTTCCGCTCCATTAGACAGACCTCCTCCTGCACCAACCACTGGGAACTATCCCAGAAGATCAATTTGCGCTGGTACCTTACACCCTACAGACTATCCAAGTTTGTACCTGATCACTCGCCTTTATGCTGGAGGGGATGTGGCGAGGTGGCCCATCTCATGCATGTCTTTTAAACTTGCAGACATCTTACTAGCTTCTGGAACACAATCTTTTCTATAATCTCGGATATTTCCGGGGTGCCGACCCACTCCTCTCCAGCACTGGCGATATTGAATATAGGGATCGAAAAGTTCTCCGCCGAAAGCAGCTCCATAGTTACCCATATCCTTTTGGCTGCTCGTGGCCTAGTGGCTAAGCAATGGAAATCTAATGTTGTGCCCAATGCATAGGAAGTTATTGGTATGGTTAAAACCAATTTCGCTTATGAGCACCTGCTCGCCCATAAGGCGGGCCGCGGTGTTGGGTTCGATAAAGCATGGTCCTCTTGGCTCAAGGGTAAAATCTAATACTGAATATTATGAAATTGATTTATTGACCAATCAGCTGACCAGTTGTTGTTATGTTGTTTAGTTGTTATACCTTTATTTCCCACTTGCCTACCACCCATTTTTTGGTAATACTGTATATGGCTATTGACGTGTTTCCCACTCCCACTAACATTATTGCAATGTTCCTCCCATTCCTCTCCTATTCCCCACACTCGGGGCTGTTCTCACCCTTCTTCCTCCTCCCTCCCCTTTTCTCACTCGTCCTTCCCCCATCCCCCCCCCTACCCCCCTCCTCCCACTCTTCCTCCCTCTTCCTCCCCTCCCCCTCACCCTCCTTCCCCCTCCCTCTCCCAGTCCCCCTCCCTCTCCCTCCCCTACCTCCTATCTCCCCCCTATTCCTCCCCCCCCTCACTTTCCCTCCTCTTCCCCTTTTCTCTCCTCCTCCCCTCATCCCCTCCCCCCCTGCCCCCCCCCTTCCTCTTCACCTCCCTACCCTCCTCCCTTCCTTCTTCCTCTTACCCTTCTCCCTCCCCCTCCCCTCTCCCCCTCCTCTTCCCCTTACCTTTCCCCTCCCTCCCTTCCTTTCCTCCCTGCTTCTCCCCCCTCCCCCTCCCCTCTTTACCTTCCACCCACTATCATTTCTTCCCACATTCCCTCCCACCCCTGATACACTCTCCCTTCCACTATCCTCCCCTCATAGCTCCCCCCCCCTCCCCTCTTGTTCCCCTCCTTCTTCTCCGTTCTCCCTCCTGAAGACCACTGTCATGTCAACTGACTTACTTCATGCTTGCAGTATCTCAGTTTATTGAATGTACCATCTTGTATAATAATGCAATTTGATGTCCATGTCCATGTGACACTGCACCTTTCTCATGCTGTATGTTATTATGTTTTGTATTACCTGAATACTCAATAAAAAACTTTAATGTAAAAAAAAAAAAAAAAAAAAAAAAAAGGTATATTCAGGAGGAACAAATAGTTACTAGGGGCAGAATTATTATGAGAAATGCTTACCGCAGTCTGTTACAATTGCAATCAGGTATATATCAGTAAGGATAAACACTTCAGGGGATAATTTTGATGTTGTTTCACAATTTCTTTCGGGGACTGGTATATTAAAGCCGGAGGTGCAGGGGACAGCGGAGAGATTTAAGTTTAAAAAAAACAAAAAAACCTTACACATAATAGATTCTAGCTGCAGAAGAAAGGGCAGCCTTTACCAATGTAATGCTTGTTATTGAGTATCTAGTAGCGAGGTCTCCGATTAACTGGAGGGGCCGTGGGGCTGTATGTTCTATGCAGATGGGGAGACAGGGAATGAGTAGACCTTGGTGAAGGAGATCTCCGTCTTCTTAGTTGATGGTCTTCACGCTCCGGGATAGTGTCCATTGAAATGGAGCGGTGCATGGTAGGTGAATTATGTGGGTTTTCCCAGTCAGGGAGTTCAAACATCGGGAGATTGAGAGAATCACAGAAGGACCGGAGATCAGCAGGTGTGCGCAAAGAGGCTGACCGACCTTGATGGGATGCAAATGGACAGAACGGAAATTTCCATCTGTATATGATGGTTCTGGAATGCAGCAGCTCCAATAGGGGTCTGAGGTCTCTCCTCTTTTGGAGAGTAATTGGTGAGAGATCTTGAAATATTTTTACTTCAAATCCTTGCAATGTAATTTATCTTCTGTCGCGGGCTCTTCTCAATATATCTTCCTTCATTTTAAAGCTAACAAAGCAACAGACCACATCTCTCGGAGGGTCAGTCTCCTTGCCCTTAGGTCCTGAGCGCTCTGTGAAGTCTCTCAAAATCAATAGCGGAGTCAGGGGGTCTTCTCAGAATATCATTAAATATATTGCTTGTGGTTTGTAAAAGCTGGCTTTGTTCAACACTTTCTGGTATACCTCTGACTCTTAAATTGTGTCTGCGGCCCCTGTTATCTAAATCCTCGAGGTGTCTCTGCATCTCTCTCATTTGAGTGGAGTGTGCTGATGCTGTTATTTTTGTGAGGAGAATGTCAGCCTTATGGCGGGAGGTAGTTTCTTCAAGTTCATCCATCCGAAGGCACATAGTTTGAATATTATGCTTTAAGTCAGCAATTGCTGCAGCCAGGGTATCCTTAATGTCAGAAGCCACTGCTCTTAAGACTCCTACACTGACAGGTTGGTCGTTCAGAGTCCCTGCTTCTGAAAAAGGAGTCAAGGCATAGTCTGAGGTACCAAGGGGGAGAGAGGGATGCGCATCGTGAGTTAATACTTGTGAGGCCACAGGTAGTTTTCTCTCTTGAGCTCTATTAAGCTCCGGAATAATTTGGTTATCCTGAGAATTAGAATGTCTGGGAGAGCGAGACCGAGAATGGGGACGGTTTCATGAAATTTTCTACATGTTTGAGAGTAGTTGTCCTCTGATATTCTAATAGCTAGACTTCAGCGGGAGAGAGCTGAGGTATTAAGCGGCCATCACTGTCCAGCGCCAAGCCACGCTCCTCTTAAAAGATTTTTTTAACATTGTCAACACTCTGAGCTAGTACTATTTCAAGGAGGAGGGAGTTTATTTATTTTATTTTTTTTGCTCCAATCAGTAATGAACCCTTTATCAATCTAAGGTTTAACCTATGTTCTTCTAACATCAAACTGTGGCTATGTGCCCTCTTCAGGGACCTTACAGTAAACAGGTTATCTCAATTACTTGAGTCACCTTTAACCACTTCCCGTCGCTGCACTGCCTTTTTACGTCGGCAGTGTGGCTTTCCCAGGCAAAATCACGTAAATAGGCGTCATCTGCCTGGGAGGCCACTAGGGGGCGAGTGCGCACCGCTGCCCCCGATCATCAGCAGGGGAGCCAGTGTGGGTGTCAGGCGGCTCCGATGGCCGTCTGACACCAGCGATCTCCCCCCACTGACAGAGAAGGACAGACGGCTGATGTAAACACAGCCGTCCGTCCTTCTCACTGACATGATCACAGAGAACATGCGATCCTGCTATATGGGATCGCATGTCTCTATGATCATTTCAAAAGCCCAACCCCCCCCCCCAACAGTTAGAATCACTCCCCTAGGCTTACATTTAACCCCTTGATCACCCACAGGGTTAACCCCTTCCGTGCCAGTGTCATTATTACAGTAACAGTGCATATTTTTAGCACTGATTACTGTAGTCACTGGTACCCCCAAAAGTGTCAAAAATGTCAGTTAGGGGTCTGATCTGTCTGCCACAATGTTGCAGTCCCGCTAAAAAAAAAAATCGCAGACCGCCGCCATTACTAGTAAAATAAAAAATAATAAAAATGACATAAATCTTTCCTGTAGATAGTAAACCAATCAAAATACACCTATTGCAATTTTTTTTTTTTTTTACCAAAAATATGTAGCAGAAAACAAATTGGCCTAAAATGTTAAAAATTTTTGATTTTTAAATTTTTTTGGGGGAATGTTATATAGCAGAATGTGAAAAATATTTTTTTTTTCAAAATTGTCGCTCTTTTTTTGTTTATAGCGCAAAAAATAAAAATCGCACAGGTGATCAAATACAACCAAAAGAAAGCTCTATTTGTGGGAACCAAAAGGATGTCAGATTAGTTTGGGTACAGCATTGCACAATTACGCAACTGTCCATTAAAGTAACGCAGTGCCGAATCGCAAAATAGGGCCTGGTCATTAAGCAGCAAAATCTTCCGGTCTTAAAGTGGTTAATACACTGCTCAAAAAAATAAAAAGGAGCACTTTTTAATCAGAGTATAGCATCAAGTCAATTAAACTCCTGGGATATTGATCTGGTCAGTTAGGTAGCAGAGGGGGTTGGTAATCAGTTTCAGCTGCTTTTATGTACATGAAATTAACAACAGGTGCACTAGATGGGCAACAATGAGACAACCTCCAAAACAGGAATGGTTTTACAGGTGAAGGCGACTGAAAATTTTTTCCCTACTCATCTTCTCAGACTGTTTTTCTTTAGTTTTGCATTTGGCTAGGGTCAGTGTCAATACTGGTAGCATGAGGCAATACCTGGACCCTATAGAGGTTGCACAGGCAGTCCAACTCCTCCAGGATGGAACATCAATACGTGCCATTGCCAGAAGGGTTGCTGTGTCTCCCAGTACAGTCTCAAGAGCATGGAGGAGATTCCGGGAGACAGTCAGTTACTCTAAGAGAGCTGGACAAAGCCGTAGAAGGTCTTTAACCCATCAGCAGCAGTATATCTGCTCCTTTGTGCAAGGAGAAACAGGATGAGCACTGCCAGAGCCCTCCAAAATGACCTCCAGCAGGCCACTGGTGTGAATGTCTCTGACCAAACAATCAAAAACAGACTTCATGAGAGTGGCCTGAAGGTCCAAAGTCCTATAGTGGGCCCTGTGCTCACTGCCTGGCAACGTGGAGCTCGATTGTCAATGCCATTGAACACCAGAATTGGCAGGTCTGCCACTGCCGCCCTGTGCTTTTCACAGATGACAGCAGATCCACCCTGAGCATTCGTGACAGACATGAAAGGGTCTGTGGAAGCTGTGGAGAACGTTATTCTGTCTGTATCATCAATCAGCATGACCGGTTTGGTGATGGATCAGTGATGGTCTGGAGACACATATCCATGGAGGGATGCACAGACCTCTACAGGCTAGACAATGGCACCCTGACTGCCATTAGGTATCGGGATGAAATCCTTGGACCCATTGTCAGACCCTACGCTGGTGCAGTGGGTCATGGATTCCTCCTGGTGCACGACAATGCCAGGCCTCATTTGGCAAGAGTATGCAGCCAGTTCCTGGAGGATGAAGGAATTGATATGATTGAATGGCTCCCACCCTCGCCTGACCAAAATCCAATAGAACACCTCTGGGACATTATGTTTCTGTCCATCTGACACCGCCAGGTTGCACCCCAGTCTGTTTAAGAGCTTAGTGATGCCTTGGTCCAGATCTGGGATGAAATACCCCAGGACACCATCCATCGTCTCATTAGGAGCATGGCCCGACGTTGTCAGGCATGCATACAAGCATGTAGGGGTCAAAAACTACTGAGTACCATTTTGATTTTCTGCAATGAAATTACAGCAAAATGGACTAGCCTGCTGCATAATTTTTTCACTTTGATTTTTGGGGTGTCTTTGAATTCAGCTCTCTCTAAGTTGATAATTTTCATTTCCATCAAACGATGTGGCATCCTTTTGTTCCTAACATATTACCCAGTCCATATCAGTATAGATATCCAGCATGATATTTTCCCCATTGAGATCTGATGTGTTTTCAAATTGTTCCTTTATTTTTTTTTTTAGCAGTGTATATTTGTACATGGTACTTTGTAATTGATACTCATAGCTAAGGTCAATCCCCTTATTAATTTTCTTGCCTTTCACTGAACTCTTTCTAATTCAACATCTTTCCTGAGAACTGGTGACCAAACCTGAACTGTAGTCAGGATGAACCATTTGGACATATTTGGTACCAGACACATAACCAAAGAAATGCAGCATGCTATTCACTTTAAGCTGGTTTTCCAGATCCTGCTGATATATAAACAGGACATATTTCAGCCCTTCATTATCAGTATCTGTATAAATTAAACGTTCAAGGAGTTCTATGCAGTACTTTTATACAATCACTTGATGCATGATAGATTTATGAGGGAAGGGTGGCATCTTGCTTAAGAGTGGTCAGCTGCAGTATAGTCTGTGCTGGCTTATCTAACTATAGGATGCCCACCTCTTTCCTGTTTTCCAGAACTTCCTCTCTATCTTCTTGTTAAATAGTTTTTTTTAAGATTATTTCAAATAGTAACAAACAGGGAAAGGAAATCATAATAATAACAGAGAAAAGCAAACTCATAAAACATTGATATTATGGCCAGTAGTACATAGGTGCAGTTATGCAATCTAACTTCGTGCCCATGAAGATAAGCCATTACAGCATTGAGCAATCCAAATATACGAATAGCATTAATACTTATAAGATGGGGTCGCTGATGGCTGTTCTCTAATAGGGCCACCCCCAACCCCCCTGAACACCCCAAATGGGTACACACTGTGTCCAGTTGGGGGGAGGGGGGTAGACCCTCCGACAGCTAAACATCTGTGGACCACCATATATTAGACTGACATGTACATAGTTCTACAAGATGTTATTTGTGACACTAACAGAGAATATATGAAAGGTAAAGTAAAGGGAATACTCTTTGGTGGTAAATCAAAGCAGACTAATTGGGCTTGAGACCAGAGGCGGCGGTAGGATGCTAGTAACTTCTCAAAATTACATTGTGTGTTTACCCGTGAAGTAAGTTCTGGAATTTTTGGTGACTCAGGTGATTTCCAGTGGTGAGTGATGGTCAATCTAGCAGCAAACAAGATGTGGAGTACTATAGTCTGGTACTTTGGAGGGATCAGATCTATTCCCAAGTTCAAAAGTGCCAAAGCCGGCCAGATAGAGAAGGTCATGCCCAGAAAAACTCCAAGCAAAACCTCCACTTCCTTCCAAAAGGGTTGAACAAAGGTGCAATCCCAAAGGATTTGATACAGTGTTCCTACCTTATTGCACCGTCTCCAACACAACGCACTGGATGAGGGATACATTTTAGACAGCCTATGAGGGGTTAAGTACCATCCATGGTATATTTTCAGAAATTGTTTCCAATGATCAATACATTTAGACAGTTTATAGTTGACCGTGATGGCCTTATGCCATTGTAAATCTGTAAAGGTCAATTGGAATTCAGATTCCCATTTAGTCCGACTTGGGCCCAATGAAGGTGCTTGAGTGTTCATATACAAGTTGTAAAAAAAAGATATGCCCCGTGTGCCAGATATAGCATGGTCCCTAAAGAAGTCCCATGCCGTAGCAGGGATGGATAACTGGAAGGCAAGTTTGTTAGTTTTGTGAAAATGGTGAATTTGTGCTGTTTTAAAGCAGTCTGCGGGGAGAGAGCTATCCTTAACACTCAGCCAATAGTTGTGGCCATTCTTTTTCCAATCTAACATCGAGAAGGATGGAATGATCTATTTGTAAGCCCCCAATGGAATATCTAAGTTACGCCTTTCAAGGGTCTGATGGCGAATGGACAGTAAGGATCACAAGGCAGTTAGTGTGGCCGTAATAGTAAGATGTTGGATGCGGTGGGTTGAGGAGGACAAGGATGAGGCAGCTAACAGTGCTCCTAGATCCTGGTGCACTAGTAGGGATCTCTCTATGAAAACCCAACATTTGTCAGGTGGTTCCTGTAGCCAATATTGCATTTGGTCAAGGAGTGAGGCGGTATGATAGAAGGTATGATAGAAGGGGATGTTGGGGAGCCCTGCCCCTCCATGGGTTCTCCGGCTCACCGGAGTTTTAAGGGCTATTCTCGGTATTTTGCCAGACCATATCAAGGTCCTAAGAAGGGTATTACATTTTGCAAAGAAACTAGATGGTAGTGATAGTGGGAGGGTTTGGAAAAAATATAGGATTTTGGGAAGAAGCTGCATCTTAACCACTTACCGCATACTGACGTACCCATACGTCGGCAGACTTTGCGGGGTTATACTGGGATGATGCCTCTAGCTAGAGGCATCATCCCGGTACCGTGGTTTAAAGCCGACGGTCGGCTTTCCGTCTGTAATGACCGATGCGGCTCGGGAGCCGCTCGATCGTTACCCGGGTGAGCGGGAGGGGACGTCCCCCCCCTCCCGCCGCCTTCCGTGGCTTTGCTCGGGGCTCCCGTCCCACCGGGAGCCCCGAGCACCCAGCCGGCACATCCGCCGGCTGGATGGAGTCCCGATGAATGCCGGAAATGGCATTGATCGGGTCTCCGATGACGTAACCCGGAGGCGGCGTCCATGACGTCACTTCCGGGTTACTGTGCTGCAAAAGGCGGCAAATTTAACCACTTTACCTCCGCTCACATGGAGGCTACTGCGGCACTTTGCCACGATCCCGTCCAGCGACGTAGACCTACGTCGCTGGACTCCTCCCCCTGTAGGCGGCGCTCGCGCGCCGCCGGAGGCGCGCTCCCGCTGTTTCGTTTGGGTACGACCGCGCAATTGTCAGTTAAAGTCGCACAGCGCCGAATCGCAAAAAATGGCCTGGACGGAAGACAGCAAAATCCTCCGGTGGTAAAGTGGTTAAAAAACGGCTGTATGCAAAAACGCCATTTTCGGCGTTTTGCATACATGGAAGTGTAGTGGAGGGGTCTAGGGTCTTTTAGACCCTCGATCCCTCCATAAAGTGTACCTGTCACTACATATTGGTGTCACAAGGGATGTTTACATTGCTTGTGACAGCAATAAAAGTGATCAGATTTTTTTTTTTTTAAAAAAAACCTGTAATAAAGTTAAAAAAAAAAGAAAAAATAAATAGGAAAAAAAAAATGTAGCCGCCCCTGTCACCGTTAGCTCGCTCAAAAAAAAAAACGTATACGCAAGTCGAGCCGCGAATGAAATCGCTGTTCAAACCACACATGTGAGGTATCGCTGCAATCGCCAGAGCGTGGGCAATAATTTAAAAAAATAGCTACACTCTAACTCTAAACTGGTAACCGTTAAATAAATTTAAAGCGTCGCCGATTGAGATCTCTATTGACCGTAGTTTGTCGCCATCCCACGGGGGGGGGGGGGGATTTTAAACCGTAACATGTTGGGTATCTATTTACTTGGCGTGACATCATCTTTCACAATATACAAAAAAAAAATGGGCTAACTTTACTGTTTAGTATTTTTTAAATGCAGTGAAATGTGATTTTTCAATTTTTTTTTCAAAAAAATTGCGTTTTAAAGACCGCTGCGCAAATACCGCGTGACAAAAAATTTTGCAATGACCGACATTTTATTCTCCAGAGTCTTTGCTAAAAAAATATATATAATGTTTGGGGGTTCTAAGTAGTTTTCTAGGAAAAAATACTGGTTTTAACTTGTAAACAAAAAGTGTCCGAAATAGGGCTGGGGCTTAAGTGGTTAAATGCAGCCATTTTACCTAGCCAGGATAATTGTGCTTTATTTATCTGCTTCATATCATGTTCTATGTTACGGAGTAGAGGTGGGAAATTAGCCTTATATAGTTCAGAGGTGGATGGTGTCAGCTGCAGTGGCGGAGCTAGACTTTTAAAACAGGGGTGGCAAAGGGGTGGCTAGGTATTAATTTGGGGGGTCAATATACAAAGTGTCATTTAGTGTCAGATTCGTCCACCGCAATGTCGCAGTCCCTCTAATAATCGCTGATCGCTGCCATTACTAGTAAAAACAATTAATAAAAAAAAAGTTCCATAGTTTGTAGATGTAATACATTTTTTTGCAAACCAATCAAAATACACTTAGGATTTTTTACAAAAAATATGTGGCAGAATACATATTAGCCTTACAGGTGGCGGTCAGAGCATGCGGACAGGATACAGGTAGCGATCAGAGCATGCGGACAGAATACAGGTGGCGATCAGAGCATGCAGACAGGATACAGGTGGTGATCAGAGCATGCAGACAGGATACAGGTGGCGATCAGAGGATACAGACAGGATACAGGTGGTGGTGGTCAGAGGATACAGACAGGATACAGGTGGTGGTGGTCAGAGGATACAGACAGGATACAGGTGGTGGTGGTCAGAGGATACAGACAGGATACAGGTGGTGGTGGTCAGAGGATACAGACAGGATACAGGTGGTGGTGGTCAGAGGATAGGGACAGGATACAGGTGGTGGTAGTCAGAGGATACAGACAGGATACAGGTGGTGGTGGTCAGAGGATACAGACAGGATACAGGTGGTGGTGGCCAGAGGATACAGACAGGATACAGGTGATGGTGGTCAGAGGATACAGACAGGATACAGGTGGTGGTGATCAGAGGATACAGACAGGATACAGGTGGCGATCAGAGGATACAGACAGGATACAGGTGGCGATCAGAAGATACAGACAGGATACAGGTGGCGATCAGAGGATACAGACAGGATACAGGTGGCGATCAGAGGATACAGACAGGATACAGGTGGTGGCGATCAGAGGATACAGACAGGATACAGGTGGTGTTGGTCAGAGGATACAGACATGATACAGGTGGTGGTGGTCAGAGGATACAGACAGGATACAGGTGGCGATCAGAGGATACAGACAGGATACAGGTGGTGGTGGTCAGAGGATACAGACAGGATACAGGTGGCGATCAGAGGATACAGACAGGATACAGGTGGCGATCAGAGGATACAGACAGGATACAGGTAGTGGTGGTCAGAGGATACAGACAGGAATCACATCTGTGATTCTGTACAATCTCACCACTGCCATTCTTGTATGATAACTGCTGCCTGTGCCTGCCAGTGGACATCACATCGATAGCAGCCAGCCAAGCAATGGATGCATGTTGCAGGCCAGGTGGTGAGACTCATTCTAAGTTAAAACTGGCATGCATGCTTACACTCCTGACTACACTCACTCACTTACCAGGGGGCTGCAGCCAGGGCAAGGTGTGCTCAGTGTCAGCTAGTGGCACTGGTCAGGGCTTTGTGTGTCCAATCCATTCTGAGTGGTCGGGTCTGCGCTGTCTGTCTTTCCCATCTGCCCGCCGCGGCTTGGCGCCTCCTGGCATTTGAATTTTTTAGGCCGGGCACCCGTGCAGCATGACATCATCAGTGGGCGGCGCGCACTGCTCATGACTCACCGGTCTTCCTGTCTTGTGGGATGGATCGGCTCTCGCCGCTCCCCTGTGATTACTCCGCTCCTCTTCCCTCCCTCTGCCTACCAGCTCTCCATCCGCCTCCCTCCGCAGCCCCCGTACGGCGATCCCCTGTGATCAGTGGTAGGATTCAAAAATTTTAGTAACCAGTTCCGACTTTCCCAGCAGAATGACCAGCGTGCCCCCTTTCAATGCACAGTGACCAGCGTGCCCCCTTTTAATGCAGAATGACCAGCGTGCCCCCTTTCAATGCACAGTGACCAGCGTGCCCCCTTTCAATGCACAGTGATCAGCATGCCCCACTTTCAATGCACAGTGACCAGCATGCCCCACTTATAATGCACAGTGACCAGCGTGCCCCCTTTCAATGCAGAGACACCAGCGTGCCCCCCTTTCAATGCACAGTGACCACAGCATTGCCCCCAACCATTGCAGAGTGCCACAGAATTGCCCCCAATGATTATTGCAGAGTGCCACAGCAATGCCCCCAATGATTATTGCAGAATGCCACAGCAATGCCCCCAATGATTATTGCAGAGTGCCACAGCAATGCCCCCAATGATTATTGCAGAGTGCCACAGTAATGCCCCAATTATTATTGCAGAGTGCCACAGTAATGCCCCCAATGATTATTGCAGAGTGCCACAGTAATGCCCCCAATGATTATTGCAGAGTGCCACAGCAATGCCCCCAATGATTATTGCAGAGTGCCACAGCAATGCCCCCAATGATTATTGCAGAGTGCCACAGTAATGCCCCCAATGATTATTGCAGAGTGCCACAGTAATGCCCCCAATGATTATTGCAGAGTGCCACAGTAATGCCCCCAATGATTATTGCAGAGTGCCACAGTAATGCCCCCAATTATTATTGCAGAGTGCCACAGCCTTGCCCCCAATTATTATTGCAGAGTGCCACAGCATTTGCCCGCAATCATTGCAGAGTGCCAGCGTCCCAGCGTCCCCCCCCCCCCGCGAGACCGGTTTACTTACCTCACGGACGGTCATCACAGCAGCTTCTCATCGGTCGGTCCGCGGCTCCCTGCGTCTTCTCAGTCCTCCCGCCGACGCCTCCTCGACCAATGGCACGGCGTTTGCCATTCGGCCAATCAGGAAGTGGGAGCACCCGCTTCCTGATTGGCCGGAGGAGGATCCATGTGACAATAGCGAATTTTCATTCGCTATTGTCACAGAATGGGCGGGCTCGGCCTCGGGACGCACTGCTCTGCTGCTCCCTGAACCTGGCCGCCAGCTTAGAGGGATCAGCCGGTTCTGCGAACCGGCTGATCCCACCACTGCCTGTGATTCCTCCGCTGCCAGCCATGCACCTGTCCAGGATCGGGGTGGCAACAGGGGTGGCAGGGACTTTTTCTGGGGTGGCAATTGCCACCCCAGCTAACCCTCTGGCTCCGCCACTGGTCAGCTGGATGCCTAGGTAGGAAATGGTGCTATGTTCCCATTGAAAGGGGAATTGAGCTTTCAAATGGGCCAAGTTATCTTGGGTTAAATAAAGTGGAAGTGCTTGGCCAAGGGTGAAATGCCGAATTTATACAAGACTCTGTCCAGGTACTGCCAATGGACCCCATCAAAAGCCTTTTCCGCGTCCAAACTAAGGAGTAGGGATGATCGAACTTTTGAAAAGTTCGGTTCGGCCAGAACATCCGAACTTCCCGAAAGTTCAGCCCGGATTTCAGAACCCCATTGAAATCAATGGGACCCGAACTTCGGTAATCAAAAAACACAATTTTTAAGCCCTAAAACCCAATAAATGCCCCTAAAAAGTCCCTAGGGTTCTGGGTCATGCCCCATTAACTATTAATCACACAAAAAAAAGTCCTTAAAAATTGTAATTTTTGATAAAAAAGCCAATTATTGAAAAAAAAAAAAAGAGAGATTTTTTTATTTTGACTTTGGATTTAGTATCTGGGGGGTCTAAAAAGTGTACATGTGAAGTTTCAGCTCTGTAGCATGTCCAGAACCATGGAAAAAAAAAGATAAATTTTCAGTAGAACAGGGATGTGGGACCCTCCTTTTACACCTATATGATCTTTTTTTTCTGGTTCTGGACATGCTACAGAGCTGAAACTTCACAGGTACACCTTTTAGACCCCCCAGACACAAAATCACACAAAAAAAAAGTTCTTAAAAATTTTCATTTTTGATAAAAAAAGCCAATTATTGAAAAATTAAAAAAAAAAAAAAGAGAGATTTTTTGATTTTTACTTTGGATTTCGTATCTGGGGGGTCTAAAAAGTGTACATGTGAAGTTTCAGCTCTGTAGCATGTCCAGAACCATAAAAAAAAGATAGTTTGTATTAGAACACTTTCAGCTCAGGGGGTTGGCTTCTCTTCTCGGTTTTCACACCTTGCCGGTTTAATAGCAGGCATTTTTTTGGGTTCTCAGTCAGGAAAAACATCTGAACTTGTGTATAGTGGTACTGTGCACAAGTTCTGATGTTTTGCCTGCCTCCAAAAACCCCCAAAAAATGCCAGCAAAAACACACCTGGGCATTTTTTTTTTGACGCTAGCGTTTTTTTTGGCATTTTTTGGGGTTCTTTTGAGGCAGGCAAAACATCTGAACTTGTGTATAGTGGTGTATATACACACATACATATATTTATATACACACCTAGACATATATAGGTGTGATAATAGCAGAAATATATGCTTGCGCTAATGAAATCATTTACAGTAATATATTTCTGCTACTATCACACCTATATATGGCTAGGTGTCTATATACATATAATTATGTGTGTATATATACCACTATACACAAGTTCAGATGTTTTGCCTGCCTCAAAAGAACCCAAAAAAATGCCAAAAAAACGCTAGCGTCAAAAAAAAAAAATGCCCAGGTGTGTTTTTGCTGGCATTTTTTGGGAGTTTTTGGAGGCAGGCAAAACATCAGAACTTGTGCACAGTACCACTATACACAAGTTCAGATGTTTTTCCTGACTTCAAAGAACCCAAAAAAATGCCTGCATTTAAACCGGCAAGGTGTGAAAACCGAGAAGAGAAGCCAACCCCCTGAGCTGAAAGTGTTCTAATACAAACAATCTTTTTTTTTATGGTTCTGGACATGCTACAGAGCTGAAACTTCACATGTACACTTTTTAGACCCCCCAGATCTGAAATCCAAAGGGGGTTGGCTTCTCTTCTCGGTTTTCACACCTTGCCGGTTTAATAGCAGGCATTTTTTTGGGTTCTTTGCAGTCAGGAAAAACATCTGAACTTGTGTATAGTGGTACTGTGCACAAATTCAGATGTTTTGCCTGCCTCCAAAAACCCCCAAAAAATGCCAGCAAAAACACACCTGGGCATTTTTTTTTTTGACGCTAGTGTTTTTTTTGGCATTTTTTGGGGTTCTTTTGAGGCAGGCAAAACATCTGAACTTGTGTATAGTGGTATATATACACACATAATTATATGTATATAGACACCTAGCCATATATAGGTGTGATAGTAGCAGAAATATATTACTGTAAATGATTTCATTAGCGCAAGCATATATTTCTGCTACTATCACACCTATATATGTCTAGGTGTGTATATAAATATATGTATGTGTGTATATACACCATTATACACAAGTTCAGATGTTTTGCCTGCCTCCAAAATCCCCCAAAAAATGCCAGCAAAAACACACCTGGGCATTTTTTTTTTTGACGCTAGCGTTTTTTTGGCATTTTTTTGGGTTCTTTTGAGGCAGGCAAAACATCTGAACTTGTGTATAGTGGTATATATACACACATAATTATATGTATATAGACACCTAACCATATATAGGTGTGATAGTAGCAGAAATATATTACTGTAAATGATTTCATTAGCGCAAGCATATATTTCTGCTACTATCACACCTATATATGTCTAGGGGTATATATACAGACATATATGTGTATATATACCCCCTATACACATGTTCAGATGTCATGTCTGACATCAAACATGTCCTCAAAAAAGCACTGGCAGTGGCAGCCCCTGCAGCATGAAAAATGCTTGGCTGGTGAGAAGCCATATTCCTGTCCCAAAGCAACTCAGAGAAATGATCATTTCTCTATAGCGGTCACCCTGCTATGGAAGGGTTTTGTCACCCTTCCATAGCAGTCACTGTCAGTTAACCCTACACTACACTACGGTCCCTTTACACTTAACACTTTCCCTACAGAAACTAAATTTTTGAAGCTAACTTAAGTGTAAAGGAGCACTCTAACTACACTAGATATCCCTTTCCTCACACTAAAAATAGCTAAATGACACTTTGTAACACATTAGAACAGAACAGCATTCCACTCTCTTCCATGTCCCGTACAAGAATGCTAGGAATTTGGCGGGGGCAATCTTATATCCTGGGGGGCGTATTCACTAATGATTGGTCTAGGGACCCCCTAGTCACTCCAATCACATTCCTAGCATTCTCCTGCCCCCTCAATTGGCTTTTGCTAATGGTTCTGGTCCTATCACGGGCTTTTAAAGCCCATTTCTGGAAGCCTTGCATTTCGGTCGGTTCTGGTTGCCGAATTCCGAACTTTTTGGGCAAAAAGTTCTAAATTCGGCCGAACTTCGAACACCCAATGTTCGGGCCGAACCGATGGTGGACCCGAAACATTCGATCATCCCTACTAAGGAGCACGGAAGGCAATTGATGGGTCCCAGCCTGGTAAATTAAATTAATCATCCTCCTAGTGCCGTCCGGTGCTTGTCTGCCTTTTAACAAAGCTGACCTGTTCAGGACTTATAAGAGTCGGGGGAAATTCCAAGAGCCTATTTGTGAGTACCTTTGCTTATATCTTCATATCAGAATTTAGTAAAGATATAGGCCGGTAGTGTTGAGGGAGAGTGGGGTCTTTCCCCAGTTTCGGTAGAGTAATAATAATAACTTCCATCATTTCCTTGGGAAATTGCTCGGTGGAGACTGCCTCATTAAAAAGATTAGACAAGTGAGGAGTGAGAATGTTAGAGAATGCTTTATAATATTCCGAGGACAGGCCGTCTGCGCCAGGCGCTTTATGGGATGGAAGATCTTTAATTACCTTGATGATTTCTTGAGGGAATATAGGTCTATTTACTAATTCTAGGGTCGATGCATCTATTGCGGGTAACCTCAATTTGTCCAAGAAAGTGTTAATTTTCCCCTGATGTACACCAGGGTCCTCACGTAAATTATACAATGAGGAATAGTAATCGCTAAAATTCTGTGCTATGTCATGTGGGCTAATAGCCAAGGTACCTTTGGCGTGATGAGCCAGTTGGGAGATCCGGGCTCTAGTGCGTTGTTGCTGCAACTGTCTGGCTAACCATTTCCTTGCTTTGTTTCTCTGTTAATAGGAGGATGCTTTTAATTTCAGGATATACCTATCATGGTTATCTAACAGGGCCAATCTAGGATCAGATCTAACCTAAGTCAGTACCAAGCAGTGCTTTGAGTGGCCCAAAAGAGGTGCCGGTACTCTATTATAGCCTATTCATTTTTTTATATCAGGGCCCCCACAGAGCGCCCCCCCACAGCAGAGTCCCCACAGAACGCCCCTCCACCCCACATCAGGGTCCCCACAGAGCACCCCCCTCCTCACATTAGGGTCCCCACAGAGCCCCCCCATCCCACATCAGGGTCCCCACAGAGCACCCCCAGTGTATGCTGGGGCCTCGCTCTCCTCCTCCTCAGATGACATCACTGGTTGCTAGACGCCGGGCGGCGATAGAAACCAGTGCACCTCAGTACAGCAGCATGGCAGCTCTGCCGCCTCTGCTGGCCTGGGCTGGGACTCCGGAGCAGGGGGACTCACTGGGGGTGACTGGTCTGGCTCTGGAGTGGGAAATGAGCGTACCGGTACGCTAAGGCGCACGGAGAGGTGGCGGTATGCTCAAGAGCCATATTTGGAAGTGGCGGTACTGAGTACCGGTGCATACAGGCCCACTTAAAGCACTGGTACCAAGTCCTGTAAATTAATTTTATGCAAATTCTCCAGCCAAGCAATCTCCGCCAAAAGAGACAATATATATTGTGTTTTTTTACGTTTAACTCTGTATTTACGTTTAACTCTGGCATTCATCTGTATTAGCAATCCCCGAACGAATGCCTTTTGAGCACACCATAGAGTAAATATATCGACCGAACCCCCTGCATTGAAGAAAAAGAACTCCTGAAGGCAGACCTTCAATTCCTCAGTGCAAGCCGGATCAGCCAGCAAAAAGGTATTATTCCTCCATAAAGAGGTATTGAACCTGGGATAACCATCCGCGATCTTAAAAGAGATCAGCGCATGGTCAGTCCAGGAAATGTTATCAATTGTTGCATCAGATACATTCAACAACAGCTTACGATCAACCAGGAAATAGTCAATTCTGCTATAAGAGGAATGCGGATTAGAGAAAAAAGTGAAATCCCGTCCAGTGGAATTCAAACACCGCCAGGGAAGTCTTCTTGAAAAACATAGGGAGCCAGATCCAACTTTTTCTTGCGAGTTCTAGCTGTGGAATCTATAGATGGGTCCATGGTGATATTAAAGTCTCCACAAAGAAGAACATACCCCCTCTGGACTTATCTCACCTTCATCACTTTCCAAACAAACTTTTGTTGATGGGTATTAGGAGCATATAGTGTGACCAGGGTATAGGTAATGTTATTGAGGGTTGCCACAACAATCAGGAACTGGCCGTTGACATCCGTAACTAGGTCCAGTAAGTGAAAGGACAGAGTGTCCCTGAATGCCATCAGGACACCCCTTTGTTTTTTAGAAAAGTTTGCCTGAAAAATATGTGGAAAGGATCTGTGAGAGCATTTAGGTGGATTCAATGCTGTGAAGTGCATCTCTTGTAGGCATAGAATATCTGCTCATTTGTTGACAGCATCTTTCCAAAGAGATCTCCTTTTGTGTGGGCTATTTAGCCCCTTTGTATTAAGAGATACTAGTTTCAGTCACATGGCAACACAATAGAATAAGTATACAAAGGGAGTGCCACAAAGTCACGTCAGGTGATAAAGAAGTGCACGGTGCACCAACAAAAGGTTTGCTGATGAAATAAAAATAAAAAGAATAATAAGACAACAAAAAAGGGGAAAATTTGAATGTACAGGCAGCCGCCCTGGCAACAGAGGGCCTCCAGCGGCCCATTGAACACGTGAATCCTATACTCATCCCTGAGGGGTTAAGATCAATAGTCCAGCCGGACGGGATCTATCAATTTAGGAGGGGAAAAGCAACTCAAGGGAGTATGGTCAGGTAGGGGCCCAGAGAGCTCGGTGTAATAATTCCAGGGAGGAGGAACCACAGCATGGTGTGGTAGGAGGGTCAGCGACCCGAATTGTCCGCTTGAGAGGGTTGAGTCTGCCATGTCTTCATCATCCTCTGGGAGGAGTAGTCCCCATTTTGTCATTAAGAGGAGGCCATCATCCAGGTCAGAAATCCTAAAGGTCCTGTTGTTCCTTTCAATTTCAAGTTTAGTAGGGAACTTCCACCTGTACTTGATGTTATTGTTGCGCAGGATTTTTGTGATCGTGTTAAGATTTTTCCTGTCAGCTACAGTGGCTTGGGAAAGATCTGTGTAGAGTGAGATACCTGCATATGGTTCAGGCAGGGAGGAACGTTGTCTTGCATATTGCATCAAGCGATCTTTCACATGCAAGAAATGTATTTTTGCAATGACGTCTCTAGGTACTCTCTCAGGCAAAAAGGACGGCTCAGGGAGCCTATAAGCTCTGTCAAATGTCAAATCCTGACCTTGCACATTAGGGAGGAAGCAATCATCTTTTGTAGATAGGAGCGGAGTTCCGCCACACAAACCGACTCAGCAATGCCGTGAAACTTAATATTGTTGCGGCGGGAGCGGTCCTCCAAGTCCGCCATTTTTATTTTCATGGTGCGCATTTCATCCAACAGAGCATCATGAGCATCTACTAATTCATTGCGAGCCTGAGCAAATCACTCATATTAAATTCCACTTGATCAACCCTATTACCTAGAGCTTCCATTTCAACTTTAGTTTGTTTTATAAAGTGTAATAAGCATATTATTCTTTGTGGAATCAATTATGGGCTGGCCAGCAGTGGGAAAAGCGTCCAGTTGTTCCCCAAAGAGATTTGTGTCAGGTGGAGTAATTATAGAGGAGGGAGAGGTACTCACTTGAGTAGTTGTAATGTCCAGCTTCCTCTTCTGTTTCACCGGGCTCTGGAAAATCACCATGCCAGGGTGACCATTCCCCTCTTGTGTATATTCCTGCCTTAAGGAGTCTGTCTCATGAGGCACAGCAGCAGCTGCTGTGTGTCTGTGTGGCAGCGCTGTGGGGCTGGTGCCATTTTGACTCCTCTGAGGCCCCGATATACTGAAAAAATGTATAAGTTTGCGGGGTCCTTCCCGCGACTTGCGTTTCCCCATGTGAAAAGTAAAGTTGTGGGGTAATAGTAGAGGTGTCTAGGGATGAATTTGCCACCTTCACCATCGCTGTGAGCCGCCTAAACGATCCCGCTCATCCGGAGCTCAGAATTAAGCGTCCATCACCTCAGGATGCCGACCACGCCCCCTCCTTCCTCTCCATCTTCTGCTGATGGTTCACCTCTGTTTTGTTGCAGTGTGTGCTACATATGCTGTTACTGACTCTACTACCTCCTCCAGATTCACTTTTAGGGGGGCAGCTCATTTTCTGTTGTAAGCTTTGTTAGATTTTGCCGTCCCTCATTTTTACTATACTTCCTGTGTGTTTGCTCCCCACTCCAGTTTTAATGCTCAGGTTTTGGTTACCCTTGGCAAAGATTTCTAGTTCCACTCCCAATAAAAATTTTGTCTCCTTCTTTGGCATCATTCATATCTGGCTGGTTTTAATCGCTGTTAATTTCTGGTCTGCCCACCTGATGCGTATCGCCCAATTAGCTTTCTCAAGATACGGGATACATGTCCGTTGAGTGGTGACGTCATTACTTAGGGTGAAGCTAGGATGCAATCTTGCTGAGGTTTGTTTGTATGGTGGAAAAACCCTTTTACCCTTTCTGTCATGTGAGTATATTTCCACAGGGTTTTTAATAAAACAGTGTTTTGTTGTCTAAACCAGTGTTTCTCAACTTCGGTCTTCAGGACACACTAACAGGCCAGATTTTAGGTATTACCTTGGGGAGATGCAGACTAGAATACTGCAATCACTGAGCAGCAAATGATATCATCTGTGATGTATTTCGGTTTTCTTGCAAACCTGGCCTGTTAGTGGGTCCTGGTTTGTTTTCTAAACCAGTGTTTCTCAACTCCGGTCCTCGGGACACACTAACAGGCCAGATTTTAGGTATTACCTTGGGGAGATGCAGACTAGAATACTGCAATCACTGAGCAGCAAATGATATCACCTGTGATGTATTTTGGTTTTCTTGCAAACCTGGCCTGTTAGTGGGTCCTGAGGACCAAAGTTGAGAAACACTGGTCTAGACTATCTTGCAGCTTCTTTTTTTATGACATCTATATTGGAGAGACTGATGACCAGTATGAAGAATGGCCCTGGATGCAAACTGTGATACATCTTTATATTAACCACTAAGCTCCAGAAGGTTTACCCCCCTTCATGACCAGGTAATTTTTTGTGGTACAGCACTGCGATACTTTAACTAAAAATTGCGCGGTCGTGCGACACAAATAAAATTGTTGTCCTTTTTTCCCCACAAATAGCGCTTTCTTTTGGTGGTATTTGATCACCTCTGTGGTTTTTATTTTTTGTGCTAAAAAGAAAAAAAAAAAAACGACAATTTTGAAATAAAAAACAATATTTTTAACTTTCTACTAAAAAACACATCCAATAAAAAATGTAAAAAATCTAATTTCGTAATCAATTTGGGCCAATATGTATTCTGCTACATGTTTTTGGTAAAAAAGAAAATTCCAATAAGCATATATTGATGGTTTTCGCAAATGTTAGAGCATCTAGAAATTATGGGATATTTTTATGAAATGTTATCTATTTTTTTACTAGTAATGGCGTTGATCAGTAACTTATAGCAGGATTGCGGTGGACAAATCAGACACTAAGTGACACTTTTGGGGACCAGTGACACTAACAGAGTGATCAGTGCCGAAAAATATGCACTGCCACTGTACTAATGACACTGTCAGGGAAGGGGCTAACATCAGGGGTGATTAAAGGGTTAAGTGTGTCCCTAGGAAGTGCTTTCTAACTGTGTGGGGGTGCTTGTACTGTGGGAAGACAGAGATCTGTGTTCCTGCTTAGCAGATACACAGGATCTCTGTCTTCCCTTGTGACGTTCTGCCTCTCTCTCTCTCTCTCTGCCTCTCTCTCTTGATTGTGTTTAATCATAGTGGGAGTAGGTCGCCGGCGGCGCGCATGCGCTGCCCTGGAAGCACAAGATGACATACAGGTACGTGATTTCGCACAGAAGAGCCACTGCCCTGCAGAATATGTACGTGGGTCGGTCAGCGAGTGGTTAATAAGCAAGTTTGACCTCCTGTTGTTAGTGGGGTGCATCAAACCAGGTGAGAGGACACCCAGGGAGGAGTTTTAGTGGTGAGCACATCGGTGCTACTTTTATTGGTGGATGAAGTGTGAATTCCTTATGCACATGGAAGAAATTTGTTGTACTTTTTGAAGAGTGTTGTCACATAAAGATTGGATGGTGAATGGGACTTTTATTTTTGTTTTGGACAATGTGCACATCTTTTCTTTGGGATATATATTCCAAGAACTATGTCTGCCATATTATACTAATGTTTATATGTTTTCTGATGTTTTTTTTACATTGCACATTTTTTGCACAGATTAAATTTTTAAGATACAAATTGATTTTGTTTAAATTGTAGAATTTAGGGAGAGGGTTTAATTATAGAGCGCTTCACTTATCATTCTAGGTATACGCATTCTATTAGTATGGTGATTGTACTTTGTGTGGTAGCTGTTCTGAAAAATTGTTTTTCTTTTTGCACTATGCATAGGGTTTTTTTTATCTTAAATATATATATAGTGAGATACAATAGATGTACTGCAAATGCATGATGGATGGAGACACGTTACAACTCCCAACTGGTAGACTTGAAATTTTGTAAAGCCCCGTACACACGTACTGATCGTCGGCCGAACGATCGGCCGTCTTTTGTCCAGGGCTGTCGTGTCTGTTGAAAACTGCAAAAGACTGCACACGAATTTTGTCGGCCAACAACAGCCGACTGCAGAAGTGATGTCATGTGATGGTTAACTTTCCTTGTCTTTTTTCTTTTCTGAGCATGCCCAGTCTTGCTAATCTGCTGTCTGTCGGCCGAAATCTGTACTGACTGGCGAACAATCGGCCGTTCTGGCGTTGGCCAACAAAAATTTTAATACCTGCACGACAGATTCTGTTCGGCCGAAAATACGCTGTCGGCTGTCGGAAGCATCATACTAACAAGCCTACAATCGGCCGATCGGTCGTCTGCCGAATATTTTTACGGCCGACAATCGGTATGAGTGTACGGGGCTTTACTCTGTAAGTTGTGACACACGGTGGTTTATATTTGTTTTGAACTCTGGATGTAACTGCTTCTATGTAGGTATAAACATTTTCCTGAAAAATTGTATATATAAAAAAAAAAAAATAAGAACTTGTTAGCCTCATCTACACAGCTAATTCTGTAGTGAAATTAAAACTTAATTACCTGTAATTACTGGCTGGGAAAGAGTTGACTGTTCCATTACTTGATCAACTAAAATGTATTTTATGTTGAGATCTTCAAGTTTTGGCTTCACAAAATCCTTATACTTGGTTAAAGTGTCTTTATCCCACAGTTCTGTAGATAATTTATACTCAATGAAAATATTGCCATCCGTTGTGCTATTTTTTCTTTGTCCTGGGCACCATGTAATGCTAATAAGCTGGAGGTCTACTGCTGTTCCTGCATCAGATAATATTTTCTTCAGTGACTCTTGCTTAAGCCTGTAGAAGACACGTACTGATTCTTCAGCCCTAATAAAGGGGCAAATAACATTTTGTGGTGTGCGTTTAAAGGAGTCACACAACCGAATGCAAATGCAATTCAAAGTTTCTTTTTTTCTTTTTTTAGACAAAGAAGCCATTTTTTTACTTCCTGAAAGCACAAATGATCAGTATATCTAAATAATATAAATCACCAGTGCAGGTATGTGCTGGACCTAGAAGAAAGAAAAAACAGATTATAAGAAAACATTAAATAGAAAGAGAAAGATAACTGCTCCAAAATGTAAACTCATGGAATAGAAAAACAAAAAAAAATATGAATAAATCAAAAATATAATCAGAATTACCAAACCAGAACAAGGGAACTAGAAGAAAAAAAAAAACCTAATGCTAACCTGTCATCTAGAGGCAGAAAGTAAGGCTGCTTTGACACGGCTTCGTTGCAAAAACCCTGTTGCCTGCACTTGTGAAAAATGAAAATGTTACATAAAAAAGGCACCAAAAATGCAAATGCAAATATATATATTTTTTTACTTGTTTTCCATTAATTTCTATGGGGAGCTGCCTTTATGGTGTGGTTTTGAAAAATGTACCAAAGATGCAGCAAGCAGGACTTTTCAAAATGCACTGTACCCAGGGCCATCTTTAAGGCAGGGCAAAAGGGGCAGCTGCCCTGGGCCCCATCATTGTTGTGGGGCCCAAAGCAGCTGCCTCATACTTGCCAACTATCCCTGTTTAAAGTCTCTTAAAGTTTTAGTCCCATAGCTGCCCAGCTCTGCCCTATTGCCATGTACAGATGACTCACCTGCAGACCCTGTGTTTACCTGTAAATAACCTGCAATGGTATTTAAATTGTGTGGCATTAATATGTAAATAGTCATGGACCAGCTGAATTGATATGTAAATAGAGGCAGCATTCATATGTATATCATGACACCCTGAGGTCATATGCACCTTCACTTCTGTTGAATGCTGCCCACTAGGGAGGTAAAGGGGCATGCTTGAAAGTCCTGTCTACAACTGAGGTCATTAAGCCTACCATCAGCCTGTTCTGCAAAGGTAAGCAAGATGGAGGGGGGAACCTTTTTTCAAAATACCATGGTGGCACAGCACCCTGAATTTTGGTGGATGTGAATACGCACATCTCAACAGATGCGTGAGGGTGTCATTAACAATTAAGGCCACTGCTGTGTACCAGTCGAAGGGTACCACATTTTTGTGGTGTCAGAAAAGCGATTTTGCATGTTTTCCTGACACAAGAAATGTGAATGCAGTCTAAATGTCTCAGTTACATTGGTGGTCAGTGTAAATCTACTCATTACATTGGGGCTTAGTGAAAAATCCTTTCATTCACACTAGTGGCCAGTGTAAATGTCCCCCTTACTTTGGTTGTCAGTGTAACTTCTTCATTACATTGGTAATCAGTGTTAATTTCCCTTTACAGTGGTGGTGAGTGTAGAATTGCCCTTACATTGGTGGTCAGTGTAAATCCACCCTAACATTGGTGGTCGGTGTAGAAGGGTCACCTTACATTGGTGGTCAGTACAAATCTCCTCAACAATGGTTGTCAGTGTAAACTCCCCCTTACATGGAGGTCATTGTATATTCCCACTGGTGGTTCGTAAAAATGCTCCTATTACATTGGTGTCAGTGTAAAAATCCCTCTTTATATTGGTGGGGGGTGTAAAATCACCCGTTGCATTGTGGTCAGTGCAATTTGCCCCTCACATTGGTGGTCAGTGTAGAATCTCCCCTCACATTGGTGGTCAGTGTAGAATCCCCCACTATATACTTGCCAAAGATTTCCTGCTTTGCTCTACATGATTCAGAATTTGCCACAGTGTACTGCCTCCTGACTAATCCCACTGCCACTGATCACCCCCCTTCCCCAGCAATGCCACTGATCCCAGGAGTCCTAGTATCCCTAGGAGTTTTCTATCTATTGATGGGTCCCCTCACCTCCCCAGTCCATGGTTTGCTGGCAAGCAACAAATCAGTGGGCAGTAATGATGTGCACTAACCTATTGCAACCAATTATTGATCTGTAAGGATGTGCAGTAACCTCTAGCAACCAATACGTGAGCAGTAATAATGTGCAGTAACTTCTAGACGGCCCTGACTGTACCCGCAACGCAATGGCGTGAAGAGTCCCATAGGATTTAGAAAAATGCATCAGTGTACAAGCAGCCACAAAAAATGGAGAATTGTATCATACTTACCGTAATTTTCCTTTCTTGGTGCCTATCCATGGCAGCATACCAATGATAGAGCACCGCCTCTACTCCGTCTTCAGGACTAGTGAATAGCATAAAAGAAAGACGCCCCCTATTCCCAGCATTCTCCTGTAATATAGAATACCGAGGGAGGGAGCGTATGCTGCCATGGATAGGCACCAGGAAAGGAAAATTACGGTAAGTATGATACAATTTTCCATTTTCCTGGTGCCTCCATGGCAGCATACCAATGATAAATAACAAGGGTGGGTAATGCCAAATAAGTGAATTTTTAATTGGAAAAGGACATCGCTGATTGAATCGTTCTTCTTCCAAACTCAACGGTTGTGAGTGACCCAGGGTCGATACGGTAGTGTCCGAAGAACGTGTGTTGAGAAGACCATGAGGCGGCCCTGCAAACCGTCTCCAAAGACACATTAGCCCTTGCCGCCCAAGAATCTGAAACTGCCCTGGTAGAATGACCCCTTACTTGAGAAGGATGATCCAAGCCCTTGATCTTGTAGGCCTTTTGGATTAACTTAATTATCCAGGATGACAGAGTCCTGCTGGTAGCTTCCTTGCCTCTGTTCTTTCCGTAGGGAACGATGAACAGCCTTTCTGAGGATCTGAAAGATTCTGTTGCTCCTAAGTATGTATGCTCTGGAGATGTCCAGGTTATGATGAGTGTTTGACTCTGGATCCAACAGAACTGGTAGTGCCCATGGTTCGATAAGATGGCTTGAGGGCTTGAGGGCACCTTGGGGACGAAGCCTCGTAATGGATGAAGCTCAACTCTATTAGGAAAAAAGGTAATATGCTCCTCGCCTATCCCTAAGGCATGCAGTTAGGAAATTCGCTTTCCAGAGGTGATGGCTACAAGAAATACTGTTTGTAGAGTCACATTCCATAAGGTTGCTTGCTCCACAGGGGCAAAGGGGGATCCAGATAGAACATCCAAAATTAGAGATAGATCCCACTGAGGAAAAGGGTGTCTAGTGGGGGGGGGGGGGCGAATTCTTCGTACCCCTTTAAAGAAAGTGACCACCAAAGGATCTACCGCTGCTGAGATCGCTGCGACGTGTACTTTCAGAGAACTTAGACCTAACCCCAAATCCAATCCTGATTGAAGAAAGGATAGCAAGTTGGAGGATGAGGGGCTGATCGGGTTGAAATCCTGTCCTGTCGCAAATGCCAGAAACTTACTCCAAATCCTGGAATAGATTGCATTTGTAGAGAGTTTTTTAGCCCTCAAGAGCGTGGAAATAACTCCGGGAGTACATCCTAAAGATTGAAACCTCCTCCTCACAGCCTCCAAACATGAAGATCCAGCTTCTGCGGGTCCGGGTGGCATAGACTCCTCTGAGAGAGCAGATCTGTAAAAGGAGGAATCTTGACAGGGGGTCCCACACTGAGCCGTACTGCCAGAGGAAACCAGTGTCTCTTTGGCCAGAATGGAAGAACTGCTAAGATCTGAACTGATTCTCTGAGGAGCCTCCTGAGAAGCTTCAAAATTAACGGACGTGGAGGAAAGGCATAAGCCATGGAAAAGTTCCAAGGGCACGTCAGGGCATCTACCGCCTCCGCCTGAGGGTGGGGGAGACGAGAGAAGAACCTGGGAAATCTTGAGTTCTCCGGGGTAACGAACATATCCAGCTGTGGGGGAAACCAGAGGTTGGAGATTTGAAGAAAAATGTGTGGGTGGAGACACCACTCGTTGTTGTCCAGAAAATTCCTGGAAAAGGAGTCTGCTATCGTGTTGAGCTTGCCTGGAAGGTAAACCTCTCTCAGATCTACCAGGTTCCTCTCCGCCCAGAGCATTATTGGTTCGACCTTCAACAGGAGGGATCTGCTGTGTGTTCCCCCCTGTTTCTGTAGGTAGGAAACCGCCGCTTTGTTGTCCATCCTGAGAAGAACTCTGTGTCCTTGGATAAGTGGTGTTAAGGATGTTAGGGCTAAGAAGGCCGCTCTCAACTCCAGCACATTGGATACCGTTCCCCTGGTTGAACAAGACCATCTTCCTTGGAGTATTGTATCTCCGCAATGAGCGCCCCAACCGTGTCCGCTTGTGTCTGATGTAACAATGGTCCAGGAGAACGAGCCTAGATAATGAGGCTTCTCGAAGTTCTTCTTCTTTGTCCACCAGCGTAAGCTCCTGCGCATTACTGAGGTTATTTTGATCCTCTGGCAAAGATGTTCCTTCTTCCACTGCGCTAGGAAGCCTGTTTGGAAGAAATGTAGATGCCAGTGGGCCCATGGCACCATGGGGATGCAGGATGACATCGTACCCACTAGGCTCAGGCACTGGGAGGCCGTCAGATGAGTACTCTCGATGACCTTGAACATTCTCTGGATGACAATGTCTCTCTTCTCGGGGGGTAAGGAAATAGTCCCCTGCCGAGTATTGAATAAAGCCCCCTAGATAAACCATCTGTTGTGTTGGTGATAGATGACTCTTTTTCAGGTTTACCAGCCATCCGAAATCTTCCAGGAACTTAAGAAGAATCTCCTTGTGGGACATGAGCTGTACTGGATTGTCTGCAAGGGGAAGGATGTCGTCCAAATAATGGAACACTCTTAGCGAGAACGGCTATCAGGACCTTGGTAAATACCCGAGGTGAAGTGCAGAGGCCGAACGGAAGGGCCTTGAATTGTAGATGTATTCCCCCTACTGTAAACCTCAGGAACTTCTGGAAGGATGGGAGGATGGGGATATGTAGATAGGCATCCTGGAGGTCGAGTGATTTCATCCAGTCTCCTGGCTGGATTACCTGGATGATTGTATTTAATGATTCCATCTTGAAGCTTTCGAGTGTTATATAATGATTTAGCTTCTTGAGATCTATCACAGGTCTCCATCCTCCTGTCTTTTTCCTGACCAGAAAGAGCGGGGAATAAAAGCCTGTTCTTCTAAAAGTGTTCTGCCGATGGGACTGGAATGACTGCTCCATGGAGCTGAAGTTCTGTCAGAAATTGCAGTAGTGCAGAAGCTTTTTCCCTAGAAGCTGGAATCCTTGTTTTCTGAAAAACTTCAGGCGGTGAATGGGAGAACTCCCAATGATGCCCTAGCTTGATCGTTGATAAGACCAAGGGTCCTGGCAGAGGGCAGCCCAAACCGGATAGAAAAGCTGCAGTCTTGCTCCGACTGGGAGGGACTGCAGACTCCTGGTGTCAAAAAGACTTTGTGGAGTCTTGGGGAGCTGTAAAAGTCTTGTTTATGCGTGCCCCTAGAAAGGAGGCCTGCGTGCCCCTCCAGGGTCTTCTGTTCTCCCTTTGTTGTCTTGGTTGCCAGTAGTCCCTGTATCTTGATGGGTGAAATCTTGAGGAAACCACTCTAGATCTCTTGGGTTTCCTGTCCTGGGGGAGTAAAACGGACTTCCCCCCTGAGACTCTGGAGATAGCTTCGTCCAATCTTTTCCCAAAGAGAGCCTTTCCATCAAAGGGTATCCTACATCAATTTTGTTTGGATGATAGATCAGCCATCCAGGACTTTAACCAAAGGGCCCTTTTCACCATCACTGCGTGAAGCATTGACCTTGCTGAAGAGCAGATTGTATCGATTGTGGCTTCCCCGACAAAGTCTGCTGATATCTTGAGTTCTTCAAGAGCCTTGATGATGTCTTTTTGGGGAACATCCTGGCCTAAGGCTGTCTCCACATTATCTGTCCTGACTCTGATGGCGTTAGACACCGACGTGAGTGCAATGGCCGGCTTGCAGGCAGCGCCTGAAGCCAAGTAGCTTCTCTTTAGATCAAAATTGATCCGGCGGTCTAGAGGATCCATAAAGGAAATCGAATTCTCCATGGGAAGAGTCACATTCTTAGCAAGGCGTGCCACTGCTGCATCCACCACCGGCATAGAGTCTAAGGATTGTGCATCCGATTCGGCCAGCGGGTAAAGCTTATTAAGACGGCCCAGAGAGAACTTTTTATCGTTTTTTTTCCATTCTTCCTCTATGATCTCTCTGATCTCGCCCATTAGTGGGAAGAAAACCTGCTTCCTTTTAGGAAGGGGAAGTAAGTTTTGGATTTTGCCGGAGGATCCTCTGTGTCTTCCCAGGCAATGGCTGTTTTCACTGCCTGGATGAATGGTTGCACCAAGGCATAGCTGAAGCCTGATGGATCTGCCTCATCTGAGGACTCCTCTGAGAGTGAATCCGCGGGATCGTCTCTGGCCGGTGGGTCTGTGGACGGCCGAGAGGTGTTGAGGCCTGAAGGGCCTGGTGCATCAGGATCTGTGTCTTGTGCTAATGCCCTAGGAGGGGCTGTCTGCGCGGGAACAAGGGTTGTCAACTCTGCGAGGGAGTCCTTCATTGTTTGTTTGAGTAGATCTAACACTTGGTTATTTTCTGCTTCCCGGTTGGAGGCATACTCGCGGAAGCAGCCTCTGCAAACCAGCTTGCGTGGCAAGGGTATTGCTCCACAGGTCCAACACTTCTTGGGGGAGCGAGGAGGTGCAGAGGATGAGCGACGCTGCCTTGATCTTGATCTTTCTGAAGATCTGTGGCGGGATCTGCGATCCGGGCTGTCATCTCCACGTTGTCCTGAAGATCTTCCTGATCTTCTGGAATGAGTAGGGCTGAAACAAAGTACTTTTGTCAGTCAATTATGCACTCTTTTTGGTACCTAGACATACTCACGAGAAGGTGGTCCTATACCTATTGCGAGGATCTTTAGTCCACACGATGAGTGGCTCATTGCAGGGCGTTACGGGAGGACCGACTAAAAGAAAAAGTAGAATAGATGAAAAGGATGCCAAGAAGGCGAGAACAAAAAGGTGATTAGAGAAAGAGAGGGGAAGTGGGCGCAGGGGTCTTCAAGGAAGGGGACGGGGAAAACAGAAAAACGAAAAAGAAAACAATACCCCCGAAGGCCGCACAACACCACAGAGCGCCGAGAGGCGCACGTGAGGGCACTGCACGCTGGCGACGTGGGAGTCTGGATCGGGACAATGGAGCAAAACAGGTCGGCGACCAGGTACCTAAATGAAGTACATAAAGTACAAGGGGGTTATCTCTGTCAACCGATAGAAGAGGGGAGAGGAGGGGGAAAGGTAGGAAGGGGAGGATAAAAGAGGAAAAAGAAAATGAACTATTTACAAAAGAGGGACAGTAAGGGGAAAGGAAAAAAGGGGAAAAGAAACAAAAGAGCTTTAAAGGAAGTGGGTCCTCCTGCAAAACCCTGCAGGCAAAACATCATAAATCTGTTCCTCTGCAGGCAGAATGCATTCCTATGAGGAAACTCTGCGCCTTACCCCAAGATCCACAGAAGGGGTTCCCAGTCTTATCAGTGCTTTGAGCGACCCAAGAAGCAGGGACTGCGCACGGGAGAGGCTTAACCCGGCAGAAGCTGCCAGATGGTCAGCAGGTAAGGACATACTGCTACTCTTCACCAGTCAAGAAGGTATGAGGAAAAAAAGGAGAATGCTGGGAGTAGGGGGCGTCTTTCTTTTATGCTATTCACTAGTCCTGAAGACGGAGTAGAGGCGGAGCTCTATCATTGGTATGCTGCCATGGAGGCACCAGGAAATATGGTTTCATCACTGCAGGTACCACAGATACCAACCTTTCTACACATCAACTGACACTCCCATATTGAAGCATAAACATTCCCCTTCTTACATCTTATGAGGCAATGTTCTGATCAGGCTTCTCAATAGGTAAATGTAGTACTAAAATGTTAGGTGGGGTTACACCTACAATCCACAACTACAAAGTCAGGTGCTTTTAAAAGAAGTTCAATAGCCTTTTTAGGTACTCTGGGGAGTATAAAGCAAAACTTTGAAACAAATATTATCAAATGTTACTTGTTCATAAAAAAAATAATTCTTTAGAATTTTAAATACAATTACCATTAGTATTTTAAACTGCACTAATCCTGGCCTCCAGTAATCCTCTATCCAGCAGTACTTCACTTGAGAGAGGGAGGGTTTACATCTCCGAGCCAATGCTTTATATAGAGAAATTAGTCTAATATTATCAACATGCTTATAGTAGAGGAGAGTGTGCATGTGTGTGTGTGCGTGCGCATATATATATATATATATATATATATATATATATATATATATATATATATATATATATATATATTAGGTACAGCATCACATTTAGAACCTTTGAAGGAGTCAGTCCAGAGACATTAGTTCTATAAAACTGGTCAAATGTCATGCAGCCATAAAAAAAAAAAAGAATGGTTCAGGAAAGTACTGCATTACAGCCACTAGATGGAGCTGACAACTATAAACAAGTATTTATTTCCTATGATCATCAGCTCAATCTAGTTGCCATAATGCAGTCTTTTTCTGATTCACTCTATTCTGAATGAATGAATAACATAGTACCTGATGAGAAATTAGCCTAGTAGCATTTCATTTTGCCCCTATTTACCCAGAATGAATGTACATGCAGGTTCACAGGACGATTAGTTCTGCAATTTTTTATATAAATACAGAGCATTTGAAGGAGTCATTCCACTCAGCAGTGTATGTTTCAAAGATTCCTTTGCCCTTTATTGCTTAAATAAAGATTAAAGTTTTACTAAACCCAGGACCCAGAATTGACTATGTCCTGGCCCTATCTCACATCAGCACACAATGGGTTAACCTCCTCTGGAGCCCACAGGATCACCTCTTTCTAGCTAAATAAAAGATAGCCCCCCCCCCCACTGAAGTGTTCTTTTTTTCTTTTTTTTGGTCATGATCCAGGCCACCTGTGGATTGCAGTTGGTAAGTACTTTGGTGCAAGTATGTCCCCCCTTGCCGAACCTACCCCTCCATGCTCAGCCTCTCATGGAGTTGGAATACCCTGAATGTTGGATGGTAAACCCTCCTGAAACTAGGTGGTCTTTGTGCTGGGCCACGGGCAATGTTGCTTAACCACATCAATACAGTCCACTTTCACCCCCTTCCTGCCCAGGCCAATTTTCCGCTTTCAGTGCTGTCACACTTTGAATGACAATTGCGCGGTCATGCTACACCATACCCAAATTAAATTTTTATCATTTTTTTCACACAAATAGAGCTTCCTTTTGGTGGTATTTAATCACTGCTGGGTTTTTTGTTTTTTACTAAAAAAAATACAGAAAATTTTGGAAAGAAAAGAAAAGAAAGTTTTTCTTAATTTCTGTCAGTAAATTTTGTAAATAAGTAATTTTTCTCCTTCACTAATGGACGCTGATAGACTGATGAGGTGGTTCTTATGGGCACTGATGAGGTGGCACTGATGAGGAGGCACTAATATGCCGCACTGATGGGCACTGAGAGGCGGCACTGATGGGTACTGATGGGCACTGACAGACGGCACTGATGGGCAGCACAGATGAGCAGGCACTAAGCGGCACTGCTCTCCTGGCTTTGTGTTCAGTCTGAGAGTGGCGGTGAATGATGTCACAGGGGGCGGGAAGACTCGGCGGGGCAGGATAGTGAACGCCAGACACCAAGCAGCAACTGGTTTCTCTCCTCTCTCTACAGTCCTGGCAGTTTTCTCTTGTGAGGTAAACACTTGTTGCTGTTTGCTCCCCTGCTGTACTGCGTTCCTGGGGGGTAGACAGTCTAACTGTTTTTTGTCCCAGATTCTGTGTCTCCTGTCTGCTTCTGGAAGGGCTGCTTGGCCTCACCTGTTGCTGCTTCTGAAGTAAGTAGGTGAAAGCAGATGGGTATAAAAGGGACAGGGTACCTGTTTTTTTTTTTTTCTTGGTGAGAGAATTATCACCAAGCCATCGGCTCACGTGTTTAAATCAGCGCAATAGAAAATGCCTTTCCCAGCCCTGAATGCATGTTGGACCTGCATGCAGTCTGCAGTGATGGGAAATTAATTTGCATGGATTGCTTCAAATGACAATGGATAAGGAAGCAGATGAACAAATTTCAAAGCCTAGAGGCTGTAGTGGAAATAATGCCACACAGGCAAGACGCAGGCCCAACGTCACGAAAAGCACACAGATATTTCCAAATGTGAAAAAGGAAGGGCCTTCTTTTCTCATAATGACAGAGTTAAAAGCTCATTGATGAAGAATGGGAGAGATCTGATAAGAAGACCAAATTGCAGTAAAGGTCTCCAAGCGTTATCCAATGAAGCTGGCTGATGCATGTTTAAGCAACGCACTTCCAGGAGTGGTTGGTGCGCAAGTGTTTTTGCATTTCAATACCTTTAGGGATCCTATGTTTATATGCTTATAGTAGAGGGGAGTGCGCATGTGTGTGCGTGCGCAAATATATATATATATATATATATATATATATATATATATATATATATATATATATATATATATATATATATATATATGAATAAATTGGAAGGTAAATCTCATTAGGTATGGGAACATTACCAGCGTGGACTTCCAAGATAGAGGGACTTTAATGGACAGGTATAGCCATAGTGAGCATAACAATGTGTATATAAAAGTATAAAGTTTATTAATCATTAAAAATACAAGTAAGCACAACGACAAACTATCATATGATTGGATGGCATGTATAAATACAGACAATCATATGGTACATGCAATTGATGTGGTTCAAACCACATCAATTGCATGTACCATATGATTGTCTGTATTTATACATGCCATCCAATCATATGATAGTTTGTCGTTGTACTTACTTGTATTTTTAATGATTAATAAACTTTATACTTTTATATACACATTGTTATGCTCACTATGGCTATACCTGTCCATTAAAGTCCCTCTATCTTGGTAGTCCACGCTGGTAATGGTCCCATACCTAATGAGATTTACCTTCCAATTTATTCAAATCAAGTATGGATGTGGACATTGGTTTAGCAGTTCCCTATTTGGCTACAGTCACATATTTTCTCATATATATATATATATATATATATATATATATATATATATATATATATATATATATATATATATATATATAATATAATATACACACACACATATATATATATATATATATATATATATATATATATATAGGGCCGATGCTAGAATATTTTGCGCCCTAGGCAAGACCATTTACTTGCGCCCCCTGCAAGAAAAAAATAAATAGAAAATAACTCTCTTACTGTCACACAAGACTGCTGCTATTGTATATATATTATATTTACAGATGATATATAATATTGGGAAATGGCCTGGGCTGGGGATCACACAAGACTGCTGCTTATATTACAATTTACTGCTGATATATAATATTGGGGATCACACAAGCCTGCTGCTTTTGCATATATATTATATTTACTGCTGATACTGTATATAATACTGGGGATCGGATTACACAAGACTGCTGCTTTTGTATATATTATATTTACTGCTGATATTATATTAGCAGTAAATATAATTTATACAAAAGCAGCAGTCGTGTGTTATCTGATCCCCAATATGATATATCAGCAGTAAATATAATATATATACAAAAGCAGTAGGCTTGTGTGATCCCCAATATTATACAGTATATCAGCAGTAAATTGTAATATAAGCAACAGTCCTGTGTGATCCCCAGCCCAGGCCATTTGCCAATATTATATATCAGTAAATTTTGTAAATAAGTAATTTTTATGGGTACAGATGACTAATCTGTTCCCATTTTCATGGTGACTAAGCTACACATAGCATTTATTGACGTATTAAGACTCAAAGTCCATCTTTAAGATAAATGTTTATTATCCATTTGTTCCTCTGATTTCAGCTAAAATTTCACCCTTTGTACTAAACAATAGAATGAACGTTTTTGCTGCTTATGTCCTAATATGGAAATCCAATGAAACTTCCCCTTATTTTGCAAGCTATATATAAACTCTACAACGCAATAAAGGGACGAGAATTGATTCACCCATAAAGCTGCCTGCATGTTTCATTCTGTGGTGAATCGTATCTCCCAGGCGCCTGATTTACACAGAACTGACTGGTCATAGAAGGGTCAAGCGGACCACCAACTATGACATGTGTACATGGTAAATAAAAACAAACACAGAGGGATAAAAAATTCCCAACATATCGGTAATTTGCTTGTAACTAGAGTGTAAAAGAGCAGCAGGGAAGGTGGAGTAAGGCGCCTGAATTGGCTTGAAAGGACTGTATATCATAGGAGCGTAAGTCCTGTCAGTATGATACTGACAATTTAAAGGTGCACCTCGCCGTCTGGGTACTCTATGGTTATTGGAAAAAAACGGAAAATAGTAAGAACAATACTCATGTATTTTAGTCCAGATAAAAGGAGCACCCAGTGTATATACAGGTAATAAGGCTCCAACCAATGATGTCCAATATAGGATGTATAGAGCAGCAAGCCACCACAGGGTGAAAAACAAGGGGAGAGAGAGAGAAGCCACCGAGGCAGTAGCCCATATACAAGCTGGAATTGGGCAGACCAATAAGGGGTGTCCATTCAGGCAAAGAATAACCAAGTGAATAAGGGAGAGGTATATACAGGATCAGGGCCGCCATCGGGGGGTACAGCCCATACACTTGTAAGGGGCCTGAGCATCTGGATGGGCCCGGCAAGGATGGGAAAAGGCAGGGGTGGGTGCAGAGGTGCTCCATGACTGCCCTGGCTTTCTGAGTGTGAGTCAGCAGCTGCTGCGTCTCTGTGTCATTGAGCTCACATCGGGCTCTTTGCTGCCACCTCTGGCTACTTCCTGCATTTGCACTCCTCGTCTGTGCTGCCTGTACTGTATCCCGGACTGCAGCTCCTCTCTGTGTCACAGACACATGTGGAAACAAGAGCAGGGGCTAGGAAGACCACCTTACCAGTAAGGGCTGTTGTACAAGTAAAGGGGGGGGGTGGTTGTGTACATGTGTGTCTGTGTGTCTCTGTATGTACATGTCTGTGTGTGTACAGTGTACATGTCTGTGTGTGTACATGTCTGTGAGTGTTGATGTGTGTGTACACCTGTGTGTGTGCGCGTACATGTCTGTGTGTGTATATGTCTCTGTGTGTACATGTCTGTGTAAACATGTCTGTGTGTGTACATGTCTGTGTGTGTACATGTTTGTGAGTGTACATGTCTGTGTACACTTGTCTGTGTGTGTGTGCGTACATGTCTGTGTGTGTACATGTCTGTGTGTGTACATGTCTGTGTGCGTACATGTATGTGAGTGTACATGTCTGTGTACACGTGTCTGTGCATACGTGTATATATCTGTGAGTGTACATGTGTGTGTGTACATGTCTGTGTTTGTGTGTCTGTACAAATGTGTGTGAAATATATACACGTGTAAGGGGTGCTGAGTGCGTACACGTGTGAGGGGCGCTGAGTGCGTACACGTGTGAGGGGCGCTGAGTGCGTACACGTGTGAGGGGGGTTGAGTGCATACACCTGTGAGGGGGGTTAAGTGCTTTCACGTGTGAGGGGGGCTGAGTGCGTACATGTGTGAGGGGGGCTGAGTTCATACACGTGTGAGAGGGGTTGAGTGCGTACACATGTGAGGGGGGGGGTGAGTGCGTACACGTATGAGGGGGGTTGAGTGCGTACACAGGTGAGGGGGACTGGGTGCGCACAGCTGCTGAATTGGGATCTTTTTGGACAAAATATAATTACTTACTGTTAAATCTTGATAGCATTGATGACTTGAAATAGAATTTTCATTTTCATATATTACGTTGTAAGAGTGTTAAAATAAAAGTGTACACTGAAGGACTCACTGTTATGGCTAGTGGGTGGATTCGGTGGCATGGCCCATGGGCAGGCCCTGCTGAATGTTGGCGGTCAGGCCCGGGAGGGGCCCAGGCCTAAAGCTGTGTAAGGGGCCCCATAATTTCTGATGGCTGCCCTGTACAGGATCACCATAAAGGTATACAAGCATAAAATAGAAGTCAGAGAGATACTCAGTACTGAGGGAGAATAAAAAGGGGAGGCTCACCAGTCACTAGATAGATATACTCCAATTGCAGAGGAAGGAATAATACATAGCATGTTGTCAGTAGATTTGCGATGTATATTAGAGTGCTCGAGGTAACAATGCTCAAATGTGTATACCTACAATGGGGCAAATAACAAAACACCATAAGGTGTCCTGATAGGGGCTAAAACAGCTACTACCACGAATAAACAAGACATCTAGGTCTAAATGAATATAGACCTTCAGTCAATTGAACAAATAGATGGTCAGCTGGAAAAATGCAAGTCCTTTTACCTGTAGAGTGCTCCAGTGTAGCCTCTACACCCTCGCTGGATGGGGATACGCCGCCATACTAGGGCAGGTAAGGTTAATCCTATTTGTACATGGAGATCCCGGGCGGTGGGGGGGGGGGCGACGTCTCCTCCAGCTCCTTGTAAGGACAGCTGAGCGGTTTCTCAGCCGCATCGGTTGTCATAACAAGACAGCCGACCCTCGGCTATGGACGCCGGTATCGGAGTGATGCCTCTAGCTGCAGGCATCACTCAGGTACAGCACTTTCCCGAAATATCGGCAATATCGGTAACCTCAGGGGCCGATTCCGATAAATCGGGGAAAGTGCAGATCGGCCCTTGATATATCGGCTTTGCCGATAATCGGTCGATCCCTAGTTCACAGTACCCATTGCCACAGAAGTGACCCACCCCAGAGGGGAAGGGCAAAGCTGTGGCTTTCCGGCTGCACATAGCCATAGCGACAGGTGTCCCCCTAGTGCCCCAGTGAATGTAAACCGTGAAGGATGGCCAAGACAAACGATACAGCAGAAAAACAGGCAACAAATATACATGGTTTAACATACAAATATGAATGTGAATAGCAAATGTGTATAAGTATATGGGTTCACTGAAAAGATAAACATAAAGTAGCACAACCAACAATATTGATCACTCTGTAATCACAGCAATCAATTATATATATGAAGATCCATCACTGGACATAGTGGTAAACCAGGGTATATTATTGAGAGGGATAGTAAGACTCCTATGTTCTGGTGGTTAATGGTACAGAACCATAGACTTAACAGCAGAAAGAATGAAAAATGAGGGAGAAAGAAAAAGAGGAGAAGAGAAGAGGAGAATATATGAAAATGGGGAATAAGGGCAAAGGAGAAAATGTGAATAGGTAAACATAAAAAAGGGAGGGGGGAGAAAAAGTGGGGAGAGATATAACTGTATAGTAATAAGATAGGTCCCTGGTAATATATATACCACAGCACATCCATCTAAATTATATGTATATCCCCAGAGTTTCAAAGATTTTGGCATATTGGAGGGGCCTATGTGGTGACATAGGTGAGACCCCATGTCACTCAACATAATTTAGAGAAAGGGTTTATAAGATTGAGTTTTATTGATGCCAGGACGTCGTACTGTGTCCAGGCGTTTATTCCAGAGAGTCTCTTTCTGGAGAATGCGCTTATCCCAATTCCCGCCATGTGGGTCTTGAGGGATGACATCCAGAACAAAAAACTTTACTTTACCGGTGTCAAAACTGTGAAATAGGTCTAGATGTCTGCTAACTGGGGTCAACATCTTCCCATTGGAGGAGTAGTACACGTGATTGTTTATGATGAATAGTTTATCCGACTTAAAATACTCCACACCTACAGTGCATTAAGTATACAATGCCCTGAGTATTGCAGTTTGCTCTAAACTTAGGGATGAATTTTTTGCCGTTTGGTAACATATATTTGGATCCCTCATCAACCCATGGACAAAAGGTGCATTCACCACATTTATAGGTTCCCCTCATTGGGGGGCCTAAATTCTTGACAGGTTTATATTGGTTAGATGTTAATCTATCACGTAGTGAGACTAATCGCCTGAACACAATCTCAGGGCTTTCAGGGATGTATTTTTTTATAATGGGATCCTCATACAAGAGATGCCAGTGGCGTCCGAGTATGGCTCTAAGTTGGTGCTGATGGCTAGAAAATTTAGTAACAAATTTGACGGTGAAATTAGATGGAGTTGGTTTAAATTTATATAGCAGAGAGTTTCTGGTTTGAGAGAGGGCTCTGTTGTGTGGTCTTAGTATAAAAAATATAAAATAAAGTACAGCGCTATATAAAGTGATCAAATATGTATACACATATAAAAACTGAAATGAAAATTCATGAAGTAAGTCCCAAGTGAAAAAGAAGTGTGTACATCCAAACTCATAAGTGCTGGTAAACCGTGACAGAAATCCCCACACCAAAAAAGACAGTGGATGCGCTCACCGGAGGGTATGGACCCAAAATACCTTATAGTATATGGGCCATACAAGCTGATATTACTGTAATTCCCCAAATGTAGCTGGAACACCCGATGTTATGAGAGGTAGCCAAAGTGTCTCATAAAGGAAGTTGCAGGTCTCTCACAGTGATACATGGAGGAACAAGCCAGACAAAGCCGACAGTGTAAAACTGCTTAAAAACTTTTATTCATAAAAAGTCAAAGACACACTTACAATTGTGACGTTTCTGACGCGTTTCCTCTAATCAGACATATTCATAGGAAGCTGCCTATGAATTTGGTCCTTTTTCAATCCCTTTTAGAGGCTGTTTCTCTTGCTTATACATACTTGAGTTTCATTAGTACATAGTGAGAGGGTACCTATGTGAATTCCAGGTACGAATTTGATTTTTCAGCCTCTTCTTGAGGGCAACCATGGACTTTGTAGGCAGTGCCTGGTCAGGTTATATGACTGAAATTCAATCGAGTTGCAATGTTCCAGCTAAGGATGACTTAGGCCTAAACCAATACATTAACACTGTTAAACGGTTACTTAAATAGAAATCAAACCTATACTGGCATATCAAATTTTTCATGAAATATATACAGGACAACATATGCGCAATGGATCTTAGGACTCAAATTTTTCCCTCTTTCAGTAACGTCACAACAGAATTTAAAACACAATGGGAACACATTTTGACCAAGTGCAGTGTAGATCTCTGCAATTTACTGGTAATCTAATACAGAGTAGACATGGCATTCCTCGGTTCCGAGTTAATAGCCTTGTATACCTAAAATGAGAATGTAAAAAATCATATCCAATTTGAAAAAAGATGGAATGAGGTGAAAGAATATGTCACAAAACTGAACAAGGACATCATTTCTAAAAAACAAACTAAATTTTTTAAAGATAAGTTGGCCCTCTCTGAGGGCTTTGCCTACCGCTGGCCGTGGGCCAGCTCGCTCACACAGACCCCGCCAGTCACAAAGACCCCCCCCCCCCCTGAGTCGGCCAAAACATTGGAACCTAGAGACACAGACTGGGAGTCGGACTCCTCTTCCCTGTCCACAGCCTCCAGTAGATCTGCGCCTCCAGGCGCGGTATCAACACGACCTAAGACCGATCTAGGGCCTCGCAAACGTACTCAAAACGGGGGAAGGCAATACACCCCACACCCTAACAAAGGCCCTGATAATTCTCCCAGGTCTACTCCCAAAATGGGAGCTATCTCAGGGGTTCACCACCCTAGGGAGGGTAGAACACGTGAAATAGAAGTTGCAGCACAGGACCCATACCTGGGGGCTATTGCCACCCAGGCACTCCAACTTTTTCAACCCACTCACGCAACTTTACCCGTTACCAAATCACATAGTATGGGGACCAACACTGTACCTGGTTCCACTTTCAATGCACTCAATCATAAGCAGCGTCATATCCCACCACCCCCTCTCTGTCACAATCACAATTTACGAGACAAACTAACAAACTACATTGGACTCACATCTTACTTTAACTCACTCACCAATGTTAAATTTATCGGCGACTCAGCCTCCAACCCTCCCGACCTGATGTTATCAGTGGTGAACCTCACCCTGTATGATTTTACCACCGAGGAATACAAGGTACTTAGATTGGGACTCAGTTTCTGTCCTACTATGCCCTTGGACAAATATGAAACAATTAAGGATCTTTACCTATTCTCTAGGAATCTGACATATAAATATTTGATTGCTGTGATTTCAGAGTGATCAATATTGTTGGTTGTGCTACTTTGTTTATCTTTTCAGTGAACCCATATACTTATACACATTTACTGTTCACATTCATATTTGTATGTTAAACCATGTATATTTGTTGCCTGTTTTTCTGCTGTATTGTTTGTCTTGGCCATCCTTCACGGTTTACATTGACTGGGGCACTAGGGGGACGCCTGTCTCTATGGCTACATGTGGCTGGAAAGCCACAGCTTTGCCCCTCTCACTTCTGCGGCAATAAGTACTGTGAACTAGGGATCGACCGATTATTGGCACCACCGATATATCGAGGGCCGATCTGCACTTTCCCCGATATATCGGAATCGACCCCTGTGGTTACCGATATTGCCGATATTTCAGGAAAGTGCTGAACCGGAGTGATGCCTGCAGCTAGAGGCATCACCCCGGTACTGGCGTCCATAGCGACAGTCGGCTGTCTTGTAATGAGAAGCCACTCAGCTGTCATTACAAGGAGCGGGAGGGGACGTCCCCCCCCTCCCGCCGCCTTCTGCAGCCGCCAAAGACCCGATCAAAGCTGCATTCGGCTCTGATTGGGTTTCCATGTAAAAACCTGGAAGTGATGTCATGACATCACTTCTGGGTACTCGGCGCCAAATAAAAAAAAATGACAGTATTCAAAACAGCCAAACTTGGCGTTTTGAATGCTTTTAAGTGCAGAGGAGGGGTTTGGGGGTCTTTTAGACCCCCAGATCCCTCCACAAGAGTACCTGTAAAAAAAAAAATAAATAAATAAATAAAAATGTTTTTTTAAATGTCCGAAAATATAGGCAGATATCGGCCGATACCGATATGCGATGACCAAAATATCGGTATCGGCAATAAAAAAACTATATTGGTCGATCACTACTGTGAACGTCGGGCACTTCCGCCCTCCGTTCGCATCTCACCCCCTCTGAGCGGCAGCGGGCCAGCTCTTGCAAGGGAGCGGGTTCTGGCACCTGCGCGATATGGCCCCCACACATGCGCAGTGGGCCGGCCGGGGAGGTGACATCACTTTTGGTGGATGAGTCGCCCGGGATCTCCATGTACAAATAGGATTAGCCTTACCTGCCCTAGTATGGCGGCATATCCCCATCCAGGGAGGGTGGAGAAGCTACACAGGAGCACTCTACAGGTAAAAGGGCTTGCATTATTCCAGCTGACCATCTATTTATTTAATGACTGAGGGTCTTTATTCATTTAGACCTAGACATCTTGTTTAATCGTGGTAGTAGCTGTTTTAGCCCCCTATCAGGACACCTTATGGTGTTTTGTTATTTGCCCCAATCTAGGTATACACATTTGAGCATTGTTACCTCATGCACTTTAATATACATCACAAATCTACTGACAACATGCTATGTATTATTCCTTCCTCTGCGATTGGAGTATATCTATCTAGTGACTGGTGAGCCCCCCCCCCCTTTTTTCTCCCTCAGTATTGAGTATCTCTCTTATTCACTAGGTTATTCTTTGCCTGAATGAGTACCCCTTATTGGTTTGCCCAATTCCTGCTTGTATATGGGCTACTGCCTAGGTGGCTTCTCTCTCTCCCTTTGTTTTTCACCCTGTGGTGGCTTGCTGCTCTATACATCCTATATTGGACATCATTGGTTGGAGCCTTATTACCTGTATATATACACTGGGTGCTCCTTTTATCTGGACTAAAATACATGAGTATTGTTCTTACTATTTTCAGTTTTTTGCGAATAACTGTAGAGTACCTAGACGGCGAGGTGCACCTTTAGATTGTCAGTATCATACTGACAGGACTTACGCTCCTATGATATACAGTCCTTTCAAGCCAATTCAGGCGCCTGACTCCACCTTCCCTGCTGCTCTTTTACACTCTAGTTACAAGCAAATTACAGGTATGTTGGGAAATTTTTATCCCTGTGTTTGTTTTTATTTACCATGTACACATGTCATAGAAGTGGTTCTGTTATTGGTATTTACCACATGGATCCCCACATTAGCCTTTCCCGGGAGCCCGACCTTCTGCATCCACTTAAATGGAATCTGTGAAGCCACTACAAACATTTCTAGAAATTATTGTGATTCATTGGTTTTTATATCTGTTTCTTTGCTGTGTAACCATACACTTATGCATTTTGGATAATTTTCATGTTCTACCATATAGAGCATTGAAGCGTTATGCAAAACATACCTGTGATGACCACACCGATTGATCTCTTTTGGAGGACAGCCCTTGCACCTGTCGTCTTCAAGGGATCGTTTTGTTGTGGAACACAACCCAGATAATTATGCAAATACTTTATTAGCTCTCATTTGCTTGTTTCATGTACTGTATCATCTTTTATTAATCACATTTCTGTCTAGTATTCTGACTCCTTTTCAGGCGATGTGTTTATGTGTTTTTTAAATATACAAAAATAAATGTTAATGTTTTATTTTACCTTGTGCCTCCAAAGTCCATGTTTCTCTTTTGATATTAGTTTAGTTCTCAATTAGGATGTGGCACGTATTAACTATTTCACGTGCTCAGTAAACCGCTATCTGGTAGCGCATATACTTTAATTCAATTGAAATTTGTTCTTAATCACGGCCTCCAATTTGCACCAGATAAACCTTTAAGCAAGTTCGGTGCATTCATGGATGTGCAGAAATTTATCACAAAAATTTATATTAAAAGATACTTTCTGTCTAAACCTCTGAGAGTGAGTGACAATCCCAGAAACGGGATTAGATACTCAGGTTTATCTAACGTCTCTTTGTTCAATCCCCCTGGGAACGTGGCTCCACCTATCTTAGTATTCCGAGATCTAATTTTGAAAGATATAGAGAAGTTGAGAATTGTTAAGAGTAGAAACAGCCTTATTTTAGGGAAGGATTAGAGTCCTTGAAAACTAGAACTTGATATTATAGTCCACCCCGCTTACAAGGGCGGGGGTATTGTCGTTGTAGAGAAAACAGCGTATTTGGAGGAAATTAATAGGATCCTCCAAGACTCTTCTACATATGTTTCTCTTCCCAACAATCCCACAGCAAAGTATATAAAAAAAAGAGCTTACTGGCATTATCAACAGAGGGTTTGAGGAGGGGTTACTGAATAAAAAAGAGAAAGCATATTTGATCCCGGCAGCACCTAAAGTGACGGTGATTTATTACCTCCCTAAAATTCATAAAAATTCCACTAAACCACCAGGGAGGCCGATCATCAGCGGAATAGATTCCGTCACTTCCAGAATTGGAAAATATATTGATGGCTTTCTACAGCCCTTGGCCACTCGGACCCCCTCCTTTCTCAAGGAATCTACAGATGATATTCATTGTCTGGCTAACATCGAATGGAGAGAGGGTTATTTGTTGGCTACTGCCGATGTGACTTTGTTATATATGATTATTTCACATCAGGATGGTTTTGAAGCAGTGGATTCCTTTTTACAACAATATGATAGCCTCATAGCTTCCCAGAGGGACTTTGTACTGAAATTACTTACTTTTGCAATGTCCCAAAATCACTTCTGGTTGGGGGTTCCTATTATGTCCAGAATAGAGGTGTAGCCACGGGGGCTAAATTTGTCCCCAGTATGGCTAACCTCTTTATGGCCAAGTGGGAGGAGGATGTCATCTATTCTGACAGGAGGCCCAAACTTGTCTTCTGGGGCAGATACATTGAGGGCATCCAACTTCTATGGGATGGTGATCTGCCCTCATTGGACAATTTCATCCAGCACCTAAGTGTTAACAGCTTAGGGATTGTCCTACAATATGAAGCTAGTCCATTAGGAGTCAATTTTTTGGATTTAAATATTGATGTAAGGAGAGGATCTTTGGTTACATCAACCTATTTAAAGACTACAGATCGCAACAGTTACATTGGCAGAGGGAGTTGCCACTATCCCTCTTGGCTCCGTTCTGTTCCCAAGAGCCAGTTCATCAGATTAAGACAGAACTGTACTTTTGATGGGGACTTTAGGGAACAGGCGGAATCTCTCAAATCCAAATTTCTGGACAGAGGTTATCTTAACAGCGACCTTGAGGAAACTATTAGAGACTTTGGCCAAATGGACAGCATTGCCATGTTGAAAAGGAAGGAGAGTTCAATGGTGGATACTAAAGACTTTAAAGAGTTTAATTTTTCTTTCGTCACTAATTATTCACCCCAATACTATGACATCAAAAAAAATATGAAACGGCATTGTAAAGTATTGAAAACGGATAAATTCCAAGGGCCTGTCCTTCCGGAGACTCCGCAGGTTATTTATAGAGGTGTGGCTCCTTTAAGATTGCATTGAGCACCTAATGTACTAGAGGCCCCCAATAGGGTTTTCGTTTTTCCAGAAACTTAAAGGATTTTTTCCCTGCCGTAAATGTGCAGTTTGCCATTTGAACAAATTACAAGGAAGGAAAATAGAGCATTTTTCATCAGCCATTCACCATAAGAAACATGATAAATGTACATTTATCACCTGTAATTCACTTAATGTAGTCGCACTACTAGAGCTTTCAATGTAAGAATGAAGGAACATGTGGCAAATATAGTAAAAGTTTTCCCCAAACACAGTGTATCCTGGCATTACTTGGAATGCCATGGGAAAGATCCCACAGGCACCTCATTTATTGCCAAAGATTGATTCACACCGCATTGGAAAGGCAGCCATGTTAAAAGAGAAATCTCAAGGATGGAAACCAGATGGATCTATGAGATCAAATCTTACACTCCCTTGGGTTTGAATGTAGATTGGGACGTGAACTGTTTCATTAATAATAGTTAGCATGTTTCTTCCTTTTTCCTTTATTGCCATTTTTTTCATTCGATCTGTCTATATGTAATACCTTACTTGTCCTTTGGGTTATATATAAAATATTTTTTTTGTACATCATAAATACAAGATAAATATATTACTTTCTAGTATCTGCCTTTGTATCATCTAGGAAATATTTCTTTTTAACCTATATTATACGTTATTTATTATTGATTGCTTTTTAATGTCTTTCTTCTCTGGGCCCAACCTATCTTTGACTAGTGCTGGGAATGTGTCCAGGAGATGAATATTATTATCCTTTTAATATATTGTTTTAATATATTGCTTAATCTAGAGAGATCAATTGATTTTGTACACCGGCCGTGGGAGCGCAGGATTCCTTCTGCCGTGCTCTGGATGACAGTCATACTATCAGCTGTTGACCGTTTCATGCCAGTGAGACGCAGCAGATGGATGCTTGTGTTCCAGAGGAGTAACTTCCGGCTGACGTCATTTCCTTTAAACTTATATAGGCGTACCAGCGTCATCTAGTCCATGCCTCTGATGATATCCATTAGGATAAAACATGTAAGGCTGGACTTGATGCTGGTGCGCTCTCATGCCGCGGCGGCTACAGTTTGATTCATGCTCGTTTATTCTACTAGTTTGTAAATCATTTTTCAATAAACCCTTATATTCTTACCAAACGGTGCTTCACTATTGCTGGATCCTTTTATGTCTTATTTATGATTCCCCCCAAGCCACTGACGACGTCATTTCCGTGTGACGAAACGTACGTCGGGCGGCCCCATTGGTGGAGGCGGGCGCATGTGCAGTGGACGACGACGGCGGCCATCTTGTTGGTGGGAAACATCCGGAGATGCACGCTTCCAAAACGCTGCTAATACTCTGCAATCATGTGAGTGCATTATAGGATTTCTTTCAATAAATTCCCTTTTTATCGAGCATACTACACCATGAGAGCCTTTCTTTTGTATGTCTATGCTATATGTGCGGGAGGACTCCGGTGTCTATGAGTTCCCAGGACATCCATCAGGGTCGGTCAACTGCCCTTGAGGTCTATGCCATTTGATTGCTCAATTTGTGGTGTTATCTGGTGCGGGAGGACTCCGGTGTCTATGAGTTCCCAGGACATCCATCAGGGTCGGTCAACTGTCCTTGAGGTCTATGCCATTTGATTGCTCAATTTGTGGTGTTATCTGGTAAGGGTATTTTTGATACCTATCTTGGTGGTGGTTTGAGTCACGCAGCCCTTGAAGGAAGGAAGGATTGCTCACATAACTTTCCAACTTGCACGTGGTTCTCCAACACCTGGATTATTCTTAAAAAAGACTGTTTCCTTTCTTGATTTTAAGGACTTTTAACCCAAGTGTTAGCGCTACAAATGTATGTATGTTATTTATGATGGTCCCCTACATTCTGGAGAATTGAGCTACAGACACCTTTCCTTTGAAGTTCAGGAGAGAAGTGCTTGTGAGATTAGGAAATCTCCCTATACAGCCGTTTTCTTCCTGCTTCCTGAGTTTCACTACATGCTCCATGGCTATGGGGGTCTGGTAAGCAGCCTCTTTAAAGCATCTAGTCGGGTGGTGTGTGGCCCCATAGCTCACGAATCTCTGGTGATTGGATGTACCATTTAAGTTTTGGACTGTTTTTAGAGTTTACTATTCACTCAGCGCTGCTTGTTTGGACTTGTACTTTTGTTTTTTCTGCCATCATCAGCTTCTTTAGAGTGATATATTGTCCATTTGCAGGACAGAGCGCAGATGTCATTTGTATTTTTTATATATACAGGGGTATTGATTAGATCATATCAGGTCACTATTCAGTCGCAACGAATGTATGAGGACACGAGGCCATACAATGCGATTAGAGGATAAGCGATTTAACCTCAGGTAACGCAGGGTTTTTTTTACAGTAAGGGCCACAAGATTGTGGAATTCTCTACCACAAATGATAGTAACTGCAGGGAGTATGGCTACTTTTAAAAGACTCTTGGACGTACATCTCAAGGATCAAAACATTCAGGGGTATGTGAAATGATTACGTCCACACACACACCTACACAGGTTGAACTGGATGGACTATCATCTTTATTCAATGTCAAATACTATGTAACTATGTAATTGAGTTTCTATCAGTCAGTTGTGTATACCCTATATTGATCTCTATCCACATAATATACGAAAGGCCGACAAGGAGAGGCAGATGCTCACAGGCCACGAAAAGAGGGCAAGCATCCTCTGTGTCCACAGTGAAAAGTGGTGGTGACAGTCGACATGGTGCATCCTCTGCAGGCAAGACACGCCTGTCCTTTATTTACAGTGCTGCCCGTATTATTCAGCGACAACATGTGGAAGAGTTGGTGGAGTGGATAAATAAGCCGTCCTCATCCCCCTTGTCCTCTGACACCCACGCTCACAGTAAATTGCCTTCCACCGCAGCTGCCAAAGCAACCCATTCCACAGGCTCCTTCTCCACAGCTACTCCTTCTGTCACCCCACCATCTTGCACGGAGGAGTCACATGAACTATTTGATTATTGTGTCAGTGACATGCTGCTGGAGGATGCGCAGCAATTTGAAAGCTGTGATGTTGTTTCCCAGGTTGATGAAGGGAATAACCTGAGCCAGGAGAGAGGGGGTGACAATGACGGACAGGAAACTAGCAGTAATGTTCCCACAGCTGCAGTATACTGCCAAGTTTGCTCCAGTGACGAGGAGGGAGGGGATGATGAGGTCACTGACTGTATTTGGGTGCCTGACCGGATAGAGGAGGAAAGTGAGGGGGAGGAGGAGGCACAACTCCAATGAGGCAGGATGTGCTCCAGGGGCCGCCATAGGAGTAGCCAACCTATTGCTTCACAGCACAGAGCTCCACAGGTGCAGGGTGCTGCAAATTCCCTGCGGACTCCCAAATGTCCATTAGTGTGGGCTTTTTTCAGCACATATGCAGTAGACCGCAGCATTGCTGTTTGCAACATCTGTCTGAAGCGGATCAAGCATGGCCAGAACACCAGCTGCTTGGGAACCACATGCTTGACAAGGCATATGATGAGCTGCCATGCAGTCCCTTGGCAACAGCACCTGGAGGAGCCACAAGATCAAAACAAACATACTGCACCCTGCTCCTCATCTGGGATCTCTAACCCTATACCTCATGTCTTCTCAAATACCCGCATTGAGAGGGATGATGGTATAACAATGAGTGCCACAGAGACTTGCACCCAATCTGCTAGCAGTATACCACCGCTTGATTTGAGCAGCAGGCAAATTTCACTACCCCAGTGGCCGAACCGTAGAAAGAAACACTGTCCCAGCCATCCACGTGCTCAGCGCCTTAATGATAGCTTGGCCAAATTGCTAGCATTACAGTTGCAGCCTTTTCATCTGGTAGACTCTGCTCCCTTTCGCGAATTTGTGGAATGTGCTGCACCACAGTGGCAGGTACCAAAAGGGCATTTACTTTTGCGTAAGGCCATTCCGCCTCTCTACCGTCATGTGGAAGGTAATGGCCTCATTGGACAGAGCGGTCAGCAGAAAGGTGCACATTACTGCTGACTCTTGGTCCAGCAGGCATGGACAGGGAAGTTACCCAGTGCGCCGTGAAAGAAATGTAACTCTGCTGGCAGCTGGGAAGGATGCAGGACAGGGTTCAGTGTTGCAGCTTGTTTTGCCACCATGCTTCCAAAAATCTGGTGCTGGTTCTGCCACATCTGGCTACTCCACCACCTCCTCCTCCGTGTTCTCTTCTGCTCATTTGTCCTCTGAAGCAGCAGTGCTCCCTAAGCGTTCAAGGGCCTACGCAAGCAGTCAAGCAAAAAGATGCCACACCGTGCTTTAGTTGGTCTGTCTAGGACATAGGAGTCACACCGGGGCAGAGATTCTGTCAGCTCTGCAGGGGCAGGCTCAAAGATGGTTGATGCCACGACAGCTTGAGCCAGGAATGGTTGTATGCGACACCAACCTTCTCTCCGCCCTCCGTCAGGGACACTTGACAGATGTTCCATACTTGGAACATGTCCTGAATCTGGTGGTGCAGCATTTCTTGACCAGATACCTGGGCTTCCAAGATCTATTGAGGCAGGCCAGAAAAGTCTGTGGCCATTTCCAGCGTTCTTACAATGCCAGTGCTTGCTTATCTGACATTCAACGGGAATTCAACCTGCCCACCAACCGCCTCATTTGTGACATGCCCACCAGGTGGAACTCAACATTGGCAATGCTGCAGCGGCTGCACATGCAGCAGAGGGCCATCAATGAGTACCTGTGTGAGTATGGCACAAGGACAGGGTCAAGGGGGCTTGGCTTTTTTTCGCCACACCAGTGGCCCTGACACCATTTGAGGAGGCCACAAGGATGGTGAGCCGGGACGATGCATGCATCAGTGACACAATCTCTCAAGTCTACCTGCTGGAGCACATGCTTCGTGGAATAATGGACAGGGCACTCAAGGCAGAACAGCGGGAGGAAGAGGAGGATTTCCTTTTCCTCACAAGGCCCCCTTCATGCAGATATCATCCCTGCAGGGACACAAAATACACAGGAGAAAGAGGAGGAGGAGGAGGAGGAGGATTGCAGTAGCATGGATGTAGAGGGTAGCAAAAAAATGAGGCTGCTTGATTTTCGAGGTCCAAGTCTTATAGACTTCAATGGAGTTTGTTTGTTTAAACGAAAATTTCCTCTGTTTGCGGTGTTCTGGTGCGAACCGAACCGGGGGTTGTTCGGCTTATAACTAATTGATACACTCAATCTCAACACACAGGTTACAATCTGACTGATACATATTTACAATACAAATAGAAAAAACTGGTTGATGCAGACATTGAAATGTTCGCAAATATGGCAAACTTAGTGTAAAACCTTTAGCAATCTCCTTTAAATATACGGTATCATCATCTACAATGTTAATTCTTCCATAAAAAAATATTTTTAATTTACATCAGGTCAGGTGGACCCTTCGTTCTATACAGTTGTTGGTAAAGCTTGTGCAAGCAGAGTGGCAAGCTGCACATTTGCAGCTAAAAATGTTAGCTTACCCAGCAAATGTTTCCTCAACTTCATCTACATTTTATGAGTGCATACCCCTTTAGATTTATTGCATGTATAGATTTAAATGACATCTAGATGGGACAATCAAATGTATGCTACATATAAATACACACAAACCAGAAAAATGAACTATCATTTTCGAATCAAAGGTGCTTAAAAAGCAAAACTAAAAATATGACCTTCATTGTTCAAACGTTAGAGAATCAAAATAAAAAAGCTGAATGTGAAGATTCAGCAACAGAATGGAAGCTTGATGAATGTATAGCTTGTTGGTATTTGAGGCTTGTGTATATATTATACACATGTGTTTGCAGATATAACTTTCTCCCCACACACAAAAAAGTATGCAAACTCAGCTCATAGGGGGCAAGAAATAGTTCTCAAGTAACTTAGAAGCATTTCAAATGTAAAGTATATCAAATAAAAGCAGAATGTACATGAAAACAATATGTATTTGACAATCTATAGGAGCCCAAACATAGGTATTCTACTTCACATATGCAGAACGTTTCCTTAAAATAACTTCAACAATTATCTTACCGTTTCTCTGATATGCGTTTCTACATTCACAATTCGAAAGTGGTTTGTAAATGTTAATGTTACCTCTGCTGGTCTTAAGTTTCTGGCTATGTGTATCGTATGTGGTTTTATTCTTGCTTGGACACACCCTTTTGTACTGCTCTTCCTTGTTCTTCATCTGTTTCACAGTTCCTCAGTTTCATGTATACCTGTAATGACAATTAAACCCTGATCTCAAAGAGCACATCTTAAAAATACAAAAAATGGATTCTCCAGCAAAAAAACAAAGACTTGAAAATATCCTGATTCGCCTCTGTGACAAGTATACACGTACAGAGGTAAACATTATTTGCCCTATGATTAAAGCAGAAAACTCTGTTCGTGTTCTCTGCAAACTGGAAAAGGAAACTCTTGAAAAAGTCTTGCGAACTGCCGGAGAAAAGAATGGATTGAATTTTTCAAAGATTCACTGGAATCCCTCACAGGGCAGGAAGATGAATGAAAGCACACTATTTGTTGAATATAAGGCATCACAAAAGACTGGTCAAAATGATTACAGGAGGAGGCTGAAAGAAACACTTCAAGTAGAATTGGAAACCAAACTAAAAGGAAAATATACGTTAATTGATGAAGTTGATAACATGACACAAACTGTGCCACAGCCAATAATTTCAGGTACTGTAATATTTGCAATCTAGTTTTACCACTATAAAGTATATATATATATATATATATATATATATATATATATATATATACCGTATATATATATATATATATATATATATATATATATATATATATATATATATATATATATATATATATATATATATTTATAATATGCTTTAGAATTCTTTTGTTGTCTATAGCACCCAATCATCCTCTAACTGTCATTTCTTCAGTCCTGGTTTGAAAATGTCACAAGGATTTTATGTATTAGACCAGGGGTCTTCAAACTATGGCCCTCCAGTTAAAAAGGACAGGATTGCTTTATCACCCATCAGCTGACTGGCTCTCCAGATGAGTTGGACCAACAAAAGTGTGGGTCAAAGCGCACTCCAGAGAGTGCGGAGGCTGATGGGTTATAGTATATACAAATCCTGCACTACTATTTATTAATTGGAAGTGTGGCTAGGTTGTTACGTCTTATTATTATACTGTATAATTGTGCATGTTTACACATATTTATTAAAGAGGAAGTAAACCCTCCTCTGAAAGTTGTACCTATAGGTAAGCCTATGATAAGGCTTACCTATAGGTACTGTAAATATCTCCTAAACATGCACCATTTAGGAGATATTTACCTTACATGCAGCCAGTGACGTCACTGGCGCACGTGCTCTGAAGGAACGGCCGCTGGTACGTGCGCGGGAGTGACGTCACCGTCACCGGAAGACGGGCGACTGGACATGTCGCCTGTCATAGAGGTAAGTGGGTGGCATGGCGGGGGCTCATTCTAAGGTAAGTATTTCATAATGAGCTAGTGTGCGGTGCATACTAGCTCATTATGTGTTTCTCTTTCAGGTTGCAAAAAATAAAAAATTATGGGTTTACAACCTCTTTAAGTGAGCAAAAAAACTGTTTCCTTGTTTATCTTAAAGGAGCAGCAACTAGTGGTTAAAAAAAAAATCCAGTGATTGACTATTTCTCCTAGAAACATGGAACTGTTGTGTCTGCCAATGTGTGCTCTGTATACATTGTGGTTTAATGAACAGAACTGTTGAATCTGGGCACAATTGTATGCTAACATTCACCTCACTCAACAGTCTTTGCTTTCAGGTTATGGGGAAGTTATAGGCATCTCTGGTGGTGGGTACAAAGGGAGAAAACCAATCATTTCAAAAGAGGTTTTATTGAAAATGTTCACCCAGGGCATTTTTTCCCAAAAAATAGGTGCAGGAACCCAAACCCCCCCCCTTCCCCACACACCCTCCAAACTGCATCAAATAGTGTGTGTGGTCAAATTTCACTAATAATGGAAGAGTCTTAAAGAGGTATTAAATACCAAGAGTGCATTACATACAGAGTGCAGAGTTTTGGGAGGGGGGATGTTACACATAGAGTGCAGATTTCAGGGGTATGCAAAGATCGGGGGTGTGCTACGTATATAGTGAAGAGTTCAGGGGTGCGCTGCATACAGAGTGCAAAGTTCAGGGGTGCACTAAATATAGAGTGCAGAATTCAGCCTTCTTCCACGGCTTTATACTTCTGAATCCCCTGTCCTCATCTGACTTTCATCCCTCTTCAGCTCTGACTACTGCATGCAACCCCCCTCTCCACTGCCCTCATCTTCTCCCTCCCTCCTTAAAAGCTCCACCATCTTCCACATGTCTTACGTGCATTGCTGTGTTAAGCTGAAGCACCCAGTCTTCTCTAGTACCTCCTTGCACACTGTAGGTGGCTCTGCCTCTCTCATTTCAGGGAGATCACCCAGTGGGGGTGTCAGAATCTGCACTCAACTGCAGGCACCTTCATCTCCCTTGTCCCCACCCTGCACTCAGAGGGGGACACTCAGTAAATCAAATCTGTGGGAGCCGTTAGGAGGCAAGCTGTCACGTGTAAACACAGACCCCAGACTTCTGTGTTTACAAGTGATAGTGGTTAGCAGGGAGCAGAGGGCCTGAACTCCTGAGTTCCACCAAGTTCCAGATGGAAAAAAAGCCCTCTGTTCAATGAGGAAACTCTCAGGAGCGAAAATGTCTCTCCTGTATGGGTGGCTGAAGCATGACCACATCATCAGTGTTTAAACCAAGTGCAAAGAAAAAAAAGTTTCTGTTACAGAAGGGTGATATCCTGCATTGGCATTACTGTCATATGTATCTTAGATGTTCCCTGGGAATTTGTGATTCCAAGAGGATCTGATGAAATCATATGGGTCCAGTATATCGGGAGAGGATACTCATTTCAGGCGCATATGACTCTGTAAAAGAGTTTCCTCTTTTGGGTAAGGGTCCATCTTTTTACATTGGTGGTGGACCATGTGGATGAATCTGGAATCTTAGCAAAATACATATCCTCTGTCACATGGTGTATACATTACTGGTTTGGGACTATTGTTACTACGATATGTACTATAATTGCACTTTTTGGTCACATTTTTCATTTTGGTTCACTTGTGCACCAGTGTTAATTTCGTCAACTAAAAAGTTATCGTCAAAATTCTCACCAGCGGCATTTTTACAGTGACAAAAACTAAACGAAAAGTACACCATATTTTCATCCACTGACTAAAACTATGACGTAAATCAATTCCGTTTTCGTTAACAAATGAAAATGAAATGAGAATGTGAGGCACGGACATGTACTCTCGTGAACTTCCGGTTTCCACGGGCTCCGCCTGCTTTCGCTCTCAGCAAGCAAGCGACTGTCCAGCCAAAATTACAGGCCTCTGACGACCGTCTAGAGCAGCACTGTGCATTACAGGACTCCTGACAAGAGTTCCACTCCCGACTCACGACAACAACCATCCAGAGCAGAGCACTGTGAGTGTGTACATTACAATTACAGCCCTCCCCTCAGACCAACGTCCATCCAGAGCACTGTGTGTGCATTACAGGCCTCCTCTGACCACCGGCATCCAGAGCACTGTGCATCATTACAGGCCTCTCAAACCACTATCCAGGGCATTGTGTGTATTACAAGCCTCCTCAGACCACCGTCCAGAGCACTGTGTGCAATGCATTACAGGCCTCCTCTTCAGACTGTCCATGTCCAGAGCACTGTAAGCATTACAGGCCTCCTCAGACCACCGTCCAGAGCACTGTGCAGCATTACAGGCCTCCTCAGACAGACCACCGTCCAGAGCAGTGTGCAGCATCACAGGCCTCCTCAGACCATACAGAGTGGCTAAATCTGTGTCTGTGAGTTTGTTCACACCCCAATACCATAAATAATAACATGATATTATATTTTTTTACTCCAGGAGTATGTGAGTTTGGAAATTCTTCTTGGAAATTTAATTGCTTAAATAATGCATTACAACTAAACACATTTGATTTAAACTAAAATATAACTAAAACTGTAACAATTGCAGATGACTAAAATGGAACTAAATCTAAGATGGCATTTTAGTCAATGACTATAACTAAAACTAAAACATTTGCAGATGACTAAAATGGGACTAAAACTAAAATGGCATTTTAGTCAAAAGACTATAACTAAAACTAAATCAACATTCAATGCCAAAATGAACACTGTTCTGCACATATTAACCTCCCTAGTGGTATTCCCGAGTGTGGCTTGGGGTTAATATAGAGTACCAAAAGTGGTAACCCCGAGCCACACTCGGGATTACCCCACAATCAAACTCACCTTCCCCTGCGATCCCCCGTCGTCCTCCCCAGACATCCTCCAGCCGTCCTTCCGCTGTGTGCTAAGCAGATACCGGCACCTGTCGTTTGGTTCCCTTCCCTGCGAGCATTGCAACGCAGTGGGTGGAAACGGCGGCAATTTCAAAAAAGTAAATAAAACAAATGACATGATACAAAGTTTTTATCCTAATGGATTACACTGTATCATGCCATTTCACCTCAGGATTTCACCTGGTGAATTTTCCAGTGCCCTGCCTGTGCTTTTCCAGTTCTTTGTGCCTGGAAAATTGAGAACGACCATGGCATTCAAAAAGCATTATTTTTGCGCAAAAGTGATTTTAGACAAACTGGAAAACAGTGACAGCAAAACTGAGTTACCCGAAGAACTGAGTGATAGCGATTCGCGGGAAAATTCGTCATCAGGTACGGAAAGTGACGACAGCGACAATTCTGCGACTGAGCTCAGCGATATGCAAACTTGGTGCTCTATTGACTGTGGTACGGATCAGGCAGCGCCCCCCAAGATTCCCATTTACAGGAGCACCTGGTATGAAAGTTGATGTTGACCATGACAACCCCTTGGCATACCTACAATTATTTTTGACCAATGAGGTTATTGAAAAAATTGTAAGTAATATCGCACCCCTTATTTGTACATATTTCAGTGTTTTTGGTTTGATTATATTATTGAATAAAATTTATTATTATTATATTATTGTAGCACTACTCCCAAGGGAGCTGCTGAATATGGGTTCCCCTGGGTTACCATTAGCAACAGTAGGATCATCTGGCATGTTTCCAAGTGTTTTTACCTCAGACAAGGATCAGTCCAGTTTCTTTGGTTTTTAGGTTTTATTTTGAACTTGGATAGGAGAAGGGATGAGTGGGATACTCCAACTGAATATAACTATGCACAATCTGCTGGGATGCCTTGAAAAATGCTGGTTAATAGGGATGATCGAATGGTTCGGGTCGACCATCGGTTCGGCCAGAACATTGGGTGTTCGATGTTCGGCCGAATTTAGAACTTTTTGCCCAAAAAGTTCGGAATTCGGCAACCAGAACCGCCCAAAATGCAATGCTTCAGGAAATGGGCTTTAAAAGCCCGTGATTGGACCAGAACCATTAGCAAAAGCCAATTGAGGGGGCAGGAGAATGCTAGGAATGTGATTGGAGTGACTAGGGGGTCCCTAGACCAATCATTAGTGAATACGCCCCCCAGTATATAAGATCGCCCCTGCCATATTCCTAGCATTGTTATACTGGACATGGAAGAGAGTGGAAGCAGTTCTGTTAATTTTACTTTAAAAGTGTCATTTAGCTATTTATAGTGTGAGGAAAGGGATATCTAGTGTAGTTAGAGTGCTCCTTTACACTTAAGTTAGCTTCAAAAATTTAGTTTCTGTAGGGAAAGTGTTAAGTGTAAGGGGACCGTAGTGTAGTGTAGGGTTAACTGGCAGTGACTGCTATGGCAGGGTGACAAAACCCTTCCATAGCAGGGTGACCGCTATAGAGAAATGATAATTTCTCTGAATTGCTTCGGCACAGGAATATGGCTTCTCACCAGCCAAGCATTTTTTATGCTGCAGGGGCTGCCACTGCCAGTGCTTTTTTGAGGACATGTTTGATGTCAGAGACATGTGTATAGGGGGTATATATACAGTATATATACCCCTAGACATATATAGGTGTGATAGTAGCAGAAATAAATGCTTGCGCTAATGAAATAATTTACAGTAATATATTTCTGCTACTATCACACCTATATATGGCTAGGTGTCTATATACATATAATTATGTGTGTATATATACCACTATACACAAGTTCAGATGTTTTGCCTGCCTCAAAAGAACCCAAAAAAATGCCAAAAAAACGCTAGCGTCAAAAAAAAAAAAATGCCCAGGTGTGTTTTTGCTGGCATTTTTTGGGGGGTTTTGGAGGCAGGCAAAACATCTGAACTTGTGTATAGTGGTGTATATACACACATCCATATATTTATATACACACCTAGACATATATAGGTGTGATAGTAGCAGAAATATATGCTTGCGCTAATGAAATCATTTACAGTAATATATTTCTGCTACTATCACACCTATATATGGCTAGGTGTCTATATACATATAATTATGTGTGTATATATACCACTATACACAAGTTCAGATGTTTTGCCTGCCTCAGAAGAACCCAAAAAAATGCCAAAAAAACGCTAGCGTCAAAAAAAAAAAATGCCCAGGTGTGTTTTTGCTGGCATTGTTTGGGGGGTTTTGGAGGCAGGCAAAACATCTGAACTTGTGCACAGTACCACTATACACAAGTTCAGATGTTTTTCCTGACTGCAAAGAACCCAAAAAAATGCCTGCTTTGAAACCGGCAAGGTGTGAAAACCGAGGAGAGAAGCTAACCCCCTGAGCTGAAAGTTTTCTAATACATACAATCCTTTTTTTTTCTGGTTCTGGACATGCTACAGGGCTGAAACTTCACAGGTATACCTTTTAGACCCCCCCAGACACAAAATCACACAAAGTTCTTAAAAATTGTCATTTTTGATAAAAAAGCCAATTATTGAAAAATTAAAAAAAAAAGAGATTTTTTGATTTTTACTTTGGATTTAGTATCTGGGGGGTGTGAAAATTGTACATGTGAAGTTTCAGCTCTGTAGCATGTCCAGAACCATAAAAAAAAAAGATCGTTTGTATTAGAAAACTTTCAGCTCAGGGGGTTGGCTTCGCTGCTGTAACACCTTGCCGGTTTAATAGAAGGCATTTTTTGGGTTCTTTGCAGTCAGGAAAAACATCTGAACTTGTGTATAGTGGTACTGTGCACAAGTTCTGATGTTTTGCCTGCCTCCAAAAACCCCCAAAAAATGCCAGCAAAAACACACCTGGGCATTTTTTTTTGACGCTAGCGTTTTTTTGGCATTTTTTGGGGTTCTTTTGAGGCAGGCAAAACATCTGAACTTGTGTATAGTGGTATATATACACACATAATTATATGTATATAGACACCTAGCCATATATAGGTGTGATAGTAGCAGAAATATATTACTGTAAATGATTTCATTAGCGCAAGCATATATTTCTGCTACTATCACACCTATATATGTCTAGGTGTGTATATAAATATATGTATGTGTGTATATACACCACTATACACAAGTTCAGATGTTTTGCCTGCCTCAAAAGAACCCCAAAAAATGCCAAAAAAAACGCTAGCGTCAAAACAAAAAATGCCCAGGTGTGTTTTTGCTGGCATTTTTTGGGGGTTTTTGGAGGCAGGCAAAACATCAGAACTTGTGCACAGTACCACTATACACAAGTTCAGATGTTTTTCCTGACTGCAAAGAACCCAAAAAAATGCCTTCTATTAAACCGGCAAGGTGTTACAGCAGCGAAGCCAACCCCCTGAGCTGAAAGTTTTCTAATACAAACAATCTTTTTTTTATGGTTCTGGACATGCTACAGAGCTGAAACTTCACATGTACACTTTTTAGACCCCCCAGATACAAAATCCAAAGTAAAAATCAAAAAAATCTCTTTTTTTTTATTTTAATTTTTCAATAATTGGCTTTTTTTTATCAAAAATGACAATTTTTAAGAACTTTTTTTTTGTGTGATTTTGTGTCTGGGGGGTCTAAAAGGTGTACCTGTGAAGTTTCAGCTCTGTAGCATGTCCAGAACCAGAAAAAAAGATCATATAGGTGTTAAAGGAGGGTCCCACATCCCTGTTCTACTGAAAAATTATCTTTTTTTTTTTCATGGTTCTGGACATGCTACAGAGCTGAAACTTCACATGTACACTTTTTAGACCCCCCAGATACTAAATCCGAAGTCAAAATCAAAAAATCTCTCTCTTTTTTTTTTTTCAATAATTGGCTTTTTTATCAAAAATTACAATTTTTAAGAACTTTTTTTGTGTGATTAATAGTTAATGGGGCATGACCCAGAACCCTAGGCACTTTTTAGGGGCATTTATTGGGTTTTAGGGCTTAAAAATTGTGTTTTTTGATTACCGAAGTTCGGGTCCCATTGATTTCAATGGGGTTCTGAAATCCGGGCCGAACTTTCGGAAGTTCGGATGTTCTGGCCGAACCGAACTTTTCAAAAGTTCGATCATCCCTACTGGTTAATGCTGTGTTAAACTAGTCATGGCTGGCCGCTATTTCACTTTGCCCTTGGCTGTGAAAGAGTCTTTAAGCTTCCTGAGGTAATTCTTTCCTAAGGCAAGCTGCACATAAAAGTTGACTGTACTGCTAAATAGTGATGGACGAACATCGGCCGGGGTGGTTCGTGAACGTTATCCACGAACTTTCTCAAATGTTCGTGAACCGCAAGTTCGCGGTGGACCCTATTGACTTTAATGGCAGGCGAACTTTAAAAACCTTCAGGTCATGTTTGCAGCCACAAAATACATACTAGCTGTGTACAAATAGTCCCACAACATGGACACTGTCATAACAGAAGTATTGCTATTGGAAAAGTTGCCATCATTTTTTTTTTTTTCAGCAAAAGATATATATATATATATTTTTCTAAATCAGCAAGAACTGACAGCAGCCGGTAAATACATGTCAAATACATTCAGTGTCCATTCACACATCTGTAAAATGGGTCCGCATCCGGTGTCGGTCAGTACAGGCCCCAAAAATTAGCCGACAGGCGTTCACCTGACAGCAAAGAACGTTGTCTTCTGTGGCTGAAGGTACATTAGGCATTCACAGGATAAATAAGTAAGTGTCGCCCATTCCAGGCCCCAAAAATGAGCCAACATGTGTTTATCTGACAGCTAAGAACGTTGTATTCTGCAGCTGAAGGTACATTAGGTATTCACAGAATAAATAAGTAAGTGTCGCCCATTTCAGGCCCCAAAAATTAGCCCACATGCGTTCACCTGACAGCAAAGAACGTTGTATTCTGTGGCTGGAGGTACATTAGGCATTGACAGGATAAATAATTGTCAGCCATTAAAGGCCCCAAAAATTAGGCATTCAATGGACATAAAATGCCTTTTATGCCGCTGTCTTTACCGAAAACAAGGACCATGAATTGTTGTGGGTGGATGGCGGTCTGGCGGATATTTGTGGCCTGTCATGAGGAATTTTAATCAAACATGGTCTACTGGTCACATGTGTTGAATTCCTCTGAAATCCATGCCTCATTCATTTTTATAAATGTGAGGTAGTCAACACTGTCATGAGCTAGGCGAGTGCGCTTATCTATGATCCCCCCCTGCTGCACTCAACGTCCTTTTGGACAGGACACTGGATGGGGTGCAAGCCAACAGTTCCATTGCAAATTGTGCAAGCTCTGGCCAGAAGTCAAGCCTGCCCACCCAGTAGTCCAGGGGTTCGTCACTCCTCAGAGCGTCCATATCGGCCGTTAACCCGATGTAGTCGGTCTAGGCGTTCCCTGATGCTGGATCCGGAGTACAGCTGTCGATGGGTCGGCTGAAAGAATGATCTCATGTCTGAAGTGACCAACACATCTTCAAAAAATTCAAGGTTGAGTTCCATTGCGTCGGGCATTCACAATAAGATGCCTGACGGGCAGGTTGTGTCGCCGCTGAATGTCAGCAAGGCGAGCCATGGCTGTGTAAGATCTTCTGAAATGGCCCGAGATTTTCCTTGCCTGCTGCAAGACGTCCTGGACCCCAGGGTATTTGGCAACGAATCGCTGCACGACCAAGTTCAGGACGTATGCCATGCATGGCACATGTGTAATTTTGCCCTGTTTCAGTGCGCTCAGCAGATTGGCACCGTTGTCGCACACCACTTTACCAACTGTCAAATTGAGCAGTGTCAGCCACTGATCTGCCTGTGAACGCAAAGCTGAAAGGAGTGCAGGACCAGTGTGGCTCTTGGCTTCCAGGCACAACAGACGCAGCACAGCATGGCAACGTTTCACCTAGGATGTGGAATAGGTTCTGGGGATTTTGGGCGGCGCAGCGGAAGAGACAGTAGCAGCGGAAAAGGAGGAGTCAGCCGAGGAGGAGAGGGAGGATGGAGTAGGAGGAGGAGAAGAGATAGGCATGCATGCAATCCGTGGCGGTAAAACCAAATCTACACGGGTGCAACGGGGTAAATGCTGGACAGCCGTCAGAAGGTTCACCCAGTGGGCAGTAAAAGTTATATACCTTCCCTGTCCGTGTTTGCTAGACCACGTGTCTGTGGTCAGATGTATCTTGGCACTGACATTGTGTGCCAGAGATACATTCACTTGCCACTGAACATGTAGCTCTGGAATGCCCTTCTGCGAGAAATATTTCCTTCCTGGGACCTTTCATTGTGGTGTTCCAATAGCCACAAATTTCCGAAAAGCCTCCGAGTCCACCACTTGATATGGCAGTAGTTGGCGGGCTATCGGTTCCGACAAGCCAGCAGTCAAACTTTGGGCAAGAGGGTTATCCGGCATCATCATTTTTTTACGCTCCAACGCTCCAGCCACGGAAGCCTGCCTTTTTCCAGAACAACGTGAGGATGGCATTATGGAGGGTGGAGTGGAGGACAATTGTGAGGAGAAGAAGAGGCTGGATGGTGAGAGCCTGGAGTGTGGCTTTGTGGGTTCTGACAGCGTTGCTCCCACTGGGCTCGGTAATGGGAGTCCAGGTGCCTTCTTAAGGTGGTCGTCGCTAGGTGAGTGTTGGGCTTACCGCGACTTATGCGTTGACTGCAAAAGCTGCAGATGGCAACACTGTTGTCAGCAGTGGACACATTAAAAAAGCCCACACTGCGGAGCCATGTGCCAGCGTCCTGGGATCGCCAGATGTGACTGTACATGATTGATGGCTCGCTCCTTTAGCGGTCTGCTTTGTCCCTCCTGTGCAATGTAAATTCCGCCTGCTTCTCCTCCCCATCTGCTGGTCCATCTCTCCCTCTGAACTCCCCTCCTCTTCATCATCGACGTCACCTTCCCAATCACTAGCATTCAAGATCTCGGAGAAGCAGCAACAGCGGGGACCAACCTCCTTTAGCTGATCTGGGTTCTGTCGTCAGACTGCTGACTGACATATGCAAATCTGGTAAGAGGCTTACCTTTTCCCCACCCCTCCTGATTGGAAGGTGTGGGTGGATTAGTATTTCCTCCTTTTCCTTGGCATGTGATTCCTGTTGTGGATCCTATCATTCATATGCCCTTTTAAATAATCTTTCTGGTAAGAAGCTCAGCTTTACAGGTGGTGGGATATCACGCACAGTTCATCTGGCTTCCATATATTCCTTTGAATAACACCTTCAATTATTTGCTTTCATCACTGACATTTTTATCCAGACTTTTTCTGTTTGTAATTTTGTGATTGCTTTGTTACACAATTTTTTGTCATATATTTGCGGTTGCACTCAGCACCAGGGTGGGAATTCTATTTCCTTCTTCAGGTTATTTGTCAGAATTGTTTTTGTTTTATATTAAAAGGCAGATTGAATATGTGATTATTCATGTTTATACAGCACAGTATTGGGTTACTTATTTGTTTTTTGTGAATATCAAGGACCCTCTTCAGTTGTGCACATTGCACACATTTGATCACTATTTATTCATTTGTGTTATTTATAGCACTCATCATTATTGGTTAGCGCACCTGATATACACATTTCGTATTCACGTTTCCCCATAATTGGCTCCAAGGTTGCAACTTCCCAATTATCCTATCAGCGCACCTTCACATTTTATCCAGCTATTTTTTAAATTACCCTGTGACAAAAGTCTCTAGAGAAGCGCAGTATATGTGGAAGAAGGTATATAACACCCCGCTTCAATTTGTGGTTTTGGGGGGCCACTGGTCTATCACACCAGTTATACAAAAAGTGGCCAGTAAGTTTGGCATTGTGTGTAGTAGAGTTAACGCAGCAAAAGAGGCAATATTTTTGCAGGACACAAATACGCTGTTATTAAAGTATACTGTTAGATAACACCCTGCTTCAATCTGTGGTTTTGGGGGGCCATTGGTCTATCACACCAGTTCTACAAAAAATTGGCCAGTATGTAACTGTTGTTACTGTGTGTAGCACAGTTAACGTAGCAAAAGAGGCAAAATGTTTGCAGGACAAAAATACGCTGTTATAAAAGTATACTGTTAGATAACACCCCGCTTCAATCTGTGTTTTTGGGGGGCTACTGGTCTATCACACCAGTTATACAAAAAATTGGCCAGTAAGTTTGGCACTGTGTGTAGCAGAGTTAATGCAGCAAAAGAGGCAATATTTTTGCAGGACACAAATACGCTGTTATTAAAGTATACTGTTAGATAACACCCTGCTTCAATCTGTGGTTTTGGGGGGCCACTGGTCTATCACACCAGTTCTACAAAAAAATGGGCAGTACAGTAACTGTTGTTACTGTGTGTAGCACAGTTAACGTAGCAAAAGAGGAAAAATGTTTGCAGGACAAAAATACGCTGTTATAAAAGTATACCGTTAGATAACACCCGCTTCAATCTGTGTTTTTGGGGGGCCACTGGTCTATCACACCAGTTATACAAAAAATTGCCCAGTAAGTTTGGCACTGTGTGTAGTAGAGTTAATGCAGCAAAAGAGGCAATATTTTTGCAGGACACAAATACGCTGTTATGAAAGTATACGGTTAGATAACGCCCCACTTTAATCTATGGTATTGGGGGGCCACTGGTCTATCACACCAGTTATACAAAAAATTGGCCAGTAAGTTTGGCACTATGTAGCAGTTAATGCAGCAAAAGAGGCAACATAGGTGTGCGCAGCCTATTGCATTAGGGTGTGCACCCCAAAGTTTAAATACACATGCATGTGTTTGCCTACATGTATATGGCCCCGATATAATTACTCTCCCTGCTGGCAAAGTGAAATAGAAGTGTGTGACACTTCTCTTATGGCAGAGCAGGTCCGAGGGAGATCTTTCCCATCTCCTCACTGGCAAACAGAGCGATAATGCTAATGTGCCCTAGGTGATTAGGGTGTGCCCAGGCACATCCGGCACACCCTGTGCGCATGCCTATGAGAGGCAATATTTTGTCAGGACACAAATACACTTATAAAAGTATACTGTTAGATAACACCTGCTTCAATCTGTGGTTTTGGGGGGCCACTGGTCTATCACACCAGTTATAATACTTTTTTAAAAGTGCTTTTGTCACTCTTTGTAGTTATAGTATCGCTGCAGAAACGCTCACCACACGCGTCACAATGCTGCACAGTGCATAATACAAATCCACTATAATATGCTTTCTATATTAGAAAGTATATTATAAGTGAATTACACCCCTATATAGTGCACTGCACACCAAAGAATGGTACACCTTTACCAAATACCAGTCCTTAAAAGGACTTTTGTGGTCCTATAACAGAGCGATCTGCGTCACTGACAATCTGTCCCTGCTCCCCACAGCAAACCTCTCCCTGCACTGACAAAAGAGACAATATAGATATAGTACAGTACACCCATACCAAAAACCAGTCCTTAAAAGGAAATTTGTGGACCTATAACAAAGTCATCAGTGTCACTGACAATCTGTCCCTGCTGCACACAGCAAACCTCTCCCTACACTGACAAAAAGCAGAATGTAAAATGGCAGCCAGCTCAGGTCTATTTATAAGGTAGGGGTTATGTCCATGTGCTGAAATGTCTCAATTGGCTGTCCTATTCCACCAGATGGATGTGTCATGGGTCAAAGTTCTCCCCAATGTAAACGAATATGGCTGCCGCGAACAACGCCGGGCGAACCGCAAGGCCATGTCTACTGCTAAACAACTTCAGGCCCCTTTACTGTTCCCTAATCTTCAGGGCTTAAACACTTGGCACCCCCTTTACTGTACTGCTCTGGGTTAGCTGGCTCCTTGATCCCCCTGACACTCCTGGAGTGGTTCCCCTCTCTTAGGCAGACCCCTGGGCAGATCCTTGAGTACTCACGACACTGTTTTTCCTGAAGTCTTCTGCCCAGCAGCTCCACTGGTCAGCACACTGGATCCTCTGCAGCACAGCTCAACCCCTGGTCCCTAGGCCGACTGCCTGAACCTCTTTCCTCACTTCAGCAGGAGGAGAGACAGCCATCCACCTCCTCCTGGGACTTTGTTCCCGCCAAAAGACACTCTGTCACATGTCCCCTCCGGATTTATTCCCAATCCCAGGATGTATTGCAGCAATGCCCACCCACTGGGATAGTCATAAACCCTGGTGTGCTATTGGCTAGGTTTCCTCCACAGTCCAACAAGCTCCCTTATTGGATACAGTGGGGAGACTCCCCAGACCAAATATATCACACCTGAAAGCATGTGACAGGCCTCACTAACAGATCAGGCTCTCCTGATAAGCAGAAAGAGCCTCCCATATATTTTACCTAGCACCTATCTCGGAGGGTGCTACATCATCATTTATGATTTTGTGTTTCAAACTTTATCATACCCGGGATGTCTACAAGACTCTTGTTTGGACAGATTTAAGTGGGTTATTCCTAAGAATTACAGGCCTAAAATAGAAAACAACATATTTCCATGCAAAACAATGTACTGCTTTTAGCACAATTATTCTGACATAATCAGACCGCCAGGGAGGTTAAATGAATACTATTAGCGCTGCAAATATCGGTTCATATGTGAACTGTAATAACCTAATCTTTGCATGCTGTGAACCCCTATGTGGGGAGTAATGTTTAATGTTGTAAAATAGATTTTTGATGGTACATAATAAAGTTTTTTTTTATTGAACTCAGTTTCTCTTCTATATGTCCACACAAAGGCCATAAATACATATTCTGTTCATAGTACATGATTTGCTAGAATGTGCACATTGGGTTTACCTCTCGCCATAGATAGGGGTTGATCTGTGTCAGACATTTGTGAACACAGTACTAAAGTTTACATCTAAATTGTAGGGTTGAGTCCTGCTGCCTGTTACAGTATGCTCTGGCCCTCGAAACCTGGCCACTTAGTCTATGACATTGACAGGTGCATGGCAAAGGAGTTTGGTACCAGGGGTGGATAGAGACTGATGGAGTACTAAGATTAATTCCCCATCAGGTCCGCTTTACTTTTGATTGACAGCACATTTACCCACTGCCATGCACTGTCACTGATAAGCAAGGCAGACCTGACAACTCAATTCACAACTGCACCTGTTGGGTGGGCAAAGTCTGATGGGGAACTTTGACATCAGGTCCACCTTGTTTGTGATTGACAGCAGACGGCTGTTTACATAGTTTACATAGTTTGTGAGGTTGAAAAAAGACATCAGTCCATCCAGTTCAACCTATGATGTGTGTGTGTGTGTTTGCTGTTAACTGTACATAGAAACATAGAATGTGTCGGCAGATAAGAAACATTTGGCCCATCTAGTCTGCCCAATATATCTGAATCCTATGAATAGTCCCTGGCCCTATCTTATATGAAGGATAGCCTTATGCCTATCCCATGCATGCTTAAACTCATTCACTGTATTTGCAGCTACCACTTCTGCAGGAAGGTTATTCCATGCATCCACTACTCTCTCAGTAAAGTAATACTTCCTCATATTACTTTTAAACCTTTGCCCCTCTAATTTAAAACTGTGTATACATTGTATACCCCTGTATGTTGTGGTCTTCAAGGTGCCCATCAAATAGTTTTTTTGAAACTATCGATGCTCCCTGCTGATACCACTGCTTATGGAAGAGAATTCCACATCCTTACTGCTCTGACAGTAAAGAACTCCTTACGTATTTTAAGGTTAAACCATTTTTCCTCTAGTTTTAGTGAGTGGTCACGTATCTTATTGTATTCCCTTTCTCTGAAACGTTTGTTCCTTATGCTAGTTTTAGTGAGTGGTCACGTATCTTATTGTATTCCCTTTCTCTGAAACGTTTGTTCCTTATGCTAGAGTCATCACAAGTACAGTATTTGTACATTGATATCATATCCCCCCTCAAGCGTCTCTTCTCCAGAGAGAATAAGTTCAGTGCTTGTAGTCTTTCCTCATAGCTGATGGCCTCCATTCCCCTAATTATTTTTGTTGCCCTTCTCTGGACTCTCTCCAGTTCCAGCACATCCTTCCTGAGGACCGGTGCCCAGAACTGGACAGCATACTCCAGATGTGGCCGGACCAGAGTCTTGTAGAGTGGGAGAATAATGTCTTTATTTCTGGAGTGAATCTCCTTTTTTATACATGCCAGTATTTTGTTGGCTTTGCTTGCAGCGGCTTGGTATTGCATGCCACCGCCAAGCCTGTTGTCCACTAGGTCCTTTTCCATCTTAGATTCACCCAGAGGTTCCCTAGTGAGTAGCTTGCTTTCGTGTTTCTGATGCCCAAGTGCATTACTTTACATTTACATTTCAACATTAAACCTCATCTGCCATGTAGTTGCCCACCCCATTATTTTGTTCAGGTCCGCTTGTAAGTTTTCCACATCCTGCATAGAAGATATTGGCATGCTTCGTTTAGTATCATCCGCAAATACTGAGATTGTGCTAGATATCCCCTCCTCTAGGTTGTTTATGAATAAATTAAACAGGATTGGTCCCAGGACAGAACCTTGGGAGACCCCCCTTTCCACACCCGCCCAATCCGAGTACTCCCCATTTATCACCACCCTCTGGACTCTCCCCCTGGAGCCAGTTCTCTATCCAAGTACTCACCCTATGGTCCATGCCTACGTACCTTAGTTTGTACAGTAAGCGTTTGTGGGGAACTGTGTCAAATGCCTTTGCAAAGTCTAGATACACGACATCCACAGGCTTACCTTTATCTAGATGGCAGCTCACTTTATCGTAGAAGGTTAATAGATTGGTCTAGCAAGAACGATTTTTCGTGAATCCATGCTGATTACTACTAATACTGTTTTCATTACTAAAGTCTTGTATATAGTCCTGTGGGGGTCTTTCAAAGCCACTATTGGACTAAATAGCAGGTATGGAATCCCCCCAGTGCCATCACTTGTCAATCACAGACACCAAACTGATTGTGAAATAGTCATTCAGAGTTCCCCAACATGCTCTGCCCACTTTTAATTCAGTGTAATGCGTCATTGGTTCCTAGGGTGCAGATGGCCTTTGCCCTAGCAACCAATGAAATAAATGTAACACATGTAGCACAATTCCTAGCTGTTTTGCTGGATATGGGTCCCCCTGGGTTACCGCTAGCAACAACAGCACATTTAGGCATGTTCTCCAAGTGTGAGCACTGAGACAATGACCAGTCCAGTATCTTTGGGTTTTTGTATTTATTTGGTAACTTGGATAGAAGAAGGGATGAGTGGGATACTCCTTTGGCTCAACTATGCACAAATTGCTAGGGACAATTGAAAAATGCCGATTGGCGCTGACTTGACGCTGGCTGGATGCCGGTCAACGCCGATTAACGCTGGTTAACGCTGGCCTGCTGAACTGACTTATGACTGCTTTCCTGAATGAAGAAGTCCTCTTTAAGCTCCCTTAAGCACTCCTTGCTGAGGTAGCTACTTGTATACACTGCTGAACAATTCAGGGCCCGCATCGGGGCCCCCTTTCACTCTCTTATCTTCAGGGCTTAGACACTGGCACCTCCTTTTCTAAGCCTTCTCTACTGGTTAGCTGGCTCCCGGATCCCTTTGACCTTCTGGAGTGGTTCCCCTCTCCTAGGCAGACCCCTGGGCAGTTTCAAGTACTCACAACACTGTTTTTCCCAGAAACTTCTGCCCAGCAGCTCCACTTGTTCTACAGCACTCTAGATCCCTCTCTGCAGCCCAGATCAACCTTCCTCCTCTAGGCGGACTGCCAAGGACACCTTCTCTAGCGCTGACAGGAGGAGAGACAGCCGTCAGCCTTCTCCTGGGACTCTGCTTCCCACAAAAGATGCCCTGTCACATGCTCCCCTCAGACTTATAACTCATCCCAAGGTGCATTGCAGCAAACTCCGCCCACTGAGACAGCTATAAGCCCTGGTGTGCTATTGGCCAGGTTTCCTCCACTGTCTAATAAGAGCCCTCATAGAAAAACAGTGGGGAGACTCCCCAGACTCAACGGATCACACCTGAAATACGTGACAGCCCAACTAAATGATCAGGCCCCCCTGACAAGCAGACGGGCCACATATATGCTTTTTCCTAGCACCTATCTAGGAGGGTGCTACACACACATTTAAACATACTAATAAAATAACAAACACACAACACCCTCCCTCCCCCTATGTGACAACTTTGAGTTTGTTTTAATTACTACCAGTTTGCTTATCTTCATTGGCATTAATTCATTTGGCATCTGTCTCAGCCAGATTAACGGATTCTAAAAGTGGCAGTAATATGAACTACCTGAATCTGGCACAAAGGTCAGTACTTGTACTGAAACTGGCACAAGGTTTGTCATAAATTTGGGCACAAACCATGTTAAAGGGGACATACTTTTAGAGAAGGTGAATCTCTCAAATGGGGCCAGGGGTAGCAAAAAAAAAAAAAGCATGCTCAAATCCATGTCCACTTGGCACAAAACTAAAAAAAAAAAAAAAGTTTTGCCTTTAGTTATTCTTTAATTTGTCCACTGAGATATTGGATAATGCACATGCAAGTTTGTTAGGTGAGTGACTTCGTATAATTTCCCCACTGACAATATTGAAATAATTGATACAATTAAAGATTTTCACTTGTTTGCTAAGAAAGTTATGCTAGCTCAAATATACAGGGATGATAAAGGAAAAAGAAAAGACCCTCTGAAGAGGAATATAGTAGACCGGTGTTCTTTGACATTAGGTGCCGATTCACATTAATGCGATGCCAGACATCACATGTGATTCGCACCGCATTGCTGTGCAGATCACATGTGATGTCTGTGTGATGCGATTTTGAAATTGCATCGCATTCGCACCAAAGTGGTACTTTGCAGCAGAGTCCATAAATACAGAAAAAGAGAACATACTTAGAATGCGGTGCACCCGGGAAACACAACAGTATCACAACAGCAATGGAAGACTCAGCCCAGCCTTGGTATATGTCATTAAGGCCCTGTTCATATGTAGTGATTTGGGATCACAGGCTGGCAGTATCCCCGTGATTCAGCCTGCAATTCCAAATCACACTGCAATGCTGGCAAAACGCAGCATGTGTGTTTGTGTTCCTTTCATTTTTAATGACACCAAAACATGGTGTGGTTTTGGATCCTTGTGTGATAAATCACTCAACAATCACAGCAAAACCACAACACATTTTGTTGTCACTAAAATAGAACTAGAATAGAACACAAACACACGTGCTGTTTTTGCCAGCATTGCCGTGTGATTTGGATTGGAATCTGGTTGTGGCAGCGGTAGTGACTCTGCTCTGTTGTGAGGTAAATAACACAGAATACATTCAAATATGTAACAAAAGAGCCAAGCAAAAATAAAGTGATATTAAAAATAGTGATAGTAATAATAATAATAATATATGCAATGCATACTAGCACATTATGTCCTTACCTTTCAGGGAGAAGATTTTTTGTGGTTTACTACCACTTTAAGCTAGGACCAGTAGGCCTAGCATCGCATGGAAAGGGTCAGCAACTTCCTCTGCAGGACTACAATGTAGCAAGCTAGCAGCATACATTTAAAAAAAGGGATTAATAACCTTCAGGGCAGCATTCAAATGTAGTAGCACAGCACTCCATACAGCTAAGGGTAAATCTCAGAATGTTCCCACTGTTATGTGAATGTGCAGATAGCACACACATAGGGAGAGAGAGCCTGTTCATTTATAGGTCGCCTTCCTTTTTTCAGAGCCAATCTTTGTTATAAAATAGATAACACAAGAGCAAAAAAAAAAAATCCATCCTTCCCACTGTGCTTATATTCAGAATGGCAGGATTAGCTTTTGTAAGAGATCATCAACCTTACACATGTTTTACACTCTAATGTTGAGACTGAGGTATGCATTGCAAGCATGAAATAAGAGGAGGATAAGAAGAGATATTATGAAAGAGTTCATAAAAACAGAAGAAAAAACTGAACTCCAACTGTTCTAGCAGCCCTGAACTTAATCCACGGTTAAAGTTCAGATCTAGAACAGTATTTCTCAACTTCGGTGCTTACCAGTGCCACCTTATCAATGCCCCTCAGTGTCGCCTATCAGTGCCCATCTGTGCAGCCTATCAGTGCCCAACATCTTTTCCACCTTTTGTGTGTACCATGACAGTAGAGGTGTTGTGGATGGTACTCATCAGGCACACATCTTTTTTGTCACGCCATCTCAGTGCCATCATTTTTCCTTTCTGCCAGGCAACTATCTCTCCGGGCTTGAGCTTTTTGTTGGCAAAGGTTGGGGGCATGTCACGCCAGTTAGCTCTAACGGTCCCATATGCATCCATCTTGTTGTGTAGAAGGAACTCATACAGTTCTGGGGATGTATAAAAAATGTCCGTTGTGACACAGTACCCCTGATTCAGCAATGGTTCAATCAGCATCAGAACTGAAGCGGTTACCATTCCATGGCTGCTGAACCTTTCGTTGCATTTGGTTCCTTTCCCGATGTATAGGACCGAATTCAAAATATATCCAGAGCTGGATTCACATAGCATAAATGACTTCATGCCAAAGCGTGCTCTCTTGGATGCAATATACTGTATCCAGCTGAGTCTTCCTTCATAGGCCATTAGACTTTCGTCTATACAAATGTCTCTTTCTGGCACATAGGACTGCTGAAAATTTTTCAAAATGATTTGATAAATGTCCCAAATCTTTTTGAGCTTTGGAGCTGGATGAGAAGTTTCGTCAAATTCGTCATTATTTGTAAAGTGCAAATACTTCATAATGAGCGAAAATTTGTATTCGGACATACCCGTGCCAAAAAAAGGAGTGGCCAATAATTTGTTGATGGTCCAATACCACTTCTGCAGGGGTTTCCCCACCACTCCCTGCAGAATTATTAGGCCCAGAAATTTCCAGATGTCCGCTTTGGTCACGGGTTCACACATCCTGCTCCTTGAAAATCGCCGATGCGCTGCAGCTTGTTGCTCCTGGTACCGATTGGTTTCCACAACGATCTTTTCAATAACCTCATCAGTCAAAAAGAGTTGCAGGTATGCCAAGGGGTTGTCATCCTCAACATCCACTTTGATACCAGGTGCTCCGGTAAAAGGGAACCTTGGGGGCGCTACGTGCTCCGTACAGCAGTCGATCAAGCACCAAGTCCGCACATCACTGGGCACAGTCGCAGGCTCATCGCTGAAATTGCTTTCTGCGTCCGATGACGAACTTCCCCACTAATCGCTATCACTCCATTCTGCAAGCGATTCTGTGTCACTGTCGCTGTTCTCCAGCAGGTCATATACCGCTTTTGAGGTTGCGGCACGCTTTTTTGATGCCATGGTCGCTCTGCAGTATCCAGACACAAGGTACAGGAAAAATGGAGAAAGCACTGGGGGGCAATCAAAGGTCAATTAATTTTGTTCTAGTAATGTAATCCAATAGGATTACAGTATGTCAGTGTAATTGTGTTTTTACTTCTTGAATTTGCCACCGGTTCCACCCCCCTGCGAACGTCCCATCGCAGAGACGGAAGCCAGGGCACACAGAGCATTGGGAGGAAGATCCACCGCCGCACCCCGCCCGCATACATCGCTCGGGGTTACCACTTTTGGCACTGAAATTTAACTCCGAGCCACACTCGGGAATACCGCTAGAAAGGTTCAACTAAAGTGTTTATTACAGACTGGTAAACTAAAGGCTTTTTATTACAGAAGTGACATGCTATGTCTCTACTGCAATAATATAAATTTGCCTGTCTGTTACCAATCTTTAGAATGTATGATGAGCTGAAAATTCACAGCTCAGTGTACATTCTCAGCACATTGCTTTGGGGCTGGAATGATTAAACTCCTGCCCATACACAAGAGTTATGTCATTTTGCGTTGACCAATCATGATAGCTAAGGTTCTGGCTTCCAGAAGAAGCCAGGGAGAAGATATCAGTTCCTGTTTAAATATAAACACTATTCTTTGAGAAAGCCAGCATGACTGGCAAAACGTCAGGCATTTCTGCTTGGGATACAAATTGGTAACTTGTAGCCAATGTAAAAAATTAACTAGCAAGTTATTGGAGAGAACAGCAGAAGCAGAAGCTGTAAGCCAGTAGGTGGGAGAGAAGAAGAAGCCAGCTTTTAGCTGCTGCAGAGAGAGAGTCATACAGGAATATGTGTACATATACATGTTCTAAATAAAGCAAATGTTCAAAAATAAATAGTGTGTCACCGTGCTCTCTCATACTCATATGATTCAATTTGGCGCATGCATGAGCGTGCATCATTAGACTACACCAGCTAGAATATGCACATACATACCACATTAAGGAGGTACCCCAAAATACTGAAAGCCAAAAAACAAAAAGAGATACAATAAGTAAAGTACAAAAAGTAGAATGCAAAAAGCAAAGTAAAGTAAAAAAGAGGTGCTCATGGAATCAGTTACCTATTCATATAATGGGAAACATCCCACTCAAAGTTTAGGCCCACTGGCCTTCTGGTATTTAAACTGAAAATCCAGAACACCTCTCTTTTACACAGTAGCCTAAACTTGCCCCCTCCTCTTGTTGGTGTCTGAATTTTCTCAATGCCCTGAATTACCAAACTAGAAACATCTTTATTATGGTGCACATTCCAGTGCTTGACTACATTGGTGTCATGGTTTTTCTCATACAGGTGGTCGTGCAATCTGTCCCTTAATCTATGCATCGTCCTGCCCACATATTGGACATGGCATGACTCACATGTAATGACATAGACCAAATATCTGGTATTACAATTAATGAAGGAAGACATTTTAAACTCCTTACTGGTTGTAGCTGATTGAACAAAATCTCGCCTTCTAATGTATGAGTAATATGAGCTTCCACTCAAGCCACATCTGAATGTACCTTTGAACTGTAACCAATGATTATGGGACTTATTGCTAGTGAACAAACTGTAGGAAAGAACCCCAACAAGGATGGGAGCCCTACAAGAAACCGACCTAATGCTCCTAGACAAGATTTGAGCATAAACCAGTATAATACAGGAAGATATCTAAGAACAGTATCTCTAATTTTTATCAAATTCTGCACTGAAGGGAGTGGAGAAAACATGGACATTTATTTGCTTGTCTCTGTTCCGATTTGGATTATGACTTTTAATTTTACTGTTTTTATCCCTTAGTAGGTTCTCCCATGGGGTATTGACAGCGATCCTAATCGCTCTCTTTAATGTGGACTCACGGTAGCCCCTCTCCTTAAACCTAAGAGTTATATCAGCAACTTCTTTATTAAAGTCTGTCTCCCTACTGCATAAGCACCTGAGTCTCAAAAATTGACCCACAGGTATGCCTCATATAGTGTGACTGGAATGACTGGAATCTGGTCCCAAAAGGGTGTTACCCGCCGATGGTTTTCTGAAGAGACTGGAAACTACTTTATTACCCTCACCTATTAATGTCACATCCAAAAAAATCAATAGATACACTATCAGAATGTCCCATGAACCATAGGTTAAGGTCATTATCGCTCATGTAGAATAACCAGTCGTCCAGGTTAACTGTGTCCCCAGAGACCACAAACAATAAGTCGTCAATGTAACAAAAGTAAAACAAAGTATCTGCTCGGCAGGGACTGCTTGATCCAAAGATGTGGGACCTCTCCCACCATCCCATATAGAGATTGGTGAGTGAGGAAGAAAAACAAGCCCCCATAGAAGCTCCACATCTCTGAAGATAGCAGTCCCCGTCAAACATAACAGTCCATCTCTTTCTATATGTGTGTTCCATGTGGTATGCCTTAGTACTGAAGAATACTTATCTCCAGTTTTGGATTAATGAGCCTTTTAGTATACATTTACTCATTCAGATTATCTTTTTTAATTCACTAATAATACGTAGATTAGAATGCTAAATGGGAGGGGTTTATTAATATATTGTACTGATAGGCATGCACGGTGACACACATTTTATTTTTTAACATTTGTTTTATTTAGAACATGTACAGTATATATACACACATTGTTTTCATTTATGGTTAGGTGGATTCTGTTATTTTGTTCCTCATGTGCAGTGAGGCTTTTTGATACATATATCATATGATTATTTTGTAGCAATTGTATGTTTATGTAGACAGATATAGATGGGGCTTGGAAATAGCAAAATTATTTAAGATGTGCTATTAACTCCATATCATGGGTTCATTTGACTATCCCTGATTGCTTTGGCAGCCCTGGTCTGTGTTCAGTCGGATTGTACCTGATTAGACTCAGGGGTATTTTGCTTTACTATTTGGTCTTTTACATCAATATATAACCTTGGGTTCAGTTATGTGCACTGTAGCTATGACAAAGCACTAGTGAATGTGCAAAATGCGTCAGTGTTTTTTGTTCCTGTACCTCTATGATGCTGTATGTATTTTATTCATTCCAATAAATGTGAGTTTTATCGAGTGCGCCTGTCGAGACTTTTTTTTATTTTCTGATGAAGCAGCATGCTTTGAAAGAAAGGAAGCTCCAAGCAGTAGATGTTCAGCAACAAGTGAATAAAAAACAATATACCCCCAAAAGAAATAAATAACTCAAAATAAAAAAAAACAGTCTGCTATCGATGTGAATGCAGCTAAAAGTAACCTCTGTCCCTAAATCAACCATAACCTAAATAAATACAAGTCCTACTGAACCCTTTCTATGCATTGCTCTCAGTGCGAGAGCCCCAAATACTAAGAATTTAAAAAAAAAAACAAAGAAAAACAAAATAGAAAACAGGGTGACTGCTAAAATAGCTGGTAATCAAACTTCTATTGCAATTATGTGATGGTATATTATTTTGGGGTTTATTTCGACGTGTGCAAAGAGAGATCACGCAAAACTTGCAGATAAAATCAAACTGTATATAACATTTAATTAAGTTATAACAGATAGGGGTAACACACATAATAATATTGAAAGTTCTGCCCATTTCCAGTGGCTTGGCAGATGATTAAACCAGATGTGTGCATGTAGCAGCTCTGTTGAGAGACTTTTTCCAATTCTGGCTGCGTTAGCACCTTTTAAGGAAAAGAGCGTAGGGTAGGGGTAAAAAGGGTAAGCAGTAGCAGTTTAACAAAATAAATTGAGTTTTGCATAAGTAAAACACTTTAGAATGCATAGCAATTACATTTGACAGTACCAAGCAAAGACAACCATACATTGACAGATACTCTTACAACAATAGTGTCAAATAGTACATACATTATTAGGTAGATCCCTACCACTCTCTAATCATTACAGCAAGTAACACATGTATAGAAAACAGTACAACCATTTCCTTTAAATGTGTAGAATATCTTCCTGGTAGTTATCTGAAAAAGAGTAGAAAGAATCCACTTAAAGCAGATCTTCACCCAACGCCCCCCCCCCCCCCACCCCCATTTTTTTTTATCTTTTGGGTTCAGTAGGTGAGCCTCCCGAAGACGCACAGCCCCTCCTCTTCTTTTGTGAATGAAGCACTATGCCTCCTGGGATATGTGATGTGCATATCCCAGGAGGCACAGCGAGCACAGTGAACATCATTTGCCTAGGCGAGTGAAGTGCATGGGGGACAGAGCTGGACACTGTATTTTTTTTTTTTTTTTTAAAGGTAAACAAGCAAACCTGTCAACTGTCTGTGGTAGTGAGCCCTTGTAGATCACCAAATCAGGGTTCCTCAGGGCGCGAAGTCTAAGCTCCAGTCTGCTTCTTTACCAGAGCCCATGATGGTGGGGATGGACTTGCAGCAAGCTGGAACCAGGTCGCAGCCCCTAGGTAAGCCAAGCTGAAGATGCAGAGGCCACGTACGTGTGCAGAATACAAAGAGCAAGAGACAACAGGAAATCCAGGAAACAAGCCAAGGTCAGGACGAGCAGCAATCAAGCACAGATGGAGAATGAAGCCGGGATCGGCACACGGGTAGTCAGGCACAGGATACCCAAGTAGCAATTGAACGGAAGTTCAGAGAACTGTGAAGCTGCTCAGGCCGCGTGGGCTACACTGAGCATGTCTATATAGGCAAGCAACTAGGAGGTGGACCAGGAAAAGATTAAAGGAAATAATAGCCCACAGAATAGCAGATGATGCCCATAGCTGAGCACAGCCAAATAACACATGTGAAAGGAATCAGGGTAGGAAAAGCACTGCAGCAAGGAGGTAAGAATATACAGGCAGAGACTGCAGGCTAACTTATGACAAAACCAAACAAAAAGAAACAGAGCACTATTCATGTACAGGACGGGGATAGGGGTAGAGTGGAGGGAACTTTATAAAGAGGGTGATCCACTTCAAGGATAACATTCCCACACAATATACATGGCAGAATAAAAAACAGCTTAAAGTCCATCTGATGATTTTACCACCACCTATTGGTAAAAGGAAATGCTGCAGCCACCCAAAGTTCACCCATGTCACATAACTTTACTGAAGTGCTCTTTTAGTTTGACACAAAGACATCTTCTGTCCCACAGAGGGAAAAAAAAGAAGAATTGTATCCTATCTAAATTAAAACAGTGCAGCCAACACAACAGTACTAACAGTAGTTGCCAGGGATCAACACTTGCACAGCAACAGCTAATGCTCATTCCTGTGCAGCTAATGCTCGTGCACATGTACCAGCACACAGATAAGCTTGGGCTAATATCCAGCGTACACTAACATATAGACGTTCACACACATAGGCACCAAGCTGCCTATTAAAAAAAACCCTGGTGTGTGCTAATCGCTGGATGTTCTTCAGCTTTCCCATGACCTGTGTTCCTGCTTTTACTGACTGATATTCTGTTGCTGACCTGGGCTCACTACTGAACAGTGGATTATGGATAATGGCCCCAACTTGCCTCTGACTATTCTGTGCCTGCATCTCTGGTGCTGACCTCGGCCTGCTGCTGGACCCTGCTCTGCCTGCTTCCCTGGTACTGACTTTGGTCTGCTACTGGACCTTGCTCTGCCTGCTTCCCTGGTACTGTCTTCAGCCTGCTTCCTGACCTTACTGTTGCTCTCCGTGTATGACCCTTGACTATGCCTGTCTGTGGGAATCACTTGCTACCAAGCTACTTGCACCCATGCTTCTTTGAGCCTTGTACCTCTGTCACCACAATAAGGGGTGCTCGGACTAGAGCCGCAAGGGGAAGCCCTCTCGTCAACTCTGTCTCCAACCAAAGTACATGACAGTAGTCCATGTAAACACATTTTTGTCTTAGTCACAAGTCTTTGACTAGGTTCTTCCTTAACTACATGCCGCCCGCCCGCCGTCAATTGACGGAGGAGCGGTGCGACCATTATCCTGGGAAGACGTCATATGACGTGATCCCAGGAAACAGGGCAGACGCTCGATCGCGTGCGCGCCGCCCTGCACTGCCGGTGTCGGGGTGTACCCGGGACACCCCCTGTCACCGGCAGGGGGGAAACAGCCAATGGGCGTGGCTGTTTCCCACGTGATCGGCTGTGTTCCAATGACACAGCCGATCACAATGGAGGCGCCCGGGAGATGACCGCGCATGCGCGATTGGGAGCGCGCAGCGCGGTCATGTTGGTGGCACTGTGTTCCGTAGGAACACAGCTGTCACCGGCAGTAGTAAACAGTCACTGACAGTGGCTGTTTACTATGTGATCGGCTGTGAATCCATTCACAGCCGATCACAAAATGTAAACAAAGAGCAGTAACTCACTGTTACTAGCTCTTCTCCCCTCATACAGTTTCCAGTATGAGGGGAGAAGAGCTAGAAACAGTGAGTTACTGCTCTGTGTACCTGTAAAAAGTAAAATCACACTAAAATCACAGTAATAAAGGTCCCCACACAGTCCTCAGCCCCCCCCAATGTCACCTGTCACCCAAAAGTCACCTCATCAGTGCCCAGAAATTGACACCCATAACGTTCACATGTGAGCGCAGCGATCGCGGGCAGAATCACCGCAATTCTGCCCGCGATCCGGAAATCATTGCAAATTGCGGGACGCCTGTGCGTTGTCCGTTTTTTGCAATAGCACCCCAAACGCTGTGCGATGTTGCCGCCATTTCCGCCTGCCGAATCGCGGTAACATCGCGCAAACAACGCATGAAGCCCAAAAAAGGTACAAGAGCTTCTTTGGGGCGTCATGCGTTGTTTGCGTGATGATACCTCGATTCGGCAGGTGGAAATCGCAGCAACATCGCACAGCGTTTGGGGTGCTATTGCACAGGCGTCCCGCAATTTGCAATGATTTCTGGATCGCGGGCAGAATCGCAGTGATTCTGCCCATGATCGCTACGCTCACATGTGAACGTAGCCTAAAGTTCACCGGTCACCAGAGACTGCCATCAGTACCGCCGTGCACCATCGCCCGTCACCTGTCACCCATCAGTGACCATCGCCCGTCACCTGTCACCCCATCAATCACCGTCACCTGTCATCCCATCAGTCATCGTCATCTGTCACCCTATCAATCATCGTCACTTGTCACCCCATCAGTGATCGTCACTTGTCACCTCATCAATCATCGTCACATGTCACCCCGTCAGTGATTGTCATCTGTCACCCCATCAATCATCGTCACCTGTCACCTCATCAATCATCATCACCTGTCACCTCATCAATCATCGTCACCTCTCACCCCATCAGTCATCGTCACCTGTCACCCCATCAGTCATCGTCACCTGTCACCCCATCAGTCATTGTCACCTGTCACCCCATCAGTCATCGTCACCTGTCACCCCATCAGTCATCGTCACCTGTTTGCCATATACATGCAATCACCTACTGACCGCCTAACGACTATATGCGTCGGCCATTAAAAGCTAAATACTGGGGTTATGGCAGCAGATAGCCCCCATAACCCCGGTATTTTTTGAAACGGCGGGCGGTCGGCTTTCAGATAAGGGTGGTCCCAGTGGCGGATTCGCCGCAGAATTACCCTTACGGTGCAGGGGAAGAGGTGCCCCCCCCCTCCTGCCGCGTCCCAGACGTTTTCCCAGCTTACCGGACCCGCCGGCAGCGGGGAAAACTATCCGGTCCCGGATCCTCAGAGACAGGAAGTTGAGTGAGGGCAAGATGGCCCTCACACGACTCTATGGTCTTGGAGGACCGGAGCTACGTCAAAAGACGTTGCCCAGCAACCGGTTTAAAGGGCCGCTTTTTTTTCTTTTTTTTTTTTCCTCTTTCAACAATTTTTTTTTTTTTCTTTTTTAGTGTAGTTGTGAGGTGTGAGGTCTTTTTGACCCCAGATCTTACAATAAAGAGGACCTGTCATGCCTATTTCTATTACAAGGAATGTTTACATTCCTTGTAATAGGAATAAAAGTGATCAAAACATTTTTTTTTTTAAACTGTGTAAAAATAAAAAAATAATAAATAAAATAAATGGGAAAAAAAAAAATTAAAGCGCCCTGTCCCCGTTAGCTCGCGCGCAGAAGCAAACGCATACGCAAGTCCCGCCCACATATGTAAACGGTGTTCAAACCATACATGTGAGGTATCTCCGCGATTGTTAGAGCGAGAGCAATAATTTGAGCCCTAGACCTCCTCTGTAACTCTAAGCTAGTAACCTGCAGAAATTTTTAAAATGTTGCCTATGGGGATTTTTAAGTACCAATGTTTGGCGCCATTCTGTGAGCATGCGCAATTTTGAAGCATGACATGTTGGGTATCTAATTACTCGGCGTAACATTATCTTTCACATTATGGAAAAAAATTGGGCTAAATTTACTGGTTTCTTATTTTTTAGTTCAAAAAAGTGAATTTTTTTCAAACAAATTGCATTTGGAAGACTGCTGCGCAAATATGGTGTGATAAAAAATATTGCAACGATCTCCATTTTATTCTCTAGGGTCTCTGCTAAAAAAAAATATATAATGTTTGGGGGTTCCAAGTAGTTTTCTAGCAAAAAAAATGATTTTAGCTTGTAAACACCAAGTGTCAAAAATAGGCCCAGTCTTAAAGTGGATAAATGGACAACTTTGTGTAAAGCGCTACTTGGATGTTAGGCCTATGTATGTGGCCAGGCTGTGAAAAAGTGTTACACATGTGGTATCGCCATACTCAGGAGGAATAGCAGAATGTATTTTGGGGTGCAATTTTTGCTATGTACATGCTATGTGTTAGAAATATTGCATAAATGGACAGCCTTGTGTAAAAAAAAATGTGTTTTCATTTTCTTTCCACATTTTCCAAAAACTTGTGGAAAAAAAATGACATATTCAAAAGACTCATTATGCCTCAAAAATTATACGTTGGGCTGTTTGCTTTCCAAAATGGGGTCATTTTATGGGGGTTTCCATTGTCCTGGTGCTCCAGGGCCTTCAAAAGTGCGATAAGTTGTCAGGAAATTATATGTGTAATTTGTGCTCCTAGAATGCCGGACGGTACTACTTGGATGTTAGGCCTCTGTATGTGGCCAGGCTGTGAAAAAGTCTCACATATATGGTATCGCCATACTCGGGAGGAGTAGTAGAATGTGTTTTTGGGTGTAGTTGCAAGTATACATATGCTGTGTGAGGGAAATAACTTGTTAATACGTCAATTTGTAAAAAAAAAAAAAAAATCTTCATTTTGCAAAGAGTTGTGGGAAAAAATGACAACTTCAAAAAACTCACCATGCCCCTTATTAAATACCTTGGAATGTCTACTTTCCAAAAAGGGGTCATTTGGGGGGTATTTGTACTTTCCTGACTTTTTAGTGTCTCAAGAAATGAGATAGGCCTTCAGTACATCAGGTGTGGTCAAGTGTGATCAATTTTCAATGATTAGCACCATAACTTGTGGACTCTATAACTTTCACAAAGACCAAATAATATACACTTATTTGGGTTATTTTTACCAAAGATAAGTAGCAGTATAAATTTTGGCCAAAATTTGTGAAGAAAAATTACTCATTTGCTAAATTTTATGACAGAAACAAAGAAAAATGCGTTTTTTTCACAATATTTTCAGTCTTTTTTTATTTATAGCACAAAAAATAAAAAACCCAGTAGTGATTAAATACCATCAAAAGAAAGCTCTATTTGTGTGAAAAAAAAGACACAAATTTTTTATGGGTACAGTGTTGGATGACTGAGTGATTGTCATTCAAAGTGTGAGAGCGCTGAAAGCTGAAAATCAGTCTGGGCAGGAAGGGGGTGAAAGTGCACTGTAGGCAAGTGGTTAAAAAAAACACATGTTGCAAAAACCCCTGAAAACAACAGCTAAAAGGTACAAAATCTGGGAGCAGTCATGAGGACAGAAGATCCCCTCTGAGAGGTCCAACTTGCGGCTTTTAGTAGCACCTATTAGTAGAGCTTTTGTGGGTGTATCCTAACACTGAGACTGTTTTTGGGAAGTCTCATGTCCTGTTTTTTAATCTGGAAGGGTTCTCTGACTTCCAGTCCTCACTTTGTACAGTGTATCTGCCAGACTATAGCTGTGTAGAGTATACTTAAAAAAATGTTCTTGATTAAAGAAGGATAAGTTTACCTCCTGGGATTTTTGGCATCAGACCTCTGTTTCTAGGTCTGTAAGGCTGTGACATGGACTTCTGTTTACATTTCTAAGTATTTCTAGGTGTTGTCAGCCTCTGCTGCTGCCAGGCTGTTGTGTGTCATGCTGATTGCCTGTTCTGGTTTGGAACTGCCAATCCCTCTTTTGTGGACTGTCCATTAAAGTGTTACTAAATCCACAACAGTAAAATCAATGTGTATATGCAGTAAAGCATGTTTGTAATACTTACTGTGGAACCTAGGGGATAAATCCTCTGCATTAATGATACAAAAAACTAAATCAGCGCAATCATATAGTAACTAAAAAAAAGATATATATATATTGAAAAGAAAATCCAAATGGCTGCTATCGCTAACACAGTGTTTCCACAACACACAATAGCAAGTAATACAGAAATAAAGTGCTGCGCCAAAGGAAATACACATAAACTTTGAAAATGTTCAATAGTAAAGTGTTGCTTAAAAGTAAAGACCATATACTCTGACTTTGAAAGACAGGATGGCCCCAGGTGTTATTGACCCCCCCCCCCCCCTATACAGAAGAAGAATCCACTTTTCAGTTTCATCACAGGTTTTCAGGCTTGTGGCAGATGTCCAGCTTGCTGTCATGCCATAGGCAATGTTAAAAAGAAAAAATTACCTGTGCCACTATGGGTGTTATCTATATGTTGGAGTGTGGATGTGGGCTCCACTATATAAGATGCACTTCCAGATGCCTCAGTATAAGGGTGGCAGAACATATTAAAAACATTAAGAAAGGGTTCGTCACACATAATGTGTCCAGCCATTTCAAAGAAGTCCATGACAGCAACCCTCACTCACTCAAATTTTGGGGGATAGAAAAAGTAGTTAGACACTGGAGGGGGGTTTGCGGGACTATATAAGACAATTGAGTAGGAGAGAATCTTATTGGATTTTCGAGGCTAAGTGTAATGTTCTGGTACCTCTGGTACCCTTATTCCACTTTCCATTCCGTGTATGCGTCCCACCATTCTCTTCTGGTAGGTGCGCATACACCTTTAAGACCGATGCTGTCATCACTGAGCGCCGCAGAGCGGCTATTTCAACCGCCGGCGTTCTCACTCACATGTTCGTTCAACCGTCATGGTTGGATCGTCCCTGTCTGAAGTCAGCATACCAGATGTTACTCGCTCTTGTATCTCGCTACCTGAACTTGTTCCATATCTGATCCTGTGTCTCGCCACCCGATCACTCCCGGCATGCTGCTTTCACCCTTCACTCTTCAACCTGCCTTGCATCTATGCTTACAAGCGTGTCTCGCTGTGGAACCTCGCTACAGATCCCTGTATCTCGCTACCAGGATCACTTCCTCAGACCCGAACCTCGCTACTGATCCCTGTATCTCGCTACTGGATCACTTCCTCATCACCGGACCCTTCTACTACTATACTATAGTGATAAGTACCCCGCAGGGGAAACCTCCATAACTTACACTACTACTATTGCATTAAGGACTGTTACTACCTATCCATACTATCCTATCATCTGCACTGTTACATAGATTGCTAGCTCTTGAGACTACTACCATCTATCATCTGCACTGCTGCATAGATTGCTAGCTCTCCTGTCTACTACTATCTATCCTTGCACTGGGTTAGTCTATCCTGTATTTGTCATCTGCTGTCCTCACCACCTGTTAGCATACTCGATACTAACCTATCTGCATTCCTAAATACCATCTTGAACTCTCCTGTACAAACCTATCAAGTGCTTACCATCCTTGTCACTGTTCACACCTGTCCCTTCAGCACATCACCTTCATACTATCATATACATCCTATCACTCCAGGAACATCTCATTGAGTGTGTATATATCTGTATGTTGAAGCTGACAGGCCCACGGTGATGAGTCCTGGAGAGTTGGATCTGGTATTCAACACATCTCTACATGACTACTGAGTGGAGATTTTGCAGCTGCAAATCCAGCCTATAACAAAAAACGCAGGAGCGTTACAGATTGAACGAACCTTAAAAATGGATTCAGCAGAATTAACCACTCAAGTGACACAATTAACACAACAAGTAAAAGCGTTAATACTTGCTCTGACTGACGTACAAGAAAAGAATCGGACTCTAACACAGCAGGTAACCCAGCTCTCACGGCTTACTGCTGTTCAGCCTCCTGAACCTAAAATAAACCCCCCTCTAGTGTTTACAGGCGACCGGAAAAAATTTTGGGAATTGAAAAACGCATGTTAATTGCTTTTTTTGTTAAAGCCTCGTACATACCCCACTGATCAAATAAAAGTCTGTACCGTTATTTCATACTTGACGGGTGATCCACGGGCCTGGGCAGACTCTCTCTTTGAGAATAATGATCAGATTCTCAACACCTATTCTTTATTCCTAGCGGAACTCACCAGCTTATACGATGACCCCAATAGGCAGAGTACTGCTGATATGCAGTTGAGGGCCTTGAAACAAGGAAAGAGACCTGTAGAAGACTTTGTATCTGAGTTCAAAAGATGGACCCTTGATTCAGGGTGGAATGACACATCTTTGCGAACTCAATTCAGACTCGGGTTATCGGACGCTGTTAAAGACGAGCTCGCCCGAGCGGATTTACCTGGCACCTTGGAGGCCGTGATACAACTTAGTATCAACATCGACAGACGACTGCGAGAAAGAAGGGCTGAAAAGATGGGAATGCCATTGTCTAGTCCTTCTCGGATTTCGGCCGTTGACCCTACTCCCATGGATGTAGGAACCATACGCCCACCTTTAACGACTACTGAACGAGCTAGAAGAACATCCAGAAATCTCTGCATGTATTGCGCATCCCCGGATCATTTGATAAGCACCTGTCCCCTTGTTCGCAAAAAAGAGGGTGAGTGTTCACATGTCTTGCTGGGAGGATTAACGACTTCCTTTTTTAACCCCTATCTTTTTGTTCATTTAATATTACAGTGGGACCAAACTAGGATCACCACCAAGGCTATGGTCGACACTGGATCTTGTGGAAACTATATTGATACACGCTTTGTTACCTTAAATAAAATACCTATTATTTCAAAATCTAAGCCTGTTTCTGTTAGTTTCATTAATGGTATTCCACTGTCTTCTGGTCCAATCACCAACCAGACACAGGCACTCCTTGCCACTACCAACGAGTCACATGTGGAGACCATCACTTTTGATATACTATCCTCACCCCATTTTCCTATTATTTTGGGACTTCCCTGGTTACACACACACCAACCAATCATAGATTGGAAAAAACGGACTTTGGTTTTCCCTTCTCACTATTGTGAGAATACGTGTAACCTCCCATCTTATGGGAAGATTCTGTCTGTGGTGTCAGATGAAATTGCACCACTATGCTATCAGGATCTGTCCGAAGTGTTCCTTGAGAAAAATGCTCAAGTGTTGCCTCCCCATAGGGATTACGATTGCACTATCGATCTACTCCCTAACAGCAAATTGCCTTTCGGTCATGTCTATCCCCTTTCACAGGATGAACTTTCTCATCTCAAGGAATACTTGGATGAGAATTTGACAAAAGGGTTCATTAGACCCTCTACTTCTTCCACTGCTGCAGGACTTTTCTTTGTCCGCAATAAGGATTCCAGTCTCAGGCCTATTATCGATTATAGGCAATTAAACACGATTACGATAAAGGATCGCTATCCTTTGCCGCTTATCCCTGAACTTATTGAACAAGTGCGTGGGGCTACTTATTTCACCAAATTAGACCTGAAAGGGGCATACAACCTAATCCGAATCCGTGACGGGGATGAGTGGAAAACAGCATTCAGAACCAGATACGGACTATTCGAATACCTTGTGATGCCATTCGGGCTACATCTTTAGAGACTTACTTGATGTCTGTGTTGTAGTATACCTAGACGATATACTTATCTATTCTCGATCTATGCCTGAACACATAAAACATGTAAGACTTGTGTTGTCCAGACTGCTCTCACACAGTCTATACGTGAAATTAAAAAAATGCCTATTTCATAAAGAGGAAATATTATTTCTAGGATACTTCATATCCAAAACTGGAATTAAGATGGATATGAGTAAGATATCCTGTATTCTAGACTGGCCTATACCAACAACTTGTAAGGCCCTACAGCGATTCCTAGGATTCTCGAACTTCTATAGGAAGTTCATCAAGAACTTTTCCGCCATTGTGAGACCTCTCACACAACTGACAAGTATAAAAAAAACATTCAAATGGTCAGAAGAAGCAAATCAAGCTTTCTGCTTGTTAAAATCAAGCTTCACTTCTGCTCCCATACTACGCCATCCAGACCCATCCCTCCAATATATTCTAGAGGTAGATGCGTCAAATATGGCAGTAGGAGTAGTTCTCTCCCAACGACCAACAAACACTTCATCACTCCACCCAGTTGCTTTCTTTTCAAAATCACTAAGCAGCCCAGAGGTGAATTACCCAGTGGGTGAAAAGGAGTTACTTGCCATAAAATTGGCACTGGAGAATTGGCGACATCTGCTCGAAGGTACCCAGTTACCAATACTCATATATACAGATCATAAAAACCTTCAATACCTCCAGACTAACAAGACTCTTTCCCACCGGCAGGTACGATGGTCATTATTCTTTTTAAGATTTAATTTCTTAGTGACCTATACGCCTGCAGACAAAAATAAAAAAGTGGATGCGCTATCACGACTAACCGAAGATAACTGCGCCGAAATCCCTTCCATCCCCATAATACCCTATGAACGCATTATTGGTGTTGTCCGATCCTTGAAGGAAGAGATTTTGCACAGTATAGGAATGGATTCACCTCCACCACAACTAAGTACTGATGCAGAAGGCTTCCTCTATTACAATGACAAACTTTACATACCCCCTACTATGCGCACCAAGATCTTGGAGTTATCGCATGGCAGGACATATGGGTATGACGAAAACCTTTAATTTGCTCACCAGGCAGTTTTGGTGGCCTGATATGAAGACGTCTGTACAAAAATTTGATTCCTCATGTGACATTTGTGCAAGATCCAAAATTGACACTACAAAACCATCTGGACTACTTTGTAGTCTACCAATACCCCAGGTTCCATGGGAAGTTGTGTCCTTAGATTTCATAGTAGAACTACCACCTTCCAAAGGATTTAATACCATCCTAGTGTCAGTGGACCACTTGACAAAGATGGCACATTTCATCGCTATCCGTAGACTACCTTCATCCAAACAAACAGCGGAACTACTGATGAAACATGTGTTCAAGTTGCATGGAATTCCAAAGACTCTTTTGTCCGACCGTGGTTCACAATTTATCTCTAAATTTTGGCAAGCACTTTGTCAAATTTTACGCATTGAGCGAAAGCTCACTTCTCCCTACCATCCTCAGACCAACGGAAAGACTGAAAGAGTCAACCAGTGCATTGAGCAATATCTACGCTGCTACACATCATACCTGCAGGATGATTGGGTGGATCTCCTTCCTCTAGCGGAATTTGCTTACAACAATGCAACCCACAGTACTACGAAGCAAAGTCCGTTCTACTTGAACTATGGGTTTCATCCCACTCTTCTTCCACCACGCATCCTGCCATCGAGTAACCCAGTAGCCTCGGATTACCTTACCCAAATTAAAGACTCTTTGGGTTTACTCAATACTACCATATCACACGCTCATAGTCAACAAAAAAGGTACTACGACCTTCGTAGAAGACCTTCTCCTCAGTATGTTATTGGGGACCTCGTTTGGCTATCAACAAAAAATTTAAGATTAAAGATCCCTAGCAAAAAGCTTGGGCCTTTATTCTTGGGACCCTTCCCAATCAGGAAACTAATTGGAAAAGCTGCAGTACAGCTCACCTTACTGGCAGATCTCAAGATCCATCCCATCTTCCATGTGTCGCTATTGAAGCCACATGTTCCTAACCAAGGAATAAGGCCTACCATCCCACCTCCACCTCCTGTACAAGTTGAAGGCGGAGAAGAATTTGAGATAAAGGATATTCTGGATTCTCGTATCCACAGATATCCAATATCTAGTACGATGGAAGAACTATGGGCCCCAAGACGACACCTGGCTGGATACCTCTGATATACATGCCCCTAGACTGATTCGCAATTTTCACTCGAAATACCCAGAAAAAACAGTTCTAGAGGCCTTCCGGAGCCGGCCTTAAGGGGGGGGGGGTACTGTAATGTTCTGGTACCTCTGGTACCCTTATTCCACTTTCCATTCCGTGTATGCATCCCACCATTCTCTTTTGGTAGGTGCGCATACACCTTTAAGACCGATGCTGTCATCACTATAACAAAAAACGCAGGAGCGTTACACTAAGGTCCTCTCACCGAGACGTCCTAATGTGGACTTTGAACTTAACTGTTTTATTAGTGACAAATGAGGTTTTTTTATTTTTTCTCCATTTACCATTTTATCTATTTTATATATTTTAGTTTTATATATTATATTTTCTTATATACTACCTACGTCGCTGGACTCCACCCCTTGTGGACGGCGCCCACCCGCCGCCGGAGGCTCGCTCCCGCTGTTTTCAGTCACAGCGGGAGTCGGGCCAGGGGAGAAGCAGCGGTGATCACCCTAATCACTATGTGCGGCTTCCCCTGTGCTGCTCCCCCCCCACAGTGCTCCTGCTTCCCTCCTCTCCACCCCCCCCCCATCTGCTGTGGGGGATGTTTCAGGATGGAGAATGGGGGAAAGGACTGGTAAATATGTAATTTACCAGCACCTTCCTTTTCTAAATGAACACAATGCACACACTCACTCACTGTGTTCATTCATAACTGAAGCATAGGTTTACTATGTTTCAGTTTGTGAATGAACAGGTAGCCGCTCAGTACAAAGCACTTCCCAATATTCACTTTCCCACACAGCTGAGGCTGCAGAGCAAGGCATGTGTGTTTGAGCTTCGGGGTGCAAACCCTAATGAAATAGGCTGCGCAAACCTATGGGTTCTAGTCTAGTGTCCACTCCACCTTAGGTGGCACTGTGTAACCCTTGAACAATACTAGCTTCCTGTGTCTCTCAATGGACTCTGAGAAAGGGATTTTACTGTAAAAAAAATGATGACGTATAGAGTATTTTTTTTTTTTTTTTACTTTTTAATAATTATTTTCTTAAACCTATTTAATGTGTTTTTTTGTTTTAACCCAATGCAGGACGTGCAAAGCACGAATGGTGTTGTCGCGGGCCTCCCTATTGGTCATAAAGCCCGCCTGGTCAGGATGGATCTGGGCAGCCACGTGGTCCTGGAGGCACAGTGCCAAGACCTTGGCCATAATTTTAGTGTCAATGTTGAGGAGGGATATAGGCCTGTAACTAGTGCAGTGCTAGGGATCCTTTCCTGGTTTTGGCAACACTGTGATGTGGGCCAGGAGAGCCTCCGGGGGCAGTGGAGCCTCCAGTGAGACCACGTTCAGATATGCGCAAAGTTGAGTACTGAGAACAGGGGACAGAGTTTTATATTTATAATAAAGGTTCCTGAACCCATCCGGGCCCGGGCTTTTGCCCTGGGGGGGAGGGCAGCAACTACCCTGCTTACCTCCTCCACAGAGATAGGCACCTCTAAGTCCTCCAAGACCTCAGTGGGGAGCCTAGGGAAGCCTGAGCTCAGGACATAAGACCTTATCCGTTCCACCCGGTCCCCCCCAGTGATGGGAAGGTGATAGAGGGATTCATAAAAAGAGTGAAACTCTTTAGCAATCTGGGCCAAGCTAACCTCCCTCCCACTCTGGGTGACCAGGGCGTGCCATGTTCATAATAACGGAGTCTATCCCGGGCCCTACACTCCAGACATTGAGTCAGGGTCTCCCGGAGAGAGTTGAGCTCCAGCGCGTCCGCCGGGGCCAAGGCTCTCTTGTGTTTCAATTCCAAAGCGTGGATCCTCTCCAGAAGGTCAGAGATCTCCTGCTCTGACCGCCGTTTCACCCTGGTGCCCTTGGATATCAGAACCCCTCTGATCACTGCCTTGTGGCCTTCCCAAAGTGCTCATGGCGTTACATCAGCTGAAGAGTTAAGCTCAAAATATGTGCGCACAGCCTCTGTGACCACCGTCACTACAGAGGAAACAAGGAAACAAAAAAAGACAGGTGCTGCTCAGTAATGCAATCAAGGTTTATTTTCACAAAACGTAGCACACTTACATTAAAATTAGGCAAGGGCTTCTCCTGATGGTTACTCTACCCTGTGGCATAGCGCTTCCTCCTCACGGCCGGACCAGCAGCCGGGAGATGACGCCACCTCGATGGAGTCCAATGGGGGAACAGGATCAGACCAGAGACGGCGGTAAGCCGCTTGTCGACCTTTGATGACGTAACGCGTTTGAAGATCAAGGCCAAATCAATTGGCAGACAGGCAAAGTGGTTCAATGTCCAGGTAAAAGGCAGGCAGACTTCAGAGAATAGTCATTATCCAATCCAAGGTCATACACAGGGAAATCCCATCCAGAGACTGCCCAAACTAATCACCTTGCAGACAGACAGACAAGGAGAATGCCATAGCCAAAACCAGGATGCTGGAATGAGGAGCAGGAGCGCTAGATGCTCCTGACCAGGGCCGCCATCAGGGGGGTACAGCCCATACACTTGTAAGGGGCCCGAGCCCCCCAGCACCTGGCGGAATATGCCCTGTATTGTAGGAAGTAGATCGGGGGCCTTAATAGCTTTGGGAAGGCCCCTAATGCAAATATTCTGCTTCCGGTCTCTGTGTCTGCCTGGAGCCCCTCCAGAGCCTGCATGACCGAGTGCTCTACAGTAGTAATAATCAGGTGTATTATCTCTGCCTTAGTCGGCAATGCCTTTATGTGGGCCTACCAGTCCCAATCCCCTTCCTGGTCTCCAGAATTGAAGGAACGGGGTGATGCGGCTGCATACTGAGAGAAGAGGTTGGAGCTGCGCCCCTGTACCTGAACCTGAAGTTGTGGTGGTCCCGCAGGGGAGACAGTCCCAGAAGGTAGCGAGGTGCGCGGCGAGCTGTGTTCCGCCACCATCTTATTTGATGTTTGCCTTCCTCTCTGAGTCGCTGTAAAGAGGTGTTGGAGGTCAGTAGAGCGGGACGGGGCTCCGCCAGGAGGTTGTGATGACGACCGGCGCTTTGCGGGCATCGCCGGGAGGTAAGTAGTCAAAGGATCCAAGCCGCAAGACGGTCTCAGTGCTTGGGGAAGCCGGAGCTCAGCGAAAGAGCATCCTCCCACCGCCATAGCCAGGCCCCGCCCCAGTTCTTTAGTTAAATGCAATCCCACAAGAAAGATTGAGTAACCCGTGTATTGAGGGGCTAAGTCTAATTTGGACTAAGGGCCCTTGAAATTATCTTCTCGGACTTGATGAAGTTACAGGTCACTAGTTGATATATGCAGCATTGAAGAGGAGAGCTCTGAGCACAGTGATGCAGGTTTGGAGTTGTATAACTTCTGCAGTAGGTACACGTGCTGTCCAAACTACATTACAGGATTGATAGAGCCCTGATGCAATGTCCTGCAAGGAATGTGGAACATAATGAAATGTGGTGGGGCTTCTTTAAAGGCCGTAGACCAGTGACATGCCTGTGTATGTAAAATCCTGTATCTTTTCATAAACAGCAGTTCAGATGTTGAAGCGATTTATGCAAAGAGCACTGCTGCAGCACTGGCCCTGCACTGTATGGTGTGTGGGGATAGCTGACAGGCTGAGGGCTCAGTCCAAGATGTCGGCCAGGATGGCGGAGAAGGCCCGGTTCGGATATAAAAGTGCCCCCAAACAGGTTATATTTAGCATGCGGGAGAGGGGTGTAGTGTTAGGGGGTGCCCCAGCTAGGCGACACAGGATTTATCCCCCTACCGTGGTCCCGGACGGCCGTCCCGGGCCTCCCAGCACTAGGCCGTGGCGGTGATGAGGAGGCCGGGTTCCTGCTAGGCCGCAGACTCCAGTCCAGGGTGAATTGGGCTCTGATTCCGGCAAGACGGGTATGGATCGGTTCTGGGAGAGGCGATCCGCCCGTAGAAGGTGTCGGAGGCCACATACCTTGCCAATCCCGGTGGATGATGAGGGATTTGCAGGTCGTCTAGCAGGAGCTCCTATGAAGTGCGGCTGGTCACCCTGATGTCCACCTTCTAGCCTCCTAACAACCAGTGACTTCAGGCTCTTGCACAGCATCCTTCTTTGCCCCTCTCGGTCAGCACTGGGGTCATATTAGCTGAATGAGGGAGAGAAATTGAAGGAGAAGAGGAACATTGGAATACTACTCATGTCCAGTGTGAAAAGGTGTATTTGATTTAGAAGAATAAATCATATCTAAACTTTAGGTGTCCTACGTGTGTAGATTTTGCTGCAATATGTAAAACTAGGAGGATTACCTTCTGTAAAAACAATAACTAAGCCACAAATTACCAGGATCTACAACAGTCAGCCTCTTTAACCAGTTCCGGACCACCCGCAGATCGCCGCCAACACTAGTAAAAAAAAAAAAAAAAAATTCAAAATGACATAAATCTTTCCCGTAGTTAGTAGACGCAATAACTTTTGCGCAAACCAATCAAAATACGCTTATTGCGATTTTTTTTTTTTACCAAAAATATGTAGCAGAAAACAAATTGGCCCTAAAATGTTGAAACATTTTGATTTTTACATTTTTTTTTTTGAGAATGTCATATAGAATATGAAAAATATTGTTTTTTTTTTTTTTTCAAAATTGTCGCTCTTTTTTTGTTTATAGCACAAAAAATGAAAATCGCACCGGTGATCAAATACCACCAAAAGAAAGCTCTATTTGTGGGAAAAAAAGGATGTAAATTTAGTTTTGGTACAGTGTCCCAAGACCTCGCAATTGTCCATTAAATGTAATTGTCCATTAAATTAACGCAGTGCTGAATCGCAAATAGGGCCTGGTCATTAAGGGGGCAAATCCTTCCGGTCCAGAAGTGGTTAAAGGATAAGTTCTCTTTCGGGAACATGTTGCACGTTCCACCCGTTTTTAGGTTGGAACATGTAACAAGTTCCTGCTCCTTCAGCGGCTCTGCGATCAGAGCCCTCTGTGTGACAGCAGTATGGGGAGAAGTTCCCTGTAACAGCTGTCACTTTTTGAAAACTACGCCCATATAGCCGCATCATTTATTCACAGTTCATTCATTTACAGAGTTATGTGAATGAACCAACTACAGGTACGGATGTCGGCTTGTAGTTCTCAATGAACTACTACAGCGCTGTGGTAGTTCATTGATTATTCCTGTCAGTGTGAAACTGCCTGCCCGCACGGCACACAATGTACGGGAAGGCAGCTTACGCTGACAGTCCTGCATGGCATCAGCAATCTACTCGTTGCCACCTGGGCTCATCCGTGCCGGGGTTGGAATCCCCCCTCTGGATCTCTCCATAAACCGTCATCACGAACCACCTTCCCCTGCTGTCCCGGTTGAAGCTGGATGTCGCCGGCATCTGCCAGCCTTGCACGAGGATACTGCTGCTGTGGTCATGCCTCCAAGATCTCTGGATGGGCGTCCTCTTTCTGCTGCGCCTCCGCAAATCAGTGAGTATGATTGTGATTTGGTGTGGGGTAGGTCTAATGACGCTGCTGTATCAGGCCTGCCAGACGAACGTATGTTTGCAGCGGTAGAATTGGTGTTCACATGGGCGTGTCAACACCTGCGGCTGATTCGGGTACCCTCTCCGGTGGTTCTTTGTGGGCTGTGTCTCCTACTGGCATGCACCTGCCTACTGAGGTCAAGGATAAAATATGGCGTCGCAAATTTGTTGATTTTCTCACACTGGTACCCCCCGATAGGGAAACAGTTGACAAGTCTCTGCGAGTTGACGTGGTTGTTCAGAGCAACAAACCTAAGCAGCTTCCTCTGACGTTTAGGAACTGGCTGCAGGGTTTTTGCGCTTATGCCCGGGTGCTTTGCAAGCATTTTCCAGAGTTAGGCTTGTCTCTTTTTTTATCTTGATCTGATTTGGGGTGCCTATAAAGTGTATGGGGGGCCAGTGTTGGTTCAACTATGACACTCAATTTCGACAGAAGATGGCGGTGCGTAACGCGTTTTGTTTTGACTCTCAGGATGGCAGCCTGTGGTTACTACTCATGTGCCCGCACAGGCCTTCGTCCTTTCAGATGGCGGCCAGCGCTCTCTCCGGAGCATTGGCTGCCTCTAAAAGAGGCTTCTGCTGGCTGTTTAATGAGAGCCACTGCAAGTGGTACACTGCATGCCGGTTTAAGCACGAGCACCCCGCCATCCATTGGTTTAAGAGGGGAAGCAGCCTCTCTCCAGGCCTGGGGCCAAACTTGACCTTTCTAAACCGGAGGACTCTGATGAACGTCGTATGGATGCTTCCCTGGCTAGACCGGTACCCTCTTCATAGGAAGCTTTTGATCTTGAGGGACAGATTGTGGACAGGATGGTTGTGGTTTCTGGATTCCCTTTTCTCCTACCGATGAGCCTACCATGTCGGCAAATCTAAGATTTGCTGTTCTATCTGAACACGTTGTGGCCGTAAAGCTCCGGAACTGGAGTTGGGGTGTATAGTGGGCCCGTTTGATTTTCCCCTTTTCCACAACTTGCAGGTTTCCCCTTTCTGTGTGATTCCCAAAAGGGAGGAGGGCAAATTTTGCATCATGGAAGGTTTAACTAGCTGCCCAGCAGCCATCCTGTGTGTGAAAACCTATGATCCACAGTAAAGGATCGTTGATTATTTCTCAGAGCTGATGAAAAAAAAGCACATACACTCCCTGACTAATATTATAAAGTATACATTTACATATATTATTATTTTTTAAACTACTATTCCTCTACCATCCTCCACTCTAAAGGATCATAGGTTAATCCTCAGAACCGAGTTATGGGGTTAAAATATAACAAATAAAAAAAAAAACACATTTAAAAACAATACACACCTTTATTAAAATAATAAAGATTATTTTTTTTTTTATATTACCCTGCCATCCCTTCCACCTTAGCTAACTGCATTTATTTCCAGACACATTTCTTTTTCTCTTTTAGGGCCGGTTCACACGATGCCCACACATGAATCGCACGGAAATGTACTGCGCATTCCTGTGCGATTGAGACTGCATGCAAAATGCACTCCATTTGCGATCTGCAGCGGGTGTCAATAGAAAGTTAATGACTCCCAAATGCAGGTTGCAGATGCATTGCATTTTCCCACACCTGCCCGCACTGGACCGCATGGTACAAAAGATCTGATTACATTGCGGTTTAAAAAGTAGTGAATGCACTACTTTTGGTGCAGCGTGTTGTGATTTTTAGCCCATTCAAAATGAATGGGCTGAAATCGCACTGCACAAAACCCCATTTAAATTGCACAGGAATGCACTGTTTGTTTCTTTGCGATTCATGTGTAGGCATAGTATGAACCAGCCCTGAATGGGCTAAAGTCGCACTACACTGCACCAAAAGTAGTGCACACACTACTTTTTAAACTGCACTGTAACCAGATCGCATGGTACAAAAGTAACATGCGATCTTGTGCGGGCAAACGCACTGCATTTTTAACCTGCATTTGAGGTGTTGTTACCTTTCTATTGACACCCACTGCAGAAAGCTAATGAAGTGCATTTTGAAAGCGTCCTGAATGCACAGGAACTCACAGTGCATTTCTGTGTGATTCAGGCGCTTGCATGGTGTGAAACGGCCCTTAGAAAAAGTACATATCAATCCTACGTGTCAGCTGCCAGGCATCAGCCATGCTAAGGCATTCATTAACATTTTTTTCTTTGTTCAACCAGTGAGTTAAACAAAAAAATGACTTGATTCACCAATTCACACACTCGATTTATGTGGATGGGGGAATCATTTCCACTGAGCTATTGTGTTCTGATGGCAGGGATACTTCCCCTCTGTCAGAATACTGATCAGTACTTCAGGCTATACCTGGCAGCACTAGTTGATCAGGGATAAACCCAACAGGCAGGTTGTACAGAAGTCGACCTACCACTCAACTTCTGTACGACCAGCCTGCCCATACATTGGCGGAATTTCAGTCGGTCCCTGCTGAACCAGCCAAATTGCGATACATGTATAACTGGCATAAGATAGCAGTCTCATGCAGTAGGAAATATGCACCTCTCTGTCATTGAGGTCTACTGCTCTCCTTTCTCAGCATACAGTAGATCAGCCTTTTTCAACCAGGGTGCCGTGGCACCCTGGTGTGCCTCCTGGGTTCTTCAGGGGTGCCTTGGCAAAATGCCTAAAAATTGCAACAAATTGAAACTGGTTTTTACATTGCAGCATTACAATCCTGGGCACCATGCAGGTCAAGCCACTGGCATCCTGACAACCAATGACATCACTGGTTGATAAGGAGAATGACAGGTGGTTGCATAGAATCCTTGTTTACACCTTCTCTTCCCCTCTCCATCAGCACTGGGGTCACATTAGCAAGTAGAAGAAGAGAAACTAAGGCCCCTTTCACACATGTCCGATACTGTCCGTTCCGTTTTCTGCTCAGCGGGGGATCTATCTGCCGATCCCCCGCTAAACAGGCAGATGACAGCTCCATCTCCGCTCTGTGTGCGGAGACGGAGGTGTCAGATACCCGCTGTCCTCTATGGGGGAATCGGATGAGAACGGACCACCTGTCTGTTCTCATCCAATCCGCCAGATGGATGGAAAATAGGGTTTCTATACGGATTTGACGGACAGGATCGGATTGGATGTCAGTGGACATGTCTCCGCTGACATCCACTGCCCCATAGGGATGCATGGGGCATCCGTTCAGATCCGCCTGAAAAACTGACAGGCGGATCTGAACGGTCCGCAAGTGTGAAAGGGGCCTAAGGGAGAAAAATAAATGCTAAAATATTAGTCAGTACCAATTTGCAATAGTGGAGGAATAAATCCCTTCTTACGTTGGATGGCCCATGTGTATGGATGTTGCTGCTATATGTAAAACTATTAGTTTTGTTTTTTTTTTTTACATTATAGAATAGGATGCCTCAAGATTGTGCAGAATTTTAAAGGGTGCCGCAACTGAAAAAAGGTTGAGAAACACTGGTTTAGGCCAATATGTATTCTGCTACATATTTTTGGTAAAAAAAAAAAAAAAATCCCAATAAGTGTATATTGATTGGATTGCGCAATATCGTCTACAAACGATGCAATAATTTTATCAATTTTTTATTTATTTTTTACTAGTAATGGCGGTGATCAGTGATTTTTAGCGGGACTGCAACATTGCAGTGGACAAATCGGACATCTAACTGACACTTTTGACACTTTTTGGCAACCAGTGACATTATTACAGTGATCAGTGCTAAAAAAAAAAAACAGTCACTGCACTAATGATGCTGGCAGGGAAGGGGTTAACATCAGGTATGATCAAAGGGTTAAAGTGATTGTAAAGTCTCGTTTAAAAAAAATAAAAAATAACAAACATGTTATACTTATACCTTACCTCCACTTCTCGGGTCCCTGGCTGGAGATCCTGGCCTCTCCCTCCTTTCAAGTGCCCCCACAGCAAGCAGCTTGCTACGTAGGCACCCGAGCCGCAGCTCTGTGTGTCCATTCAGACATGGTGCTGCCATTTGACCCCACCCCCTCTCACTCCTGATTGGCTAACTGACTTTAGCTGCAGGAGTGCACAGCATTGCGGCTGTGTCTCAGGCAAACAGGAGGGAAAGCCCCGGATGGCCGAGGGCTCAGGTAAGTATTAGGGGGTGCTGGGGAGGCTGCTAAATACAGAAGGCTTTTTTCTTAATGCATAGAATGCGTTAGGATAAAAAACCTTCTGCCTTTACAAACCCTTTAAGTGTGTCCCTAGAGGGTGCTTATTAACTGTGTGGGGTTACTCTGACTGGGGAAAGACAGATATCAGTGTCCCTGCTTAGCAGTAACACAAGATCCCCATCTTCCTCCCTGTCAGAACAGTGAACTGCCTTGTTTACATAGGCAGATTGCCGTTCTGCCTCTCCCAGGGATGATTGAGGGTTGCTGGCGGACATCGGGTCCGCTGGGCCCGTTGATTGATATACCTGCTAGCCAATCCCGCACGATCATGCCATCTAGTGGCTATTGAACAAAATTACATACAGGTAAGTCGTTTCACGCAATAGCGCCAGTATGTAAACTGCGGCTGGTTGGCAAGTGGTTATGTCTGAAAATTGATGAATCTTGATGTATTGATAGCCTATCTCATTTCTTGAGGCCCAAAAATGTCAGGACAGTACAGAGATCCCCCAAATGACCCATTTTTGGAATGTACCCCAAGGTATTTATTAAGAGGCATGGCGGGATTTTTTGGAAAATGAAGGAATTAAAAAAAAAATGCTTTAAATTGTTTTTATATACTGTCACTAGTGCAGCACAGCATCATCATATAAAGGGTGTGGCAGTGATCAGGGACACTGTCTAGTGACAGTATGGAAAAAAAATATAAATTTTTTTTTTAGTTTTATTTTTTAAATTTTTTATTTTTTTTCTATTTTTTTACAATTTTCTTTTAACACACTTTGACCAGAGCAATATAATGCTACCATGGTAACATTGTACTACTCTGGGGAAGTGATCAATATTTTATTTATTTTTTGTTACAAAATATGTTTGCATAATGAATTTCATTGCAATATGCAAGCATTTTACTGAATTAAATCGGTTCATTGCGTTTGTTTTGTTGTGATTAGCTATAGCTGATCACATGGGACAGATTGGCCATCTGTATGTATGTGTGTTCAGTCTGTACCATGTGATTACTGTGACCAATCACAGCTAGAAACACAATTGTATACAATGAATGGCTTGAACGGAATCCATCCATTGTTTGCAACTGTCATGTGACCTGCTGTGATTGGGTACAGCAGTCACTCGGTACCGGCAGCAGTCAGGTACAGTGATGAGTCATCAGCTGTGTCCAGTGGATGCAGCCGATGACAGTTTGCGCCACACGTAGGGCGCACTACTGAGGACGTCATATATATCGTCCACCCGGGTCAACAAGAAGCCCGTCCAGCCTGTAGAAAATTGAAGGGTTAATGAGATATTTCTCACACATGCCATGGGTATATGTGGAATTACATCCCAAAACACATTCTGCAGCTTCTCCCAAGTATGGGTATACCACATGTGTGAGACTGTTTGGTAATCCATCCTCGTAAGAGGGCCCAAAACCAATGACCACCTTCAGGCTTTTTTATGGTATGGTATGGTACAGTGTATCAGAGGTGGCACTGTTCAGAAAAATTATACTGACACCATACATTGGCAGTGATGGGAGCTGATCCTGCTAACACTGTATTTTTGGGGACACTATACTAATGGGACACTAGTATAGTTCTGATCGGGCTCAAAATACTGATATGTTCAGACACTATACTAGTAATGGTGGTGATCAGTGACTTATAGAGTGACTGCCATAGTGTGCGGGACATATAGTGCTAACTGACCCTGGGTGGGAGTGACACTAATTGACCCTGATGCTATATGATGTTGCTAGTGACACGAATACAGTGATCAGTGATAAATGCTGCCCACTGACACTAGTGGCACTGGCTGGATGACAGAGGTAATCAAATGGTTAAAGGAGGGCAATTAAAAGGTTAAATGTGCCTAGCAAGTATGTGTGGGTGTATATGTGCTGCTTCAACTAGCTGTGGTGTTGCTAACCGAAAAGGGCTTACAAAGAGAAGAACCCAGAATATCCTGTGTCTTGTTTGCAGAGAAGATACAAGATCATTCTGTGATTGGCTACAGCTGATCAGCAGGTCCCAGCCATAAATCATTGTGCAGGACCTGCTGACAAACTTGTGCTATATGCAAAAAAGGGGGGGAGGAATAAATGGACTTTGAAGGCACCGTAATAAAAAAACAACACTTTATTTTAGATACGCATTAAGACCACAAAAGTGTGTATCGACCGATCAACATGGACAATTTCATTGATCAGAGGATACAAATGATAGGTGAGTGGGGAGGACCTCACACCTAAAACATACAATGCAACGGACAATACAAGATTGCATTTGAATGATGTCCAAAGGAGAAATAGGGCGCTATACGCTGCACACAAGCCGCACCACGGTGCAGGCAACGCAGAGCGTCCTGTACAATAAGATAACAGCTTCCACAAGGAAATAAACCAATATATCCAATTGCTCTACATGTTTCGCCTGGTGTTCAGACTTCATCCGGAGCGGTTTGGAATATAGCTTCCATAGGAAGATGTTGCTGGAGCCAACCAGTAGGCGCCAGAAGCATAATAAACCAATCTTGTAATTAGTAATCACGAGGGGTGACCTGTTGAGGTAGCTGGAGGAGCACGCACTGCTTATGGTCAGATTAAAAGAGAATCAGGTAGTCACAATATAGAGTAGGCCTGTCCCATATATAGCCGGACATAAGGCATAAGGTAAAGTAACAGGCAGTTCCTCCAAAGCAAAAAGAGCATGCAGCGCGTCCTCCAAATGCTCCTCAGAGATACAGATCAGTGACCCCCGGATGGGGAATGACCGCCATGAATCTCCTTTGGACATCATTCAAATGCAATCTTGTATTGTCCGTTGCATTGTATGTTTTAGGTGTGAGGTCCTCCCCACTCACCTATCATTTGTATCCTCTGATCAATGAAATTGTCCATGTTGATCGGTCGATACACACTTTTGTGGTCTTAATGCGTATCTAAAATAAAGTGTTGTTTTTTTATTACGGTGCCTTCAAAGTCCATTTATTCCTCCCCCCCTTTTTTGCATTCTGATATTCAGGACGTGGCACATGTTTTTGTATTTTATTACGCCCCTGTTCTTTGCTGCACCAGGGATAGGCGTAGATATTCTATGTAGTTAAACTTGTGCTATAGCCAATGACAGCGTAGGTCAGCACATGGACACGCACGTGCCTGCAAATCCGGAAATACCCTGTTGTGTACCAGTACGTTGTCCAGCTGGGCTGTGCCGCTTGCCTGCAGTAAAACTAATCTGGGCAGGTGGCAAGTAGGGATGATCGAACAGTTCTGGTCGACCATCGGTTCGACCCGAACATTGACTGTTCGAAATTCGGCCGAATTTCAAACTTTTTGCTGAAAAAGTTCGGAATTCGGCAACCAGAACCGACCAAAATGCAATGGGACAGGAACTGGGCTTTAAAAGCCTGTGAATTGGACCAGAACCATCAGTAAAAGCCAATTGAGGGGGCAGGAGGATGCTAGGAATGTGATTGGAGTGACTAGGGGGTCCAGAGGCCAATCAGTAGTGAATACGCCCCCCAGTATATAAGATAGCCCCGCCAAATCTCTAGCACTTTAATACTGGGGCTGTGGAAGAGAGTGGAAGCAGTTCTGTTACTCCTGCTTCAAAGTGTCATTTAGCAATTATTAGTGTGAGGAAAGAGATACAGTGGGTACGGAAAGTATTCAGACCCCCTTAAATTTTCACTCTTTGTTATATTGCAGCCATTTGCTAAAATCATTTAAGTTCATTCTTCTTCCTCATGAATGTACACATAGCACCCCATACTGACTGAAAAACACAGAATTGTTGACATTGTTGCAGATTTATTAAAAAAGAAAAACTTAAATATCACATGGTCCTAAGTATTCAGACCCTTTGCTCAGTATTTAGTAGAAGCCCCCTTTTGATCTAAGACAGCCAGGAGTCTTTTTGGGAAAGATGCAACAAGTCTTTCACACATGGATTTGGGGATCCTCTGCCATTCCTCCTTGCAGATCCTCTCCAGTTCTGTCAGGTTGGATGGTAAACGTTGGTGGACAGCCATTTTTAGGTCTCTCCAGAGATGCTCAATTGGGTTTAAGTCAGGGCTCTGGCTGGGCCATTCAAGAACAGTCACGGAGTTGTTGTGAAGCCACTCCTTCGTTATTTTAGCTGTGTGCTTAGGGTCATTGTCTTGTTGGAAGGTAAACCTTCGGCCCAGTCTGAGGTCCAGAGCACTCTGGAGAAGGTTTTTGTCCAGGATATCCCTGTACTTGGCCGCATTCATCTTTCCCTCGATTGCAACCAGTCGTCCTGTCCCTGCAGCTGAAAAACACCCCCACAGCATGATGCTGCCACCACCATGCTTCACTGTTGGGACTGTATTGGACAGGTGATGATGAGCAGTGCCTGGTTTTCTCCACACATACCGCTTAGAATTAAGGCCAAAAAGTTCTATGTTGGTCTCATCAGTCCAGAGAATCTTATTTCTCACCATCTTGGAGTCCTTCGGGTGTTTTTTAGCAAACTCCATGCGGGCTTTCATGTGTCTTACACTGAGGAGAGGCTTCTGTCGGGCCACTCTGCCATAAAGCCCCGACTGGTGGAGGGCTGCAGTGATGGTTGACTTTCTACAACTTTCTCCCATCTCCTGACTGCATCTCTGGAGCTCAGCCACAGTGATCTTTGGGTTCTTCTTTACCTCTCTCACCAAGGCTCTTCTCCCCCGATAGCTCAGTTTGGCCGGACGGCCAGCTCTAGGAAGGGTTCTGGTCGTCCCAAACGTCTTCCATTTGAAGATTATGGAGGCCACTGTGCTCTTAGGAACCTTAAGTACAGCAGAAATCTTTTTGTAACCTTGGCCAGATCTGTGCCTTGCCACAATTCTGTCTCTGAGCTCTTCAGGCAGTTCCTTTGACCTCATGATTCTCATTTGCTCTGACATGCATTGTGATCTGGAAGGTCTTATATAGACAGGTGTGTGGCTTTCCTAATCAATTCCAATCAGTATAATCAAACACAGCTGGACTCAAATGAAGGTGTAGAACCATCTCAAGGATGATCAGAAGAAATGGAAAGCACCTGAGTTAAATATATGAGTGTCACAGCAAAGGGTCTGAATACTTAGGACCATGTGATATATTTTATTTTTTATTTTTTAATAAATCTGCAACAATGTCAACAATTCTGTGTTTTTCCGTCAATATGGGGAGCTGTGTGTACATTCATGAGGAAGAAGAATGAACTTAAATGATTTTAGCAAATGGCTGCAATATAACAAAGAGTGAAAAATTTAAGGGGGTCTGAATACTTTCCGTACCCACTGTATCTAGTGTAGTTAGGGTACTATTTTCCACTATAGTTAGATTTAATAATCTAGTTTCTGTAGGGAAATTGTTAAGTGTCAGGGGACTCTAGTGTAGTGTAGGGTTAACTGACTCTGACTGCTATGGCAGGGTGACCAAACCCTTCCATTTCAGGGTGACCGCCATAGAAAGCCATAGAAAAAAGATTGTGTCTATTAGAATTGCAATAGAACAGGATAGTGGCCTCGCTCCTTTCACACCTGGCCGTTTTGTTGCAGGCGTTTTATTGGGCTTTTTTGTGGACGTGTTTGGAGGCAGGCATGACATCTGAACTTCTGTGTAGGGGTATATATACACACTGTAATGTTCTGGTACCTCTGGTACCCTTATTCCACTTTCCAATTCAGTGTATGCGTCCCACCATTCTCTTCTGGTAGGTGCGCATACACCTTTAAGACCGATGCTGTCATCACTGAGCGCCGCAGAGCGGCTATTTCAACCGCCGGCGTTCTCACTCACATGTTCGTTCAACCTGCCTTGAAGCTCATATGCTTACAAGCGTACCTCGCTGTCGGAACCTCGCTACTGATCCCTGTATCCCGCTACCGGATCACTCGCTCATACCGAACCTCTCTACTACTGCTTGCTATTAGTGATAAGTACCTCGCAGGGGAATCCTCCATAACCTTCCTACTAAGCTTACACTATCTAGCTCTGCATATTAAGGACTGTTACTATCATCTGCACTATTATTTAGATTGCTAGCTCTTGAGCCTACTAACATCTATCCTTGCACTGGGTTAGTCTCTCCTGTATGTCATCTGCTATCCTACCACCTACTACCATACATGATTGCTAACCTATCTGCATCCTACCTGTTACCATCTATACTCTCATGAACATTTCTCTCAAGTGCTGTTCACCTATTGTCACTGTTCATACCTGTCTCTTCAGCTCATCACCACTATACTGCTATATACATCTATCACTCCAGGAACATCTTATTGAGTGTGTATATTTGTATGCTGAATCAGACAGACCACAGTGATGAGTCTTGGGAGTTGGAATTGGTATTTCAACGTATCTCTACATGACTGCTGAGTGGAGTTTTTCTGCAGCTGCAAATCCATCTTGTTTCAGAAAACGCAGGAGCGTTACAGATTGAGCGAACCTAAAATGGATTCAGCAGATTTACCCACTCAAGTGACACAATTAAAACAACAAGTGACTGCGTTAATACACGCTCTTACTGAATTAAAAGAAGACAATCAGGCTCTGAAGCAGCAGGTAACCCGTCTATCACAACTTGCCGCTGCTCAGCCCCCTGAACCCAAAATAAATCCTCCTCTAGTGTTTACAGGTGATCGCAAAAAATTTCGTGAATTCAAAAACGCCTGTTACTTTTCTTGCTAAAACCTCGTACCTACCTTACTGATCATATCAAAGTCTGTACTATTATTTCATACCTAACGGGTGATCCACGGGCCTGGGCAGACTCTCTCTTTGAGAAAAATGATCAGCTTCTCAACTCCTATGCTTTATTCCTAGCGGAACTCGCTAGTCTATATGATGACCCCAATAGGCACATACGAGTACTGCCGATATTCAATTGAGGTCCTTGAAACAAGGTAGGAGACCTGTAGAAGACTTTGTAGCAGAGTTCAAAAGATGGACCCTTGATTCAGGGTGGAATGATACATCTCTGAGAACTCAATTTAGACTCGGCCTATCAGAAGCCGTTAAAGACGAGCTCGCCCGAGCGGATTTACCGGACACCCTGGATGCTTTGATACAACTCAGTATCAACATAGACAGGAGGCTGCGAGAAAGAAAGGCTGAAAAAATGGGAATACCATTGTCCAGTCCTTCTCGGATTTCGGCCGTTGACCCTACTCCTATGGAGGTAGGAACCATACGCCCACCTTTATCAACTACTGAAAGAGCCAGGAGACGATCCAGTAATCTTTGCTTGTACTGCGCATCTCCCGGATCACATGATAAGCGTCTGTCCCCTTGTCCGCAAAAAAGAGGGTGAGTGTTCACATGTCCTCCTAGGGGGATTGACAACTTCATTTACTAACCCTTATCTTTTTGTTCGTTTGACATTGCAGTGGGACCAGACTAGGATTACCACTAAGGCCATGATCGACACAGGATCTTGCGGAAATTATATCGATATACGTTTTGCTACTTTAAATAAAGTACCTATTATTTCAAAACCTAAGCCTGTCTCTGTGAGTCTTATTAACGGTACTCCGTTATCTTCTGGCCCAATCACTAATCAGACACAAACACTCCTAGTCACCACTAACGAGTCTCATACGGAGACCACTACCTTCGACCTATTATCTTCGCCCCACTTTCCCATTGTTTTGGGACTTCCCTGGTTACACACACATCAACCAACCATAGATTGGAAGAAACGGACCCTAACCTTCCTCTCTTACTATTGCGAGAGTACGTGTAACCTCCCGTCTTATGGAAAGATCCTGTCTGTGGTGTCAGATGAGATTGCACCACTATGCTATCAGGATCAGGATTTCTTGAGAAAAATGCTCAAGTACTGCCTCCCCATAGGGATTATGATTGCCCTTTGATAAAGTCGGAAATGACGAAACGCGTCAGGGCATGAACCTTACGGTGACCGGAAATGTGCCGGGGACACTAGCGGCAGCTTTGGAGATCCGAGACACCAGCGTGGAGAGGGTGAGCAGGATCGACACAGCATACCACGGTACCCGTAGCACTGAGTACATGTGTATTGGGTTTTTTCTGAATATATATCCGATGGGTGAAACAATATCACACTAGTGCGGTTCCTTCTTTCTCCTTATGTTTACCATCTGAGCTAATGCCGGGAGAAGAAGGGAGATAAGTGATCACCCGTGATTGAAATCCAGTAATAGCAGCAGTAATCGTTCCTGAGTGGGATTTGTGATACCACAACCTGTTTGCCTGTTTGCCTGTCCTATGCAAATAGGAGGGCCACAGCTTCTGGTGAGTTGCCAGTCCCCCCATTATCACATCGGTGGAGGTGTAGAGCAGTGGTGACCCCAACACTTGATGGTGTTTCTCACTTGGTGGATTGGACTATTACTGAGGAATTAACCCTTTGGTTTTGAATTTTTGCATTGAATTTTTTGCATTGAAGTTTTTTGCACTAAATTTTGCATTCATGGACGTATAAGGACTGTATCAAGATTTGGCTGGTTTATATGCTACGTCATTTCTCCTCAATTATACCTGCGCTACTTGTACTTTTGTATATGTTCCTAGGGACGATATATATTTGAGTATACTTTAACACACTTCTTTTTAAAGTAGCTGCCGTATTGTCTGATTGACTTGTTTTGAGGCTACTTGAGCGCAGGGGATATATTGTATCACCAGTAGAGGGCAGATTTGTGCTACATATATATATTTTTTCATGCCTTTTGGTCATGTTTATCCTCTTTCGCAGGATGAACTTTCCCATCTCAAGGAATACTTGGATGAGAATTTGACAAAAGGTTTTATTAGACCTTCCACTTCTTCCACAGCTGCAGGACTTTTTTTTGTCCGCAATAAAGACTCAAGTCTCAGGCCTATTATCGACTATAGGCAATTGAACGCCATTACAGTAAAAGATCGCTATCCTTTGCCGCTTATCCCTGAACTCATTGAACAAGTGCGTGGAGCTACCTACTTTTCAAAATTGGACCTGAAAGGGGCATACAATCTAATCCGAATCTGTGATGGAGATGAGTGGAAGACAGCATTCAGAACCAGATACGGATTGTTCGAATATCTTGTAATGCCATTTGGGCTATGTAACGCTCCCGCAGCCTTCCAACGATTCATAAACGATATCTTTAGAGACTTACTTGATGTCTGTGTTGTGGTATATCTGGACGATATACTTATTTATTCACGATCCTTGTCTGAACATATAAAACATGTAAGACTTGTGTTATCCAGATTACTCACACACAATCTATACGTGAAACTAAAAAAATGCTTATTTCATAAAGAAGAAGTATTATTCCTAGGATACATCATATCCAAAACAGGAATCAAGATGGATATGAGTAAGATATCCTGTATTCAGGATTGGCCTATACCAACCACCCGCAAAGCACTACAGCGATTCCTTGGATTTTCAAACTTCTATAGGAAGTTCATCAAGAACTTCTCTGCCATTGTGAGACCTCTCACACAACTCACAAGTATTAAGAAACCATTTAAATGGTCAGATGAAGCAAATGAAGCTTTTCGCTTGTTAAAAACAAGCTTTACCTCTGCTCCTATACTACGCCATCCAGACCCATCCCTCCAATACATTCTGGAAGTAGATGCGTCAAATATGGCAGTAGGAGCAGTACTCTCCCAACGACCAACGAATACTTCACCACTCCATCCAGTCGCCTTCTTCTCTAAATCTCTAAGCAGCCCAGAGGTGAATTACCCAGTGGGTGAAAAGGAACTGCTTGCTATAAAACTGGCTCTGGAGAATTGGCGACATCTACTTGAAGGCACCCGATTACCAATACTCATATATACAGATCATAAAAATCTTCAATATCTTCAGACTAACAAAACCCTCTCCCACCGGCAGGTACGATGGTCACTATTCTTCCTAAGATTTAACTTCCTAGTGACCTACACACCTGCAGACAAGAATAAAAAAGCGGATGCGATATCACGATTAACTGAAAATAATTGCTCCGAAATCCCTTCCGTTCCTATAATACCCTACAAGCGTATTATTGGGGTTGTCCGTTCCTTGAAGGAAGAGATTCTGCACAGTATAGGTTTGGATTCACCTCCACCACAACTTAGTGCTGATGCAAAAGGCTTCCTCTACTACAATGACAAACTCTACATACCCCCTACTATGCGCACCAAGATCTTGGAATTGTCACATGATGTGCCTATGGCAGGACATATGGGTATGACAAAGACCCTTAATTTGCTTACCAGGCAGTTTTGGTGGCCTGATATGAAGACATCTATACAAAAATTTGTCTCTTCATGCAACGTCTGTGCCAGGTCCAAAATTGACACTACAAAACCATCCGGTCTACTATGCAGTCTACCAATACCCCAGACTCCATGGGAAGTTGTGTCCTTGGACTTTATAGTAGAACTACCACCTTCCAAAGGATTTAATACCATTTTAGTGTCAGTGGACCATCTGACAAAGATGGCACATTTCGTTGCTATTCGCAGACTACCTTCGTCCAAACAAACAGCGGAACTACTGATAAAACATGTCTTTAAGTTACATGGAATTCCAAAAACTCTTTTGTCTGACCGTGGATCACAATTCATCTCCAAGTTTTGGCAAGAACTATGTCACATACTACGAATTGAGCGAAAGCTCACTTCTCCCTACCATCCTCAGACCAACGGACAGACTAAAAGAGTCAACCAGTGCATCGAGCAATATTTACGTTGCTACACATCATACCTACAGGATGATTGGGTGGATCTCCTCCCTCTGGCAGAATTTGCCTACAACAACGCAACCCACAGTACGACCAAACAGAGTCCGTTCTACTTGAACTATGGGTTTCATCCCACTATTCTTCCACCACGCATCCTTCCATCAAGTAACCCAGTAGCCTCAGACTATCTTACCCAAATAAAAGACTCTCTGGGTTTACTTAATACTACCATCTCACACGCTCATAGTCAACAAAAAAAGTACTATGACCTTCGTAGAAGACCTTCTCCTCAGTATGCTATTGGGGACCTCGTTTGGCTATCAACAAAAAACTTAAGATTAAAGATCCCTAGCAAAAAGCTTGGGCCTCTATTCTTGGGACCCTTCCCAATCAGGAAACTTATTGGAAAAGCTGCAGTACAGCTCACATTACCAACAGACCTCAAGATACATCCCATCTTCCATGTGTCGCTACTGAAGCCCCATGTTCCTGACCAAGGAATAAGGCCTACCATCCCACCTCCACCTCCTGTACAAGTTGAAGGCGGAGAAGAATATGAGATAAAGGAGATTCTGGATTCTCGTATCCACAGAAGAAGACTCCAATATCTAGTACGATGGAAGAACTATGGGCCCCAAGACGACACCTGGCTGGATACCTGTGATATACATGCCCCTAGGCTGATTCACAATTTTCACGCGAAATACCCGGAAAAAACAGTTCTAGAGGCCTTCCGGAGCCGGCCTTAAGGGGGGGGTACTGTAATGTTCTGGTACCTCTGGTACCCTTATTCCACTTTCCAATTCAGTGTATGCGTCCCACCATCCTCTTCTGGTAGGTGCGCATACACCTTTAAGACCGATGCTGTCATCACTGAGCGCCGCAGAGCGGCTATTTCAACCGCCGGCGTTCTCACTCACATGTTCGTTCAACCTGCCTTGAAGCTCATATGCTTACAAGCGTACCTCGCTGTCGGAACCTCGCTACTGATCCCTGTATTCCGCTACCGGATCACTCGCTCATACCGAACCTCTCTACTACTGCTTGCTATTAGTGATAAGTACCCCGCAGGGGAATCCTCCATAACCTTCCTACTAAGCTTACACTATCTAGCTCTGCATATTAAGGACTGTTACTATCATCTGCACTATTATTTAGATTGCTAGCTCTTGAGCCTACTAACATCTATCCTTGCACTGGGTTAGTCTCTCCTGTATGTCATCTGCTATCCTACCACCTACTACCATACATGATTGCTAACCTATCTGCATCCTACCTGTTACCATCTATACTCTCATGAACATTTCTCTCAAGTGCTGTTCACCTATTGTCACTGTTCATACCTGTCTCTTCAGCTCATCACCACTATACTGCTATATACATCTATCACTCCGGGAACATCTTATTGAGTGTGTATATTTGTATGCTGAATCAGACAGACCACAGTGATGAGTCTTGGGAGTTGGAATTGGTATTTCAACGTATCTCTACATGACTGCTGAGTGGAGTTTTTCTGCAGCTGCAAATCCATCTTGTTTCAGAAAACGAAGAAGCGTTACACACACATGTATGTATATATACACATACACATATATAGGTGTGAAAGTAGCAGAACCTTATGGCTGCGCTAATGACATTATTAACAGCCATAGGACTTCGCTCCTTTCACACCTATATGTGTGTATGTGTATAAATACATATAAGTGTGTGTGTATATATACCCCTATACACAAGTTCAGATGTTATGCCTGCCTCCAAAGACGCCCAAAAAAAATGCCTGCAACAACACACCTGGGCGTTTTTGTAGCAGGCGTTTTTTTGGGCGTCTTTGGAGGCCAATTTGTTGTACAACCGGTGTGATAGACCAGTGCCCCCCCCAATACCACAGATTGAAGTGGGGTGTTATCTGAGTATACTTTTATAAGTGTATTTGTGTCCCGCAAAAATATTGCCTCTTTTGCTGCTTTAACTCTGCTACACACAGTGCCAAACTTACTGGCCAATTTGTTGTACAACTGGTGTGATAGACCAGTGACCCCCCCAATACCATAGATTGTAGTGGGGTATTATCTTGAGTATAATTTTATAAGTGTATTTGTGTCCTGCAAAAATATTTCCTCTTTTGCTGCATTAACTCTGCTACACACAGTGCCAAACTTACTGGCCAATTTTTTGTACAACTGGTGTGATAGACCAGTGGCCCCCCAATACCACAGATTGAAGTGGGGTGTTATATACCTTGTTTCACATATACTGCGCTTCTCTAGAGACTTTTGTCACAGGGTAATTTAAAAAATGACAGGCATAAGAAGAGGCAGGCCCTTACGCAGGGGTGGTAGGGGTAGGGCAGGAGCAGTAGGCCGGAGCCAAATTGTGAAGTTTCAGAAGGTGCGTTCGATTACATCAAAGGACTCACCAGACTTGGTTGAGTGGCTCACTAAGCCTTCCTCTTCTGCACCCTCCTCATCCTTTCTATCTGCACCCTCTTCACTCTCTGCTGTGTGCACCACCACCATATACCGTCCGCTTGAGTCCCTGGAATGATTTTCGCATCCATCACAAGACATTTGCGATGCGCAGCCATTCTTGGCATCGGATCAGGAAGAGGAGGTAGCAACAGCCGCCACTCAGCAGTCTGACTATAGTACCCTGATCAGCCCAAGGAGGTTGGTCCCCGCTGTTGCTGCCTACTCCAATGTTAGCGGTGGGGAAGGTGACGTCGATGATGACGTGTCTATGGACGTCACGTGGGTGGCCACAAGAGAGGAAGAGGAGGGGAGTTCAGAGGGTGAGACGGACCAGCAGATAGGGAGGAGAAGCAGACGGAAGTTACATTGCACAGGAGGGACAAAGCGGACTGCTAATATATCAGGAGCGAGCCATCAACCATGTACGGTCACATCTGGCGCTCCCAGGACGCCGGCACATGGCTCCGCAGTGTGGGCTTTTTTTAATGTGTCCGCTGCTGACAATAGTGTTGCAATCTGCAGCCTTTGCAGTCAACGCATAAGTTGCGGTAAGTCCAACACTCACCTAGGGATGACCGCCTTAAGAAGGCACCTGAATTCCCTTTACCGAGCCCAGTGGGAGCAACGCCATCAGAACCCACAAAGCCACACTCCAGGCTCTCACTGTCCAGCCTCTCCTCCTTCTCCTCTCTCCTCACAATTGTCCTCCACTCCACCTTCCATCATGCCATCCTCACGTTGTTCTGGAAAAAGGCAGGCTTCCGTGGCCCAAATGTTGGAGCGTAAAAAAATTATGACGCCGGATAACCCTCTTGCCCAATGGTTGACTGCTGGCTTGTCGGAACTGATAGCCCGCCAACTACTGCCATATCAACTGGTGGACTCGGAGGCCTTTTGGAAATTTGTGGCCATTGGAACACCACAATGGAAGGTCCCAGGCAGGAAATATTTCTTGCAGAAGGGCATTCCAGAGCTGTATGGCCATGTTCAGTGGCAAGTGAATGTATCTCTGGCACACAGTGTTGGTGCCAAGATACATCTGACCACAGACACATGGTCTAGCAAACACGGGCAGGGAAGGTATATAACTTTTACTGCCCACTGGGTGAACCTTCTGACGGCCGTCAAGCATGTAACCCGTGGCACCCGTGTAGATTTGGTTTTACCGCCACGGATTGCATGCAGGCCTGCCTCTTCTTCTCCTCCTCCTACTCCATCCTCCCTCTCCTCCTCGGCTGACTCCTCCTTTTCCGCTGCTACCGTCTCTTCCGCTGCGCCACCCAAGATCCCCAGAACCTGTTCCACATGCCAGGTGTCACGTTGCCATGCTGTGCTGCGTCTGTTGTGCCTGGAAGCCAAGAGCCACACTGATCCTGCACTCCTTTCAGCTTTGCGTTCACAGGCAGATCAGTGGCTGACACACTCAGTTTGACAGTTGGTAAAGTGGTGTGCGACAACGGTGCCAATCTGCTGAGCACGCTGAAACAGGACAAAATTACACAAGTGCCATGCATGGCACACGTCCTGAACTTGGTCGTGCAGCAATTCGTTGCCAAATACCCTGGGGTCCAGGACGTCTTGCGGCAGATCAGGAAAATCTCGGGCCATTTCAGAAGATCTTACACAGCCATGGCTCGCCTTGCTGACATTCAGCGGTGACACAAAGTGCAGTTAACGACTACCTGTATGAACTCTGCGGCAGGACAGGTTCTGGGGAGCTTGGGTTTTTTTCACCTCACCAGTGGCTGCTCATTTGCGACGCATGCAGACTTTTGCGGCCATTTGATGAGATCACCAAACTGGTCAGTCACGGCCAGGGCACCATCAGTGACATTGTACCTTACTCCTTCTTTCTGGAGCGTGCATTGCGTTGTGTCATTGATCAAGCCGTCGAGGAGCAGGAGCAGGAAGATGAGGAAGTCACAATGTTGGATGAATTCCCAGGGGCTGCTACTCCATCTGAGACAAGTCAACAACAGGAGTCTGAAGAGGAGTCAGAGCAGGATGGTGCCGGAGCGGATGAGGAGGAGCAAGAAGAGCATGCTTTAAACCTTTCTGGGATCCCTGGTGTTGTCCGTGGATGGGGGGGAGGAGAACGAAGACAACATTATCCTGGATGATGAGCTGGAAGCAGGCCACTATACCACTTCCAGTTTAGTGCGAATGGGGGCCTTCATGCTCCAGAGTTTTAAGGGGGACCCCCGTATAAAAAGCATAAAGGGCAAGGACCAGTACTGGGTGGCAACGTACTTAGACCCCCGGTACAAACAAAAAATGGCGGAAATGTTACCACCATCACAGAGGGCGATCAGAATGCAGCACTTCCAGGCCTTGCTTCGAGAAATGCTGCATTCTGCTTTTGCGTGCGCTGGCAGAGGAATTTCTACTCACAGAGAAATAGTTGCGGGTAGCAATCCAACAGCGCCTGCAAGAAGAGACGGTTTGAAGGTGTGTTGGTCACTTCAGATATGAAATCATTCTTTCAGCTGACCCATCGACAGCTGTACTCCAGATCCAGCATCAGGGAACGCCTAGACCGACAGGTGTCTGACTACATCGGGTTAACGGCCGATGTGGATGCTCTGAGGAGTGATGAACCCCTGGACTACTGGGTGGGCAGGCTTGACCTCTGGCCAGAGCTTGCACAATTTGCAATGGAACTGTTGTCTTGCCCCCCGTCCAGTATCCTGTCCGAAAGGACGTTCAGCGCAGCAGGGGGGATCGTGACCGATAAGCGCACTCGCCTAGCTCATGACAGTGTTGACTACCTCACATTTATAAAAATGAATGAGGCATGGATCTCTGAGGAATTCAACACATGTGACCAGTAGACCATGTTTGATTACAATTCCTCATGACAGGCCACAAATATCAGCCAGACCGCCATCCACCCACAACAATTCATGGTCCTTGTCTTCGGTAAATACAGCCACATAAAAGGCATTTCATGTCCATTGAATGCCTAATTTTTGAGGCCTTTCATGGCCGACAATTATTTTTTCTGTGAATGCTAATGTACCTCCAGCCACAGAATACAATGTTCTTAGCTTTCAGGTAAACCCATGTGGGCTAATTTTTGGGGCCTGTACTGGCCAACACTTACTTCTGTATCCTGTGAATGCCTAATGTACCTTCAGCCACAGAATACAACGTTCTTAGCTATCAGGTAAACCCATGTGGGCTAATTTTTGGGGCCTGGAATGGCCGACACTTTTGTATCCTGTGAATGCCTAATGTTACTTCAGCCACAGAATACAACGTTCTTAGCTGTCAGGTAAACGCATGTGGGCTAATTTTTGGGGCCTGTACTGGCCAACACTTACTTCTGTATCCTGTGAATGCCTAATGTACCTTCAGCCACAGAATACAACGTTCTTAGCTGTCAGGTAAATCTATGTGGGCTAATTTTTGGGGCCTGTACTGGCCGACACTTACTTCTGTATCCTGTGAATGCCTAATGTACCTTCAGCCACAGAATACAACTTTCTTAGCTGTCAGGTAAACCCATGTGGGCTAATCTTTGGGGCCTGTACTGGCCAACACTTACTTCTGTATCCTGTGAATGCCTAATTTACCTTCAGCCACAGAATACAACATTCGTAGCTGTCAGGTAAACGCATGTGGGCTAATTTATTGGGGCCTGGAATGGCCGACACTTACTTCTGTATCCTGTGAATGTCTAATGTACCTTCAGATACAGAATACAACGTTCTTAGCTCTCAGGTAAACCCATGTGGGCATATTTTGGGGTCTGTACTGGCCGACACTTACTTCTGTATCCTGTGAATGCCTAATGTACGTTCAGCCACAGAATACAACGTTCTTAGCTGTCAGGTAAACGCATGTGGGCTAATTTTTGGGGCCTTTACTGGCCGACACTTACTTCTTTATCCTGTGAATGCCTAATTTTTCAGACTGGAATTGAAAATCAATGGGTCTGTAAACGTTCCGCCAAATTATGGAATGGATGCGGACCCATTTTACAGACGTGTGAATGGAGCCTATATGTATTTACCGGCTGCTGTCAGTTCTGGCTGATTTAGGAAAAAAAAAAATTAGGGCAACTTTTCCAATAGCAATACTTCTGTTATGACATTGTCCATGTGGTGGGACTATTTGTGCACAGCTAGTAAGTATTTTGTGGCTGCAAATATGACCTAAAGGTTTTTAAAGTTCGCCTCCCATTAAAGTCAATGGGGCCCGCTGCGAACTTGCAGTTCGCGAACATTTGAGAAAATTTGCAGCTAACATTCTCGAACCGCCTCAGCCGATGTTCGTTTATCACTACTGGATAATACACATGTTTCTTTTCATGCTCGCAAGAATTGTGCACTGGCTAAAACATATGCACATGATCCATCGCACATTCACGTGCACCTGTGACAGATGTTGGCACCAAACAGGCTTTTTAAACCCAGCCAGTGCTTAGGAGCAGTGCTGCTTTGTCTTTCAGCCTTCCCTGCATCCTGTGTTCCTATTATCCTGTATCCTGATTCCAGTTGCTGACCCGGCTTGTCTGACCACTCTCTTAACTCCGTCTGCACCGACCCTGGCTTATCCTTGACCTCCACTTCTGTCTGCTCCATTGGCTTCTATTGCACTGATTGGCTCCTGACCCAGCTTGTATCCAGACCACGCCATTGCCTGCTCCTCTGTACCTGATCTGTCCTGCCAGTATACGACCCAGCTTGCCTGACCCTGCTTCCTAACACATTCTGTTGTGCCTGCTGTTCTACAGTCAGTTACTAGTGCATGCCTCACCTTCCAGCTGTTGCCAGTGCCAGTCTGCTTCAGTTTGCTATCCTTCAGCTGCCTACCAGCCCGTCTGCTATGCTGGAGTCTACAGACGACCTCTCCCTTGGTGTGGATACCCACTCTGCTTCTGGCAAGACCTTCAGGAACTTGTGCCACTCTGCACTCCTGCACCTTCTGTTCACACTACCAGGGGCCCCCGAGTAAGAGGTGTAAGAGAGGCCTTCCTCATCATTTCAGGCTCTGCTACCAGGTACATGATACTGGTGGACTGCTAGGTGCAGGACAGCAGGCAGCCAATGAGCTGGCGAGCAGGCAGATGCAGGAATTTCCAGTGGTCAGGCAGGCAGAAGTCAGTTGAGGCCAAGCAACAGAGGTAAGGAATCGGATCCAGACCAGATTTTGGGCCCGGTCAGGGTTGGTATCAGCAGCAAAGGCAAAGTCAGGTCACTAGGCGGGTCAGCAACAAGGTATCAGGAACGAGCAGAGTCAAACAGGCCGGGTATACACAGAAACAGACACAGGATCAGGTTGCAGATGGCAGAAGCTAACGACCACTCAGAAATTCTCCGGTCTCTCTAACTACGTTAAAGGCAAGTGAGGGCCAAGTATTCAGGCACGCTCATGCTAATCCACATACGCATGTGTGCGGGCACACGCACGAGTTAGGGCACATCTAGTTGTCGCTCAAGAATTATTATGAGCATGTGCACATCTTTGTGCACGACCATACATACGATTTCCCTGACAGGCACAGTTAAATTGGAACTTTAGTCAGAAAATTAAGTCCTACTAGATCACTTCAGGCTGGCCCCTTTTGCAGGTATAGCTATGTAAAACATTAAAAACAAGTCCCTATACTGTTTAAAATCCAGTCATACATTGTTTCACCCTGCTCTGCACATGCTCAGTTGCTCTAAATTTTTTGGCACTGTCAAAAATCTAGAGGCTGATCTGCTGACGACCTAAAGGTTTACTGCTACACAGGAGCTCTGGGCTTCAGCAAAATGGAAGCCTCGGGCAAGAATAAACAGGAGCAATGCTGGAGGCAATTTACAGCACACACTAATTTTGGTAGCATAATTATTAATGTGAAATGTATGTTCCTTGCTAAAGAACATTGTTTTTCATCAAGTTGTTATGGGTAAAGTTTCACTTTAAGCAGAATATGAAAAAAATGTGATCAGTTAATTTAATACAAAGAACAGGCAGATACTTTGAGACAAAGCTTTATTGAAAAGGGTTACATAAAAAAAAAAAAGAAATTGGAGGGAAATATTGAAACAGTGGGAAATTTAGATAGGGAATTACTGTTCGTAAATAAATATAAAGAAAAAATAGATAATGAGGAATAAAGTATAGATTTTGCCTTTGTCACAGTTTTACTGATCAGTATTACTACCTTAAAAGAACTGACCCATTAAAAAAAAAAAAAAAAAAGTATTATTGTTATAATATATTAGTCCATGCTAAATAAATGTAAATATATAACCTACACAACCCCTGTCGAGATCACCTTCGCCCAATGTCACCCTCCCCCTTTTTTCTCTTTTTTTTACCTTTTTCTTTTCCCTTAAATTCCTTACCCATTCTCACTCCCTTTTTAGATATTTTGCCACATGTCTTACTAAAGACCTAAAACTAGACTCCCCATTAAAGTGGTTGTAAAGGCAAAAGGTTTTTTACCTTTATGCATTCTATGAATGAAGGTAAAACAATTTCTGTGTGCAGCAGGCCCCCCAGCCCCCTAATACTTACCTGAGCCCCCTCTCGATCCAGCAATGTCCACGAGAGCCTTGGATCTCAAGGGACTCGCACTCCTGATTCATTTTTGGCAGCAACGGGAGCCATTGGCTTCCCAGTAGCAGTAAATCTGCTATGGGGCGATCGTTAGTGGTTAAATATGCAAATCTGCCAAGCTACAATACATGATGCGGGATCCAGCTTGGAAGAGGTTGTCTAATTTCTCTAAGAAGACTGGGGTAGTTGCCATCATATAAACCTTGAGGCGAAGGGGTCAGTTTGATACCCAAATATATTGGATACTCCCGTGATTCCAAGAATACCTAAATGCAGACTGTAGAACAGATAGCTTTTTGGATCCTAGGTTAATGCAAATCTGTCAAGCCACAATATATGATGCGGGATCTAGCTTGGAAGAGGTTGTCTAATTTCTCTAAGAAGACTGGGGTAGTTGTATAAAGAAATAAATGATCTGAAGCATCACAGCAACCACCTCCATCCCTAATAATTTTGTATACAACAGGGGGGGCGTAAGGATAATGGGACTTTAAATGAGGTAGGTTGCTATTGCACATATCCAAATAAAAATAAAGATAAAATAGTTTCAAAATATTAGTTTATTGCTTGCTGCACGATAAAAGAATAGATCATGCAGCAATAATCAATAAATAGAATAAATAGAATCTCGCATATTCACAGTACAGATACAGACAATTCAGGTATGGACATACAAAAGGTAGTAACGGAAATGTCTTGCTAGGCATATATACATAATAAATAGATATATAATAGCAGATACAAATATCATACAACGGCATATATATATCAAATACATAGCAAGAATACATCCAGTGGCTCATAGGCTCTTTCATACATATTGCGTAATCCACGTCCTGATAAATCTTCATATTTCATATTTTAATGGCTCTACGCGTTTCGTGGAGTTATCATCCACTCTTCAGGAGCTTAGTACAATTTTTCTGTAAATAAGAGCTAGTTTAGGCTAAAGAGATCATATATGGATAAAGTTAACACACCGATAAGTTCCCTCAGAAGGAATAGAAGAACTAGTGATTTCATCACATCAGTGACCAAGTTATCTAATCAAGAAAATAAAATTTAAATATATAAAAATGTGTCCAGATTACTTGTCTTTTTCAGATATTAGTGTTGTATGTGATAAAAGAAGGGGTGGAAGGACATTAGTGGAAAAAAAACTTTTGTGCCAGGTGCAGCATAGCTAGGATTCAGCAAGCAGCCAGAGAAAAAAAAAAAAAAAAAAGAGAAAAAAGTAAAAAACAAAGTGCAGAGCATGGAAAAAGTGGAAGTGCAATAGATGACAAGATAGTGATCTCACCAAAAACAAAGTAATTCAAGAGACAACCGTGCTGCAGGGATAGTCCTAGTGCATTCAAACCATGAAAGACAGGTGTCCAACAACTCCACAGCTTTATACCCCCATGAGCCAGGGCGGATCACCGCCAGCGCCATGTAACTGTCACAGAGAGGGGTGATAAAGGAGTGAACATGGTATCCGGCATAGGCCGGAAGCCACTCACCACATATTACACCCCCAGCAACCAGAGATGGAATAGTAGCCCTAACCCAGTGATCCACCCATGGATCACAGGCTGGGCTAATCATGACGCCGATGCTCAGCATGACAGCCCCGCCCTCAGCCCAGGATTATAGAGCAGAGGACAGGGCGGCAGATCAAGCATCGCAGCCCCGGAAACAAGCAGCCACAGTGCAATCTCGATCCCACAAGGGCCGACGGCTTAAAAACAAAAATATAAATATCATATATAATAAAGTTTTTTGAAAATATATATAAAAAAATAAATAAGTATAAATTTATATGCATCAGGGAAAAAATTGGTGTGTTAACCAAATGTAATGCTACAGATCAGACAAAGGGAAGGGGTCGGGTGTCTTCCACCCTAATACATATGTATAAAGAAATAAATGATCTGAAGCATCACAGCAACCACCTCCATCCCTAATAATTTTGTATACAACAGGGGGGACGTAAGGATAATGGGACTTTAAATGAGGTAGGTTGCTATTGCACATATCCAAATAAAAATAAAGATAAAATAGTTTCAAAATATTAGTTTATTGCTTGCTGCACGATAAAAGAATAGATCATGCAGCAATAATCAATAAATAGAATAAATAGAATCTCGCATATTCACAGTACAGATACAGACAATTCAGGTATGGACATACAAAAGGTAGTAACGGAAATGTCTTGCTAGGCATATATACATAATAAATAGATATATAATAGCAGATACAAATATCATACAACGGCATATATATATCAAATACATAGCAAGAATACATCCAGTGGCTCATAGGCTCTTTCATACATATTGCGTAATCCACGTCCTGATAAATCTTCATATTTCATATTTTAATGGCTCTACACGTTTCGTGGAGTTATCATCCACTCTTCAGGAGCTTAGTACAAATTTTCTGTAAATAAGAGCTAGTTTAGGCTAAAGAGATCATATATGGATAAAGTTAACACACCGATAAGTTCCCTCAAAAGTTTTCAAAAAATCTATAACTCTGATACTTACATATTAAAAACAACAAAAAAAGTCGCAGAGAAAAATCGCATAGTCTCCCTTTCCACTTTTTCCATGCTCTGCACTTTGTTTTTTACTTTTTTCTCTTTTTTTTTTTTTTTTCCTCTGGCTGCTTGCTGAATCCTAGCTATGCTGCACCTGGCACAAAAGTTTTTTTCCACTAATGTCCTTCCACCCCTTCTTTTATCACATACAACACTAATATCTGAAAAAGACAAGTAATCTGGACACATTTTTATATATTTAAATTTTATTTTCTTGATTAGATAACTTGGTCACTGATGTGATGAAATCACTAGTTCTTCTATTCCTTCTGTGGGATTTTTTCTCCTCCCCCCCCCCCCACTTTATGGACCAAGTGGCGTTTACCCGCCTCAGCCCCGGATCAGGCGTATATCCACAGTGTACTCAGCGACGGGAGACTATGCGATTTTTCTCTGCGACTTTTTTTGTTGTTTTTAATATGTAAGTATCAGAGTTATAGATTTTTTGAAAACTTTTGAGGGAACTTATCGGTGTGTTAACTTTATCCATATATGATCTCTTTAGCCTAAACTAGCTCTTATTTACATAAAATTTGTACTAAGCTCCTGAAGAGTGGATGATAACTCCACGAAACGCGTAGAGCCATTAAAATATGAAATATGAAGATTTATCAGGACGTGGATTACGCAATATGTATGAAAGAGCCTATGAGCCACTGGATGTATTCTTGCTATGTATTTGATATATATATGCCGTTGTATGATATTTGTATCTGCTATTATATATCTATTTATTATGTATATATGCCTAGCAGGACATTTCCGTTACTACCTTTTGTATGTCCATACCTGAATTGTCTGTATCTGTACTGTGAATATGCGAGATTCTATTTATTCTATTTATTGATTATTGCTGCATGATCTATTCTTTTATCGTGCAGCAAGCAATAAACTAATATTTTGAAACTATTTTATCTTTATTTTTATTTGGATATGTGCAATAGCAACCTACCTCATTTAAAGTCCCATTATCCTTACGCCCCCCCTGTTGTATACAAAAAGACTGGGATAGTTGCCATCATATAAACCTTGAGGCGAAGGGGTCAGTTTGATACCCAAATATTGGATACTCCCATGATTTTAAGAATACCTAAATGCAGACTGTAGAACAGATAGCATTTGGGGTCCTAGGTTAATAGGGAGAACTTCTTTTTTGAATAACTGACTTTGTAACCTAATAGGGAAGCAAAATCTATGTTGTAGAATACGTGTATTATCTCCTGCCTGGTGGAAGGGAAGTAACCCAACCTAGTCATTACTAGAGTTGAGCGGACACCTGGATGTCCGTGTTCGGCAGGTTCGGCCGAACTTTAAAAAAAAGTCCGGGTCCGTGTCCCGGACTTTTGCCGAACTTTTCCCGGACACCGAACCCCATTGAAGTCAATGGGGACCCGAACTTTCAGGCACTAAAATGGCTCTAAAACACCAATGGAAAGGGCTAGAGTGCTGCAAATGGCAGCAAAACGTAGTTAAGACCATGGCGAGTGCTCTGCAAACAAATGTGGATAGGGAAATAACTTAAAACAACAAAAAAAAAAACAGAAAAATAAAACAATGTTCTTCATCTCTGAAGGACGAGGCCCATATGGAGTAGGAGGGAGGTTGAGGTGGTGGTGGATGTGGCGGTGTCATAGGCGTGCACACAGGGTGTGCCGGGTATGCCGGGTGTACCTGGGCACACCCTAATCACCTAGGGCACATAGCATCATCGCTCTGTTTGCCAGTGAGGAGATGGGAAAGATCTCCTTCGGACCTGCTCTGCTCTATTTCTCTTTGCCAGCAGGGAGAGTAATGTATCGGGGCCATGTACATGTAGGCAAACACATGCATGTGTATTTAAACTTTGGGGTGCACACCCTAATGCAATAGGCTGAGCACACCTATGGGCGGTGTAGGTGGAAGCGGCGGTGGAGGAGGACCAGGGCCGTATTAAGAGCATCATGGGCTTGGTGCTGAGGATTTTGAAGGGCCTTAAGGGCCGTGCCTTGGCATGCACCCAGAGGGGGAAGCATGTGCAGCTCCTTGTCCGGCCTTCGTGCTGTGTGGGGAGGTTCTGAGGGAGCTGCCTGGGGAAGCGAGCATAGAAGCCAGACTTCTGTGTTTACAAGAGACAGAAGAGCGGTAACAGTGAATATGGCCAACCTGGGGCCTATATAAAGGTAGGGGCCTGGAGCTGCAGCTCCAATAGCCCCTACATTAATCTGGCCCTGAGGAGGACGAGGTAGCCAACACTGCTTCTTTTCAGAAATTTTAAATGAGGGTACACCCCAAAAGAGTGAGAGAGCAAAAATAGAACAATGGCTGGGTAAGGTCGGTATCCATCGCTATTCTGCACAAGGTACAGAAAAGTCCCGTGGGATCCATGCCTAGTTCATTTTAATGAACGTGGGCTTGTCCACATTGTCTCTGGACAGGCAGCTGCGCTTGTCTGTGATAACGCCCCCAGCCGTGCTAAATACCGTTCAGATAATACACTGGCTGCAGGGCACGCCAGCACCTCCAAGGCGTAAAGGGCAAGCTCAGGCCATGTGCCCAATTTGGAGACCCAGAAGTTGAAGGGGGCAGACCCGTCATTCACTACATGTAGGCGTGTGCACACATACTGCTCCACCATGTTGGTAAAATGCTGCCTCCTGCTAAGACGTTCCATATGAGCTGCTGGTGCTGCTGTTTGTTGTGGCGTGCTGACAAAGCTTTTCCACATTTTGGCCATGCTAACCCTGCCTTCTGAGGTGCTGGCGGTGCCCTGGTTGAGTTGGCGACCAGGGCACTCCTCCTCCTCTGCCTTGTGCTTCCACTGTGGCCCCGCTGTCAGGTGGGAATGCCAGCAGGATCGCGTCTACCAGCATGCGCTTGTACTCTCGCATCTTGCAATCGCGCTCCAGTTTGTGAATTTAAGGACGGTACATTGTCCTTGTAACGGGGATCCAGCAGCGTGGCCACCCAGTAATCAGCACAAGTTAGAATGTGGGCAACTCGGCGGTCGTTGTGGAGACACTGCAGCATGTAATCGCTCATGTGTGCCAGGCTGCCCAGAGGCAATGAAAGGCTGTCCTCTGTGGGAGGTGTATCGTCTGTGTCCTCTGTATCCCCCCAGCCACACACCAGTGATGGCCATGAGCTGGCCTGGGTGCCACCCTGCTGTGAACATGGTTCCATCTCCTCCTCCAGCTCCTCCTCCTCCTCCTCATCCTCCAGAACTGTGCCCCTGCTGGACAATTGTGTCCCTGGCGTTTGTGTGTGCAGGAACCCACCCTCGGAGCCCCTTGTGAATGACTGCCCTGAAAGCCTTGGAAATGTTACCTCTTCATCCTCCTCCTCCTCCTCCTCATCCTGTGCCACATCCTCTTCCATCATCGCCCGAATTGTTTTTTCAAGGAGGCATAGAAGTGGGATAGTTAAGCTGAGAACGGCGTCATCGGCACTGGCCATGTTGGTGGAGTACTCAAAACAGCGCAACAAGGCACACAGGTCTCGCATGGAGGCCCAGTTATTGGTGGTGAAGTGGTGCTGTTCCGCAGAGCGACTCACGCGTGCGTGCTGCAGCTGAAACTCCACTATGGCCTGCTGCTGCTCGCACAGTCTTTCCAGCATGTGCAAGGTGGAGTTCCACCTTGTGGGCACGTCACATATGAGGCGGTGAGCGGGAAGGCCGAAGTTACGCTGCAGCGCTGACAGGCGAGCAGCAGCAGGGTGAGAACGCCGAAAGTGCGCACAGAAGGCCCGCACTTTCTGCAGCAGCTCTGACATATCGGGGTAGTTTTTAAGGAACCTCTGCACCACCAAATTCAGCACATGCGCCAGGCAAGGGATGTGCGTCAAACCGGCTAGGCCCAGAGCTGCTATGAGATTTCGCCCGTTATCGCACACCACCAGGCCGGGCTTGAGGCTCGCTGGCAGCAACCACTCATTTGTCTGCTGTTCCATGCTCCTCCACAACTCCTGCGCGGTGTGTGGTTTTTCCCCCAAACAGGCAAGTTTTAAAACTGCCTGCTGTCGTTTACCCCTGGCCGTGCTGAAGTTGGTGGTTAAGGTGTTACGCTGTCCGGATGAGGAGGCGGTAGAGGATGAGGAAGCGGAGTAGGAGGAGTTAGGAACAGGAGGCAAACTGAAGCGCCCTGCAATCCTCGGTGGTGGAAGGAAATGCGCCAAATTGCTATCCGCCTCAGGCCCATCCGCCACTGCATTTACCCAGTGTGCCGTTAGGGAGATATATAACGCCCCTGACCGTGCTTACTGGTCCACGTATCGGTAGTTAGGTGGACCTTGGCACAGATGGCATTGCGCAGTGCACACCTGATTTTTTCCCCCACTTGGTTGTGCAGGGAAGGGATGGCTTGCCTGGAAAAGTAGTGGCGGCTGGGCACGACGTACTGTGGGACAGCCACCAACATAAGGTTTTTAAAACTGTGCGTCTCCACCAGACGGAATGACAGCATTTCAAAGGCCAAGAATTTTGAAATGCTGGCATTCAGGGCCAGGGATCGCGGGTGGGTAGGGGGGTACTTCCTCTTCCTCTCAAGTGTTTGGGAGATGGAAAGCTGAACGCTTCCACGGGACATTGTGGAGATGGTTGGTGACCCAGGTGGTGGTGTTGCTGACAGATCCTCTGTTTGCGGGGTGGCAGGTGCCGGTATCACTACAGATGTGGCTGGAGCGGCCGAGACTGCAGCAGAAGAGGAAGCAGGATGAGCCAGAGACGTTTCTTGGTTTTGAAGGTGTCTACTCCACTGCAGCTCGTGCTTTGCACTTAGATGCCTGATCATGCAGGTTGTGCTCAGGTTGAGAAGGTTTATGCCTCACTTCAGGCTCTGATTGCACAGGGTGCAAACCACTCGTGTCCTGTCATCAGCACATTTTCTAAAGAACTTCCACGCTAGAGAACTCCTTTGAGCTGGCTTTGGTGCGCTCGTTCCCTTGCTGCTTGGGCAGTAGCAGGCGTAGTGTCTAGGGCATGGCCGCTCCGCTTCTGCACCCTGCTCCCTCTTCTGCTGTGCTGTTGGCTCTGTGCGACCACCGCCTCTTCCTCCAAACTACTCAGGTCACCTGCATGACCTTCATTCCATGTGGGGTCGAGGACCTCATCGTCCTCCACATCATCTTCCACCCAGTCTTCACCCCTGCCCTCCTTGTCGGTCTCCACAATTCTGAGTGCCGCAGCAGTTGGCACCTGCGTTTCGTCATCATCGGAGACGTGCTGCGATGGTCCTTGCATGTACTCATCTTGAGAAATAAGTGGTTAGGCATCGCTGCACTCAATCTCTTCCACTTCTGGGGCAGGGCTAGGTGGATGGCCCTGGGAAACCCTGCTGACAGAGTCCTCAAAAAGAACAAGAGACTGCTGTATGGCTTGGGGCTCAGACTGCTTGCGTGATTTGCAAGGGGGTGAGGTGAAAGACGGTTGGACATCGGCTGCAGGTGCCAACTCTGACCTTTCTGCAGTAGACTGGGTGGGAGACAATGTGAAGGAACTGGAGGCACTGTCAGCAGCAAACCAATCTACTATTGACTCTACCTGTTCTGGCATCATCACTTCTAGAGGCGTATGATGCCCTACCAAATACTGATGCAGGTTCTGTTGCCTACTAACACTTGAGGAAGGTGTTTCACTTGTGCGTGTAGCTGGCACAGATCGACCACGTCCTCTCCTTGCAACAGGAGCTCTACCAGCAGCACCACGACCCAGGCCAAGGCCCCTATTTGATGGTCTCCTCATATTTCTGTAATTTAAGATCTTGCCCTAGAAAGGTGTTTATTGAATAGCGGAACAAAACAACAACAGTATCGCACGGGTGTATCTCACAGTCAAATATGCAAACTATGCCGCAATTTAATGTTTTTTACCCCAAAAGGGTGTATATTGAATAGCGGAATAGGATAAAAAATGGTGTATCTCACACGTACAAACACAGACTAGGCCCCGATTAAAATTTTTTGTACCCTAAAGGGAGGATGAGGAAGAGGAGTAGGAGGAGTTGGGAACAGGAGGCAAACTGAAGCGCCCTGCAATCCTTGTCGGTGGAAGGAGATGCGCTAAACCAATTTAAAAGGTGTATCTCACACGTACCGATACAGACTATGCCGTAATTAAATTTTTTACACTCCAAAAGGGTGTATATTGAATAGCGGAATAGGAAAACTTTTATAATACGGTGTATCTCACACGTACAAACACAGACTAGGCCCCGATTACAATTTTTTGTACCCTAAAGGCAGGATGAGGAAGAGGAGTAGGAGGAGTTGGGAACAGGAGGCAAACTGAAGCGCCCTGCAATCCTCGGCGGTAGAAGGAGATGCGCCAAACAAATTTAAAAAGGTGTATCTCACATGTACCGATACAGACTATCCCGCAATTTAATTTTTTACACTCAAACAGGGTGTATATTGAATAGCGGAAAAGGACAAATTTTACAAAACGGTGCATCTCACACGTACAAACACAAACTAGGCCCCGATTACAATTTTTTGTACCCTAAAGGCAGGATGAGGAGTAGGAGGAGTTCGGAACAGGCAGGAGGCAGACTGAAGCACCCTCAAATCCTCGGCAGTATGAGATGCGCCCCAAAAATTGGAAAGGTGTATCTCACACATACCGACACAGACTATCCCGCAATTTAATTGTTTATACCCAAAGGTTTTGATTAAATAGCGGAATAGAAAATATGATATCAAAAGGTGTATGTATCTCACACGTACCGACACAGACTATCCCGCAATTTAATTGTTTTTACCCAAAGGTGTAGATTAAATAGCGGAATAGAAAATATTATCAAAAAAAGGTGTATGTATCTCACACGTACAGAACCTGACTAGGCCACAATTACTATTTTTTGTACCCCTAAAGGCAGGATGAGGAGTAGGAGGAGTACGGAACAGGCAGGAGGCAGACTGAAGCACCCTCAAATCCTCGGCAGTATGAGATGCGCCCCAAAAATTGGAAAGGTGTATCTCACACGTACCAACACAGACTATCCCGCAATTTAATTGTTTATACCCAAAGGTTTTTATTGAATAGCGGAATAGAAAATGTGATCCAAAAAAAGTGTATGTATCTCACACGTACAGAACCACACTAGGCCCCAATTACTATTTTTTGTACCCCTAAAAGGCAGGATGAGGAGTAGGAGGAGTACGGAACAGGCAGCACCCTCAAATCTTCAGAAGTATGAGATGAACCCCAAAAATTGGAAAGGTGTATCTCACACGTACCAACACAGACTCTTCCGCAATTTAATTGTTTATACCCAAAGGTTTTTATTGAATAGCGGAATAGAAAATATGATCAAAAAAAGTGTATGTATCTCACACGTACAGAACCACACTAGGCCCCAATTACTATTTTTTGTACCCCTAAAGGCAGGATGAGGAGTAGGAGGAGTTTGGAACAGGCAGCACCCTCAAATCTTCAGAAGTATGAGATGAACCCCAAAAATTGGAAAGGTGTATCTCACACGTACCAACACAGACTATCCCGCAATCTAATTGTTTATACCCAAAGGTTTTTATTGAATAGCAGAATAGAAAATATGATCAAAAAAAGTATATGTATCTCACACGTACAGAACCACACTAGGCCCCAATTAATATTTTTTGTACCCCTAAAGGCAGGATGAGGAGTAGGAGGAGTACGGAACAGGCAGCACCCTCAAATCTTCAGAAGTATGAGATGAACCCCAAAAATCGGAAAGGTGTATCTCACACGTACCAACACAGACTATCCCGCAATTTAATTGTTTATACCCAAAGGTTTTTATTAAATAGCGGAATAGAAAATATGATAAAAAAAAGTGTATGTATCTCACACGTACAGAACCACACTAGGCCCAAATTACTATTTTTTGTACCCCTAAAAGGCAGGATGAGGAGTAGGAGGAGTTTGGAACAGGCAGCACCCTCAAATCTTCAGAAGTATGAGATGAACCCCAAAAATTGGAAAGGTGTATCTCACACGTACCAACACAGACTATCCCGCAATTTAATTGTTTATACCCAAAGGTTTTTATTGAATAGCGGAATAGAAAATATGATCAAAAAAAGTGTATGTATCTCACACGTACAGAACCACACTAGGCCCCAATTACTATTTTTTGTACCCCTAAAGGCAGGATGAGGAGTAGGAGGAGTTTGGAACAGGCAGCACCCTCAAATCTTCAGAAGTATGAGATGAACCCCAAAAATTGGAAAGGTGTATCTCACACGTACCAACACAGACTATCCCGCAATTTAATTGTTTATACCCAAAGGTTTTTATTGAATAGCGGAATAGAAAATATGATCAAAAAAGTGTATGTATCTCACACGTACAGAACCGCACTAGGCCCCAATTACTATTTTTTGTACCCCTAAAAGGCAGGATGAGGAGTAGGAGCAGTTTGGAACAGGCAGCACCCTCAAATCTTCAGAAGTATGAGATGAACCCCAAAAATTGGAAAGGTGTATCTCACATGTACCAACACAGACTATCCCGCAATTTAATTGTTTATACCCAAAGGTTTTTATTGAATAGCGGAATAGAAAATATGATATAAAATTGGTGTGATTTATCAATAGCACATGTGAACAGCAGTGTCTTATATCATTCAGCTCTGAGGCAGGCCACAATTTAATTTTTTTAACCCAAGGCTGTATATTGAATAGTGGAATAGAAAAAAGTGTATGATTTTTGAAACCACTCAATAATAGCACATGTGAACTGAACACTGAACACAGCAGTGTATGATCAGAGTCAGCACAGCACAGCTGAAGGAAAAACGCTGCACACAGTGACTGATAGAAAAAGACTTTTCTCCCTCCTCCTCAGCGGGCAAAAAAGATTGTGTTCACTGCACCCCACATACAGCAAAATCGATGTGGACCACTGACACCTGCCTATCTCCAGCCTCTCCCTAAAAGGATTGATAAGATCGGTCACTGCAAACCTCCCCCCCCCCCACACACAGCAATATCAATTGTAGAACACACTGTCTGACCCTAAAAATCAGCAGCCTCTCCCTAAAAGGATTGATAAGATCGGTCACTGCAAACCCCACCCCACACAGCAATATCGATTGTAGAACACACTGTCTGACCCTAAAAATCAGCAGCCTCTCCCTAAAAGGATTGATAAGATCAGTCACTGCAAAATCGATTGTAAAAAACTGACCCTAAAAATCAGCAGCCTCTCCCTAAAATGCCCTACAACTCGCCCTGCCTAACACACTCCGACCTGTCCCTCAATTCTATGCGGACACAAATGAGTTTTGCCTGTCTGTCCCTAATCAGCAGCCAGCACATATGATGTGTGCTCTGTCCCTGAACTAACACAGCAGAATGACGCAGCGGCGCTGGCTCGAACTTATAAAGACTTGGTCACATGCTTCAGATGGCCAATCACAGCTACTAATACATTTGTAGGCATGGCTGGGATGGCTTAAGGCACACCAGTTAAACGCTTGTTGATTGGCTGTTGAAAGCCCGCCATGAAAAGCGCGCCAATGCATACAAAACCCGAAAATAAAACGACCGAACACAGATTTTTACCTGAATATACAGTAAAGTTTTCGGGTCCGTGTTCGGGTAACAAAAATCCAATTATTCGGTACGAACACGAATAATACAGTCCGTGTTCGCTCAACCCTAGTCATTACGTATAAGGGATAGATGGACCTGAAGGAGTCTTTTCACCAGGATCTTACTAAAAATCTTGCGATTTGAATTCAGCAAGGCTTTGGGCCAGAGCATTACAGCAGTTGGAGATGTGCTTTGCTTTCTTGGGATTAACTGTAATGTATCAGTGAGTCATGGACTAAGGAATCGGTGCCTGATTAGGTAAGGTCCACAAATGGGCCCAAGAAGAGACTGAAATGTCCTGAAGTATAGGTATGTAAAGCCATCTGGCCCTGGAGATTTACTACCCAGGACAGATTTTATTGTTTCCTGCATTTCTTCAGGTGTAATTGGGATGCTTAAGAGTATTACATTTTGTTGTATTAGTTTGGGGATAATACTAGCGGCAAGATAGTTATTAATTTTGTGGAGCAAGTTAGGAAGTTCACCATAGGCAAAGTCTGGGAGATTATAAAGGTTAGTATAATAATCTCAAAATATCCAAGCTATCTTTTCAGGGTAGCGTAGTGTATATGGTTTTGGAAGCTGTTTCCTCTCCTAATTTATGAACAGAGAGCGTGTGTGCCTTTGTTACCCTGCTCATAGTATCATTTTTTTAAGTGTCGTGAGCTGTTTTTTCACCCTATTTAAAGCCAATTCTTTTGTTGACTCCTGAGGGCAGTGATTGTTGCTCTCTGGGCCATGTGAATTTCTAGTTTATGTATTGCTGACTCAAGCTGAGATTTCTGGAGCACATGGTCCCTTTTTAGTTGTGTAGCTATGGGGGCTATAGGGGCATTTAGCAGGGAGGAGGAGCCAGGAGCACTGGTGGGTAACCAAAAAGAAGTGGATTAGGGATGTTCTGTGCAAATCCATTAGACAGAGTAGGTGAGTATGACATATTTGTTATTTTAAATTAAAAACAAATCATTAATTTACAATCACTTTACGTCAGCTATGTCTCCTCTGCTGTGTTCCAATTTTCTCATCAAATTTTCAGTCTGTGTGATGTTGATAGAAAAAAACAAAAAAATTAAAATCTTTTACATCACCAATCACCCTTCTACTCACATACCATCATCATTATAACAATTCCAATTGTTAATGATCCTCTTCAAAAGCTTATGCAGTCAGATCAAGCTGTCTTATAGCCCCAAAAAAAGAACAACCAGAACTTAATGTTCACTCTTTAGGAACAGCTGACGCAATCTCTTTTATGAAGAAATTTTATTTTACAGCTGTACAACTGCTTGTCCGACAGAAGAAGATCTCACGGCTGGCTTCTGTTGAATGAGCATGCTGGAAAACCAGCAGACAATTGGCATCCGATCAGCACTTGCAGCTAATGCGAGCACTGACCCGTGTGTTCTGGCTGAGAGGGGGACCGGTCACCCTGTCAGAACACAATACCACAGCAGGGAGATTGCTGCACTATCATTGCATCTATAGTACAGTGACCTCCTCCATTTTCTTTTTTATTCAGCCCACTGGATAATTGAAAAAAAGACATAACGTGTATATCAGGTATTAGTCTGGGAAAAAGTGGGCTTTTTTTTTTTTTTAACACATACAAAGGATGTGTGTGGACACAGATGTTACAATATTGGAGAACTATTTTTAATTCACAGACAATTGTGATATGTAATATTACTACATGTGTTGGAGAAACTACACAATATTATTAGTGAAAAGAAACAGAAAAGTCTGAGTTTTTATGTGTGTATATTTAGTGGTGCAAAAAAGATTGTGTCAGCTGTTTCTAAGGGGTAAACATTCATTTCTGGTTGTACTTTTTTTGGGGTCTAAAGGCATCTTGATTTGACTGCATAAGATTTTGAAGTGTCAGTAAGCATTGCAATTGTAATAAACAATGATTGTTATGTGAGTAGAGCATAAAAACATAGAAAAATGACGGCAGAAAAAGGCAGACTAGTCCATCGAGTCTGCGCATCGGTGATCGCTGATGTAAAAGATTTTCTCTGTTTTGTTCTATGTATGATCATAACACCTGGGGAGCAGGTGCAGCAATTCAGCAATTGCCATAGGGGAGAGGTGTTCTATTTATAGTGGAGGAATTGTAGATATATATATATTCAAAAGAATATATTCCTCGCGCCTAGGAGTGCCTAGTTTAACGGGTTAAATACACTAATAAATATTATTAAAAATGAGTAAAAAAGGAGCTGCTATAAAGTGAGAAGTGATTGAAAAAAAAAACAGGGGGTCAGCCCGGAAGTCAGCCTGGAACGCAAACCGCTCTCCACGCTACAGACACCTTACCAGCGGGCAGTAGATAGCGTGTCCTATCCGTGTTTGCCTTTTAACTTGAATAAAGTATTTTTAAACGGTACTGCACCATCCGGAGCCTTTTTATCTTTTTCCCTAATCCGATATGGAGGACCTTGAGGACCCTATCCATTCAGTGTGGGGGATTTCGCTCTAGGGGGATCAGAGCCCAGCAGTCACCATATCTCTGACCTGGAGGGTCATAAAGCGCTATTGGTCTCTTTGTCGTAAGGCAGTTGAGACCCACCATATCTGGTGAGTTTACACCCTACTTTTTCTTGAAAGTCACCTTTATGATTGGATTTCCTGGACCATTGGAGGATCCAGCACCAAGCACTTGCACCTTTTATTGGCACTATTTTGGACTATTTATCACTGAGTCACCTATGAACTATTTTGGACTTCACTTGACACATTTATACACTTTTATTATTTACATTGCTATTTATTTATTTATATATATCTAATTTTTATCCCTAATTGCTCCTGTTCATATCAGCAAGCGCTATATTATCCCAAATAGTGGAGGAATATTCTTGTTTGTGTGATGTTCCTGCCCCAGGTGACATTTATTCTTTAGTCATGATAAGAAGATTGCAAGGTGGTGTAAGGTCTGCATCATCACTGAGTTTAGACTTCACATGGAATCTCCTTCTGTATGATTTATTGAATTATATCTCTTTTTTATTTCATAAGCATTATAGGCGTACCTTGAGTTAAACCAATCAATTAACACAAATTATAAGGTGATTTCCACCCAAAAATAGGGCACAAGACATGACATGACGTGAGAAAGTACAAACGTTTGATGAGTTTAAAACTTTAGCAACTTTAGTTATCAAGACATTTAGGAAGGTAGTTTTTAGGTGAAGGTTTTTTTTTTTCGAATGACCCTGTGCTGTGTCACCTACAATGACATCTGCAATCATAAGCCCAATCTCCCTCTCAAGCAATCCACAATGCTTATGGTGATAGGTGGGATAGGTGGGTGCCCCTTTAAATATCAGAGCCGTTTTTACATTTTAGCACACATATTAAATACAGTATATTAACCATTTTAGGCTTGAGGATTAGTGAAACCCTGTAAAATAAAATGGTGGTAGTTTCAATTTGTTATGATATTAGCACAACATTTTGCCAAGCACAAATTTTCTGTAAAAATACTCTAACATTTTTCATCAGCTGGAGTTATTTGTAATAATTAGAGTTGAGCGGACACCTGGATGTCCGTGTTCGGCGGGTTCGGCCGAACTTGAAAAAAAAGTTCGGGTCCGTGTCCCGAACTTTTTCCGAACTTTACCTGGACACCGAACCCCATTGAAGTCAATGGGGACCCGAACTTTCAGGCACTAAAATGGCTCTAAAACACCAATGGAAAGGGCTAGAGTGCTGCAAATGGCAGCAAAATGTAGTTAAGAGCATGGCAAGTGCTCTTAAAAAAAATTCCCCTTTAAATAAATTTTTTTATAGCAGATTAGAACAGCAATCTGTAGTGAAATATAGCTGAACGCTGCACACAACAGACTGATAAAAATAGATTTTTTTCTCCCTCCTCCTCAGTGGGCTCAAGTGAGGGCAAAAAGATTGTTCACTGCACCACCCCCCACACAGCAAAATTGATGTAGACTGTCCCTGCCTAATCTCCAGCCTGTCCCTAATATGCTCAATAAGATCGTTCACTGCACCACCCCCCACACAGCAAAATTGATGTAGAAGACTGAGCCTGCCTAATCTCCAGCCTCGCCCTAAAATGCTCTAATAACTTTCCCTGCCTGCACTCCGACCTGTCCCTGCATTCTTTTCGGACACAATTTTTCACAGAATCACTGTCTGTCCCTAATCAGCAGCCAGCACGTATGATGTGTGCTGGGGCGCTGGGGCTCTCGAACTTATAAAGACATGGTCACATGCTTCAGATGGCCAATCACAGCTACTAATACATTAGTAGGCATGGCTGTGATGGCGCACACCAGTTAAACGCTTGTTGATTGGCTATTGAAAGCCCGCCATTAAAAGCGCGCCATTACATACAAAACAGGAAATAAAATGACCGAATACGGATTTTAAACCCGAACATACAGTAAAGTTTTCGGGTCCGTGTTCGGGTAACAAAAATCCAATTATTCGGTACGAACACGAATAATACAGTCCGTGTTCGCTCAACACTAGTAATAATTGCTCTAGAATTGTTGGTCTAATTCTGGAATGATTGGTGATATGTAACATGTGTAAAGCAATTAATGTGTCAGATGCGTACGTTTACGTTCATATGGGCATATATGCCTGAGTGGGGAGGAGTGAAAATTTGGGTGGAGGGGGGTGATTTAGGTGTTTGGGTGTACCTTTAATTTTATTTACTCTTGTTTTTACTTAACTTTATTGCTATTACATAGGGAACCAGTAACCCACTATGTGATAGCATATTTATAGTAACCAGTTCTCTTTACTGAGACATCAGGAGTCGAATACATTGGTTGTTTAGCTATGATAAGGAGATTATAAATTATTTATGTCACATTAAACAGAATACAGTGGTTACAGCATGAACATCTTAAAGTCTTAAAGACTACAGAAAGACTTTTAGATCCAAATGTCTTTTCTTCACTTCACTAAAACTAATGTAGCACAGATATATATATACATACAGTATATATTAAGAGTAGAGCCAATATCCAACTCGTGTGTCGGGGAGGATAAGTTCCCTTGCATTGCTGGTAGGACAATATCTTTAGTCGGGTGGAATGGTTTGTTTACTTTGGGGTGCTGCTGAGGGAAAGTCCTCAGTACCACCCTCTCCGGAAAATGACAGTAATAGAGGGGTTTATGACCCAGCATTGGATGTATGATACTCTTCTTCCTGACGTGATGGCCGAAAGGAATATTGCCTTCATTGTTATATTCCATAGTTGATTAACTGATTCATTGCAAAGCGTGTTGGAGACAGCATATCAAGCACTATTTTGCAGATCCCAAGAATGGAATGATTGCTATCACTAATCCTCGATGTTTGCATATTCTGTTGAGCAATTTGCATATCAGAGGTATTGGTTGGAACACATACGCTAGATCGCTCACCCATTTGGAGCTGAGTGCATCTACTGTCTCTGCTTCTGGAAATTTTACTCTTGCTAGGAAGGGTTTGCATGTGTTGTTGATTGGAGATGCCATTAAATTGAGGTCTGGATGATCCCGCTGCATGAAAGGGAGAGTGTTGGGACTTTATATGAGACACATGAAAGTGTCTCCATCCCCGATTAATGTGTCTCCTGGTTAAATGAAACAAAAAGAGGGTTGGGAATTTAAATGAGGAGCTGTGCATAAATCAGGCCGAAAGTACAAAAAGTGTATAATAAAATACCAAAATTTATTGCGGCTACCACAGCATGTAACAACAGGAGTGCAAAAAAAACACAAATGACATGATGGAAAACATTTCATCATCAATGAGATGGTCGTAAACCATTGACATGAGATGATGAGAAGATGGTACAGATACTGTAGATACATTTTGCAATACTAATGAATATGAGGTTAGTAGATAAATGTTATACAAAGTAAACTAGGATATTCAACACAATAATGGCATCATGAATTTATCGACGCGTTTCGTAGACTGTAAGCTACTTCTTCAGAAGCGGATGCACAAGAGAATATTATAGAAGGAATGTACATCATAGGTAATGAATAATAAACAGAATGTATAAATGACTCAAATGACTGAGTATCAAATGATGTGGACCAAAGGGGGGAAGGAAAACCCCCGCCTAAGGTACATATAGTCCCATCCAATAATTTACCTCAAGGTGTATAGATGCTGAAGGCCAAGGGCTGTCAAAACGTCCATGATTGGAACTGAGGGAGTAAAACCAAGGACACAACCATTTACAGGAAGCATGTGCCCCACAGACAGCCGTTGGGAGTGCAGAGACTTCGCCCCGCCCTACTTCAGTCAGTTAGGACAGGACGTTTTTTTTTTTTAAAGCCCGTGGCGTGTGAAACACACTCAAAAGACTCGACCCGGTGCATAAAAAAGTGCACACACGCAAACGTGAGAACACAAAAAGTGCACAGGGCGTGCAAAAAGAATGGTCTTCCCTCCGAAGAGGTAGGACCCTAACCTCGATCCCCCGGGGCGCAAGACTCCTGACAGGGATTTAAGGTACTTATGGTCAGTCGGCCGAAACCAAACTGACCCCGTTCTTCAGGGGGACTGCCGAAACAGCCCACCCCAAGTACTAAGTGGGGCTCCCCCGAAGGGAGACCCCATGAGAGAGGGCGAACTAAGCCAAAAGGCCATATCCACCCCCTCCCAAGACTCAAGGCTGGGCCCGAGGACCCACACCCTACAAGTCGTACAAATAAAGAAAAAAGGTGATAGTGCAGTGTACAAACTACAAAGAAAAAGAGACAAACAAACAAAGAAGTGGGGGAAGGGGAAGTGGGGAAAGTGCTATGGTGCCATGTGAGGAATCAAGGCAGACCTTCCAGCCGGAATAAAAAATTCCTCTGGTGCAAGCCAAAAGGCCTGTCCCAAGAGGCAGGTGTGAAAAAGGTGTGCATGGTGCAGTGACCAAGGTGCCGAAAAAACTCAAGGCGAGCTGCCCCTCACCAGTGAGAAATTAAGGCACCCCTGGACTGCCACCCCAGGATATTTCAGCAAAGCCCCCTAATGTATCCTACAATTGTTATAAAAATAATAATATTGTAAAATATAAAAAAAAAATAAAAACTACTGACACCATCCACTGTCCTGACACCAATCTCTGCCCTATTGCCACCCACCACTGCTCTACTGACACCATCAGTATATATACACATGTACTGTATGTGTTTGAGCTTTGAGGTGCATACCCTAATGCAATAGGCTGTGCACACCTATGCCCTGTATAGTATGATGGGGAGACTAGAGTGTGACCACAGCCAGTAACTTACATAGAAGGGGAGTAGGGGACAAGTCACAGCACTGGAAGAAGCCTTCAGGAGCAAGGAATAAGGTAAAGCTGGCTACACATAGATTGAGATTTGTGTAGTTCAGCAGGGAACAGCTGGATTTCAATCAGAGTCTAGCTGCCCCTGTTAGAAGCCTATCATTAGATCAGCTTCTGTTAAACAGGACTACTGGAAAACCTTGTTTAATCAGCAGATTGCAGCCAATTGACTAAAGCACTCAATGAGAAGGGTGTAGCAGGGGATAAACTGCTCCTTAGAATCACAGGAAGAAATAAAGGTGGAGCAAGGGACAATTAAGAGATACCCTTAGGATTTGTACTGGATAGTAGTCATAGACAGCCACCAGGGGTCCTCCCACCACATTTCTCCCAAACACAAGGGTACTGGGAACTTAGATCCCAAGAAGCATACCTCTATTGTTTTCAAATAATGTAAGAGTCAGAATTACCATAAGTATTAAATATGTTGCTGTCTAGATCAAACTGTGCATGTGTACCAGGTTAAATGATAAATTCACATTTTAGAACATGCTACACCAGTATTCAGGGTGTAACATGTTCTAGTTGCCCCCCTCTCCTTCTCAGCACCCCCCTACCCACCCACCATCAGTGTGACAGCGGGCAGAGATTCTTCTCCCCTCACCTGTTGTCACATTTTGAAAACAGCATGGCTGTGCAAGACTCCACACAGCCACATTAATTCACAGGAATCTGTGACTGTAGAAACTACAAGTCCTGTCCCCCATTGCAGCAGACAGACTTTAAATCATCTGCCAGCACACTGATCAGCTCACCCATATTTCATTCACACTGTCTACAGCTCTGCAATGACAGCCTGTGCAGAGGTTTGGGCACAGAGCTTTAGGTAGTGTGGGCAGAAGGCTGACATTGCACACAAGATCTGCTGATCATGGGTACAATATTTTGCAGGCTTACTGTATATTGCATAAACCATACCCCTTCACCCTAGTTTATCCACTGCTGACTGCTGCACTCTGTAAAAATTTTTGCTACTGACCCTTGCACTTTGTAATTTATCTAATCTTGATTTTTGCACGCTATACGTAGGTATAATTATCAGGTGTGGGTAAGGTTATTGGACATGCATAAAACAGAGTGGGGGCGGGGGCACCTTGGCATGTTTGCCCTGGGCACTGGATGGCCTTGTCCCGGCACTGCTTACACAGACACACTGTGCTTCAACTGGTACAGTAAGTAGGCACCTGCTAGCTAGTAACAGAAACAAGGCATGCTTCTCCCTCTCTCTCCACAGCCCATGACATTTCCTGTACAATGTCCGCAACCTCTGACTATTTCCTCTACCATGTCTGCAGCCCATGACATCTCTTGTACCATTTCCGCAGCCTCTACATCTCATGTACCATGTCTGCAGCCCATGACATTTTCTGTAACATGTCTGCAATTTCTGACCATCTCCTGAACCATGTCCGCAGCCCATGACATTTCCTGTACAATGTCCACAACCTCTGACCATCTCCTGTATCCTGTCAGCAGTCTCTGACATCTCCTGTACTGTGTCTGCAGCCTCTGACCAGCTCATGTACCATGTCCGCAGCCTCTGACCAGCTCCTGTACCATCTCTGCAGCCTCTGACATTTCCTGTACCATGTCCACAGCCCATGACATTTCCTGTACCATGTCCGCAGCCCATGACATTTCCTCTACCATGTCTGCAACCTTTGACCATCTCCTGTATCATGTCGGCAGTCTCTGACACCTCTTTTTCTGTGTCTGCAGCCTCTGACCAGCTCATGTACCATGTCCGCAGCCTCTGACCAGCTTCTGTACCATCTCTGCAGCCTCTGACATTTCCTGTACCATGTCCGCAGCGCATGACATTTCCTGTTCCATGTCCGCAGCCCATTACATTTACAAAATAAACAAAACAAACCAAAGATGGCGGAATGGGCATTCTCTCAGTTCTCACACTTGGGTTCTCAACTTAAATGTGTTGGAAGTGTTACCAGTAACAATGGCAGACCAATATCAGGCCCAATGCCTGGAAATACTGCTACACCTGTACCATGTCCGCAGCCCATGACATTTCCTGTACGATGTCCGCAACCTCTGACCATATCCTGTATCCTGTTGGCGGTCTCTGACATCTCCTGTATTGTGTCCACAACCTCTGAACAGCTCCTGTACCATGTCCACAGCTTCTGGTCAGTTCCTGTACCATGTCTGCAGCCTCTGACATTTCCTGTACCGTGTCTGCAGCCCATGATATTTCCTGTACCATGTCAGCAGCCCATGACATTTCCTGTAACATGTATGCAATCAGGCAGGCCCTTGTACTACAAAGTTAAAGGTAAATCTAAAAAAAATCGAACAGCAAAAGTTGAATAGTGCATATCCAGCTTAAGACTGGGATGCCATTAAGTCCCCATGCACACAGGGCGTAAGAAAAAACGAGCTGCAGAGCCGCTTCTTATGCCAGGAAAAAGCAGCTGTAAAAACATGCTTTCAGTAGCTTTTTCCATTGGCGTTATTGCACGTTTGGCCACGTCGCTTTTAGCAGTATTTTTTCTGCTTCCATTCAAAATCAATGGTTCCCTATGGGAGCCTATTAATTTGAATGGAAGGCGCATCGCAAGTCGGATCAGGATGATCCGACTTGGAGTGCGACTTGCGCTGTGAGAATCTTGAGGGGGAACTCCACGCCAAAATGGGGGAAAAACGGCGTGGTGGTCCCCCCCAGGTTCCAAACCAGGCCCTTCGGGTCTGGTATGGATTTTGAGGGTACCCCCCCAAAATCCATACCAGACCCTTATCCGCGCATGCAGCCTGTCAGGCCAGGAAAGGGGAGGGGACGAGTGAGTGGCCCCACCCCCTCTGGACCATACCAGGCCACACGCCCTCAACATGTTGATGAGGACAAGGGCCTCTTCCCAACAACCCTGGCCGTTGGATGTGGGGGTCTGCGGCAGGGGGCTTATTGGAATCTGGAAGCCCCCTTTAACAAGATCCAGGACCCCCTCCCTATATGAATGGGTATGGGGTACATTGTACCATTCACCCCATAAAAGGCAGTGTATGTAAATAATGACAGGAGACGTTTTGAAAACTTTATTAAAAAACTTCATCCTGTCTTCTTCGCTCTGGTCTTCTCCTCTCAGCTCTTCTGGTCTTCTCCCCTCCGCTCTTCTGCCCTCTGCTCTTCTTCTACCTCTGGTCTTCTTCCTCCGCTCTTCTTCTTCCTCTAGTCTTCTTCTTCCTCCGGTCCTCCTCCGATGCTGTCTTCGGTGATTATGCCGGTCTCCGGCCTATGTAGCTTATTATATAGCCATTAGGGGCATGGCCTCCCAGTGACATAGTCAGGAGGCCCCACCCCCTTATGTCACAGATGACGTCAACAACAAGTTTCCCAAAATTTCAATGTTTTGTTCCCAAAGCCACTTAGTTATCACTTTTGCCTTATGGCAAGGTGCTCCATCATGCTGGAAAAGGCATTGTTCGTCACAAAACTGTTCTTGGATGGTTGGGAGAAGCTGCTCTTGGAGCATGATTTTGTAGCATTCTTTAGTCATGGCTGTGTTCTTAGGCAAAATTGTGAGTGAGCCCACTCCCTTGGCTGAGAAGCAACCCACCACCTGAATAGTTTCAGGATGCTTTACTGTTGGCATGGCACAGGGCTGATGGTAGTGCTTACTTTTTCTTCTCTGGACAAGGTTTTTTCTGGATGCCCCAAATTATTGAAGAGGGGATTCATCAGAGAAAATAACTTTACCCCAGTCCTCAGCAGTCCAATCCCTGTACCTTTTGCAGAATATCAGTCTGTCCCTGATATTTTTCCTGGAGAGAAGTGTCTTCTTTGCTGCCCTTCTTGACACCAGGCCATCCTCCAAAAGTCTGCCTGTTGCCATTTCTAAGCAAGCTCTGCACTGGTGATGCCCTGATCCTACAGCTGAATCAACTGTAGGAGACGGTCCTGGCACTTGCTGGAATTTCTTCGGTGCCCTGAAGCTTTCTTCACAACAATTGAACCTTTCTCCTTGAAGTTTTTGATGATCTGATAAATGGTTGATTTAGGTGCTATCTTAGTAGCAGCAATATCCTTGCCTGTGAAACCTTTTTTTGCGCAAACCAATGATGACTGCAAGTGTTTCCTTGCAGGTAACCATGGTTAACAGAGGAAGAACAATGATTTTAAGCACCACCCTCTTTATAAAGCTTCCAGTCTTTTATGGGGGGGGGGGGGGGACAGAGCAGGCATTTGAAGCGATGCCGGAGGAGAGGAAGCTCTAGGTGAGAGGTAGAGAGGTGGCGGCGGTGGAGGGGGGATTCATTTTAGGTGAATAACTCTGATCAGTAGCTTGTTAGCCACTAATCAGAGGTATTGTTTTGTTCAGCTGAGTCTGCTGAACATTTCTGATATGAGTTTATGGTCACTGAAGTGGCCATGAGCTTTTAACAGAGGAGGAATATAGGTCCGTATAGCATATGGACCTGGCCAGCTGGAAGCAGTGCTGTAGGTCTGTATGCCGTACGGACCTGGCAGGAAAAAAAGTTAAACCTCATTTGCCATGTAGTTGCCCACCCCATTATTTTATTGAGGTCTTCCTGTAAGGTTATTGCCCTGCTTAGCTTTGTATCATCAGCAAACACTGAGATTGAACTATTCACTGTGTGCCAAACTCTATATCATTTATAAATAAAATAAACAGAAATGGTCCAAGGGCGGATCCTTGGGGGACCCCACTTACCACTCCTGACCATTCTGAGAAATCGCTAATCATCATTACCCTTTGAACGCACCCCTGTAACTAGTTTTTAACCCAGGCACATACCCTATGGTCAATTCCAACAGACCTCAATCTTTAAAGTAAACTAGGGGAGATCACCGAATTGTTCAGTTCAGTTGTCTTTTTCCCCTGTACCTGGCAACACCCTCTGTCATTTATGAGCATGCAGGCTGAATAGAGGATACATGGGTGGGCATTGGGCACACGTTCCAGGGATCCATGGAAGTGATCCACTTGTGGATGGGGCCTACTTGCCCTGCACGTGGGGGAACCTCTTCCCATATGTGCACGCTCATCAATGCCTGGGGCCAGGTGGGGCTACGTTCATGTGAAAATCAACATTATGGCAGGACCCCGGCTTAGATTTTGGGACTGGCCATCGCCAGGATGGACTGTGCATTTTTCTAATCAATTCTTCCTTTTTTCAAGACTTTTGCCTATGTTACTTTGGTCCACGTATAGGGTGGATTTTCACTTGAGCAGGGCAGGTAGACCCAAACAATCCAGTGGCTTCTTTGGGGGTAGTGCTACATTCAGTAAAGAGCGTTTGTTTCCCAGTGTTAATTCTTAACATAAATTGCAGACAGAAACCCATCAGAATCTCAAGTCAAACGTGACTTCAGCAGAGTATGTTCTCTTACTTGCTATGGGTTTAATTCACTTGGGTATAAAATTCTATAAATAAGGAAGGCAAACTCTTTACATAAGGGAGAATGTAACCTGCAAACTATTAGTGCAATCATGCATGAAGTGTATAGCTATACAAATAAATCTTTTTTTCTGTTGCTCCTTCCTACAGAATTTGACTTTGAATTGCACAAACTGAAGCTGTTCTTACACAGTGAACTCACAAAAGAAATACTACATAAATGGCCTGATTTTTGCACTGTAGCAGAAACCATTCAGTTGGCGCTGGAAGAACTGAACGAAAGCTACACCACATTTGCTGTGCTATCACAGAATGGTAAGCACTTTCATAATTTATGTCTAGAAAAGTAGAACCATTTTGGGGGCCTAAATGTTAACACTTCCTCCAATTGTATAATAAATTAAGCACAAATAATTTAAGAAGCATTCATCGAAACGAATTATAAAAAAAAAAAACAGTGCAATGAGGATACACGTACTGTATATATAAAAAATATATACATATGAAACAAATAATTAATGTAGTAAATCAAGTGAAAAACAATCAATATAAAATAAATTGCTAAAATTGTGCAAACATAATGTCTCCAAGTTCATGTGTCCATGTAATTAGGGATGATCGAACTTTTCAAAAGTTCGGTTCGGCCAGAACATCCGAACTTCCCGAAAGTTCGGCCCTATTTCAGAACCCCATTGAAATCAATGGGACCCGAACTTCGGTAATCAAAAAACACAATTTTGAAGCCCTAAAACCCAATAAATGCCCCTAAAAAGTGCCTAGGGTTCTGGGTCATGCCCCAGGGACTATTAATCACACAAAAAAAGTTCTTAAAAATTGATGTTTTGCCTGCCTCCAAAGACCCCAAAAAAATGCCCAAAAAAAACGCCTGCTGCAAAAACACAGGGGTATATATACACACACCCTTATATGTATTTATACACATACACATATATATAGGTGTTATAGCAGAGAAGCTATAAAAAATGCCCAAAAAAACGCCAGCTACAAAAACGCCCAGGTGTGTTTTTGCAGCAGGCGTTTTTTTTTGGGCATTTTTTGGGGGTCTTTGGAGGCAGGCAAAACATCTGAACTTCTGTATAGGGGTATATATACACACACGCTTATATGTATTTATACACATACACACATATAGGTGTTATAGCAGAGAAGCCATATGGGTGTTAATAATTTCATTAGCGCAAGCATAGGTTTCTGCTATTTTCACACCTATATGTGTGTATGTGTATATATACATACATGTGTGTGTGTATATATACACCTACACAGAAGTTCTGATGTTATGCCTGCCTCCAAAGACGCCCAAAAAATGCCCAAAAAAACGCCAGCTACAAAAACGCCCAGGTGTGTTTTTGCAGCAGGCGGTTTTTTTTTTGGGCATTTTTTTGGGGTCTTTGGAGGCAGGCAAAACATCTGAACTTCTGTATAGGGGTATATATACACACACACTTATATGTATTTATACACATACACACATATAGGTGTTATAGCAGAGAAGCCATATGGGTGTTAATTATTTCATTAGCGCAAGCATAGGTTTCTGCTACTTTCACACCTATATGTGTGTATGTGTATATATACATACATGTGTGTGTGTATATATACCCCTACACAGAAGTTCTGAAGTTATGCCTGCCTCCAAAGACGCCCAAAAAAACGACAGCTACAAAAACGCCCAGGTGTGTTTTTGCAGCAGGCGTTCTTTTTGGGCATTTTTTTGGGGTCTTTAGAGGCAGGCAAAACATCTGAAATTCTGTATAGGGGTATATATGCACACACACACTTATATGTATTTAAACACATACAAACATATAGGTGTTATAGCAGAGAAGCCATATGGGTGTTAATTATTTCATTAGCGCAAGCATAGGTTTCTGCTACTTTCACACCTATATATGTGTATGTGTATATATACATACATGTGTGTGTGTGTGTGTGTGTGTATATACCCCTACACAGAAGTTCAGATGTCATGCCTGACTCCAAACATGTCCTCAAAAAAGCCCTATAAACGCCTGCAGCAAAAAGCAGGGTGACAGGGGCGAAGCCATATCCCTGTTCTATAAGTGTCCTAAGAGAAACGATCTTTTCTCTATAGCGGTCACCCTGACATGGAAGGGTTTTGTCACCCTACCATAGCAGTCAGAGTCAGTTAACCCTACACTACACTACGGTCCCCTTACACTTAACACTTTCCCTACAGAAACTAGATTATTAAATCTAACTATAGTGGAAAATAGTACCCTAACTACACTAGATATCCCTTTCCTCACACTAATAATTGCTAAATGACACTTTGAAGCAGAAGTAACAGAACTGCTTCCACTCTCTTTCACGTCCCTGTATTACAATGCTAGGAATTTGGCGGGAGCTATCTTATATACTGGGGGGCGTATTCACTAATGATTGGCCTCTGGACCCCCTAGTCACTCCAATCACATTCCTAGCATTCTCCTGCCCCCTCAATTGGCTTTTACTGATGGTTCTGGTCCAATCACGGGCTTTTAAAGCCCATTCCATGTCCCATTGCATTTTGGTCGGTTCTGGTTGCCGAATTCCGAACTTTTTCAGCAAAAAGTTCGGAATTGGCCGAACCTCGAACAGCCAATGTTCGGGTCAAACCGATGGTCGACCCGAACCGTTCGATCATCCCTATTCAACAACTGCGTTTGGAACAGCATTGGTTCAATCAATATATACAATTAGGTCATGCACTTTGTGCACAGGGCTTTATTCTATCCACCTCCTTTCCTCCATCACCTCTGTTTAATATACAGTGCCTTGCGAAAGTATTCATCCCCCTTGAACTTTGCGACCTTTTGCCACATTTCAGGCTTCAAATATAAAGATATAAAACTCTAATTTTTTGTGAAGAATCAACAACAAGTGGGACACAATCATGAAGTGGAACGATATTTATTGGATATTTCAAACTTTTTTAACAAATAAAAAACTGAAAAATTGGGCGTGCAAAATTATTAAGCCCCCTTAAGTTAATACTTTGTAGCGCCACCTTTTGCTGCGATTACAGCTGTAAGTCACTTGGGGTATGTCTCTATCAATTTTTCACGTCGAGAGACTGACATTTTTGCTTATTCCTCCTTGCAAAACAGCTCAAACTCAGTGAGGTTGGATGGAGAGTGTTTGTGAACAGCAGTTTTCAGTTCTTTCCACATATTTTCGATTGGATTCAGGTCTGGACTTTGACTTGGCCATTCTAACACCTGGATATGTTTATCTGTGAACCATTCCATTGTAGATTTTGCTTTATGTTTTGGATCATTGTCTTGTTTGAAGACAAATCTCCGTCCCAGTCTCAGGTCTTTTGCAAACTCTATCAGGTTTTCTTCCAGAATTGTCCTGTATTTGGCTCCATCCATCTTCCCATCAATTTTAACCATCTTCCCTGTCCCTGCTGAAGAAAATCAGGCCTAAACCATGATGCTGCCACCACCATGTTTGACAGTGGGGATGGTGTGTTCAGGGTGATGAGCTGTGTTGCTTTTACGCCAAACATAACGTTTTGAATTGTTGCCAAAAAGTTTGATTTTGGTTTCATCTGACCAGAGCACCTTCTGCCACATGTTTGGTGTGTCTCCCAGGTGGCTTGTGGCAAACTTTAAACGACACTTTTTATGGATATCTTTAAGAAACGGCTTTCTTCTTGCCACTCTTCCAGAAAGGCCAGATTTATGCAGTATACGACTGATTGTTGCCCTATGGACAGAGTCTCCTACCTCAGCTGTAGATCTCTGCAGTTCATCCAGAGTGATCATAGGCCTCTTGGCTGCATCTCTGATCAGTCTTCTCCTTGTATGAGCTGAAAGTTTAGAGGGACGGCCAGGTCTTCATAGATTTGCAGTGGTCTGATACTCCTTCCATTTCAATATTATCGCTGCACAGTGCTCCTTGGGATGTTTAAAGCTTGGGAAATCTTTTTGTATTCAAATAAACTTCTCCACAACAGTATCTTGAACCTGCCTGGTGTGTTCCTTGTTCTTCATGATGCTCTCTGCGCTTTAAACTAGTTTTATATCTTTATGTTTGAAGCCTGAAATGTGGCAAAAGGTCGCAAAGTTCTAGGGGGGCCGAATACTTTCGCAAGGCACTGTACTTGTCCGGACTAAGACTACTAAAGGAGCTTATTTCATCAGAATACAGCATGCACACAATTGTTGTCAAAATTTCTCCTTAAGTTTCCTCTTATTGTAGGAAAAGAAGAGGATCTGGGTCCCCTCTCTGGTGAGCTTTGGGATGATGTGTTGCAGAATAGTCCAACTATTTTGCTCTCTTCATCCCACAGAGTAACACAGCTTTTTATTTTACACAGAGTGCATCATACTCCAGAATTGTTGCATAAGGTAAGCTGCAGGGTAAACTCACACTGTGTTCGGTGTGGTCATCCACATGATAATCTCATCCACCTATTGTGGAGATTGTCTGAAATAGTGATGGACGAACATCGGCCGGGGCTGGCCCCATTGACTTTAATGGGAGGCGAACTTTAAAAACCTTTAGGTCATATTTGCAGCCACAAAAGACGTACTAGCTGTGCACAAATAGTCCCAGCACATGGACAATGTCATAACAGAAGTATTGCAATTGAAAAAGTTGCCCTAAATTTTTTTTTTTTAACAGCAAAAAATATATATTTTTTTTCATAAATCAGCCAGAACTGACAGCAGCCGGTAAATACATGTCTAACCACTTACCGCAAAGTGACGTATATATACGTCAGGTAACTTTGCGGGGGTATACCGTGATGATGCCTCTAGCTAGAGGCATCATCCCAGTACCGTGGTTTAGTGCCAACGGCCGGCTTTCCATCAGTAACAACCGATGCGGCTCGGGAGCCGCTCGATCGTTACCCGGGTGAGCGGGAGGGGACGTCCCCCCCCCTCCCGCCGCCTTCCGTGACTTTTACCGGGGCTCCCGTCTCCCTGGGAGCACCGAGCACCCAGCCAGCACATCCGCCGGCTGGATGGAGTCCCAATCAAAGCCGGAAACGGCTTCGATCGGGTCTCCGATGACGTAACCCGGAGGCGGCGTCCATGACGTCACTTCCGGGTTAGTGTGCTGCAAAAGGCGGCAAATTTAAAAAACGGCAGTTTTCGGCGTTTTGCATACATGAAAGTGTAGTGGAGGGGTCTAGGGTCTTTTAGACCCTCGATCCCTCCATAAGGTGTACCTGTCACTACATATTGGTGTCACAAGGGATGTTTACATTGCTTGTGACAGCAATAAAAGTGATCAGATTTTTTTTTTTTTATTAAACTGTAATAAAGTTAAAAAAAATAATTAAATAAATAGGAAAAAAAAATAAAAATTTTAGCCGCCGCCATCACCGTTAGCTCACGCACACAAAAAAAAAACGTATACGGAAGTCGAGCCGCGAATGAAATCGCTGTTCAAACCACACATGGGAGGTATCGCCGTGATCGCCAGAGTGTGAGCAATAATTTAAAAAAAGAGCTACACTCTAACTCTAAACTGGTAACCGTTAAAAAAATTTAAAAGTGTCGCCTATTGAGATTTCTATTGACCGTAGTTTGTCGCCATCCCACGGGGGGGCTCAATTTTAAACCGTAACATGTTGGGTATCTATTTACTTGGTGTGACATAATCTTTCACAATCTACAAAAAAAACGGGCTAACTTTACTGTTTAGTATTTTTTAAATGCAGTGAAATGTGATTTTTCAAAAATTTTCCAAAAAAATTGCATTTTAAAGACCGCTGCGCAAATACCGCGTGACAAAAAATATTGCAATGAACGCCATTTGATTCTCCAGAGTCTTTGCTAAAATAATATATATAATTTTTGGGGGTTCTAAGTAGTTTTCTAGGAAAAAATACTGATTTTAACTTGTTAACAAAAGGTGTCCGAAATAGGGCTAGGGTTTAACCACTTAAGCCCCGGAAGATTTTACCCCCTTCCTGACCAGGGGGTATTTTGCGATTCGGCACTGCGTGACTTTAACGAACAATTGCACGGTCGTGCGACGCTGTACCTAAACGAATTTGGCGTCCTTTTTTTCCCACAAACAGAGCTTTCTTTTGGCGGTATTTGATCACCTGTGCGATTTTTTGATCACGCGCTATAAACAAAAAAAGAGCGTCAATTTTGCAAAAATAGCAATATTTTTCCCTTTTTTTTATATGAAATTCCCCCCCAAAAAAATGTAAAAATCAAAATTTTTTAACATTTTCGGCCAATTTGTTTTATGCTACCTATGTTTGGTAAAAAAAATCGCAAAAAGCGTATTTTGATTGGTTTGCGCAAAAGTTATTGCGTTTACTAACTAAGGGAAAGATTTTTGTCAATTTTGTTGGTTTTTTTTTAACGCGTAATGGCGGCGATCTGCGATTTTTTTGCGGTACTGCGACATTGCGGCGGACAGATCGGACCCTTGACTGACATTTTTGACACTTTTGGGGTTACCAGTGACATTTCTACAGTAATCAGTGCTATATATATGCACTGTTACTGTAAAAATACACTGGTAGTGAAGGGGTTAACTTTATTTGAGAGGGAGGGGCTGTGTGTGTCCCTAGGGGCGTGATTCTAACTGTGATTGGCTGTGGCTTCAGCTGTATGCAGAGTGATCAACGGATCTACATAGTAGATCCATATGATCATCTCTCATACAGAGGGGAGAATGACAGGCAGCTTGTTTACACAAGCTGCCTGACATTCTCCCTCTCCCCCGCCGATCCCAGAGTGGCCGGCAGACATCGGGTCCGCCGGTCACACGCGCGGGGGGGTCCGTGACCACGCGGGAGCGGGAGCGCGCCTCCGGCGGCGTGCGCTCGCTCCCTAGACCCTCACAAGCTAGTGACGTAGCCCTACGTCACTTTGCCTGTGAGGGGCTGACCGCCGCCGTAGTTAGTCGTGCGGCGGTCGGCAAGTGGTTAAGTGGCTAATACATATAGGGTCCATTCACACATCTGTAAAATGGGTTTGTATCCATTCCACAATTTGGCGGAACCTTTACAGACCCATTGTTTTTCATTTCCAGTCTGAAAAATTAGGCATTCACAGGATAAAGAAGTAAGTGTCGGCCATTCCAGGCCCCAAAAATTAGCCCACATGCATTTACCTGACAGCTAAGAACGTAGTATTCTGTGGATGAAGGTACATTAGGCATTCACATGATACAGAAGTAAGTGTCGGCCATAAAAGGCCCCAAAAATTAGCCCACATGGGTTTAACTGACAGCACAGAACTTTGTTTTTGATGGCTAGAGATACAGTAGGCGTTCACAGGATACATAAGTAAGTGTCGGCCTGTATAGGCTCCAAAAATTAGCTCACATGGTTTGAACTGACAGCAAAGAACTTAGTTTTTGATGGCTAAAGGTACAGTAGGCGTTCACAGTATACAGAAGTAGGTGTCGGCCTGTATAGGTTCCAAAAATTAGCTCACATGGTTTGAACTGACAGCAAAGAACTTTGTTTTTGATGGCTAGAGGTACAGTAGGCGTTCACAGGATACATAAGTAAGTGTCGGCCTGTATAGGCTCCAAAAATTAGCTCACATGGTTTGAACTGACAGCAAAGAACTTCGTTTTTGATGGCTAGAGGTACAGTAGGCGTTCACAGGATACATAAGTAGGTGTCGGCCTGTATAGGTGGCAAAAATTAGCTCACATGGTTTAAACTGACAGCAGAGAACTTCGTTTTTGATGGCTAGAGGTACAGTAGGCGTTCACAGGATACATAAGTAAGTGTCGGCCTGTATAGGCTCCAAAAATTAGCTCACATGGTTTGAACTGACAGCAAAGAACTTCGTTTTTGATGGCTAGAGGTACAGTAGGCATTCACAGGATACATAAGTAAGTGTCGGCCTGTATAGGCTCCAAAAATTAGCCCACATGGGTTTACCTGACAGCTAAGTACATAGTATTTTGTGGCTGAAGGTACATTAGGCATTCACACAGTATTCAGAAGTAAGTGTCGGCCTGTATAGGACCCAAAAATTAGCCCACATGGGTTGAACTGACAGCAAAGAACTTAGATTTTGATGGCTAGAGGTACAGTAGGCGTTCACAGTATACAGAAGTAAGTGGCGGCCTGTATAGGTGGCAAAAATTAGCTCACATGGGTTGAACTGACAGCAAAGAACGTAGTGTATTTGATGGCTGGAGGTACAGTAGGCATTCACAGTATCCAGAAGTAAGTGGCGGCCTGTATAGGCTGAAAAAATTAGCTCACATGGCTTGAACTGACAGCAAAGAACATAGTATATGATGGCTAGAGGTACAGTAGGCATTCACAGTACACAGAACAGTAAGTGTCGGCCTGTATAGGCTGCAAAAATTAGCTCACATGGGTTGAACTGACAGCAAAGAACATAGTATATGATGGCTAGAGGTAGAGAAGGCATTCACAGTACACCGAAGAGTAAGTGTCGGCCTGTATAGGCGGCAAAAATTAGCTCACACGGGTTGAACTGACAGCAAAGAACGTAGTATATGATGGCTAGGAGGCACAGTAGGCATTCACAGTACACAGAACAGTAAGTGTCGGCCTGTATAGGCTGCAAAAATGAGCTCACATGGGTTGAACTGACAGCAAAGAACTTCGTTTTTGATGGCTAGAGGTACAGTAGGCATTCACAGTATACAGAAGTAAGTGGCGGCCTGTATAGGCTGCAAAAATTAGCCATTATATGGACATGAAATGCCTTTTATGTCGCTGTCTGGCAGATATTTGTGGCCTGTGATGAGGAATTTCAGTGAAACATTTGGGACAAGGGGGGGAGGAAAAGTGGGACTTTAAATGAGATGCATGGTGGGACTAACCATGCGACTCCATCCCTAAATCATGTAGAACAAAGTAAAAAAGTTGGGACTTTATATGAGAGACATGACCATCACAGGGTTGGTAAAGTAAAAATATCACATTTATTGCACTCATGATGGCGAACAAATGGCATGAATTTTGTACAAGATGATACAATGGTGTATACCAAGCTGGAGTAATAAAAATAACAAGTAATCCCCAGAACAGCTTCAAAGAAACCAACATAACAATTGACAACCATAGGAGTATTGGAGTAAAGTCATAACATCCATAAACTAGGAGTATTGAAGTAAAGTCATAACATCATAAGCTGACGCGTTTCGTGGCATAATCCCGCCACTTCTTCAGAGCAGATGCATGATCCATATCTAAAAATAGACAATATACATATAAGGTATTACAAAGGATGATGGTTAGTGGAGGCTGAAAAGGGGGAAAGGGAAGGGAGGAATAACCCCCACAATCCCAACTTACATGGTAGCCATGGCAACGGCTGACACTGGAGACGGAGAGGACCCAATTGTCTCCCCCGGGAGCTGAGGACGCTGAGGATCGCGACAGTAGTAGAAGGGGCCACACATCGAAAAATGTGAGATGGAAGGAATTGCAGTACTCTTGATGGTAACATGTATCTGTATCAATGATTAGAAATAAGTAGTAAAGAAATATATATCGTATGAAGGGTCATGATATAGCTTGTATCATAAGAGTAGGAAATATAGGAAGGGGATGTAATGTATATATGACGTATAAGAGGTCATAATACAATATAGCTAATACGAGTAAAAAGTATTATTAGAAGGGGATGGAGTGTATATAGAAAATGACTATGGAATCAAAAAGAAAAAATAGTAAAGTAAATATGTTATATGTTATATATAGCATTGCTTACATAAAATATAAAAATATAAAAAATATGAAAATGGAAAATAAAAAATATGTGTGGGATATAGACTGTGAAATGTATGGGATAAAATGAGAATGTGACTGAAAAAGAAGTGTAAAAAAGGTTATGTTGAATGTTAGGAATTGGAACACTAAGGTAAGTAAGGAAATTATAGTGATAGAAGAGTAGAGTGGTGGGGGGCCCAAAGAATGAATATCCAATTAGAATACCAGAGTGAATTTAATTAGGTGCAGGTAGTGGTGAACGTGGGGTTGGAACCCCCTGATTAAGTAAATATGCCAAAAGGGTAGTCATGCAAATAAAATAGTAATCCAGGAATGATGTGTTCACCAAACAAGTGATAAGGATAAGGGGAAAAGGTAAGTGAAGTGAGTGCCAAAAGTTAGAGCTGAACGAGGTGTGCCTTACTTCCTCCACGACCGCCGCCTCAAAGCGTCCAGCGTCACGTCAGGTGCATATGTAGAGAAAGCCGCAGGAACGGCAGACTTTGTAATACCATATATGTATATTGTCTATTTTTAGATATGGATCATGCATCTGCTCTGAAGAAGTGGCGGGATTATGCCACGAAACGCGTCAGCTTATGATGTTATGACTTTACTTCAATACTCCTAGTTTATGGATGTTATGACTTTACTCCAATACTCCTATGGTTGTCAATTGTTATGTTGGTTTCTTTGAAGCTGTTCTGGGGATTACTTGTTATTTTTATTACTCCAGCTTTGTATACACCATTGTATCATCTTGTACAAAATTCATGCCATTTGTTCTCCATCATGAGTGCAATAAATGTGATATTTTTACTTTACCAACCCTGTCATGGTCATGTCTCTCATATAAAGTCCCAACTTTTTTACTTTGTTCTACATGATTTAGGGATGGAGTCGCATGGTTAGTCCCACCATGCGTCTCATTTAAAGTCCCACTTTTCCTCCCCCCCTTGTCCCAAATGATTTAGGGATGGAGAGACATGACCTTCACTGACAGGTTTTTTGCAGCCATGTTATTGTGCATTGACTGGGTGCGATGGTCCTTGTCCCCCAGTGTACACTGTGTCATACAGACTGGGTCTGGACCAGTTGGGGGCTCTGCGCACCCCAGTCAAGCACATAGGCTGTAATATACACAATTGCTTTCTTGTATCTTACAGATACACAATATACTGTTTGACAATCAATTGGCTACTTTGTCCTGCGGCTTTGCATGGATGCTCTGGCACGGCTGGGTGGCCGGCGAGCTGTTTCCCGTTATCTCCCCGGGAGCTGCGATGCGTGCTGTATGCCCCCCTCCCTCTCTCCCCTCCTTTGGAGGTCGGGAGATCCTCCCCCTGGGAGGGGCGGGGGCGGTGCCACCACGCATCGGCGCCACGCCCTGCGCCGGCGTGTGGCGTCACATGACGCCTACACGCCGACGACTGTTGTAATCTCAGTGCATAAGAGGGAGTCCGCCGGACGGTCCAGCATGTCTGCCGTTCCTGCGGCTCTCTCTACATATGCACCTGACGTGACGCTGGACGCTTTGAGGCGGCGGTCGTGGCGGAAGTAAGGCACACCTCGTTCAGCTCTAACTTTTGGCACTCACTTCACTTACCTTTTCCCCTTATCCTTATCACTTGTTTGGTGAACACATCATTCCTGGATTACTATTTTATTTGCATGACTACCCTTTTGGCATATTTACTTAATCAGGGGGTTCCAACCCCACGTTCACCACTACCTGCACCTAATTAAATTCACTCTGGTATTCTAATTGGATATTCATTCTTTGGGCCCCCCACCACTCTACTCTTCTATCACTATAATTTCCTTACTTACCTTAGTGTTCCAATTCCTAACATTCAACATAACCTTTTTTACACTTCTTTTTCAGTCACATTCTCATTTTATCCCATACATTTCACAGTCTATATCCCACACATATTTTTTATTTTCCATTTTCATATTTTTTTATATTTTTATATTTTATGTAAGCAATGCTATATATAACATATAACATATTTACTTTACTATTTTTTCTTTTTTGATTCCATAGTCATTTTCTATATACACTCCATCCCCTTCTAATAATACTTTTTACTCGTATTAGCTATATTGTATTATGACCTCTTATACGTCATATATACATTACATCCCCTTCCTATATTTCCTACTCTTATGATACAAGCTATATCATGACCCTTCATACGATATATATTTCTTTACTACTTATTTCTAATCATTGATACAGATACATGTTACCATCAAGAGTACTGCAGTTCCTTCCATCTCACATTTTTCGATGTGTGGCCCCTTCTACTACTGTCGCGATCCTCAGCGTCCTCAGCTCCCGGGGGAGACAATTGGGTCCTCTCCGCCTCCAGTGTCAGCTGTTGCCATGGCTACCATGTAAGTTGGGATTGTGGGGGTTATTCCTCCCTTCCCTTTCCCCCTTTTCAGCCTCCACTAACCATCATCCTTTGTAATACCTTATATGTATATTGTCTATTTTTAGATATGGATCATGCATCTGCTCTGAAGAAGTGGCGGGATTATGCCACGAAACGCGTCAGCTTATGATGTTATGACTTTACTTCAATACTCCTAGTTTATGGATGTTATGACTTTACTCCAATACTCCTATGGTTGTCAATTGTTATGTTGGTTTCTTTGAAGCTGTTCTGGGGATTACTTGTTATTTTTATTACTCCAGCTTGGTATACACCATTGTATCATCTTGTACAAAATTCATGCCATTTGTTCGCCATCATGAGTGCAATAAATGTGATATTTTTACTTTACCAACCCTGTGATGGTCATGTCTCTCATATAAAGTCCCAACTTTTTTACTTTGTTCTTTCAGTGAAACATGGTCTACTGGTGGTCACATGTGTTGAATTCCTCAGAGATTCATGCCTCATTTATTTTTATAAATGTGAGGTGGTCTACACTGTCATGAGCTAGGCGAGTGCGCTTATCGGTCACGATCCCCCCTGCTGTGTTGAATGTCCTTTCGGACAGGACACTGGATGGGGGGGGCAAGCCAACAGTTCCATTGCAAATTGTGCAAGCTCTGGCCAGAGGTCAAGCCTGCCCACCCAGTAGTCCAGGGGTTCATCACTCCTCAGAGCATCCACATCGGCCATTAACCCGATGTAGTCAGACACCTGTCGGACATTCTTTTTTACGCTCCAACATTTAAGCCACAGAAGCCTGCCTTTTTCCAGAACAACGTGACGACAGCATCAGGGAAGGTGGAGTGTTGGACAACTGTGAGGAGACAGGAGAAGAAGAGGCTGGACGGTGAGAGCATGGAGTGTGACTTTGTGGGTTCTGATGGTGTTGCTCCCACTGGGCTTGGTGATGGGATTTCAGGTGCCTTCTTAAGGCGGTTGTCCCTAGGTGAGTGTTGGGCTTACCAAGACTTATGCGTTGACTGCAAACGCTGCAGATGGCAACATTGGTGTCAGCAACGGACACATTAAAAAAAGCCCACACTGCGGAGCCATGTGCCAGCGTCCTGGGAGTGCCAGATGTGACTGTACATGGTTGATGGCTCGCTCCTGATACATTTGCAGTCTGCTTTGTTCCTCTTGTGCAATGCAAGTTCTGCCTGCCTCTCCTCCCTATCTGCCGGTCCGTCAGTCCGCCAGTTCTACAAATAATTGGCCAGTAACTGTTGTCGCTGTGTGTAGCACAGTTAACACCGCAAAAGAGGCCAAATTTTTGCAGGACTAAATCACACTCTTAGAAAATTATACTGTTAAATAACACCCCACTTCAATATGTGGTATTGGGGGGGGGGGCATTGGTGTATCACACCAGTTCCAAAAATTGACCAGTGAGTTTGGTGCTGTGTGTACCAGACTTCACTTAGCAAATGAGGCAATATTGTTGCATGACACAAATACCCTTGTAAAAGTTTACTCAGATAACATCCTACTTCAATATGTGGTATTGGGGGGACACAGGTTTATTACACCAGTTCTACAAATAATTGGCCAGTAACTGTTGTCACTGTGTGTAGCACTGTTTACACAGCAAGAGGCCAAATTTTTGCAGGACTAAAATACACTCTTAGAAAATTATACTGTTAAATAACACCCCACTTCAATATGTGGTATTGGGGGGGCATTGGTGTATCACACCAGTTACAAAAATTGGCCAGTGAGTTTGGCGCTGCGTGTACCAGACTTCACTCAGCAAACGAGGTAATATTGTTGCATGACACAAATAAACATGTAAAAGTATACTCAGATAACACCCCACTTCAATATGTTATATTGGGGGGGCAATTGGTCTATCACACCAGTTATAATACATTATAAGTGCTTTTGTCACTGTGTGTAGTGTTGCTGCAGAAACGCACACTGTCACCACCACACCTGTCACAATGCTGCACAGTGCACAATAATACTACTGATCCATTATAATATGCTTTCTACAAAGTATATTATACTGTTGATTACCTCCCCCCCCCCCCTTTTTAGTGCACTGCACAGCAAATACCAAAAAATTTGCAGCCTTTTAAAGGACTTTTGTGGACATTAACAGAGCGATTTGTGTCACTGCTGACGATCTCTAACTGCCCCTACAGCAACCACTGGATACCTCTCCCTATACTAAAGAGACTGTAATAGACCCTATAACGACATTGCAGCACTTTAAATTACTTTTGTGGACATTACCAGAGCGATTTGTGTCACTGCAGATGAAGATCTCTAACTGCCCCTACAGCACAGACTGGATAACCTGTCCCTATACTGAAGAGAGACTGGACCTATACCGAAATACCAGCCCTGAAAAGGACTTTTGTGGACATTAACATAGCGATTTGTGTCACTGCAGCCGATCTCTAACTGCCCCTAAAGCACCGACTGGATACCTGTCCCTAACCTGAAAAGAGACTGTAGAAGGCCTATACCGAAATACCAGCCCTGAAAAGGACTTTTGTGGATCTTCACAGCGCTATATGTGTCTAGTAAACTCTCCCTGATGAGCACAGCAGACCTCTCCCTACACTGGCAAAAAGCGGAATGTGAAATGGCCGCCAGGTCAGGTCTATTTATAGGGTAGGGGGACTGTCCATGTGCTGGAATGTTTCAATTGGCTGTCCTGTTCCACCTGACGGCTGTGTCATGGGTCAAAGTTCTCCCCAATGTAAACAAATATGGCCGCCGCGAACGACGCCATGTGTTTGCAAATTTGGCGGGTAGCGAACAAGCAAAATTCGCTGCGAACCGACCGCCGGGCGAACCGCAAGGCCATCTCTAGTCTGAAATTTCTTAACCCAATTTTCTCAAACAATATGTGGGAACTGTGCTACTCAACATAAGGGATCAACTATAGAGCAACCACTACCTTTAAATTCTTCAATTTAAAATCTTTTTGCTTGGGTACAATTGCAACCACCGTAGCATGTTTCCCAGCCTCACCGGTATGCAGGTTTTTTGATGAATTATCTCTTTGTCCTTGTAAATTGATATTCCTTTTAAAACATTTGAGTAATGAGTGTTGTTTTGAACAGTAGTAGCATTCTTGTTTTTATAGACATGCCCCAGCCCACTTGCACTGTTTCTCATTAAATGCGTAACAATTGCCTCTTTTTTAACGGGAGCATGTTGATGAAGATTGTGGTTTTGAAAATGAAGATTTTGCGATAAATTAAATTCAGCCACCATCCTACATCTTTCATCCCCCATTTAAAAGAGATATAAATGGACAGCTTTTGTCCAAAATACTCATCGTAGTGATACCAACCTAGTCCTCCAAAGTTCTTATAGGCTTCTAATACATGTTCCAAGTGTTGGAAGAGGCCACTGCAATATTTAGAAAGTTTCTCAAAAGCTTGTAGCCAATTATGAAATGATCTCACCACTGGTCTACACATACAGTATCTTCTTTCGATTTATCATCAGATTTTTTTGTCTGTTTTAAAAGTAAAGTCCTTAGAGGAAGAGAGAAGCGAAAGAATGTCAAATTCACCTTTCCATATTTTATCTTTTATCAGAGAAGATAATGTTGGCTGAGTATGGAAATTATACTCTTACAGCTTCTTGAATACATATAATAGCTTTACTTGAATGGAGGATAGCAATACATGTCTTCATATCATGAAGACAGGAACATACAGTACATATAGTTCACAGTATATAAAAGCAATTTTGCTGTTGTTCTTCCAGCAGACAAATGGTAACCCAGTGGCGGGATTTCACATGGGAAAACCTGCTTCAAGCATTTTTCTGGTACTAAGGAATTATTATTAGGAGTTAACGCATATCTTTGCTGATAAGCAGGGCTGACATGGGGGGGGGGGGGGGGCAGCCCATACACATGTAATGGGCCCCAGCATCAAGAGGGGCCCAGCCGCCCGGGCCCATACTTGCCAACTGTAATCTGTCCCACTACAGCTCAGTCAGCTGCATCATTGCATCTAAATACATACACTGCCAGGCGGTGTATGTATTTAGAAGATCTGAATATCCTTTCAATCTCCCCCAGCGATCTCCTGCACACTCGCTCTGTGCTCTCCGATCCTCCCCCCTTCCCCCCACCCTAATCTCCAGTGCCCAGCTGAGAGAAACTGGAGCTGGAGCACAGCCAATGCTGACACTGCAGAGAGGGAGATGAGTTGAGCTGCGGTCTAAGTAAAGTTTGTGCAGATAGGCAGGTAGCCTTTCATGTCGGGATACAGAACGGATTTGTTTGCAGGCCGTTAGATACTGGCAAGTAGCATCAGAAGAGCAGGGAAGTGTGTGTGTGCAGGAGAAAAGGAGGGGGGGGGCAGCTAAGTCTGCAGTCCCCCCCCCATAGCTGATACACATCTCCCAATCAGGCACACATCACTGTTTAAGCATCCTCCAATCACTCTGTGTATGTCCAGAAATGTGAACGTAATTTATGACTCCATACTTTGTACAATAAAAAGTGTAAACTCACCACATAAACTAAACACTCCATATACAAAATTACAATCCTCAACAAACAGAGCATAGCACAGTGTTCACAGCTATTTTCATGGTAGCACTATTGTATGACTAATGATTTAGTGAATAATAATGTATATGGAGGATTTTTTTTTTGTGTTTACTTACAGTTAGGCTCAGTTCACACATATAGGTTCGACCAAGCATGGGTGTATTTTTCACGCATTACGTGTAGGGCAGCCCGGTAATTTCAATGGGCTGCCCTATGCGCAAGCGACACAGACAAGAAGCCCTTGAATTGTTTTCAAAAGTGTGTAAACTTAACCAGAAGGTGCTGCGGCACCATGAGGTTTGGCATGCGCCTTTGCAGATACCTGGTGTGCCATCTACAATTAATGCCACTGCTAAAAGGCAGCGCATTTCTGTGCATGTTGCAAAAGTATGCAATTTTTGCATGCATTCCCCACATGCATAGATTTGAACATAACCTTCATACTTTTTATTTGTGTGGTGTGCTTACACTTTTGTACAGAGTTTACATCAACATAGGGTTAAGTGGAGTAGTTATAAATTAACCTCACATTATCTGGACATACGCACAGAGTGCTTGGGGGTTGTATACATTATATATATATATATATATATATACACACACATATTATATATATATATATATATATATATATATATATATATATATATATACATACATACACACACTGAACAAAATTATATACGCAACACTTTTGTTTTTGCCCCCATTTTTCATGAGCTGAACTTAAACAGATCTAAGACTTTTTCTATGTACACAAAAGGCCTATTTCTCTCAAATATTCTTCAAAAATCTGCCTAAAACTGTGTTAGTGAGCCATCCACCTCACAGGTGTGGCATGATGCTGATTAGACAGCGTGATTATTGCACATATGTGCCTTAGGTTGGCCACAATAAAAAGCCACTCTAAAATGTGCAGTTTTATCACACAGCACAATGCCACAGCGGTCGCAAGTTTTGAGAGAGCGTGCAATTGGTATGCTGACTGCAGGAATGTCCACCAGAGCTGTTGCCCATTAATTAAATGTTCATTTCTCTACCATAAGCCATCCCCAAAGGCGTTTCAGAGAATTTGGCAATACATCCAACCGGCCTCGCAACTGCAGACCATGTGTAACCACACCAGCCTAGGACCTCCACATCCAGCATCTTCACCTTCAAGATCGTCCAGCCACTCAAACAGCTGCTGCATCAATTGGTTTGCATATCAAAAACATTTCTGCATAAACTGTCAGAAACTGTCTCAGGTAAGCTCATCTGCATGCTCGTCGTCCTCATCGGGGTCTTCTTGACTTGACTGCAGTTCATCGTCGTAACTAACTTGAGTGGGCAAGTGCTCAAATTTCATGGCGTCTGGCACTTTGGAGAGGTGTTCTCTTCACAAATAAATCCCAGTTTTCTTAGATTTGAGTTCAGCTCATGAAAAATGGAGGCAAAAATAAGTGTTGCGTTTATAATTTTTTTCAGTATATAAACATATATGAGATTTGCATCAAGTGTAGAGCGTTTAAAGGACACCGCCACTCACTTTTTCTTTCTTTTAAGGTCTTTTCTCGCCCATGTTTATTAAAGGAAAGTTCTCCAAGCAGAAAAAAATAACATAGGTTTCCCACGCAGGGGTTTCAGCATTTCAATCCTCAGCAAAAATAAACAATCATTCAGCCTTCCTGGCTTGAACTTGCAGCCCTGCTGGCTTGTACTTGCAGCGCTACTGCTCTGGCCTCAAACTCCAGGCCCTTGTCTGTCTCCCACACACTTCACTCACCCAACAGGGTGCACACATATCGCTAATTCCTGGGCCAGACATTCTGTCTGCCCGGGTGTAGCTGTTTCCCACTGGGAGCTAACCCTGGGAATAATATGAACCCAGCCCCAGTGGCGGCTGGTGCTCAAAATTTTTTTTTGGGGGGGGGGGGGGGTGCAAACAGAAAAATGTAATAGGCGCTGTAAAAAATTGCGTGACTTTGAGGTCACAAAAGTGTGAAAGGGACCTTCAGTAATCAAGGTATAATGTGCCCCCTTTCAATGCAGTGTGACCAGCGTGCCCCCTTTCAATGCAGAGTGACCAGCGTGCCCCCTTTCAATGCAGAGTGGCCAGCGTGCCCCCTTTCAATGCAGAGTGACGAGCGTACCCCCTTTCAATACAGAGGGACCAGTGTGCCCCCTTTCAATGCAGAGTGACCAGTTTGCCCCTATTCAATGCAGACTGATCAGCGTGCTCCCATTCAATGCAGAATGACCAGCGTGCCCCCTTTCAATGCAGAGTGACCAGCGTGCCCCCTTTCAATGCAGACAGACCAGCGTGCCCCCTTTCAATGCAGACAGACCAGCGTGCCCCCTTTCAATGCAGACAGACCAGCGTGCCCCCTTTCAATACAGACAGACCAGCGTGCCCCCTTTCAATGCAGAATGACCAGCGTGCCCCCTTTCAATGCAGAGTGACCAGCATGCCCCCTTTCAATGCAGACAGACCAGCGTGCCCCCTTTCAATGCAGACAGACCAGCGTGCCCCCATTCAATGCAGACAGACCAGCGTGCCCCCATTCAATGCAGACAGACCAGCGTGCCCCCATTCAATGCAGAATGACCAGCGTGCCCCCATTCAATGCAGAATGACCAGCGTGCTCCCCTTCAATGCAGAGAGATCAGTGTGCCCCCTTCAATGCAGAGAGAGATCAGTGTGCCTCTTTCAATGCAGAGAGAGATCAGTGTGCCCCTTTCAATGCAGAGAGAGATCAGTGTGCCCCTTTCAATGCAGAGAGAGATCAGTGTGCCCCCTTCAATGCAGAGAGAGATCAGTGTGCCCCCTTCAATGCAGAGAGAGAGATCAGTGTGCCCCCTTCAATGCAGAGAGAGAGATCAGTGTGCCCCCTTCAATGCAGAGAGAGAGAGATCAGTGTGCCCCCTTCAATGCAGAGAGAGAGATCAGTGTGCCTCCTTTCAATGCAGAGAGAGATCAGTGTGCCTCCTTTCAATGCAGAGAGAGATCAGTGTGCCCCCTTCAATGCAGAGAGATCAGTGTGCCCCCTTCAATGCAGAGATCATCGTGCCCCCCCCGAGACCAGTGCACTTACCTTCAGCGTCGGCGGCTTCTCCTCAGTCCCCCAGCGTTTCCTCGAGTCCTCCCGCCTCCTCCTCGGCCAATGGCATGGGGTTTGCCTTTCGGCTAATCGGGAAGCCAGTCTAGGACCTGCTTCCTGATTGGCCAGGAGGAGGATCTGTGTGACAATAGCGAATTTTCATTCGCTATTGTCACAAAATGGGTGGGCTCGGGGCGCACTGCTCTGCGCCCTGGGTCCACCCTTTGCTGAAGCCTATTAGAGCCTCTGGCTCTAATCAGGTGATTAAAAAAAAAAACATTGAGCTCCATGCGTCCAGCGCCCCGCATGCAGATTAGGTGGCTGGACGCATGGATAGGGGGGGCGGCGCCCCTGTGCCCCCAAATGCACCAACCTGCCACTGCCCAGCCCACAGGTGTGCAATCAGCCGGCCTGTCTTAATCAAAATCAGGCATAGATTGCTAACACACACAGTGACCCGGGGTCTCCTCTCTACTATATATATATATATATATATATATATATATATATATATATATATATATATATATACACATACATAATATTGTGTGTTTTTATAAATATTTTACCATACTGTATATACTTACACACTGCTTGCTTTCAAACCCTCCACACTCCTCTCCTGTACATATTGTCCACTGTCATACACTCCCCACTCCTCTCCTGTACATACTGCCCATTGTCATCCCCTCTACACTCCTCTCCTGTACATACTGCCCATTGTCCTCCCCTCCACACTTCTCTCCTGTACATACTGCCCATTGTCATCCCCTCCACACTCCTCTCCTGTACATACTGCCCATTGTCATCCCCTCCACACTCCTCTCCTGTACATACTGCCCACTGTCATCCCCTCCACATTCCTCTCCTGTACATACTGCCCACTGTCATACCCTCCACACTCCTCTCCTGTACATACTGTATGGGACAGCTTCATTGCTTTCTTCTTCATTCCTCTCTCTCTGCAGACCTAATGCTGGTCTAGTGCCACAACAGTTGCAGCTCAGCCATGTGGAAGAGCTGCACTGCGTGTCGCCTGCAGGACTGCTCAGTGCTCACTGTGGACTGGTCTGGAAACAAGTTGTTTGACATCACAATGGTAAATTAGTTGACAATTGACAATGTTGCTGTGACTGTCTCTTTGTTGGATTGATCTGTTTGTGACTGTCTCTTTGTTGGATGGGGATGTCTCTTTGCTGCATTGGGCTGTCTCTTGAGGTCTTTGATAACGCCCATTAAGGCGGGCGAAATGCGTCAACGCACTTCCGGGCAGCGGAGCATCGCACGGCGTCATTTCCTGTTAACCACCGTGGAACGCACGCCGGCAGCGTACGCGGAAGTGAATGACACTGATGTAGATGTAACCAATGCTCCTAATAATCCAACGCTTGTGAGTAGTATTCTGTATGATATTTTTAATAAATTACCTACGGGCTTCTCTATTATGGCTCCTTTTCTCCTTTATAACATATGGCCGTGATTAAGTGGAAAGGAGTTGAGCTAAAGGCATCCTAAAGAGGCTGTGCTGGATCCATCCATCTGTCCAGGGGATATTGTATGAGCTTAAGGCTTTCCTTTTTTCTCTATTTGGTGAGTGCATCCCCATAGGGGGCTTTCTTCCTGAGAGCACCTGGGCACTTTTTGTGGAATATTTGAGCACTTTTCAGCACCTTAGTTCCTCTGAGGGAACCATCTTTTGGACTGCACTTTATCCATAATTTTTTTTTCACCAATATATTTGATTGTTTGATGGACATTTAATTGCACTTCACTTATGCAATTTATTTTGGATGAAGTTGTATCTATTTTTTAACACATTGTGCACTTTATGTATTATTGTATACACTGATTGTTGATTTTACCTGCTAGCGCTGCCTTTTATGAATTTTAAACTTTTCTGGTATTTTACCTAGTGAGTAGCAGCTTCAGGACATACTATTAATTTATTTATATATTTATTCACACTTTATACACCATCTCAGCGCGGGTTTTAATTTTCTAGTTTACACGTTTCAGGAATTCTTGTGAGCTGTACTTTGCCCTGCAACCACGGACTTTCTCACTTGAATCCACCAAGGTGGGGTTTGTAATCTCTCTACTTCTCGGAGAGCCGCAATCCTGGGCCCACCGTCTCCTGGAACAAAATAGTACAGCCCTGAACACCATCTCATCGTTCTTTGAAGCAATGGCACAGCTTTATGACGATCCCCAGCGATCTGTTACAGCCGAAGCAACCCTACATACACTACAACAAGGCCGCCGCCCTGCTGAAGACTATGTCGCAGAATTCCGTAGATGGGCCTCTGATACAGGCTGGAATGATGCAGTCTTACAGCATCAATTCTGTCTCGGCCTATCGGAGGGCTTTAAGGACGAACTTGCCAGAGTAGGTACACCTGGTTTCCTTGACGACCTTATTAGTCTTGCTATCCAGCTTGATCGCAGGCTCAGGGAGAGGAGAGTGGAAAGAGCCGGAAGTTCCAGACCTACCTGGATGTTGCCTCAAGTTCAGTCACCTCCGGCCTTTCATCCATCTGTCACTTCCCCCACAGCCTCCGGGGTGGAACCCATGCAACTAGGACTCTTATGCACTCCACTGACCACTAAGGAGAGATTACGAAGACGCCGGAACAACCTATGCCTCTATTGTGGGGAAGCAGGACATTACCTTCAGACCTGCCCCGTGAGGCCTAGTAAGTTTGCCTTCCCTTCTTACCTCGCTAACAGTTTTAGGAAAGATCTATCCACTCACATTACTCTACCTCTCTCACTACAGATTCTAGGAAAGAACATCCAAGTCCCAGTCCTTATTGACTCCGGCGCTTGCAGCTGCTTCATGGACAGTGACTTTGCTCAGCGTCATCAAATCCCTCTGCAAGCAGTTATCTATCCATCTAGCTGACGGATCCCATCTCAAGTCCGGACCTATAACCCAAGAAACCTGCCCACTACTGGCTATTTATAGTAATGGCCACCGAGAATATTTGTGTTTGGACATTATCTCATCTCCTCTGTTCCCTGTCATTCTAGGCATCCCATGGTTACAAGCACACAACCCTCAGATAAACTGGAAGTCAGGAGAAGTGGCATTTCCATCTACCTATTGCCAACAAAACTACTTCCAGCCCAGTCCTGTTAAACCTGCATCACTTCTGGGTCTACAACCTGATCTCTCTGCATCCCAGCTTGTGCCCTCAGCTTACCATGAGTTCTTGTTGGTCTTCGATAAACAGAAAGCAGACATCCTGCCACCTCACCGGCTGTATGACTGCCCAATTGAACTTTTACCAGGTGCTGGGATAACGTTTGGGCGTATCTTCCCCCTCTCTGAACTGGAACTCGAAGCATTACGCCTTTACATTGACGAAAATCTGAAAAAAGGCTTCATTCAGCCCGCTACGTTCCCTGCAGGGGCTGGTATCTTCTTTGTTGAAAAAGATCATTCCCTGTGTTGATTATCGGGAGTTAAACCAAATCACTGTCAAAAACTGATATCCTCTGCCCTTAGTTCCTGAACTTTTTCAACGTTTCAGGGCAGCCACGGTGTTCACAAAACTTGACCTACGAGGAGCATACAATCTAGTACGGATCCGCGAGGGCGATGAGTGGAAGACCGCCTTTCGCACAAGATTCGGCCACTTCGAGTACCTTGTCATGCCCTTTGGATTGTGCAATGCTCCAGCCACCTTTCAGCATTTTGTGAATAATATTTTCAGAGACTTTCTTGATCTGTTTATGATTGTCTACCTTGATGACATTCTTATCTTTTCAGGTTCCATCAAATTGCACCGTGAACATGTCAAAAAGGTTCTCGGCCGCCTAAGAGACCATGGATTGTACGCGAAGGCAGAGAAATGTGAGTTTGAAAGGGAACCAATCCAATTCTTGGGACATGTCATTTCCACTTCTGGGATCTCCATGGATCCCCAGAAAGTTAAATCGATCCTCGAATGGCCCACTCCCAAAGACAGGAAGAGCACGCAGAGGTTCATTGGATTTCCGCAAGTTTATCAAGAACTTCTCTGCCATTATCCTTCCAGTCACCCAGCTAACGAGGCAAGGTACCCGCTTCCAATGGACACCGGCAGCGCAAGCTGCGTTTGATCAGTTGAAGATCCTATTCACCACAGCACCTATTCTACGACACCCAAATCCTGCATTGCCCTATGTTCTTGAGGTAGATGCCTCAGAAAATGCCGTAGGTGCCATCCTGTCACAGCATTTAGGTACGAAGTCCCTTCTTCACCCTGTTGCCTTCTTTTCCAGGAAACTCAGTTCAGCAGAAAGAAACTATGATGTAGGGGACCGGGAACTGCTGGCTATAAAGATGGCCTTGGAAGAATGGCGCTACCTATTAGAAGGGGCATCTCACCCTATCCTGATCTTTACCGATCACAAAAATCTGGAGTACCTCAGAACTGCGAAGAGACTAAAACCACATCAAGCCAGATGGGCACTGTTCTTTTCTCGCTTTACTTTTCACATCACCTACAGACCAGGCTCCAAGAATGACAAACCTGATGCGCTAGCCTGCATGTACCCAGAGGACGAAGAATGTCTCCAAGTAGACACAATCCTGCCGGCCCAAAGTTTCCTACTTTTGCAAACGGATCTGATAACACAGCTGAAGCAGGCATCCGTAAGGGATGTTCTACCATCAGGTATGTGCCTTCAGGAACAGGAGGGACTGTTTTTCTTTAACCGAAAGGTATTTGTACCTTCAAGTCTATGTGCCAAGATCCTCGGCCTGTGCCATGATCATCCCTTGGCAGGTCACTTTGGGATATCCAAGACGATCAACCTGGTACAACATTCTTTTTGGTGGCCTGGTCTGAAGTCTTACTGCCGGAATTATGTCAGAACCTGTGGAATCTGCATCCGGAACAAGAATGACAAGACCAAAGCCTGGGGCCCTTGCCCATTCCCAAGAGGCCTTGAGAGATGATCAATATGGATTTTATCGTTGAGCTCCCTCCTTCTGAAGGATTCACGACCATCTTTGTGGTGGTCGACAGATTAACGAAGATGGCCCATTTTATCCCTATGTCGGGAACCCCCTCAGCAATGGAAACTGCCCATACTTTCATCAAGGAAGTGGTTCGGCTCCACGGGGTACCTAGCAACATCACCTCAGATCGGGGGTTGCAATTTACTTCCAGATTCTGGAAAGACCTTTGCAGAACATTGAAAATCGACACTTACTTTTCTTCAGCCTATCATCCACAAACGAATGGTCAAATGGAGCGAACAAACCAAACCCTGGAACAGTATCTCCAGTGTTTTTCATCGTTTTCACAGGATGACTGGGCATCGCTTTTACCCCTGGCAGAGTTTGCATATAATGACGCAGTGCATTCAGCCACAGGTCAAGCCCCGTTTTTTGCAAACTATGGGTACTTCCCAGCCTTTCTACCTGATGTGATACCTGATTCCTTGGTTCCTGCAGTCCAGGAAAGAGCCAAATTTCTGCAAACCAACAACAGACTATTGCAAGACGCCATTGTCAAGGCACAACAAGACAATAAAAAATGTTTTGATAGAAAGAGAAAGGGAGATCTAAACCTCAAACAAGGAGACAAAGTTTGGCTATCCACTAGTTGAGCGGACACCTGATTGTCCGTGTTCGGCGGGTTCGGCCGAACTTGAAAAAAAAGTCCGGGTCCGTGTCCCGGACTTTTTCCGAACTTTACCCGGACACCGAACCCCATTGAAGTCAATGGGGACCCGAACTTTCAGGCACTAAAATGGCTCTAAAACACCAATGGAAAGGGCTAGAGTGCTACAAATGGCAGCAAAACGTAGTTAAGAGCATGGCAAGTGCTCTGCAAACAAATGTGGATAGGGAAATAACTTAAAACAACAAAAAAAAACAGAAAAATAAAACAATTTTCTTCATCTGTGAAGGACGAGGCCCATATGGAGTAAGAGGGAGGTTGAGGTGGTGGTGGATGTGGCGGTGTAGGTGGAAGCGGCAGTGGAGGAGGACGAGGTAGCCAACACTGCTCTTTTTCAGTCATTTTAAATGAGGGTACACCCCAAAAGAGTGAGAAAGATCAAAAGTATAACAATGGCTGGGTAAGGTCGGTATCCATCTCTATTCTGCACAAGGTACGGAAAAGTCCTGTGGGATCCATGCCTGGTTCATTTTAATGAACGTGAGCTTGTCCACATTGTCTCTGGACAGGCGGCTGCGCTTGTCTGTGATAACGCCCCCAGCCGTGCTAAATACACGTTCAGATAATACACTGGCTGCAGGGCACGCCAGCACCTCCAAGGCGTAAAGGGCAAGCTCAGGCCATGTGCCCAATTTGGAGACCCAGAAGTTGAAGGGGGCAGACCCGTCATTCACTACATGTAGGCGTGTGCACACATACTGCTCCACCATGTTGGTGAAATGCTGCCTCCTGCTAAGACGTTCCATATGAGCTGCTGGTGCTGCTGTTTGTTGTGGCGTGCTGACAAAGCTTTTCCACATTTCGGCCATGCTAACCCTGCCTTCTGAGGTGCTGGCAGTGCCCTGGTTGCGTTGGCAACCTCTTCCTCCTCCTCCTCTGCCTTGGCCTTGTGCTTCCACTGTGGCCCCGCTGTCAGGTGGGAATGCCAGCAGCATCGCATCTACCAGCGTGCGCTTGTACTCGCGCATCTTGCAGTCGCGCTCCAGTGAGTGAATTAAGGACTGTACGTTGTCCTTGTAACGGGGATCCAGCAGCGTGGCCACCCAGTAATCAGCACAAGTTAGAATGAGGGCAACATGGCGGTCGTTGTGGAGACACTGCAGCATGTAATCGCTCATGTGTGCCAGGCTGCCCAGAGGCAACGAAAGGCTGTCCTCTGTGGGAGGTGTATCGTCTGTGTCCTCTGTATCCCCCCAGCCACGCACTAGTGATGGCCATGAGCTGGCCTGGGTGCCACCCTGCTGTGAACATGGTTCCATCTCCTCCTCCTCATCCTCCAGAACTGTGCCCCTGCTGGACAATTGTGTCCCTGGCGTTTGTGGGTGCAGGAACCCACCCTCGGAGCCACTTGCGAATGACTGCCCTGAAAGCCTTGGAAATGTTACCTCTTCATCCTCCTCCTCCTCATCCTGTGCCACATCCTCTTCCATCATTGCCCGAATCGTTTTTTGAAGGAGGCATAGAAGTGGGATAGTTAAGCTGACAACGGTGTCATCGGCACTGGCCATGTTGGTGGAGTACTCAAAACAGCGCAACAAGGCACACAGGTCTCGCATGGAGGCCCAGTTATTGGTGGTGAAGTGGTGCTGTTCCGCAGAGCGACTCACACGTGCGTGCTGCAGCTGAAACTCCACTATGGCCTGCTGCTCCTCGCACAGTCTTTCCAGCATGTGCAAGGTGGAGTTCCACCTTGTGGGCACGTCACATATGAGGCGGTGAGCGGGAATGCCGAAGTTACGCTGCAGCGCTGACAGGTGAGCAGCAGCAGGGTGAGAACGCCGAAAGTGCGCACAGACGGCCCGCACTTTCTGCAGCAGCTCTGACATATCGGGGTAGTTTTTAAGGAACCTCTGCACCATCAAATTCAGCACATGCGCCAGGCAAGGGATGTGCGTCAAACCGGCTAGGCCCAGAGCTGCTATGAGATTTCGCCCGTTATCGCACACCACCAGGCCGGGCTTGAGGCTCGCTGGCAGCAACCACTCATTTGTCTGCTGTTCCATGCTTCTCCACAACTCCTGCACGGTGTGTGGTTTTTTCCCCCAAACAGGCAAGTTTTAAAACTGCCTGCTGTCGTTTACCCCTGGCTGTTCTGAAGTTGGTGGTGAAGGTGTTACGCTGACCGGATGAGGAGGCGGTAGAGGATGAGGAAGCGGAGTAGGAGGAGTTAGGAACAGGAGGCAAACTGAAGCGCCCTGCAATCCTCGGTGGTGGAAGGACGTGCGCCAAATTGCTATCCGCCTCAGGCCCATCCGCCACTGCATTTACCCAGTGTGCCATTAGGGAGATATAACGCCCCTGACCGTGCTTACTGGTCCACGTATCGGTAGTTAGGTGGACCTTGGCACAGATGGCGTTGCGCAGTGCACACCTGATTTTTTCCCCCACTTGGTTGTGCAGGGAAGGGATGGCTTGCCTGGAAAAGTAGTGGTGGCTGGGCACGACGTACTGTGGGACAGCCACCGACATAAGGCTTTTAAAACTGTGCGTCTCCACCAGACGGAATGACAGAATTTCAAAGGCCAAGAATTTTAAAATGCTGGCATTCAGGGCCAGGGATCGCGGGTAGGTAGGGGGGTACTTCCTCTTCCTCTGAAGTGTTTGGGAGATGGAAAAGCTGAACGCTTCCACGGGACATTGTGGAGATGGTTGGTGACCCAGGTGGTGGTGTTGCTGACATATCGTCTGTTTGCGGGGTGGCAGGTGCCGGTATCACTACAGAGGTGGATGGAGAGGCCGAGACTGCAGCAGAAGAGGAAGCAGGAGGAGCCAGAGACCTTTCTTGGTTTTGAAGGTGTCTACTCCACTGCAGCTCTTGCTTTGCACTTAGATGCCTGATCATGCAGGTTGTGCTCAGGTTGAGAAGGTTTATGCCTCGCTTCAGGCTCTGATTGCACAGGGTGCAAACCACTCGTGTCCTGTCATCAGCACATTTTCTGAAGAACTTCCATGCTAGAGAACTCCTTTGAGCTGGCTTTGGTGCGCTCGTTCCCTTGCTGCGTTGGGCAGTAGCAGGCGTAGTGTCTAGGGCACGGCCGCTCCGCTTCTGCACCCTGCTCCCTCTTCTGCTGTGCTGGTGGCTCTGTGTGACCACCGCCTCTTCCTCCAAACTACTCAGGTCACCTGCATGACCTTCATTCCATGTGGGGTCGAGGACCTCATCGTCCTCCACATAATCTTCCACCCAGTCTTCACCCCTGCCCTCCTTGTCGGTCTCCACAATTCTGAGTGCCGCAGCAGTTGGCACCTGCGTTTCGTCATCATCGGAGACGTGCTGCGATGGTCCTTCCATGTACTCATCTTGAGAAATAAGCGGTTGGGCATCGCTGCACTCAATCTCTTCCACTTCTGGGGCAGGGCTAGGTGGATGGCCCTGGGAAACCCTGCTGACAGAATCATCAAAAAGAAGAAGAGACTGCTGCATGACTTGGGGCTCAGACTGCTTGCCTGATTTGCAAGGGGGTGAGGTGAAAGATGGTTGGACATTGGCTGCAGGTGCCAACTCTGACCTTTCTGCAGTAGACTGGGTGGGAAACAATGTGAAGGAACTGGAGGCACTGTCAGCAACCCAATCTACTATCGCCTGTACTTCTTCTGGCCTCATCACTTCTAGAGGCGCATGATGCCCTACCAAATACTGCTGCAGGTTCTGTCGCCTACTCACACTTGAGAAGGTGTTTCACTTGTGCGTGTAGCTGGCACAGATCGACCACATCCTCTCCTTGCAACAGGAGCTCTACCAGCAGCACCACGACCCAGGCCACGGCCCCTATTTGACGGTCTCCTCATGTTTCTGTAATTTATGATCTTGCCCTAGAAAGGTGTTTATTGAATAGCGGAACAAAACAACAACCGTATCGCACGGGTGTATATCGCAGTCAAATATGCAAACTATGCCGCAATTTAATTTTTTTTACCCCAAAAGGGTGTAATATTGAATAGCAGAATAGAAAAAAGGATAAAAAATGGTGTATCTCACACGTACAAACACAGACTAGGCCCCGATTACAATTTTTTGTACCCTAAAGGCAGGATGAGGAAGAGCAGTAGGAGGAGTTCGGAACAGGAGGCAAACTGAAGCGCCCTGCAATCCTCGGCGGTGGAAGGAGATGCACCAAACAAATTTAAAAAGGTGTATCTCACATGTACCGATACAGACTATGCCGTAATTAAATTTTTTACACTCAAACAGGGTGTATATTGAATAGCGGAATAGAAAAATTTTTACAAAACGGTGTATCTCACATGTACAAACACAGACTAGGCCCCGATTACAATTTTTTGTACCCTAAAGGCAGGATGAGGAAGAGGAGTAGGAGGAGTTCGGAACAGGCAGGAGGCACACTGAAGCACCCTGCAATCCTCGGCGGAAAGGTGTATCTCACACGTACCGATACAGACTATCCCGCAATTTAATTGTTTTTACCCCAAAGGTGTAGATTGAATAGCGGAATAGAAAATATGATATCAAAAGGCGTATGTATCTCACACGTACAGACCCAGACTAGGCCCCGATTACTATTTTTTGTACCCCCAAAGGCAGGATGAGGAGTAGGAGGAGTTTGGAACAGGCAGGAGGCACACTGAAGCACCCTGCAATCCTCGGCGGTATGAGATGCGCCCCAAAAATTGGAAAGGTGTATCTCACACGTACCGATACAGACTATCCCGCAATTTAATTGTTTTTACCCCAAGGGTGTAGATTGAATAGGGGAATAGAAAATATGATATCAAAAGGTGTATGTATCTCACACGTACAGACCCAGACTAGGCCCTGATTACTATTTTTTGTACCCCCAAAGGCAGGATGAGGAGTAGGAGGAGTTCGGAACAGGCAGGAGGCACACTGAAGCACCCTGCAATCCTCGGCGGTATGAGATGCGCCCCAAAAATTGGAAAGGTGTATCTCACACGTACCGATACAGACTATCCCGCAATTTAATTGTTTTTACCCCAAGGGTGTAGATTGAATAGGGGAATAGAAAATATGATATAAAATTGGTGATTTTTCAATAGCACATGTGAACACAGCAGTGTCTTATATCAGTCAGCTCCGCTGCAGGCTATGAAGGGAAAAAAAAAAGAAAATTCCCCTTTTAAGTTTGTAATTTTTAAATAGATTAGTACAGATTATGCCACAATTTAATTGTTTTAACCCAAAAGGGTGTATATTGAATAGTGGAATAGAAAAAAGTGTATCAATTTTAAAATCACTCAATAATAGCACATGTGAACACAGCAGTGTATTATCACAGTCAGCAGCACTGAAGCAAAAACGCTGCACACAACTGACTGATAAAAAAGATTTTTTTTCTCCCTCCTCCTCAGCCGGAAAAAAGATTGTGTTCACACCACCCCACACACAGCAAAATCGATGTAGAACACTGACCCTGCCTATTCTCCAGCCTCGCCCTAAAATGATCGATAAGATCGGTCACTGGCACTGCAAACCCCCCACACAGCAAAATCAATGTAGAACACTGACCCTGCCTATTCTCCAGCCTCGCCCTAAAATGCCCTAACAACTCGCCCTGCCTGCAGCACTCCGACCTGTCCCTGAATTATATTCGGACACAATATAATTTTTGACTGTCTGTCCCTAATCAGCAGCCAGCATGTATGATGTGTGCTCTGTCCCTGTACTACAGCAGAATGACGCAGCGGCGCTCGGTCTCGAACTTATAAAGACTTGGTCACATGCTTCAGATGGCCAATCACAGCTACTAATACATTAGTAGGCATGGCTGGGATGGCCTAAGGCACACCAGTTAAACGCTTGTTGATTGGCTGTTGAAAGCCCGCCATTAAAAGCGCGCCATTACATACAAACCCGGAAATAAAATGACCGAACACGGATTTTAAACCCGAACATACAGTAAAGTTTTCGGGTCCATGTTCGGGTAACAAAAATCCAATTATTCGGTACGAACGCGAATAATAAAGTCCGTGTTCGCTCAACACTACTATCCACCACTAATCTGAAGCTGTCGTGCCCTTCCAAGAAACTAGGGCCTAGATATATTGGTCCATTCTCTGTTAAGAGACAAATCAATCCAGCAGCCTATGAACTTTCACTTCCGGAAACATACAAGATTCACCCTGTCTTTCATGTATCCCTGCTAAAGCCTACCAGACCTAATCCATTTCCTGACCATGAGTCGGATCCACCTCCACCTGAAATAATTGATGGCAACGAAGAGTACGAGGTTGAAACAATTGTGGACTGTAGGAAGAGAGGAGGTACTGTCCAGTACCTGATTAAATGGAAGGGCTATGGCCCAGAGGAAAATTCATGGGAACTAGAAGCTAACCTTCATGCTACAAATCTAATACAAACTATTTTCAGCTTCACCCTGAGAAGATGTTGCACATGGGCATCCGGAGGTTGCCCATTGGGGGGCAATGTAAGAGACGCTCAGCTGGACCCAAACAGACGTTTGTGCGCATGCCCAGGCACACAGGAAGGAATGTGCAAATGCGCGTACGCAACATGCGCACGTAATTGGCGCCAAACAGCCTATTTATACTGAGCGGTGACAGGAGCATATTGCTGGGTGGTCTTTCAGCTTGTTCCTGTTTACCTGTGCCCTGACCTGCTTCTGGATTACCTGTTATACCTACCCGGCTTGCCCTTGACTCTTCTCTGGATTCCTGCCTGCCTACCTGTGACCCCTGACTTGTGTCTGACCCTGCTTTTGCCTTATGCTTTTGTACCTCGCTGCCAGACTGTGTACCGACTTCGGCTTGTATCCTGACTCCTCTCCTGTCTCACGTTCCTGTACCCGTGCTGTCCGGCTGTTGACGACTCCTTGGCTTGTGTACCGGCTTCGCTCCTGCCTTCTCATACAGCATCACCGAGGTACAGTTCCAGGTGTTCATCCGGTGATCCACAGCCATCAGCCTGCTGTCAAGACACCACCTGGTATACCGGCCCTCGTGCAACTCTGTGTCCTACATCGCCTACCATCTCTACCAGGGGTGTTAGACAGGAGGTGCAAGAGAAGCCCTCTCTACAGCTTGGTCTCCACCAGGTACGTGACAGCCCTGCTGATAACAATTACCTGTAATATAGGGATTAGGGATTCATTCCAGAATTAGACCAAACAGCTGAATAATTAGCATTAGGAATAGTAACAATATTAGCAGAATTATTCATATAAGCCAATTCGGAAATTGACTCTAAAATATTGACCAACAAAGTAGGCAACTCATCACCACCACTAAGAGTCGCTGTCACATTGTTTTGTATTGAAGAAGCCCTGTGCAGCCCACTGGAGAGAGAAGGAAGAACAGGCACAGGCTCAGCTGCTTCGCTGATCTCAAACCTGAATGGAGAGAGGCTGTGCTTGTTGCCTAGCAATAGCTTCAGAGGCTACTGCCTTCACGGACATCTGAGGAGAAGCCACACATCTGTTCTGCCTACCAATTCACCTGGGCAGCAAAGAGGAAAGAACCCTTCTCTTCTTATCCCTCTGACTCAAGCTTCTGTGCACAGCAGATGTTGCCGCCTTTTCCACAGGCACCTGTCTTGTTCCCTCTGGACCCAGTGATGGTAGGGGCCACTCCAGCAGACCACGCCAACACTGTGAACCCTGCAGACTCTGGACTGCTGATTTCCCTCTGTCCTGGCGACGACTTGGTGAGTCTTCTAATCCGTCTTCCTCAGGCACTTGGTCCCACAGCTCTACCTCTTTGTCTGCCATTTTGAGGCATCGTTGAAGCCAATCCTCTCCACCGCTGCTTCCAGCTTGCTCCAGTACTTGTCGCATCAGCATCTTCATAGTCAGTAGTGATGTCGCGAACATAAAATTCGCTGTTCGCGAACGGCGAACGCGAACATCGGCGAATGTTCGCGAACCGGCGAACATTGCGAACCGCCATAGACTTTAATAGGCAGGCGAATTTTAAAACCCACAGGGACTCTTTCTGGCCACAATAGTAATGGAAAAGTTGTTTCAAGGGGACAAACACCTGGACTGTGGCATGCCGGAGAGGGATCACACAAAAAAAAGTTCTTAAAAATTGTAATTTTTTGATAGAGAGCCAATTATTGGAAAAATTAAAAAAAAAATAAAAATAAAAAATTTCTTTGGATTTAGCATCTGGGGGGTCTAAAAAGTGTACCTGTGAAGTTTCAGCTCTGTAGCATGTCCGAAACCAGAAAAAAATACGAATTAGGGTTAGGGCTAGGGTTAGGGTTAGGGTTAGGGTTAGGGCTAGGGTTAGGGTTAGGGTTAGGGTTATTTTTATGGCTAGGCTTAGAGGGTTAGGGTTAAGGTTAGAGGGTTAGGGTTATGGTTAGAGGGTTAGGGTTAGGTTTAGTGTTAGGGGCTAGGGTTAGGGTTACGGTGAGATACTTAGGGTTAGAGTTAGTAGCCCTACCCCTACCCCTCTAACTCTAACCCTAAGCACTAAAAATAACCCTAACCTTAGCCCTGACCCTAACCCTAGCCCTAACCCTAACCCTAGCCCTAACCCTGATTCTATTTTTTTTTCTGGTTCTGGACATGCTACAGAGCTGAAACTTCACAGGTACACTTTTTAGACCCCCCCCCCCCCCCAAACAATAAATCCAAAGAAATTTTTTTTTGTTAAGTTTTTTTTTTTTTTCCAATAATTTGCTCTCTATCAAAAATGACAATTTTTAAGAACTTTTTTGTGTGATTTAGTGTCTAGGGGGTCTAAAAAGTGTACCTGTGAAGTTTCAGCTCTGTAGCATGTCCAGAACCAGAAAAAAAAGATAATTTTTCAGTAGAGCAGGGATGGTGGGAACCCCTTTTACACCTATATGATCTTTTTTTTCTGGTTCTGGACATGCTACATATATATATATATATATTAAAAAAATACTCAAATACCAGCCCTCAAAGGGGCTTTTGGGGACAATATATATATATATATATATATATATATATATCACAGAACAAAAAAAATTACACAAATACCAGCCCTCAAAAGGGCTTTTGGGGACAATAGATATATATATATATATATATATATATATATCACAGAACAAAAAAAATTACACAAATACCAGCCCTCAAAAGGGGATCCTTAACTACCTCAATACAGGGCACTTAAACCCCCTTCCTTACGAGACCAATTTTCAGCTTTTAGCGCTGTTGCAATTTGAATGACAATTGCGTGGTCATGCAACGCTGTACCTAAACCAAATTTGTGTCATTTTTTCCCCACAAATAGAGCTTTCTTTTGGTGGTATTTGATTACCGTCAGGTTTTTTCTTTTTTGGTGCACAAATAAAAAAAGACTGAAGAGTTTGAAAAAAAAAAAAAAAGTTTTTTTGTTTAGGTTATAAAATTTTGTAAATAGATAAATTTTTTCCTGCACTGATGAGCACTGATGATGCCGCACTGACAGGCACTGATGAGGAGACACTGATGGGGTGGCACTGATGGGGTGGCACTGATATGCAGCACTGATGGGCACTGATATGCAGCACTGATGGGCACTGATATGTGGCACTGATAGATAGCACTGATATGCAGCATTGGTGGGCACTGAGGCAGCGCTGATGGGCACTGATAGGCAGCACTGATGGGCACTGATTGGCGGCACTGATGGGCACTGATAGGTGGCACTGTTGGGCTGCACTGATCGGCACTGATGGGTGGCACTGATCGGCACTGATGGGTGGCACTGATCGGCACTGATGGGGGGCACTGATGGGCACTGATAGGCAGCACTGGTGGGCAATAATGGGCACTGGTGGGCGGCACTGATAGATGGCAATAACGGCACTGGTGGGCAGCACTGATAGATGGCAATAACGGCACTGGTGGGCAGCACTGATAGATGGCATTGGTGGGCAATACTGATAGGGAGGGCACTGGGGGGCTCTCTGAGCCCTGCTTGCCATCCCTGGTGGCCATAGTGGGCATCCCTGGTGATCATGGGTGGGCATCCCTGGTGGCTTAGTGGCACCCCTCCCCCCCCAGGGCTGCACTGGTAATCAATGTTCTGATTACCAGCACAGACCCCCCTGTGATCAGTGAGTAATTAGAAATACTCACTGATCACCCCCGCAGCAGCACCGATCATCCCTTTTCTCCTCACTGACAGGATCTGTCAGGAGGAGAAGAGATCGAAGTCGGTGTTCCGTGAGAATTACCTACCCGTGAGAAAAACCTACCCTCGTCACTTCCGGTTTGCACGGCACTGTATGTAACACGAGCAGTTACATTAAAACAGCTGTGCTGCAATATCACTCATCTCCGCTCCTGTCCCTGTCACTTCCCTGCTCTCGCCTAGTAAATATAAAAGCGGCAGCGGCTGTATGAAAAGATATATCACGGAGCCGCCAGCTGCTTTTATATTTAATAGCCGAGAGCAGGGAAGTGACTGGGACAGGAGCGGAGATGAGTGATATTGCAGCACAGCTGTTTTATGTAACCCCCGCGTAGGTAGGTTTTTTTCACGGACACCGTGCTCGTTTCATACTAGTGCACTAGTCTGATTCTCAGCTGCTCCATTAGGTATCCGGGGCTATGAGCATGCGCACTGCTGCGCTGCTCAGCTGTTCTTTGCCGGAAGTGACGAGGGTAGGTTTTTCTCACGGGGTAGGTAATTCTCACGTTACACCGTTACAACGGCTCTATTTACATCACATGACGGCTGTGATTGGACACAGCCGTCATGTGATCAGGAGGGCCAATCACAGGGCCCTCCTGCCGAATGATGTTGCTCTGTGTCCGAGGGACACAGGCACATCGAGATCGCGCCGCTGCGCGTGCCCGCGGCAGCGCGATCTCTCTCTTTCTGAAGGACCTTCCGGAACGTCCATTCAGAAGGACGAGACTCCCGCCCGGCCGTATATGTACTATGGCCGGGTGGGAGGTGGTTAAAGGGGCAGTAACATTTTAAATAATATTTAACCTGAGGGAAATAATTTAACATTTTAAAAAAAAAAAATAAGCATTAGGCAATGGTGTCCTCTTTTCCCACTCCTCTTTTTACTTTAGCCATCGAACCCCTTGCCTGTGCCATCAGGAACAACTTAACCACTTAAGCCCCGGAGGATTTGGCTGCTAAAAGACCAGGGTTTTTTTGCGATTTTTTTTCGTGCGATGCTGTACCTAAACGAATTTGACGTCCTTTTTTTCCCACAAACAGAGCTTTCTTTTGGTGGTATTTGATCACCTGTGTGATTTTTGATCATGCGCTATAAACAAAAAAAATAGCGTCAATTTTGCAAAAATAACAATATTTTTCACATTTTTTTATATGAAATTCCCCAAAAAAAATGTAAAAATCAAAAATTTTTTAACATTTTCGGCCAATTTGTTTTATGCTACATATGTTTGGTAAAAAAAAAACGCAAAAAGCGTATTTTGATTGGTTTGCGCAAAAGTTATCGCGTTTACTAACAAAGGGAAAGATTTTTGTCATTTTTGGTGTTTTTTTTTTAACGCGTAATGGCGGCGATCTGTGATTTTTTTTTTTTCGGTATTGCGACATTGCCACGAACAGATCGGACCCTTGACTGACATTTTTGACACTTTTGGGGTTACCAGTGACATTACTGCAGTAATCAGTGCTATACATATGCACTGTTACTGCAAAAATGACACTGGCAGGGAAGGGGTTAACTGTATTGGAGAGGGAGGGGTTAAGTGTGTCCTAGGGGCGTGTTTCTAACCTCAAAGGGACATGGCTATTGGTGTAAAAACAAAAATCAACGGTCCTACATAGTAGAACCGTCTGATCTTCATTTTTACACCAGGGAGAATGACGGGCGGCTTGTTTACATAAGCCGCTCCGCCTTTCTCCCTTCACCAGATCGATCATGAGTGACCGGCGGACGATCGGGTCCGCCGGTCACATGCACTGACTTGTCAGTGAACGAGCCGGGGCGGGCACGCGCCTCGGCGGGTGCGCACCCGCCCCGCAATTGGCTCACAAGTCAGTGACAGGCGAGTGACGTACCCATACGTCACTCTGCCTGGCCAGGGCTGACCGCCGCAGTATATAGTCGTGCGGCGGTCGGCAACCGGTTAAGCATCAAAGGTTATAACAAAGGCTCAAAAGAATTTAAACTAAGCTTATATGCAGATGATGTTCTATTATTCCTCACAGGCCCTCGAAGTTCCCTATCTAACTTTATCAAAGAATTTAGATGTGTTCCATAACCTCACTGGTTTAAGTGTTAACTAGGGATGATCGAACTTTTGAAAAGTTCGGTTCGACCAGAACACCCGAATTTCCCAAAAGTTCGGTTCGGATTCCAGAACCCCATTGAAATCAATGGGACCCGAACTTCTGGAATCAAAAAACCCCATTTTGAAGCTCTAAAACCCAATAAATGCCCCTAAAAAGTGCCTAGGGTTCTGGGTCATGCCCCAGGGACTATTAATCACACAAAAAAAAGTTCTTAAAAATTGTCGTTTTTGATAGAGAGCCAATTATTGAAAAAATTAAAAAAAAAAAAAAAAGAGATTTCTTTGGATTTAGTGTCTGGGGGGGGGGGGGGTCTAAAAGGTGTACCTGTGAAGTTTCAGCTCTGTAGCATGTCCAGAACCAGAATTATAGCATACCAAACCTTCAAAAATGACTTTTTTGCTTAACCGCACCTTTCTTTTGCTCCTAATCAACGGCACAGCCAATGTGTATGATGGGGACATAATGCAGTGCACTGGGAACAAGATTAGAGTTTTTTTTGGAAAAAGGTGCTGTCTCTTTAAATGTGCATATAATTAACGGGTGTATTTCCACAATGGGGCTATTATTACCAAATGTTTTCAAGAAGTCCAAAGATGTATGTAGTTGCACTTTATTTCATGTAAAATGGTGTTTGGTGCACTTTAACTTGAATTCTCACAAGAAACAGACATATATGCACGGATACATTGTGGGTTAGGGTTAGGGGTAGGGGCCACAATGTAGTGCAGAGTGAACAAGATTAGAGATGTTTTGGATGAATACTGTTGTCTCTTGACTTTGAATAGAAGTAAAGGATGCTTAAAAATTGGGCCTTTGGTGGTGCCGACGATGCCTTGACACCATATCCCTATGAAAGTGCTGGTAATGAAGGCAATAATTGCCTTTGTAAGGAAAAAAATTGCAATGATATGCATCTGTGTGACAGGTGTGCAAAAATTGTTGTTTGGGTGTTGGCGGAGCCATACCACTGTAAGCCCAAAGAGCTGGTGTTGAAGAAGGCGTAAAAATTATGAAGGTGTGCACATGTGGAACAGGTGCGCAAACATGGTTGTTTTGGTGTTGGCGGAGCCTCCCCACCATAACCCCAAAGAGCTGGCTTTGAAGGAGGCCCAAAAATTGTAAAGGTGTGCACCTGTGGAACAGGTTCGCAAACATGGTAGTTTTTGTTTAGCATAGCCTCCCCACCTTAACCCCAAAGAGCTGGTGTTGAAGGAGGCCCAAAAATTGTAAAGGTGTGCACCTGTGGAACAGGTGCACAAACATGGTAGTTTTTGTTTTAGCATAGCCTCCCCACCTTAACCCCAAAGAGCTGGTGTTGAAGGAGGCCCAAAAATTGTAAAGGTGTGCACCTGTGGAACAGGTGCGCACACATGGTAGTTTTTGTTTTAGCATAGCCTCCCCACCTTAACCCCAAAGAGCTGGTGTTGAAGGAGGCCCAAAAATTGTAAAGGTGTGCACCTGTGGAACAGGTGCGCACACATGGTAGTTTTTGTTTTAGCATAGCCTCCCCACCTTAACCCCAAAGAGCTGGTGTTGAAGGAGGCCCAAAAATTGTAAAGGTGTGCACCTGTGGAACAGGTGCTCAAACATGGTAGTTTTTGTTATAACCAAAATGAGGTTCTGTGAACGTAAAGAGAATGAGAGGAGGGTTTGAGGGTGGCACCATGGTCCAGGCTTAAACTGAGGCTCAGCTGCCACATCACAACGATAGCCTAGTCTACAAGGTCTGCATCAGGTGCACCAAAGCTTGATATCCACGACTGATTCATTTTAATGAATGTCAAACGGTCGACCGAGTCGGTGGAGAGTCTCGTTCGATGGTCTGTGACGAATCCTCCTGCTGCGCTGAATGCCCATTCCGATAGGACACTGGAAGTAGGGCAGGCCAACAACTCCATGGCATACTGGGCCAGTTCTGGCCAGTGGTCTAATCTTAAGACCCAGTATGCCAGTGGATCGGCATCGTCACATGAAAAGCCCTCTGTGTCACTTTGTGCCCTCACGTAATCGTCCACCATGTGATGCAGACGCTGTCGATGTGATGTGGCAGCTGAGAGGCCTGGGCGGTGAGGACTAAAAAAAGACCGAAAGGCATCCGTCAACCGCACGCCTTCTCCAACGCTCCTCTAGTGACCACCAGTAGAATCCATGGTAGGTTGTCCCCGCCGCTGCACCCTACGGGAGTCGGGGAACGTGTTCACCAGAATCCTCTTGAGACTGTCCTCAAAGGATTTGATCCTGTGGACTCTCTGGGTGGATGGGAAAAGCTCCGAGACTTTAGACTTGTACCGAGGGTCAAGTAGGGTGGCCAACCAATAGTGGTTAGTCTCTTTAATGGCCTTGATTCTGGGGTCCTTTCGCAGGCTCTGAAGCATGATGTTTCCCATGCGTCGCAAATTAGCGAAGGCCTGAGAAGCTGACTCCTCGGGGTCACTCAAAACGACATTATCTTGAACGGGCTCCTCCTCCTCCCAGCCACGCACTACTCCAAAGTGTCCAGAGGGAGTCAAACTAGGCCTTGCAGATTGCCGCATGTCTTCCTCCTCCTCCTCCTCAAACCCTGCAAAAGTTCCCGCAGAATCGTCCTCCTCCTCCTCCTCTTCCACCCCTGGATCCTGCTCGGGCCTCTGGGAGCTAGGCATAATGGGGTCAGGATTCTCAGGATAAAGGGGGCCTTGAGAGGCAAGGAAGTCCTCCTCTTCCTCCTGCTACTCTGCCTCCAGTGTCCTGTCCATAATGCCACGCAGAGTGTGCTCCAACAAAAACAGTACCGGTAGGGTGTCACTGATGCATGCGCTGTCCCGGCTGACCATCCTTGTGGCCTCCTCAAATGGCGAGAGGACAGCGCATGCATCCTTAATCAAAAGCCACTGCCGTGGTGAAAAGAAGCCCAGGCGCGCAGAGCCAGTGCTGGTGCCGTACTCGCATAGGTATTCATTGAGGGCCCTCTGCTGCGTGTACAGGCGCTGCAGCATAGCCAAGGTGGAGTTCCAGCGGGTGGGCATGTCACAGATGAGGCGGTGTACTGGCAGGTGAAACTCGCGCTGCACTTCGGCCAAACGTGCAGTGGCACTGTACGACCGCCTGAAGTGACTGCACACCCTTCTTGCCATCCTTAGCACATCCTGCATTCCCGGGTACGAGTTCAAAAACCACTGTACCACGAGATTCAGGACATGTGCCAGGCATGGCACATGGGTTAACTTTCCCTGACGAAGGTGCGGCCAGGAGGTTTGACCCATTATCAGTAACCACCATCCCTGGCTGCAGCTGGCGTGGTGTCAACCACCTCTGGGCCTGTGCCTGCAGAGCCCCAAGAATCTGAGGGGCAGTGTGCTGCCTGTCCCCTAGACACACAAGCTGCAGCACTGCGTGACACCTTTTGGCCTGAGACATAGAATAGCCCTTTGAACGTTTACGTGGTACCTCATCATATTCAAAGGACCATTCCGCAGAGGAGGGCATGGAGGGGGTAGAGGAGGAGGAGCAGGAGGGGGTAGAAGTGATCGATCTACCCGGATCAGCGACACCACCAGCTGTTTGCAGACGTGGGGGCAACACTGGCTGCAGCACCGAGCCCTGGCTACAATCCCTTCCGCTGGCAAGCAGTGTCACCCAGTAAGCAGTGACAGAAATGTACCGTCCCTGCCCATGTTTGCTTGACCAAGTGTCAGCCGTCAAGTGTATCTTACGGCTGACTGACTTAGCCAGGGACGACACTACATTGCCTTCCACATGTTGGTATAGGGATGGCAGGGCCTTACGGGCAAAGTAATGCCGACTTGGCACCTGCCACTGTGGAACTGCACATTTTGCGAAGTCACGGAAGGGAGCAGACTCTACCAGGTTAAATGGTAATAGTTACAGAGCCAGTAGTTTAGCCAAACTACTGTTTAGACGCTGGGCATGTGGGTGGCGGGGAGTATACATTTTTTTTCGTTCCAGCATGTGTGGAATCGAAATTTGGCATCTAGATGTTACAGCTGGTGGTGTGCTGGAGGTAGATGCGACACTGCCTGCTATATCATCATCCCTGTCAGTGGAGGCTGCCAACAGGTGACGAGTGACTATAGCAGGGCCAGGAACAGACTGATGTGCAGGTGGAGCAGGTGGAGCAGGTGGAGCATGAGGAGGAGCGCGAGGAGGACTAGGAGGCCGACTGACCGATCTTTGGCCCTTTTGTGGGTTCTTTAAATGCTCCTGCCAAAGGGGCCGAGTGGTGGGTTGTCAAATGCCTGTTTAGGCAGCTTGTACCCAGGTGGTTGACATTTCTGCCACGTTTTATACCCTTCTTACAAATCTTGCAGATCGCAACTGTTTTGTCTGCATGGGATGTCTCAAAAAAGTCCCAGCAAGATGAGGTGTGTATAGTGGCCCGGGAGACAACAGGTGCGGCCTTAGATGGAGCGGGCCGTCTGCTCTCCCCTCTTGCTTGCTCTGCCTCCTCCTCAACCTCAGACCCAACATCTGTCTCCATCAAAGACTGAGCATCAGGCCTGGCCTGGGAGACAACAGGTGCGGCCTTAGATGGAGCGGGCCGTCTGCTCTCCCCTATTGTTTGCTCTGCTTCCTCCTCAACCTCAGACCCAACATCTGACTCCATCAAAGACTGAGCATCAGGCCTGGCCCGGGAGACAACAGGTGCGGCCTTAGATGGAGCGGGCCGTCTGCTCTCCCCTCTTGCTTGCTCTGCCTCCTCCTCAACCTCAGACCCAACATCTGACTCCATCAAAGACTGAGCATCAGGCCTGGCCCGGGAGACAACAGGTGCGGCCTTAGATGGAGTGGGCCGTCTGCTCTCCCCTCTTGTTTGCTCTGCCTCCTCCTCAAACTCAGACCCAACATCAGACTCCATAAAGGACTGAGCATCAGGCTGGAGTAGATGGCCGACACTGTGGTCAAACAGCTCAGCTGACTCCTCTTGTCATGTCTGAAGTTGGGTCTAAGGGAGGACGTGAGGTGGACATGGACTCATCTGTATTTGTTCTGACAACTGCAGAAGACTGACCACTTTTCTCTGCCTGGGTCACTGTAGTTGCAGATGATGCCGATGATGAGGGTTTGGTCATATAGTCCACCACCTCCTGTACATACTGTGGACGTATAGCTTGGCCACTGCCGGAGAACAATCCAAATGGTGGCCTGGCTGAGGACTGACCACCACGTCCACCCCTGCCTCTAGACACCCTAGAAGCGGTGCCCCTTTCGGCAGCAGGGCCACGTATGCCTTTTCTTGGTCTACCAGGCATATTTGTCCCTGATGCGTTGGCAACTGTGTGCGGTGAAAAACGTACACTGCTATGCGACCCACAGTTGTCGCTGGATACAGCACAGCAGATGTGTCACGCACAGTAGCAAAGCCTTTTGCACAGTGGACCTAACGCTTTGAACAACAGGTGTTAAGTTGTCACTGATGCGTTGGCAACTGTGTGCGGTGAAAAATGCACACTGCTATGCGACCCACAGTTGTTGCTGGATACAGCAGAGCAGATGCGTGTCACGCACAGTTGCAAAGGCTTTTGCACAGTGGACCTAACGCTTTGAACAACAGGTGTTAAGTTGTCACTGATGCGTTGGCAACTGTGTGCGGTGAAAAACGCAAACTGCTATGCGACCCACAGTTGTCGCTGGATACAGCACAGCAGATGTGTCACGCACAGTAGCAAAGCCTTTTGCATAGTGGACCTAACGCTTTGAACAACAGGCGTTAAGTTGTCACTGATGCGTTGGCAACTGTGTGCGGTGAAAAACGTACACTGCTATGCGACCCACAGTTGTCGCTGGATACAGCAGAGCAGATGCGTGTCACGCACAGTGGCAATGGCTTTTGCACAGTGGACCTAACGCTTTGAACAACAGGCGTTAGGTTGTCACTGATGCGTTGGCAACTGTGTGCGGTGAAAAACGCACACTGCTATGCGACCCACAGTTGTCGCTGGATACAGCACAGCAGATGCGTGTTACGCACAGTTGCAAAGCCTTTTGCACAGTGGACCTAACGCTTTGAACAACAGGCGTTAGGTTGTCACTGATGCATTGGCAACTGTGTGCGGTGAAAAACGCACACTGCTATGCGACCCACAGTTGTCGCTGGATACAGCACAGCAGATGCGTGTCACACACAGTTGCAAAGGCTTTTGCACAGTGAACCTAACGCTTTGAACAACAGGCGTTAAGTTGTCACTGTATAGCACGTACACCTGCTGTGATACAGCAGCACTGTGCCACATGCTCACTAAACAGAACCCTCACACTTTCCCTACAGAAACTCAATTATTAAATATAACTAATGTAGTACAAAGTTCCCTAACTACACTAGATATCCCTTTCCACTAAATAGAAAGCTCCATACAGCAGAAGACTGACACTGTCCCTTAAGTTTTTTTTTTTTTTTGTAACTCTAAGAACCAGCACAATCGCTGTATCTAACTACACTGGCTGTAAGCTAAATACAATTCTGCTATATGGAGCTTTAGAACCACTCGATATGTAGGAAATGTAGTGTAGCAAAGCAGGAGTCAGAGAACTGCTTCAACTCTCTTCAACAGGATCTGGATAACTGTGCTAGGGGTTAGGCGGGGCCATCTTATATAGTGTGGGGCGTATTCACTCCTGATTGGCCTCTGGTCCCCGTAGTCACTCCAATCACGTTCCTAGGAGACTCCTGCCCCCTCATTGGCTTTTGCAGACGTTTCTGGGCCAATCACAGGCTTTTAAAGCCCAGTTCCTGTCCCAGTGCATTTTGGGCAGTTCTGGTGGCCGAAAAGTTTGGTATTCGGCCGAATATCGAACATCCAATGTTCGGGTCGAACCGATGGTCGACCCGAACCGTTCTATCATCCTTAGTGTTAACTTATATGTTCTGCCATGCCTATCAACATTCTGCCATGCCTATTCAACACTGTTGACAACCTCTCTGCAGGAGAAGTTTCCATTTGCCTGGTGTTCTCATTCTTTTCAATACTTAGGTATTCACCTCACTCTCTCCTGTAAAACCTTTTTTTCAGGCCAAATACCCACCACTTTTTACACATATTAAAACCTTGCTTGAATTATGGTCCACTTATCATATCTCTTTTCTGGGAAGAAAAGTTGCTACTAAAATGGCCATTCTACACAAAATATTATTCTATTTTAGAGCTCTTACCCTGTTAATCCCTAAAACCACCCTAGATTCTCTCCAAAGAGAAATAATAAATTAATTTGGCTAAATAAGAAACACAGGTTTGGTTATTCTCTTATGCATAGACCTCAATCCAGCGGAGGGCTAAGCCTTCCTAGTATATGGTTATACTATCTTTCAGCAAGATTTATACAATTAGCTCAATGGTATGCTCCCTTGGCTTTTTTAAGTCCCTTGGCTTTTTTTTTAAGAACAATCAATTCTTCCTTTTCATGTACAAGATCTACTGTGGTCCGAGTCGATAGAGAGATCTCGAGAGATCTCTCCCTTAAACCCAGTTGTAGCTCACTATTATCAACTATGGCATCAACATAAAGATACGTTCACTTTGGTCTCCACCCCCTGAGCATCCTTCATAGGTGATCCTCATTTTCCTCCCGCCTATGGAAACCAAAATATTTTTGCTATATAGCACTTACATAACCTCATTCGCTTAAAATTCCTCTCTCTAGACAACAAATTCCACTCATTCATTGAGCTACAAGCAGAAAATAACCTCCCATTATCAGAGCTGTCACATTATACTCAAATTGAGAACTTTTTTCAAAAATATCACTCCCTTACTTTACAAAACCCTTTTTTGACAATTTGAACAAATATGCTTATCCTCACCAAGAGATAAGGGGCTGATCTCCCGTACATAGCATTATTTAACTTATTCTTCTCTCTTAAAACCAATGCTTCAATGGGAAATCGACTTGGACCAGTCCTTTTTTACCAGACGAATGGGACAGCATGTTACAAAACCTACAAAAATGTACCAGATCAAAATCCGGTTAGAGAATGGGCTATTAAGCAACATACCAGATGGTATTTAACCCCCGATAAAATCAATTTCTTCTACCTATCAGCATCTCCCTTGTGTTTTAGGGTTGCCCAGATCAAGCTACTTTTATACATATTTTCTGGAACTGCAAATATCTGAAACCTGTATGGCAGCAAGCAGTCACCAAAATTGAGCATTTAAAGGGTAGAACAGTTTAACACCCCAGATGTGCCTTCTATTTACACTTAGCCCCGGTTCACACTTATGCCATGCGGGAAGGCTGCGAATTCGCAGCCTGTTCCCGCATCGCAAACGCACCCCTGGCAGTTCACAGTGCCATATGCGATACGCTGGGGGTGTCAATGTAATGTTAACGACACCCCCAGTTTGATCGCATATCGCAGTGCGATCTGTACAGTTCGCACAGGATCGGATCGCACAAGTGTGAACTGCTGTGTGATCCGATCCTGATGCGGCTGCAAAAAAGGGTCCTGTGCGTCTTTGCTGCGGGTGCGGTGCGAATTTAGCCATACAAAGTGTATGGCTAAACTCGCACCGCACAGCCGATCGCATGTAATGAAGGAGCAGTGCGCTCCGACATTACATGCGATCGCCGCAACCGCATCAGTGTGAACCGGCACTTATACCAAATTTACCCATCCCTAGCACTAGATTTGATTGATACATGAGTGTACTGGATTTTGACCTTTAGCGCCGGTTCACATAGGAGCAAAGCTACTTTCAGGGGCGACCTCCGAGATCGCGGTGCGAGCAGCGCGCCGCGACCTCGGAGCGGCCGCCACGGACTTCATAACATTGAAGTCTATGGCGGTCGCCTCCTGGTCGCCCCAAAGAAGCTCTGGACCCTTTTTCTAGGTCGGAGCAACTTGTGTCGCTCCTATTAGAACGGGTCCGCAGCTTTCCTATGGGAGGCGACCTGCGGCGACCTGTGAGGCGACCAGGTCGCCTCACAGGTCGCCCTAGTGTGAACCGGGGCTAAGACTAATGAAAACTGTTTGTAAACAAAACAAACAATTAAAAAAAAAGGTAAAACAAGAGGGAGGGGGGGGGGGGTCACATGTCCATGATGTCAGGCCCATAAGTTTGCGCCCTCCTATGACATTTTGACACTGCACGGAGTTTAGTACCGGTTCACACTAGCTTGTCAGGAGGCAAAGTTAAGTGCAATGAAACTGTTCAAATCCGTGCAACTCAAGTCGCTCCGACTTAGAAAAAGGTTCCTGCACTACTTTGGGGCAACTCCAGCAGGACTTGCATTGACTTCTGTTAAAGAAGTCCTATAGAAGCAGCAATGAAGTCGCATTGTGTGGTGGGGCTTCAAAGTGGTATTTGTTTGAAGAACAATGGGACAATGTGGTTTCTGTTTACTTTTATATATTAAATGGGCTTAAAACATGTTAGTACTCCTCACATGCTCTTTGTAAGAAATTGCAGTACTTATCCTGGATGACCTTGTGCTGAAAAATTGGTAGTGTCAGATGTCAGTATGCTAGTGAAAGTATAGTCCTTACTCCTGATTGCTTGTTGAATTGAAAGAAAGCCCCAAACTAAAATGCTCCCCTTTATTTTATATGGTAGAATCCTGGCAGCCTGCCAGCCTTCTCACATGAACAAACATCAGTGTTAGAAATTGACTAAAGCCCAACATAAAAGTGAACCTGAGCCCCTAAAATATTCCGATATTCTGAACAAGCTGTAAAGTGACCTAAAACAAGCCACTGTAGCTATAGGCATTGTGAAGACATTAATCTTCAAATGTTTTTTTTTTTTACTCTCTGTTGCAAGAGTGTTTTGGCAGCCTTCAAGCCTTCTATTGTAAACATACGTAAAGCAGGTGTTTCTAAGCTTTTGTAGCCTTTTATAATCATGTAGTTTGTCTCCATGATTAAGCCCTTTGAGAGGTTAAACGTGTTGGAGGGGAAAGTGGACAGGTGAGACCATACCTCCCAACTTTTTGAGATGGGAGCGAGGGACGCATATTAGCAAAAGTATGTAGGGATAGGCCACACACCCTGCCACGCCCACTTACAAAGATAATTATACAAAAAAAAAATAGATTAGTTAAACCCACAAGTGCTTTTTTTTTTTTACCACTACTATTCCTTTTGAAATTTACAGATGTAGCAATTTAGAAATTGGATAAAAAGTTAGGCACTGGGAAACCTTTCTTTTTAAAGATAAATAGTGCATTTTATATACAACTATATAGATCAGACCAAAATGAGGGACAAAATAAGGATAAAAGAGAGACAGAGTTCCAAATCGGGATGGTCCCTCAAGATCAGGGGCAGTTGGGAGCAATGGGGGAGGCTATGAGGAAATTAATCAAAACTGGAGCAAACAGAATCTGGAGCATGGCAACTAATCAGCTTCTATCTTCAGCTTGTTCAATTACACTTTAAGGCCCCTTTCACACATACGGTTCAGTTCATCGGTTCAGTCATGTCAAAATGTATCCGTTTTTTCATCCGTTTTTTCATCCGTTTTTTTTACATCCACTACCAATGCAAAAACGGGTGAAAAACGGACCGTTTGTCCGTTTACATCTGTTTTTCGTCTGATCCGATTTTTTGACGGATGAAAAATAGGGCATTCATCTGTTCCAAAAAACAGACATTGACGGAAGCGGATGAAAACGGAGGTAAATGGATGATCATCCGTTGTCATCCGTTTTTACATAGAGATGCATTGATGTCCGTTTTTCATCCGTTAATGGATGGATGAAAAATGGACAAACGGACCGTGTGTGTGAAAGGGGCCTAAAAAATTAAGTTCAGCTGCTCCAGATTCTGGCTGCTCCAGTTTTGAGAAATTCATCTCAGCCCTCAGAATGTAGTGATTCTTCTATTTAATAAAGTAAAACGTATTTTGTGATTTTTAATGATATGATATATGAGAATTAATTATTTCACAGTACATGCGTCTATTGAAGTTATGGCTTGTTAAAGCCCCTTTACTGATTAATAATATGTACATACTTGAATGTTCATAGTCAGGTGCACTGTAAATATCTGAATTACATTTAGTTTGGTACAGTATTGTGTTTTACTACAGTTAATCACTCTGGAGAAGAGGCACTTAAAGCATTTGTTACCCCAACATTTCATGTTCCTGATATGTTCCTGCTGTACCATGTACTTTTATGACACAGTATCCTGTTCTCTTTGTATTGGTTCCTTTGTGTGAAATCCCTGGTGCTCCTGCCAGTCCCTCTGCTTTCCTATTACAAACTGACCACACTAAGCAGGAGAACACAGCATAGTCAACTTTCTAGTATTTATAATAGTTTGTCATATCTACACACAAATGTTTTGCCTTTCATATCTATTTTAAACTGAATGTGTTGTTTTACAAGGTGATCGTTTACAATCACTTTAAGAAGGGATGTGATTACAAGGTAAAAATATCTCAAAGACGACTTCCGTGACTGTGATAAACTTTTTACCCTAAGACAGCGATCCCCAACCTCCCCGGCACCAAGAACTGGCTGCACAAATGTCAATCCCCCCATGGACCAGGGAGGGGGAGTCACAGCATGTAGTAGTAGTAGTAAATATCTGCAATATATCTGTATATTTAAAGTTTCACTTTAAATAGTCCAAGTACAGCAGCTGAGGGTATAAAATGAACACATAAGAGTGATATCAATGCACCTGGAGGTATGGGAAAACTCTAAGGCCCCTTTCACACTATCCGTCCGTCGGACGGATTCCGTTTTTCTCAGCGGGGGATCGAGCCGCCGATCCCCCGCTGAGCAGGAGGATGACAGCTGTGTCTCCGCGCTGTGTGCTGAGACACAGCTGTCAGTTCCCCATGCATCTCTATGGGGTAAATCGGATGGGAACGGACCGTCGGTCCGTTCTCATCCAATCCCATCCGATCCGCTGGACGGATGGAAAATAGGGTTTCCATCCGTCCAGATTTGACGGATCGGATCGGATGTCAGCGGCATGTCTCCGCTGACATCCGATCCCCCATAGAGATGCATGGGGGGACCGTTCAGATCCGCCAAAAAAACGGACAGGCGGATCTGAACGGTCCGCCTGTGTGAAAGGGGCCTAATTAAAAAATCATCAGCTAACAACTAACTGACTGCCAAAGGCTAGCTCCTTGTCCAGGCTGTGAAACCAGTGCTTGCAAAAGAGAGAGGTGAAAGATAGGGGCGCCAAGCAGCAGTATAGTGCAGTAGTTAGTTATGTAAATTGTGAAATAAACAGTTAAAATACACTCGCAAGCACTCTGTGAACAAAGGCATGTCACTAGAGAAGATGTGCAGGATCCAGGGTCTGGAGTGCAGAATCAATTGGAGTGAACTGTTGCAGGTGGGATTCCTACACTGGAGCTTCCCACTTGTTGCACCACCGAGTAGAACTGTCAGGAGCACCCTCTGTTGTTCACAGCGTGGCAGTTCAAGATATGCTGGCTCGCTCTGCCCGTTGTCAGCCCCCTGCTGTGCAGCCCGGCTCCCAGCAGGCAAACAAACCTGCACCTGTCCATGGCACAGGGGTTGGGGATCCCTGCTCTTAGGTCCCTGAAAAGGACACATGGCCATGATTTGAGGTTAAAAGGAACAAGGTTTAACCACTTAAGCCCCAGCCCTATTTCGGACACTTTTTGTTCTTAAGTTAAAATCAGTATTTTTTCCTAGAAAACTACTTAGAACCCCCAAACATTATATATATTTTTTTAGCAAAGACTCTGGAGAATCAAATGGCGGTCATTGCAATATTTCTTGTGATGCGGTATTTGCGCAGTGGTCTTTAAAACGCCATTTTTTTGGTAAAATTACGAAAAATCTAATTTCACTGCATTTAAAAAATACAAACAGTAAAGTTAGCCAATTGTTTTGCATATTGTGAAAGATGATGTCATGTCAAGTAAATAGGTACCCAACATGTTATGGTTTAAAATTGCGCACACCCGTCGAATGGCGACAAACTACGGTCAATAGAAATCTCAATAGGCGACATTTTAAATTTTTTTAACGGTTACCAGTTTAGAGTTAGAGTGTAGCTCTTTTTTTAAAATTATTGCTCACGCTCTGGCGATCGCGGCGATACCTCACATGTGTGGTTTGAACAGCGATTTTATTCGGGGCTCGACTTCCGTATACGTTTTCTTTCGTGTGCGAGCTAACGGTGACGGGGGGGGATAAAAATTTTTTTTTCCTATTTATTTTATTATTTTTTTTTTAATTTATTACAGGTTTTTAAAAAAAAATTAAAATCTGATCACTTTTATTGCTGTCACAAGCAATGTAAACATCCCTTGTGACACCAATATGCAGTGACAGGTACTCTTTATGGAGGGATCGAGGATCTAAAAGACCCTAGACCCCTCCACTACGCTTTCATGTATGCAAAACGCCAAAAACTGCATTTTTGCATACAGCCATTCTTTAAATCTGCCGCCTTTTGCAGCAGAGTAACCCGGAAGTGACGTCATGGACGCCGCCTCCGGGTTGCGTAATCGGAGACCCGATCAAAGCCGCTTCCAGCTGAGATCGGGACTCCATCCAGCCGGCGCGTCCGGTGCTCGGGTCTCCTAGTGGGACGGGAGGCCCGGGCAAAGGTGGAGGGAGGGGTGGGGACGTCCCCTCCCGCTCACCCGGGTAATGATCGAGCGGCTCCCGGCTTTACTGACGGAAAGCTGACCGTTGGCTCTAAACCACAGTACCGGGATGGTGCCTCTAGGTAGAGGCATCATCCCGGTATAACCCCGCAAAGTTTGCCGACGTAACCCTACGTCACTTTGCGGTAAGTGGTTAATCTAAGATTGCGGAAAGGGTTCTTTACTGTTAGAGCAGTAAAAAATGTATACTCCATAATAGTACTAGCTGAGAGTGTCGACAACTTGAAAAAAACTTCCTCATGAAGCAGAATGTAGAGGGCTATGGAAATAGTTAGAGAAAAAATGTCATACACACTATGTAACTTTATGTAACTAATTTTTCTGGTTTTAAACCAGTGCTACCTTTTAAATTAATGTCTTTACAAGTGAGACAAAAATCAGCATCCTACTGACACAGATACTGAGCATGTTCTCAAGACATTTTTTCTTACTCTCCCCTTATCAGCTTGCCCTTGGTTTATATTTGAGTGCCAGCAAAGGAATATGATGAACTGTAGTTTTAGACAGCACACTATCTTGAATCCTTTGCCATACAGAAAGACACTGATATCAAACCTGCAACTTTTCTCACAATATTTATTCTGTTATTTTAGGAAGAGGAAAAAGTTTCATCCTTAACCTCCTGTTGCTCATGACAGCTGACAGTCAAGAAGAATATAAATACAACAACAAAGATATGCACCTACCACAGGTTTGTAGTTCGGAAGCTGGTAGTTCTTGAATACAAGTGTATTTTTTTTTATAAATTATTTATTATAATCAAGAACTTAATTCATAAAGAAAAAAAAGCTATTTGACTGGGTATTTGTTGATTTAGTGGCTGTCAATTAATTTTTTTACTGCTGTGGATACATGCAGAGAATTCCATTGGCTTACTACTTCCCATTATTGATTTTCTAAGCTAGTAATATAGGGAGCCTTTGCTTATATTAACCATTTTTCAATGCCACATAATACTGTGATTTGCCCAAGCTTACCAGATGAACTTCTTTACCATTAGAGTTACAAGAATAAAAGATAGAGTTACAGAGTTCTCATTGGGTTTTGTCCTGTAATGAACTGACAGGTATAGAAAACCTATTATACACAATATAGTTATGTTATTATACAATATACTTTAGTTTTAACACTAGCTATGCAGTGCAAGAACCTGCCTGCTCACTTTATGCCCAAGCTGAGTGTAATCTGAGACCTGAGTGGAGTAAATGGACTCACCCTCTTGCTTTATTCATTTTTCATTTTAGAAGTTTACAACCTCTTTAAGCTGGCCATACACTGTCAACTTATCAGGTTCCTTTATGTGCACAAGGAGGTAGTGAAGGAATCCCCCTCCTCCCCTTTAGGACATTTTATTTTCTGACAGTGGCTCCCAACATGTTACTTCAACAGAGGTCAAACAAATATCAACTTCTGTTGAACGGAGAACAGTGTATGACCAGCTTTAGTCAGAAATAGACAATTGTCTATCCAACTACTGATGTTCATTTTTGCTGCTGCACTTCTGTCCTGACACTCACAATAAGCAAATAAGAAAAGTCCTCTGATATATATATATATATATATATATATATATATATATATATATATATATATATATATATATATATATATATATATATAGCACCCTCCTATGTAGGTGCTAGTGAGAGAGTATAGTTTGTGGCTCTGTCTGCCTATCAGAGGAGCAGCAGGCAAATCTATATTGCTTTCTGCCTACCAGAGAGCAGGATCTGTGAGTGAGGTCTGCTCAGAGTGCTTAGCATGTGATTCATCGAGTCTAGAGAGTGTTTCACACTGATCCAATAGGGAGGCATTTTGGACAGTGGGAGGAAACCTGACAAATGTATCCATAGGCTTTGATACAGTCCCGGTGATTGGCAGACATGGGCTGTCTTGGTACATTCTGGGATACTGTATAAAAGCCAGGCTGCCTCCTTCTCTGTAGTAGTGGCACCTGGCATCAGGAGGTTGTCCTGAGGGCCAGTAGGAACGTCTAGGAAAGCTGTCTGAGGGGGAGACACTGGACACCCTAGAAAAACAGTATCGCGAGTACAGGGGATTGTGTCAAGGGGCCTTACCTGAGGGGGGGCACCCCCGAGTAGGATAGTCAGTGGACAAGTGTCAGTGGTCAAGAAAGAGGATACTAGGAGAGTGTCCTAAATATATCTTTAGTTCATCAAGTCATCTGGAAAGAGACTTAATCCTAAATCCAGGGGCGGACGTACAGGGGGTCGCAGGGGTCGCCATGGCAACCGGGCCCCATGCTGCAGGGGGCCTGAGAGGGCCCCCTGTATGTATAGAGATGAGGAGTGGCAAGCGCAGCTGAGACCGGAGCTCCCCGATAAATCGACACTGAAGGAGTTGGTCTCATATAGGAAAGTGAAAGCAGAGAGTGTGCTGTGCTCTCTGCCTCCCCCTACAGTGCAATACCCGGCCGGCAGGAAGTTACAGGAAGGTACAGACCTCTCTGCCGTTTTTTAAAAAGGCTTTCTGTATGTATGTATGTATGTGTGTGTACATTATGTATGTGTGTGTGCTGTATGTGTGTGTATGTGTATGTGTGTGTATGTGTGTGTATGTATGTGTGTGTGTGTGTATGTGTGTGTACTGTATGTGTGTGTGTGTGTGTGTGTGTGTGTATGTGTGTAGTGTATGTGTGTGTGTATGTGTGTGTGTGTACTGTATGTGTGTGTACTGTATGTGTGTGTGTGTGTATGTGTATTGTATGTGTGTGTATGTATGTATGTGTGTGTATGTATTGTGTGTGTACTGTATGTGTGTGCATATATATATATGTATGTATGTATGTATGTGTGTGTGTGTATGTATGTGTGTGTACTGTATGTGTATGTATGTATGTGCGTGCATGTATGTATGTGTGTGTGTGTTTATATGTGTGTGGATATATGTACGTGTGTGTGCTTCAAGTTATTGCCCATTTGAGTTTATGGACTTTTAAATGAAATGATTTTAAGCTGAAGTGTGCAGTAATTCAGTTATTATATTATAGTCGGTTTTCTCAATTTACTTTAAACACGTAAGGGCTCTTTCACACGGAGCGGACCGCATTGCGATCCGCTCCGGTGCTTTTTTTTTCTCCACGGAGCGGATGACACTTGTGTCATCCGCTCCGTATGTCCGCATATCATCCCATCCGTTTGCGGATATACGGACATAATGTATATCTATGGGCATTGCGGATGTCAGCGGATGACATCGCTGACATCCAATTTTGCTTCCTTTCCGTTTTTTCGACGGAACAAAAATAGGGTTCTGTTCCGTTCCAAAAAACGGAACAGAACTGAAAGGAAGAAAATCGGATGTCAGCGGATGGTCATCCGCTGACATCCGCAATGCCATTGACTTACATTATGTCCGTAAATCATCCACAAAAAAATAGGATGATTTGCGGACATACGGAGCGTCCGTGTGAAAGGGCCCTTCAGGTGGCTAGGAAGTACCACCATTCCTGCGCTACTGAAATTTTTCTATTTTGTATTGTGTGATCTAATTCATATTACAACATTTATACATGATTTAATTACCTATAATTACTTCTATATAAGTAGCAGCATTGTGTTATATGTGTCCTATACTCCTGAGCGCATAGGGCCACTCTGCAATTGTTTTCCTTTTATGGGTGATTTTGGAGGTGTTTCTTTAGTCCACCAGCACTATTACTGTTCCCATTCCCCCCTCCCCACAACCGCCGCTGCCACTGATCCCACCCCCCTCCCCACCATTGCTGCCACTGATCCCACCTCCCTCCCCACCATAGCTGCCACTGAACCCACCCCCTCCCCACCATTGCTGCCACTGATCCCACCCCCCTCCCCACCATTGCCGCCACTGATCCCGTGCCTCTCCCCACCATTGCCGCCACTGATCCCACCCCCCTCCCCACCATTGCCGCCACTGATCCCACCCCCTCCCCACCATTGCCGCCACTGATCCCACACCCCCCTCACCACCACTGCCGCCACTGATCCCACCCCCCCTCACCACCATTGCCGCCACTGATCCCACACCCCCTCACCACCATTGCCGCCACTGATCCCACCCCCCTCACCACCATTGCTGCCACTGATCCCACCCCCCCCTCACCACCATTGCCGCCACTGATCCCACACCCCCTCACCACCATTGCCACCACTGATCCCACCCCCCTCACCACCATTGCCGCCACTAATCCCACCCCCCACCATCATTGCTGCCACTGATCCCACCCCCCCTCACCACCATTGCCGCCACTGATCCCACACCCCCTCACCACCATTGCCGCCACTGATCCCACACCCCCTCACCACCATTGCCGCCACTGATCCCACCCCCCTCACCACCATTGCCGCCACTGATCCCACCCCCCCTCACCACCATTGCCGCCACTGATCCCACACCCCCTCACCACCATTGCCGCCACTGATCCCACACCCCCTCACCACCATTGCCGCCACTGATCCCACCCCCCTCACCACCATTGCCGCCACTGATCCCACACCCCCTCACCACCATTGCCGCCACTGATCCCACACCCCCTCACCACCATTGCCGCCACTGATCCCACCCCCCTCACAACCATTGCCGCCACTGATCCCACCCCCCCTCACCACCATTGCTGCCACTGATCCCACTGATATATAAATATATTTGATGCAGTGGTATGCTGAAAACAAAAGGCAGCTCCAAGAACAGCCTTTTAACACACAAAATAAAAACAAAGATACTCCAAATAATATATTTATATATATATATATATATATATATATATATATATATATATATATATATATATATATATACACACACATACACACACACACACACACACACACACTATATTACCAAAAATATTGGGACGCCTGCCTGTACATGCACAACTATTGGCATCCCAGTCTTAGTCTGTAGGGTTCAATGTTGAGTTGACCCACCTTTTACAGCTATAACAACTTCAACTCTTCTGGGAAGGCTGTCCACAAGGTTTAGGAGTGTGTCTATGGGAATGTTTGACCATTCTTCTGGAAGTGCATTTGTGAGGTCAGGCACTGATGTTGGAGAGAAGGCCTGGCTCGCAGTCTCTGATCTAATTATTCCCAAAGGTGTTCTGGTTGTGGTCAGGACTCTGGTGCAAACTCGTTCATCCATGTCTTTATGGACATTGTTTGTACACTGGTGTGCAGTCACGTTGGAACAGGATGGGGCCATCCCCAAACTGTTCCCTCAAAGTTGGGAGCATGAAACTGTCCAAAAGGTCTTGGTATGCTGATGTCTAAAGAGTTCCCTACACTGGAACTAAGGGGCCAATCCCAGCCCCTGAAAAACATCCCCACACCATAATCCACCCTCCACCAAAGGATTTGGACCAGTGCACAAAGCAAGGTCCTTAAAGATATGGGTGAGCGAGTTTGGGGTGGAGAAACTTGGCTGGCCTGACCTCAACCCAATAGAACACTTTTGGGATGAATTACAATGCAGACTGGGAGTCAGGCCTTCTCGTCCAACATCAGTGCCAGACCTCACAAATGCGCTTCTGAAAGTATGGTCAAAAATTCCCATAGACCAGTGTTTCTCAACTCCGGTCCTCAGGGCACACTAACAGGCCAGGTTTGCAAGAAAACTGAAATACATCAGAGGTGATATCATTTGCTGCTCAGTGATTGCAATATTCTAGTCTGCATCTACCCAAGGTAATACTTAAAATCTGGCCTGTTAGTGTGCCCTGAGGACCGGAGTTGAGAAACACTGCCCCACTCCTAAACCTTGTGGACAGCCGTCCCAGAAGAGTTGAAGCCGTTGTAGCTGTAAAGGGTGCGCCGACTCAATATTGCAACCTACGAACTAAGACTGGGATGCATTAAAGTTCATGTGTGTGTAAAGGCAGGTGTCCTAATACTTTTGGTAATATAGCTTGTGTGTGTGTGTATATATATATATATATATATATATATATATATATATATATAGTGCCTTGCGAAAGTATTCGCCCCCCTTGAACTTTGCGACCTTTTGCCACATTTCAGGCTTCAAACAAAGATATAAAGCTGTAATTTTTTTGTGAAGAATCAACAACAAGTGGGACACAATCATGAAGTGGAATGAAATTTATTGGATATTTCAAACTTTTTTAACAAATAAAAAACTGAAAAATTGGGCGTGCAAAATTATTCAGCCCCTTTACTTTCAGTGCAGCAAACTCTCTCCAGAAGTTCAGTGAGGATCTCTGAATGATCCAATGTTGACCTAAATGACTAATGATGATAAGTCAGTCGAATACTGCACAAATCTGTTCTTTATGGAAGAGTGGCAAGAAGAAAGCCATTTCTTAAAGATATCTATAAAAAGTGTCGTTTAAAGTTTGCCACAAGCCACCTGGGAGACACACCAAACATGTGGAAGAAGGTGCTCTGGTCAGATGACACCGAAAACGAACTTTTTGGCAACAATGCAAAACGTTATGTTTGGCATAAAAGCAACACAGCTCATCACCCTGAACACACCATCCCCACTGTCAAACATGGTGGTGGCAGCATCATGGTTTGGGCCTGCTTTTCTTCAGCAGGGACAGGGAAGATGGTTAAAATTGATGGGAAAATGGATGGAGCCAAATACAGGACCATTCTGGAAGAAAACCTGATGGAGTCTGCAAAAGACCTGAGACTGGGACGGAGATTTGTCTTCCAACAAGACAATGATCCAAAACGTAAAGCAAAATCTACAATGGAATCGTTCACAAATAAACATATACAGGTGTTAGAATGGCCAAGTCAAAGTCCAGATCTGAATCTTGGGTGCAAGTCTCTGTGCCACTCATTGCTATACCATCATCCCTCTCAATGCTGGTATTTGAGAAGGCATGAGGTATAGGGTTAGAGATTGCAGATGAGGAGCAAGGTGATGTATGCTTGTTTTGATCTGATGCCTCTTTCAGGTGCTGTTGCCAACGGACTGCATGGCAGGTCGTCATATGCCTTGTCGAGCACATGGTGCCCAAGCGGCTGGTGTTCAGGCCACGCTTGATGCGTTTTAGACCAATGTTGCAAACAGCAACGGTGCGGTCTACTGCACAGATGCTGAAAAAAGCACACACTAATGAGCTTTTTGGAGTCTGCGGGGATTTTGCAGCACCCTGCACATGTGGAGCTCTGTTCTGTGACGCAATAGGTTGACTACTGCTATGGCGGCCCCTGGAGCACATCCTGCCTCGCTGGAGTTGTGCGTCTTCCTCATCCTCCCCCTCCTCCTCCTCCTCCTTTATCCATTCAGGCACCCAAGTACAGTCAGTGACCTCATCATCCCCTCCCTCCTCGTCACTGGAGCAAACTTGGCAATATGCTTCAGCTGTGGCAACATGACTGCTGGTCTCTTGTCCGTCATTGTCACCCTCTCTCTCTAGGCTCACGTTATTCCCTTCATGAACCTGGGAACCAACATCACAGCTTTCAAATTGCTGCGCATCCTCCAGGAGCATGTCACTGACCCTATGATCGAATAGTTCTGGTGACTCCTCCGTGCATGATGGTGGGGCATCTGAAGGAGTAGTTGTGGAGAAGGAGCCTGTGGAACGGGCCACTGTGGCAGCTGCTGTGGAAGGCAAACTACTGGGAATGTGGGTGTCAGAGGAAGAGGAGGATGAGGACGGCTTATGGATCCACTCCACAAACTCTTCCACAAGTTGTGGCTAAATAGCACGGGCAGCACCGGAAATAAAGAACGGGTGTGCCCCGTCTGCAGAGGATGCACTATGTCGACTTTGACCACCACTTTTCACAATGGACAGGGCTGCTTGCCCTCTTTTCAAGGCATGTGAGCCTCGACCTCTCCTTGACAGCCTTTCGGACATGATGTTAATACAGATCAATATAGGGTAAACGCAACTGACCAATAGATACTCAATGACCTGATATGATGTAATTGATAGCCCTATAGATGAGCTGTAGGGGTTATAGATGTACACAAGTGACCGATTATCAATACTCTCACTGATATCTGATGTAATCTATAATCCTATAGATGGATGATCTGTAATGCTTATAGAATGTTCCACAACTGCCACAACTGACCAATGAATACTCTGATATCTGAAGTGATCTATAATCCTATAGGTCTGTGATGATTATAGAATGTTCCACAACTGACCAATGAATACTCTTGCTGATATCTGAAGTGATCTATAATCCTATAGGTCTGTGTTGCTTATAGAATGTTCCACAACTGATCAATGAATACTCTGGCTGATATCTGAAGTGATCTATAATCCTATAGGTCTGTGATGATTACAGAATGTTCCATAACTGACCAATGAATACTCTGGCTGATATCTGAAGTGATCTATAATCCTATAGGTCTGGCATGATTATAGAATGTTCCACAACTGATCAATGAATACTCTGGCTTATATCTGAAGTGCTCTATAATCCTATAGGTCTGTAATGATTTTAGAATGTTCCACAACTGACCGAAGAACAATACTCAAAACTGACTGATGGTAATTGATGTAAAGAAAGAAATCTCTCCCAACCTCACACCTGGCCCTCCCTACACTGCTAGCAATGTCTCTGCACTGTCTGCCAAACTAAAAAAAAATCTACTCTCTCCCTGCCTCAATCACGTGCCTGTCCCTGTTTCATCGCCTGCACAATAACACTACACGCTGCGGCTGCGCAAACAGCCTTTATGTAGTGTGGGGCGTGTACTTGGCCCCTGAGCCATGATTAGCTAAAGGCAGCCTGCCTTTAGTCCAATCATGGCAGAGATCATTTGATTGGCCAAAGCATGAAGTCAGGGTGCATGCTCTGGCCAATCACATAACGCACTGCACACACGGCACGCATGCAGTGCATTATGGAAAACTCGACTTTCCAGCGAAGAAGCACATTTGTTCGTCATTTGACGAATGACCGATGTTCGAGTCGAACTTACCTCAACTCGAACTCAAAGCTCATCCCTAGTCTGGAGACATGTTTGGCCAGTCCATCACCTTTACCCTCAGCTTCTTTAACAAGGCAGTGGTCGTCTTGGTGGTGTGTTTGGGGTCGTTATGTTGGAATACTGCCTTGCAGCCCAGGCTTTGAATGGAGGGATCATGCTCTGCTTCAGTATGTCACAGTACATTTTGGCATTCATGGTTCCCTCAATGAACTGTAGCTCCCCAGTGCTGGCAGCACTCATGCAGCCCCAGACCATGGCACTTCCACCACCATGCTTGACTGTAGGCAAGACACACTTGTCTTTGCACTCCTCCCCTGGTTGCCGCAACACACGATTGACACCATCTGAACCAAATAGGTTTTTCTTGGTCTCATCAGACCACAGGACATGATTCCAGTAATCTTAGTCTGCTTGTCTTCAGCAAACTGTTTGCGGGCTTTCTTGTGCAACATCTTTAGAAGAGGCTTCTTTCTGGGACGACAGCCATGCAGACCAATTTGATACAGTGTGCAGCGTATGGTCTGAGCACTGACAGGCTGACCCCCCCACCCCTTCAACCTCTGCAGCAATGCTGGCAGCACTCATGCGTCTATTTCCCAAAGACAACCTCTGGATATGACGCTGAGCACGTGCACTCAACTTCTTTGGTGGACCATGGCGAGGCATGTTCTTAGTGGAACCTGTCCTGCTAAACCGCTGTATGGTCTTGGCCACCATGCTGCAGCTCAGTTTTAGGGTCTTGGCAATCTTCTTACAGCCTAGGCCATCTTTATGAAGAGTAACATTTCTTTTTTTTAGAGATCCTCTGAGAGTTCTTTGCCATGAGGTGTCATGTTGATCTTCCAGTGACCAGTATGTGAGAGAGTAAGAGCGATAACACCAAGTCACATGACACTAGGGAGGGAAAATTGCTAATTGGGCCCAATTTAGACATGTTCACTTAGGGGTGTACGCACTTTTATTGCCAGCATTTTAGACGTTAATGGCTGTGTGTTGATCTATTTTGAGGGGAAAGCAAATTTACACTGTTATACAAGGTGTACACTCATTACTTTACATTGTAGCAAAGTGTAATTTCTTCAGTGTTGTCACATGAAAAGATATAATAAAATATTTACAAAAATGTAAGGGGTGTACCTACTTTTCTGGGAAGATTTGAACAACCCTTGCTTTGTCTGGCAAGGAATCAGGTTTCCTGAAAACGTCCAGAATTTTTTCCTTGACTTGGAAAAAGTGAATTCTTAATAGAACATCTCTGGGTGCCTCTTTGGGGATGTGAGAAGGTTTCGGGATGCGGTGGATGCGGTCGATGGTCAGGTCTGCTTGAGACAGATTCGGAATTGCTGCTAGGAAAATGTCCTTAACAAAGTGGGGTAGTTGAGCCTGACTCACACTTTCTGGGACGCCCCACACTTTGAGATTGTTGCGAAGGGAGCGGTCTTCCAAGTCAGCAATTTTCGATTTGAGCCATTGCAATTCGTCAGCATGGTCAGCATGAGCATCCACCATGGTATTAAATGACTGGCCACAGGCTGTGAGTTGTTCTTCCACATGAGTAACCCTGTTGTCTAAGGCATGTACTTCAGCCCTGCAATGTTTTATACCTTGCCAGAGGTCAGCATGGAGTGAGGTTTTTAGTGACATGAGCATGTCTTTAAGTGTGACATCTGAGATGGGTTGTCCTGTGGTAGGGAATGATGCTATAGGGTCTGGGGTGCCCGTATCCATATTGTTTGCGGGGTCCCCTGCATCCCCCCCGACCAGGGGGCATAAGCAGCTTCATCACCATTGTCCCTCCTTGGCTTTGATTTGGCAGGACTGTTTAGAGGTGTGAGGGGATCAGGAGCCAGCATGTCCGAAGCAGGGATGGCGTTGTCTCCTTGGGATGCCAGGTGTTTTTGCAGCTGGGCAGAGGAAGAAGAGCCCATGGCCTCCTTAGATGTATTGGGAGTCAGAGAATGGAAGAAAAATTGTAACTTCCTAGGCTGGGGGGTCTCTCTGCGGCGGCGGCGAGACATCTTCGGATGAGAGGGCTGTGGCGCTCTATGTGGGGTCCCCTGAATTAGATATACCCTGGTCCTGTGAAATCGGGCCTGTTACATACGGCCTATGGCCGGTGTGGACTCACCCGACTCCTCCCTCGGATTCGGCCGCCGTGCGCTACTCGAGGCCGCGGCTTCGGCCTTGCAGGTAGGCCGCGATCGGCCGTGCGTTGATCCGGCGAGTAACTCGGCAAGAGAGGCCTCTGCAGATGCGTGGGAGAGCGGGCAGTCCAGCTACAGTGGATTCGTGGCAGCAGGCGTTAGGATGGCGGAGATAATCGCTGAGATGCAGCTGGTGCGGCGGAGCTCAGAGATGGTGCGTCCGTTCAGGCACACGTCCAGGACACGCCCCCCGGCTGTACCTACTTTTCTGAGATACTGTACACTGCTCAAAAAAAATAAAGGAACACTTTGAAAACAAAAAAGATCTCAATGGGGAAAAATATCATGCTGTATATCTATACTGATATGGACTGGGTAATGTGTTCGGAACGAAAGGATGCCACATTGTTTGATGTAAATTTAAATTATCATCCTACAGAGGGCTGAATTCAAAGACACCCCAAAAATCAAAGTGAAAAAATTAGTGATCGACCGATATCGGTTTTTCGTTGGCGATACCGATATTTTGACCAATGCATATCGATATCGGCCAATATGCGCCGATATTTTGTACATTTAAGGTTTGCAAAATAAACAAAAATTTCGACACAAATCTGTTACTGAACATGTTAATGTTTATTTATTAACATTTTTAACATTAAGGGCTCGTTCTTCACACCTTAACTGCATGAAAACTGATAGGAAAGGTGCACTTGCAGGGACATCAGTTTCACATCATCTGATTGTGAATGATGTATAAACTGCTGCAGTATTGCACTCACTCACTGCAATAATTTTAAATCACTACTGCAGTGCAGTCATTGGCAGAAAAAAAGCTAGACAACAGCTAGACAGTGAATTGAATTGGAGTCAGTGGACTACTGCTGCAGTAATGCACTCACTGCAACTACTGTGCAGTCACTTGAAAACTGCTAAAAGAAAAGCTAGACAACAGCTGGACAGTGGATTGGACGGGAGTCAGTGGACTACTGCTGCAGTAGTACACTCACTGCAATACTGCAGTCAGTGCAAAACTGCTACAAAAAACCTATACAACAGCTAGACAGCGAATTAGACTGGAGTCAGTGGACTACTTCTGCAGTAGTGCACTCACTGCAATACTGCAGTCAGGACAAAACTGCTAGAAAAAAACCTAGACAACAGCTAGACAGTAAATTGGACTGGAGTCAGTGGACTACTGCTGCAGTAGTGCACTCACTGCAACTAGTGTGCAGTCAGTGCAAAACTGATAGAAAAAGCTAGACAGTGGATTAGACTAGAGTCAGTGGACTACTGCTGCAGTAGTGCACTTACTGTAACTACTGCAGTCAGTGCAAAACTGCTATAAAAAAAAAAAGCTAGACAAAAGCTAGACAGTGGATTGGAGTGAACAGTAGTACTAATACACTTTTCAATACTCCCAGTTAAGTAGACCAATATTATACTGCAGAAAGCAGAACATTTCAGCATTTACATGTTCAGCTTCTAAGGACTTCTATTGTTTTTCATATAATGCTGCCACTTCATTAACATGCTCACTTGGTAAAGGAGGAGAGGAAGACAAAGGAGCAGAGAGAGAGAGAGAGAGAGAGAGAGAGAGAGGTGTCTTCTAGCATGGGAAGCAAGTCTTTTGTAATGTGCCTCATTTAGTTTCCACCACTGAAGAGCATCACCACTTCTTCTGACAATTACTGGTTCCTTCAAATAGAGATGAAGTTCATCATCCTGGTTCATTATTGCAGAATCAGGAGAATCCTCTGCATGAGGCCCCAATAAAACACTGAAAATGTCATGATCAATTCAACCACGATGAAGAAGATTCTCTTCTTTTCCTTGTCGTCTTTTTGGACATTTTTCTGTTTTTGCAGCATGCTGCTCTTTCAGATTATAAAAATGCTGTTCTGGACTTGTCTTTTCGGCAGGAACCTCCTGCACCTCCTGTTGAATATCTTCTGTCAGCCATTGTTTTGTCTTGGCCAATAAATCGTCAGAAGAGAAAGCATGGTTCTTGTATCGAGCATTCAAAAGACTTGCCAGCACAACATTTTTAATCTCTTCATGCTTCTCAAAACATATATAAATCAAAGCTCTCTGGCTTGACAGACCATCATTTGAAAGTTGGAGGTTGTTGTGTGCCATGACACTGAGGTCTGACATATCAGCAAGCCTCATTCCTTTGTTTGCTCCGCTGTCTCAAATGAGCACAAGCATCACTCGGTCTTTGTTGATTCCCCAGTCTTCAAGCATGCTTAGAAACATTTCTCTACTGTACTCAATGTGGGATCCTTGCATCACTTTTGTATTCAACACTAGGGTTGAGCGAACACGGACTGTATTATTCGTGTTCGTACCGAAAAATTAGATTTTTGTTACCCGAACACGGACCCGAAAACTTTTCTGTATGTTCGGGTAAAAATCCGTGTTCGGTCATTTTATTTCTGGGTTTTGTATGTATTGGCGCGCTTTTAATGGCGGGCTTTCAACAGCCAATCAACAAGCGTTTAACTGGTGTGCCTTAAGCCATCCCAGCCATGCCTACAAATGTATTAGTAGCTGTGATTGGCCATCTGAAGCATGTGACCAAGTCTTTATAAGTTCGAGACGGAGCGCCGCTGCGTCATTATGCTATAGTTCAGGGACAGAGCACACATCATACGTGCTGGCTGCTGATTAGGGACAGACAGGCAAAAATCATTTGTGTCTGAATAGAATTGAGGGACAGGTCGGAGTGTTTTAGGCAGGGCGAGATATAGGCATTTTAGGGCGAGGCTGCTGATTTTTAGGGTCAGTGTTCTACAATTGATTTTGTTGTGTGGGGGGGGGGGGTTTGCAGTGCTGGCAGTGACCGATCTTATCAATCCTTTTAGGGAGAGGCTGGAGATATTTAGGGTCAGTGTTCTACTACAATCGATTTTGCAGTGTGGGGGGGGGGGTTTGCAGTGCCGGCAGTGACCGATCTTATCGATCCTTTTAGGGAGAGTCTGGAGATAGGCAGGTGTCAGTGGTCCACATCGATTTTGCTGTGTGTGGGGTGGTGTGAACACAATCTTTTTGCCCAGTGAGGAGGAGGGAGAAAAGTCTTTTTTATCAGTCACTGTGTGCAGCGTTTTTCCTTCAGTGCTGCTGTGCTGACTGTGATAATACACTGCTGTGTTCACACATGTGCTATTATTGAGTGATTTCAAAAGTTATACACATTTTTCTATTCCACTATTCAATATACACCCTTGGGTTTAAAAAATTAAATTGTCGCATAGTCTGTACTAATCTAGTTAAAAATTACAAACTTAAAAGGGGAATTTTTTTTCCCTCCATAGCCTGCAGCAGAGCTGGTCCACATTGATTTTGCTGTGTGTGGGGTAGTGTGAACACAATCTTTTTGCCCACTGAGGAGGAGGGAGAAAAAAGTATTTTTTATCAGTCAGTTGTGTGCAGCGTTTTTCCTTCAGTGCTGCTGTGCTGACTGTGATAATACACTGCTGTGTTCACACATGTGCTATTATTGAGTGATTTCAAAAGTTATACACTTTTTTCTATTCCACTATTCAATATACACCCTTGGGTTAAAAAAATTAAATTGTGGCATAGTCTGTACTAATCTAGTTAAAAATTACAAACTTAAAAGGGGAATTTTTTTTTTTCCCTCCACAGCCTGCAGCAGAGCTGACTGATATAAGACACTGCTGTTCACATGTGCTATTGATAAATCACCAATTTTATATCATATTTTCTATTCCGCTATTCAATCTACACCTTTGGGTATAAACAATTAAATTGCGGGATAGTCTGTGTCGGTACGTGTGAGATACACCTTTCCAATTTTTGGGGTGCATCTCATACTTCCGAGGATTTGAGGGTGCTGCCTGTTCCGAACTCCTCCTACTCCTCATCCTGCCTTTGGGGGTACAAAAAATAGTAATCGGGCCTAGTCTGGGTCTCTACGTGTGAGATACATACACCTTTTGATATCATATTTTCTATTCCGCTATTCAATCTAAACCTTTGGGTATAAACAATTAAATTGCGGGATAGTCTGTGTCGGTACGTGTGAGATACACCTTTCCAATTTTTGGGGTGCATCTCATACTGCCGAGGATTTGAGGGTGCTGCCTGTTCCGAACTCCTCCTACTTCTCATCCTGCCTTTGGGGGTACAAAAAATAGTAATTTGGGCCTAGTCTGGATCTCTACGTGTGAGATACATACACCTTTTGATATCATATTTTCTATTCCGCTATTCAATCAAAACCTTTGGGTATAAACAATTAAATTGCGGGATAGTCTGTGTCGGCACGTGTGAGATACACCTTTCCAATTTTTGGGGTGCATCTCATACTGCAGAGGATTTGAGGGTGCTGCCTGTTCCGAACTCCTCCTACTCCTCATCCTGCCTTTGGGGGTACAAAAAATAGTAATTTGGGCCTAGTCTGGGTCTCTACGTGTGAGATACATACACCTTTTGATATCATATTTTCTATTCCGCTATTCAATCAAAACCTTTGGGTATAAACAATTAAATTGCGGGATAGTCTGTGTCGGTACGTGTGAGATACACCTTTCCAATTTTTGGGGCACATCTCATACTGCCGAGGATTTGAGGGTGCTGCCTGTTCCGGACTCCTCCTACTCCTCATCCTGCCTTTGGGGGTACAAAAAATAGTAATCTGGGCCTAGTCTGGTTCTGTACGTGTGAAATACATACACCTTTTTTTTGATAATATTTTTTATTCCGCTATTTAATCTACACCTTTGGGTAAAAACAATTAAATTGCGGGATAGTCTGTGTTGGTACGTGTGAGATACACCTTTCCAATTTTTGGGGCGCATCTCATACTGCCGAGGATTTGAGGGTGCTTCAGTCTGCCTCCTGCCTGTTCCGAACTCCTCCTACTCCTCATCCTGCCTTTAGGGTACAAAAAATAGTAATCGGGGCCTAGTTTGTGTTTGTACGTGTGAGATACACCGTTTTGTAAAATTTGTCCTATTCCGCTATTCAATATACACCCTGTTTGAGTGTAAAAAATTAAATTGCGGGATAGTCTGTATCGGTACATGTCAGATACACCTTTTTAAATTTGTTTGGCGCATCTCCTTCCACCGCCGAGGATTGCAGGGCGCTTCAGTTAGCCTCCTGTTCCCAACTCCTCCTACTCCTCTTCCTCATCCTGCCTTTAGGGTACAAAAAATAGTAATCGGGGCCTAGTTTGTGTTTGTACGTGTGAGATACACCATTTTGTAAAATTTGTCCTATTCCGCTATTCAATATACACCCTGTTTGAGTGTAAAAAATTAAATTGGCGGATAGTCTGTATTGGTACATGTGAGATACACCTTTTTAAATTTGTTTGGCGCATCTCCTTCTACCGCCGAGGATTGCAGGGCGCTTCAGTTTGCCTCCTGTTCCCAACTCCTCCTACTCCTCTTCCTAATCCTGCCTTTAGGGTACAAAAAAATTGTAATCGGGGCCTAGTTTGTGTTTGTACGTGTGAGATACACCGTTTTGTAAAATTTGTCCTATTCCGCTATTCAATATACACCATTTTGGAGTGTAAAAAATTAAATTACGGCATAGTCTGTATCGGTACGTGTGAGATACACCTTTTAAATTTGTTTGGCGCATCTCCTTCCACCGCCAAGGATTGCAGGGCGCTTCAGTATGCCTCCTGTTCCCAACTCCTCCTACTCCTCTTCCTCATCCTCCCTTTAGGGTACAAAAAATTGTAATCGGGGCCTAGTCTGTGTTTGTACGTGTGAGATACACCGTTTTTTTCTCCTTTTTTCTATTCTGCTATTCAATATACACCCTTTTGGGGTAAAAAACATTAAATTGCGGCATAGTTTGCATATTTGACTGTGAGATACACCCGTGCGATACTGTTGTTGTTTTGTTCCGCTATTCAATAAACACCTTTCTAGGGCAAGATCATAAATTACAGAAATATGAGGAGACCGTCAAATAGGGGCCATGGCCTGGGTCGTGGTGCTGCTGGTAGAGCTCCTGTTGCAAGGAGAGGACGTGGTCGATCTGTGACAGCTACACGCACAAGTGAAACACCTTCCTCAAGTGTGAGTAGGCGACAGAACCTGCAGCAGTATTTGGTAGGGCATCATACACCTCTAGAAGTGATGAGGCCAGAAGAAGTAGAGGCGATAGTAGATTGGTTTGCTGCTGACAGTGCCTCCAGTTCCTTCACATTGTCTCCCACCCAGTCTACTGCAGAAAGGTCAGAGTTGGCACCTGCAGCCGATGTCCAACCATCTTTCACCTCACCCCCTTGCAAATCAGGCAAGCAGTCTGAGCCCCAAGTCATACAGCAGTCTCTTCTTCTTTTTGAGGACTCTGTCAGCAGGGTTTCCTAGGGCCATCCACCTAGCCCTGCCCCAGAAGTGGAAGAGATTGAGTGCAGCGATGCCCAACCACTTATTTCTCAAGATGAGTACATGCAAGGACCATCGCAGCACGTCTCCGATGATGACAAAACGCAGGTGCCAACTGCTGCGGCATTCAGAATTGTGGAGACCGACAAGGAGGGCAGGGGTGAAGACTGGGTGGAAGATGATGTGGAGGACGATGAGGTCCTCGACCCCACATGGAATGAAGGTCATGCAGGTGACCTGAGTAGTTTGGAGGAAGAGGCGGTGGTCGCACAGAGCCACCAGCACAGCAGAAGAGGGAGCAGGGTGCAGAAGCGGAGCGGCCGTGCCCTAGACACTACGCCTGCTACTGCCCAACGCAGCAAGGGAACGAGCGCAGCAAAGCCAGCTCAAAGGAGTTCTCTAGCGTGGAAGTTCTTCAGAAAATGTGCTGATGACAGGACACGAGTGGTTTGCACCCTGTGCAATCAGAGCCTGAAGCGAGGCATAAACCTTCTCAACCTGAGCACAACCTGCATGATCAGGCATCTAAGTGCAAAGCACGAGCTGCAGTGGAGTAGACACCTTCAAAACCAAGAAACATCTCTGGCTCATCCTGCTTCCTCTTCTGCTGCAGTCTCGGCCGCTCCATCCACATCTGTAGTGATACCGGCACCTGCCACCCCGCAAACAGAGGATCTGTCAGCAACACTACCACCTGGGTCACCAACCATCTCCACAATGTCCCGTGGAAGCGTTCAGCTTTCCATCTCCCAAACACTTGAGAGGAAGAGGAAGTACCCCCCTACCCACCCGCGATCCCTGGCCCTGAATGCCAGCATTTCAAATTCTTGGCCTTTGAAATGCTGTCATTCCGTCTGATGGAGACGCACAGTTTTAAAAACCTTATGTCGGTGGCTGTCCCACAGTACGTCGTGCCCAGCCGCCGCTACTTTTCCAGGCAAGCCATCCCTTCCCTGCACAACCAAGTGGGGGAAAAAATCAGGTGTGCACTGCGCAACGCCATCTGTGCCAAGGTCCACCTAACTACCGATACGTGGACCAGTAAGCACGGTCAGGGGCGTTATATCTCCCTAACGGCACACTGAGTAAATGCAGTGGCGGATGGGCCTGAGGCGGATAGCAATTTGGCGCATGTCCTTCCACCACCAAGGATTGCAGGGCGCTTCAGTTTGCCTCCTGTTCCTAACTCCTCCTACTCCGCTTCCTCATCCTCTACCGCCTCCTCATCCGGTCAGCGTAACACCTTCACCACCAACTTCAGCACGGCCAGGGGTAAACGACAGCAGACAGTTTTAAAACTTGCCTGTTTGGGGGAAAAAAACCACACACCGCGCAGGAGTTGTGGAGGAGCATGGAACAGCAGACAAATGAGTGGTTGCTGCCAGCGAGCCTCAAGCCCGGCCTGGTGGTGTGCGATAACGGGCGAAATCTCATAGCAGCTCTGGGCCTAGCCGGTTTGACGCACATCCCTTGCCTGGCGCATGTGCTGAATTTGGTGGTGCAGAGGTTCCTTAAAAATTATCCCGATATGTCAGAGCTGCTGCAGAAAGTGCGGGCCGTCTGTGCGCACTTTTGGCGTTCTCACCCAGCTGCTGCTCGCCTGTCAGCGCTGCAGCGTAACTTCGGCCTTCCCGCTCACCGGCTCATATGTGACGTGCTCACAAGGTGGAACTCCACCTTGCACATGCTGGAAAGACTGTGCGAGCAGCAGCAGGCCATAGTGGAGTTTCAGCTGCAGCACACACGTGTGAGTCGCTCTGCGGAACAGCACCACTTCACCACCAATAACTGGGCCTCCATGCGAGACCTGTGTGCCTTGTTGCGCTGTTTTGAGTACTCCACCAACATGGCCAGTGCCGATGACGCCGTTGTCAGCTTAACTATCCCACTTCTATGCCTCCTTGAAAAAACAATTTGGGCGATGATGGAAGAGGATGTGGCACAGGATGAGGAGGAGGAGGAGGAGGATGAAGAGGTAACATTTCCAAGGCTTTCAGGGCAGTCATTCGCAAGGGGCACCGAGGGTGGGTTCCTGCACACACAAACGCCAGGGACACAATTGTCCAGCAGGGGCACAGTTCTGGAGGATGAGGAGGAGGAGATGGAGGAGGAGATGGAACCATGTTCACAGCAGGGTGGCACCCAGGCCAGCTCATGGCCATCACTGGTGTGTGGCTGGGGGGATACAGAGGACACAGACGATACACCTCCCACAGAGGACAGCCTTTCATTGCCTCTGGGCAGCCTGGCACACATGAGCAATTACATGCTGCAGTGTATCCACAATGACTGCGAGTTGCCCACATTCTAACTTCTGCTGATTACTGGGTGGCCACGCTGCTGGATCCCTGTTACAAGGACAACGTACCGTCCTTAATTCACTCACTGGAGCGCGATCGCAAGATGCGCGAGTACAAGTGCACGCTGGTAGACGCGATGCTGCTGGCATTCCCACCTGACAGCAGGGCCACAGTGGAAGCACAAGGCAGAGGAGGAGGAGGAAGAGGTCGCCAACGCAAACAGGGCACCGCCAGCACCTCAGAAGGCAGGGTTAGCATGGCCGAAATGTGGAAAAGCTTTGTCAGCACGCCACAACAAACAGCAGCACCAGCAGCTCATATGGAACGTCTTAGCAGGAGGCAGCATTTCACCAACATGGTGGAGCAGTGTAACGCTCCTGCGTTTTTATTGTAAGCTGGATTTGCAGCTGCAGAATCTCCACTCAGTAGTCATGTAGAGATGTGTTGGAATACCAGATCCAACTCTCCAGACTCATCACTGTGGGCCTGTCTGCTTCAGCATACAGATATACACACACTCAATAAGATATTCCTGGAGTGATAGGATGTATATGATAGTATGGAGGTGATGTGCTGAAGGGACAGGTGTGAGCAGTGACAGTAATGGTAAGCACTTGATAGTAATGTTCAGGAGAGTAGTAGATGGTAATAGGTAGAATGCAGATAGGTTAGTAATCATGTATGGTAACAGGTGGTAAGGACAGCAGATGACATAGACAGGATAGACTAACCCAGTGCAAGGATAGATGGTAGTAGACTCAAGAGCTAGCAATCTATGTAACAGTGCAGATGGTAGAATTAGTATGCATAGATAGTAACAGTCCTTAATGTGCAGAAGATGATAGTGTAAGTTAGTTATGGAGGATTCCCCTGTGGGGTACTTATCACTAGTAAGGTTTAGTAAGTAGAGGGGTCCAGTAGTGAGGGAGTGATCCGGTAGCGAGATACGGGATCAGTTGCGAGGTTCCGGTCTGTTCCAGGTAAAGGCAAATAGCTGGAGGTTCCGACAGCAAGACAAGGCTTGTAAGCATGTAGGCACACATTGAACGAACAACGTGAGAGAGAACGCCGGCGATTGAAATAGCCGCTCAGCGGCGCTCAGCGATGACGTCATCCGTCTTAAAGGTGTATGCGTTCCACCTAACTAGAAAGGTGGGACGCAATGTTTGAAAGGAAAAATGGTAAATAAGGGTACCAAAGGTACCAGAATCTTACAGTACCCCCCCCCTTAAGGCCGGCTCCGGAAGGCCTATAGCACTGGTTTCTCCGGGTATTTCGAGTGAAACCTTCGTATAAGCCTAGGTGCGTGAACATCAGAGGTATCCAACCAGGTGTCGTCTTGGGGTCCATAGTTCTTCCATCTTATGAGATATTGGAGTCTTCCTCTGTGGATACGAGAATCCAAAATCTCCTTAATCTCATATTCTTCTCCGCCTTCAACTTGTACTGGAGGTGGAGGCAAGATGGTAGGCCTTATTCCTTGATTAGGAACATGTGGCTTCAGTGGCGACACATGAAAGATGGGATGTATTTTGAGATCTGCCGGTTAGGTGAGTTGCACTGCAGCTTTTCCAATGAGTTTCTTAATTGGGAAGGGCCCCAGAAATAAAGGTCCAAGCTTTTTGCTAGGGATCTTTAATCTTAAATTTTTTGTCGATAGCCAAACGAGGTCCCCAATAGCATATTGCGGAGAAGGTCTTCTACGAAGGTCGTAGTACCTTTTTTGTTGACTATGAGCTTGTGAGATGGTGGTATTAAGTAAACCCAGAGAGTCTTTTATTTGGGTAAGATAATCCGAGGCTACTGGGTTACTTGATGGTAGGATGCGTGGTGGAAGAAGTGTGGGATGAAACCCATAGTTCAAGTTGAACGGACTTTGCTTAGTAGTACTGTGGGTTGCGTTGTTATAAGCAAATTCCGCCAGAGGGAGGAGGTCCACCCAATCATCCTGTAGGTATGATGTGTAGCAATGCAGATATTGTTCTATACACTGGTTGACTCTTTCAGTCTGTCCGTTGGTCTGAGGGTGGTAGGGAGAAGTGAGCTTTCGCTCAATCCGTAGTATTTGACATAGAGCTTGCCAAAATTTGGAGATGAACTGTGAACCACGGTCGGATAAAAGAGTCTTTGGAATTCCATGTAACTTGAACACATGTTTCATTAGTAGTTCCGCTGTTTGTTTAGATGAAGGTAGTCTACGAATAGCAATGAAATGTGCCATCTTTGTCAGATGGTCCACTGACACTAGAATGGTATTAAATCCTTTAGAAGGTGGTAGTTCTACTATAAAGTCTAAGGACACAACTTCCCATGGGACCTGGGGTATTGGTAGACTGCAGAGTAGACCAGATGGTTTTGTAGTTTCAATTTTGGACCTTGCACAGATGTCACATAAAGAAACAAATTTTTGTACAGACGTCTTCATATCAGGCCACCAAAACTGCCTGGTAAGCAAATTAAGGGTTTTCGTCATACCCATATGTCCTGCCATGGGCACATCATGTGATAATTCCAAGATCTTGGTGCGCATAGTAGGGGGTATGTAGAGTTTGTCGTTGTAATAGAGGAAGCCTTCTGCATCAGTACTTAGTTGTGGTGGAGGTGAATCCAATCCTATACTGTGCAAAATCTCTTCCTTCAGGGAACGAACAACACCAATAATACGTTCATAGGGTATTATAGGAATAGAAGGGATTTCGGCGCAGTTATCTTCGGTTAATCGTGATAGCGCATCCGCTTTTTTATTTTTGTCTGCAGGCGTGTAGGTCACTAGGAAATTAAATCTTAAAAAGAATAATGACCATCGTACCTGCCGGTGGGAAAGAGTTTTGTTAGTCTGGAGGTATTGAAGGTTTTTATGATCTGTATATATGAGTATTGGTAATTGGGTACCTTCAAGTAGATGTCGCCAATTCTCCAGTGCCAGTTTTATGGCAAGCAACTCCTTTTCACCCACTGGGTAATTCACCTCTGGGCTGCTTAGTGATTTTGAGAAGAAAGCAACTGGGTGGAGTGGTGAAGTATTTGTTGGTCGTTGGGAGAGAACTGCTCCGACTACCATATTTGACGCATCTACCTCCAGAATATATTGGAGGGATGGGTCTGGATGGCGTAGTATGGGAGCAGAAGTAAAGCTTGATTTTAACAAGCGGAAAGCTCCATTTGCTTCTTCTGAACATTTGAATGGTTTCTTTATACTTGTAAGTTGTGTGAGAGGTCTCACAATAGCAGAGAAGTTCTTGATGAACTTCCTATAGAAGTTTGAAAATCCAAGGAATCGCTGTAATGCCTTACGAGTTGTTGGTATAGGCCAATCCAGAATACAGGATATCTTGCTCATATCCATCTTGATTCCGGTTTTGGATATGATGTATCCTAGGAATAATATTTCTTCTTTACGAAATAGGCATTTTTTTAATTTCACGTATAGATTGTGTGCGAGTAATCTGGATAACACAAGTCTTACATGTTTTATATGTTCAGACAGAGATCGAGAATAGATAAGTATATTGTCCAGATATACCACAACACAGACATCAAGTAAGTCTCTAAAGATGTCGTTTATGAACCTTTGAAAAGCTGCGGGAACATTACACAACCCGAATGGCATCACAAGATATTCGAATAATCCGTATCTGGTTCTGAATGCTGTTTTCCACTCATCTCCGTCACGGATTCGGATTAGGTTGTATCCCCCTTTTAGGTCCAATTTAGAGAAGTAAGTAGCCCCACGCACTTGTTCAATGAGTTCAGGGATGAGCGGTAAAGGATAGCGATCCTTTATCGTAATGGTATTTAATTGCCTATAATCGATAATAGGCCTAAGACTTAAATCCTTATTGCGGACAAAGAAAAGTCCTGCAGCTGTGGAAAAAGTAGAGGGTCTGATGAACCCTTTTGTCAAATTCTCATCCAAGTATTCCTTGAGATGAGAGAGTTCATCCTGTGAAAGAGGATAAACATGACCGAAAGGCAATTTGCTGTTAGGGAGTAGATCGATAGTGCAATCATAATCCCCATGGGGAGGCAACACTTGAGCATTTTTCTCAAGGAATACTTCGGACAGATCCTGATAGCATAGTGGTGCAATCTCGTCTGACACCACAGACAGGATCTTTCCATAAGATGGGAGGTTACACGTAATCTCACAATAGTGAGAAGGGAAAGTTAAAGTCCGTCTTTTCCAATCTATGATTGGTTGATGTGTGTGTAACCAGGGGAGTCCCAAAATAATGGGAAAATGGGGTGAAGATAGTATATCAAAGGAGGTGATCTCCATATGAGACTCGTTAGCAGTGACAAGGAGTGCTTGTGTCTGATTAGTGATTGGACCAGAAGATAGCGGGATACCGTTAATGAAACTAACAGAAACAGGTTTAGGTTTTGAAATAATAGGTATTTTATTTAAGGTAACAAAACGTGTATCGATATAGTTCCCACAAGATCCTGTGTCGATCATAGCCTTGGTGGTAATCCTAGTCTGGTCCCACTGTAATGTTAAATGAACAAAGAGATAGGGTTTAGAAAAGGAAGTCGTTAATCCCCCTAGCGAGACATGTGAACACTCACCCTCTTTTTTGCGGACAAGGGGACAGACGCTTATCGAATGATCCGGGGATGCGCAGTACATGCAGAGATTACTGGATCTTCTCCTGGCTTGTTCAGTAGTTGATAAAGGTGGGCGTATGGTTCCTACCTCCATAGGAGTAGGGTCAACGGCCGAAATCCGAGAAGGACTAGACAATGGCATTCCCATTTTCTCAGCCTTTCTTTCTCGCAGTCGCCTGTCAATGTTAATACTGAGTTGTATTAAGGCATTCAAAGTGCCAGGTAAATCCGCTCGGGCGAGCTCGTCTTTAACAGCTTCTGACAACCCGAGTCTGAACTGAGTTCGCAGAGATGTATCATTCCACCCTGAATCAAGGGTCCATCTTTTGAACTCTGCTGCAAAGTCTTCTACAGGTCTCCTTCCTTGTTTTAAAGCCCTCAATTGGATATCAGCAGTACTCTGCCTATTGGGGTCATCATATAAACTAGCGAGTTCCGCTAGGAATAAAGGATAGGAGTTGAGAAGCTGATCATTTTTCTCAAAGAGAGAGTCTGCCCAGGCCCGTGGATCACCCGTTAAGTATGAAATGACGGTACAGACTTTAATTTGATCAGTAGGGTAAGTACGAGGTTTTAGCAAAAAAAAACAATTGACATGCGTTTTTGAATTCACTAAATTTTTTCCGATCACCTGTAAACACTAGAGGAGGGTTTATTTTGGGTTCAGGGGGCTGAGCAGCAGTAAGCTGGGAAAGACGGGTTACCTGCTGTCTCAGAGTCTGATTGTCTTCTTTTACTTCAGTAAGAGCAAGTATTAATGCATTTACTTGTTGTGTTAATTGTGTCACTTGAGTGGGTAATTCTGCTGAATCCATTTTTTTATGGTTCGTTCAATCTGTAACGCTCCTGCGTTTTTATTGTAAGCTGGATTTGCAGCTGCAGAATCTCCACTCAGTAGTCATGTAGAGATGTGTTGGAATACCAGATCCAACTCTCCAGACTCATCACTGTGGGCCTGTCTGCTTCAGCATACAGATATACACACACTCAATAAGATGTTCCTGGAGTGATAGGATGTATATGATAGTATGGAGGTGATGTGCTGAAGGGACAGGTGTGAGCAGTGACAGTAATGGTAAGCACTTGATAGTAATGTTCAGGAGAGTAGTAGATGGTAATAGGTAGAATGCAGATAGGTTAGTAATCATGTATGGTAACAGGTGGTAAGGACAGCAGATGACATAGACAGGATAGACTAACCCAGTGCAAGGATAGATGGTAGTAGACTCAAGAGCTAGCAATCTATGTAACAGTGCAGATGGTAGAATTAGTATGCATAGATAGTAACAGTCCTTAATTTGCAGAAGATGATAGTGTAAGTTAGTTATGGAGGATTCCCCTGTGGGGTACTTATCACTAGTAAGGTTTAGTAAGTAGAGGGGTCCAGTAGTGAGGCAGTGATCCGGTAGCGAGATACGGGATCAGTTGCGAGGTTCCGGTCTGTTCCAGGTAAAGGCAAATAGCTGGAGGTTCCGACAGCAAGACAAGGCTTGTAAGCATGTAGGCACACATTGAACGAACAATGTGAGAGAGAACGCCGGCGATTGAAATAGCCGCTCAGCGGCGCTCAGCGATGACGTCATCCGTCTTAAAGGTGTATGGGTTCCACCTAACTAGAAAGGTGGGACGCAATGTTTGAAAGGAAAAATGGTAAATAAGGGTACCAAAGATACCAGAATCTTACAAGCAGTATGTGTGCACACGCCTACATGTAGTGAATGACGGGTCTGCCCCCTTCAACTTCTGGGTCTCCAAATTGGGCACATGGCCTGAGCTTGCCCTTTACGCTTTGGAGGTGCTGGCGTGCCCTGCAGCCAGTGTATTATCTGAACGGGTATTTAGCACGGCTGGGGGCGTTATCACAGACAAGCGCAGCCGCCTGTCCAGAGACAATGTGGACAAGCTCACGTTCATTAAAATGAAACAGGCATGGATCCCACGGGACTTTTCCGTACCTTGTGCAGAATAGCGATGGATACTGACCTTACCCAGCCATTGTTCTATACCTTGGCTCAAGTATGGACATCAACCTCTTAAATCCTGAGTCAGACACCATTGTAAATGGCTGGTTATCAGTGACCATCATCTCTGTGATTACTCTGTCTAGTAGTTCGGATCTTCCATCTGATTCTGAATCTTAACAGTGACACCTGTTTTTTTTCTGAAACATATCTGTTATTGTTGCCTGGGATAGTGGAGGAGGTATTTCAAAATCACATTGATATTCATTTTGTTTTTTCTGTGCTGCATGATATAATTGAATATGATGAACTCTTACATGGGCCCAAAGATTTGACATATTTTTGTTTTTTGCAGTTACTGATCCCATGCTTATATTGTTGTGCATGTGTTGCAAACTGCTGCTTTTCCTGGAGATGCAATTTGAAAGAGACAATAGGTTAAAAAAATGGCTGGCTGGCTGGCTGCTGGCACTCTGCCCTGCTGTGGGTGGCTTGCTGGCACCCTGTTGTGGGGTGGCTGGCTGCTGTCACCCTGTTTTTGGTCGGTGGCTGGCGCCTGGCAGTGAGGGTGGCTGGTTGGCACCCTGTTGTGGGTCAGTGGCTGATGCCTGGCAGTGTGGGTGGCTGGCACCCTGTTGTGGGTTGGTGGCTGACACCCGGCAGTGAGGGTGGCTTGCTTGCACCCTGTTGTGGGGTGGCTGGCTGCTGTCACCCTGTTGTGGGTCAGTGGCTGATGCCTGGCAGTGTGGGTGGCTGGCTGGCACCCTGTTGTGGATCGTTGGCTGATGCCTGGCAGTGTGGGTGGCTTGCTTGCACCCTGTTGTGGGGTGGCTGGCTGCTGTCACCCTGTTGTGGATCAGTGGCTGATGCCTGGCAGTCTGGGTGGCTGGCTTGCAACCTGTTGTGGGTTGGTGGCTGACGCCTGGCAGTGTGGGTGGCTGGCTTGCTGGAACACTGGTGGGTGGCTGGCTTGCTGGAACACTGTGGTGGGTGGCTGGCTTGGTGTCACCCTGTTGTGGGTGGCTGGCTTGCTGGAACACAGTGGTAAGTGGATGTCTTGGTGTCACCCTGTTGTGGGTGGCTGGCTTGCTGGAACACTGTGGTGGGTGGCTGGCTTGGTGTCACCCTGTCATGAGTGGCTGTCTTGCTGGAACACTGTGGTAAGTGGCTGTCTTGCTGGAACACTGTGGTGGGTGGCTGGCTTGCTGGAACACTGTGGTGGGTGGCTGTCTTGGTGTCACCCTGTTGTGGGTGGCTGGCTTGCTGGAACACTGTGGTAAGTGGCTGTCTTGGTGTCACCCTGTTGTGGGTGGCTGGCTTGGTGTCACCCTGTTGTGGGTGGCTGGCTTGCTGGAACACTGTGGTGGGTGGCTGTCTTGGTGCCACCGTGTTGTGGGTGGCTGGCTTGCTGGAACACTGTGGTGGGTAGTGATGGACGAACATCGGCCAGGGCGGTTCACGAACGCCAGCTGCGAATTTTCCCAAAAGTCCGCGAACCACGAGTTCGCGGCTGGCCTCATTGACTTTAATGGGAGGCGAACTTTAAAAACCTTTAGGTCATATTTGCAGCCACAAAAGACGTACTAGTTGTGTACAAATAGTCCCAGCACATGGACAATGTCATAACAGAAGTATTGCAATTGAAAAAGTTGCCCTAAATTTTTTTTTTTTTTCATAAATCAGCCAGAACTGACAGCAGCCGGAAAATACATGTCTAATACATATAGGGTCCATTCACACATCCTGTAAAATGGGTCCGCATCCATTCCACAATTTGGCGGGACCATTACAGACCCATTGTTTTTCATTTCCAGTCTGAAAAATGAGGAATTCACAGAATAAAGAAGTAAGTGTCGGCCATTCCAGGCCCCAAAAATTAGCCCACATGCATTTACCTGACAACTAAGAACGTAGTATTCTGTGGCTGAAGGTACATTAGGCATTCCCATACATACAGATGTAAGTGTCGGCCATAAAAGGCCCCAAAAATTAGCCCACATGGGTTTAACTGACAGCAAAGAACTTCGTTTTTGATGGCTAGAGGTACAATAGGTGTTCACAGGATACATAAGTAGGTGTCGGCCTGTATAGGCTCCAAAAATTAGCTCACATGGTTTGAACTGACAGCAAAGAACTTCGTTTTTGATGGCTAGAGGTACAGTAGGCGTTCACAGGTTACAGAAGTAAGTGGCGGCCTGTATAGACTCCAAAAATTAGCTCACATGGTTTGAACTGACAGCAAAGAACTTCGTTTTTGATGGCTAGAGGTACAGTAGTCGTTCACAGGATACATAAGTGTCGGCCTATATAGGCTACAAAAATTAGCTCACATGGTTTGAACTGACAGCAAAGAACTTCGTTTTGGATGGCTAGAGGTACAGTAGGCGTTCACAGGATGCATAAGTAAGTGTCGGCCTATATAGGCTCCAAAAATTGGCCCACATGGGTTTACCTGACAGCTAAGTACTGTCAGAATTAATAATTAATAATAATTAATAATATCTCGCTGTGCCTCCATTATGTCAGAATGTTTATACTGCTCTGAATATCACAGTGTCAATTTATGGTTAATAATAAGCAAAGATCTGTGTGAAAGGAGAATCTCAACTTATTCCATAAATCTATATGTAGCGAATTCTTTTTATTGAATAATTTCTTTTTAAAAGCATATACCAATCTTAGTGAAAACAGTCTACAGTATGGAATATATAAAAGTTTTATTCACGAGACATGTAATCACAATAAATGATCAAACTTGAGATGACACAAAAAGAATAACTTCACAAAAATACCAACTTCAGACAATAAATGCAATGTGATGTGTAGCTCAATAATGAAAGTGAAACTGAAACAAAGTTAAAGTGAAACGAAAGCAAGATTACCATTTCCCCAGATGTAGTAGAAACCATATTTAATGTATACTATACAATCAGACCACAATTGTCTGCGCCATGCAAAACCTGATAATCACTTCACTGCAGATGAAGTGAGAATTAGCCATGCAAAACGGAAGACTTAAAATCGCAAATAATGCGCTTAATCTAATATTAATAAAAATGTATAAAAACAAAAATCATCTCTTTAGAGAAACATCTACATATGGTTTATATGGCTGGGATTGTACTCTCGTTACCCTTTAGCATGAAATGTAAAACATTTAAGGAATTACATAAACAATATTGAATAATAATCACTTAATTAGCAAGGCATATTTACCATATTTAAAATGACCGCTAAGCTTAGAATAGTAGTTACCAGGTTCCTTAAGATGGCTGCATTTCCAAGATGGTGGCCAATTAGGGAGGAGCTTCGTTTGGCGTCCCTCAAATGTTCAGATACATGGCAGATTGAAAGGAAGTCTGTGTAGATGAGTCTGTGCATAGCTGTTAGTAGTGTGTATGTTGTAAGTGTGATGCATATTGGGCAAAATGTGATGTGTCATGTGTCTCTCTCATCTGGGCTTTTATATGGTATAGAACAAAGGATTATTAAAATTACCATAAGTTAAACCCAGAGGGAGGAACATGATCATCATTGGTTGGAACATCTTATTCATTAACTGGTGATGTCATAGGGTGACACCTCTTGGTCAACCAGTATATTAATATTAAATAAAGATTTCTCCATTTAAGACTATTATAATACAACAAAAATGTAACCCGCCTTTCATCTACTAAATGTCCATTTAATCCACCAGGTATCTGAATAAAGAATTAATCTTGATAACACCATTCTAATATTTAATATATCTTATTTAAAATATATTGGATTTTACTTTTTAACCCAAGACTTCAATTACCGTAGTCAGCAAAATGGCAGTATTGCATTGCACTTAGGTTCAGTATGACAGCATTATTTATCTTCAAATAAACTTCGAACTTTTATATTGACCCATAGCTTACAACCAGACCTTCTAAATTAAACACCTGGCAAGGCCAGAAAAGTTTATGATGCTTTCTACGACCTACAATTTACAAATGTTTACTGAAGCCTCTCGACATACAGAGATGAGTCATCAAAATCAGTAAAGTTAGTTTTTAACTAAATATGAAACAATTGTAATGTATAACAATTTTCTACATATCTATGTATATTATTTATATATTTCATTGTTAATATTATGTAACATATAAGATATAACATATCTGTAAATCCTATTTTTAAATGAATTTAAACACCGAATACCTGACTCATTATATGATCCCACACAAACAGGATTACCTTGGTATATTGTCAGCTAGTCTATATCTTAAAGAAAGTCAACAGACTATCTATTACTTTAGCTTAGGTCAACACAACATGTCTGTTGAAACTTTAAAACATCTCCTGAAAAGACACATTTAGCCGAAAAGGAGGTTTGAACTTTTAGTGGCCTTTAACAAAATTGACGTCACTGCTAATTCTATACAGATCAAAATATGACATTTCATTTCTATTTGTGAAATTAACTTCCCCAAATAACCCTGACATATCCCCCCTTCTTCCCAGTAGTTTGGTGATCAACCTTAACTAAATGGGAGGAAGTTTCATTAAAAGGAAAATGTCCTGTCATTTTTCTCTAAGAGAGTAGTTCATATTGGGGATTGTTCATTATAACTTTCAAGCAAAGCGATGAAAATGAAAAAGCAATTCCAAGTGTCAGTTCGTAGAGACTTTGCTATTGTCAGCTATGTCACAACTGTTCCTTGTTAGTCTTTTGAATCTCAATCTCTTAGTAAAGAAACTCAAATTTTCCTTGAAATCTCCATCTTCATCTTGCAAAGTTTTGGTAGATATAGAAATGAACTACTGCGATGGTATTAGCAATTACCATTCAAAACGCAGTAAAACAATGTTGGCAAACAGGAATCCGAGAAATCTCTTTGAACTTGGATTGAACAATGAATGGTCTCAGCATGGTCTAGAGTGTCATACACCCAGACTGAGTTTTGCTCACATGTGCAATGCACCATTCTCACATCTCCTTCAACTGAAAACAGGAGGTAGTGTGATTCATCTTAATGGATTTCCTTGGATCAAATGCACAAAGATCTTTTAAAACAAAAATCTTCCTCTCCGTCAACAAGAATCTTGGGCGTCTCGCAGCAGGATTCCTGAAGAGGTGCTTGATTCAATGGAGGGTTCCGTCCTGAGCTCGGCTCCAAGGATTAAGATGACCCATCCGATTGCCGCGTTTATGGTAAACATCATCGTCTGTACCAATCAACGACCTGGCATGGAAGGTTATTCTCCCTCTATTGGATGAAATATACAGTATGAATATATATTCTCATCAATTGACATTTCAATGTGAGGTTGGTAATCTAAGCTTTCTCAGAGTTCTCCTTTATTCCATTGTGGGATCAGTCTTTTATCTGACCACCATGGAATGTGAGACTAACTTCTGGGGCTCATTAACATGGGGATGTATTCATCGCCATGGATACCACACATTGAAGAATTTACAATGATACAATATTTTGTTTAAAATTTACCTACTACTTAGGAGGAAAAAAAATATATCTAATATCCCCCCCTTTGGGGCATCAATGCAATTTATTGCATGCAACAAAACTACCTGACATTGAGGATTCCTCTTGGTTACCGTAATACCACCTTTAACCTCTTGACTTCATTACGTCATTAGGGTTTGATCCTCCAAGGTATCACCGTCATTGGCAATTTTTTTGAAATGTGCCCGCTTTGAGTGATCTGTTTGAGTCAGAGGGATGAAGTGACCACTGAAAAATAGGAGAGTAGTTAGTATCTAACAACCAAGATCCCGGGCATGGATTTCCGGATCCTCAATACTGTGACCTGGGGATAAAATGGTGTTAGAACCTCTGTCTCCTATGCATCCATTCAGTGTGTCCCTCTGATCCCTTGCTATTTGGGCATTTAAGGATTTTGTGGCCTTTGGCTGGCCACAAGATTTGTTCCAAAAGAGGAATTATTTTAATTCTGGGCTGTAGCGCCCTGAGTGAACCAAGTGATCATCCGATCCACTTTGGCATTTACTCTGCTGAAAACTTCTTCAGAATTGTATTGTTGGCTCCGCCTCCTGCGGCGCCTATGTCTCTCGGGTTCAGACAGATTGGACAGATCCCCATCAGAACCGCTTGCTCGGTTCTGACGTGGAGTCTGGGCCTTAATGTCTCTCGATCTTCCCGAGGATTTTGGGGAGCCCTAAGATGGGGCAAATCCCTATTTATTTGTGGGTCCCTCCTTTTGTTAAGGATATTGGGCATAGCGAGGTTTCCCATCCTCAAGGGTTAATTGGGCTCTTTGGGGATACTCCCTAGAGATTCTTTTTAACCTTGGGCCCTGTCCCCTTGGAAGGAAATCCTAAAATGGCCTCTGTTCCCCCCTCCTTATTAGTGGGGTTTCCGGTGTCCTCCATGAGGTATCCGGTATAAAATCTTGCTCCTTTTTATTATTTTAGTGTGAGGTTTTGAGGAGAAAGGTGTGTTTCTGCCACAATTTTGGTGACAGGCTTACGCCTTTCTTTGTATTCACTGGTCTGTAGAGATGTATAGAACTGTTCGCCGGCGAACAGTTCCCGGCGAACTTAGCATGTTCGCGTTCGCCGCTGCCGGCGAACATATGCGATGTTCGGTCCGCCCCCCATAAGACATCATTGAGGCAAACTTTGACCCTGAACTTTACAGTCAGCAGACACATTTCCAGCCAATCAGCGTACCTCCCTCCCACACCCTCCCACCTCCTATAAATAAGCAAGGGCAGCATCCATCTTAGATCATTCTGAAGCAGTGTGTGTAGTGAGAGAAGGGAGAGCTGCTGCTGCTGCTGCTGCTGTTAAGCTAGGGACAGTTAGTCAGTGTTCCTGGTCTTTGTTCTTGGTCCACTACTGCTGTAATATCAGCACCCCAAAAAGCCCTTCTAAGGGCTGGTATTTGTGTTTTTTTTTTTTTTTTTATATATATATATATATATATATACCTAGCGTCCCCAAAAGCCCTTTTAAGGGCTGGTAATTGAGTTGTTTCTTCATATATATATATATCTATATCTATCTAGTGTCCCCAAAAGCCCTTTTAAGGGCTGGTAATTGAGGATTTTTTTATTTATATATATATATACATATATATATATATATATAGTGTCCCCAAAAGCCCTTTCAAGGGCTGGTAAGGTAATAGATTTTTTTCTTTATATATATATATATATATATATCTATTGTACACTGCAGTTGCCTGCCCGCTGTGTGTGAGAGGCCACAGACCTACCACAGACTGTACTGTGTGCACACCACACTCATTTCGGGTGGCACAGGCACAGTACCTGGCATTTTAAAAAATATTTTTTTTTTCTCTGTCATAATTGCAGTGAGTGCTGTGTCAGGTCCACAGAGTGCACTGTACCCACTGCAGTGCACTGCCCACCACTGATATATATACGTTGGCACAGCATCTTGTTGCAATAAATTGAAAAAAAAAATATTTTTTATTATTGCAGTTGCCTGGGCTGCCAGTGACTGTCAGGTCCACAGAGTGTACTGTGCCCACTGCAGTGCCACTGTGTGCCCACCCACCACTGATATATAAGGTGGCACAGCAGCTTGCAAAGTAAAAAAATATATATATTTTTTTAAATTGCAGTTGCCTGGGTGCCAGTGACTGCTGTCAGGTCCACAGAGAGTGTACTGTGCCACTGCCCACCCACCACTGATATATAAGGTGGCACAGCAGCTTGCAAAGTAAAAAATATATATATATATTTTTAAATTGCAGTTGCCTGGGTGCCAGTGACTGCTGTCAGGTCCACAGAGAGTGTACTGTGCCACTGCCCACCCACCACTGATATATAAGGTGGCACAGCAGCTTGCAAAGTAAAAAAATATATATATATTTTTTAAATTGCAGTTGTCTGGGTGCCAGTGACTGCTGTCAGGTCCACAGAGAGTGTACTGTGCCACTGCCCACCCACCACTGATATATAAGGTGGCACAGCAGCTTGCAAAGTAAAAAAAAATATATATATTTTTTAAATTGCAGTTGCCTGGGTGCCAGTGACTGCTGTCAGGTCCACAGAGAGTGTACTGTGCCACTGCCCACCCACCACTGATATATAAGGTGGCACAGCAGCTTGCACTCATAGTACAACAGTAACAACACATTAAAAAAAAAAATGACAGGCAGAGGCAGGCCACCCCGCAAGGGCCGTCGTGGTCGTGGTGCTGTGATTTCCTTAGGCTCTAGAATAATGCCCAGTGTTCAGAGGCCACCACAGCCCCTGAACTCAAAAAATTCTGAGGCCATAGTTGACTGGCTTACACAGGACACCCAATCGTCTACAGCTTCCGCTCGGAACCTTAATGCACCATCCTCCTCCAGCTCAGCTTCGGGCACCTCTCAATTTACCACTCGCCAGCCCGCCGGCACCACCACCAACACTAGCACCACAGCCGCTTCACTTGATCCGTCAGAGGAGTTATTTTCACATCAGTTTGAAGAAATAAGTGATGCGCAACTATTAGTGCCAGAGGATGTAGATAACGGGGATATGTCTCAGTCAGGCAGCATTATACACATGGACGTACATTGTGATGATGATGATGTTGTACCTGCTGCTGCTGCCTTTGCTGAGTTGTCAAGTGAAGCGGCTGATGATGACGATGTGTCTGTGGATGTCACCTGGGTGCCTGCTCGAAGAGCAGAAGAAGAGGGGGAAAGTTCAGATGGGGAGACAGAGAGGAGGAGGAGACGAGTTGGAAGCAGGGGGAGGAGGTCATCGCAAGGAGCTAGTGGCGCAGTCAGACAGCATGTAGATTCGGCACCCGGGGTCAGCCAGACAGCACGCCAATCAACGCAAGCTGTTGCCACCACCAGAATGCCGTCCTTGCAAAGCTCAGCAGTGTGGCATTTTTTTTGTGTGTCTGCCTCTGATATCAGCGATGCCATTTGTAACCTGTGCCAAAAGAAACTGAGTCGTGGGAAGTCCAACACCCACCTAGGTACAACTGCTTTGCGAAGGCACATGATCTCACATCACAAACGCCTATGGGATCAACACATGAGTAAAAGCAGCACACAAACTGAAAGCCACCATCCTCCTCCTGGTCCAGCATCTTCAGCCACGTCAACCACTGCTGTCCTCCATGCCCCCTATCAACAACCCGCCCCTCCGCCTCTCACCTTCAGCAGTTCCTGCTCGTCACCTGCCCACAGTCAGGTGTCTGTGAAGGAAATGTTTGAGCGCAAAAAGCCAATCTCGCAGAGTCACCCCCTTGCCCGGCGTCTGACAGCTGGCTTGTCGGAACTCTTAGCCCGCCAGCTTTTACCATACAAGCTGGTGGAGTCTGAGGCCTTCAAAAAATTTGTCGCTATTGGGACACCGCAGTGGAAGGTACCCGGCCGAAATTATTTTTCACAAAAGGCAATCCCCAACCTGTACTCTATTGTGGAAAAGGAAATCATGTCACGTCTGGCACACAGTGTTGGGGCAAGGGTCCATCTGACCACTGATAGCTGGTCTGCAAAGCACGGTCAGGGCAGGTATATAACGTACACTGCGCATTGGGTAAACCTGCTGGCGGCTGCCAAGCATGGAATGCGTGGCTCTGCTGCAGAGGAGTTGGTGACACCGCCACGACTTGCAGGCAGGCCTGCTGCCACCTCCTCTACTCCTCCTACTCCATCCTCTTTGCTAACCTCCTCGGCTGAGTCCTCTTCTGCTGTTGCGTCTTGCTCCACACCAACTGCACCCCCCCAGCTCCCCAGGGGCTATTCCACATGCCGGATACGACAGTGTCACGCTGTCTTGGGGTTGACTTGCCTGAAAGCAGAGAGTCACACCGGACCAGCACTACTGTCCGCCCTGAATGCACAGGTGGATCAGTGGCTGACCCCGCACCAACTGGAGACCGGCAAAGTGGTGTGTGACAACGGGAGCAATTTGTTGGCGGCATTGAATTTGGGCAAGTTGACACATGTGCCGTGCATGGCACATGTGTTGAATCTGATTGTGCAACGTTTTGTGCAGAAGTACCCAGGCTTACAGGACGTCCTCAAGCAGGCCAGGAAGGTGTGTGGCCATTTCAGGCGTTCCTACACGGCCATGGCGCACTTTGCAGATATTCAGCGGCGAAACAACATGCCAGTGAGGCGCTTGATTTGCGACAGCCCGACACGTTGGAATTCAACACTGCTAATGTTCGACCGCCTGCTCCAACAAGAAAAAGCGGTCAACGAGTATTTGTATGACCGGGGTGCTAGGACAGCCTCTGCGAAGCTGGGTATTTTTTTGCCACGCTACTGGACGCTCATGCGCAATGCCTGTAGGCTCATGCGTCCTTTTGAGGAGGTGACAAACCTAGTGAGTCGCACTGAAGGCACCATCAGCGACATCATCCCATATGTTTTTTTCCTGGAGCGTGCCCTGCGAAGAGTGCTGGATCAGGCCGTAGATGAGCGTGAAGAGGAAGAGGAAGAGTTGTGGTCACCATCACCACCACCAGAAACAGCCTTACCATCGATTGCTGGACCTGCGGCAACACTGGAAGAGGAGTGTGAGGAAGAGGAGTCAGAGGAGGAATGTGGCTTTGAGGAGGAGGAACACCAACCACAGCAGGCATCCCAGGGTGCTCGTTGTCACCTATCTGGTACCCGTGGTGTTGTACGTGGCTGGGGGGAAGAACACACCTTCAATGACATCAGTGAGGACGAGGAATTGGACATGAGTAGCTCGGCATCCAACCTTGTGCAAATGGGGTCTTTCATGCTGTCATGCCTGTTGAGAGACCCTCGTATAAAAAGGCTGAAGGAGAACGACCTGTACTGGGTGGCCACGCTACTAGACCCCCGGTATAAGCAGAAAGTCTGTGACATGTTACCCAATTACCGGCAGTCGCAAAGGATGCAGCAGCTACAAAATAAGTTAAAAACTATGCTCTACACAGCGTATAAGGGTGATGTCACAGCACAACGGGAATCCAACAGGGGAAGAGGTGAAAGTAATCCTCCTCCTACCACCACAACCACGCCGGCAAGGACAGGACGCTTTACAGACGTCTTGTTGATGGAGGACATGCGGAGCTTTTTTAGTCCTATGCATCGCCACAGCCCTTCGGGGTCCACCCTCAGAGAACGACTCGACCGACAGGTAGCAGACTACCTTGCCTTAACTGCAGATATCGACACTCTGAGGAGCGATGAACCCCTTGACTACTGGGTGTGCAGGCTTGACCTGTGGCCTGAGCTATCCCAGTTTGCCATTGAACTTCTGGCCTGCCCCGCTTCAAGTGTGCTGTCAGAAAGGACCTTCAGCGCAGCAGGAGGTATTGTCACTGAGAAGAGAAGTCGCCTAGGTCAAAAAAGTCTTGATTACCTCACGTTTATTAAGATGAATGAGGCATGGATCCCGAAGGGACTGACAGTGGGGGATGCATTTGACTAAAAAAGGCCTGGTGATGACTGAGATGCCTTGGCCTAAAAATGGTCCACACGCTGCTGTATATAATCATTCTCTGCATGCCGGATGACTTACGTGACGTCTCCGCCACCAACTACGGTTCAAGCAGCAATGTTTTAGTGCACTTTCTGCCTTAAAACCTCAATTTTTCAGGCCGCTGCTACAGCAGCGGCTGCAACAATACCTACTTTTTCATGCATGTGTACATGCCTAATTTTTCTGGCCTCTGGTGCTACACTGTGGCTGCAAAAAAACAAAAAAAAAGGCACATACATGTGTCAATTCCCCTTCGTGATCGTTACCTTGTCGTGGTGAAGGGGCTTGCGTATCACAATGAAGCGATCACCTCTAGGATTGTGTTGGCACACCCCAGATGATAAGGTCGTTGCTTCATTGTGTACAGACCAAAAGCGATCCGCAGGATAATTTTTCATTAAAAAAAACATTCATTTTCTTTCATTCTTTCTGCGGAGCTGGGTATTTTTTGGCCGCGTTACTGAATGCTCATGAACAATGGCTGTAGGCTCATGCGTCCTTTTGCGGAGATGACAACCCTGGTGGTCAGTCGAACCCAAGGCAACATCATCGACCTCATCCCATATGCGTTTTTTCTGGAGCGTGCCCTGCGAAGAGTACTGGATCAGGCTGTAGATGAGCATGAAGAGGAAGAGTTGTGGTCCTCATCACCACCAGAAGCAGCCTTGTCGTTGTCAATTGCTGGACCTGTGGCAACGCAGAGAGAGAGGAGTCTGAAGAAGAGAAGTCAGAGGAGGAAGGTGGCTTTGAGGAGGTGGAATACCAGCCACAGCAGGCGTCCCAGGGGGCTTGTTCTCACCTTTCGGGGACCCTTGGTGTTGTATGTGGCTGGGTGGAGGAAGAGACCTTCAATGATGTCAGTGAGGACAAGGAACGGGACATGGCTAGCTTGGTATCCAACCTTGTGCAAATTGGGAGTTTGCGGTTGTGCAAATGGACTGACTGACTGTTAAACGGGGAGTTTGGTCTGTCAGAGTTTGGTCTGTCACTGTGAAGCGGGCGACGGGCGTAACCCTTACACTACTTGACCGATAAAACATCATACCTGATCGTATTCACACACTGGATGTTTTAGTGCTGGTTTACACTGCCGCTACCACTAAAGTAGCGTCGCTTCCAGTGCGACTTTGGCGCGACTTAGCGCGACTTTGGCGCGACCTCATCGCGAGGTGACTTTTTATTTGGCCAATCACAATATCATGTTTTGTGACCGTCACCTAATTTCCTTTTCCTGTTTTTTGTTTTACATATTTCCCCATGTGTGCAGTGTTGTCTGTGTCATAGCTCAACTGATAGGCATGTTTGCCTTGGCATATCATATTTCAGCTTGCCAGAAAGAAAAAAAGACAGCTGGAAAGACACTGCATTAGTTTTCTACTAAAAATCATAAGAAAAATGCTGTTTTTTTTGGGTTGTGGACATACTACAGAGCTGAAACTTGACAGGTACACTTTTTACACCCCCCAGACACTAAATACAAAAAATGACATGCCTGCCTAAAAAAATGCCCGATAAATGCCTGCAAGAGAAAAAGACAGCCGCAGAGAAGCCGTATTCCTGAAAATATAAGAAAAATGCTGTTTTTTAGGGGTTCTCGACATGCTACAGAGCTGAAACTTGACAGGTACACTTTTGTGACCCCCCAGACACTAAATACAAAAAATGACATGCCTGCCTAAAAAAATGCCCGATAAATGCCTGCAAGAGAAAAAGCCAGCCGCAGAGAAGCCGTATTCCTGAAAATATAAGAAAAATGCTGTTTTTTAGGGGTTCTGGACATGCTACAGAGCTGAAACTTGACAGGTACACTTTTGTGACCCCCCAGACACTAAATACAAAAAATGACATGCCTGCCTAAAAAAATGCCCGCTAAATGCCTGCAAGAGAAAAAGACAGCCGCAGAGAAGCCGTATTCCTGAAAATATAAGAAAAATGCTGTTTTTTAGGGGTTCTGGACATGCTACAGAGCTGAAACTTGACAGGTACACTTTTGTGACCCCCCAGACACTAAATACAAAAAATGACATGCCTGCCTAAAAAAATGCCCGATAAATGCCTGCAAGAGAAAAAGCCAGCCGCAGAGAAGCCGTATTCCTGAAAATATAAGAAAAATGCTGTTTTTTAGGGGTTCTGGACATGCTACAGAGCTGAAACTTGACAGGTACACTTTTGTGACCCCCCAGACACTAAATACAAAAAATGACATGCCTGCCTAAAAAAATGCCCGATAAATGCCTGCAAGAGAAAAAGACAGCCGCAGAGAAGCCGTATTCCTGAAAATATAAGAAAAATGCTGTTTTTTAGGGGTTCTGGACATGCTACAGAGCTGAAACTTGACCGGTACACTTTTGTGACCCCCCAGACACTAAATACAAAAAATGACATGCCTGCCTAAAAAATTGCCAGCTAAATGCCTGCAAGAGAAAAAGCCAGCCGCAGAGAAGCCGTATTCCTGAAAATATAAGAAAAATGCTGTTTTTTAGGGGTTCTGGACATGCTACAGAGCTGAAACTTAACAGGTACACTTTTGTGACCCCCCAGACACTAAATACAAAAAATGACATGCCTGCCTAAAAAAATGCCCGCTAAATGCCTGCAAGAGAAAAAGCCAGCCGCAGAGAAGCCATATTCCTGAAAATATAAGAAAAATGCTGTTTTTTAGGTGTTCTGGACATGCTACAGAGCTGAAAATTGACAGGTACACTTTTTAGACCCCCCAGACACTAAATACAAAAAATGACATGCCTGCCTAAAAAAATGCCCGCTAAATGCCTGCAAGAGTAAAAGCCAGCCGCAGAGAAGCCATATTCCTGAAAATATAAGAAAAATGCTGTTTTTTAGGGGTTCTGGACATGCTACAGAGCTGAAACTTCACAGGTACACTTTTTAGACCCCCCAGATGCTAAATCCAAAGAAATTTTTTATTTTTATTTTTTTTTAATTTTTCCAATAATTGGCTCTCTATCAAAAAATTATAATTTTTAAGAACTTTTTTTTGCGTGATCCCTCTCCGGCATGCCACAGTCCAGGTGTTAGTCCCCTTGAAACAACTTTTCCATCACTATTGTGGCCAGAAAGAGTCCCTGTGTGTTTTAAAATTCGCCTGCCTATTGAAGTCTATGGCGGTTCGCCCGGTTCGCCGGTTCGCGAACATTTGCCGATGTTCGCGTTCGCCGTTCGCGAACCGCGAATTTTAGGTTCGCGACATCACTACTGGTCTGTTGGATGGAGTACAAATTATCTCTCTCTTTTAACAACCATTCCAGTGAACACCTCAACTTGAAGTCCCTTGCCAAACTTATTTTTATGTACTTAGGCAATGCCTCAAAGCACAGGGTTTTAAATTCCCGGTGGTTGTACTCAGGCTCCTTCATTGAAGGGTGTTAGGCACTTTTGAGTACAGCCAAAATTAAATTGGGCTTTGGTGCTGTATACATTTTAAATTATAGATTGCAGCTCTAGCAGCAGTGAGATTTTTGTATGGCCTGACTTTTAAATTACATCCTTGAGGCACAACACAGAAAGGGTGTTTTCATAGGCCTCAAGATGGTTAGTTATGTCTAAAGACCCTTTTTTTTTTAACAAAAATCAGGACAGTACTCTTTTTAAAAACTTTTTATGTTCTGGAGGTGTATGGTATCTTTTTAGGGGTGCTAGTCTTTTTGCAGTGACCTTGATATGACTGATACCTAGTTATGTATGGCTGCCCAATTTCTGCCCTCCTATATTTAGAAGTATGGCTGGGGTAGGACGTGGACTCTTCCCCCCCTTGTCTGGGTCATAACCATCAGACTGGGAGTCATATCTGGGTCTAATTAATTACTTAATTTTTAATGCAGGACTAATAAGCATTACCCTTTTGTATGGACACCATGACCTTTTGGAACTCTCCTATTTGTTTATTTATTTATTGATGAGTTCCTGTCCTTACTTGAACTGTTACATTTTTATTTATTTTTTACTTTTAAATTTTCCACTGCTGATTATTCTGCAACTTAATTTTCCGCTGCTGGTTACTCAGCAACTTTTGCTAGGAAACATTTTTCCTTGCTTAAAACTTCCTACTCATTGCATTAATGATTTACATTGCTCTTACAAATGTTTACTTTCATTACAGCTTTCTTGATAAGACTTCTGCCACAGTTCTACTTAATTTTGCAGTTTCACGCTACATTCTCTGAACTGATGTGTCCCAATAGAGGTTACTTTCACCTGCTCAAGGAGATTCATTATCTCACTTCCTATTATTTGGAGTGGACATTGGAACTTTACTAAATTCCTTTTTGCTGAGCCTTCTGGTGCAGTTCCTCACAGAGATACAGTAAGATTGGCCATGATTCTAAAAGTATGTGATCACGCTTCCTGACGTCTTTGGTGTTAGAGAAGCTATTGGTGAGTTCATACATCAGGTTATCCTCTACCCATGTCAGATGCCCATATTTGGCCCGACTTTTTCTGAGGATTTTGGTATGACTCCAACCAGCCTTTACATATACCACCATTTCAGACTCAGAGAGGTGTCTCTACATATTCTAGATCTGTGCCGAATCTACTGGGGCTGTGGGATTGACATCTTGCCAGAGTTGGCAGCGTGAACCTTACCTTCTGTAGACATGTTTAAGGCATTTCTATCAACATCACAATCAATAATAAAAAAAATTAAAATTTTATTATTATTTTTTTTTTGAAGTTATGAATTATGTCATCATGATCATAATTATGATTGGCATATGTAAGAAATTAATAATATCTCAGCAGTGCCTCCATTATGTCAGAATTAATAATTAATAATAATTAATAATATCTCGCTGTGCCTCCATTATGTCAGAATGTTTATACTGCTCTGAATATCACAGTGTCTATTTATGGTTAATAATAAGCAAAGATCTGTGTGAAAGGAGAATCTCAACTTATTCCATAAATCTATATGTAGCGACTTCTTTTTATTGAATAATTTCTTTTTAAAAGCATATACCAATCTTAGTGAAAACAGTCTACAGTATGGAATATATAAAAGTTTTATTCACGAGACATGTAATCACGATAAATGATCAAACTTGAGATGACACAAAAAGAATAACTTCACAAAAATACCAACTTCAGACAATAAATGCAATGTGATGTGTAGCTCAATAATGAAAGTGAAACTGAAACAAAGTTAAAGTGAAACGAAAGCAAGATTACCATTTCCCCAGATGTAGTAGAAACCATATTTAATGTATACTATACAATCAGACCACAATTGTCTGCGCCATGCAAAACCTGATAATCACTTCACTGCAGATGAAGTGAGAATAAGCCATGCAAAACGGAAGACTTAAAATCGCAAATAATGCGCTTAATCTGATATTAATAAAAATGTATAAAAACAAAAATCATCTCTTTAGAGAAAAATCTACATATGGTTTATACGGCTGGGATTGTACTCTCGTTTCCCTTTAGCATGAAATGTAAAACATTTAAGGAAGTACATAAACAATATTGAATAATAATCACTTAATTAGCAAGGCATATTTACCATATTTAAAATGGCCGCTAAGCTTAGAATTGTAGTTACCAGGTTCCTTAAGATGGCTGCATTTCCAAGATGGTGGCCAATTAGGGAGGAGCTTCGTTTGGCGTCCCTCAAAGGTTCAGATACATGGCAGATTGAAAGGAAGTCTGTGTAGATGAGTCTGTGCATAGCTGTTAGTAGTGTGTATGTTGTAAGTGTGATGTATATTGGGCAAAATGTGATGTGTCATGTGTCTCTCTCATCTGGGCTTTTATATGGTATAGAACAAAGGATTATTAAAATTACCATAAGTTAAACCCAGAGGGAGGAACATGATCATCATTGGTTGGAACATCTTATTCATTAACTGGTGATGTCATAGGGTGACACCTCTTGGTCAACCAGTATATTAAAATTAAATAAAGATTTCTCAATTTAAGACTATTATAATACAACAAAAATGTAACCATGCTTTCATCTACTAAATGTCCATTTAATCCACCAGGTATCTGAATAAAGAATTAATCTTGATAACACCATTCTAATATTTAATATATCTTATTTAAAATATATTGGAATTTACTTTTTAACCCAAGACTTCAATTACCGTAGTCAGCAAAATGGCAGTATTGCATTGCACTTAGGTTCAGTATGACAGCATTATTTATCTTCAAATAAACTTCGAACCTTTATATTGACCCATAGCTTACAACCAGACCTTCTAAATTAATCACCTGGCAAGGCCAGAAAAGTTTATGATGCTCTCTACGACTTACAATTTACAAATGTTTACTGAAGCCTCTCGACATACAGAGATGAGTCATCAAAATCAGTAAAGTTAGTTTTTAACTAAATATGAAACAATTGTAATGTATAACAATTTTCTACATATCTATGTATATTATTTATATATTTCATTGTTAATATTATGTTACATATAAGATATAACGTATCTGTAAATCCTATTTTTAAATGAATTTAAACACAGAATACCTGACTCATTATATGATCCCACACAAACAGGATTACCTTGGTATATTGTCAGCTAGTCTTTATCTTATAGAAAGTCAACAGACTATTTATTACTTTAGCTTAGGTCAACACAACATGTCTGTTGAAACTTTAAGAGCTGGTTCACACTACCACTACCAGAAAGTCTCCCCGTGACTTGAAGAGACTTGTTTAGAGATTTGGAAGAGACTTGGAAGAGACTTGGAAGAGACTTGTGCACTACTTTGAAGAGACAGGCGACTTTGTCTGTGGGGAATGCCTGGCTAATCTCTTTCTTCTTCCTGGAAAGTCTGATAACAAGTCATGTCAATTAAGATAAGGAGGCAACTCCCATTGAAGTATATGGGACAGTCGGATCACAGGTCGCCTCAAAGTAGTACAGGACCCTTTTCTGAAGTCGGAGCAACTTCAGTAGTGCCAATTAAGACGGCACTGATTGATTAACATTGCTTTTGTTATGTCAAGCTACCTGGGGCAACACAAGTTGCCTCACAAGTCGCGCTAGTGTGAATAGGCTCTAAAACATCTCCTGAAAAGACACATTTAGCCGAAAAGGAGGTTTGAACTTTTAGTGGCCTTTAACAAAATGGACGTCACTGCTAATTCTATACAGATCAAAATATGACATTTCATTTCTATTTGTGAAATTAACTTCCCCAAATAACCCTGACAGTACGTAGTATTTTGTGGCTGAAGGTACATTAGGCATTCACACAGTATACAGAAGTAAGTGTCAGCCTGTATAGGCCCAAAAAATTAGCCCACATGGGTTTAACTGACAGCAAAGAACATAGTGTATTTGATGGCTGGAGGGACAGTAGGCCTTCACAGTATACAGAAGTAAGTGGCTGCCTGTATAGGCTGCAAAAATTAGCTCACATGGGTTGAACTGACAGCAAAGAACGTAGTATATGATGGCTAGAGGTATAGTAGGCATTCACAGTACACAGAACAGTAAGTGTCGGCCTGTATAGGCGGCAAAAATTAGCTCACATGGGTTGAACTAACAGCAAAGAACGTAGTATATGATGGCTAGAGGTACAGTAGGCATTCACAGTACACAGAACATATAGAAACCAAAAGAATGAGCCAACCCCCGGTGTGCCATAATCCTAAAAATACAAAACAAGGGACTGGTGTAACAAGTGTTGCACCATAGAGGATATGGACTTTAAAGGCACATAAATGGATAGGCAGAAAAAAATTTTAAAACGTAAAAAATTGTATTGATATGTTTAAAAGAACAAAAAATATATACACATGTGATAACATATTAAAAACAAAACAACCTATAGAGAACCTCGATATAGATTCATAGTGAATATATAGACATTGCACAGTATATGATTATTTGGAGAGATAAATGTATTACTAGTCTGGAAAGGTCGACGCGTTTCGCATTACGCTTCTTCAGGACTCCAGACGGTTGTATACTCTCAACAAAATAAGCATAAAAACAAAAAAACAATTAATCAACAATGCAAAATATAATCTAATTACATCTGTATATCTATCATTGTTACAAAAGACAGTAAATACTAGCAAGTGAACCAACCTCCTATAGTGCAAGGATATTATGTCATCCACACTGGTATATCGGCCAATAATGGGAGGGAAACCACCTATATTATAGGGTAGTAAAGAATATGTAAGATCTAAAGTTATTTTGACCACCAAGGATATTAAGGGTAATAAATTGTACCATAATTACCTATGGGTCTTATAGGTACGAGGGGGACGGCTGAACGGCAGAGGGAATTGCACACCAGGGTATAAATTCCAAGATGCTGAAAAGATGTATAACCATAATGGAGCTTGAAATTAGGAAAACCTCAAAGGATATTTGAGCATAAATAGAAATGAAAAGAGAGTAAGAAATATAGATCAGAAAGAAAAACCAGAAGACATGTGAGTAAAAAAAGGAGAGAGAAAAAAGGAAAGAACAAAGGGGGATATAGGGAGATATGTCCATGTATTTATTATATATCCGTAGTTACCTTATAAATTATATAGATGGAAGTAAGCCGGGGAGGTTGTCTAATCCTCCAATGTCTCAGATTGGAAAGCAAATAACTCTGGTATCTTGGGGTAGGAATACCCCCACAGCAAGTATCAATTCTATAAAAAGAACAGTTCCAATTATAGCTTCCTGATAGGGATATCTGAATACTATTTAATAATAGGAGTATTGTTGTAGAGATATCTGAATACTATTTAGTAATAGGAGTATTATTATATTCAAAAATACTTACAAGCCACATAAGGTAAGTGGTAACCACAACTAGGGCCAAACCGATATTAGCTACTGAAGCGATAATCAGATCACACCCCAGGAGAGGAACATTCCTCCATAAAGATGTAACAGAGTTAACCAATAAGAGGATGTGGTCAAATATCCAGTAAGGTGAAACTAAAATAAAGTATAAACATAGGGTAGAAGGGGACAAGGCAAGGAGGCTGATCCAGGGCTGGAGCACCCCAATAGATACGCCCTGTTGTGTGATGTTGGGGAAACCAGTCAGGGACCAGCATTGCTGGAGCAGAGTGATGCCCCTAGCTGCCAGGGGAAGAACTCCTCCAGTGAGGCTGGGAGAAAGGGAAAGGAAAGTGCTGGTGGTAGGGGACTCAATTATTAGGACAGACAGTGTAATCTGTGACAAAGACCGTGTGCGCCGAACAGTCTGTTGTTTGCCGGGCGCTCGGGTTCGGCACATGGCGGATCGGGTGGACAGATTATTGGGTGGGGCTGGGGAAGACCCAGCTGTCATGGTACACGTGGGTACCAATGACATAGGTAGAGGAAGATGGAGAGTCCTAAACGATTTCAGGGACTTAGGCGCTAAGTTGAGGAGTAGGACCTCCAAGGTAGTATTTTCCAAAATACTACCTGTACCTCAAGCCACACCAGAGAGGCAGCGGGAGATTAGGGAAGTTAACAAGTGGCTGAGGAGCTGGTGTAGTAAGGAGGTTTTTGGGTTCCTGGAGAACTGGGTTGACTTCTCAGTCGGCCACCGGCTCTTTGGTAGGGACGGATTGCACCTAAATGGGGAGGGTGCAGCCGTACTGGGTGAGAAGATGGCCAAAAAGTTAGAGGGGCTTTTAAACTATATATCTGTATATTAAGAACAGTGTACAGGTAAATATGAGGGATGATATTAATAATGGAGCTCAGGACGAGGCAGAATCCCTATGGGTAGAGCTTCAAAGGGAAGGCACGGTGGGGAAGGTAATATTTGGCGTTTGCTATAGGCCCCCCAACCAGAGGGAGGAGGGGGAGGCGGACCTCATTTTACAGATAGGATTGGCAGCAAGGATGGGAAATGTCATTATAATGGGGGACTTTAATTATCCTGATAAAGACTGGGCAGAAGGAACCGCACACTCAGCCAAGGCTAGGCAGTTCCTAAATGTTTTGCAGGATAATTTCATGGGTCAGATGGTGAATGCACCGACGAGAAACAATGCGGTACTTGACCTACTGATTACCAACAATACAGACCTGCTCACGGATATAGAAATACGGGGCAACTTAGGAAACAGTGACCATAGGTCAATAAGTTTCAGTATTAATTACAGTTATAGGAAGCAGAGGGGTAATATAAGGACGCTAAATTTCAAAAGAGCCAATTTCCCAAAACTGCGCTCGCTGCTAGAAAATATCAATTGGGATAGAACCCTGGGAACAAAGAACACAGAGGAAAAATGGGAGTGCTTCAAGAGCATACTTAACAAGGGGATTGACCAGTGCATTCCAAAGGGAAATAAATTTAAAAGAGCAAAATTAAACCCTGGGTGGCTAAACTCCAACATAAAAATGCATATTAGTGCTAAAGAAAAGGCCTTCAAAAAATACAAGACTGAGGGGTCATTGGCAGCATTTAAGCATTACAAAGAGTGTAATAAGAAATGTAAAAACGAAATCAGGGCGGCTAAAATAGAACACGAGAGACATATAGCGGAGGAGAGTAAAAAGAACCCCAAGAAGTTCTTTAAGTATATAAACAGTAAGAAAGTGATGCCAGAACACATTGGCCCCATAAAAGATGACAAAGGAAATATGGCCACTGAGGACAGAGAAAAGGCGGAAGTGTTAAATAATTTCTTCTCTTCAGTCTTCACAAAAGAATAAGGGGGCTACACGAACCTAGCTTGTAAGGCCGAACTAAACAACACACCTCAGGAAGTGACGCCATGGCTAACAGAAGATAGACTTAAAACTAAACTAGAGAAACTTAACATAAATAAATCACCGGGACCGGATGGCTTGCACCCGAGGGTTCTTAAAGAGCTCAGCCAGGTGATTGCCAGACCATTATTCTTGATCTTTAAGGATAGTTTACAGACGGGTATGGTGCCAGCTGATTGGAAAAAAGCCAATGTGGTACCAATATTTAAAAAGGGGCCGAGTAAGGAAATACAATAAGACACGTGGCCACTCACTAAAACTAGAGGAAAGGCGGTTTAACCTTAAAATGCGTAATGGGTTCTTTACTATAAGAGCGGTAAGGATGTGGAATTCTTTTCCACAAGCAGTCGTATCAGCAGGAAGCATTGATAGTTTCAAAAGACTGTTGGATGGGCACCCTAGAGACCACAACATACAGGGGTATACAATGTACGGTTAAAAGCAAACACACACGCACATCATAGGTTGAACTGGATGGACTGATGTCTTTTTTCAACCTCACTAACTATGTAACTATGTAACATATAGGGCCAAGTTTCAAGAAAAGATCATGTCTAAAGCACTAAAAATGTTGCAAGAAATGATTCAAAGAAAAGGAACTTACTCTAGTGTGCCTGCCGTCCAGTACCGCCGTGCCACTACAATCAATAGTGGTGCCGTGCCCTAAATAGCCCCAAACACACCGGCCGCTAATCGGCGCAGGTGTTGAACGGTAATCAGCGGCGCACCAGAAGTGCGTCATGTAACCGCCGCCGGAAATGACGTTCCGTGGAACGCATCTCTGCCGGAAATGCGGGAGTCTTCCGAAAGTGACGGACGCTCGCCAACAATGGGTGGGTCATCGCCGCCACATACACTTCTGTGGGAAAACATCCAATTCACGGTATACATATGATGATGCCCGACAATGGGGACATATCTATGCACTTATTAGGGGGAGGTCCACAGACTAAAAAATGCTGTATATACATACATCATCATACAAGAATAAAATTAGAATTATCTGCCTAAACATCTGCATTCAATAAATGTCACATAACAATATATAACCATATTGGGAATACCCCAACTTTTCATGGCGGACATTCTTATAAAGAATTATTATTATATTGTTTCTATGTGAAAGAAGGGAAAGAGAAGACAAACAAATGTTTAAAATGTGAATGGAATAATGCAAGATCTAGTTGGATACCATGAGTGTGTATCATGGAGGAGGAGTTAAAGGTGGAACGGATCCTTTTACCCAGGACTGAGATGCAGGGATATTTATTAAATACTTAATGATGTTAAAGAAAAGGTTTAAAGCTCATGGCCTCCTTGAGGCCTGGACTCGAGGTGGCTTGAAGAGTGTAAATCCAGCGTGCCTCAAGCTGGAGTATGATCTTATCAAACTCACCACCCCTTGGATCTTCCAAAATTCTCTCTAAAGCTGCGAATTTGACCACTTTAGTATTATTTTTATGGTATAAACCTAAGTGTCTGCCAATGGGTGTTGATAGTAAATTATTCTTGCCGTAACCTATATGGTCTTTGATACGGCGCCAAAACTGGCGCTTTGTTTTGCCTATATAATAGGCACCGCATTCACAGAACATGATATATACGATGCCTATTGTTTGGCAATCAACATAATGTTTAATCGAATGTATGTGGCCATTTGGCAAGTATGATTGGTTGACATCTATCCAATCACAGAAATTACAACTCCCACAACGCCAAGTGCCTGCTATATCCTCATCCTTTATGTCTCTTTTGTCATCAAAGTGACTTCTAGTGACTTTGTCTTTAATTGATTTTGCTTTTTTGAAGGGTATTTCCGGAAAACCTTTCTAAGTATTTGCTGAGGATTTTGTCGTTTTTGAGTAAATACCAATGTTGTTGCAGGATGTTGCGGATGGTGTGGTGTTGTCTGTGATAGGGAGTGATGATTCGAACAGTATCTGTAGAGATTTTTGTCTTTTATTGAATAGGATCTCTTCCCTAGTTTGTTGGCAGGCCATGTTGTATGCTTTTCGTATGTAAGTTTTTGTATAGCCTCTAGCAAGTAGTCTGGTGCGAAGATGGTTAGCCTCAATCGAGAATTGCTCCTCATTGGAGCAAATACGTCGCAAACGTAAATATTATGAGTATGGTATACTTTGGACAAGCGGTTTAGGGTGAAAGCTTTTCGCGTGAAGTACGGTATTTCCTGCCGTAGGTTTGCGATATAGGGTTGTTTCGATTTTGCCCATATCCATGATGGATATTCTTGTATCCAAAAAGGCTATAGAGACATAATCCCATTGTGTGGTAAATTTGAGATTATAGTCATTAGTGTCCAGTAATGCAAAGACTTTTATCCTCTGGCCCCGGCCACAACATAAACACATCGTCTATGTAGTGGAGCCAGAGGAGGACGAGCGGAAAAACGGAGGAAAGGCCATCGTCCGAAAAAAGAGTCTGCTCCCACCCCCCAGGTACAGGTTGGCATACGATGGGGCACACAATGTCCCCATCGCTACCCCCTGCACCTGGAGGTAGTGGTAGAGAAGATGAAGGCGTTTTCAGTTAAAACGAAATGAAGAGCTTCCAAGACAAATTCATTGTGTCCATGATGTCTTAAAGGATGTTCTAAGAGGAATTCTCTCATTACAGACAGGCCTTTAGTGTGTGGAATGCTGCTATAGTGGGCCTCAATATCTATAGCTGCTAGAATTGTATTTTGAGGGACAGTAAGCCCATCCAGGCGTTTAAGGAGGTCGGGTGTATCCTGAATGTATGATGGGAGAGATATGACATTTCCCTTAAAATCAGGTCTACATATTGGCTCATGGGCTCGGTATAGGAGCCCACTCCTGATATTATGGGCCTACCCGGAGGTGCTGTTAAACTTTTATGTGTTTTGAGTAGAGCGTAGAATGTAGGGGTTTTTGGGTTTTTAACCAAGACAGCATGGTAGGTATCTTTATCTAAAGTGCCTCCATTATATGCCCTCAGGAGTAATTGCACAAAATCTTTCTGCAGTGTATTAATCATATCCTGGGGAACAGGTCTATACCAATCCCTATTGTTAAGAATGGTAAGACACATCTCCCTATACTGTTCCACATCCATTACAACTATGTTACCCCCCTTATCGGAGGGTTTAACTATGATGTTATTATTTCAACTGAGTGAGGATAAGGCCTGTCTTTGTTCGTGGGTAAGGTTGTCATTGCTATTTTTCTGTATATGTATTGATTCAATCTGTTTGGACACTTGGGTAATAAATGATGCAATATTAGGATTGGTTTGTAACGAAGGGAATTTATCCGACTTCTTTTTAATCACTTGTACCGGGGGCAATTTCATAGATTGGCTTGGTAAAGCAGGAGCACACGCACTCGCTGTATGTGTGGGAGAAGCTTGTATATTATCAGATTCTGAAGCTTTTTTCAAAGGCCTCATTTTCGTCTAAAAGATCCATAAGGTCCTTTAGTGCCCGGAAATCCCACACTTTAAAGTCCTTCCACTGTTCCCTAAGTAGGTGATCCTGTTTCCTCCTTTTTCTCTCCTCGTCGAAGAGATATTTGTATGTTAGCCGCCTTCGAAATAAGTTCAAATCCTTTATAATCTCAAAGTGATTCATCTCTGGTGTTGGACAAAAAGTCAGAGAACTTCTCTTTCAGCTTCTGTGAGGGTGTGTGATGATAAATTGATGACATCTAATTGGGTGGTTGTTGGGTTAGCCTGATTACGAATGGGTCTAAAGTGCCTTTGTTTGGTATAGTGTCCCTCTGTATTCGCACCAAGCCTGGTTGGTTGCCGTCAGGCCTAAAAAACCATTATCTTCAACTTCGAGTTGATTTACGGATGTGTGAACCTGTGTTGCAGGTGCTGTAGAAGAAGACTTAGGACGTACAGAGCCGTCACCATGTCGCGGGTGCGAAGAAACAAGAGGTGTTTGTGATTTATGAGATGAGTGATTGGGTTTGTTTCTAGGTTCGTGCTCAATGGCACGTTTCTTACCACCACCTTGTGCTTGTGTGCTGTCACCAGATTTAAATCTTTTATGTGTCTGTCGGTGTCTACAGTGATTGGAATGCGTGTGCTGTGAAAATTGAGACAAGTTAGACGTATTTGAAGAATCAGATTCCAAACTCTCATTGTCATAACCAACATTGTTAATACTTTGTTTATAAATATGAGGACGTCTTGATCCCCCCCCCCCCCCCAAAGGCCATTTATAGGCTGTGTTGTTACTAAATGCCAATTTGTCACATACACATTTTTGTTCTTTTTTAGAGATCAAATCAAAGTTTTAGAGATCAAATCAAAGTTATATTTCTCCAAGTGCTCCTGGAACATGTTATTTCACGTAGTAAACTCCGGGAGTGAACAGAGATTCTGATTCTTGGAGTATAACGACTTGATCTCCTCATTTAATTCCAACATTTCATCACGATATTGGTCTAATAGTATAGATATCATCTGTCTGGAGCATTGTTTCAGATTTTTCTCCCAGATTTCCCTAAGTTTAGGAGAAATTGTTCTGAGACTAGGGAAAATCTGGACCCTTAAGCCTATGGGGTTCAAGTCCTCCTCGTTTATAACGTTCAAAGTATTTAATGTGCCAGTGGAGATTCGATTTTCTAATCAAACATTTCCTAAGTCTTTGGAAAAAGCCATCCATGTCCATACAACCTGTTTTATCATCTTTCACATTCTTTTGAATTTTCAGCATTAGTCCTTCCCAAGATGTGAAGAGAATAAAACCTCTTCTTCTTTTTTATAACAAAAATACATTTTCTACAATTATTTCCAAAATGGCGGACTATTTAGGCACATCCTGGGAATCTCTGTTCACTCCCGGAGTTTACTATGAGAAATAACATGCTCCAGGAGCACTTGGAGAAATAATAACTTTGATTTGATCTCTAAAAAAGAACAAAAATTTGTACGTGACAAATTGGCATTTAGTAACATCACAGCCTATAAATGGCCTTTGGGGGGATCAAGACGTCCTCGTATTTATAAACAAAGTATTAACAATGCTGGTTATGACAATGAGGGTTTGGAATCTGATTCCTCGAATACATCTAACTTGTCTCAATTTTCACAGCACACGCATTCCAATCACTGGAGACACTAACAGACACGTAAAAGATTTAAATCTGGTGACGGCACACAAGCACAAGGTGGTGGTAAGAAACGTGCCATTGAGCACAAACCTAGAAACAAACCCAATCACTCATCTCATAAATCACAAACACCTCTTGTTTCTTCGCACCCGCGACACGGTGACGGCTCTGTACGTCCTAAGTCTTCTTCTACAGCACTTGCAACACAGGTTCACACACCCGTAAATCAACCCGAAGTTGAGGATGATGGTTTTTTAGGCCTGACGGACAACCAACCAGGCTTGGTGCAAATACAGAGGGACACTATACCAAACAAAGGCACTTTAGACCCATTCAATCAGGCTAAACCAACAACCACCCAATTAGATGTCATCAATTTATTATCACACACTCTCACAGAAGCTGAAAGAGAAGTTCTCTCTCTCGGCCACACTTTTTGTCCAACACAGGAGATGAATCACTTTGAGATTATAAAGGATTTGAACTTATTTGGAAGAAGGCTAACATACAAATATCTCTTCGACGAGGAGAGAAAAAGGAGGAAACAGGATCACCTACTTAGGGAACAGTGGAAGGACTTTAAAGTGTGGGATTTCCGGGCACTAAAGGACCTTATGGATCTTTTAGATGAAAATGAGGCCTTTGAAAAAGCTTCAGAATCTGATAATATACTAGCTTCTCCCGCACATACAGCGGGTGCGTGTGCTCCTGCTTTACCAAGCCAATTGATGAAATTGCCCCCGGTACAAGTGATTAAAAGAAGTCGGATAAATTCCCTTCATTACAGACCAATCCTAATATTGCAGCATTTATAACTCAAGTGTCCAAACAGATTGAATCAATACATATACAGAAACATAGCAATGACAACCTTACCCACGAACAAAGACGGGCCTTATCCTCACTCAGTCTAAATAATTATCATCATAGTTAAACCCTCCGATAAGGGGGGTAACGTAGTTGTAATGGATGTGGAACAGTATAGGGAGATGTGTCTTACCATTCTCAACAATAGGGATTGGTATAGCCCTGTTCCCCAGGATATGATTAATACACTGCAGAAAGATTTTGTGCAATTACTCCTGAGGGCATATAATGGAGGCACTTTAGATAAAGATATCTACCATGCTGTCTTGGTTAAAAACCCAAAAACCCCTACATTCTACGCTCTACCCAAAACACATAAAAGTTTAACAGCACCTCCGGGTAGGCCCATAATATCAGGAGTGGGCTCCTATACCAAGCCCATGAGCCAATATGTAAACCTGATTTTAAGGGAACATGTCATATCTCTCCCATCATACATTCAGGATACACCCGACCTCCTTAAACGCCTGGATGGGCTTACTGTCCCTCAAACTAAAATTCTAACAGCTATAGATATTGAGGCCCTCTATAGCAGCATTCCACACACTAAAGGCCTGTCTGTAATGAGCAAATTCCTCTTAGAACGTGCTTTAAGACATCATGGACACAATGAATTTTTGTATTGGAAGCTCTTCATTTCGTTTTAACTGGAAACGCCTTCATCTTCGCTACCACTACCTCCAGGTGCAGGGGGTAGCGATGGGGACATTGTGTGCCCCATCATATGCCAACCTGTACCTGGGGGGTGGGAGCGGACTCTTTTTTCGGACGATGGCCTTTCCTCCGTTTTTCCGCACGTCCTCCTCTGGCTCCACTACATAGACGATGTGTTTATGTTGTGGTCGGGGCCAGAGGATAAAATTCTTTGCATTGCTGGACACTAATGACTATAATCTCAAATTTACCACACAATGGGATTATGTCTCTATACCCTTTTTGGATACAAGAATATCCATCACGGATATGGGCAAAATCGAAACAACCCTATATCGCAAACCTACGGCAGCCTCTAGCAGCTATAGATATTGAGGCCCTCTATAGCAGCATTCCACACACTAAAGGCCTGTCTGTAATGAGCAAATTCCTCTTAGAACGTGCTTTAAGACATCATGGACACAATTAATTTTTGTATTGGAAGCTCTTCATTTCGTTTTAACTGGAAACGCCTTCGTCTTCGACTGCTCCCACTACCTCCAGGTGCAGGGGGTAGCGATGGGGACATCGTGTACCCCATTGTATGCCAACCTGTAACCCGGGGGGGGGGGGTGGGAGCGGACTCTTTTTTCGGACGATGGCCTTTCCTCCTTTTTTCCGCACGTCCTCCTCTGGCTCCGCTACATAGACGATGTGTTTATGTTGTGGTCGAGGCCAGAGGAGGACCTGTTAAAATTCTTTGCATTACTGGACACTAATGACTATACTCTCAAATTTACCACACAATGGGATTATGTCTCTATACCCTTTTTGGATACAAGAATATCCATCACGGATATGGGCAAAACCGAAACAACCCTATATCGCAAACCTACGGCAGGAAATACCATACTTCACGCGACAAGCTTTCACCCTAAACCGCTTGTCCAAAGTATACCATACTCACAATATTTAAGTTTGCGACGTATTTGCTCCAATGAGGAGCAATTCTCGATTGAGGCTAACTATCTTCGTACCAGACTACTTGCTAGAGGCTATACAAAAACTACCATACGAAAAGCATACAACAGGGCCTGCTAACAAACTAGGGAAGAGATCCTATTCAATAAAAGACAAAAAAACTCTACAGATAATGTTCGAATCATCACTCCCTATCACAGACAACACCACACCGTCTGCAACATCCTGCAACAACATTGGTATTTACTCAAAAACGACAAAATCCTCAGCAAATACTTAAAAGATTTTCCGGAGATAACTTTCAAAAAAGCAAAAACAATTAAAGACAAAGTCACTAGAAGTCACTTTGATGACAAAAGAGACATACAGGATGAGGATATAGCAGGCACTTGGCGTTGTGGGAGTTGTAATTTCTGTGATTGGATATATGTCAACCAATCATTATACTTGCCAAATGGCCACTTACATTCGATTAAACATAATGTTGATTGCCAAACAATAGGCATCGTATATATCATGTTCTGTGAATGCGGTGCCTATTATATAGGCAAAACAAAGCGCCAGTTTTGGCGCCGTATCAAAGACCATATAGGTCACGGCAAGAATAATTTACTATCAACACCCATTGGCAGACACTTAGGTTTATACCATAAAAATAATACTAAAGTGGTCAAATTCGCAGCTTTAGAGAGAATTTTGGAAGATCCAAGGGGTGGTGAGTTTGATAAGATCATACTCCAGCGTGAGGCACGCTGGATTTACACTCTTCAAGCCACCTCGAGTCCAGGCCTCAAGGAGGCCCTGAGCTTTAAACCTTTTCTTTAACATCATTAAGTATTTAATAAATATATCTGCATCTCAGTCCTGGGTAAAAGGATCCGTTCCACCTTTAACTCCTCCTCCATGATACACACTCATTATGGTATCCAACTAGATCTTGCATTATTCCATTCACATTGTAAACATTTGTTTGTCTTCTCTTTCCCTTCTTTCATATAGAAACAATATAATAATAATTCTTTATGAGAATGTCCGCCATGAAAAGTTGGGGTATTCCCAATATGGTTATATATTGTTATGTGACATTTATTGAATGCAGATGTTTAGGCAGATAATTCTAATTTTATTCTTGTATGATGATGTATGTATATACAGCATTTTTTAGTCTGTGGACCTCCCCCTAATAAGTGCATAGATACGTCCCCATTGTCGGGCATCATCATATGTATACCGTGAATTGGATGTTTTCCCACAGAAGTGTATTGGGCGGCGATGACCCACCCCTTGTTGGTGAGCATCCGTCACTTCCGGAAGACTCCCGCATTTCCGGCGGAGATGCGTTCCACGGAACGTCATTTCCGGCGGCGGTTACATGACGCACTTCCGGTGCGCCACTGATTACCGTTAAACACCTGCGCCGATTAGCGGCCGGTGTGTTTGGGGCTATTTAGGGCACGGCACCACTATTGATTTTAGCGGCATGGCGGTACTGGACGGCAGGCACACTAGAGTAAGTTCCTTTTCTTTGAATCATTTCTTGCAACATTCTTAGTGCTTTAGACATGATCTTTTCTTGAAACTTGGCCCTATATGTTTATACTTTATTTTAGTTTCACCTTACTGGAGTCAAAATCCAGGTTTATTGACTGGACATCCAAATATGACAATCGTGACAAGGTAGACGCGTTTCACACACTGACTGTGTGCTTAATCATTACTACTGTCTACTGGTGGTCACATGTGTTGAATTCCTCAGTGATCCATGCCTCATTTTTTGTTTTTATAAATGTGAGGTGGTCTACACTGTCATGAGCTAGGCGAGTGCGCTTATCGGTCATGATCCCCCTTGCTGTGCTGAAAATTCTTTCGGACAGGACACTGGATGGGGGGCAAGCCTACAGTTCCATTGTGCAAGCTCTGGCCAGAGGTCAAGCCTGCCCACCCAGAAGTCCAGGGGTTCATCACTCCTCAGAGCATCCACATCGGCCGTTAACCCGATGTAGTCGGACACTTGTCGGATATCTTTTTTTACGCTCCAACATTTTAGCCACAGAAGCCTGCCTTTTTCCAGAACAACGTGACCATGTTATCATGGAAGGTGGAGTGTTGGACAACTGTGAGGAGACAGGAGAAGGAGAAGAGGCTGGACGGTGAGAGCATGGAGTGTGGCTTTGTGGGTTCTGACGGTGTTGCTCCCACTGGGCTTGGTGATGGGATTTCAGGTGCCTTCTTAAGACGGTTGTCCCTAGGTGAGTGTTGGGCTTACCGCGACTTATGCGTTGACTGCAAAGGCTGCAGATGGCAACACTGGTGTCAGCAACGGACACATTTAAAAAAGCCCACACTGCGGAGCCATGTGGCGGCATCCTGGGAGTGCCAGATGTGACGGTACATGGTTGATGGCTCGTTCCTGAAACATTTGCAGTCTGCTTTGTACCTCTTGTGCAATGCAAGTTCTGCCTGCCTCTCCTCCCTATCTGCCGGTCCGTCAGTCCGCCAGTTCTACAAATAATTGGCCAGTAACTTTTGTCACTGTGTGTAGCACAGTTAACACAGCAAAAGAGGCCACATTTTTGCAGGACTAAATCACACTCTTAGAAAATTATACTGTTTAATAACACCCCACTTCAATATGTGGTATTGGGGGGCATTGGTGTATCACACCAGTTCCAAAAATTGGCCAGTGAGTTTGGCGCTGTGTGTACCAGACTTCACTCAGCAAACGAGGCAATATTGTTGAATGACACAAATACACTTGAAAAAATTTACTCAGATAACACCCCACTTCAATATGTGGTATTGGCGGGACACAGGTTTATTACACCAGTTCTACAAATAATTGGCCAGTAACTGTTGTCACTGTGTGTATGTCACGGAACCATGAACCAGACGTACAACAACAGATAAGTGAAAATAAGAAGGCTTTATTGAAAATCAAGCTGTAAAGCAAAAGTCCAAACGGATGGCGAAACCGAGGCAGAGTCCTTGCGAAGCCAGAGGTCAGGAACCAGGAGGGTAGTCAGACGAAGCCGGGATCAGGAACCAGCAGGGTAGTCAGACGAAGCCAGGATCAGGAACCAGCAGGGTAGTCAGACGAAACCAGGATCAGGAACCAGCAGGGTAGTCAGACGAAGCCAGGATCAGGAACCAGAAGCAGCAGCAGTCTTAGAAGCATGTGAACACAGGAGGACCAAGCAAGGAACTGAAGCCACAGACCTCCTATATATATGAGCTAGGCATCCAGCTCCTCCCAGTGGGAAGGAGGAGCCGCAGGGTGGGAGGCTACAAGAAACCCAGAAACCAAGATGGCCGCCAGCACATGTCAAACGAAGGAGAACAGCAAGAAGGTAAGACCATGACAGTACCTCCCCCTCAAGGGCCCCTCCTCCGCGGAGTAAAGAACGGTTTCTGAGGGAAGCGTGCGTGGAAGGCTCGGAGCAAGGCAGGAGCATGGACATCTGCGGAGGGAACCCAGGAACGCTCCTCTGGACCATAACCACGCCAATGAACCAAAAACTGCACCCGACCGCGGACCAGGCGTGAGTCCAGGATATTGCTCACCTCATACTCCTCACGATTGCCCACTTGGACCGGACGAGGCCGAGGAACCGAGGAAGTGAAACGATTACACACCAGTGGCTTCAACAGGGAGACATGAAACACGTTGGAGATCCGCATGCCAGGAGGAAGCGCAAGGGCATAGGCTACCGGGTTTACCCTGCGAAGCACTCGGAAGGGACCAACAAAGCGAGGCGCCAGCTTGGGAGTGGGCACTCGAAGGTTGAGGTTGCGGGTGGACAACCATACACGGTCTCCAGCCTGGTAGGAAGGAGCAGGCGCTCGTCTGTGATCAGCCTGGAGTCTCTGGCGCTGCGCAGAGACCTCAAGGGACTTCTGGATCTGTACCCAAGAAGCACGTAGGACGGAAAGGTGATCCTCCACAGCCGGAATATCCTGGGGAGAGAATACCTCCGGTAACACGGCAGGTTGGAACCCATAATTGGCCATGAAGGGAGACGTCCCAGAGGAAGAGTTCACCGCCGTGTTCCTGGCAAACTCAGCCCAAGGCAGGAGGTCAACCCAATTGTCTTGGTGATCGGAGACATAGCAACGAAGGAATTGCTCCAAGGCCTGATTGGATCGTTCTGCGGCCCCATTGGACTGAGGGTGGTAGGCCGAGGAGAAGGAGAGATGAATCCCCAACTGGGAGCAAAAGGCGCGCCAGAACCTGGACACAAACTGACTCCCCCGATCCGACACAATCTCCTTGGGCAAACCGTGCAACCGGAAGACCTCCCTGGCAAAAATCGTGGCCAACTCCTGTGCAGAGGGTAACTTCTTGAGAGGAACACAGTGGCACATTTTGGAAAATCGATCCACAATCATGAGAATGACCGTATGGCCTCGGGATGCAGGGAGGTCCACAATATAATCCATCCCCAGGTGTGACCATGGGCGCTCCCCGGTGGCTATGGGTTGCAGAAGGCCCAGCGGAAGGTGACGAGGGGACTTACTCTGGGCACAAACGGAGCATGCCGCTACATATGCGGCGATGTCGGAACGTAGGGAAGGCCACCAGAACAGACGTGAAACAGCCCAGGACAGCTGATTCTTTCCAGGATGCCCCGCGGTCTTGGAGTTATGGTAGGTTCGCAACAACCGAGTGCGCAACTCCTCAGGCACAAAACATCTGCCGTTGGGTCTCCCAGAGGGAGCACCAGATTGAGCCGCCAAAATCTGCTCACCCAGGGGAGAGGTCAGGCTGGTGCGAATGGCGGCCAGGATCTGATTCGGAGGTATGACCGAAGTCGGAATCGACTCCTCCCTGGACAGGTCGGAGTACTGCCGTGATAAGGCATCCGCCCTGATGTTCTTGGAACCGGGTAGGTAGGAGACCACGTAATTAAAACGTGACAAGAACAGAGCCCATCTGGCCTGACGTGGTGTCAATCTCTTGGCCTCAGAAAGGTAGGTCAGATTCTTGTGGTCCGTCAGGATGAGGACCGGAACCACCGAACCCTCGAGCAAGTGCCTCCATTCTTTAAGGGCCTGCACGATGGCCAATAACTCCCTGTCACCAATCTGATAGTTGCACTCCGCGGAAGACAGTTTCCGGGAGTAAAACCAACAAGGAAGCAGAGGACCCTCTGGTGTTCTACGCTGAGACAGAAGGGTGCCTACTCCCGTCTCAGACGCGTCCACCTCGAGGACAAAGGGCAACCCAGGGTTGGGATGCGACAGAATCGGAGCCGACACAAAGGCGGACTTTAGAGCCTCAAAAGCTCGGATGGCCTCGAGCGGCCAGACCTGGGAATTACTGCCCCTCCTGGTCAGATCCGTGAGAGGCTTGGCTAGCATGGAAAAGTCCCTGATGAACTTCCGATAATAATTGGCGAAGCCCAAAAGCGCTGCAGGGAGCGAAGACCACTGGGCTGGGGCCACTGTAAGACAGCCGAAACCTTCTCAGGATCCATGGAGAACCCCTCACCGGAAATGATGTAACCTAAGAAGGTTACCTGGGATCGGTGAAATTCGCATTTCTCAAGCTTACCGAACAGCTTGTTCTCTCGTAACCGTTGCAACACTCGTCTGACATCCAGAATGTGGGTCTCCATGGATTCAGAATATACCAAGATGTCATCCAAATAGACCACCACACACTGCTGCAACAGGTCACGGAAAACATCGTTAATGAATTCCTGAAAGACTGCGGGCGCATTGCACAACCCAAAGGGCATAACCAAGGATTCATAATGACCGGTCCTGGTGTTAAACGCGGTCTTCCACTCATCGCCCGCCTTGATCCTTACGAGGTTATATGCCGCCCCCAGGTCGAGTTTTGTAAAGACCGTGGCCCCTTTAAGGCGACCGAACAGCTCGGAAATCAAGGGTATCGGGTAAGCGTTCTTGATCGTGATGCGATTGAGACCCCTGTAATCGATGCAAGGCCTCAACTCACCGCCCCTCTTTTTCACAAAGAAAAATCCAGCCCCTGCCGGGGACGAGGATTTGCGAATGTGTCCGCGTGAAAGCGCCTCCTTCACGTACTCCTCCATGGCCTCATTCTCCGCTACCGACAGTGGATAGACCTTGCCACGAGGAGGAACGGCACCAGGTTGTAACTCGATGGCACAATCGTATGGGCGGTGCGGAGGTAGGGCAACCGCGCGCACCTTATCGAATACATCCCGGTACTCCTCGTATTCAGGAGGCAACAGAGAGTCCGAGGAAGTACACAGCAACTTGACAGGCCCATGGATGCAACTAGCCCCACACTGCGGTGACCACGAGAGGATCTCGGCCGATCTCCAATCGAAAGTCGGATTATGCTTCTGGAGCCAGGGGTACCCCAAGACCACCGAGTAGTGTGGAGACGAAATAACCTGGAAGCAGACCGACTCTCTGTGAACGGCACCAATGGCTATCCCCACTGGAAGGGTCTCATGAGTCACGTGTGGCGGCAGAAGGGGTCTGCCGTCTATCGCCTCAAGAGCCAGTGGAGAACCTCGGGCCTGCAGAGGAATGGAATTGGCGGCAGCGAACACACTATCAATGAACAAACCACCAGCACCAGAGTCCACCAACGCCTGGGTCGTCACTGAGCCCCCGACCCAGGAGAGGACAACAGTGATCAGTGGTTTGTCAACACGGGAAACCGGGGACAATGAGACTCCACCCAAGATCTGCCCCCGACAGGATCTCAGGTGCGAGCGTTTCCCGGACGGTTCGGACATGCCAACCGAAAATGCCCACCGAGACCACAGTACATGCATCGACCCTCGCGTCTTCGGAGTACCCTCTCCCCCTCGGACAGGCGAGCAAAGCCCAGCTACATGGGTTCACCCCCCCCAAGTCATCGCCAGGAGGCGTGGGAGGAGAGGGAGGCACGGGTGGGACAGCAAAGGTAGGCGCCAATCTGTTAGGAGGCCTCCGCAGACTCTCCTTAAAGGAAGGTCTCTCCCTGAGTCTGGTGTCAATCAAAATCAAGAAAGAAATAAGAGACTCGAGCTCCACTGGTAGGTCCTTAGCTGCAACCTCATCCTTCAAGGCATCCGAGAGACCATGAGAGAAAGCAGCGACCAGAGCCTCATTATTCCAGCCCACCTCTGCTGCCAGGGTACGAAACTCAATGGCGTATTCAGCTACGGATCGTGAACCCTGTCTGATGGACATAAGGAGCTTCGCAGCAGAGGCAGCACGAGCCGGCACATCGAATACCCTCCGAAGAGAAGCAACAAAACCGGAAAACTCGGCAACCACCGGATTGTTGTTCTCCCATAAAGGGCTGGCCCAGGCCAAGGCCTTGTCCGAGAGCAGCGAAATTAAGAAGCCCACCTTTGATCTCTCAGTAGGAAAGGCATGTGGCAGCAACTCGAAATAAATGCCCACCTGGTTAAGGAAACCTCGGCACTGAGTTGGCTCTCCCCCAAAGCGCTGTGGAAGGGGGGCAGAACCGGTCATACCCCGAAACACCGCAGGCGCAACAACAGGTGTTGGGGTAGACTCTGGCGCAACAACCGGAGCAGCAGTAGGAGCGGGCCCAGGAGCGACAACCGACCCATCGGCAACGGGAGCGAAATGAGCCGTGCGTTCAAGCAGGGTTTGCAACGCCACGGCGAACCGACCCAACAGGTGATCCTGCTGATCAAGCCTGGCAACCAGCGTGGGTAGCGAGGATGGCCCTGTACCGTCAGAATTCATGGCTTGGTCCTAATGTCACGGAACCATGAACCAGACGTACAACAACAGATAAGTGAAAATAAGAAGGCTTTATTGAAAATCAAGCTGTAAAGCAAAAGTCCAAACGGATGGCGAAACCGAGGCAGAGTCCTTGCGAAGCCAGAGGTCAGGAACCAGGAGGGTAGTCAGACGAAGCCGGGATCAGGAACCAGCAGGGTAGTCAGACGAAGCCAGGATCAGGAACCAGCAGGGTAGTCAGACGAAGCCAGGATCAGGAACCAGCAGGGTAGTCAGACGAAGCCAGGATCAGGAACCAGAAGCAGCAGCAGTCTTGGAAGCATGTGAACACAGGAGGACCAAGCAAGGAACTGAAGCCACAGACCTCCTATATATATGAGCTAGGCATCCAGCTCCTCCCAGTGGGAAGGAGGAGCCGCAGGGTGGGAGGCTACAAGAAATCCAGAAACCAAGATGGCCGCCAGCACATGTCAAACGAAGGAGAACAGCAAGAAGGTAAGACCATGACAGTGTAGCACTGTTTACACAGCAAGAGGCCAAATTTTTGCAGGACTAAAATAGACTCTTAGAAAATTACTTGTTAAATAACACCCCACTTCAATTTGTGGTATTGGGGGGGCATTGGTGTATCACACCAGTTCCAAAAATTGGCCAGTGAGTTTGGCGCTGTGTGTACCAGACTTCACTCAGCAAACAAGGCAATATTGTTGCATGACACAAATACACTTGAAAAAGTTTACTCAGATAACACCCCACTTCAATATGTGGTATTGGGGGGGCATTGGTGTATAACACCAGTTCAAAAAATTGGCCCGTGAGTTTGGCGCTGTGTGTACCAGACTTCCCTCAGCAAACAAGGCAATATAGTTGCATGACACAAATACACTTGTAAAAGTTTACTCAGATAACACCCCACTTCAATATGTGGTATTGGGGGGACATTGGTATATCACACCAGTTCAAAAAATTGGCCAGTGAGTTTGGCGCTGTGTGTACCAGACTTCACTCAGCAAACGAGGCAATATTGTTGCATGACACAAATACACTTGTAAAAGTTTACTCATTTAACACCCCGCTTCAATATGTGGTATTGGGGGGGGGGGGCATTGGTGTATCACACCAGTTACAAAAATTGGCCAGTGAGTTTGGCACTGTGTGTACCAGACTTCACTCAGCAAACGAGGCAATATTGTTGCATGACACAAATAAACATGTAAAAGTATACTCAGATAACATTCCACCACTTCAATATGTGGTATTGAGGGGGGGGGGGGCAATTGGTCTATCACACCAGTTATAATACATTATAAGTGCTTTTGTCACTGTGTGTAGTGTTGCTGCAGAAATGCTCAGTCTCACCACCACACCTGTCACAATGCTGCACAGTGCACAATAATACTACTAATCCACTATAATATGTTTTCTACAAAGTATATTATACTGTGGCTTACCCCCCCCCCCCCACCCCTTTTTAGTGCACTGCACAGCAGTACCAAAAAATTTGCAGCCCTTTAAATGACTTTTGTGGACATTAACAGAGCGATTTGTATCACTGCTGATGATCTCTAACTGCCCCTACAGCAACCACTGGATACCTCTCCCTATATTAAAGAGACTGTAATAGACCCCAGAACGACATTTCAGCACTTTAAATTACTTTTGTGGACATTAACAGAGCAATTTGTGTCACTGCTGACGATCTCTAACTGCCCCTACAGCAACCACTGGATACCTCTCCCTATACTAAAGTGACTGTAATAGACCCTATAACGACATTGCAACGCTTTAAATTACTTTTGTGGACATTAATAGAGCGATTTGTGTCACTGCTGACGATCTCTAACTGCCCCTACAGCAACCACTGGATACCTCTCCCTATACTAAAGTGACTGTAGTAGACGCTATAACGACATTGCAGCACTTTAAATGACTTTTGTGGACATTAATAGAGTGATTTGTGTCCCTGCAGATGACGATCTCTAACAGCACAGACTGAATAACCTGTCCCTATACTGAAGAGAGACTGGACCTATACCGAAATACCAGCCCTGAAAAGGACTTTTGTGGACATTAACATAGCGATTTGAGTCACTGCAGCCGATCTCTAACTGCCCCTAGAGCACCGACTGGATACCTGTCCCTAACCTGAAAAGAGACTGTAGAAGGCCTATACCGAAATACCAGCCCTGAAAAGGACTTTTGTGGATCTTCACAGCGCTATATGTGTCTAGCAAACTCTCCGTGATGAGCACAGCAGACCTCTCCCTACACTGGCAAAAAGCGGAATGTGAAATGGCCGCCAGGTCAGGTCTATTTATAGGGTAGGGGGACTGTCCATGTGCTGGAATGTTTCAATTGGCTGTCCCGTTCCACCTGACTGCTGTGTCATGGGTCAAAGTTCTCCCCAATGTAAACAAATATGGCCGCCGCAAACTACGCCATGTGTTCGCAAATTTGGCGGGTAGCGAACAAGCAAAATTTGCCGCAAACCGACCACCGGGCGAACCACAAGGCCATCTCTAGTGGTGGGTGGCTGGCTTGCTGCAACACTGTGGTTGGTGGGTGGCTGGCTTGCTGTCACCCTGTTGTGGGTGGCTGGCTTGGTGTCACTCATCCTGGCCTGTTGTGGGTGGCTGGCTTGCTGGAACACTGGTGGGTGGCTGGCTTGGTGTCTCCCTTGCTGGAACCCTTGCTGGAACCCTGTTGTGGGGTGGGTGGCTGGCTGCTGGCACCCTGTTGTTGGGTGGGTGGCTGGATGCTGGCCTAGCACCCTGTTGTGGGTCGATGGCTGGCACCCTGTAGTCGGTGGCTGAGGCCAGGGTGGGTGGCTGGCACCGTGACCGGACTGCAGCTGGCTGCACACGAGGCTGTCCGAGGTGTGGGAGGCGGTCTTAAAAGGCAGAACATGTGCAGCGCGTGGAGAGTGACGTCACATTTGCGCCACGCACAATATTGGCAATATCAGTAACTTCCGGGGCCAATTCTGATATATCGGGGAAAGTGCATATCGGCCCTCGATATATCGGTGTTGCAGATAATCGGTGGATCCCTAAAAAAAATGATATAGCAGGCTAGTCCATTTTGCTGAAATTTCATTGCAGCAACTCAAAATGGTACTCAGTAATTTGTATGGCCCCCACGTGTTTGTATGCATGCCTGACGATGTTGAGCGTGTCCCTTGAATTGGATAAATTACATGAGGATATCTCTAAACTACAAGCGGATTTGTTACCATTCAAGGATACGACTTCATTTGTTGAGTTTGACCAACATTTAAATGACAAAATAGACAGATTGGAGACCGACACTATAAAAGGCAAACAGGAGAAACTACTCAGGGATGAAATAGACTATGAGACAAAGAACGTTTATACATGGAAGAAAACTAATACTTGGCATCGCCATTATCCCAAAAAAAGAGTTAGTTTCTCTGATCCGGAGACTGGTGTTACAGACACCTCCATACCTCTTACATCCGATACATCCATGGAGTATCCACAAACATCACGATCAGGAAATAACACCAACTCTCAATCGGCTCCAAAAAACGAGATCCCCAAGAGAAACAGGAGATTTACCCGAAAAAGAGGCAAAAGGCAACCAGACGGGGAGGAAGGAGACACCACAGGTCACACAGATGGCCAATACCGCCTCAGACCTCATCGGAAATAGATACACATCCAACTACATCTGCTAACAATGTCATTAATTTATCAAAGAGACCGCTCACTACAGAGGATATCAGCCTTCTATCTAAGGGTTTAAATTTCTGCCCTCACGCTCATTTTCACCCCTTTGAAACTGTACTTAACATAAACAGGTTTGTTCGCAACCTGACATTGAAGAGACACTTCTTTAACCAAGATGAAATTTCCTCCACTAGTGAAAACCAGACGGATGCCCATGATGACACCCCCTCTACTGACCATAATCAGATGTTTTCCAATCATTCCAATACTTCATATGACTTTACATCTACATTTCGGGAAACTTGTGCTATAATTGAATTGGAAGATCTGGCTGCTGAAAACAATGAATTTATACAAGGTTTAGATACAGAAGAAACCAAGAAGATCGTTACGTCTACCTCCTCCAATTTCTACCCAATACAATCTAGAACTTCCGATATGGATTTATTCCAGAAATTGGTGGAAAAAGATCTTTTTGTTTTAGCGGCAGCCACTCCACCCGCCATTCCCAAATCTGTAGACAATCTTACCATAAAAGAAAGGGAATCTTTGAAATCCCTTAAAGGGGATAAGTCTATTGTCATCAGAAATGCTGATAAAGGGGGAGCAGTGGTCGTATTAGATAGTGAGACTTACAGACAGGAAGCCCTTAGACAGCTTGGGGATATGTCCACATATCTCCCTTTAAAAGGTGATCCCACTATTAGTTTCAAAAAAGAGCTTATAGCCTTGATAGAGGAAGGTGTCTTCTTGGGTATTTTTTCCACTAAGGATATTGATAAACTTGTTCCAGAATTCCCCATCACACCTATATTCCACCATCTCCCAAAGGTCCACAAAGGTTTAGATCCGGTTCTGGGACGACCCATTGTCTCAGGTATCGGGTCCCTTTGTGAGAGACTCGGGGAATGGTTGGACGGGCAATTACAAGATCTAGTTCAAAATCTTCCAGGTTTCTTAAAAGACACCAAACATTTACTGAATGTCATGGACGATTTTGTATGGATGGAACAATATGTGTGGATCACATGCGATGTAACTAGCCTGTACTCGTCCATACCCCACAGTCTGGCATTACAGGCTATTAAAATTACTTTATCGCAGAATACCAACCTCACCACTGACTTCCAATCTTATATGCTTGAAGTGTTAAACTTTCTTCTGACACATAACTATTTTTCATTCGATGGGGATTTCTACCTCCAAAGGTGTGGGGCAGCGATGGGAGCTAAGTTCTCCCCCTCTCTCGCCAACCTATACATGGGCTGGTGGGAGAGACCCCACATCTTTGGAGGTGGAAATCCCTTCAGAGATCAGATCGCTCTGTTTCTCAGATACATTGACGATCTGATCTTTGTCTGCCATCGGGACGTCAGTTTAGAGGCATTCTTGGAGTATCTTAACGATAACTCTCTGAACCTTAAATTTACGGGACACAGGAGTCCAGATAGAATTGAGTTCCTGGATGTTGCCCTGAGCCACTCTAATGACAAGGTTATCACCAATTTGTATAGAAAACCACTTTCAGGGAACAGTCTTTTACATGCCAAATCCAGTCATCCCATACACACAGTTAAGGGAATACCTGTGGGACAGTTCTTACGATTACGCAGGATATGCAGTAACATCTCAGATTTCAAACTGGAGGCTGTTTCCTTACAAGCTAGGTTTCTTGCCCGGGGATACCCGAGATGGATGATTGATAGAGCTTACGTCATGGCCCTTAATAGTGACCGTACTGACCTCTTGGACAAAAATAGATCTTCCAATACCAGAGATTATCTGGTTAAAGCCCGCGATCTCATGTCCCATAAACATACCGATTATAAAGTAAACAAGAAATCCAATACACGTACCAAATTTACTAGACCAGTTCCCTCCATCACATTATCCCTTCCTTATAGTTTGGAGTTTCAGAAAGTTAAAGCTATCATTCACAAACATTTACCACTTCTAAGCACTGATGACATCTGTGCTAATATTCTAAACGAAGGTGTGAACATAGTGGCAAAAAGGGCAAAAACTCTAGGCAACTCGTTATCCCCTAGCCTATATCGATCTAATAAACAAAATCAGTCTTTAACTTGGCTACACTGTAGGGGCAATTACAAATGCGGCATGTCCGACTGTGTCACCTGTCCCCATATTATCCAAAAGAGTGTTTTCACCTCTTCTGCTAGTAATAAAATCTTCCACATCGATAAGTTTTTTAACTGCAATACACAGTATGTTGTATATCTTATAACCTGCAAAGCCTGTTCAATACAATATGTGGGTAGGACTACCCGTAGATTGAAAGATAGGTTCAGAGAGCACTTAAGTGACATTAGATTATCAAAGTCCACAAATGTGGCACGACACTTCAATAATCATCATGGAGGTGATTCTACTTTGGTACAGGTCCAAGTTATAGAGTGTATCACTAAACCAACCAGGGGCGGAGATGTCTTTCACCTGTTGTGCAAAAAAGAAGTCTCCTGGATATTTAGATTACATACCCGTATACCGCAGGGACTTAACTTTGAATGGGACGTCACTCATTTCTATGAGTGAGCTTCCCCTCCCTCCCTCCGCTTGCAAAATTATCACCTATATCCAGTTAATATGCACACATATGGCGATCGTCTATGTCTGCATATGCAATCACATCTATGAACATCACTTCATTATTTAGATTATACGCTCATATTATTGGCAATACAACACAGTTTTTGGGGGCTTTTTGTTCCTCAAATAGATTGTCTTGTTTGCCTGTAAATCTGCGTTTCTTCATTTAGGTATGTGTATCTCCTCCTTGGAGTTTCCCCATAAGTTCATCTAGTTTTGAACTCCCTTTTCTCGTTTTTTGCTTTTTTCTAGTTACAGTCCCATCTGCATACTGGTATATGATTGACCATTCATTATGTTCCAACCGACATATTGTTGTAGTCATTTGTCTCCTGAGTGACTAATTTTCATTTGGCCATATATATACATATTTTTACACCCTAAAAAAAAAAAAAAAAAAAAAAAAGGTGTGTGGTTATGAATAAGCGATTTTTATCGTGAAACGCGTCAACCCGACACGTCTGTCCGTGTATTGCACTGTCTGTCTGCTGTATTTATGGAGCATAAAGGAGTCCTATTGATTTTCATTTAACATCTCCGAGTGCGGTCTTTCTCTTTTTGGATGTCTACGTGCTCCTAATGAGACAACAGATGGTGCCCTGGGGTATTTCCTCCCAGATCTGGACCAGGACATCACTGAGCTCCTGAAGCAACTGAGGTGCAACCTGGCGTCGTTGGATGAACTGAAACATAATGTCCCAGAGATTTTCTATTGGATTTAGGTCAGGCAAGCGTGGGGGTCATTCAATGGTATCAATTCCTTCATCCTCCAGGAACTGGCTGTATACTTTTGCCACATGAGGCCGGGTATTGTGGTGCACCAGGAGGAATCCTGCACCAGCGTAGGGTCTGACAATGGGTCCAAGCATTTCATCCCGATACCTAATGGCAGTCAGGGTGCCATTGTCTAGCCTGTAGAGGTCTGTGCATCCCACCATAGATATGCCCCCCTAGACCATCACTGACCCAACACCAAACTAGCCATGCTGAATGATGTTACAGGCAGCATAACGTTTTCCATGGCTTCTCCAGACCCTTTCATGTTTGTCACATGTGCTCAGGGTGAATTTGGTCTCATCTGTTAAAAGCACAGGGCGTTAATGGCAGAGCTGACAATGCTTGTGTTCAATGGCAAATGCCAATCGAGCGCCATGGTGACGGGCAGTGAGCACAGGGCCCACTAGAGGATGTTGGGCCCTCAGGCCGCCTTCATGAAGTCAGTTTCTGATTGTTTGGTCAGAGACATTCACACCAGTGGCCTGCTGGAGGTCATTTTGTAAGGTTCTGACAGTGCTCATCCTGTTCCTCCTTGCACAAAGGAGCAGATACCTGTTCTGCTGATGGGTTAATGACCTGTTTAACTTTCCTAGAGTAACTGCCTGTCTCCTGGAATCTCTCCTATGCTCTTCTGACTGTGCAAACCTTCTGGCAAATGGCACATATTGATGTACCATCCTGGAGGAAATGCCTGTACAACCTCTATATGGCCCAGGTATCGCATCATGCTACTAGTAGTGACACTGACCCTAGCCAAATGCAAAACAGAAAAGATGATTAGGGAAAAAAAATGTCAGTGGCCTCAACCTGTAAAACCATTCCTGTTTTGGAGGATGTTTCATTGTTGCCCATCCAGTGCACCTGTTGTTAATTTCACGAACACCAAAGCAGCTGAAACTGAGTAACGACCCCCTCTGCTACTTAACTGACCAAATCCATATCCCAGGAGTTTACTTTAATTGATGCTATACTCTGATTAAAAAGTGTTCCTTTTTTTGAGCAGTGTATATAAAAAAATATAAAAAAAACAACAACTTTGTTATGTAAATGTTGCCTGAAAATATACCACAAAATAAAACTGAATTATAAAATACACTTTTTCTCTACTGCAGAAAAGTAATATTAGAGGAGTAGCACCATACCGATGACCCCATCTCTGTATCACTATGCTTTCCCCTCCTACCATTTTTCATGCCAGCCTATTTGATTTCTGTTGTCTTGTGCTGCCTCTCTGTCTCCCAGTCTGGGCCCTGCTGTGCAGGGGCTGTAAGAGGCAGATACAAAGTCAAATTCAGGTACTTAACATTCTTGCATAAATACATTTAACAATTTATTAATAAAAACAGATCTGTATTAATTTGTGTCTTTTATACAAACATACCTGGATTTCAGCTGTATGAAACGTAAAAAAGTAAAATCCACCCCCCTCAAAAAAAAAAAAAATGTATTTTATTATTTCAGTCATGATATGGAAGGTAGCCGCTAGTGTTCTTTGTCTACTCATTTGAATCGTATCCCTACCGCTCATACTAAGACTTTTCTAAGTAGCACATTTCTCATCCTTTATATATATTTATCTCTGTCACAAAACCTTGTACTGTTGGAATTGTTATGATTTTATTTTCCTTAAGAATATACCTAGGTGTTATATGTCTGCTCCTAGTTCTTTTCAGTGAAGTACCTCAGAACAAATTATGCATGTAACAATACCATTTTTTCTTTTGTTATGTTTATTTTACAGGGTTTTCCACATCATGTGCCATGGGAAACATTTCCAGAATGTGATCTTTTGAATCTTCCAGATGTGGTAAAGCTACTTATACTTCTTTAACATACCCCCATTAAATGGAAATTAACCAGAAGGCAGGCAAGGAATCACACAGATTATGCGAAACAGGAAAATAGAGGCTAGGGTGTTGGACAGGATAGAGAAGTACACAGCTATCCATGGTTAACACATTGCCTTTAACCAATTTATCTCCCAGCCCTTTAACCACTTGCCGACTGCCGCGTGACTATTTACGTCGGCAGTCAGCCCCTCACAGGCAGAGCGACGTAGGGCTACGTCGCTAGCCTGTAAGGGTTTTGGGAGCACGCGCCGTCGGATGCGCACTCCCGCTCGGTCACGGACCCCCCTGTGCGTTTGACCGGCGGACCCGATGTCCGCCGGGCACTCGTGATCGTCCGTGACAGCGGGAGAAAGGCAGACGGCTAGTGTAAACAAAGCCGCCTGTCAGTTCTCCCTGTGTAAGAATGGTGATCAAACAGTTCTACTATGTAGGACCGTTGATCACTGTTCTACACACACAGCCACAGCCAATCACAGTTAGAATCACGCCCCTAGGACACACTTAACCCCTCCCTCTCCAATACAGTTAACCCCTTCACTGCCAGTGTCATTTTTAAAGTAACAGTGCATATGTATAGCACTGATTACTGTAGTAATGTCACTGGTAACCCCAAAAGTGTCAAAAATGTCAGTCAAGGGTCCGATCTGTCTGCCCCAATGTCGCAGTCCCGCAAAAAAATCGCAGATCGCCGCCATTACGTGTTAAAAAAAAAACAACAAAAATGACAAAAATCTTTCCCTTTGTTAGTAAACGCAATAACTTTTGCGCAAACCAATCAAAATACGCTTTTTGCGATTTCTTTTTTTTTTTTTTTACCAAACATATGGTAAAAAAAAATTGGCCTAAAATGTTAAAAAATTTAGATTTTTACATTTCTTTTTTTGGGAATTTCATATAAAAAAATGTGAAAAATATTGATATTTTTGCAAAATTTACGCTCTTTTTTTGTTTATAGCGCATGATCAAAAAATCGCACAGGTGATCAAATACCACCAAAAGAAAGCTCTGTTTGTGGGAAAAAAAGGATGCCAAATTCGTTTAGGTACAGCATCGCACGACTGCGCAATTGTTAGTTAAAGTCACGCAGTGCCGAATCGCAAAATAGGCCCTAGTCAGGAAGGGGGTAAAATCTTCCGGGGCTTAAGTGGTTAAGGGGTTTCAGATACCGTAAGGTGGGGTGGGGTTTATGATCATGTGACCGCCATGATAGGCTGTCACGGCGGTCACGCAATCGGAAGCTTTCCGTTAGCGGCTGGTAACTGTGGCGGGAGTGGGAAAAGCGCAGGCTCTTGGCACAGCTGTGTCTGAAAATTGGTACGCAAATATGTGGTCTCTTGACGCCAAGACCCACCCGCCGAGAGGCCACATATTTGAGTACACTCAGTATCTAGAGGTTAAATAGGGTCTGACCTTGGATCCAATCCCCACCTCTGCTTTACTCCCTCTGTATTTACTGAATGTAATCTCTCTCATACCGATCACCTTTCTCTTTCAACCCATTTTTCCTCACCTACCCTATCCCCACAACATAAATCACAACTCCACACAAGGCGCAATCTGATTTTGTTCACAAAAGATGTTCTTCTCATTTTTCTGCAGTAGTCCTACCTAATGTAGCACCAAAAGATTGATATTTCTGATTATACACAACCATGCACAGAGCATCTATTGATACACACAGCGTGGTTTGCTCACGCCCCCCACTCCCTCCTCACACAGGATTTGATTGACAGCAGAAGGAGAGTAACAGAGAGCAATGCCACTGCAGATGGGTACAGCACTGAATCAAGATAGGTAAGTATACAAGGAGGTAGTGGGGGGCATAGAACTACTGAGACATTTTTTACCTTTAAGGCAGGGAATGCCTTAAGGTAAAAAAAAGTATTGACTTTACAACAACTTTAATGTGCATATGGTGATTTTAGTTACACTTTAACCACCTCAATACTGGGCACATAAATCCCCTTCCTTCCCAGACCAATTTTCAGCTTTTAGCGCTGTTGCATTTTGAATGACAATTGCGTGGTCATGCAACACTGTACATAAACCAAATTTGTGTCATTTTTTCCCCACAAATAGAGCTTTCTTTTGGTGGTATTTGATCACCGCAAGGTTTTTTCTTTTTTGCTAAACTAATAAAAAAAGACCGAAAAGTTTGAAAAAAAAAGTTTTTCTGTTTATGTTATAACATTTTGTAAATGGATACGTTTTTTCCTGCACTGATGAGCACTGATAAGGCTGTACTGACAGGCATTGATGAGGAGGCACTGATGAGGAGGCACTGATGGGGTGGCACTGATATGCAGCACTGATGGGCACTGATAGGTAGCACTGATATGCAGCACTGATGGACACTGATATGTGGCACTGAGGGGCACTGATATGCAGCATTGGTGGGCACTGATAGGCAGCGCTAATGGGCACTGATAGGCAGCACTGATGGGCACTGATAGGCAGCACTGATGGGCACTGATAGGTGGCACTGATGGGCACTGATAGGCTGCGTGGATGGGCACTGATAGGCAGTGCTGATGGGCACTGATAGGCTTTCCTGATGGGCACTGATAGGCAACGCTGATGGGCACTGATAGGCAGGACTGATGGGCACTGATAGGCAGCACTGATGGGCACTGATAGGTGGCACTGATGGTCACTGATAGACAGCACTGATGGGCACTGATCGGTGGCACTGATGGGCACTGATAGGTGGCACTGATCGGCACTGATGGGCACTGATAGGCAGCACTGGTGGGCAATAATGGGCACTGGTGGGCGGCACTAATAGATGGCAATAATGGGCACTGGTGGGCAGCACTGATAGATGGCATTGGTGGGCAGCACTGATAGGGAGAGCACCACTGGCAGGCTCTCTGAGCCCTGATTGCCATCCCTGATGGCCATGGTGGGCATCCCTGGTGGTCATGGGTGGGCATCCCTGGTGGCTCTAGTGGCACCCCAGGGCTGCACTGGCTACCAGCACAGACTCCCCCCCTGTGATCAGTGAGTAATTAGTAAAACTCACTGATCCCCTGGCTGCAGCACAGATCGTCTTGTTCTCCTCACTGACAGGATCTGTGTGAGGAGAAGAGATCAAAGCCGTTACAACGGCTGTATTTACATTACATGATGGCTGTGATTGGACACAGCCGTCATGTGATCAGGAGGGCCAATCACAGGGCCCTCCTGTCAAAACTTGTTGCTATGTGTCCGAGGGACACAGGCACATCGAGATTGCGCCGCTGCGCGTAACCGCGGCGGAGCGATCTCGCTCCTTCTGCAGGACGTTCTGGAACGTCCGATCAGAAGGACGAGACTCCCACCAGGCCGTATATGTACAGTGGTCGGGTGGAAGGTGGTTAAAGACATTTTTCAGAAATCCATGACAAGTCTACTGATGGCTTAACAATTTGGGTCATCGAACCTATTCCAAAAGAATTGTCAGAAGCAGAACGTTTCTCAAAACTTTGTATGCGAGAAACGTTCTGGATCTATACCCTGGATGCTCTTTCACCTCGGGGGTTAAATGAAGAGCTAGATGTACATACCATTTTGTAATTTTGTAATATTGTTTCACTGTTTCTTTTTTACATCAATAGACCTATGTTTAATGATGGTGTCTACCCTGCATTGCTTGCCTGTTTATATAAAGCTTTAGTGGGATATACCATCATTTTTTCTTTCTAAGGTGATTGGTTTTACCCCTGCTTTTATTATCCATGTGTTTTGTATAGGATTAACCAGCCTTGCTATTTTATATATATATATCTATATATCTATATATCTATATATCTATATATATATATATATATATATATATATATATATATATATATATATATATATATATACAGTGGGTACGGAAAGTATTCAGGCCCCCTTAAATTTTTCACTCTTTGTTATATTGCAGCCATTTGCTAAAATCATTTAAGTTCATTCTTCTTCCTCATGAATGTACACATAGCACCCCATACTGACAGAAAAACACAGAATTGTTGACATTGTTGCAGATTTATTAAAAAAGAAAAACTGAAATATCACATGGTCCTAAGTATTCAGACCCTTTGCTCAGTATTTAGTAGAAGCCCCCTTTTGATCTAATACAGCCAGGAGTCTTTTTGGGAAAGATGCAACAAGTCTTTCACACCTGGATTTGGGGATCCTCTGCCATTCCTCCTTGCAGATCCTCTCCAGTTCTGTCAGGTTGGATGGTAAACGTTGGTGGACAGCCATTTTTAGGTCTCTCCAGAGATGCTCAATTGGGTTTAAGTCAGGGCTCTGGCTGGGCCATTCAAGAACAGTCACGGAGTTGTTGTGAAGCCACTCCTTCGTTATTTTAGCTGTGTGCTTAGGGTCATTGTCTTGTTGGAAGGTAAACCTTCGGCCCAGAGCACTCTGGAGAAGGTTTTTGTCCAGGATATCCCTGTACTTGGCCGCATTCATCTTTCCCTCGATTGCAACCAGTCGTCCTGTCCCTGCAGCTAAAAAACACCCCCACAGCATGATGCTGCCACCACCATGCTTCACTGTTGGGACTGTATTGGACAGGTGATGAGCAGTGCCTGGTTTTCTCCACACATACCGCTTAGAATTAAGGCCAAAAAGTTCTATTTTGGTCTCATCAGACCAGAGAATCTTATTTCTCACCATCTTGGAGTCCTTCAGGTGTTTTTTAGCAAACTCCATGCGGGCTTTCATGTGTCTTACACTGAGGAGAGGCTTCCGTCGGGCCACTCTGCCATAAAGCCCCGACTGGTGGAGGGCTGCAGTGATGGTTGACTTTCTACAACTTTCTCCCATCTCCTGACTGCATCTCTGGAGCTCAGCCACAGTGGTCTTTGGGTTCTTCTTTACCTCTCTCACCAAGGCTCTTCTCCCCCGATAGCTCAGTTTGGCCGGACGGCCAGCTCTAGGAAGGGTTCTGGTCGTCCCAAACGTCTTCCATTTGAGGATTATGGAGGCCACTGTGCTCTTAGGAACCTTAAGTGCAGCAGAAATCTTTTTGTAACCTTGGCCAGATATGTGCCTTGCCACAATTCTGTCTCTGAGCTCTTCAGGCAGTTCCTTTGACCTCATGATTCTCATTTGCTCTGACATGCATTGTGATCTGGAAGGTCTTATATAGACAGGTGTGTGGCTTTCCTAATCAAGTCCAATCAGTATAATCAAACACAGCTGGACTCAAATGAAGGTGTAGAACCATCTTAAGGATGATCAGAAGAAATGGAAAGCACCTGAGTGTAAGATTCTGGTACCTCTGGTACCCTTATTTTCTATTTTCTTTTCAAATACGCGTCCCACCTTTCTAATTAGGTGGTACGCATACACCTTTAAGACGGATGACGTCATCGCCGAGCGCCGCAGAGCGGCTATTTCAACCGCCGGCGTTCTCTCTCACATTGTTCGTTCAACCTGCCGTGTGTCCACCTGCTTACAAGCTTGCCTTGCTACCGGAACCTCCAGCTATTCTCTTTTACTTGGAAAAAGACCGGAACCTCGCTACTGATCCCTGTATCTCGCTACTGGATCACTCCCTTACTACTGGACCCTTCTACTACTAACTTACTAGTGATAAGTACCCTACAGGGGAATCCTCCATAACCTTACTTACACTATCTACCTCTGCACATAAGGACTGTTACTATCTATGCATACTAATTCTATCATCTGCACTGTTACATAGATTGCTAGCTCTTGAGTCTACTACCATCTATCCTTGCACTGGTTTAGTCTATCCTGTATTTGTCATCTGCTGTCCTTACCACCTGTTACCATACACGATTACTAACCTATCTGCATTCTACCTAATGCCATCTAATACTCTCCTGAACATTTCTATCAAGTGCTTACCATCTCTGTCACTGTTCACACCTGTCCCTTCAGTACATCATCTTCATACTATCATATACATCCTATCACTCCAGGAACATCTTATTGAGTGTGTGTATCTGTATGCTGAAGCTGACAGGGCCACAGTGATGAGTCTGGAGAGTTGGATCTGGTTATTCAACACATCTCTACATGACTACTGAGTGGAGATTCTGCAGCTGCAAATCCAGCCTACTACAAAAACGCAGGAGCGTTACAGATTGAACAAACCTAAAAAATGGATTCAGCAGAATTACCCACTCAAGTGACACAATTAACACAACAAGTAAATGCATTAATGCTTGCTCTTACTGAAGTAAAATCTGTTAAAGACGAGCTCGCCCGAGCGGATTTACCTGGCACCTTGGATGCCTTAATGCAACTCAGTATCAACATCGACAGGCGACTGCGTGAAAGAAGGGCTGAAAAAATGGGAATGCCATTGTCTAGTCCTTCTCGGATTTCGGTCGTTGACCCTACTCCCATGGAGGTAGGAACCATACGCCCACCTTTATCAACTACTGAACGAGCCAGAAGAAGATCCAGAAACCTCTGCATGTACTGCGCATCCCCGGATCATTTGATAAGCGTCTGTCCCCTTGTCCGCAAAAAAGAGGGTGAGTGTTCACATGTCTTGCTAGGAGGATTAACGACTTCCTTTTCTAACCCCTATCTTTTTGTTCATTTGACATTGCAGTGGGACCAGACTAGGATTACCACCAAGGCTATGATCGACACCGGATCTTGTGGAAACTATATTGATACATGTTTTGTTACCTTAAATAAAATACCTATTATTTCAAAACCTAAACCTGTTTCTGTTAGTTTCATTAACGGTATTCCACTATCTTCTGGTCCAATCACCAACCAGACACAAGCACTCCTTGTCACTACTAACGAGTCTCATATGGACATACACACACATCAACCAATCATAGATTGGAAAAGACGGACTTTGTCTTTCCCTTCTCACTATTGCGAGATTACGTGTAACCTCCCATCTTTTGGAAAGATCCTGTCTGTGGTGTCAGATGAGATTGCACCACTATGCTATCAGGACCTGTCCGAAGTATTCCTTGAAAAAAATGCTCAAGTGTTGCCTCCTCATAGGGATTATGATTGCACTATCGATCTACTCCCTAACAGCAAATTGCCTTTCGGTCATGTTTATCCTCTTTCACAGGATGAACTTTCTCATCTCAAGGAATACTTGGATGAGAATTTGACAAAAGGTTTCATCAGACCCTCTACTTCTTCCACAGCTGCAGGACTTTTTTTTGTCCGCAATAAGGATTCAAGTCTTAGGCCTATTATCGATTATAGGCAATTAAATACGATTACAATAAAGGATCGCTATCCTTTACCGCTCATCCCTGAACTCATTGAACAAGTGCGTGGGGCTACTTACTTCTCTAAATTAGACCTGAAAGGGGCATACAACCTAATCCGAATCCGTGACGGAGATGAGTGGAAACAGCATTCAGAACCAGATACGGATTATTCAAATATCTTGTGATGCCATTCGGGTTGTGTAATGCTCCCGCAGCTTTCCAAAGGTTCATAAACGACATCTTTAGAGACTTACTTGATGTCTGTGTTGTAGTATATCTGGACGATATACTTATCTATTCTCGATCTCTCTCTGAACATATAAAACATGTAAGACTTGTGTTATCCAGATTACTCGCACACAATCTATACGTGAAATTAAAAAAATGCCTATTTCATAAAGAAGAAATATTATTTCTAGGATACATCATATCCAAAACCGGAATTAAGATGGATATGAGCAAGATATCCTGTATTCTGGACTGGCCTATACCAACAACTCGTAAGGCATTACAGCGATTCCTTGGATTTTCAAACTTCTATAGGAAGTTCATCAAGAACTTTTCTGCCATTGTGAGACCTCTCACACATCTGACAAGTATAAAGAAACCATTCAAATGGTCAGAAGAAGCAAATCAAGCTTTCTGCTTGTTTAAATCAAGCTTTACTTCTGCTCCCATACTACGCCATCCAGACCCATCCCTCCAATATATTCTGGAGGTAGATGCGTCAAATATGGGCCTGGTCATTAAGGGGTAAAACCTTCTGGAGCGGTGCACCCCGGCAGGGGGGCGTGGTCAGGAAGCGGCCGCATGAGAGCATGAGAGCACGCTAAACAGCTAGCTCCAGGCTTCCACGGCCGGGCCGAGGAACACTAAGTAAACGGACCACGGTATGTCCCCGGGGAGAAAACGAGGGGCTAACACGGCCGCTCGAACGCCAGGAAGGAAGCAGGAGGTGATATCCCAATATTTGCGATCTCCACAGCCCGCAGCTGCGAAGGCACCCAGTGTGGGTGCAACGGAAGGAGAGCTCATGCAGGAGGAAGCCGGGGATGCGAGCAGACCGCCGAGAGAGGCACAGGTGGCGTCCATGGCGGTAACACACAGCTTTGACGTGCTAGGTCCCCCACAGACAGGGGTCTTTCCACAGACAGACCCTGAGGTACGTGCCTTGCTGAGAGCCCTCCCCACCCGCACGGAGATTGAGTCCCTAGTGCTGAGAATCGAGGAGACACATAAGCGAGACCTCCAAGCCATAAAAATGGAGGTACAGGCTGTCACAGAGAGCGTTCAGAGAGGGGAGCAGACGGTCACCGCTCTGGAGGCACGGGTAGCAGCACTTGAAAGGACCCGAGAAGACCCTGGGGGGTCAGCGATCTCGCTCCAACTATATCTAGAGGACATGGAGGACAGGAGCCGTAGGAATAACCTACGGCTCAGAAACATACCAGAGACAGTGGGAGGAGAGGACTTGAGAGGGAAAGTAACGTCTCTGTTTCAAAAAATCCTCGGGTTAAACCCACTAGACCATATAGAATTGGACAGAGTCCACCGGGTCACAGGCTATAAAGCTACAGATCCAGATAAACCGCGGGACGTAGTGTGCAGGATGCATTATTATACTCAAAAAGAAAAAATTATAAGGCAAGCATGGGAGTCGGGAACAATAGACCTAGAAGGCACAGCTATCAAAATATTGCCAGATTTATCAAGGGCAACACTGAAGAGGAGAGCCTTACTTCGCCCGGTATTGGAAGTCGCCCGACAGAAGGGATACACATACCGATGGAAATATCCTTTTGCGGTGACATTTTGGAAAGAGGCATTAACATTCACACTGCGGCACCCTTCGGAGCTACCAGACCTATTCACTTTTTTGAATACACCCCCCATACACGTTCCAAACTGGCTGATTAGCCTAACACGACTGGATGGAAGACCGCGAAGAGAACCACCAACGGAGATGACGGCCGGGTAGCGTGAGTTTCAAATTATATATTGTAATGAAAGAACACTGATAAATGGTATACATTAACTTATCAAGATAATGATTGTTGTGTGCATTTGAGAGTAAACTTATTTTTTTTTTTATTGGCTATCCCCGCCCAGCAGTGATAGACTAAATCGCACGGTCCTCCACCCGGTCCACACAACCCTTTCTTCTGAATCCCTGGAAGACTATTTCCCTCTCCAATAGAAATATTGGGTCTACTCACTTCACAGAGATGGAGTGGAGACAAGTATTTTTTTGTCCTATTGTGTGTATCTGATATATATATATTTTTTTTTTTTCTCTCCCTCTTGTTTTTTTTTCATATAACTATCCCCGCCCAGCAGTGATAGACTAAATCGCACGGTCCTCCACTCGGTCTACACAATCCCTTGTTTGAAACTTTTCTAAATTCCTGGAAGACTATTTCCCCCCTTCAATAGAAATACTGGGTCTATTTACTACATAGAGATGGAATGGAGAAGAGTTCCTTTTTTTTTTTTTTTTTATCTGTTTTTTCCCGTCCACGGAGGAAACATTATGGGACAACGGGGTTTCTCTTTTTTTTTTTTTACAAAGGGAAAGGAAAATTTGTTAAACTGATATCTGAGCTATATATATGAAAGAGGGGGGTGTTGGGAGGGGGGGGATGGGGGTGCGTTGTGGATGGATGGGGGTGGGGGGGGGGCCTGGGCTGGGTGGTGGGTTGGGGACTGGGACGGGGATGGGGAGATATTGGGGGATGGGGGGTATGGACACCCGGATCATAAGGACCTATAGGGAGATACTTTGAAAAGTACTAGAGGTAAAAGAGCAATAACAGGTAAATGTTGACAAAGAGACGTAACTGAGATGTATGGTTGTAAATGTTTTTTTTTGTTTTTTTTCTTCCTCCCGGATAGGATATTTTTGGTGAAATTTACTTCAGGTATATCGGGAATCCATGTTATGCCCACTATCCCTCCCCTTACCCGCGTCCTACCCTCTTCTTCGCCCCCCCGTCTGCCTCCGCCCCCCTCCCTCTCCGACGTATGCCCCGGTCCCCCCTCACTCCATCTGAGAAAAACAGGAAACTGGGATATAGAGTGAGGAACACTTAATCACTTAATCCAAGGGGAAAAATACGGTGACGGGAGATTTAATATAATTCGATACACAAACACAACGGTTGGTAATAGGACTGATGTAAATCAAAGTAAAAGAAGGGCCGACCGGTGGGAGCCTGGAGATGCCCAAGTGGCGGCTTCCACACTTAAACCCCCTCAGGGCATGCGTCCAATAGTTGGTTACCTGACTATTGGCTGCTAAAAATAGCCCAAATTCTCTAATTTTTTTTTCTTTCTTTTTTCTTTCTATTTTATTCTATTTCCTGTTTTTTTTTTTTTTCTCCCCTCTCCTCCTGACTAGTTCCAAGCCTTAATAATTAGATACAATGGACACACTTAAAATATATACGCTAAATGCTAAAGGATTAAATACACCAGAGAAAAGAAGTATCCTACTATCTGAACTGAAAAAAACAGAAATAGATATAGCATATATTCAAGAAACCCACTTCAAAGAAACTAAAATACCAATACTTAAAAATAGATTTTTTCCCCAAGTATATCATTCAACTAGCATGAATAACAGAACTAAAGGGGTATCTATAATGATCTCAGCGAAAATCCCATGGTTATGTTCACAGATAATGACTGACACAGACGGTAGGTTTCTCTTTGTAAAGGGGAACATAGGAAATACCAAAGTAACACTTGCCTCAATATACGCCCCAAACACTCAACAGGACGTTTTCCTGGCAAAGTGTTTGGAGAAGTTGCGAGAATTCCAGGAGGGGTTGCTTATCTTAGGTGGAGACATGAATATGCCTCTAATACCTTCAGAAGATACATCAACAGGTAAATCTTCTATACCACCTAGAGTACAGAAAAGAGTTGCAAAGCAACTCTACAGGTCGCATCTGATCGATGCGTGGCGATTACTACATTCAGGAGAGAAAGATTTTACCTTTTTCTCCATACCACATGCACTATATTCCCGGATCGACTACTTTTTGATACCACACTCACAATTACACTCGATTAAATCGGTAAAAATTGGTCCTATAATATGGTCAGACCATGCTCCATTGATACTAACATACGCTCTACAAGAAACACCTTTAGTAAGATCACAAACATGGACTTTAAATCTAAGCCTGCTACAGGAAACAACAGTGATATCAGAGGAGGAAAAAGAACTAGAACACTATTTTCAAAACAATGAAAGCGAGGAGATAGGCCCAGGGGTGGTTTGGGAGGCCCATAAGGCAGTGATACGGGGAATATTCATAAAGCATGGAGCACGATTTAAAAAATTACGTACAAAACAAATGAATCAACTTTTACAGAAATTAAATGAACTGGAATCCCGACATAAACACGCTTCTAATGAAGAATTAACTAAAGAAATAACTAACACCCGTAAACAGATAAATGATATTCTACAATATAAGGCTAAAGCTGCCTTACAGAGAACCAGAAAAACAATATATGAGTCAGGGGACAAATGTGGGAAAATGCTGGCTAGGTCTATACGGGATACAAAAATAAGAGCATATATTCCCAAACTAATATCACCAAAAGGGGAGAGAATTGAGAAACCAGAAGAAATATCTGAAGAATTCCGTAAATACTATGAGTCACTATATAATCTAGAAACACAAAAACAGGAGCCAGAAGAGATGACTCAATATCTAGTAAGATCAGGTATGCCGGGTATATCAGAGGAGGTGAGGGAGTCAATGTCTGCAGATATAACATTGGAAGAACTCCAGAAAGCAATTAAAAACACCAAAATAGGGAAGGCACCAGGGCCAGACGGACTACCAATACAATACTACAAGACATTCTTCCATAAATTAGGCCAAAAGATGTTGGATCTATTCAATAGATCTTCGGTACAAACACCAGTACATAAAGACATGTTACGAGCACATATAACGGTGCTACCAAAAGAGGGAAAGGACCCGACAACATGCCCCAGTTACAGGCCTATATCATTACTCAACACAGACTTAAAATTATTTTCCAAGGTTGTAGCGAGCAGACTACAGTCTCACCTCCCTTCCCTGATACATTTAGATCAAGTGGGCTTCGTGCCCAATAGAGAAGCACGTGATAATACAGTAAAAGCCCTCAATCTTCTACAACTGGCCCATGACTCTAAACAAGCTTGCACATTCATAGGGACCGATGCAGAAAAAGCATTTGACCGGGTCAGTTGGAAATTCATGTTTAAAGTACTACAACATGTGGGGATAGGAGAAAGGATGATAGACTGGATTAACCAACTATATATAAAACCAACTGCCCGGGTCAAAGCAAATGGAATTCTGTCAAAAGAATTTGAGATAGCTAATGGCACAAGACAGGGATGCCCCCTCTCCCCATTACTATTCACTTTAACACTAGAGCCCTTTCTATGCACCATACGGAACAATCAGGACATAAGGGGAATAAACGCAGCAGGCACTCAACAGAAAGTCTCTGCCTATGCAGATGACATGTTATTTACGTTAACAAACCCCCTTATCTCTTTACCTAATCTTTTACAGGAATTCCGTCAGTATGGAGCGCTATCAAATTTGAAAATTAATTTAGGTAAATCCGAAGCGATGGGAATAGGACTAACTAATGAACTAAGATCCCAATTATGCGTTAACTTTGCTCTAAAGTGGACAGGAGAGGCGTTGAAATACCTAGGAACACTCTTGCCATTTGAGATGTCCCGGGTGTACACGCTAAATTTTCCCCCACTCCTGAATAAAGTAAAGGAACAACTGCGAGGGTGGCAAACCGGATTAAGTTCATGGTTTGGAAGATGTAACATCCTCAAAATGGCTATTCTCCCGAGGTTTCTGTACATGTTCCAGGCGATACCAATTACAATACCATCAAACTACTTCAAACAGATACAATCAGAATTTGGAAAGTTTATATGGCGCCAAAAAAGACCTAGGCTCCAAAGAACATTAATACATCTACCTAAAAAGAATGGGGGACTCGCAGTCCCAGATATATTAAAATATTACCAGGCTGTACATCTAGGCAGATTAATAGATTGGTGCTGTCATACCAAGATTACAATATGGCCTAATATAGAGCAGATGCAAAGTGCAATACCGTTAAATAGAGCCTCATGGTGCCCAGGCCCATTAATAAAGGAAATGATGCAACACCCAACAATAGGAACTACAATAAGGATATGTAAAAAGGTATTTCGAAACACAGATATAACTTCAGAAAACACACCTTTATTCCCTATATTAGGGAACCCAGCATTCACCCCTGGATTTCAGGACACCCGATTCAATAAATTAAGAGAAAGAGGGAAATATCAGGCATCCCATTTTATAAGGGCGGGCGCCTGGGTAACTGTAAATGTACTGAAGGACCCAGACGAGGATTTTGGCCTAGATCATTGGAGGGCGATGCAATTGAATCATTTTTTCCAAACACTCCCCCCCCCTGTGGAATTCGTTAGACCCATGACTGTTTTTGAGAGAGTATGTACACAGAAGGGAGCAGTTTCTCATATACTCTCAAAGACATACTCTCTGATAGTAGATCCATCCTCAGAATATAGACCGTTTTACTTCAAAGGATGGGAGAGAGAATTAGGGATCACATTTACACAAAAACAAATACAACATATAATAAAATTTACATTTAAGTCATCAGTATGTACAAGAATACAGGAAACAAATTACAAATTATTATCAAGGTGGTACTATACACCAACTCGGTTACATAAAATCGCCGCACAAAACTCGGACAGATGCTGGCGGTGTCTAGAGGAAAGGGGGAATCTTTTTCATATATTCTGGCAATGCACAAAGATAAAAAGGTTTTGGAGTCAGATAAAGGAAATAGCTCAGAAATTTACTGAATATGATATCCCAGAAGATCCTATATTTTTCCTCTTTCACGCACCAGAAATGTCAGATAGACAATATATAAAATCGATTTTACGACATTTATTAGACTCAGCTAAAGCGTGTATTCCTCTAAAATGGAGAGATCCAAACCCACCAACCATCAGTATGTGGCTACACAAAGTGGAAGAAATAAATAAATTTGAGGACATGATTTTAACTGGGCAAGATATATACTAAAAAGTGGGCCATGTGGAACCAATTTATAGCCTCTGAGGAAGGGAAAGCCCTGAATATGGAAGATCAGGGAACAATATAAATACAGTGATGGGGGAGAGGGGGGGAGGGGTGGGGGGGAGGGGGGGAGGGGAGAGAGAGTCTTAAATCTGCACATAAATCAAAATTGAGGATAGAAAAAATGAGAGATAGATAAGGGAAGGGGAAAAAGGACACTTGGGTGAGAAGTGACACTAGGTCTATGTACACATAATTGGCCCTTTTTTTTTTTTTTTTGCTGTATTTGTGGATGAGCCCCCGCAGGGGTCATGTGGTGATGGGTTAAAATAAAATGGAACATGAAAGAAAGAGAGGGGGAAAGAGGAGCACAATAAAGTACCAGACACAAATGGGAAATACAGAGGGGTTACGGCACATATTTACACAATAAGACAGAAATTTTTTTTTTTCTTTTTTTTTTCTCTCTCTCTCCTCCACTTTTCTCCCCTCACTTCTCGCCCCCTTTGAACCCCCTATGGCGGGGCTCCCCTTTTTCCGGTGAAACTTTCCTCATGAGGAGGGAAACATTATGTGGACTAACAGAGGAACACTAGCAGGGGATATACAACAGAAAGAATGCACCCCCCTAGAATGGGTTGTGATGTGCCCTCAGAAGAGGGAATAGATGGGGCTTGGGAACTAGTCGGGAGGAAATAATTTCTTTTCTTTTTTCCTTTTTTTTTTTTTTTTTTTTGTTTTTTTTTTTTGTTTTCTTAACTATCCTCCTCTCTGGATACAGGATATTTTTAAATGAATAAAAGGGAGAAAAACGGGAGAAACAGGGGGAAATAAGGTAATCTATTAATATGGAAGGTTACAATTGAAGAGTAAACAAGATATGGATAATATGTGATTAATAATGAATGAAATTTGGAATGTATAAGGAATATGTTGTATCATTTGTAAAATGTAAACAAGAAATGTACCCTTTTGTTTCTTTGGCATAAATAAATAAAATTTGAAAAAAAAAAGATGCGTCAAATATGGCAGTAGGAGCAGTTCTCTCCCAACGACCAACAAATACTTCACCACTCCATCCAGTTGCTTTCTTTTCAAAATCATTAAGCAGCCCAGAGGTGAATTACCCAGTGGGTGAAAAGGAGTTACTTGCCATAAAACTGGCACTGGAGAATTGGCGACATCTACTTGAGGGTACTCGGTTACCAATACTCATATATACAGATCATAAAAACCTTCAATACCTCCAGACTAACAAAACTCTCTCCCACCGGCAGGTACGATGGTCATTATTCTTCCTAAGATTCAACTTCTTAGTGACCTACACGCCTGCAGACAAAAATAAAAAAGCGGATGCGCTATCACGATTAACCAAAGATAACTGCGCTGAAATCCCTTCTATTCCTATAATACCCTATGAACGTATTATTGGGGTTGTTCGTTCCCTGAAGGAAGAGATTTTGCACAGTATAGGATTGGATTCACCTCCACCACAACTAAGTACTGATGCAGAAGGCTTCCTCTACTACAACGACAAACTTTACATACCCCCTACTATGCGCACCAAGATCTTGGAGTTATCACATGATGTGCCCATGGCAGGACATATGGGTATGACGAAAACCCTTAATTTCCTTACTAGGCAGTTTTGGTGGCCTGATATGAAGACGTCTGTACAAAAATTTGTATCTTCATGTGACATCTGTGCAAGGTCCAAAATTGACACTACAAAACCATCTGGTCTACTCTGCAGTCTACCAATACCCCAGGTTCCATGGGAGGTTGTATCCTTAGACTTTATAGTAGAACTACCACCTTCTAAAGGATTTAATACCATTCTAGTGTCAGTGGACCACCTGACAAAGATGGCACATTTCATCGCTATCCGTAGACTACCTTCATCCAAACAAACAGCGGAACTACTGATGAAACATGTGTTCAAGTTACATGGAATACCAAAGACTCTTTTATCTGACCGTGGTTCACAGTTCATCTCCAAATTTTGGCAAGCTCTTTGTCAAATATTACGGATTGAGCGAAAGCTCACTTCTCCCTACCACCCTCAGACCAACGGACAGACTGAAAGAGTCAACCAGTGTATAGAGCAATATCTGCGTTGCTACACATCATACCTACAGGATGATTGGGTGGACCTTCTCCCTCTGGCGTAATTTGCTTATAACAAGGCAACCCACAGTACTACTAAGCAAAGTCCGTTCTACTTGAACTATGGGTTTCATCCCACACTTCTTCCACCACGCATCCTACCATCAAGTAACCCAGTAGCCTCAGACTATCTTACCCAAATAAAGGACTCTCTGGGTTTACTTAATACCACTATCTCACACGCCCACAGCCAACAAAAAAGGTACTACGACCTACGTAGAAGACCTTCTCCTCAGTATGCTATTGGGGACCTCATTTGGCTATCGACAAGAAATTTAAGATTAAAGATCCCTAGCAAAAAGCTTGGACCTGTATTTTTGGGACCCTTCCCAATTAAGAAACTTATTGGAAAAGCTGCAGTACAGCTCACCTTACCAGCAGATCTCAAGATCCATCCCATCTTCCATGTGTCGCTACTGAAGCCCCATGTTCCTAATCAAGGAATAAGGCCTACCATCTTGCCTCCACCTCCAGTACAAGTTGAAGGCGGAGAAGAATATGAGATTAAGGAGATTTTGGATTCTCGTATCCACAGAGGAAGACTCCAGTATCTCATAAGATGGAAGAACTATGGACCCCAAGACGACACCTGGTTGGATACCACTGATGTTCACGCACCTAGACTTATAGGTAATACCCGGAGAAACCAGTGCTATAGGCCTTCCGGAGCCGGCCTTAAGGGGGGGGTACTGTAAGATTCTGGTACCTCTGGTACCCTTATTTTCTATTTTCTTTTCAAATATGCGTCCCACCTTTCTAATTAGGTGGTACGCATACACCTTTAAGACGGATGACGTCATCGCCGAGCGCCGCAGAGCGGCTATTTCAACCGCCGGCGTTCTCTCTCACATTGTTCGTTCAACCTGCCGTGTGTCCACATGCTTACAAGCTTGCCTTGCTACCGGAACCTCCAGCTATTCTCTTTTACTTGGAAACAGACCGGAACCTCGCTACTGATCCCTGTATCTCGCTACTGGATCACTCCCTTACTAATGGACCCTTCTACTACTAACTTACTAGTGATAAGTACCCCACAGGGGAATCCTCCATAACCTTACTTACACTATCTACCTCTGCACATAAGGACTGTTACTATCTATGCATACTAATTCTATCATCTGCACTGTTACATAGATTGCTAGCTCTTGAGTCTACTACCATCTATCCTTGCACTGGGTTAGTCTATCCTGTATTTGTCATCTGCTGTCCTTACCACCTGTTACCATACTCGATTACTAACCTATCTGCATTCTACCTAATACCATCTAATACTCTCCTGAACATTTCTATCAAGTGCTTACCATCTCTGTCATTGTTCACACCTGTCCCTTCAGCACATCATCTTCATACTATCATATACATCCTATCACTCCAGGAACATCTTATTGAGTGTGTATATCTGTATGCTGAAGCTGACAGGGCCACAGTGATGAGTCTGGAGAGTTGGATCTGGTTATTCAACACATCTCTACATGACTACTGAGTGGAGATTCTGCAGCTGCAAATCCAGCCTACTACAAAAACGCAGGAGCGTTACACTGAGTTAAATATATGAGTGTCACAGCAAAGGGTCTGAATACTTAGGACCATGTGATATTTCAGTTTTTCTTTTTTAATAAATCTGCAACAATGTCAACAATTCTGTGTTTTTCTGTTAGTATGGGGTGCTATGTGTACATTCATGAGGAAGAAGAATGAACTTAAATGATTTTAGCAAATGGCTGCAATATAACAAAGAGTGAAAAATTTAAAGGGGTCTGAATACTTTCCGTACCCACTGTATATATATACATATATATAAGTCTTTTTAATATATTATATAATTTTTATTGTGTGCTATTGTTATATATGATTGTTCTGGCTTATAGGAATCTTTGGGTTTTCAGTCTTTTTCTCCCCCTGGGCTGTCCTCTAGTAAAATAGTCCTGTCTTATAAAAACCCTATGAGAATCACGGCACTTTAGCACCTGATGAAAGAGCGTGCATGTCCGTACGGTACCTCGCGCATGCTCCGAAACGCGTAGTGCACACCTAGCATTCCAGTCTCCCTGGTGACGTGGCCGCATTACACCCTTCATCTGTACATTGCAGCGGCTGTTCCGGACGCCAACCGCAAACCGCCGCTGGAGTTAGCTGGCTCCCTTTCTCCTGTGGTGGACCGCTGAGCCATGGACTGCTTCATGTATGGATAGACGGCACCTTCCAGAGGAAAAACCTACAATCTTTGAATTTACACTGCCTGTATAACGTGGCTTCTAGTGAGTTGCTACATTTTATGCCTTATCTAAGAATAAATATTGTCTGCACTTAGAGCGCTTTTCTCTCTTTTTTTTCGGAGTTAGTTAAAGTGGTTGTAGAGTCAGAAGATTTTTTATCTTAATGCATTCTCTGCATTAAGAAAAAAAGCCTTCTGTATGCAGCAATTCCCCCCCAGCCCCCCTAATACTTACCTGAGCCCCTTCTCTCTCCAACAAAGTCCACGAGTGCCTCAGCCGCCCGGGAATCTCTCTCCTGATTGGTTAAGACACAGCAGCGATGCCATTGGCTCCCATTGCTGTCAGTCAAACTCAGTTAGTCAATCCGGAGAGAGAGGGAGCAAGGCCGAATGGCAGCCCCGTATCTGAATGGATACACTGAGCTGCAGCTCAGCTTGGGTACCCCCATAGCAAGCTGCTTGCTATGGGGGCACTCAGCAGGAGGGAGGGCCAGGAGCTCCAGCCAGGGACCTGAGAATAGGAGGATCTGAGTTGTTCTGTACAAAACCAACTGCACAGAGGAGGTACGTATAACATGTTTGTTATTTTAATAGAAAAAAAATAGAATTTACAATCACTTTAGTGTAAAACTTCTCTCTTTCCCATAGTTTAAAATGAATTCCAGGGATTCTGTTGAAATCAGTCTGAAAGGATTTGTAATTATAACTCATGTATATACAGTACTGTATATACAGTATTAAAGAAAATCTATGGTCACAGTGTGCACTTTCATTTAAAAACATCAGCATTGTAATAGCAATACAAACAATATATTGTATTACTATACATTCCATGCTGTGATTGCTGCCCATTGCTGGTCATCGCCTTCCATAGCTTCATGGAGTCCCTGCATGATTTGCAGTTTATCCTCTGCTTTTTGCTCTTAATTCTTAAGAATTTCATTTCGCATAGTACCTTGCTGCCTGCAAACTGTGATTCCTGCACTGATTCCACCTCCTGAATCTTCTCCTCTCAGCACCTCTGTAGCTCAGAAGGCAGGCTCTGTGAATCGTGTGACAAGGCAATGCCTACTTGCAGGGCATAGTGAATTCATGTCACAGAATTCAAGGAAGTAAATGTGTGGGGATCTTTACAAAGTAAGGCCCCTATCCCACGGGTGTCTGCGTGTAGGGTATTCTGCTTGCTCAGCGGGGGATCGTTCCGCTGATCCCTGCTGAGCAGGCAGATGACCGATCCTGTCCGCTCGGCTGTGCTGTGCAAACACAGACACAGTCCTGCTCTCCTTTATGGAGAAATCGGATGCCTGCCTGGTTGTTTCCATCTGATCCAATCCGCCAGATGGATGGAAAATAGGACCACCATCCGTCTTTTTTTTTCTGTCAGGATTGGATTGCATGGCGGCGGGTGTCATCTGCCGCTCCGTAGAGGAGACTGCAGGTTCCAATCAGGTCCATCTTCATGTTGATTCAGATCAATAGAATTGAATTGAAATACAATGTAGGAATGAACATTCGATTTTAGATTTTGACCATTGTTACACTTTTATATTTAATATTCTTAAAGGCATTTTTTTCATTATAATAATAAACATGGTTTGCTCACCGGCCCTAAACTTCCTCTTCTGGGGTCCCACGCCAGCGATCTCGGCTCCTTCTTTTCTGTGTCTGCCTCATAGCAAGTCGGTTGCTATGGGGACAGATGTGCGGGCTTGCGGGCAGTGTGTGTCCATAGAAACACACAGTGCATTTCAGCCCCTCTCCCGCTCTTTGCTCACAGGATTTGACTGACAGCAGAAGGAGCCAATGTCTCCCACTGTTGCCCCATCCTCCTGTGAGAGGAACACAAGGGAGAGGAACTGCAGATGGGCTTAGCACTGGTTCGATACACAGCTCAGGTAAGTGTTCGAGTGTGGGGGGGGGGGGGGCACAGGCAGTGGAAAACATTTTGTACCTTCAAAGAGAAGTTCGGGGTTTAAAAGAAAAAAAAACATTATACTCACCTAGGTGGATGCAGCATCAATCCAATGCTGCATCTGTCCCCTGCCGGCTCTGTAGTGAGGTGCCAATCCAAACTTCTGGGTGGATACCAACCACATGGTCGGGATCTTTTCAGAGCCTGGACTAGCTCTGTGATGTCAGCTGACAGCGGGCTTCAGCCTACTGTCAGCTGAAAACAGATCACAGGAGTGCAAAACAAACTGCACTTCTGTGATCCAAAGGAGAAGTATGGCCAAAAAAGCTTTGGCCATACTTCTCTTTTAATGCATGGAATGCATCAAGGCAAAAAATGTTTTAGCTGGAAGAGCTCATTTACATTTCACAGGATAATATCTGAATTTATGCAAACTTGGGCCTTTCGGATCATTTTGCGGAGACCACTTCTTACCACAACCTTATGAACTCATAGTTAAAGCTCTGATAATTGGTTTGATCGTGTATAATCCCAATATTGGGATAGAATCGTAGTACATGAGGGAGACGGCCAGATCCCTTTCATGGTTGAACCCAGGCACAGGCAGTATAAGGAGTGAGGGTGCTTTGGGTTGATTTGCAGGGGGCATACCCAGGATGAGGACTCTTCCTAACACCTTCCTTCTGTCTCTTTTCATGTCCCTCTATATGACTATTTCTTCTCTTTCTTTGCACTTTCCTGTTCCCTTGTCCAATTGGACCCATTGTTAGTGGGTTCCCTCTAATATTGCTCCCTTTATATACCGCCCCCTTGAGGGTGCATCCATCTCAGCATGATAATCCCACTCCAGTGTTACCTTTCTCTCCCCCTACCCCCACATGTGTTATATTTTTCCCTCTTCCCCGGCGTTAGAACCTTATAGACGCCACTGGTCCAGGCTGTATACCCTATGCTTATAGCCCCGTGGCAGACATTGGGAATCCTTAGCTCAATTTTTTGCTCGGGGAGGGGGGGGATAGGAGTGACCAAGGCAGATCTCCTTTGATCTGAGAGGCTTTTGGAGGTCGGTAAAAATACTTTTCCAGAACCTGTATCTTTTGATGTTTTTCATCCAGTTTTTCTGTTTGTTGATTCTCAATTCACTCTAAGGGATATACTCCCTACTTTGACATCTGTTGCTGGTTGTTTTGCCAAAGGGTGTACTTCCTAGATATGTTATCTTGTACCTGTGCTGTACATGTGAAGTGATTACAATAAACATTTCTTGTAGAAAAAAACATTTTAGCTTTAGAGCCGGTTCACACTGAGGCGATCCGACTTTGGGGGGCGAACTGTGAAGTCGCGTGCACCGCTGTGCACCGCGACTTCGGCGCGACTTGCAGAGACTTCACATAATGGAAGTCTATGCAAGTCGCTCCCAGGTCGCCCCAAAGTAGTACAGGACCCTTTTTCTAAGTCAGAGCGACTTGTGTCGCTCCTATTAGAACGGGTCCTGTACTATTCAATGGACTGCGACCTACCGCGACTTTTCAGGCTGACAAGTCGCCTGACAAGTCGCGCTAGTCTGAATGGGCTCTTAAAACCACTTTAAACAGATACAATATAGTGTGAGATTTGCATCAAGTGTAGAGCGTTTAAAGGACACAGCCACTCGCTTTTTCTTTCTTTTAAGGGCTTTCCTCACCCATGTTTATTAAAGGAAAGTTCATCAATAGGGTTGAACGAACCCGGACTTTTAGGTATTCGGTACCCGGACAAGGACCCGAACATGTCCGTTGTTCGGTAATGTTATTTGATCATTTCAAAAGCCCCCCCCCACAGTTAGTAAACACTCCCCTAGGCTTACATTTAACCCCTTGATCACCTACTAGGTTAACCTCTTCCCTGCCAATGTCATTATTACAGTAACAGTGCATATTTTTAGCACTGATTACTGTAGTAATGTCACTGGTCCCCCAAAAGTGTCAAAAATGTTAGTAAGGGGTCCGATCTGTCCACTGCAATGTACAATATAATATAATACAATACAATGTACAAATATACAAGTGGGCACTTTGTACCCACCTTTAATGTACAGAGAGGAAGAGGTGGAGCTCTAAGAGGAAAAGGTGAAGCCTAAAGAGGAAGGAGATTGGTTTACACAGGGCGGGACTGAAACAGGTAGGGGTGTGGCCTTGAAAGGAAAGGGTGGGTCGTAGTTAAATTAGGGGGTGCACAAATGTAGTCTGGCCTAGGGCAGCACAAAACCTAAATACACCACTGACTGTAGGGTCAAGCTGGAGATTGCTTTGAGGGAAAGAATAGGAAGATTCAGAATCTTCTTTAATCAGACAGCGATCTACATTGATTGTATTGTGTGGGGGTGAGTGCACAATCTTTTTGCCCGGAGGGAGAGATAGGAGATTATTGTAGGGTCAGGCTGGAGATTGCTTTGAGGTAAATAATAGGAAGAATCTTCTTTAATCAGACAGTGATCTACATTGATTGTATTGTGTGGGGGTGCAGTGCACAATCTTTATGCCCTGACCTGAGCCCAGTGAGGAGGAAAAAGGAGAGCATTTTTTATCAGTCTGTTAGGTGGGCGGCGTGTGGTGCTGCACATTTAATGCAAGCTCAGTGCATATGTGTCTGCTTAATCTGCATATACTGTAAATAACTTTTTTCCTTCATATTTTACTTTGACATACGTATATTGTTTAGACAGACACTTCTTTTCCAACCTGCTCTTCAAAAAGCACCAATGTAAGGGGAAAATAATTATTTTTCAGTATTTAGAGAAAAAAAAATATTTTTCAGTTTTTCATTCAAATGTTTTTTTTTATTATTCAATAGCGGAATAGAACAACAACAGTATTCAACCTGTTAGGCGTGCAGTGTGTAGCGGCCATTTCATACAAGCTCAGTGCATATGTGTCTGCTTAATCTGCATTTAAAAAAGAAGAAAACTTTTTTCCTTAATATTTTACTTTGACATACATTGTTTAGACAGACACTGTTTTCTCTTACGTCCTCTGACAGTCGCCGCCCACTCATACAGTCTTCACCAATGGGTATTGACCTCTTATCACCAGGAGCAAGCTAGGCATAAGACTTGTTAAAACAAAGCAATTTACATAGACACACCTGTAGGGGGCTGTCCCTTTGGTCCAATACCCCCCTGCTATCAGCCTTCCCAACTCAGTTTGTCTTCTGCCTAGTTAGGAGTAAGATAGGCTTCCCTGTGCTGGGGCTACATGTCTCAGCCTTTCTTCTGTTTTATTACTTTTATTTGCTGCAAAAGTGTTTTCTTTGCACTACTAGCTTTTTATTTGTCTGCGCTTAGTTAGTCGGATCTTCGGAAGACTACAGCGTTGTGGAGCTGGGAATCAGACTGGTCATCCTGGTACTCCAGGACAGAGGATCTTATGGAATCCCAGCCCGACATTGAGCGTTTAGTGGGCTATGAGTGCGCCCTGGCCTAGCAAAAGACCTGCCCCTGTCCTCAGGGGCATCAGCCTGTGAGGTGGCTACCTCGCCGGGATGCCTCAACATGCGGTGTTTTGATCGTGCGACGCATCCTATTTCGGCTGCCGGCCCCCCTGCCGTCTGGGGTGGGGGGTTCCCGCGCTATTGAGGTGCCCACGCCATATGGAGCGGTAAGTAACTTCTATGTGGGGCCTCTGTTTGGGGATGACAGTCTGCTGATGTCTGTGCTCTCCCCTCATGTCTGTGTCCGGGGCTCGCATCGCTCCCGGTCCCTGAGGGGGCCTCTTTGCGCATGTATCGCCATGGGGGGGGTCTGTGGGGGTCCCTATCCCTGTCCACTTGTCAGTGTGTTTGGGGGTGCAGACATGGCGGTGCGGACCGCTGCAGTGCAAAAAAACCGCGGGTCCGCCATTTTGGGTGTGGGCAGCTCCTCTGGCCTCACTGTGGGCATTTTCTGCAGCTCTCTATGTAGTGTTTTTTGGCACCTTCAGGCGCCATCTTGTGTGTGGCAAGGTGTTCTTCTTTGCACATGTTCCGCAGACATTTTCCCGGAGCCTCCCATTCAGATGCATTTGCAACCATTTTCCCTTAGACAGCTTCCTGTTCAGATGACATCACTTCCCTTCCTGTATGCAGAGATTGTTTCCAGCAGCGTGGTAACACTTCTGGGGGTTCTTTTTGCTGGTTTTGGGGAATATTCTTCTGTTTTCAGTGCTTTTCCCATCTCAGGGGGGTACCTTAGTGTGATCCTTATTGCAGTGCATTGCGGTGGGTCGCTGCGATCACGTCTTAAAGGGTCAGCGACAATGATATTCTCATGGAGTCCCAGGACTCCAAATTCCCCCCAGCCTTGGTGAGTGATTCAGGTACTCCTGAATCTTCACCTTCCCTTGCTGCTGCACTTGCGACTTTAGCGTCCAAGGTGGATTTTTTTATGTCAGGAAACGAACTAGGGCTTCATTGTCCTCTGATTCTGAGTCTGATATGGTTGCCCTGGACAGTTTACCCTCTGAGGGGTCTTAATCCTTGCATTCTGATATGGAGGTGGAGGGGGAGGAGGAGGATGATCCTTCTCCTGAAGCGGCAAAAGAACGCGCTGCTGTGTCTGCGCTTATTGCTTCTGCTAAAGAGACACTACGTTTAGAGGATGAGCCCAACCCACCGGGAAAGCAGTCTTCCTTTGGAACTCGCAGAACACGAAAAGCGGCACAGGTGTTTCCTTGTCCCGCTGAGTTTCATGAAACGGTGAACGAACAATGGCGTAATTTAAAGCGCCTTTTTGTGGTACCAAAACGGTTTCAGTTCCGTTACCCTTTCGCGTCTCCTACGGATTTGCGATGGACCGTGTCCCCTAAAGTGGATCACATGGTGTCCAGGTTAAACAAGGCCACTCTCATGCCCTCGGAGGATTCTCCGGTGTTCCGGGACCCTATGGATAGGCGGGTGGAATCTCTTATTCGCCACGCATATATGATGGCGGGTTCCTTACTGAAGCCCATCTTTGCCTCTGTTATGGTCTCTCAGGCTGTGGCTGATTGGGCCCAGGTGCTCAAACGCACTCTGGAGGCGGATTCCGCACCTCCAGCTACTGTGGCAATGGTGGAGCAGATGCGTCTGGCGGTTTTGTACCTGTGTGACGCGGCCTTGGATGAGGCTCCTCTAGCAGCATGGCTGTCTGGCGTCATGGTGCTGCTCCGTTGTTTAATATTTAATATGGCTGAAGAGCTGGTCGGCTGACCAGTCTTCCAGGAAGACAGTGTCTGACATCCCTTATGTGGGAAATTGTCTTTTTGGGGAATCCCTGGACGAGTTGGTTAAGGGGGTCACTGGGGGTAAGAGCACTCTGCTGCCCCAGAATCCCAAGGGTAAGTCCTTCCGCAGTAAGCGGGGGCCTTCCTTTAAACCACATCATGGGTCCTTTTGTGCCTTTAAGGCACAGGACAAGGGGAAACCCTTTAAAGGCCAGGGTGGTCAGAGGAATCCTTGGGCGGGCAAGCAAAAATCCAACCACGCCGGCCCAGCGGGTCCTTCCGCCTCTACCTGAAGGGACGCCCTCACCCGTTACAGGGGTGGGGGGACGTCTGTGTGGTTTCCTAGAACCTTGGCTGCTCCGGGTTCCGGACAGGTGGGTTCAGGAAATTATTCGATCGGCATATAAGATCGAATTCCTTTCGCGGCCAGCGGACAGATTCTTTCCCTCAAATCTTCATTTGACCCCAGATCGGTTGCATTGGTGATCTTCATCGGGCGGTTCAGGATCTCCTCGCCCAAGGGGTGGTCGTCCCCGTGCCTCATCGTGACAGGTTTCGGGGTTTTTATTCAAATCTGTTCACTGTGCCCAGGAAGGAGGGCAAGGTACGTCCAATTCTAGACTTGAAAGCTCTGAACCGCTTTGTGCGGGTTCAGAAGTTCCGCATGGAATCCCTCCGTTCGGTGGTGGCCTCCTTAAGTCTGGGAGATTTCCTGGCTTCCATCGACCTCAAGGATGCGTACTTACACATCCCCATATTCGAGGGTCATCAGAGGTACCTTGGATTCGCTATCGCGGAGGAACACTATCAGTTTGTGGCGTTACCTTTTCGGTCTCGCTTCGGCTCCAAGGGTGTTTACCAAAGTGCTGGCTCCTGTTCTGACCCTGTTACGGGCACAGGGGATTGCGATTTTGGGATATCTGGATGATCTCCTATTAAGATCGAGTGCCAGCCCGAGCCTGTTACGCGATCTGTCGACTACCGTTCAGACGCTCCAGGAGTTCGGGTGGACCATCAATGTTCAGAAGTCAACCTTGTCCCCTTCTGTTCATCTGCCTTACCTGGGAATGGTCCTGGACTCTGCCCAAGCAAAGGTTTTTCTGCCGTAGGAAAAGCTCCGGACTCCTCGTCACTCTGGGCCTGCATGTGGTCCCTGGGGTTGATGGTGTCAGCCTTCGAGGCAATTCCATTTGCACAGTTCCACACGTGATCTCTTCAAGCGGAGATCCTGGCCAGATGGGACAGGCATCCTCAGTCCTTGGAAAGGAGACTATCTCTGAGTCACCACGTCAGGGAGAGTCTTCTCTGGTGGCTCCAGTCCCCGGCTCTGACAGATGGCAAATCCTTCTGCCTGTTGTTGTGGACGGTGATCACCACTAGGGATGATCAAACTTTTCAAAAGTTTGGTTCGACCAGAACACCAGAACTTCCAGAAAGTTCGGCCCGGATTTCAGAACCCCATTGAAATCAATGGGACCCGAACTTCGGTAATCAAAAAACCCCATTTTGAAGCCCTAAAACCCAATAAATGCCCCTAAATAAAGTGCCTAGGGTTCTGGGTCATGCCCCAGAGACTATTAATCACACAAAAAAAGTTCTTAAAAATTGTCATTTTTGATAGAGAGCCAATTATTGAAAAAATTATTGGGAAAAAAAATGAGATTTCTTTGGATTTAATGTCTGGGGGATCTAAAAAGTGTACCTGTGAAGTTTCAGCTCTGTAGCATGTCCAGAACCACAAAAAAAGATTGTTTCTCTTAGGTCACTTATAGAACAGGGATATGGCTCCGCTATTTTCACACCTTGCCGGTTTTGTAGCAAGCGTTTTTTGGGCATTTTTTGGGGGGTTATTGGAGGCAGGCATAACATCAGAACTTCTGTGTAGGGGTATATATACACACACACTTATATGTATATATACAGATACACATATATAGGTGTGAAAGTAGCAGAACACTATGCTTGCGCTAATGAAATAATTAACACCCATATGGCTTCTCTCCTTTCACACCTATATATGTGTATAAATACATATAAGTGTGTGTGTGTGTGTGTATATACCCCTATACAGAAGTTCAGATGTTTTGCCTGCCTCTAAAGACCCACAAAAAATGCCCAAAAAAAAAGCCTGCAATAACACACCTGGGCGTTTTTTTTGGCGCAGGCGTTTTTTTGGGCATTTTTTGTGGGTCTTTGGAGGCAGGCAAAACATCTGAACTTCTGTATAGGGGTATATATATATATATATATATATATATATATACACACACACACACACCATATTTAAAGGGGATTACATAAATCTCAACTTAACAAATGGGTGGAAGTCCACTTTAAAGAACTATAGTGCATTAAATGCACCCTTCATGAATGTACACCTGCTCTGGTAAAATGTTTGGAGCCCATATGTTTTCCCCTAACGGGGCAGCCATCAGAAATTGTGGGGCCCCTTACACAGCTTTAGGGCCTGCCCATGGGCCATCCCACCGAATCCACCCACTAGCCATAACAGTGAGTCCTTCAGTGTACGCTTTTATTTTAACACTTACAACGTAATATATGAAAATGAAATTTCTATTCCAAGTCATCAGTGCTATCAAGATTTAACAGTAAGGAATTATATTTTGTCCAAAACATCCCAATTCAGCACCTGTACGCACTCAGCCCCCCTCACACACCTGTAAGCCCTCAGCCCCCCCTCACACCTGTAGGCACTCAGCCCCCCCCAAACACCTGTATGCACTCAGCCCCCCCTCACACACCTGTACGCACTCAGCCCCCCCTCACACACCTGTACGCACTCAGCTCCCCCTCACACACCTGTACGCACTCAGCTCCCCTTCACACCTGTACGCACTCAGCCCCCCTCACACACCTGTACGCACTCAGCCCCCCCTAACACCTGTACACACTCATCCCCCGTCACACACCTATACGCACTCAGCCCCCCTCACACACCTGTACGCACTCAGCCCCCCCTAACACATGTACGCACTCAGCCCCCCTCACACCTGTACGCACTCAGCCCCGCCTCACACACCTGTACGCACTCAGCCCCCCCTCACACACCTGTACGCACTCAGCCCCCCTCACACACCTGTACGCACCCAGCCCCCCCTCACACACCTGTACGCACTCAGCTCCCCCTCACACACCTGTACGCACTCAGCTCCCCCTCACACACCTGTACGCACTCAGCCCCCCTCACACACCTGTACGCACTCAGCCCCCCCCCACACACCTGTACGCACTCAGCCCCCCTCACACCTGTACGCACTCAGCCCACCCTCACACACCTGTACGCACTCAGCCCACCCTCACACACCTGTACGCACTCAGCCCCCCCTCACACACCTGTACGCACTCAGCCCCCCTAACACAAATACGCACTCAGCCCCCCCCTCACACACCTGTATGCACTCAGCCCCCCCTCACACACCTGTACGCACTCAGCCCCCCCTCACACACCTGTACGCACTCAGACCCCCCTCACACACCTGTACGCACTCAGCCCCCCCTCACACACCTGTACACACTCAGCTCCCCCTCACACACCTGTACGCACTCAGCCCCCCCTCACACACCTGTACGCACTCAGCCCCCCTCACACACCTGTACGCACTCAGCCCCCCCTCTCACACCTGTACGCACTCAGCCCCCCTCACACCTGTACGCACTCAGCCCACCCTCACACACCTGTACGCACTCAGCCCCCCCTCACACACCTGTATGCACTCAGCTCCCCCTCACACACCTGTACGCACTCAGCCCCCACATACACCTGTACGCACTCAGCCCCCACACACATGTGCGCACACACACACACAGTCACATGTACACACATACACTCACAGACATGTACGCACACAGACACATGTACACACATGTACACTCAGACATGTACGCACACACACACAGACACATGTACACACATGTACACCCACAGACATGTATGCAAACACACACACAGACACATGTACACACATGTACACTCACAGACATGTACGCACACACACACACAGACACATGTACACACATGTACACTCACAGACATGTACGCACACACACACACAGACACATGTACACACACACACACGTACCCTCACAGTCATGTACGCACGCACACACAGACAGACACATGTACACACACACACACGTGTACACAGACGTGTACACTCACAGACATGTACACTCACAGACACACACGCAAACACAGGTACTCACAGACACACACCCACCCCCCATGTTCACACACAGACATGTACACGCAGACACAGGTACACACACATGTACATACAGACACATGTACACAACCACCCCCCTTCACTTGTACAACAGCCCTTACTTGTGAGGTGGTCATCCTAGCTCAAGCTCTTGTTTCCACATCTGTCTGTGACACAGTGAGGAGCTGCAGTCCGGGATACAATACAGGCAGCACAGACAGGAGTGCAAATGCAGGAGGTAGCCAGAGGTGGCAGCAAAGAGCCTGATGTGAGCTCAATGACACAGAACAGCAGCATCAGCTGCCGACTCGCACTCAGAAAGCCAGGGCAGTCATGGAGCACCTCTGCACCCACCCCGCCTTCTCCCATCCTTGCCTGGCCTGTCCAGATGCAAGTGTATGGGCTGTACCCCCCTGATGGCGGCCTTGTCCCCTAGTAAAAGTCCCACATGCTTACCAAGTCCAAGATGATCAATCGATGCAGTCTCACAGTCACAGATCACTCCAGCCCAGACGAGAGACAAAGGCTTCTGCTGAGCTTTGGGGTGAGGCAGCGGGAAGCAGAGAGTGACGCCCCGCCCAAGCCCCGCCCCTACGACGTTGGACGTGCTGATTGGTCCAGGCTGGACCAATCACAGGACAGCAAATTCAGGAAATGATAGTGGGAGTGTTCGGGGCGCATTACTCTGCGCCCCAGGACACACCAGAAGGCCGCCAATCGGCAAGAGAGAAAAAAGCACATGATTCCAAAATCCCCCCCCCCCCATAGACAGCAATGTGCCCGGCGCCCCTGGCATTGAAAGGTACACTTTTTTTTATTAAGATGCTGCATTTTACTGTGTGTGACTAGCCTTGGGGGGGGGGCCCTATTGTGCCCCCTATTGACCAGCAGCCACTGGCCAGTGGTCATCTGAAGTTCCAGTGTTCAATCAGACATTTGCAACCTCTGTGACAACTAAGAATCTCTCAAGGAGCAATTTTCCTATATTCAGCTCTATTTGTGTACATCACCACCTACTGAATGGAGGCCAAATTGCACCTGTCTACATACTCACCAAGCTGTCTTCGTCTCTTATATAAGCACACACTCAAGGAGCCATCAGAGACAAGACATATCATTGACAAAGCTCTGGAAAGTGCTACAGGCAACTGACATGGGACTAGGTCTGGAAAGTGCCACAGGCAGAGCCCAGTGCCAAAAGGCTACATTCCAGGCTGGACCCTCATCTTCATTCCTGTGGAGTCTGTTTACAGCCTTTAAGACTATACCAAAGATTTGATTTGCTGATCCAGATAATTGCCTTATAGAGACCAGCTCAAACAATATACAAGTCTTGATAGAAGAGAAAAAACATCTATGTTGATAGAAGAACAAAAAATAGAAAACAATATAATACATTTTCCACAGCAGTGCTGTGCTGAGTATCCCAGCACTGTGCAGGGATATAGTATCGCAAGATTTTGGATTCTCTGCATTCCTTAATTCCTTGCTCGAGGCTTTGCTATGTCACCCTCACCTGGGTGCAATAAATGAAAGCCAGGGTAAGGCAGGCATATTTTAAAGAAAACTATTTTCCCTACAGTTTTTTTTTTATTTTAAAGCTGCTGTTTATTATAGGGAAGGTGACCCTAATATATTCCGTAGACCCTATTTTTAAGTCAAAGTACTACTATTATTAACTAGGGATAATCGAACTTTTCAAAAGTTTAGTTCAACCAGAACACCAGAACTTCCAGAAAGTTCGGCCCGGATTTCAGAACCCCATTGAAATCAATGGGACCCGAACTTCGGTAATCAAAAAACCCCATTTTGAAGCCCTAAAACCCAATAAATGCCCCTAAAAAGTGCCTAGGGTTCTGGGTCATGCCCCAGAGACTATTAATCACACAAAAAAAGTTCTTAAAAATTGTCATTTTTGATAGAGAGCCAATTATTGAAAAAATTATTGAAAAAAAAATGAGATTTCTTTGGTTTTAGTGTCTGGGGGGTCTAAAAAGTGTACCTGTGAAGTTTCAGCTCTGTAGCATGTCCAGAACCATAAAAAAAAAAGATAGTTTGTATTAGAACACTTATAGAACAGGGATATGGCTCCGCTATTTTCACACCTTGCCGGTTTTGTAGCAAGCGTTTTTTTGGGCATTTTTGGGGGGTTATTGGAGGCAGGCATAACATCAGAACTTCTGTGTAGGGGTATATATACACACACACACTTATATGTATATATACACATGCACATATATAGGTGTAAAAGTAGCAGAACACTATACTTGCACTAATGAAATAATTAACACCCATATGGCTTCTCTCCTTTCACACCTATATGTGTATGTGTATAAATACATATATGTGTGTGTGTATATATACCCCTATACAGAAGTTCAGATGTTTTGCCTGCCTCCAAAGACCCCAAAAAATGCCCCCAAAAAAATGCCTGCAATAACACACCTGGGCGTTTTTTTTGGCGCAGGCGTTTTTTTGGGCATTTTTTGTGGGTCTTTGGAGGCAGGCAAAATATCTGAACTTCTATATAGGAGTATATATACACACACACTTATATGTATTGTGACAGGAAGTCAGGAAAATCTGTGAATGTAGTCACAGACAGGAGCTACACTTCCACCTGGGTTAGACAAATCACCAATTACTATAGGGTGTCGGCTGCAGAGGTAGCCAGAACTGTCTAAGGAAGTTGAAAGGCCTTCAGCTGTTCAGAATGAGGAAATGAAGGCCTCTATAACTTGTCCAAAGGAAGTCTAAAGGACTGCTGCCTCCTGTCGCCGTGTGGGCTGGTAGAGGAGGACAGACATACGTGTGCCTCCCGACGCCGTGTGGGCATGGGAGAAGGACTGCTGCCTCCTGTCGCCATGTGGGCTGGGAGAAGGAGGACAGTCAGATGTGTGCCTCCCGACAAGCTGGTGAGCATGGGAGAAGACCCCCTGAAGTGATGTGCGCTAAGGAGGGTAAACAAGTGTGAAGACTACTCGAAGTGAGGTCTTGGATCGTCTCAAGGTGAGAAGAGAAACTATTTCTATGTGGAAATAAATAAATGCACTGCTTGCTATGTGGAGAGACAAGCAAATGAACTGTGTTCAATGTGAAGAGTGTGAAGAGACAAAGGGACATGTTCCATATGAAGAGGAAAAGGGACATGTTAAATTAACTGTTTGCTGTGTGAAGAGATAAAACATGGACTATTGAGAGTCTGCTGTATGACCAGCCAAGTCTGCCCAACAGTAGGTTGGGGACAGACTTCATTAGATAGGTTCCAGTGTGAGAGAAGGTAGCCGCCCACAGTGGCAAGGATTTATTTTGTTTTATTTTATTTTGGCTGTTTTGAGGGTTGCAATTGTGTGAAGTAAATTGCATGAATAAATCAGTGTTGTTTGCAACCACTGCTTGGCTATCTCTCTGTGAAAACGCACCCCCAAAGGGGTCATCCACACCTACCACCGAGCTAATCCCTCACATATGGTGGAGGTATGCAGTGGGCAGAAGCAGAGATCCCTGCAAAGAAGTGCATATGTTTGATGAACTTTGTCTGGTGCACGAGATTGCACAATCTATGTGTGCAGGAGAGAAGATCCTGAAAGAGAAAAAAACGTGTTTTAAAGAGACAGCGGTCTCAAAATTTTTTGATGAACTTTGTTGTGTCTGGTGCAAGGGACTGCACAAACTGTGTGCGCAGGAAAAGAGATCTTGCAAGAGAGAGAAAAACTACATGTGTTAAAGAGACAGTGGTCTGAAAATTTTTTGCTGGACTGTGAAAAAATTTGTTTGTGGAGTTATTAAAGATGGGGCGATCGAGACGCCTGAAAAATGCAAGGATGGATGAAGTGAGAGACCGGATTCTATGGATGGAGGGGATGTTACCGTCTGAACGAGCCCCATCCATGCCTAAAGAGAGTCTACTAAAGAGGAAGGTTGTTGTCCCTAGCAACACTGATGAAACTGCTATGGAGACGCAGTGTGCTCAGATGAAAAGTAAACTTAAAATGGGGGAGATGCTGAAACAGCGGAGCTTTGCAGCTCAACAAAAGGCTCACCAAGAGAGCATGGCAGGCTGAATACAGAGACCCCAGCAGCCAATGGAGGCAATCGGTTTGGAGGAAACCGAGTATATGTGCAGGGCTGAGTTGGATGCCTTGCAATGGAAAATGGAAGAAAAGGAACGAGCCCTGGAGTTGCTTAGGATGGAGCATAGAAACGTGCAGGCTCAGGTGTTCCAGTGGGAAGAATCCACTGCTCTTCTTTTTTCTGAGTTGCACAAATGCAGAGAGACTATAATGGAGAAAGATAACATCCTTATGGAAAAGGAAATTGAAATTAAGACTTTTCAGAAGCAAAGTATGTGTGAAATGTTGGAGTTGCGTAATCAGCTGGAAAAAAATCTTCAGTCTTTGGAAGCTACCAAAATAGACCTGCAGGAGTCGCAGGAACAGAATGTCGCTCTGAAAATGACATTGTCTCTCAGCGACAAGGAGAAAAGTGAGAGAGAGGAAAAATTACTGAGTACTGTGTATGAGCTCACCACTTTGAGCAATGTGGTAAATGAATTACGTGCAGACTGTGAAAGTTGGAAAGGTGAAGCCCAACGTGTCCAGCAGCAGTTAAAGGAGAAAGAAGCATGTGTGGCAGAATTACATTGTTATTCCCAGATGCTAGCCAGTGAGGTGAAAGCTCTTATGCAGGGAAAAGGAGATTCTGAACACAAGAGAAAAAAAGTAGAGGCACAGCTGCAGGAATCGCAAGTCAAGGTGTCAGAAAGTGACCGATTGTGTGCTAAGCTGTCAGAGAAGGCAAACCGATTGCAGGTTGAGCTGGACAATGTTACAAATCAGCTTTCTCAAGCAGACAGAAAATCTAGAAAAATTGCCAAGGATTTTTCTATCTTGGAATCGCAGCTGCAAGACACGCAGGAACTCTTACAGGAAGAGAGGTGTCAAAGGCTGAGTTTTAGCACAAAGCTCAAACAAATGGAAGATGAGAAAAATTGCTTCCTGGAACAATTAAAAGAGGAGGAGGAAGCAAAGAAAAACCTATCAGAGCAAGTCGCAACATTGCAAGCTCAGATAGCGGATGTGAAAAAACGCATGGAAGAAAGCGTTGGTTCATTAGAAATTGTTGAAAATGTGAAAAAGAAGTTGGATCAGATGCTTGGTGAGGAGAAGACTGTGTCTGCAAAATATGCAGAAGAACGCGACCGTGCAGAGACGGAGGTGCGTGATAACGAGAGCAAAGCCCTGTTCTTGGCTCGCTCCTTGGAGGAAGCTCTAGAGTGTAAGGCTGAACTAGAAAGTGTTAACAAACAGCTGCGTACAGAAATGGAAGAATTGGTCAGCTCCAAGGATGATGTTGTGAAAAGCGTTCAGGAGCTAGAAGAGTCTAAGCGAGCCATAGAACAGCAAGTAGAAGAGATGAAGATTCCGTTGCAGGAACTCGAAGAGGAATTACAGGCAACAGAGGATCTGTACCAAAGAGGGGATAGTGTGCCCGATGCAGTTTTTAAAAGGATCAGAGTTTTGGGGTCTGTCCAGAAATGTGATGACATGTGGCTTGAATCACCCCTTTGGAATAAACCGTTCCTTCAAAAACTTCAAGCATTGGAAAATGTATCATTAGAACTTCAGCAAACAAAGGAGCTGTGTAAGAAATGTGATGATTTCTCAGTTCAGGCTGAAAACCTAGTGGAGAAAACTAAATCGGAGAAAACTAAAGCAAGTGATATAAATCTGGGAGAAAAAAGCAAACGCCACCTAGTGGAGAAAACTAAGGCTGTTGGTGAAAACGTGAAGCAAATGAATAAGTGCATTTCAGGGAATATTTCCAAAATGGAACTGGTGAAGGACAGGTGGCAGAAGTTTGATCGTGATCTTGAGATGCATTCCATGTGGAATTCAGATAGAGAAAAGGAACTAGGGGACCTTGAGCGGTCAAATAGTTCAGCAGTAAGTGCATTGAAGAAACCTGTAAAAAAATGTGTTGCAGTTCCATGCTTCTTCACTGATGCAGAGAGGAGGTCTATAATGGATACCACCCAGATCGCTGGGTTCAACTGTGTTGTTGCCTTTGACCCATATGTTGGTGGAAGGAAAGTTGATGATGTCGCTTGAAAAATGAACAGGGGTCACTTTGAAGAAATGTGTGACAGCCTGTTGTGGCAAATGGAAGGTCCTCTGCACAGCATCTTAGAGCAAGCTAAGCTCAAGAAACAAAGAGTCAATGATTGTGTACAGCTGTATGGAGAGGCAACTCAAGTCACAGAGGGACGTCAAGAGTCCCTACTTGGAACAAAGCTTAGTGAAGCAGAGGTTCTCAAAGTGTTGTGGAAAACATTTATGGATTACAGAGAGAGGCGTCTTAAGAATGTTGAAGACTTTAAGACTAGCAAAATTGAGTTGCCTATGGATCACGGTCCTCCATGGCGGATAGGACAAACTTGTATGCAAGAGAAACTTGAGAAGAAGCGAAATGATGCCAAAAATGCAGTGGAAGAATGTGTATATGAGATGAGAGACAAACTGTGTGACATTTATGAGAAATCTGTCAATGAAGCTGACAGAAACAGTTTCATCCGTCAGCGTGAGGATAATAGAAGGCTTATCAGTGAGAGTCAAGAGAGGTGCCTGATACATGCGTGCCTCGCAAACTGTGTCCCAACCCTAGGGTTGAAACAAGAGGGGGGGGTATGTGACAGGAAGTCAGGAAAATCTGTGAATGTAGTCACAGACAGGAGCTACACTTCCACCTGGGTTAGACAAATCACCAATTACTATAGGGTGTCGGCTGCAGAGGTAGCCAGAACTGTCTAAGGAAGTTGAAAGGCCTTCAGCTGTTCAGAATGAGGAAATGAAGGCCTCTATAATTTGTCCAAAGGAAGTCTAAAGGACTGCTGCCTCCTGTCGCCGTGTGGGCTGGGAGAGGAGGACAGACATACATGTGCCTCCCGACGCCGTGTGGGCATGGGAGAAGGACTGCTGCCTCCTGTTGCCATGTGGGCTGGGAGAAGGAGGACAGTCAGATGTGTGCCTCCCGACAAGCTGGTGAGCATGGGAGAAGACCCCCTGAAGTGATGTGCGCTAAGGAGGGTAAACAAGTGTGAAGACTACTCGAAGTGAGGTCTTGGATCGTCTCAAGGTGAGAAGAGAAACTATTTCTATGTGGAAATAAATAAATGCACTGCTTGCTATGTGGAGAGACAAGCAAATGAACTGTGTTCAATGTGAAGAGTGTGAAGAGACAAAGGGACATGTTCCATATGAAGAGGAAAAGGGACATGTTAAATGAACTGTTTGCTGTGTGAAGAGATAAAACATGGACTATTGAGAGTCTGCTGTATGACCAGCCAAGTCTGCCCAATAGCAGGTTGGGGACAGACTTCATTAGATAGGTTCCAGTGTGAGAGAAGGTAGCCGCCCACAGTGGCAAGGATTTATTTTGTTTTATTTTATTTTGGCTGTTTTGAGGCTTGCAATTGTGTGAAGTAAATTGCATGAATAAATCAGTGTTGTTTGCAACCACTGCTCGGCTATCTCTCTGTGAAAACGCACCCCCAAAGGGGTCATCCACGCCTACCACCGAGCTAATCCCTCACAGTATTTTTACACATACACACATATAGGTGTGAAAATAGCAGAACACTATGCTTGCGCTAATGAAATAATTAACAGGCATATGGCTCCGCTCCTATCACACCTATTTATGTGTATGTGTATAAATACATATAAGTGTGTGTGTATACTGTATATAATCCTATGCAGAAGTTCAGATGTTTTTCCTGCCTCCAAAGATCCCAAAAAAATGCCAAAAAAAAAACGCCTGCAATAACACACCTGGGCGGTTTTTTTGGAGCAGGCGTTTTTTTGGGCATTTTTTGGGGTCTTTGGAGGCAGGCAAAACATCTGAACTTCTGTATAGTGGTATATATACACACACACACTTATATGTATTTATACACATACACATATATAGGTGTGATAGGAGCGGAGCCATATGCCTGTTAATTATTTAATTAGCGCAAGCATAGTGTTCTGCTACTTTCACACCTATATATGTGTATGTGTATATATACATACATGTGTGTGTATATATACCCCTATACACAAGTTCAGATGTCATGCCTGACTCCAAACATGTCCTCAAAAAAGCCCTCTAAACGCCTGCAGCAAAAAGCAGGCTGACAGGCGAGAAGCCATATCGCTGTTCTATAAGTCACCTAAGAGAAACAATCTTTTCTCTATAGCGGTCACCCTGAAATGGAAGGGTTTGGTCACCCTGCCATAGCAGTCAGAGTCAGTTCACCCTACACTACACTACGGTCACCCTGGCACTTAACACTTTCCCTACAGAAACTAGATTTTTTAAACGAACTAAAGTGGAAAATAGCACCCTAACTACACTAGATATCCCTTTCCTCACACTAATAATTGCTAAATGACACTTTTGCAGCAGAAGTAACAGAACTGCTTCCACTCTCTTCCACGTCCCTTTATTACAATGCTAGGAATTTGGCGGGGCTATCTTTTATACTGGGGGGGGGCTTATTCACTAATGATTGGCCTCTGGACCCCCTAGTCACTCCAATCACATTCCTAGCATTCTCCTGCCCCCTCAATTGGCTTTTACTGATGGTTCTGGTCCAATCATGGGCTTTCAAAGGCCATTTCCTGTCCCATTGCATTTTGGTCGGTTCTGGTTGCCAAATTCCGAACTTTTTCAGCAAAAAGTTCGGAATTCGGGCGAATTTCGAACACCCAATGTTCGGGTCAAACCGATGGTTGACCCGAACCGTTCGATCATCCCTATTAATAACATGGTTGCATTGTAAGAAGTAATACCAGTAAGCTTTCATGGATTGTTGATGTTGTAATCCGATTCAAACCCCAACTTGGGTGTTATTTCGTTTGTTAAAGCATTGTGTATCATAAACAATCGTCATGTAATTCTTTACATAATACTGTTTTTACTTTTTTTATTTTTTTGCATCCTTTCACTGTTGATATCCTCAGGCCTCTTTCAGCTACTTCCGTGTACAAGTATTAACTTTGGTTTTGGCTGCATATCATTGGCCACCTGTATTCTCCACCCAGGGTTATATGACAGGTTAACAGTGCACAAACACTTTTGGAAAGCAGGTGTCATCCTTTAACAGGAGGTGCTTGAACAAGGACATTCATAACTAGGTCAACAGTTTTTTTTTTTTTTTTCTGAAAGCTGCAGATTTAAAAACCACTTTTAAAATTACATTAACCCATCAAACCTTATATAAGATTTTAGTGATGAGTTTAGATCTACTTTATTTTTTGTATAATTACATTGATCTTGTGTTAAAGGTTAAAGACTTCATTGTGGACAAGAAAGGCAACACATCACAACCTGTCTTCTACCAACTAACTCATGATGATAAGGTAAGCACAATATTTTATACATATATATATATATTATACTGTATACATATATATCTCACACTGCTCATCAAAAAAACTAAAGGAACACTTTGAAAACACATCAGGATGCCACATTGCTTAATTGAAATGAAAACGATCAACCTACAGAGGGCTAAAATCAAAGACAGCCTGAAAATCAAAGTGAAAAAATTATGCAGAAGGCTAGTTCATTTTGCTGAAATTTTATTTCAGCAACTCAAAATAGTACTCAGTAGTTTGTATGGCCCCCATGTGCTTGTGTGCATGCCTGACAATGTTGGGCCATGCTCCTAATGAGACAACAGATGGTGTCCTTTGATATTTCCTCACAGATCTGGACCAGGGCATCACTGAACTCCTGAACAGACTGAGGTGCAACCTGGGGGCGTTGGATGGACCAAAACATAATGTCCCAGTGGTTTTCTATTGGATTTAGGTCAGACGAGTGTGGGGGCCTTTCAAAGGTAACAATTCCTTCATCCTCTGCAAACTGTCTGCATATTCATGCTACATTGTTATGCACCAGTCGGAAGCCAGGACCTACTGTACCAGCGTAGGGTCTGACAGTGGGTTTAAGGATTTCATCCCGATACCTAATGGCAGTCAGGGTTCCATTGTCTAGCATGTAGAGGTCTGTGCATCCCTCCATGGATATGCCTCCCAAGACCATCACAGACCCACCACCAAAACGGTCATGCTGCACAATGTTACAGGCAGCATATTGTTCTCCATGGCTTCCCCAGACCCTTTCATGGTTATCACATGTGCTCAGGCAGAACCTGCTCTCGCCTGAAAAGCACAGGGTGTACAGGGTGTCAGTGACAGACCTGCCAATTCTGGTGTTCAATGGCAAATGCCAATCGAGCTCCATGGTGCTGGGCAGTAAGCACAGGGCCCACATGCCATACCGCATTGATGCAGTAATTCATGCAAAAGGAGCCATGACCAAATATTGGCATCATGCATACTATACCATACATAGACTTACTTTTCAGTAAGCCAACATTTCTGTATTAAAAATCCTTTTTTTATTGGTCTTATGTAATATTCTAAATTTCTGAGATACTGATTTTTTGGTTTTCACAAGCTGTAAGCCATAATCATCAAAATTTAAAAAAAAAAAATGCTTGAGATATATAATTCTGTGTGTAACGCATCAAAATAAAATATATGAGTTTCACTTTTTGTTCCCAAATCTGACCTCTGTCCCTCTGTAAGCAAACAAAAATATCTCAGTCCCTGGGCAAAGGTCCCTCTTCCTAGGTCCACATGGCAGCTTCCACTCAGCTTCCCAGTGCCCCTCTTCAGGCAAGAATATCTCTATTCTGCCCAGGTCCCTTCAGTCATGCACTTGAGCTAGTGGCTTGATATCCAGGACCCTCAGATTATGGCTCATGCTAAAGTTAGCAGTTCTTTACACAGGAAGATGCCCCCTGGTAAAAGACAGCCCTAGCTCCCAAACTTTTGTCATCTCTCTATACCTCTGAACAACACCATTGGGGATTGGCTGAGTTAGATAAATATTTTTTTTATCTAGTGGTTAATCCTTCCCACACTGGGTACTGGAATCAGAACCACCTTGGAGCAACAGGCCAAAGCAATTAGGCCACTAGGCTTAGGGAAAACCTACAAAACCCAGAAAATGTAAATATTAGCTCAGGCTGTTTACAGCCTAGCAACAACACATTCTACATGTATTACTGCATAGAGAAAGGTAGCTACGTATGCAATAATGTTGCATGAGATGCAGATGAATAATATACAGTATAATAAATTAATAACAGTCCACAACATACATGTTTCCATACCTCCCAACGTTTCGAGATGGGAACAAGGGACACTTAATAGCAAAAGTATGTACGCATAGGGCACAGCCCTTGTCACACCCCCTTAAAGGAGAATTATACAAAAAAAAATTATTTGCTAAACCCCCAAGTGCTTTTTTTTTTTACCACTACAATTCCTTTTTTACTGGCTTTTGAAATTTACAAATGCAGCAATTTAGAAATTGAATGAAAGTTTTAGCACTGGGAAACACTTTTTAAAAGATAAAAAGTGCATTCTATATAGAACTATATACTAATTAGATCAGACCAAAATAAGGGACAAATGAGGAGTAAAGAAGGACAGAGGGACTTTGTTCCAAATCAGGGACAGTTGCTCAAAATCAGGGACAGTTGGGAGCTATGTGTTTCATATGTTTCATTCTTTTTATATGTGATATATATTTAGTAATAATGATTATATCTATTTTGTTTTATTTGTAGAAAATTGAGGCATCAGTGAAATCTTTCTTAGACATTGGCAAATATTTTTCTGAAAGACGCATGTTGGACTTGGAACCCTATGTTCTTTCACAGTAAGTTTAAAAATAAAAGGATTTTTTTAGAACATGTTAAAGTGCAGATGGGGGTAATATGAGAGGACCTCCAAGAATGCTCCCTTTGAGCCACCAGAAAACTTTCAACATGGGCACCATTAGGTATAGAGACAAAGAAATAGTTTCTGTATTCCTAATTGTGGGTCAGTTTTTCTTTGTACCTTCTATGCTACTTTCTTTAGTACAGTAGTAGATTATCTATGATAGCTTTCCTAGTTAGCTTAAAAAAAACAAAACAAAAAAAAAACCTCTTTCATATTTAAAAAAAAGATTAAAAAGCATTTTCTTTTTGCTTTGGTTCCTGGAGAATCAAGCCACATAGTTATTTCATATAGTATATATTTTGGAGATTATGGCAATGAGATCTCAGGGCTTGAGATTTCAGACCCACATACCAAAGGCATTGTGAAGGGGTCCCAATCTCCATTCACATTTTCTTTATTATATATTATTAAGAATTCAACAGAGGCAGTATGGATAACACTTGTGACTTTTACATATGGAAACATGCTGACCTCAATATGGGCACACAGAAGAGAAAACTGTGTAGGGATGCTGGTGCTTGCCAGGAGTTAGCAGTCTATTTAAGTGTAGGTAGTAAAAATGATATACATACCAACCTGCTACAGCATCAGTCTGATGCTGCAAGCTTTTCCCCGCTTTGACCACTCAGTTCTCAGGACCAGTCTGAGCGTTGTTCCACTGTGTGCTCGGCCCCTCCAGAGCTCACTGGAGCCACGAGTAGAAGCGGGTGTGGGAGCGGCTGGCTCAGACTCTCAGTGGCACACTTAGAGGCTGAGCAAGCTGCAGTTTGGAAGCCCGGGTGGATCCCAACATTATTGTGGGGAACCTCTCAGAGTCTGAAGAGGCTATGTGACATCAGCCAACAACGGATAATTTTATCATTTTTGACTTTCCCTGTCTAAGGGCAGACAGAAGGTTTATGCCATTATCACACACCACAAATACTAGCTCCAGCTGGTGTGACGTGAACCACTTCTGGCCCTGCCTATGCAGAGCTACAAGAATCTCTGCTCCGGTGTTGCTCCTGTCCCCTAGACAGACCAGCTGAAGTACTGCATGACACCTTTTAACCTGACTCATTGAATGGCCTCTTGAATGCTTAGGGAGGGCTTGTTGTTCATAGGACAAATCAACAGAGGAGGGCATGGAGGAGGAGGGGGGTAGAGCAGAAAAAACTTGTTTTATCAGCATTAACTGTACGGAGACATGGTAGCACCACAAGCTGCAGCACTGAGCCCTGTTCTCCATCCTTCCGAGTTGCAAGCAGAGTTACCCAGTGTGCCGTGAACAAAATATATCATCCCTGACCATGCTTGCTGGACTATTTGTCAGCAGTACCATGGACCTTCCAGCTGACTGCCTTGTCCAACGATGCCACAACATTGCCCTCCACGTGATAACTGAGAGCTGGAATGGCTTTACGTGAAAAGGAATAGGGACTGGGAACCTGCCATTGTGGTGCAGCACATTCTTCAAAATCATGGAAGGGGGCAGAATCCACCAGACAGAAAAGCAGAAGTTGTAAAGCCAGCTGCTTTGACAAGCTTGAATTTGGATGTTGGGCATGTGGGTGGCAGTGACTGTATTTTTTTTTCACTGCAGCAGATGGGGCAGAGAAATTTGCCTGCTGTAGTCTACAGCTGGTGGTGTGCTACTGTGTGATGTGCTGCAAGGACCTGGGACACCCTGCTGTGCTACACCATCATCCCTGTCAGTGGAGGCTGTTGAGAGGCCATGAGGTATAGCGGGGGTATACGGGAAAAATGAGGAGGAGGAGAATTGCGTCCCTTTTGCGTGGCTTTCAGTTGCTCTTGCCAATGGGCTGAGTGGTGGAAGGTTAAATGTCTTGTTAAACATATGGTACCTAAATGGCTGTTTTTTTGCCATGCTTGATGTGCTTGAGGCAAAGTTTGCAAATTGCAACAGTGAGATCGGCTGCACAGGTGCTAAAAAAGGCCCAAACAGCTGAGCTGGGGGAAGTGGGCCGGGAAATAACAGCTCCACAATCTGGTGGAATAGGGTGGCTGCTGTCTACACTTTCATGATGGATGCCTCTTTGGGGTTGTGCCTCACCCTCACTTTCCTCCCCTGCTCTATCCAGCACCCAAGTCGCATCAGTGACCTCATCATCCTCATCCCCTCCATCCTCATTATCACTAGAGACAACTTGGCAATACGCTGGGGGAACAAGACTGCCAAATTGTTGTTTGCCAGTGTTCTCCCCTCTCTGTAGGCTTATGTTCCTACCTTCCTCAACCTCAGAACCAAGATCTGAATCAACTAATGGCTGTGCATTGTCAAGGAGCAAGTGGCTGAGGCTGTGTTCAAAAAACTCAGCTGACTCCTCCATGCCTTATGCTAGAGCTATGACTGAAGTAGCTGTGAACAAGGAGGCAGAATAGGCCACTCTGGCAGCTGCAGTGGACTGCACACTAGTCTCTGCTTGGGTGACGGAGGATAAGGATGGTTAAGTAAGCCAGTCTACCACCTCCTATGCATGCTGTGGCTGAATATCGCAGGCAACATCACTAAACAGAGAAAATTATGCCCTGCACGAGGACAGACCATGTCCACCTTTGCCTCTGGACATATACGCTGCTGGCCCCCTTACAGTGCCATGGGAATGTCTGCCTCTCCTTGTTGGCCTCCCAGACAGGATGTGGGGGGGGGGGGGAGGCGCTTATTAACAAAATGTAATATAGATGTGGAAATGTGTCAGTGGATGCACTTTAATCAATGGAAAGTAGTATTTGGTGCACTTTAACTTGAGTACTCACTCCACAGACACACTCCACTGACACACTACAGTGTATCACTACACAGACACACTATACTGCAGTAAAACTTCACTGACGCACTGCAATATACTGTGGTAAATGTGCACTCATGCACTGAAAATACTGCGTTAAACGTGCAGTAACACACTGAAATAAACGTTTTTAAATGTGCACTAGCACACTGAACACTGAACTATACTGCTTTAAACGTGCAGTAATACACTGAAATATACTACATTAAGCATGCAGTAATGCACTGAAATATACAGCATTAAACGTTCAGTAATGGACTGAAATATAATTTGTTAAATTTGCAGTAACGTACTAAAATATAGTGCATTAAACGTGCAGCAACACACTGAACTATACAGCGTTACACGTGCAGTAACAAACTGAAATATACAGCTTTAAATGTGCAGTAACAAACTGAAATATACATCATTAAACGTGCAGTAATGCACTGAAATATACTGTATTAAATGTCATTCACAATGTTAAAAACAATATCCAGCATTAAGGAGTCTGGTGCTCATCTTCATAAAGCCGCTGGTGGATACAGTATGGGGCCAGCGGTCTGGGGGCACAGGTGGCTTCCAGCCCTTTCTGGAGAACTCGGAGACTCTGGGGAACTGTTGACATCACTTTCCGGGTGCTCCCAAGGCACGCTACGTTCACCTCACCCTGCTAGGAGTGTCTCTGAGTTTTCCAGGAAGTGTTGGGAGCCACCAGTTCCCCCGGACCTCTGGCCATGTACTGTATACACCAGCGGCTTTATGCGGATGAGCACCAGACTCCTTAACAATGGATATTATTCTTAACATTGTGAGTGTCATTCCACTTTTTTTACATTAAAACTGTGATCATACTACTCAACACTACTCATATTGCAAGCCTTCGCTCGTATATCAAGTTAAAATTTTTTGCAAAACACTTGTAGACCACGTTACTCGCAGTCCAAGGTTTTACTGTGTATATGCACACAAATATAAAAATCACTGTGTTTCTTTAAAGTCTATTTTGCTTGTACAAAGACTGTTGCATGGGTTTACTGTGTATACAGCTAGTTGGCCTAGATTATTTTAAATCATGCACCTTAAGACCCTTCCCAGCATACAGTGTGGCCACATCTACCCTTCACCAAAAAATGCTGGCACACCGTATTATGCTTATTGATTCAATGCCCAGGGATGCCCCAGTCTTTTTTTACAATCCTAGCAATGCTCCTTCTGCACTCAGTTTGGTCAGGTACCTCTACAGTTAAGTGGGTCATAGATGTGAGGTGTCACAAGATCTGCTGGAAACATTTTTGTCTTACTATGAATAGACAACCATGGGAGGAGGGGCTGCAGCAAAATGGCTGCAGAAGCCTGTAGATGTGGGAATGTATTGATCATCATGGGCTCTAACAAAATGGCTGCATAAGCCTTCCTATTACTACCTCTGCACAGAGGGCATTGGGAGAACACTGGAGCCAATTTTTCTAGAGCTTGTGAACAGCAGGTGCCCCAATTTATGAGCTTCAATGGGTATATTGTCTGTAATGACACCTGACTCTAGCAACACCTCACCCAATTGACTGTAGTTAGCAGCACCTGATCCAGTTGACTTTAGTGGAAACGGATACACTTAACTTTAGGGATACCTTTCCAAAATGACCTGTATGAGAGGATAGGTGGCACCTGACTAATCTGAGGAGGAGATGCAAGAAGCACAATGGAAGTATGTACACTGTACACATAAACCAGATCAGCATCTACCTGCAAAATTTAAATGGAAACCATTATTAACCACTTTACCACCGGAGGATTTTGCTGTCTTCCGTCCAGGCCACTTTTTGCGATTCGGCGCTGTGCGACTTCAACTGACAATTGCGCGGTCGTGCGACGCCGTACCCAAACGAAATTTACGTCCCTTTTTTCCCACAAACAGAGCTTTCTTTTGGTGGTATTTGATCACCTATGCGATTTTTACTTTTTGCGCTATAAACAAAAAAAGAGCGTTTATTTTGAAAAAATAACAATATTTTTAACATTTTTTTATATGAAATTCCCCCCAAAAAAGATGTAAAAACCAATTTTTTTAAAAATTTTTGGCCAATTTGTTTTATGCTACATATGTTTGGTAAAAAAAATCGCAATAAGCGTATTTTGATTGGTTTGCGCAAAAGTTATTGCGTTTACTAACAAAGGGAAAGATTTCTGTCATTTTTGGTGTTTTTTTTTTAACGCGTAATGGCGGCGATCTGCGATTTTTTTTGCGGGACTGCGACATTGCGGCGGACAGACCGGACCCCTGACTGACATTTTTGACACTTTTGGGGGTACCAGTGACATTACTGCAGTAATCAGTGCTATAAATATGCACTGTTACTGTAAAAATGACACTGGCAGGGAAGGGGTTAATTTTATTGGAGAGGGAGGGGTTAATGTATGCCTGGTGCTTACTGACGTGTAGGGGGGGAGGTGACTGTGTGAGTCATGGACAGATCGGATGTCCAGCTATGCTGAACAGTCCGATCTGTCACTCCCTGTCACTATGGAGATCCGCCCGCTCTGTTTACACACAGCTGGCGGATCTCCAGACTCGATCCCCGACGATCGGATAAGAGCAGCGGCGATCGCCGCTGCTCCTCCCCTGGCCCGACTCCCGCTGTGAATGAAAACAGCGGGAGCGAGCCTCCGGCGGCGCGCAAGCGCCGCCCAGAAGGGGGAGTGTCCAACGACGTTAATACTACGTGGCTGGACGATAACGAACCATTCTGCTGCAGTAGTATTACTGTGAGCGGTTGTAGAGTGGTTAAGGTATGCTTAACCAGTTGTAATTGACAAATTCACAAAGCTGTAATTGCGCCCAGTAATACCAGCCATGACCACAGATCTCTTCTTTCTACTGATACATCCACTTAAAAAAAAGAATCTTATTAAAACATGTCATTGTATGAAAAAGCATGCATCATAGGATGTTTTTCCTATGGGTGGTTGGAACTGTATTAATAAAAATATTAACATTTGATGTTTAAATGGACACACTTATTATACACACTTATATTGATCATTACTAATGATTAGTATATCAAACTAAGTTGTTTCTTTTAAACAGGAAGGGAGCTACAGGAGCTTATGAATCAACAACAAAGTGTATAGTTCACTTGAGGTATGGAACGTGTTATCAAATGAAAGTGGAATATTTTGAACTGGAAGACCTTCAGCAGCAGCTCTATGAGCTGTTCACAACAGACACAGGTAACCTAATTTTGTTATGGAAAATAGAAACGAATTACCCAACTGTAAGGTGAACATCTTAAAGTAGACTTCTCATTATTTTTTCAAAATATACCCTTGACTGCCCTGCTTTTCTAAAATGGTGGTTTAAGTTCCTTCATAGTTCAGTAACCCATAATCATCAAATTATGTTTACTGATGTGTTGCCAAGAGGGATTCCTATGTGTAAATGGAGTGCTTAGCACTACACATTTAGCCATACTGAAATACCTTGTATGACTTTGTCTGTGGAACTTATACAACAGGCATTGTTATTCATTTACATACCTGAAAACTCACAACTGGCCTGGTTTCCAACAGTAATTCTTTTCTTACCCAAAGTCTTTGTACTGTAATCATCATGTGTCATTTTATGTAGATTTCTATTCCCAAACACAGACAGATGTTAAAGGAGATCTATCATCTATCATCACAACATACACTTTAACCATTTACCCCCTTCATGACCAGAGCATTTTTGGCTATTCAGCACTGCGCTGAATTGCCTGTTAAGACTGGCAATTGCCTGTTATGCAACACAGTACACAAATTAAATGTATATCATTTTTTTCACACAAATAGAGCTTTCCTTTGGTGGCATTTGATCACCACTGGGTATTTATTCTTTCAATATAAAGGAAAAAAGATCACAAATTAAAAAAAAAAAACAAAACAATATTTTCTGCTTTCTGCTATAGAATATATCCAATAAAATCAAATTGCTTCGGGGCCAGGCCTGGAGCGGCATGCGGTAGGACGTGAGTGAGAAGGGCTTCGTGAGCGCGATCTCCTGTAATGGTTATCCTGCCACCCCACGATCCTGTTCTGGGCTCATTCTGACCGCCGCTCAGCCCCGACAATACCGCACTATGTCACTGCCGAAAAAACCCACTGATACCCTGGCTAAGCTAGATAAATTCCGCCGCCAGGACAAGGAATCCTGTTCCCAAGATGGTGTTGACATGGGGCTGGAGGTAGGCTCAGCAGGAGCAGACACGGCCAAAGTACTTGAAGCCATCTCGGCATGCCAGGTGTCTCTTACCTCCAAAATAGAGGAGGTAAAAATCGACATCTTCCTTGTGAGACAAGATCTGCAGAAACTCCAGGAACGTGTGACAGAGACGGAGAACCGGATCAGCGGTGTGGAGGATTCCCTGCCCCCATTACAAACTGCTTCGGATCGCTTACAACTGCAGGTGAGCCAGACCGTTCTAAAGCAGGACGATATGGAAAATAGGCTACGCCGCTGCAATCTTAGATTCATCAGCTTACCGGAGGGGGCGGAGGGGTCTGATCTGTCCAATCTTATGGAACAGCTTCTCATCAAAACCTATGGACATGAGGCCTTCTCCCCCACTTTTGTTGTGGAGTGGGCTCACCGGCTGTCGGGCAACCACTACCCCAGGGGGCACCACTGTGCACTTTCATCGCCAAACTATTAAACTACAGAGACAGAGATGCGATTCTTCATCTGACAGGAGAAAAAGGCAATATTCAATTGGAGAAAAATGCAATATTCAATTTGGCAATGGCAGAGTCGCAGTGTTTGCAGACTTCACTGCAGAGGTTCAATGAAAACGTAAAACCTTCACTGAAGCTAAACGGAGACTCCGCATTAAACACATGCCATGTTGTTTCCAGCTCGCCTTAAGGTGGAAGGGAAAGACCGTGTGCACTTCTTTGAAGATCCTGAGGCTGTCATACCTGGCTTGAACATCAGGAAGCCTGTGGCTTAAAGCACCCACTGCCATCTCCCTCATGCTCACCTCTGATTTTGGGGGGGTTCCCCCCTTTTTTTCTTTTTTTTTTTCTTTTTTTCTTTTACTTTTTTCTTTTCTTTTGGCTGCCTTGGAAATACATCTGTTGCCGCTACCTGCGACTTAGACTCTGGCCCGTATTCACCTATGTCATGTCTATGACTGACTCCATCATTACCACTGTGAGCCCTCTACATCACTGTCCTTTTCTGGTAGTTTATGCTATGAAACATACCAGCTGAACTACTTACCTTCATTGTCCTTCCTACGCGGACTATCAACACCCTTCGCTGACGGAGCGCCCTGGCCCACATGAAATTCTGAAACGGTTCTATGGTATGCCCAGCTACCCAGCAAAGTTTTGCTCACTTTACCTGTCCAAGACAAGAGGTTATACCTGCCACTCCCCTGTCACTTGCTCTTGTGGCAGGGGCTCTCATTAGTCTATATGCTCTGTGTTTTCCTGGGTTCAACAAATCTACGTTGCCCTTCTATTTGGCCTATGTTTTATAAGTGGATGGGTATGGGAACTTTATGCCCACACAAATTGGGGTTGGTGCAGGGCAGGGAGGGAGGGAGTTTATTCTTTATTGATACAAGATGCGTTAATCCTATGGGAACTGACGTTTTATGCAACAATACATTTCTTGCTGAACTGTGAAGTGCTGTGCAGAGGAGTAGCTTCTCATTCTAGAAATGTGATGCCATCTATGTTTCCCTTCGTCTTATATGCACTAGGGCGAACAGGGCCTCGGGAGCACCTGTACTTAAACATCAGTTTATCGCTGTCATGGCTTCACTTAAATTGCTAACATGGAATGTCCGCGATCTGCTGTCTTTGCCTTCCTCAAAAAACAATGTGCTGATATTTTAGTGCTGTTAGAGACTCATTTTGAGGGCCGCCTTCAATTGGTGATAAAACGCCCCTGGATAGGGTGGACGTATCATTCCAAGTACACCTCTCATTCTAGAGGGGTGCCCATCCTGGTGGCCAAGTTGGTACATTTTGTGCTCTGGAGGTCTCTATTAGACCCGTCAGGTAGATATGTGTTTCTCTATGCATTGCTCTTAATTGAACCGTTTTTAATAATGGCGTTCTATGTGCCACCCCCATTTACTTCCTTGGTCCTTATGGAGGGCCTAGATTTTATGATGCACTACCCTAATGTTTCTTTGATATGGCTTGGAGACTTTAATAACACAATGAACCCTAGCCTCGACAGGCTCCACACATCCACGCAGCCTCAGCCATCTGCCTCCACAACTAGATTTGCCACGTGGTAAGCAGCCAATTTCATTGGCTGTTTACCTAGATTGGGGATGGGCTCAGTCCCCCCCCCCCCGGGGGCGCGCAGTAGCGGCGAGAGCGGGCCGCCATCATATGACGTCTGTCCGGATCGAGAAAAGCTTTCTGCCACCGACATTTTACAATGGCGCGGTATGGAAGTGGCTAAAAAATCATAAAACGCCCCAGAACATTATATATTTACTGAAAGCAGATACCCTGAGAACAAAAGAGTGGTAGTTCCAATTTTTTATGTCACCTAATATTATTGTAAACATTTCTGTAAAAAATATACTAAAGGTAATTTTAGGCCACACAAATGCATTAAATTACCAATTTTTTTTGTAAAATATAAGAGACAAGGTTGCACTGAGTAAATAGATATCCAACATGTCAAACCTTGCGTGTGCCTGTGAAATGTTGACAAACTTCAGGACCCTATATTTTCCATGGGCAAAACATTAAAAGCCCCCCATAGGTCATCAGTTTAACACTACAGAGGAGGTCTGGTGCTAGAAATATTGCTCTCACTCTGGCAATATGTAACATGTGTATCACAATCAACGTTTTCATGCGTAGGCACCCCCGTCACGTATATGTGGAGGTGGGGGACCTAAAAAAAACTTTTTTTTTCATTATATGGAAGACAAATAGTCCCCTATGTGATGATTTCATGGTGACAGGTTCCTTTAATGAGACATCCAGGGTCTAAAAGACCCTGGATGTCTCCCATATGCTCCACTGAATGTATTGCAATGCAATGCAGATCATAAAACAAAGGTTACAGCGACAACTAAATGAACAAAGTCCTAATAGAGCACTATACATAAAGTCCACACATTGAAGATGGCAAAGATGTTAAAGGAGATCCCCACACCAGCTGCAGTGAACAACGTGTACACGTCACCACTGTGAAAAGAGGGGCAATTCTGGCTACCAAATTTTTTTGATTCTCAAATTATAAAGAGGTCAATACTCACAAATATAAAGCCAGGACTCGGTGGATCAGCGGCTAAGCCAGGTACACACTTCTTCCTCCACTGCAGTTTCTAGAACCAAGTATGCTCCGGGCTTGCAGCAATGTGAGCTTCTTCTCCAGAAGTGACGTGCAGTGCCTTAAAAAGTATTCATACCCACCTTGAAATTTCCCACATTTTGTCATTTTACAACCAAAAACTTAAATGTATTTCATTGAGATGTTATGTGATAGACCAACACAAAGTGGCACATAATTGTGAAGTGGAAGGAAAATGATAAATAGTTTTCAACATTTTTTACAAATAAATATGTGAAAAGTATGGCATGCATTTGTATTTAGCCCCCCGGAGTCAATACTTTGTAGAACCACCTCTGCTGCAACTAAAGCTGCAAGTCTTTTTGGGTCTGTCTCTACCAGCTTTCACTACTCCAGAGAGTGAATATTTTGCCTATTCTTCTTTGCAAAATAGCTCTAGTTCTGTTAGATTGGATGGAAAACATCTGTGAACAGCAATTTTCAAGTCTTGCCACCAGATTCTCAATTGGATTTAGGTCTGGACGTTAGCTGGGTCATTCTAACACATGAATATGCTTTGATCTAAACATTCCATTGTAGCTCTGGGTGTATGTTTAGGGTCATTGTCCTTCCATAAGGTGAACCTCCGCCCCAGTCTCAAATCTTTTGTAGACTCTAACAGGTTATCTTCTAAGATTGCGCTGTATTTGGCTCCATCTATCTTCCCATCAACTCTGACCAGCTTCCCTGTCCCTGCTAAATAAAAACATCTCTACAACATGATGCTGTCACCGCCATGTTTCACGGTGCGGATGGTGTGTTCAGGGTGATGGGCAGTGCTAGTTTTCAACCAGACATAGCATTTTACTTTTAGGCCAAAAAGGTACATTTTGCTCTCATCTGACCAGAACACCTTCTTCCACATGTTTGCTGTGTCCTCCACATGGCTTCTTGCAAACTGCAAATGGGACTTCTTATGGCTTTCTTTCAACAATGGATATCTTCTTGCCACTCTTCCATAAAGGCCAAATTTGTGGAGTGCACGACTAATAGTTGTCCTGTGGACACTTTCTTCCACCTGAGTTGTGGATCTCTGCAGCTCCTTCAGAGTAACCATGGACCTCTTGGCTGCTTCTCTGATTAATGCTCTCCTTGCCCGGCCTGTCAGTTTAGGTGGACAGCAATGTCTTGGTAGGTTTGCAGTTGTGCCATACTCTTTACATTTTTGGATGATGGATTGAACAGTGCTCTGTGAGATGACCAACTTTATCCCTGACCTGTCTGGTGTGTTCCTTGGCCTTCATGATGCTGTTTGTTCATTAACCACACGCTACCCGCCCACCGTCAAATGACGATGCCCCAGAACTGCCTCTCTCGCGCACCCCCGGGGACGATCAGAGCGGCGATCGTGGCAGCGCCGTGTTGCTAGGACATGGCACGACCCCAATCTCGGTAAAGAGTCAATGACATGACTCTTTGCCCATGTCCAATCACAGCCGGTCACATGTAAATGAGGAAGTGTTGTTTTTTCGCCTCTCCTCGCCTCACACTGTCAGAGTGTGAGGCGAGGAGAGACGATCAGTGGCTCCTCCTCATAGGGGAGACAAAGACATGTATTTCACATTTACATAAATGTGAAATCAAGTGCCATCAGTGCCCATAGTGCTGCCAGTTAGTGCCCATCAGTGCCTGCTCATCTAGGCACTGACTGGCAGCACTATGGGCACTGATTGTGGGCACTGATGGTGCTGCCCATCAGTGTCCATCAGTGCTGTCCATCAGTGCTGCCCGTCAGTGCACATCAGTGCCGCCCGTCAGTGCCCATTAGTGCCGACCATCCGTGCCGCCTCTCAGTGCCCATCAGTGCCACCTCTCAGTGCTCATCAGTGCCACCTTTCAGTGCTCATCAGTGCCGCCTGTCAGTGCTCATCAGTGCTGCATATTAGTACCTCCTAATCAGTGCCACCTCATGAGTGCCCATAAGTGCCACCTCATCAGTGCTCATAAGTGCCCATCAGTGCAGCCTATCAGCATCCATCAGCGCTGCCTCATCAGCGCACATCAGTGAAGGAGAAAAATTATTTATTTTCAAAATTTACTCACAGAAAATAAGAAAAACTTTTTTTTTTTCAAAATTTTCTGTATTTTTTCTTTTTTTTGTAAGAAATAAAAAAACCCATTGGTGATTAAATACCACCGAAAGAAAGGTCTATTTGTGTGAAAAAAAATGATAACAATTTCATATGGGTACAGTGTAGCATGACCGTGCAATTGTCATTCAAAGTGTGAGAGCGCCGAAAGCTGAAAATTGGCCTGGGCAGGAAGGGGGTGAAAGTGCACTGTAGGCAAGTGGTTAAGGTTCTTTAACAAACCTCTGAGGGCTTCACAGAACAGCTGTGTTTATATAGAGATTAAATTACATGCAGGTGGACTCTATTTACTAATTAGGTAACTTCTGAAGGCAATTGGTTCCACTAGATTTTAGTTAAGGCCCCTTTCACATATGCGGTCCATTCAGTTCATCAGTTCAGTCACGTCAAAATGTATCAGTTTTTCATCCGTTTTTTCCATCCGTGTTTTCATCTTTTTTTTTATCCATTTTCCATCCATTTTTTTTACATCCACTACCGTTTGTCCGTTTACATCCGTTTTTCGTCCGATCCGTTTTTTTGACGGATGAAAAATAGGGCATTCATCCGTTCCAAAAAACAGACATTGAGGGAAGTGGATGAAAACGGATGTTAACGGATGATCATCTGTTTTCATCCGTTTTTACATAAAGATGCATTGATGTCCGTTTTTCATCCGTCAACGGATGGATGAAAAACGGACAAACGGACCGTGTGTGAAAGGGGCCAATGGGTATCAGAGTAAAGGGGGCTGAATACAAATGCACGCCACACTTTTTAAATATTTATTTGTAAAAAAATTTGAAAACCATTTATCATTTTTCCTTCTACTTCGCAATTAGCTGCCACTTTGTGTTGGTCTATCACATAAAATCCCAATCAAATACATTTTCGTTTTTGGTTGTAACATGACCTGATCCACTGGCTTTATAAATGCGGGTATCGACCTCTCTATAATTTGAGGGTCAACAACATTTGGTTTTCAAGGCACTGTAAGGGACCTTATGCCTTTTACCTGCTGCCAGCAACTGCCATGTCCGCCCTGCTCATCTCTCACCCTGGAAACACATCAACTTCTAGGTTCTGCGAGGCTGCTTCCGGGATATGAGTTCCAGCAGTGACCACCTTTCCAGGTTTTGCGTTCCAACGAGCGCATGCAGATCACGTTGCAATACATTCTTTACCAGCCATGCTAGCTGGAGACACTGATGGGTGAACCCAGAAGTGACATCAAATACGTCGCTTTCCGGGTCAACAAAAGGAGGTGACCAGAGCGGACGTGTGTTTGATCTGCTCCCTCCTCTTTACCCAGTGGCACCCACTATGTCAGTCCTGGGTCCACACATGGGCAGCCGAAGCCCGAGATACATGGCGGGGGTGCGCAAGGGGAGGGTGATCATCATTACCGGGGGTGTGTGGAAGCAATTAAGCGGCAGCACAGCCACTGAAATGAAAAGGCAGGGCAGTCCTACACATTCCAGTACTGTTGGGAGGTATTGTAAATGTGTGGGAATCCTCACAAAGTAAGTTTACACACTTCAAGATTGTTCAGATTAGTAAGTAGGCTAGAAATAATTTAAACACAATATGGAAATGAAAATTTTGACCATAGATAGGCTTTAATGGAAGTTTCCATAAAGAAAGTTGACACGGTAAGAGGTGTGCCCCTAGGAAATGTTTCCTAATCTCCTGCTTTAGTTGCAACTGTGGATTTCCCCTAATTTTTTTTGTCCAGGGACAAACAGCAAGAGTAAGTTTCCCCAGCAGGAACACAGACGGCAATAGAAAAGCAGAACAGAAGAAAACAAGGATGCAGGACAGGGGTTAAAATGGTGACTTGATTTTTAAGATAAAAACAATAGTACACTTACACAGGAGCAGCCTCTTTCCATCCTGGGTACACAGAGTGCAATGGGTACATAGCCAGGAAATTGCCTGCAGTATGGGGACACTGCTAAGCTCTGGGTAGGCACGCTGGACCCGCTGGACCTGCTGGACCTGCTGTTAGGGCTGCCAAATCATGAGGTCTGTGGCCACAATGGGAACTGGTGGTGAAATGGCAATACGTGGGGCTGGACCGCTGAGCGGCAATGTGTTTTAAGGTAATTCCCTCTTCCCTACAAATGGTAGTATGGAGAATTTAGGCAGATGGGGCACTAAGGGTTACAGCGCAGTCCTAATGCAGGGCTTACCATTCTCCAGATTAAAAAGCAATATCACAATAGAATATTTGTGTTCACAGTCCACATGGAACAGCAATACCACAGTCAGAATAGCTGAAACAGTGGGGGATATTTACTAAAACGAGAGCACCCAGAATCTGGTGCAGTTGTGCATGGTAGCCAATCAGCTTCTAACATTAGCTTATTCATTTAAGCTTTAACAGTAAAACCTGGAAGCTGATTGGTTTCTATGCAGAGCTACACCAGATTTTGCACGTTCCAGTTTTAGTAAATTTCCCCCAATAGGAATAAAAACAATGCACAAAAGAAGGGCAATAAAAGATGTTCATAAGGCAATACAACATGAATGCTGCTGTCATTCACCAGTGCCATAATAATTATACCAGCAAAGTCTAGTACTGCTAACACATTTGTGATTTTATGAGCAAATAAATGGCTCAGGAATTTAGCGGTGATCTGAGAATGAGAGAAGCGGCAGATCTTCCAGCAAGTATGAACGAGCCCTTTGGGTTTTTCTTTATAATTAAAGAACTGCTTACCTCCTTCATCAAAATAATTAATTAAAATCTCAAAAGAGATACATTTAAAGCAGAACTAAAGTTCCACTGTCACAAACTGTGAGCGGGCAGGCTCTTGTAATCTCGCTTCTCCTCTTCTATTCACCTACCTGCCTGCTAGCAGCACTCCCCGGCATGTACAGTAAATTAACCTGTGCATGTGGAGCCCAGCATACAATATATCTCTGGCACGGTCCCCATGTGCAGGGATAACTGACTCCTGCTCATTCACAGGAGTTACATCAGTCCATGTTGGCCGTTGAAGAGGCTCTAAGACCACTCAGAACAAGATGCCGCTGCCAGAGAGGGACAGGAACTTTGGGGGAAAGGCAAGTTTAGCTCCGCTTGAAACTGAAAAAGAAACTGTTGGAATATGACCATGTAAAGTTGAATCTTCTTGCTTGCCTGCCAATACTTATAACTAAAGCTAACAGCTCTTTTGGGGAGAAAGATGGCCACCAAGTTGGAGGGGCTTTTAAACTAGGAGACGGGGGGAGGGCTCAGAAGTAGAGTCAGTCAGGAGGGAGCAAAGGACTGAAGGCAGTTGTAGAGTCAGCAGCGACAGTAGTTCAATAACGTCAATTGGCAGGTCTGTGCGGGAAAACCTCAGACCAAACAGGAATAAACATAATCACCATTCTCGATTAACTTCCACAAAACTAAGAGGGGTATATGCTAATGCCAGGAGCCTAGCTAATAAAATGGATGAGTTGGAAATGTTAGTACATGAGGATGACATAGACCTTGTGGGAATAACGGAGACTTGGTTCGACCCCTCACATGACTGGCTGGCCAATATCCAAGGGTATTCGGTGTACCGGAAGGACAGGGTAGGAAAAAGAGGGGGAGGGGTATGTCTCTATGTCAAGAACAATGTAAGGGTGATAGAGAGGAGTGACATTACGGAAGGGATGAGCATGGATTTAGAATCTGTGTGGGTAGAACTCCATAGGGAAGGAGAAAAGGGAAAAGTAATTGTGGGGGTTTGATATAGGCCACCTAAACAAGGGGAGGAGGTAGAGCTGGAATTTTTAGCACTATTGGGTAAAGTGGCAAAACTGGGATCAGTCATCATATTGGGGGACTTCAATTATCCTGACATTGACTGGGAAGAGGGGACTACACACTCACAGAAGGCCTGTATATTCATGGAAACCTTACAGGATAATTACATGTCACAGTTGGTGGACTCTCCGACTAGAGAAAACGCAGTACTGGATCTATTGATCACTAATGACCCAGACCTAATCTCGGAGGTAGGAGTCCAGGACTACCTGGGCTCTAGCGATCACAGGATGATCACATTTAGTGTAAATAACAATATAACAAGGCAAGTGGGGAACATAAGAACCCTAAACTTCAGAAGGGCAAACTTTCCAAAATTGTACTCATTGATGGAAAGGGTAAACTGGGACCAATTTCTGGGATCACTGACCACGGAGGAAAAATGGGAATGCTTTAGGAACATATTAAGCAAATGCATCTTGCAGTGCATTCCTATGGGAAATAAATTTAGAAGAGACAAAGCCAAACCTGGCTGGCTAAACCGTAGCATTAAAAAACTTATTAGGGGAAAAAATTGGCCTTCAAGAAATATAAATCAGAGGGCACAGTATCGGCTTTCGAACAATACAAGGAGGCAAATAAGAAAAGTAAACACGAAATCAAGATGGCTAAAATAAACTTTGAGAGACAAATAGCGGAGGATAGTAAAAAAAACCCAAAGAAATTCTTTAAATATATCAACAGCAAAAAAACTAGGGCAGAGCATATTGCACACATAATGAATGATGATGGGAGGATGGTTACAGAGGACACTGAAAAAGCAACCGTGCTGAATGCTTTTTTCTCGTCAGTCTTTACACAGGAAACGGAGGGGTACACTGACCATGACTGTATGGTTAGTAGTAATACACAGGACCTGCCACTATGGCTAACAGAGGGTGAAATCAGGGAAAGGCTGGATAAACTTAACACAAACAATCACAAGGCCCGGATGGCGTACATCCGAGAGTACTCAAGGAACTCAGTAAGGTTATATCTAGACCACTATTCCTGATCTTTGCTGACAGTATTAGGACAGGAGATGTACCAGGGGATTGGAGGAAAGCTAACATGATTCCGATATTCAAAAAGGGGCAGAGGCATATCCCGGGAAATTATAGGCCTGTCAGTTTGACATCGATAGTATGTAAACTTCTGGAGGGGATGATAAGGGACTATATCGTAGAGTTTGCTAAAGACAACAACATCATCAGCAGTAATCAGCACGGGTTTACAAATGGGCGTTCTTGTCAAACCAATCTCTTAACATTCTACGAGGAGGTGAGCTGTGAGCTAGATAGGGGCAGACCAGTGGATGTGGTGTACTTGGATTTCGCTAAGGCATTTGATACAGTTCCCCACAAGCGCTTAATTTATAAAATAAGGTCTGCAGGTATCGACAGCAGGGTTTGCTCTTGGATACGGAACTGGCTAAAAGGGCATGTCCAAAGGGTGGTAATAAACAGCGCATACTCAGACTGGTCTGAGGTAGTAAGCGGGGTCTCCCAAGGCTCAGTCCTGGGACCAACCTTGTTCAATTTATTCATAAACCGCATTGAGGACGGGATCAATAGTTCGATATCAGTTTTTGCAGATGACACAAAATTGGCCAGGGCAATAACTGCACAGCATGAAGCAGATATCCTACAGAATGACCTGGACAAAATAACGGAGTGGGCAACGACATGGCAAATGAGGTTTAATGTGGAGTGTAAGGTTTGGCACTTGGGGACTAAAAACATAAAAGCACAATACACGTTAGGAGTGGAACCCTTGGGGGAATCAAAAATGGAGAAAGATCTGGGAGTCTTGGTTGATGATAGATTAGGCAATAGCATGCAATGTCAAGCGGCAGCTGCCAAAGCCAGCAGAATATTAGCATGCATAAAGAAAGGGGTGTATTCCACAGATAAGACTATAATCCTTCCACTTTATAAAACTCTGGTCCGACCACATCTGGAGTATTCTGTCCAGTTCTGGTCGCCAGTCCTCAGGAGGGATGTGTTGGAGCTGGAGAGAGTCCAGAGAAGGGCAACTAAACTGATTAGGGGATTGGAGGACCCTAATTATGAAGAGCGTCTGCAATCGCTTGATTTACTCTCCCTAGAGAAGAGACGCCTGAGGGGGGACATGATAGCAATTTATAAATATCTCAATGGGGATCTCAGCTTAGAAAAAAAACTGTTCAGTCGAAGGGATTGCATGAGGACTCGAGGGCATACAATGCGATTAAAGGAGAAGCGTTTTAACCATAGGCAACGAGGAGGGTTCTTTACTGTGAGGGCTACAAGATTGTGGAATTCTCTACCACAAGAGGTGGTTTCTGCGGGAAGTATGGTGGCTTTCAAAAGACTTTTAGACGTACATCTCAAGGATCAGAACATTCAGCGCTATATGAGATGATTACAGCCACACACACCTACACAGGTTGAACTGGATGGACTATTGTCTTTATTCAACCTCACCTACTATGTAACTATGTAACTGAACTCTCAGTTTAAAATGTTATCTAAAAATGTTTTTTTATCTACTGTAAATTATAATCTAAATATATTCCAGGTGCATCAAAACAAAATGTGTGAAATGTCTCAGTTTGTTTTTTTTTTTATAATAAACTAGAGACTTGCATAGTCAGTAGGAAAGCCTGTGTACTGCCAAGACTCAGAAAATTGGGACCCTAGCTCTTTGTGGGGAGGTAGTGACCTACTGTATTTGCAGAGGAGCCAGAACTCTCCAGTTAGTGGAGATTTTAAACTTTTCTAATTGCAGAGCTAAAGGTCTCACTCATTAGGGGGTAACCGTATGTTAAAGATGTGCACAATGAAAAAATGTTTGCATTTTTTATTAGTTTGTTAATTTAATAATTTTGTTTCATCATATTTGTTATATTAGAATGATTTGTTTTCGTAATATATTTTGTTTATTCAGATTAGTTTAGCATATATTCATTATTTTCTAATTAGAATTTCAGAAGACAGCTACAGTGCCTTGCGAAAGTATTCGGCCCCCTTGAACTTTGCGACCTTTTGCCACATTTCAGGCTTCAAACATAAAGATATAAAACTGTATTTTTTTGTGAAAAATCAACGACAAGTGGGCACAATCATAAGGTGGAACGAAATTTATTGGATATTTCAAACTTTGTTAACAAATAAAAAACTGAAAAATTGGGCGTGCCAAATTATTCTGCCCCTTTACTTTCAGTGCAGCAAACTCTCTCCAGAAGTTCAGTGAGGATCTCTGAATGATCCAATGTTGACCTAAATGACTAATGATGATAAATAGAATCCACCTGTGTGTAATCAAGTCTCCGTATAAATGCCCCATGCACTGTGATAGTTCTCAGAGGTCCGTTTAAAGCACAGAGAGCATCATGAAGAACAAGGAACACACCAGGCAGGTCCGAGATACTGTTGTGGAGAAGTTTAAAGCCGGATTTGGATACAAAAAGATTTCCCAAGCTTTAAACATCCCAAAGAGCACTGTGCAAGCAATAATATTGAAATGGAAGGAGTATCAGACCACTGAAAATCTACGAAGACCTGGCCGTCCCTCTAAACTTTCAGCTCATGCAAGGAGAAGACTGATCAGAGATGCAGCCAAGAGGCCCATGATCACTCTGGATGAACTGCAGAGATCTACAGCTGAGGTGGGAGACTCTGTCCATAGAACAACAATCAGTCGTATACTGCACAAATCTGGCCTTTATGGAAGAGTGGCAAGAAGAAAGCCATTTCTTAAAGATATCCATAAAAAGTGTAATTTAAAGTTTGCCACAAGCCACCTGGGAAACACGCCAAACATGTGGAAGAAGGTGCTCTGGTCAGATGAAACCAAAATCAAACTTTTTGGCAACAATGCAAAACTTTATGTTTGGCGTAAAAGCAACACAGCTCATCACCCTGAACACACCATCCCCACTGTCAAACATGGTGGTGGCAGCATCATGGTTTGAGCCTGCTTTTCTTCAGCAGGGACAGGGAAGATGGTTAAAATTGATGGGAAGATGGATGGAGCAAAATACAGGACCATTCTGGAAGAAAACCTGATGGAGTCTGCAAAAGACCTGAGACTGGGATGGAGATTTGTCTTCCAACAAGACAATGATCCAAAACATAAAGCAAAATCTACAATGGAATGGTTCACAAATAAACATATCCAGGTGTTAGAATGGCCAAGTCAAAGTCCAGACCTGAATCCAATACGGCGATTTTGCCTGGGAGCGGCTGCCTGCTGCAGTACATCTGCAGCGGGCGGTCGTAAAACGGTTAAAGCAAACAAGCCAGTGAACACCTTTTTGTTTTGATGCACCTGAAATGTATTTAGCTGATTTAAACTGAAGTTTAAAGCGATATTTAACTCAAAACGAAAAAATGTATTACATTGCAGCTTACCAATTATTAGATGTGGTGGCTGCATCCGTTTTTTTTTTTTCTTTGGCTTTTTTCCCTCGTTTTTCACCTGGTTATCTAGTCAGCAACACACCTCCAGTGTTAGTGAGACAACACTAGGGATGAATGAGCAAATGGGGCACAGCAGACAGCAACATTGTCAGTTGGGGGGGGGGGGGTGTTAGAGATAGTATTAAATGTCTTAGCAAATACACTAAACAAATTGAAGCCAAACTCCAGCGCTCACTTTATATTCAGTTACAGAAAACATTTTTTTTTTTTCTTTTGGGAAAAAGATTTGCATGAATTATAAAAAGTTGGACATTTTAGTCACTCCTGTCAGTGTTAAGTGGCATGTCTCATCTATGTAAACTGATGCATTCTGCTAGTAATGTACTGTATGTATGCCAAATTGTAATTTGTCTTCCATCAGACTGTTCACGGGATAACCCTGTAAAGGAGAAAGCTGAGAAATGCCTGAAGGCAAGATATAAAGACCTCACTGGCCATGAATTTAATCAGGAGGTAAACTTTTTTGATTTTCCCTTCCCCATGAAACCCATGTCCTATTGATATTACAACAATATGGGTGATATTTATTGCTTTAGTGTTCTTGCAGGTATAATGTAATATTTCTAAATAATTGATGAAGCATCAGATTACCAAAATAATCAGGCTAGGGCTTCATGGGTCATTTTTATTATTTAAATTGTGTTACCAAAATCTTGTAGAATAAATTACGCTCTTTGTATCATAAATAACGTGATATTGCAGTTAACATTTTATAAATCAACACATAAACAATATGTGCATAAATGAAGTGCTAGAAATGGTGCCACCCAAACTAACTATATATAAAAAGAACAATTCATATGCTATGGGATTTCCCCTCAAAAAATATATGTAAGCAAAAATAGTTTTTGAAGAAAGTGCTTGTAGTAAAAATTGGCACTACAAGCACTTTCTTTAAGGATTATTTTTGTTTTGGATTTTTGGATATATTTCCCATTTTAAAGCCTAACTCCAGGCAGTAACAAAAAATAATAAAAATTGCCCCCTTCTTCCCCGTAGGGTTCAATATTGAGTTGGCCCACCCTTTGCAGCTATACAGCTTCAACTCTTCTGGGAAGACCATCCACTAGGTTTAGGAGTGTGTCTATGGGAATGTTTGACTATTCTTCCAGAAGTACATTTTTGAGTTCAGGCACTGATGTTGGAGGAAAAGGCCTGATTCACCAAATCATTTGGTGGAAGGGGGATTATGGTGTGGGGTTCTTTCTCAGGATTTGGGCTTGGCCCCTTAGTTCCAGTGAAGGGAACTCTTAAGGCGTCAGCATATCAAGGCATTTTGGACAATTTCATGCTCCCAACATTGTGGGAACAGTTCGGGGATGGTCCCTTCCTGTTCCAACATGACTGCACACCAGTGCACAAAGCAAAATCCATAAAGATAAAAATGAGCGAGTTTTGGGTGGAGGAACTTGACTGGCCTGTACAGAGTCCTGACATCAACCCAATAGAGCACCTTTGGAATGAATTAAAGTAGAGACTGCGAGCCAGGCCTTCTCGTCCAACATCAGTGCCTGACCTCACAAATGCACTTCTGAAAGAATGGTCAAACATTCCTAAACCTTGTGGACAGCCTTCCCAGAAGAGCTGAAGCTGTTATAGCTGCAAAGGGTGGGCCAACTCAATATTGAACCCTAGGGGCTAAGACTGAGATGCCATTAAAGTTCATGTGCGTGTAAAGACAGGTGTCTCAATACTTTTGGCAATATAGTATATGTTAAAAACATTTCACCTATACATGAGAACAGGTAACCACCCCCCCCCCCCCCCATAATAACTTAAAAATTACGGCCTATATTCATTTTCAGTTATTGACGATGCTGATCCAGAAGCATTGAGTATATCGCTCTTACAAGAGCTTGATGAATGTTCTCCTGATTTTCAGGTGTCATTTTATCTATAAATTAAGGTATTGTGTATTTTTGGGGAGGCCGTTGTTTGCTGCACTTCCTTACTTGAAGATGCTACTGGTGAAGAAACACTTTGTGATAATCCAGAAGGTGCAGAAAAAAACGTTTCTGGAATGAGAACTCTAGAGGGAAAAGCTACTTGCACGTTCATTCTGGTTCTCATCATTTTATTCCATAAAGTATTTTTAATGTCATCAGGGCGCCTCTGGCATGCCAGGATGTGTTTTGTCATCAAAGTAGCATTTGGAAAAGAATATTTCTTCTCACAATATTTGCAAATTGCAGCTTTGCTCTCAGCAGAAATTGCACTGTGGAAATGTTTCCAAACTGTTTCCCCATTTTACTGAGAGGAGGAAAAGAAAATACAATCCACTGACCAGACTTTAGGGAAACATTATGCTGTGATGGTGAAGAATCATTTAAAGGTTAAAAAAAGAAACTAATTTGTCAGACAAATGTACCCTCTTACCTGTCAATGAAGGCCTGAGAGGACAGAAACAATTCACAATATCCCAACTCACTCAACTGTAGGAGGTACAGTTTTCCCAACTGTAGGCAAACTAAATTGGAGCCTTTTCCCTGCAGTGACCTCTAGTGGCAGAAATGCATATTTCTCTTGTTTGAGAACTGCATTGAGAAGTGCAGTATTACTTAAATTATATTCCAGGATTTGCTTGTCTTTAGCTGAGAGAACATGCAATAATTTAAAACTTTACATAAAGTCTCAGAAATCAGAAAAAAAAACATGCTTTTCCAAATGTTCAAGTTTTTTTTTCCAGGCCTTCCCATCTCTAGACAGGACCAGAGCATAAGATAGATATTAGTGTATGTTAGCCAGCAGTAGCATAAAATATCAGTTTATTCTTTAGATTACAAAAGTGGTTCCTAACCTTATTTGAGTCACTGAATTGTTTATACAACGAAACACATTTAATTGGTAAACATGGGCCAACAACGAGTCAAAAGACGCTTAGCGGTCGGCGCTATAAGCAGTGGCAGGGTGCGTTTTCCCTAATTTCTTTCAATGGAAAACCATTGAGTGGGACAAGGGGAGGGTTGTATAGTGAATGTAAATGTCATTTTTATATTGGACCCTCTAAAACCCATCCATAGACCATTTAGGGGTTGATATCTGGGACATGGTTATAAACACAGGGACATCCCAGCAGCCACACCTTAGACCAGATGATTGGTCAAGCTTTTTCTGTCAACACCCCCTCAGAGATCCAGAAAAAGGGGACTGCGACTACAGTGGTCCACTCTCGTTTAATCTCAAACTAAGGAACACCTGTCAAGTCATATGAGAGCCAACCTACCATCTCGCTTGACTGATTGGACTTTTGTGGGGAACAAAATAGCAAAAAAAAAAAAAAAATAGCATATACAATTGCAACTCAAGTCATATTTTAATTGAATGTTTTTAAAAATGACCTTTCCTTTTCAATTTGCAGCTGTTGTAATTTTCTGTAAAATGCAATGCAATATAAAAGGCTTGGATACCAGCGCTATGGAGTTTCAGTACCTTAATTGAACCAGGATAGTGGTTATTGTGGTGTAAGCTGCCCCCAACCTACCTCTGAGGTAGTATGTTGGAAAAAAGTGCAAAAAGATGTTGGGACCGGCGCTACCACTTTAAATCAAAAAATGTGTATTTGTGCAGTTTCAAGACCTGCATGAATCATACATATTTGTGAAAGTGCATTTAGTGCATACAGTGCGTTTAAAATACAAAGTGCTGCGTGCTAGTAAACTTCAATAAAATATCATGGGCTGTGCTCAGTGTATCATATATCACACATATACATAAGCATATATAAAGTGCTGAGTGCTGCTGATACCATTAACCACGTGGGTGATTATGTGCCTGTAACAATATATGGCGCCAGTGGATCTCCACCTGTTGCGCCGCTGCTTACCGCACTTGTAAGACAGGTCGCTCAGCCTTCCTCGGTCACTAGAATAAAAGATAAGCCTCCATTGCGTAGTATATGTTGATAAAGTTAAGATAGCATAGCATCCACTCACATTTAGGGAGTTCACTATCAGCTTGAGGTGTTCGCCGAGCCGCTTCCGCGTTCCACCGGCTCAAACCACCGTTCCCGGAAGTGACGTACTGACATACCAAAACCACGCCCTACGCATTTCGTCATTCGACGTCATCTGGAGCGCTCCAGATGACGTCGAATGACGAAACGCGTAGGGCGTGGTTTTGGTACGTCAGTACGTCACTTCCGGGAACGGTGGTTTGAGCCGGTGGAACGCGGAAGCGGCTCGGCGAACACCTCAAGCTGATAGTGAACTCCCTAAATGTGAGTGGATGCTATGCTATCTTAACTTTATCAACATATACTACACAATGGAGGCTTATCTTTTATTATAGTGACCGAGGAAGGCTGAGCGACCTGTCTTACAAGTGCGGTAAGCAGCGGCGCAACAGGTGGAGATCCACTGGCGCCATATATTGTTACAGGCACATAATCACCCACGTGGTTAATGGTATCAGCAGTAGTGTTGAGCGAACACGGACTGTATTATTCGTGTTCGTACCGAATAATTGGATTTTTTTTACCCGAACACGGACACGGACACTTTACTGTATGTTCGGGTAAAAATCCGTGTTCGGTCGTTTTATTTCCGGGTTTTGCATGCTTTGGCGCTCTTTTCATGGCGGGCTTTCAACAGCCAATCAACAATCGTTTAACTGGTGTGCCTTAAGCCATCCCAGCCATGCCTGCAAATGTCTTAGTAGCTGTGATTGGCCGTCTGAAGCATGTGACCAAGTCTTTATAAGTTCGAGGCAGCCGCCGCAGCAGCGTCATTCTGCTGCTTAGCTAAGGGACAGAGCACACATCAATGTGCTGGCTGCTGATTAGGGAAAGATAGGCAGGAAAAAAACATTTGTGTCCGGATAGAATTGAGGGACAGGTCGGAGTGTTTAGGCAGGGCGAGTTGTAGGCATTTTAGGGATAGAGTCTGCTGAATTATAGGGTCAGTGTCTTCTACAAACTACAATCGATATTGCTGTGTGGGGGGTGGGGTGAATCTGCACTCAATCCTGATCTACGATCTCTTCTCAATCCTGTTAGGGACAGAGTCTGCTGAATTTTAGGGAAACTGTGTTCTACAAACTACAATCGATATTGCTGTGTGGTGTGGGATTGGAGATAGGCAGGTGTCAGTGATCCACATCCATTTTTCTGTGTGTGAGCTGCAGTGAACACAATCTTTTTGGGCTGCAGTGAACACAATCTTTTTGGGCTGCAGTGAACACAATCTTTTTGGGGTGCAGTGAACAAAATCTTTTTGGGGTGCAGTGAACACAATCCTTTTTGGTGTGCAGTGAACACAATCTTTGTGGGGTGCAGTGAACAAAATCCTTTGTGGGGTGCAGTGAACACAATCTTTTTGGGGTGCAGTGAACAAAATCCTTTTTGGGGTGCAGTGAACAACATCCTTTTTGGGGTGCAGTGAACACAATCTTTTTGGGGTGCAGTGAACAAAATCCTTTGTGGGGTGCAGTGAACACAATCTTTTTGGGGTGCAGTGAACACAATCTTTTTGGGGTGGAGTGAACAACATCCTTTTTGGGGTGCAGTGAACAAAATCCTTTTTGGGGTGCAGTGAACAAAATCATTTTTGGGGTGCAGTGAACACAATCTTTTTGGGGTGCAGTGAACACAATCTTTGTGGGGTGCAGTGAACACAATCTTTTTGGGGTGGAGTGAACAACATCCTTTTTGGGGTGCAGTGAACAACATCCTTTTTGGGGTGCAGTGAACACAATCTTTTTGGGGTGCAGTGAACACAATCTTTGTGGGGTACAGTGAACAGAATCTTTGTGGGGTGCAGTGAACACAATCTTTGGGGGGTACAGTGAACACAATCTTTTTGGGGTGCAGTGAACACAATCTTTGTGGGGTGCAGTGAACACAATCTTTTTGGGGTGGAGTGAACAAAATCATTTTTGGGGTGCAGTGAACAACATCCTTTTTGGGGTGCAGTGATCAAAATCCTTTTTGGGGTGCAGTGAACACAATCTTTTTGGGGTGCAGTGAACAAAATCCTTTGTGGGGTGCAGTGAACAGAATCTTTGTGGGGTGCAGTGAACACAATCTTTGGGGGGGTACAGTGAACACAATCTTTTTGGGGTGCAGTGAACACAATCTTTGTGGGGTACAGTGAACAGAATCTTTGTGGGGTGCAGTGAACACAATCTTTGGGGGGTACAGTGAACACAATCTTTTTGGGGTGCAGTGAACACAATCTTTGGGGGGTACAGTGAACACAATCTTTTTGGGGTGCAGTGAACACAATCTTTGTGGGGTGCAGTGAACACAATCTTTGGGGGGGTACAGTGAACACAATCTTTTTGGGGTGCAGTGAACAACATCCTTTTAGGGTGCAGTGAACACAATCTTTGTGGGGTGCAGTGAACAACATCCTTTTAGGGTGCAGTGAACACAATCTTTGTGGGGTACAGTGAACAGAATCTTTGTGGGGTGCAGTGAACACAATCTTTGGGGGGTACAGTGAACACAATCTTTGTGAGGTGCAGTGAACACAATCTTTGTGGGGTGCAGTGAACACAATCATTGTGGGGTGCAGTGAACTCAATCTTTGTGGGGTACAGTGAACACAATCTCATACTTCTGAAGATTTGAGGGTGCTGCCTGTTCCATACTCCCCCTACTCCTCATCTAGCCTTTTAGGGGTACAAACAATAGTAATTGGGGCCTAGTGTGGTTGTGTACGTGTGATATACATACACTTTTTTGGGATCATATTTTCTATTCCGCTATTTAATCAAAAACCTTTGGGGATCAGTTAAATTGGGGGATAGTCTGTGTTGGTACGTGTGAGAGAGATCCACCTTTCCAAGTTTTTGGGGTTCATCTCATACTTCTGAAGGTTTGAGGGTGCTGCCTGTTCCATACTCCCCCTACTCCTCATCTAGCCTTTTAGGGGTACAAACAATAGTAATTGGGGCCTAGTGTGGTTGTGTACGTGTGATATACATACACTTTTTTTGGATCATATTTTCTATTCCGCTATTTAATCAAAAACCTTTGGGGATCAGTTAAATTGGGGGATAGTCTGTGTTGGTACGTGTGAGAGAGATCCACCTTTCCAAGTTGTTGGGGTTCATCTCATACTTCTGAAGGTTTGAGGGTGCTGCCTGTTCCATACCCCCCCTACTCCTCATCTAGCCTTTTAGGGGTACAAACAATAGTAATTGGGGCCTAGTGTGGTTGTGTACGTGTGATATACATACACTTTTTTTGGATCATATTTTCTATTCCGCTATTTAATCAAAAACCTTTGGGGATCAGTTAAATTGGGGGATAGTCTGTGTTGGTACGTGTGAGAGAGATCCACCTTTCCAAGTTGTTGGGGTTCATCTCATACTTCTGAAGGTTTGAGGGTGCTGCCTGTTCCATACTCCCCCTACTCCTCATCTAGCCTTTTAGGGGTACAAACAATAGTAATTGGGGCCTAGTGTGGTTGTGTACGTGTGATATACATACACTTTTTTTGGATCATATTTTCTATTCCGCTATTTAATCAAAAACCTTTGGGGATCAGTTAAATTGGGGGATAGTCTGTGTTGGTACGTGTGAGAGAGATCCACCTTTCCAAGTTGTTGGGGTTCATCTCATACTTCTGAAGGTTTGAGGGTGCTGCCTGTTCCATACTCCCCCTACTCCTAGCCTTTTAGGGGTACAAACAATAGTAATTGGGGCCTAGTGTGGTTGTGTACGTGTGATATACATACACTTTTTTTGGATCATATTTTCTATTCCGCTATTTAATCAAAAACCTTTGGGGATCAGTTAAATTGGGGGATAGTCTGTGTTGGTACGTGTGAGAGAGATCCACCTTTCCAAGTTGTTGGGGTTCATCTCATACTTCTGAAGGTTTGAGGGTGCTGCCTGTTCCATACCCCCCCTACTCCTCATCTAGCCTTTTAGGGGTACAAACAATAGTAATTGGGGCCTAGTGTGGTTGTGTACGTGTGATATACATACACTTTTTTTGGATCATATTTTCTATTCCGCTATTTAATCAAAAACCTTTGGGGATCAGTTAAATTGGGGGATAGTCTGTGTTGGTACGTGTGAGAGAGATCCACCTTTCCAAGTTGTTGGGGTTCATCTCATACTTCTGAAGGTTTGAGGGTGCTGCCTGTTCCATACTCCCCCTACTCCTCATCTAGCCTTTTAGGGGTACAAACAATAGTAATTGGGGCCTAGTGTGGTTGTGTACGTGTGATATACATACACTTTTTTTGGATCATATTTTCTATTCCGCTATTTAATCAAAAACCTTTGGGGATCAGTTAAATTGGGGGATAGTCTGTGTTGGTACGTGTGAGAGAGATCCACCTTTCCAAGTTTTTGGGGTTCATCTCATACTTCTGAAGATTTGAGGGTGCTGCCTGTTCCATACCCCCCCTACTCCTCATCTAGCCTTTTAGGGGTACAAACAATAGTAATTGGGGCCTAGTGTGGTTGTGTACGTGTGATATACATACACTTTTTTTGGATCATATTTTCTATTCCGCTATTTAATCAAAAACCTTTGGGGATCAGTTAAATTGGGGGATAGTCTGTGTTGGTACGTGTGAGAGAGATCCACCTTTCCAAGTTTTTGGGGTTCATCTCATACTTCTGAAGATTTGAGGGTGCTGCCTGTTCCATACCCCCCCTACTCCTCATCTAGCCTTTTAGGGGTACAAACAATAGTAATTGGGGCCTAGTGTGGTTGTGTACGTGTGATATACATACACTTTTTTTGGATCATATTTTCTATTCCGCTATTTAATCAAAAACCTTTGGGGATCAGTTAAATTGGGGGATAGTCTGTGTTGGTACGTGTGAGAGAGATCCACCTTTCCAAGTTTTTGGGGTTCATCTCATACTTCTGAAGATTTGAGGGTGCTGCCTGTTCCATACCCCCCCTACTCCTCATCTAGCCTTTTAGGGGTACAAACAATAGTAATTGGGGCCTAGTGTGGTTGTGTACGTGTGATATACATACACTTTTTTTGGATCATATTTTCTATTCCGCTATTTAATCAAAAACCTTTGGGGATCAGTTAAATTGGGGGATAGTCTGTGTTGGTACGTGTGAGAGAGATCCACCTTTCCAAGTTGTTGGGGTTCATCTCATACTTCTGAAGGTTTGAGGGTGCTGCCTGTTCCATACTCCCCCTACTCCTAGCCTTTTAGGGGTACAAACAATAGTAATTGGGGCCTAGTGTGGTTGTGTACGTGTGATATACATACACTTTTTTTGGATCATATTTTCTATTCCGCTATTTAATCAAAAACCTTTGGGGATCAGTTAAATTGGGGGATAGTCTGTGTTGGTACGTGTGAGAGAGATCCACCTTTCCAAGTTGTTGGGGTTCATCTCATACTTCTGAAGGTTTGAGGGTGCTGCCTGTTCCATACTCCCCCTACTCCTCATCTAGCCTTTTAGGGGTACAAACAATAGTAATTGGGGCCCAGTGTGGTTGTGTACGTGTGATATACATACACTTTTTTTGGATCATATTTTCTATTCCGCTATTTAATTTAACTGGGCCTCCATGCGAGACCTGTGTGCCTTGTTGCGCTGTTTTGAGTACTCCACCAACATGGCCAGTGGCAATGACGCCGTTCTCAGCTTAACTATCCCACTTCTATGCCTCCTTGAAAAAACAATTCGGGCGATGATGGAAGAGGATGTGGCACAGGATGAGGAGGAGGAGGAGGATGAAGAGGTAACATTTCCAAGGCTTTCAGGGCAGTCATTCGCAAGGGGCTCCGAGGGTGGGTTCCTGCACACGCAAACGCCAGGGACGCAATTGTCCAGCAGGGGCACAGTTCTGGAGGATGAGGAGGATGAGGAGGAGGAGGAGCTGGAGGAGGAGATGGAACCATGTTCACAGCAGGGTGGCACCCAGGCCAGCTCATGGCCATCACTGGTGCGTGGCTGGGGGGATACAGAGGACACGGACGATACACCTCCCACAGAGGACAGCCTTTCGTTGCCTCTGGGCAGCCTGGCACACATGAGCGATTACATGCTGCAGTGTCTCCACAACGACCGCCGAGTTGCCCACATTCTAACTTGTGCTGATTACTGGGTGGCCACGCTGCTGGATCCCCGTTACAAGGACAACGTACCGTCCTTAATTCACTCACTGGAGCGCGATCGCAAGATGCGCGAGTACAAGCGCACGCTGGTAGACGCCATGCTGCTGGCATTCCCATCTGACAGCGGGGCCACAGTGGAAGCACAAGGCAGAGGAGGAGGAGGAGGAGGTCGCCAACGCAACCAGGGCACCGCCAGCACCTCAGAAGGCAGGGTTAGCATGGCCGAAATGTGGAAAAGCTTTGTCAGCACGCCACAACAAACAGCAGCACCAGCAGCTCAGATGGAACGTCTTAGCAGGAGGCAGCATTTTACCAACATGGTGGAGCAGTATGTGTGCACACGCCTACATGTAGTGAATGACGGGTCTGCCCCCTTCAACTTCTGGGTCTCCAAATTGGGCACATGGCCTGAGCTTGCCCTTTACGCCTTGGAGGTGCTGGCGTGCCCTGCAGCCAGTGTATTATCTGAACGGGTATTTAGCACGGCTGGGGGCGTTATAACAGACAAGCGCAGCCGCCTGTCCAGAGACAATGTGGACAAGCTCACGTTCATTAAAATGAACCAGGCATGGATCCCACGGGACTTTTCCGTACCTTATGCAGAATAGCAATGGATACCGACCTTACCCACCCATTGTTCCATTTTTGCTCTTTCTCACTCTTTTGGGGTGTACCCTCATTTAAAATTTTTGAAAAGAAGCAGTGTTGGCTACCTCGTCCTCCTCCTCAGGGCCAGATTAATGTAGGGGCTATTGGAGCTGCAGCTCCAGGCCCCTACCTTTTATATAGGCCCCGGGTTGGCCATATTCACTGTTACCGCTCTTCTGTCACTTGTAAACACAGAAGTCTGGCTTCTATGCTCGCTTCCCCAGGCAGCACCCTCAGAACCTCCCCACACAGCGTGAAGGCCGGACAAGGAGGGACAGTTGGCGATGCATGGATGTGTTTATGGGCTTCAGAGACAGCATCCCATGTTGAATTAGGCATGCATGGCTGCACCCTTCCTCCTCTGGGTGCATGGCAAGGCACGGCCCTTAAGGCCCTTCAAAATCCTCAGCACCAAGCCCATGATGCTGTTAATCCGGCCCTGGTCCTCCTCCACCGCCGCTTCCACCTACACCGCCCATAGGTGTGCGCAGCCTATTGCATTAAGGTGTGCACCCCAAAGTTGAAATACACATGCATGTGTTTGCCAGCAGGGAGAGTAATGTATCGGGGCCATGTACCTGTAGGCAAGGAGAAATAGAGCAGAGCAGGTCCCAGGGAGATCTTTCCCATCTCCTCACTGGCAATGCTATGTGCCCTAGGTGATTAGGGTGTGCCCAGGCACACCCAGCACACCCTGTGCGCACGCCTATGTCACCGCCACATCCACCACCACCTCAACCTCCCTCCTACTCCATATGGGCCTCGTCCTTCAGAGATGAAGAAGAACATTGTTTTATTTTTCTGTTTTTTTTGTTGTTTTAAGTTATTTCCCTATCCACATTTGTTTGCAGAGCACTTGCCATGCTCTTAATTACGTTTTGCTGCCATTTGCAGCACTCTAGCCCTTTCCTTTGGTGTTTTAGAGCCATTTTAGTGCCTTAAAGTTCGGGTCCCCATTGACTTCAATGGGGTTCGGTGTCCGGGAAAAGTTCGGTAAAAGTCCGGGACACGGACCCGGACTTTTTTTTAAAGTTCGGCCGAACCCGTCGAACACGGACATCTAGGTGTCCGCTCAACCCTAATCAGCAGCACTCAGCACTTTATATATGCTTATGTATATGTGTGATATATGACACACTGAGCACAGCCCATGATATTTTATTGAAGTTTACCAGCACGCAGCACTTTGTATTTTAAACGCACTGTATGCACTAAATGCACTTTCACAAATATGTATGATTCATGCAGGTCTTGAAACTGCACAAATACACATTTTTTGATTTAAAGTGGTAGTGCCGGTCCCAACATCTTTTTGCAATGCAATATGGCTACCTGAAGGTGTTCTGTACACAGAATGTGTACTGACCACACCCCATAAACATCATTTCCTGCTTGTGTGATTTTCCCAGAAGTCTACATTAAAGGCCCGTACACACGAGTCGAAATTCGGCCGGGAATTTTCGTCCGACGACCGATCTGCCGATTTTCGGCTTGTTAGTATGATGCTTCCGACAACCAACTCCGACTTTTCGGCCGAAAAAAATCTGGTGTGCAGGCTGTAAAATTTTTGTCAAAACACTGGGCATGCTCAGAGAAGAAAGAACACAAAGAAAGCAAACCAACACATGACATCACTTCTGAAGTAGAATTTTGTCGTGCGGGAAAATTCGTGTGCAGTCTAGGCACATTCTAACCAACAAAACACCACTCTGGACAAAAGATGGACGACCGGTCGGCGGAAATTCGTTGCGTGTGTACTAGGCTTTAGATACAAGTCAGATATCAGGCATCCCCTGCAACAAAAATGTCATATTTGGTGAGATACTCCCAATAGGAAATCACATCTAAAGGAATGCAGACCCTGCAATTTTCCTCATTATTAAACCATATTTTGAATTAAAACGTGTTAAAACTGTCTCTTACATGTAATCCCTGTCTCTTGAATGCTACTGTAGAGTTAATCTTTGGATATACAGTACCTGCCTGTGGTCACAGTGTGTGTGCATATGTTTACTCTAAAATCATAAGTTGTTATTGCTAATCTTGTAAAAGTTTACTACTTCTCTATAAAAGTAGTTGGTTGTGGCAGTTTAAAGAGTTAATTGCTTAGTTATCCAAACCCGGCGAAAATCGCTTTCAAGTCTATTGGCACCCTCATTGTGGTCCCGCAAGCTGGAAAATCTTTGTGCAGAGTGAGGCTGAGGGTGCTATGGTTGTGTATTAGTGACAGTGTGGTTTGAGATTGACCAGTCATTTGTTGGTGAAATGGGCAGTGGTCTGATACCGTGTTTGTCACAACATACAGTAAGGAAGTTGTCACCCTAGAACAGAAAGTTCCTTGCTGACGGGAATAAGAGGTGAAGACTGAACAAGTAAATGCCTGAATTACAAAAGCAAATTTAAAGTTACTAATTGGACTAGTTGGAGTTTACATCAATTTTAGGGCTGGTTCACGTCACAAAAACGCAGTGCAGATGCGTTCTGAAAGCGTTTCTGCATGTGCGTTTTTGATGCCTTTTTGAAGCATTCCAGTGTGTTTCTTATTGCATTTTTGATTTGTTCCAGTGTGTTTTTTCCCTACTTTATGACAAAGGAAATCACATTATTTTTATTGGGACTCCGCACAGTATGACTTTGAAAAAGCTTCCTGCACTAGACTCTAGTGAGATTTCAGCCTATAGACTGCTATGTTATCTCAGGAAGTTGCATTAGCATTAGATAAGAAGCTATTCATCTTTTATACAAGTTTGATGGATGAGTGTTTTTGTTCTTTAACCCTCACCTCTCTGGTCATCCTTGATGCCTAAAACTCCCCTTCCAAGCACATTCCATTAACAACTGAGCTTAACAGAAATGTGCGTCCCCGCTCACTTTTTTTGCACATTTTCATGACAAACTCCCCAAAGTAGCTTAAAGCCCCGTACACACTATCCAACTTTTGTGGTTAGATTTCCTTCAGATTTACCTTTTCTATGTAGTGCAAGGGCCTGCCAGATTGCATACAAATTGAAAGTGTTTAGGTTTGACCTCATATTATATGGTTTTGGTAAATCTAAAGGAAAAAGTCTTCAGAAAATCTTATAGTGTGTATGGCCCATAAGAAGCTTCCCAGTTGTGAAGTGTTCTGCGCTTTGGAGTGTTTTTTGCCACGCAGAAAAACACGCATCTGCTAACCACAATAGGGATGTCATCAACATTTAGGTTTCATTCACATCTGCGTGTTACTGAACGCTCAGCAACCCACACAAAAAAAGGATGCTTTGCCGTATTTCTTGGAAATGCACCCCAAAAGCTGTGTCGCTGTTGTTTTGCCATTTAGGCTGCGTTTCCATCTTTACATTTCCTAGCGCACAGAAACCTGCACAGAACACATGCTTTGCCGTGTGTTTTGTAAAGGCGTGGCACACTCTCATCACACTGCAATTACCATTTAGGCTGTGTTTGCATTTGCCTGTTTCCGAACATGCAGCAACCCGCACATAGAAGGTGCACTTTGCCATGCGTTTCGGAAATGCACTGCAAACCCGCATTGCGCTTGTGTCTTTATAATGGTAACGCAAGGGTGATCCGTTTTTGGCTCATGTTTACAAAACGTGCAGCAAAGTGTGTCTTTTCTATACGTTTGGAAAAGCATAGATGTGAATGCAGCCTTTAATGACACCCCAATCATTGTTAGCAGTTGCATGTTTTTCCAAGCATTTGTCGTGCAACAAAATACACTACAATCATGCCAAAACATGGATTGCTTCATGACCGAAAAGGTTGCTGAGCTACTTTGGGGTGTTTGCCGCACATAGGGCAGCCCATTAATGTAAATGGGCTGCCCTATGCATGTGTACACAAGAAAAGTGTGAACACATGTTTCCGCTACGCTCGGGTGTGAGTTCAATCTGCTTGGAAGGAGAGTTTTTAGGCAGCGAGGATGACCTGGAAGGAGAGGTGAAGGTTAAAAAAATACTTATCTTACCAAAGTCACATAGGAATTCTTATCTAATACTGATGCAACTTCTGTGAGTGTTTAACATGGAAGTCTATGGGGCTGAAATCATGGGGCACCATTGAAAACAATGAGATTTCCCTTGTCATGAAATTCTGTGCTACTTAAGTCCCATCAGAAGTCACACTAGTTAAAGACATGTGGATTCTGGTGCGTTTTTTCTGCATTTTAGTGCATTCCAGTACAGTTCAGTGCAGAAATAATGCAGCATGTTCTACTTTTTTTTCTGGAACTGACTGCACTGGTGTGAACTATGCCATTGGAAACCATATACCCTACTATCCATGCATTTTTGATGCAGAAAAAAAAAATACACACAGGACTGCATGTGGTGTGACCTGGCCCTTAAGGAATTTTTAATGATTACATAACTCAGGCTGACTATACTTTATACAATTTTCTTGTACAACTTTCCTTTAGATTTTCCAAAACCATATAGGTTTTATAAGGTCATATGAGGTCAAACTTTAACACTTTCAATTTATATGCAATCAGGTAGGCCCTTGTACTACATAGTTGAAGGTAACTCTAAAGAAAATTGAATAAGAAAATTGCATGGTGTATGGCCAGCTTTAGTTAGTTGTATTTTATATCTGCATACACTTTTTATTTAAATGTTAATGCACAAAAACATACAAATAATGCTTGCTTGCAATGTTTGCAGGAACCTATTAACAGTTATAAAGATATCAAGCTTCTAGATAAGGTTTTAGAGTTCGCTGGGAAAACAGAACTATATGTTGGAAAAGGTAAAAATTCTACTTGTGATCGACTTGCTTTACAGGTAAGATCCTAAAGTACCCCTGTCATGAGTGAATAATGTGTGCGAAAACTGCGGGTTGTCTGGATTAAAGCGTAACTCAGTTCCAGGGTGGGTGGGTAAGCTTTTTCAGAATTATGACACATTTACCTGTGAGGGTGCCTTCTTCCAATTGTGACAGGTCAGGGCTGTAATCTTCACTTTGTCTGTTGCCACAGTTTCCACCGAGGTGATCTCTTTTGCCCACCGATGATGCAACTCTGCATTTTATTAATAATAGTGTTTAGCGCTAAAGCTACAAAACCGATGCCAAAAAAGAAAAAGATGTTTGACTTCATTCACAAAAACCTTTCCGCACCCTCATGTGCAATATGCTCTAATAATTAAACATTAAATCACAAGTACCTTAACACTTTGCTTACAGCTAAAACAATTTATTAAGAGTGTTGTAGATCTTTCCGGTAGTGCGACAAAGTGCAGAACTTTAGAAAGATTCATGTACTTGTTTGTTAGTTATATAAAAAAAAATCTGTCACAACTCTGATTTCTATGTGTCTGTGTCAAGCCTCTCTCCTGTGAAGTGGAAGTTTTACTAGCAGGAGAAGCTGGGAGAGTAATGGAAATGTATCTAATATGCACTCCACAGGAACTAGAAAATAGTCATTTTTCTTTTCATTTTGGATAGAGTATGCTTTATTTTTGCCATCTGTGTCCCATTAGGAAGATTTACCCTCACTTTCTGTCCCATAGCAAACACAGGAAGTGAGAGAAAACCCCCCAAAGTGAGAAAATCCCTGGTTGTCACCAAAACTAGTGCCCCCCTTGGAAGATTTTCCTTCTATTCCAGTTCTGGGGGCAACTCAAAATGTGGGATTTCTTTCACTTTCAGCAATAATGGTAAATAAGACAAATACAGAGCATACATCCCCCTAATGGGGACACAGACAGCAATAACAATTCTATGTTGAAGTAAAGAGTCTTATTTACCTCTACTTTCCATATCACCAGCATGGCAGCTGAACTAACTAAATGTGTCTAATGCATTGGTACTCACAATGAAAATGTTGCAGAGTTTCATACATTTAGCACAGGGCTTCCAACTATATGCATACAGAAAGAAATGTGTTTCAAATGCCTTAATGAACAACCTTCAATATCTTTCTTTTTCAAATATATTTGTATTATAATAAAAAACAATTAAGTCCCATAGAAAAGTCAAGTAGTTCTTGCTGTAACCATAAATATCCGAAATCCTCATATGAAGTTTCTAATATGAGAAAGAGGGACCCCCAAGAGAGACCCAAAGGGGGTACTCAAGGGAAGTAGTTGTAAAGGAGGACCAACAACGGTGAAAATTACAAAACACTATTCTTTATTGAAAAATTAAATTTCACATATGGTCTGGACTCTGGATAAGACTCCCAGACACCTATTAAAAACCACACAGACAACATTGATACAGACAAGGCATTCATACTGGCCCCATTCACTCCAACTAGCGTAGCATTGGTGCACTGCCTCCAGACCTGCAGTATAGGTGGATTGGATGTGATGAGTCTAACCATGGTAGAGAAAGTCCACATAACTATGGGATCAATACCTTTATTGGGTTCAAGTAAAATGCAGACTAAGAAGATGGCCCTAGGCCAGTCCGGTAACGAGAGACTGTGGCTACGAAATCACATCTGAACATGCAGAACAGCTTGGTGCTTCACATAGGTGTATAGAGCTAAGGCAGTAGCTGATGATACAGAGTTCCAGAGCACCTCACACAGGTGACTCATCAGCTGGCATCAAAATATGGCACCCCAATTCAAAGTCCTGCTTTTGCTGGGATACACTCCTGACAAACACTGCAGTGACAGTCCATTCAAAGTTATAGCCAGGCAATTCAAATGAAGATTTATGGAAGATAGAATAATCTAAGGGAGCTCAAGGGCTTCTCACCACTTTTCAGAGCCCAGTAGATAACCTCCTTCCACCTGGAATTCCAGGGTGCTTTAAGGTCGCTGCTTGTGTATAGGTGCCAGATGTACTGATGGGGTCTTGGTGGCAGGGACACCTGTCCAGTTTCGCCCGAGCTCCTGTGTAGTTCGTGGCTGGCATCTGACGTAAACTGGAACTAACTGGCACAGCTGGTGGAACGCATGTTGGAGCGCAGGGTTTGCTGCCCTTCTGACGTCAACGTGTTTCGCATGCGTCGCATATGACGTATAAAAAATGGAAATGGACCTAAACTGATGTCAACGGTCCATTTTTTCATCTGTTGTTAGGAGCCGGCTCCCGCCGGCATTCTCACAATCGATGACTCATCAGCTGTCAGCAGGGTTCGTCGCTTACAGCTGAACTTACAAAAAAAAACATTGGCGCAATAAAAAAATGTGGAAAAACACTGTGCCCCCCAATCCATACCAGGCTCTTTTGAGTCTGGTATGGATTTTAAGGGAATCCCTACACCAAAATGTTTTTAAAAATTGTGTTGGTCCCCCCAAAGACCAGACCCTTATCGGAGCATGCAGCCTGGCAGGCCAGGAAAGGGGGGGTGAGCACCCCCCCTCCTAAACCATACCAGGCCACATGCCTTCAACATGAGGTGTGCTTTGGGGGCTCTGCCCATATTGATGAGGACAAGGACCTCTTTCCCGCAGCCCTGGACTGAGGTTGTGGGGGTGCAGGCGGGGGGCTTATCGGAATCTTAAAGCCCCTTTTACAAGCTCCCAAATCCTGCCCCCCCCCATTGTGAATCAGTACGAAGTATATAATACCCCTACTCATTCACCAAAAGTGTAAAAAGTAAATAAAGGCAGTACTCGAGTTTTTGAAAATTTCTTTATTAAAAAATAAAAATAAAAAACAATGTCCCCCAATGTAGATCCATTGTCCTTCACAACACTCACCACCGAACCCGAAAAAAGAAAAAAAACCTCCGGTCTCGTCGAAGGCTCTGTGCCGACTGTCTGCTCCTTCGGGTGACTTTTGAGGAGTCACCTGATGATGTCAGCCCAGCCCCCTTGTGATGACACTAACCCAGCATGCCCCGATCAGTGATGCCACAAGGGGACGGAGTCACCCATGGATGTCATCGGGTGACTCCGCCCCTTTGCTATTTAAGAAATGTCAGACAGAGGAGCAAGCTTTCAATGGGGAGCCTTCGACCAGACTGGAGGGTTTTTTTTGGGGTCCAGCGGTGGCAGCGGGCATCGTGATTGACGATGGATCTACATTGGGGGATATTGTTTTTTAATTTTTTTAATAAAGGAATTGTCAAAAACTGGTATTTGTCTTTATTCACTTTTTCTGTGAATGGGTAGGGGTACTATGTACCCCATACTCATTCACATAGAGGGGTGCTGGGATCTGGTAGCCCCCTTTTTAAAGGGGGCTTCCAGATTCGGATAAGCCTCTTGCCCACAAACCACAACCTTGGGCTGTGGTTTTGATGAAGAGGCCCTTGTCCCCATCAACATCAACTGCCCCAAAGCACCCCCCAATGTTGAGGGCATGTGGCCTGGTATGGCGCTTGCTCTCCCACTCCCCTTTCCTGGCCTGCCAGGCTTCATGCTCGGATAAGGGTCTGGTATGGATTTTGGGGGGGACCCCCACGCCATTTGTTTTTTAAATTTTGGTGTGGGGTTCCCCTTAAAATCCATACCAGACCCGAAGATGTTTTTTTAACATTTTTTTTATTGCCGGCAATGTTTTGTTTTTTTTTACATTCAGCTGTCAGCGGGGAACTCATTGGTTGCTAAGGATGCAGCTGCGATCTTGCTGGCCCACTCCTTAGCAGCCAGCTATTCTTCAAATAGAATTCGGATTGGTTGATCAATGTTCGAGCAATTCAAATTCTTATTATTCCAAAAATTAGAAATTCGTTAGAAAAAGGATGTAAAAAACGGATGTACACAACAGATGTAAAAGTCCGCATTTGTTTTTCATCCGCTTTTCTAACAAAAAAAACGTGACGGAAATGATGAAGAAAACGGAATGCCCATGTAAAAGGACCCTTAGTGATTCTAGAGACAGTAAATGCCCCATTGCCCATTTGCTTTTTATATGAAAAATAATGCTTTCTCCCTGTTGGAGTAAATTGAAACCTGCTGTTTAAGTTTTCATTTCTCTTGATTCATCTGCAGATTTTAGGTTCTAGGAATGCAAATTTTTATCTTCTTTTTTTTTGGGTGGGAGGGACGAGTCTTTCAATCTGTCACTTGTTAGCAACTCCATAACATTTTGCCTATTATCAGCCCACCCAGCATTTCAAAAAAACATATTCAGGCATTTGAAAATGCTGTTTTAGTAGAATTTCTATGACATGCTTTGGGGTCTATTCCAAGCCCCTTTCACCCTGGGCGGAGTCCTGCTGCGATCCACTTGCTCAGCAGGGGATCTGTCCGCTGAGCAGGGGGATGACAGGTCTGTGCCTGCTCCACTAATGCAGAGTGGACATGAACACAGTCCACACTCCTCCAAGGGCAGTCGGGTGTAAATGGCCTAGCTGTCTGTTTACACCCGACTGCCATTTGATCCAGTCCGACCAGATGGAGGGGAATGGATCCCCCTTCCATTTGTTTTTGCCGGATTGGAGATAGGCGGGTGTAAACTGACACATGTCCATTTACACTCGCCGTACCATAGGGGAGAATGGAGGTTCCAATCAGGTTTGCCTGAAAAATGGACAGGCAGACCCTATCAGAACGTTCGTGTGAATAGGGCCTAATTTTACATTTTGGATGTTTTTTTTTACTGAAGTGTATGTTTGTTTTTTTACTAGGTATAGAAAATCTTTACATTACAAATGAACATGTTTTACAGAGTACACCAATAACACAGGAGTCACAGAGCATTATGGATTTTCTAAAGAACAAGAAAAGCAGAATCTGTTTGCCTCAGTCTCCTTCTCTCTGAGACTTCAAATAGAGCTATATAAACTGACTCATTTAAGTGTAAACTGGGGCTTCAGCTATTGATGTCTGTTAACAGGCTTTTCAGCAGAGCAGATAAAAAAAAGATTTGTTAACATGTAAAATTAAGCCTGGGTCTGCACTAGCTGCCTATAAAATGAAAATATAAAATATTCATATGAAATCGTTCATATTTACCTGAAAAAAATATTTCTTTAAATTATATTTTTGTCCTGACCAAAATAAATAGAAGAAAAAGCGGAAGAAGAGTGTTTACTGTGCAAAACCACTATATATATATATATATATATATATATATATACACACACACAAAGTATAATATATATATATATATATATACCTGTATATATATATAAATTATTTATTTTAAATTTTAAACATTTCAGGATATTCTGAGAGCTTTGACAACTGTTCAGGAAGAAGATCAGGCTGAAGAAAGCAAAATGAAAATTGCAGCTGTGAAGGAAATTCTGGTTTATGTACCAAGCAAAATACTACATGGGGGTAGAGAATTGCTAGAAATGCCTGGAACAGATGATTCTGACCCAATTGCTATGTTTTCTATCAGAAATACTTTAAATGAGGTGAGTTTAATGGCTCAGATATATAAAGATGATTAATAACTATCTTTTTTCTGTAGGTATAAATAGTAGTCTACTATTTTTCACATGCAATTCAATGACTTTTGTGCAGTCAATGATTAAATAAAGCTTGTCTGAAATTATTAAAAAAAAACAAGATAGGCTACCAAAAATTAGGATTTTAAATCCTAATAATACAAGGTTTCGCCATTCAAGCCATCCGCTCACCAGTTCCACAGGAGTGTGCAAGCCAGTACTCTTTTTTGCACTTCCTAACATTATTGCATTTCTTAATTAGGCAACAGTAGGAGGAGGGAATCAGCCAACACACACTGTTCCTCTACACAACACTGACAAGCTAAAGATGAAGCGGTCTCCTCCAAGGCACAGTTAGAAACTACATACTCTGTTCCTAAAGACTCTTCAAGCTTTCCCATACACACTTCCCAATGCCGGTTTCACCATCTGTCTTTGGCAGACTCAAATGCCTCCAGCATTACTGGAGACAGGATTGTGATGGCCAGCAAGGACCAAGCACCACTAAGAGTGAAATTGAACACCATGGCAGCTGCATCTCCACCAGTTCACTGTCACCTTTGAAGACTCATCTGCTCAGTGCTATAAATGTCAAAAAGCCTGTTGGTGTGCTCTGTTAGGTGGCTATCAGCTTCCTCATTCTGCCAAGAGCTCATCCTGGGACTCTCCTGGTTCCAATTACATTTTCCATTGCTGGACTGATCCTCTCATCAGTTATTCACCTTGGGGCCCTCTAGTAATTTTGGATGCCCAACCAAGGTATTGTCTGCCAAACGACTTCCTTAGACTATCTCTGAGTTTACCTCATCTATTTCAGCTCATTACTAAGATGACTTCTCCAAGTTCAAAGAGGATCAGTTAATATTGCATTGATCCTACAATTGTGCAATTTATCTAACTCTAGGTTCTACTCCCCCTATGGGTATATACTTTTGGTCTCCCAGAGATCAAGTCTATGTCAGCAATACATCTCTGAGATTCTTCAGCAAGGCTTTATCCTCAAATCTTCTCCAGCTGGGGCAGGTAGAAAAAAAAGGTGGTACTCTCTGCTCTTGTGTTGATTACCATGGACTAAATACCATTACTGTAAAGAACTGCAACCCGCTTGCCCTTACTTCCATGGAGCCCAAGTCTTCACTACCTTCAATTTACAAGGCACATATAGCTTAATTTACGTGAAAGAAAGAGACAAGTGGAAGACTGCATTTAATATCAGGGATGGTCATTATGGGTATCTTGTAGTACCCTTCAGCCTCTGTAACCCCCCTGCAGTCTTTTTGTGTGTTGTGAACCAAATCTTTCTTCCTTTACAAGTGTGTTGTCTACATAACCAATGTATTCATTTTCTTCCCAGTCCTACCCACATACAGATACCATGTTTGTTCAGTCTTGCAGTGCTTCCAGGAAAATGGACGCTAGAACCGACAGATGTTTTTTGAACTTCCACAGCTGCCCTTCATGAGTTATATAATAGTCTCTAAGTATGGTCTCTTCACAGACCCTAAGAAAGTTGCAGCTATCTAAAACTTGCCTGACTGTGAATTTTGTATGAACATATACTAGTGTACAGTATACCCAGCTTAATGCGCTAAGGAATCCCTGTGTCGCTTCTCGGCCTTTTGTCTAAGATCAAGTGTAGTATCTGTTCTTATCAGTTGGTATGGACCTTAGCTAGTACCGGTATGACCAAAACCCGGAGCGCCTGGACATCACTGGGGTATGGGGAGTAGGTCATCCGGGAAAGCATGTAGGGTCCGCCGCCTTCTGATTTGAATGGGTTAAGCTGTTCTTACCAGTTTGAAGGGGGCAAGAGAGCCGGTCTGTCCTGGAGGCCGGTTAGTATTGCTCCTGGATGTAATTGACTGAGGAACTGGGATGGCGATGGGAGGGCTTTTCCTCCTGGGTTGAATCTGGCCTTGCAAAAGGCTTGTCCCCAGTTGAAGGTAGGCTCTCCCTAAGCTGTTCAGGTTCCGATGTCGGCTGGTAGGGATAGGCTGCACTGGTCTGGGCTGAAGGCCGGGCCTGAAAAAAGCCTGTGGTGTACGTGTCCCTGGGGTGGCAGCCCAGGGGTGCCGTAATTCTCATTGGTGAGGCGCAGTTCACTTTTGAGTTTTTGGCACCTTGGTCACTGCACCACATACACACTTTTTTTCGCACCTGCCTCTTGGGACGGGCCTTTTGGCCAGGACCAGAGGAATTTTTTATTCCTGGCCGAGGGGCCTGTCAAGGTATTTCACCTTGACACTACCTCCACTTCCCCTTCCCCACTCTTTTTTATTTGTTGTGTGTCCACGTTTGTCCCTTTTTGGTTGTCACTGGCACGACAAGTATGGCGTAGGTCCTCGGGCCTGCCCTGAATGTCTTGGGAGGGGGTGGATATGGCCTTCTGGCTTAGTTTGCCCTCTCTCATGGGGTCTCCCATAGCCCCACCTAGTACTTGGGGTGGGCTGTTTTGGCAGTCCCCCTAGAGAATGGGGTATGCCTGGTTTCGGCTGGGCAGACCATAGTAAGTACCTCAATCCCTGTCAGGAGTCTTGCGCCCCGGGGATCAGGGTCAGGGCCCTTCCTTCTCGGAGGAGGGCCATGTGTACGCCTAGTGCACTTTTTGTGTGTCTCACATTTGCGTGTGTGCACTTTTTTATTAGTTCGAGTGTGTTTCACACACCACAGGCTTTAAAAAAAAATAAAAATAAATAAATGATTTTCTTTCCTTTCACCTTTAATGGAAGTTAAGAAAATTGTTTGATTCCCCCATCAACACAGCCAGTGTTGATGGGGGAATGCCTCTTATGGAGCTATTGTGTTCTGTGGGCAGGGAGCTTACCTGCTGGCAGAATACAATGATAACTGCAAGGAGCTATAGCCACCAGCAGTGATCACATACAAAAAATCCGGCAGGCTGGTAGTACTGAAGTTGATCGATGGATCAACTTCAGTACAACCCGCCTGCCCTTAGATAGATTGATTCTTGGGTGGTCCCTGCTGAACTGGCTGAGATCTGATCCATCTATGGCTGGCTTTAGTGCACCCTGTGGGGCTATACAACACCTGTATCTTCAGACTCAGGTATACTACTGTAATTGCCCATACTGTTCTTTCTGTGTATATGGACCCCTGTTCTTGCCAGGTGGAGCCATCCCTCCACCTACAAGTCAGAAACAAAGAGGGACCATTCTACATGCTCACCCAGACCAACATCAAACCTTATAAGACTTTCTGGGGATAGACTGGCTGGAAGCGCCAAAGCATTTTACACCCTGACTGACAGCTGAGTGTATATAAAGGGATAGTGTAAAAAAAAAAAAGACATGGAGTTTCCTCCCCAAAAATTCAGCTGTCAATGAGTCCCTTCCCCAAAATTCATTGCAAGCCCTTTAGGGCTGGTATTGAATTTAATAGAAATGCCTTGAAAAAAACAAATTAAAAAAAAATCCTGTAAGTCTGCCCCAAATTCCACCTAGTCTAGTGTGGATTTTAATGGGGAGCCCACACAGAAAAGCAACACAAAAATGTGTGGGATTCCCTCTTTAACACCCCCATTGCGGTTGTCAAGCAATGGGTTAGGAAGTGTCAGAGAATGCCGGCTTTTGTTTTTAACATGCATTGGGCAACATGATTGACGTGGATCTGCCTGCATTGCTGGACAACATTTTTGACAGTGGATTTACATTGTGGGAACCTGGACCTGTGGTCTGGTATGGTTAGGGAGGGGGCATGTAAATGTTCACCCCCTTTCCTGACCAGCCAGGTTCCATGTTCAGATAAGGGTCTGGTATAGATTTTGGAGGGGACCCCACAGTTTTTTATCCTTCTTTTTATGTGGCGTTCCACCTTAAAATCCATACCAGACACAAAGGAGTTTGAGGGAACCATTTTTCTTTGTTTGTTTTTTTGGGAGATCTTAATTACTTTTTCTCATGAAATAAAATGATAGGGGAATCTTAGCTTTCTGCAACATTTTTGTGAATCACTCCAACATTCCAATACCTTGTCGTTTGACGCAATAAAAATCAGGTTTTGTGCCCTTTCCATTTAAACAGGGTATAATATGCCAGAAGTGTTTGTTCTCCTCTGCTATATACAGATGTCATTCAATCCACCTCCATCCACAGGAATCCTTCAGTGGTTATAAATAGGAAGCATAAAAAAAAGTATATATATAGTTAAGATTATTTTTATTGAAAAAATAAAGCCCAAAATTAAAAACGTAACTTAAAAAATAAATGCCCATTTTCTGGTGTACATCAGATTACATGCAAGTACATAAAAAATGGTTCACGCAAGATGGCGCCTGAACACTTCCTTTTTGCAGCTGATATCACAGGCTCCTCTCAACGCGTATCATCACAGAGTCACATGATTTCCTCAGGGGATTCACTCAGAGAACAATAACAGATGCCAATTTTGCATACCACCACTAATAATTGAATGACTGTCTCTGCACCTGTAGGAACCAGGCAGGTCCTAACTAAGGGGTAGCACTGGAAGCGAAATGTCCGACAGTCTCTGCAAACCCCTCTCACTGACCAATGTATAGTTCCAGCATTGGAGCACTCAGATTTGAGTAGATCCCACAATATCAGGTGTAAGCTACCCAAACAGGCTCTCCTCTAGCTGCTTTGGCTACAAATGCAGCACAGTCACAGTGCCTGTGTCCTTTTTATCCTGACTGTAAAGCCTATCCACCCAATTCCTTGTGGTTGGGGAGAGGGGAATGACAACAGCAGCATGAGGGCAATGGTGAAAGCCTGATCCCTGCAATGAAAACTGGGGGCTGCGGACCTAGGTTACACCAAATATCAATTCCAAACTAGTCACATAAACATAAAGTTAAGGTGCCAGGATGCAATTGAGTACAGTCATAAAAAAACCTCACAAAACAGAGAAGGTTTCACGCATTCAATTTAAAATGGTAGAAAATGTATTTAAATAAGCATCATTGTATTTAGAATGCTGCATACATATTTCTATTTATAACTAAAGGATTTTTAAAAATTTGTTGTATGATGTTATGTGCTTTGCTAACTTGTTATATTTTGTTAACCAGGCTGATGCAGTGATTCTTGTAACAGAATTTGGTTTCAAAATATGTGAAAAAGAAGTAAAAGACATGCTCTCTGACAGTGGATTTCTGCAGAATTTTGAAAATGACCCCTCCAGTAACAAGCTCATGCTTGTAGCATACCCAGAAAAGGTGTGACATTTTAAAAATTAAAATAAGTAAGTGAGTGGCTTATTTTTGAAAAACAGGGATATATGCATAAATTCAACAAAGGTAAAATTGGGTTTGTATTAAAGCTTGTGACAGGTAATGTACAGTGTTTTAATTAGGACTTTATACAGTACTCAAATTTAGTCATTGTTATGGAAATAAATACTAATATGCGCTGATTAAAAAATAAAATGGCTAGTTAAAGCAGCTACCAAAAATGCTAAACAAATAAAAATGCAATCATGGACAAGATTAAAAGTGTGTAGATATGTAGGTGTAAGATACTTTGTACAAAGTTTGGCATTTTTCTGCAAGGATGTGTGCACTCAAAAAATGCCTTATCCTCCTGAATTCCTATGTGAAATTATTTGGGAAAAAAAAAATACAAAAAAGAAAATTCTACTTACATAACATTGAGTGCTTCCTAATTTAAATTTAGCTGATCTAGTTTACTTATTCATAACTTCCTATTTCAGCTGGATGTTTTCAAAGGGAATGATCCAGGACTTACTATCAATTGAATTGGAAAAGGTAGATACTTTAATCTGGCCTTGCACAGTTAGATTATACTATAAGAATATACAGTGCGGATAGAGAAATCTCCCATTGTGCCAATTGTATCTGATTTGAAGCAGCTGCTGTTCAGCCAAAATATTTCCATCTGGCTTCTTTGATTTTTTAATCGAGTTTAGGGTAAACATATGCATGATGAAAAAAATTGTTTAGTCTAGATTAGTTAATCTAGTTATATAGTTTTGTTAAGTTCAGTGGATTTGTTCAATTGGTATTCGGGATTCGTATTCAGAACTCTGTGTATTTTTCAAATTTACAGATTTTTTCCTCAATTTAAATTGTTCGAATTTATAAACTTTGAATCGGTCGAATTGAAAAGTTTTGATTTTTTTCTATTCAAAAGTGGCAGCCGAGTAACCAAACATCTGGTTGTTATCTATACACCATGATCTTGTTTGTATTATTAATACATTTATTCAAAATAAGTGTTCTAATTAAGAAAAGTAGTATCTTACTTTCAACATTTTACTATATATAATACTGTGCAGAAGTTTCTAGCTAGCATTTCAGCATTTTGGACATTGTACCCATATTTATGCAACAAATAAAGAATCTGTGAAGAAGCTACTGAGTTGCAGGCTATCACTATGGATTTATGCTGTTAAGAGTGGATACTCTAGACAGAGCACCAGATTCCTGCCTCCATACTTTAAATATAGTAGTTGAGCTCAGTAAGTCCTGTTCCTGTGTATATTAAGTGTCAAGAGTCCCTTAATTCCTACGTGTATGTCAAGTTTTATCTTATTCATGCTGGTCTCAATCATAGGAAGCAGTAACTGTATACTTATTTAGGTCTGTTGCTCGAAATGCATATGTATACGTAACAACACATTCATAGATCCATGCTTATATTTCCAGGAATGCAGCTTGTTTATAAAGATTAACTTTTGCTCAGTGATCGAATTTGATTACAACATGGTCCAACATTACCAATTCCAAAATACCTGGCCATTCTATAGAATCTCTCTTATGTACTGAACCCTACACTTAACTGAGGAATTTACACCTTTTCCTCTTACTTGATCATATAATATACAGTCCGAATTTGTTTATTTGGGGTGTACTCTATGTAAATGTCCAGTGTTTTATCACAGGACTGCAGGAAATCGCTTCCCCAAAGAAAAGGCCTTTGTCGTTGACTTGCAATACTAACCTTCTATGTCCATTCTTTTCAAACTCCTGTAATCTACTAGAGCAGAAGTCATCTGACTAAATCACAATGAACACTAGTGCATTGAAGAGGTTGACTGGTTGCATTAGGATTGTTATCTTCAGTAGTTCTTATTTTTCTTCCAGGAATATTGTCTTTCACCTACATATATCTGCATTTTTCCCCATGTAAACTTTACAGTAGTCACCCCAGCAGAAGATCTGTACACCCCAGCAGAAGAGCTTGTATTTGTCTGCTGCTCTACTGTTTATTGCTCTTTTCTCTGCATTCGTATGTTTTTAGATATCTTTTTTTAAAAGAAGAAATTGGTACTAGCAAAATATTTACAGAAAAAGATATTCAAAAAAAAAAATAAAAAAGACAATAAGCAACAGTAAAATAAATGGGACTACAAGAAAAAGTATAGGTACAGAATGTGGATGGAACTAGAATAAAACTAGAATAAAACTGGAAGATAGAGGAACTCTACTTCTTTTATAAAAGTGAAAGTAGCTAAAAAGGCTTTCCTGGTGTTTAGTTTCAAAAGAGTATCCAATTCTTTTCAGCGTAAGTCTTACACTCACTGGTCCCCCAGAATAATTGTCAGCATTAGTGATGAGCTGAACATACACGAGTCTGGTTATTGAACATTATCAAATTTCAGATCCGGAATCCAAATTAAAATCAGATTTGTTTACGTTAATGCCATTTTCAAAGCTAAAAGTCAAGGAATTGATAAAGAAAGGGCATAGGGGGCCGGGCACTATCACGGAGGGAAAAAAGTTATCATTTAATGGGAAAGGCCCATTTTGGAGTGGCCAACATAAAAAATATGCAATTCCTTTAACTATTTTGCTGCAAGAGCAATTTTGCATTTTTTGCACAAATGTTTAAAAACTAATTTTAGACCTGAAGATTAGTTAAAACCCCCAAACAATATATATTTTCTGAAAACAGACACCCTGGAGAATAAAAAACTGACAGTTCTAATTTTTATGTCACACTATATTTGCACAGTGGTTTATCAAGCAAAATTTTGGGGTAAAATATACTGTAAGAGATGAGGTTCTGCCAACTAAATACCCAACATGTCACGCTTTATGTGTGCCTGTAAAACTACAACACACCCTATATTTTTCATAGGAAGACACTTTATTAGCCCCTACAAGTAATTACTTTCGAGGGTTTTTTTTGCATTCTTTATTTACGAAAGCTGTTCCAAATGTAGACAGGCAGTAAAAACGTTATTTATGAAGGCTATTCCAAATGTAGACAGGCAGTAAAAACAAAAAATGTACAGACCAGAGACAAAGAAAAAAAAATCAAGAAAAACAATGATAATACAGTAGCAAACCACCCAGTATTGGGTGCAATGGGAGTAAAACCATAACAACATTCAAAAAGAGGCCCCTGGACCCTTATATCATTGAAACAAGACAGCAAAGGTAAAGTTACTATGAGGTCGGCAACCTCCCGCCACCTTCCGTGTTTTTTTTTCGGGCTCTCCTGTCCCACCGGTTAACCCGAGAGTGCAGCCGGTGGTTCAATTTTTTAACCATAGAGCTGATTGGAGACGAGAATGGCTCCAATCATCTCTATGGCCTAAGATACCGGAAGCTACGAGCATTTCATGACTTCTGTTTCGCCAGAAATAAACAGCGCCATTGGGAAATTGGGAAAGCATTTTATCACACCAATTTTGGTGTGGTCAGATGCGTTAAGGTCAGAGGAGAGATCTAGAGTCTAAAAGACCCCAATTTTTTAAAAAAACAGTACCTGTCACTACAGATTGCTATCATAGGGGATATTTAAATTCACTGTGTTAACAAAAAAAATGATTATAAAAAAAAAAAAAATGAAAGGGAAGGTGTCTTCACTCCAGTCACTCCATTCCGCTCTATTCCGTCAGCTTGGAGTGACCGGAAATACCGGTCTGTCTTGGTCTATCAGGCCCTGAGGAAGCCTTGAGCGAAACGCGTCAGCTTGCTGGGGACCTACACTGACCGATTCCATCGTGAGACCTACTCTCCATTCTATACAGGCTTTTTGATTCTGTTCCCCCTTTTGGGACGTATTTCTATGTTGCAAATGACTCACTTTACTTGATTTTATATTGTATGTCAGTCCAATTGCATTCATTATACATGGTGTTTTATGTTTTTTATCCGATATACCAATAAAATGCTGTTTGGTTTTATAAACTGGTCTCTAGTCTGATCCTTCTACTCCCATTGGCCTGCAAAGCCCCATCTTTTTCTTTCCCTTTTTTTGTTGGTCTCCTTATAGGGGTAAGGGCCAAAAATACACGGCAACTTTTGTATGGAGTGGAAGTAGTGATATCACAACGGTGTTTCACAGAGTCCACATAGTGCAATTTTCACCTTTAAATCAGTTAAAAGTCAGTGGTCAGGAAAGGTTTTGTTTTATTTTCAACATTAACAAAACTGCTTAGTGCTATTTTCTTGGCATATTAAAGAAACACTTTGAATGCCCAAACAGCTCAAAATCCTTTGTCCGGTCATGTTTCAACACCACAGTAAAAACATGTTACGTTTTTCCATTGTTAAACAGCCAGTGTCCTAAAAATTAGAACACACTGAGGTGTTTTAAGTGGCTGTGGTGTCAGAAACATAACAGGCACATTAATTTTGCTTTAACACTTCTTGAGAAAATGCAAATATTTAATAACTTAAAGTAAAGTCATTTCGAGTCATATGTCTCAAGTCAAAGTCAAGTCTCAAGTCATGAATGCCAAGTCAAAGTCAAGTCGAGTCTTTTATTAATTTTAGTCAAGCAAGTCTCAAGTCCTCAAACTGGTGACTTAAGTCTGACTTAAGTCAAGTCATGTGACTCAAGTCCCCCACCTCTGCCAATAGGTGCTTCATCTGTCAGTCTTGACCTGGCACTCAGAACAGCTCCTCCAAGGCAACACTAAGCCCTGTCACTGACTACCTACTTGTGGTCATGCCCCCAAGACCAGGAAGGCAAGAACAGTCCAGAAATTGGTGCTTACAGTGCACTTTTTTCTGGCAACAGTCAACACCCAGTTTTCTCCGACAGGAACTTTGTTGCTGGAGCCTGTGCAACCTAACAGCCCTGTAGGAGTCAACAGTTCTTCAGGGGTCCTTGGCACCAGGGCACCCCCCACCAAAAGAACCTCAGATTGCTGCCTACTTCTTCCTGGTAGCCACTTCACAGAGTCTTGTCTATTAGCCCAAGGTAGTTCACATAGAACTGTGCACGATTTTTAATCCAAGATCCTGGCCTGATGGCCCAAGGGATCTCTTGCACAGCACACTGTGATTCTTTTCTCCAAGAAAATTAGAGGGTCGGCCCTTTGAAGTGAATCCACTACCCAGTGGTGTCTTGTAGCTTCCTCAATCCCTTCTGCAAGAATAGGGGGGAAGGGATAACGAGAGTAGGGCATAAGCCGCAGCAACAACTGAACATCATTGAACTTTCCTCTTCTTCTTTTTTTCCTGTATGACTCTTAGTCAATGAGCATAGGCTAGGCAGCCTCAATTGGGTTCAACAGTCTCTTCACAACAGTAGAAATCCGGATGGGAGATCCACACAACTTTCCCCTCATCCTGAACTCTAACTGACCAAGCCTGGCCAGATCCATCTGGACGGCGGACCTCTACCCGGTCTATGTAGATAGCCAGCCCATGATTCCACTGCGCCTTCACCGACAGGAAGGTCTTCCATAAGTTCATCTTAGACTGATTGCGATAGGGTTTGGAGACAAAGAGAAAGTCCCATACAGCCTCATCACACCAGGCTTCTCCGTTGGCCTCTATCTCCAGCATGACCTTCCATGGAACATAGGGATAGTTATACCCATACTCTAAGGCCACCTTCCGCTGTATCCATCTTTGCATCCTGGTGAATCTGGGGAGAATTTTCTGGTTACCTCTCCTAGATGGGAAATATATGGTCTCCTCTCTCTTGATGAGGGAGGCATAGGCCTCATTTTGATCCTGAGCCCGGGCATAGTTTCGAGGTGGGGATATATCTGAGACCCAATCAGCGTAGGCCATTGCAGCTTTCTGTACATCAGGTGGCCGCTTCCCGGTCTGCACTACCTGCATGCACGCAGACTCTGAAGTTCAGGTTTCCCTTAATTTACACACTATGTCACCAGCAGATTGCATAGAGCCCATTTACGCTAGCACTCTAAGGGCTCCTCTTCCTCTGCCCACAAAGGGTCCCACTCCCGCAGCCGACGGGGCATGAGTGACCCTGGTCTCCCATGTCACACTCATTCTTCTGGGCTGACCTTCAATCCTCTCTGCCCGCAGCAGCAGATTGCCGCAGTGCCCGCACTGGCCCCAAATTTGCATCCGCATGGTAACACTCAGACACTGACTACATACCAGGCCCAAGTGCTCCACGCCTCCTCCGGTGCACAACGCCAGTCTTCCATCGGCCACTAATCACACCCCTGTATCCCACAAGGTCGATGTCGGCTCTCCAGTCTGCTCCGCAGGATCTTCGCCTACACGTGGGATAGCCTCCTCGCTCTGGCTCAATCCGGTACTCGCCATCTTGCTCCTCCACACACGTGTCTCCCTCTCAGCCCTACCCGAAAGCAGAAGTTATTTATGGACTCCCTTCCTCTGGCTGTGCGTAGGCTTCATCTCTGCCCATGACTTTGGATTGGTGTTGGCTCCTCCTGCAATGCAGATTTCTCCAGCTCGCGCTTTCCTGCGCGGTACAGTAACCTTTTCAATGCCGCTTCATCTCAGCTCAGCTAGCATGAAAGTCACTGTAAAGCGAATTGTGCTCTTCAATCCGCACGCATCCGCCATCCTTGTCTGTACCAGGGCTCCAGGTGCGCCTTCATCACTCTGAGCCAGATATTCAGTAGAATTGTCCCGCTGTCTGATGCATGGCCGACATTTCTCTTATTAGCACTTGTACAGGCAAGACTCGCCATACTGTATTGGAAAAATGTCCCGCTGTCATTACATGCATGGTTAACAAGTTTCTTTACAGCATCCTCACTGCCACTACTTTGGAAGAATATCCTGCTGTCATTGGATGCACGGTCAACATTTTCCTGCATAGCTCTGGCACACACATGGCCCCTGGCACACCGATCCACATGCCCTGGGCTGCCATTTTCTCCGTCCACACTTGCACCATCTATTGTTAAGCAGGCACAGTCCATTTTTACAGCAAGATGCAACTCTCCCGCTCTCCAGCACATTACTTGAGCGGACAATTTACAGTCCCAACAAAGGTTCCTCCATTGCCGTTGGCAACCACCACTGTGAATTTGATTCTTCATCCCACTCTCCCTATCTCCTGTAGAGCAGGGCTCACACTTCTCCTGAGCATTAGAACACAGTTCTTGAGGGGAAAATGAAATTTTTGGAATCTTTCTTTGGCCGTTGCCGTTAGCAACCATTCCGGTCACCCAGGGTGATATCCCGAATGAGCCCCCAAATGTAGCACTGCCCCTTAGAGGACTGCTGAGAATTACACCTTCTTTATTCCCCTGAGTTACCTGTAGCAACGGACAGCAGATAACAGCATTAAAAATCCTTGGCTCAGTCAATAATCAATTCAGGGGATGTTGGTTTTTGTGGTTTTATTGAGAACTTGGATAGGAGAAGGGATGAGTGGGATACTTCAACTGTTAACTATTCACAATCTGAGGGACAGCTTACTGTAGAATGCTGCTAGGCGGCTGCTTCACTTTGCCACTAAGTGAGGTTACTTTTAAATGCTCCTGAGAAAATACTCTCTTCAGGGTTCTGAAACTGGCACCCCTTTTCTCTCTATGCTGGTGTGCTGACACCCATCTGCTGACCTTAGCTTCAGGAGTGGTCCCCTTCCTGGCAGACCCCTGGGCAAGTTCCTCTGTACTCACGGACACTGTTTTTCCAGAGTCACCGTTGCCTCTGAACTCCCCTTATCAGCATCCACTGGACCTCTGGGTTCAGTCACACCTCCAGGTTCACCAGACCGACTGCCTGTGACCCCCTTTCAAAGCTGCAGAAGGAGAAATATCCATACCCTCCCTCTGGGACTTGGCTTCCTGCCAAAAGACCCCCTGTCACATGTGTCCTTGACTTTTATAGGCTATCCCAGGATGCACCACTGTCTGTGCCAACCCACTGGGACAGCTACAAAAGCCTGTGTGTCACTAGCTGGGTTTCCTCCCCTGTCCAACAGGCCTCCCTTTTGGATACAGTGGGGACACTCCCTCAGACTAGATTAATCACACATGGACACATGCAATAGGCAAAACTAATGATCAGGCTCCCCTGATAAGCAGACAGAGCAGACTATATTTTATCTGCCTAGCACCTATTTATATATATTTGGCTACTAGAAGAAGAATTAATACATCTGTATATGACGTATAGTCATGCAAATATGGAAGAGTGACATTGTGAAAGTCAAAAGCAGCTTTATGACAAACAAATAGCACTCACTCACTAAATAGACAACTGTTGTTAAACAGCTTATAACAATGTTTGTTTTAATGACTAAAAAGGATCACCAGACAGTGGTTTCATATAAAAGGCAAATTTTCAGCTGTTACATCAGATCAGGAGATAGAGGGCAGATGTTTGGCAGCCCATACATTTTGCATTTTTTTTTTTTTTTTCATTCAACCAGCGGGTTGAATTAAAGAAAATGCATTGATTGCCCCATCCACACATTCAATGTGGGTGGGAGAATTCCTCCTGCTGTGGCATTGTATTTTGACAGCTGGGAGCCTTCCCCTCCTTGAGAATACAATGAACAGTGTTGCTGGCTATAGCCTGTTGTGCTGATTGATTGGGAACAACCCGACAATCTGGTTGTACACAAGTTGATCAATAGACTTGTGTACAACCAGCCTGCCCACACATAAATTGAAATTCTGTTGGTCCCTGCTGAACCGGCCGAATTTCGATCCATGAATGGCTAACCTTATTCCCTACAGACACACTGGGACCATGATGGGGTAAAGAGACTTTGACAGACTCAGCCCAGGATGACCAACCAGTTTTTCTTCTTTTCTTCTTTATTCTAACTGCCTGTCTCTTGTTGCAATGGAGAATTATTTATTTTTGGCATCTGGAGGCAGGGGCGGACTGACCAGTCGGGCATTTCGGGCATTGCCCGAGGGCCCGGGGGTCAGGGGGGGCCCGGCAGCGCAGTCTTTCTGCATGGACACACTGGCAATTTGCCTGGGGGCCCCACTCAGGGTGACAATATCCCTGATCTGATCTCCCAGGACGCCGCAGCAGCAGTTTTACTGTGTGCTGGACTGGTTGCTAGAATGGCCAGCCGACTGGCGTCTAGCAACCAGTGACGTCCTAAGAATGAAAACGAGGCCGATGAGAGAACCCAGGATGCAGAGCAGAGGAGGATCTTCCTTGTCCTCTGCGCGTATATGTCGGGAATGTCTGGAATGTGTGGAATGTCACTCACGTCCTCCCTTCATCTGCAGCGTGCGGCTGAGAAACTGTCAGCAGAAGACTTCAGAGCAGGACCGAGCAGAGGCAAACTGTTGCTTGAGGTGATCTCTCTCATTGTAAATGTCGTTTATCTAGTTTTTTTTTCTCTCTCTCTCTCTTTCTCCCTCTCTCCCTCTCCCTCTCTCTCTTTCTCCCTCTCTCTTTCTCCCTCTCTCTCTCCCTCTCTCTCCCTCTCTCACCCTCTCTCTCCCTCTCCCTCTCTCTCTCTCTTTTTCCCTCCCTCCCTCCCTCCCTCTCTAGCCCTCTTTCTTTCTCTCTCTCACCCTCCATACCAGACAGTAAGGACATTGTAAGGGGAGAATGATCAGCCCAAATTCTTATAATCATCTCCAAATGTATTATATCTAATGTGTCTTCAAAAGAAGAAATGCAAGTGTTGGCAAGTGCAAACAATATGAGAAATATTACCCCGTGTGGTAATTAAATAAATAAATGTAAAATTATGTATATAGTACAATCAATTATGGCCAGTTCCCTGGCAATTATATGTAGTGTCAATGAAAATGTAAGTATAATATGTCCTCACTAAAAGAAAAAAGGAAAAAGTGCTAGTGCATATGTGACCTTATGAAAAAAAGAAAAAAAAAATTATTGTATACAGACAAATTATATGGTGATCCACAGTAATGAATTCTAGAAAAAATATATAAATCCTAAGAAAACAACTCCCCAATAATATGAAGTGCAAATTATACATAAATAAATATATAAAAACGTGAAAAAAAAATATATTAAGGATAAGTGAATTAATAAATAAAATCTAAAAAAATCTTTTTAGTCCATAAAAGAAATTTTTATAAAAAAATTGTCCATAGTGAATCTTCGCAAGTGACAAAGAAAAAAGTGCAAACGTGCAAAAAAGTGCCACTATCCAATAACTGCATGTATTCAATGTCCACACGTGGGGATCCTACCTTTCGTGCACCACTATTTCCCCTAAATGGACTCACCGGAAATTAAGCTGGTGGAACCAGCAATCACATTTTCTTAATAACTTTCCAGCCTGGTGGTCGGTTTCCTCAATAATAGTTATCCCGATTGGTCAGTGAGAAGAATGTCCCTTACATTGATGGTCAATGAAAAGAATGTCCCTTACATTGGGGGTCAGTAGGAAGAATGTTTGTTACATTGGTGGTCAGTGAAAAGAATATCTCTTGTATTGGTTAGTTAGAAGAATATCTCCTTACATTGATGGTCACTGAGAAAAATGTCTCCTTACATTGGTGGTCAGTGGGAAGAATGTTCCTTACATTGGTGGTCAGTGGGAAGAATGTCTCCTTACATTGGTAGTCAGTGGGAAGAATGTCTCCTTACATTGGTGGTCAGTGGGAAGAATGATCCTTACATTGGTGGTCAGTGGGAAGAATGTTCCTTACATTGGTGGTCAGTGGGAAGAATGTTCCTTACATTGGTGGTCAGTGGGAAGAATGTTCCTTACATTGGTGGTCAGTGGGAAGAATGTCTCCTTACATTGGTAGTCACTGAGAAAAATGTCTCCTTACATTGGTGGTCAGTGAGAAGAATGTCTCCTTACATTGGTAGTCACTGAGAAAAATGTCTCCTTACATTGGTGGTCAGTGGGAAGAATGCTCCTTACATTGGTAGTCACTGAGAAGAATGTCTCCTTACATTGGTAGTTACTGAGAAAAATGTCTCCTTACATTGGTGGTCAGTGGGAAGAATGCTCCTTACATTGGTGGTCAGTGGGAAGAATGTCCCATACTTTGGTGATCAGTGGGAAGAATGTCCCATACTTTGGTAATCAGTGGGAAGAATGTCCCATACTTTGGTGATCAGTGGGAAGAATGTTCCTTACATTGGTGGTCAGTGGGAAGAATGTCCCATACTTTGGTGGTCAGTGGGAAGAATGTCCCTTATATTGTTGGTCAGTGAAGAAAATGCTCCTTACATTGGTGGTCAGTAGGAAGAATGCCCCTTACAATGGTGGTCGGTGGGAGGAATGGCCCCCTTACATTGGTGGTCAGTGAAAATTATTTAAAGTAAATAAAAATTGTTAAAAAAATGATTGTAAAGCACATCCAGGTAGAGTGCTATTTAGGATGAGCACACGTATGTGAACAGTTATGGTGGAACATATGTATGGTATCTTCGGGGACGTCGGAGTGAGAGCAATTCTAGGGCCATAATTTTGTAACATGCTGGTCAGAGCTTTTTATTTTAAATTTTTTGATATTTTTTATTAAACTGTTCAGCTAAGAAGACATTTGTTGCACCTATTATATTGTGCTTATTCAGGAAAACCTTAATTTTGGAAATGTACCATTGTTACACGTTAATGTAAGTTTATTTTTCTTTTTTCTATAATAAACATTTATTTTGAACATAGTGTAGAGAAATTCTGTGACGAACAAATGTAATGTGGGCAGTGCAAGATGTAGGCGGGGCTTTGTGTGGGTGGGGCTTGAGTGTGGGCGGGGACACATGGGGGCCCATGATCTCTTATTGCCTGGGGGCCCCATGAGTTGTCAGTCCGCCCCTGTCTGGAGGTGTCCTTCACAATGCAGCAGAACATAACGTATGCAGGCACATGGGCAGGAGTAAGCATTCAGGGAAAGGATATACCAGTTTTCAGGAAGCCTCTGTTCAATTACCATTCTCAGTTCTGCCCATCTGTCATGTGGCTTTGTGAAGCTTTTCCTGTCCGGATTGGTTGCACATCCACAGTTAATAACTTCTTTCCACACTTTTTAGTTTAGCTCCTGATAGGGAGATGCTGAGCTCAGTTCATTAGTATTATTCAGGCAACTGGTGCTTTCTATTTGAGTGTATCATTGAGCTGACAATATCTGCTGTTGGGGGCTGGAGAGTTTTTTTTTTTTCGCATGTACAAGCAGGACATGTACTGAACCTGCTAGATGCTGTGATTTTGGACAAATTTCAGGACAGTCCCATAGGATATGGGACAGTTGGGATGTATGCCTGTACACACAGTCTCATAGCTTTATATCTTTAGTATAAACCTCATGCACTGCTGCCTCTGACTGCTAGTGTCACTACATTTGTGGTGAAATTAGGTGATTTCACTACTGTGCTGCTCATTGTTGTCCTTGATAAAGGCTCTGACGTGGGGAAACAAAACCTTTCTTCTAGCAGGATAACTGCCTTCACACAGAGACACAGTACAGAACAACTCATTAGAAGTCAGTAATGATGAAACAATCAGCTGCAGACTAGTTGACTAGTCCTCTGCCCTCTGCATGCCTTTTTTGGACACATCTTTCAGAGGTCAATTCCACTTAATGTTACTTGGCAAATATTGTACATTCTCTAAATTAATTATTTTGTACTAAGTTTCTAGGACCTGGAAATGTACTATCAAATGGGCCTGAAATCACTGGATCCCTAGAGTCTGAAACAAGTTTTTGATTTTATTATGGACACGGAAAGCCTAGTTTATTTATTCAACTCTGGTTCTAGAACACCCCCTGGGCAGAAGGAACCCTGCTCTCCAGTGTCTCAGGCTATTTATCTGTATTTCAGCCTCCTACTGGACACTCCACTCCAGTAATTGGCTCGAACCCAATAAAGATTCAGGCTGGTTGTTTAAAATCTCCCACACTAAGCTCTTAAAGCTTCTTTCAGAGGCAGGGAAAGCAATCAATCAACACAATCTGCTGATACTCAGGTTTTTCACCCCATCCCCTCCCCCCCATATGAAGTAAAAGATTTTGTTTTGCATTGTTATCATGTCTTTCCTAGGAACCACCAAGGGAAGGTCCTGAAATGTTATAGGATTCTAGGAAGGATATTCATTTTACCTGAGTGTATTCTGCCCAATTATAACAGGATGGAGTAGGTCATCTGTCAAGGTCCTTTGAGATTTCTTTAAAAGTTTTCCTGACACAATGTATCTAATGAAGGGGTTGGACAATTACCCAAGTAGGGGAGTGATTTGGAGGCCCGTTGGAATTTAAACTTGGAGCAGAGTGAAATTCGCTTAGATAGGGGCAACGAGATAATTTCATCTCCATAGATTTTTTTTTATTTAATATGTTCTTGCTTAAAGTTTTGAAAAGGAATACATCTGTTCTTTTATGTCCAGAACAAGCTGCTTGCTGTGGGGGCATTCAACAGGAGGGATGGGCCAAGAGAATATAGGAGGAACACGAGAAGAGGAGGACAGGGCCACTCTGTGCAAAACCAACTGCACAGAGCAGGTAAGTATAACATGTTTGTTATTTAAAAAAAAAAAACAGGATGTTACACTCACTTTAAGGCCTTTGATAGAGATGTAGCACCCTACAGGTAGGTGCTAGGTAAAATATAGTGGGCTTTGTCTGCTTAACAGCAGAGCCATGATTTCTTTTTGTCAGGTGATATGTCATGGCTTCCAAGTGTGTTTGCTGAGAGGGAAGTCTCCCCACTGGCTCTGTGAGAGGCTTCTCATAGGGCAGTGGAGGAAACGCAATCAGGGACACATTCAGGCTTGTAACTACCCTAGAAGGCAGATCCTGCTGCAAAGGATTCTGGGAGTGGGTATAAGTCTGAAGGGGGTGCATGACTCAGCATATTTGGCTGGAAGCAGAGTCCCAGGAGGAAGAGGACGGCTGCCTCTCCTCCTGTCAGAGGAAGCGGATGTCTCTAGGTGCTGCCTGAGAATCCAGAGGGTGCTGAGTTGAGCTGAAGGAGATCCGGTGTGCCGAGAACCAGAGGAGAGAGAGAGGGGTCCAGTCCCAGGAAAGCCTACAAAGGTCGTGAGTACTGCGGATTGCCCCTGGGGGTCGGCCTAGCGTCAGAGGGGACCACTCCAGTGAAGGTTCTGGGGATTCAAGAGTCAGCTAGCTGTAAAGGGGGTGCCTGGTCAGAGGACCCTGAAGCGTTAGAGGGGGTACCTAGGTAGAGGACCCTGAAGTGTCAAAGGGGGCACCTGCAGTTTGGGCCCTGAAGAGTCAGTGTACAGTGAGGATTGTACAGATGGAGAGTTGCAGCAGCACAGGAACTTACAAAGGGCTACCTCAAGCCAGCACAGGGCTGGAGGGAGCTGTTCAGTGACTTTTGAGCTAAAGCAGTGTCAGAAGTCAAGGATTCTACAAGTCCTGGATCTTCTGAGTAAAATTTGAGGTTCCAGCACAGTTTTCAGTGTTACAGTATTGTGACAGAACCCACTGTCACTGTGTGTTTTGGAAGGGACTGTGTGCGTGCCTCCTACCCACAAACTATGGGCCAGAAGAGACTGGGGACATGCTGGCATTGAGTTAATGTAATGTAATGTAATGCTACAGCCCTTCTTCCCCCATCCCCCCCCCCTCTTGTTGCTGTGTCTAATTGTGTTGATTCATGACACATAGACGATGGTCTGGACTGGAGACATCTCTCTGCAGGGGGGGGGGGTGTGTATTGAGAGACTGCCTGTTTACCATAATCTCATTAGGTTATCTGTAGCCTGTTTCAATGTACATTGATTGCCCCCTGGGGCTTCTGTCTCATTACACATAACAGTCCTTCTAATCAAGCTATCGGACCAATCCCTGCTGACTCATTTTCAAGTCCTCATTTGCATGGCCAAGGAGGAACTGAAGGAGGACTACATGTACTTTACAATTCACCAATAGAAAAACGGTTGTTGGGGGCGGGATGTTCCATATTCTGTATAAAAGTGTGTTGCGTACTTCCAATAAAGGTCTTCCTGTTTGAACTTACATACAGCCTGCCTGGTGTTTGTTCTAATGGATTCCGAATGGCACATAGCTGTAGTTCGGATCCCGGAGCCTTGGATGAGGGAACCATCAGACGTTGCGATCTGCAAGCTGACTCACTAGTAGCAGGGATTGGTCCGATAGCTTGATTAGAAGGACTGTTATGTGTTATGAGACAGACGCCCCAGGGGGCAATCAATGTACATTGAAACAGGCTACAGATAACCTAATGAGATTATGGTAAACAGGCAGTCTCTCAATACACACCCCCCTGCAGAGAGATGTCTCCAGTCCAGACCATCGCCTATGTGTCATGAATCAACACAATTAGACACAGCAACAAGGGGGGGGGGATGGGGGAAGAAGGGCTGTAGCATTACATTACATTACATTAACTCAATGCCAGCATGTCCCCAGGTCTCCAGTCTCTTCTGGCCCATAGTCTGTCAGTAGGAGGCACGCGCACAGTCCCTTCCAAAACACATAGTGACAGTGGGTTCTGTCACAAGTATCTTCAAGCATCAGGAAGCGTTGGCTGGCATTCAGCCGGCGTCAAGACAGCGCCGACAGGCCTTTTCTACAAAAGTCCCAAAATTGTACCTAGTTGAGCCAATGGAGTATCCCACTCATTCCCTTCTTCCATCCCCTAAATCCAATAAAACAACACAAACCAAAGATGCCGGAATGGTCCTTGTCTCAGTTCTCACACCTGGGGTCACAGCTCACATGGGCTGGAGAGGTAACCGGTAACAATGGCAGACCCACCTCAGGCCCAATGCCTGGAAAACCTGCTACAGAGATTTATGTTGAGGAGGAGTGATATAAAGCATGTAGAACTCATAGGAAAGAGGGACCAAAGCAAAACGTCACCGGAACTCCAAAGATGTAGTCCCAGGAGAGACTATCAAAAAACCAGAGAAAGTAACATAGCTTCTCTGTATGCAGGAATATTGCAGCGGGAATGTATTGCCAAAATTAAATTCAGAGTTCTACAAATTTGATCTGATACTTTAAGCAAGAACATCATCGGCAGACATGGCACACTTGTGTTCCTGTTGCCCGCATATTGTTCCTTTTATGTCCAGAACAGATTGTACTGCAGGAGCAAGGGGTTCCATTGCTTTGGCAAATAAAACCTGCACAGGGGACACCCTTCTGGTGTGGCCCTTTGAACTGAAATGGTGGAAGATTTAAAGGGATTGTAAAGGCAGAAGGTTTTTCTTTTATCTTAATGCATTCTATGCATTAATATAAAAAAACTTTTGGTTGCAGCAGTCCCCCTTAGCCCCCCTAGTACTTACTTGAGCCTATCTTTATCCAGTGATGTTGCAGCTCAGCTGCCCAGTACTCTCCTCCTCATTGGCTCAGACAGCAGCGGGAACCAAATGCACCACGCTGCTGTCTGAGCCAATGAGGAGGAGAGTCCTGGGTAGCTGAGACACACCTGTCAGTCAATCAGGAGAAGGAGGGGATGGGCCGGGTCGTGGCAATGTGTCTGAATGGACACAGGGAGCTGTGACTCGGTTCGGGGCCAGAAGCACAAAAGAGGGACTCGAGAAGAGGATGATCCGGGCCACTCTGTGCAAAACCAACTGCATAGAGCAGGTAAGTATAATATGTTTGGTATTAAAAGAAAAAAAAATCTGACTTTATATTCACTTTAAGGCCTTTGATAGAGATTTATTTTGAACAGGAGTGATATAAAGCATGTAGAACTCGTAGGAAGAAGAGACCAAATCCAAAGTCACCAGAACTTCAAAGATGTAGTCCCAGGAGAGACTATCAAAGGCCTTTTGAAGAACCAGAGAAATTAACATGGCTTCTCTGTATGCAGGAATATCCCAGCGGGAAGGTTTAGCCAAAATTAAATTCAGAGTTCTACAAATCTGATCTGAGGCTTGTTGGTAATAAATACATTAATACCTTGGTTTGTGAGCATAATTCATTCCAGAAATATGCTTGTAATTCAAAGCACTTGTATATAAAAGTGAATTTCCCCATAAGAAATAATGGATACTCAGATGATTCAATCCACAGCCATTTATTCATATAAAAATGATTACGGCAATACAAAATACAGTATAAAGTGTAGTGTAAAAAAAAATCGAATTAAACTGAGCTTCAAAATACATTACTGTGCAGTATAAAGTGTACAGTACTGTAAAAATAAAACAAATTAAGCTGCGCTTTTCCTTTGAAAAGAATCTTGGCTGGTGTGAGGGAGATATGAGAGAGGAGAGGAGGAGGGTGGTTATTATGCAGGATGTCTATCACTAACTTTAACAAAGAAGCTATCCAATGACACTTGCTTTTGTCTCCTTTTGGTGGAAATGTGATATCTATAGTACAGTACTGTACTATAGATATCACATAATCTCTCCTCCTGTCAGTGCAAGTGAGGGTGTCCTGGGCAGCCAGCCTAGAGGACGAGGGTTGAGCTGAGCTGCAGAGAGGGATCCAGTGTGCTGTGGACCGAGTGGAGCTGCTGGGCAGAAGTTTCCAGGAAAAACAGTATCGTGAGTACTCAAAACTGCCCAGGGGTCTGCCTAGGAAAGGGGACCACTCCAGAAGGTCGAGAGGGATCCGGGAGTCAGCTAACCAGTAGAGAAGGCTTAGGAAAGGGAGTGCCAGTGTCTAAGCCCTGAAGATAAGAATGTAGGAGAGCGTGCCGGTGTGGGCCATGAAGCGTACAAGTGTTCAGCAGTGCATCAGTGATAATGTAGTTACCTCAGAAGGGAGTGCCAAAGGGAGCTTCAAAAGAACTTTGAGTCACAAAGAGGTAATCAGAAGTCAGTTCAGAGTTGACGGGCAACAGGTCAGCGTTGACCAGCGTTAACCGGAGTCAGAGCCAACAGGCATTTTTTAGTTGTCTCCAGCAAATTGTGCATGGTTGAGCCAAAGGAGCATCCCACTCATCCCTTCTCCCATCCAAGTTCCCAATAAATATAAAAAACCCAAAGATACTGAACTGGTCAGTGTCTCAGTGCTCACACTTGGAGAACATGCCTAAATGTGCTGTTGTTGTTAGCGGTAACCCAGGCGTACCCACATCCAGCAAAATGGCTGGAAATGCTGCTACACAAACCCTTGATTTTCTTGAGTTTTGTGAGTGCTTGCAACGATCTAAGAATAGTGATCAGTGTGTTCACTTGTAAGAAAAAAACATATACTTGAACATGAAAGCAAACTTTAATCTTAATTTCTTACCAAGACTGCTGTTTTTCTTTAAATACTGTTTTCTCTCTCTTTTTTTTTTTTTTTTTTTTAGAACTTTCAATATCAGTTTTCACATGAAGGGAAAGACCGAATAAAAAAACTGGAGCATGATGCAACAAAAAAAAAAGAAGCTGAACTGAAAGTAATTGCAAAAATGTTAGAAAAGGTATATTCTTTTATTTTCTATATACCGTATGTACTTATATACATTATGCATGTGTTTGTGTGGTCATAGACAGATTCCCACCCACACAATATTAAAAACCTATAATTGGTCCAATTATTGTTCACTTCAAATAGAAGAACTACTTTTGTATAATGTGATATGAGTGCACCGATAAAGCTCAGGTATATCACCATTAACCACTTTACGACCGCCCGCTGCAGTTATACTGCGGCAGGCAGCCGCTCCTGCGTGAACCACCGTAGGTATGCGTCGGTCGCGCGCAGGCAGCTAGGGGGCGAGCGTGCGCCTGTGGCAGCGCGCCCCTGCTCATCAGCGGGGACTCCGATACACGGGGCAGGCGGCTCTTATTGCCGCCTGATCCTGCGATCGTTCCCCCCTGAGAAAGAAGAACGGTCAGCTGTTGTAAACACAGCTGATCCTTCTTCTCCCTGGAATTATCACAGAGCCCCTGTGATCCTGCTATATAGGCACACCCCTAGGTACACATTTAACCCCCTGATCACCAACAGTGTTAACCCCTTCCCTGCCAGTGTCATTATTACAGTAGCATATTTTTAGCACTGATTACTGTAGTAATGTCACTGGTGCCCCCAAAAGTGTAAAATATGTCAGTCAGGGGTCCGATCTGTCCGCCGCAATGTCGCAGTCCCGCAAAAAATCGCAGATCGTGATTACTAGTAAAATAAAAAACAATAAAAATTACATAAATCTTTCCCCTAGTTAGTAGACGCAATAACTTTTGCAAAAACCAATCAAACTACGCATTGCGATTTTTTTCACCAAAAATATAGAGCAGAAAACAAATTGGCCTAAAATGTTAAAAAATGTTAAAAAATTTAGATTTTTACGTTTTTTTTGGGAATGTTATATACTGTATCAGAATGTGCAAAATATTGTTTTTTTTTTTTTTTTTTAGAATTGTCGCTCTTTTTTTGTTTAAAGCGCAAAAAATAAAAAATCACACACGTGATCAAATACCAGCAAAACAAAGCTCTATTTGTGGGAAAAAAGGATATCAATTTTATTTAGGTACAGCATCGCACGACCGCACAATTGGCCGTTAAAGTAACGCAGTGCAAAATCACAAAATATGGCCTGGTCATTAAGGGGGCAAATCCTTCTCATCCAGAAGTGGTTAAATAATCATATTTTAGAGCATAGATATTTATAACACTTCACAGACAGGAGCATAGGAGATGGAAGAATTGTTTTCTCATTCCTAATACTTTGAAGAGAGGGGGAATTATTTTTCAGGTAAATAGTGAAAGTCCTAAAACTCTTTCACGACACGGTGCTCGGAAGGATCGGCACCTGTGCTGATGTCACTGGCTCCTCTTTAGGAGATATTTACACTACTTATAGTAAGCCTTATTATAGGTTTACCTATTGGTAAATGTTTGCAGAGGAAGTTTACTTCTTCATTAAAATCCAAGCATTAGCATATGATGGACCATGTTGAGGGTGAGAAATAGTATTCTTCACTTTGAGGTTTAAAACAGTAACCTCAGGCTGTGTATACTGTATATTGTCAGTCTTATGTCTGTTTTCAGTGCATTACCCACAGTTTATTTGGATAAAAAATGGTAAAAACACTTACAAACATCCGATGAGGTATACAGCAAAATGCTCAGAAGTTGCGGCCGTCTGCAGTGCGATCCTCAGTATGTGGACTGAATCCATGATGTATGCACTTCTACAAACATCCAGGCGCCTCCAGAGGTTCTGCATGGCCACCGCATAGTGTGTGATGCTCTCATTCTCCTCCTGTTTCCTTAGGAAAAACCTTCACCACAGCTCCGGGAGCAGTAGCTTCTCCCCAAACAGGCCCTTCAAGTGTGACATGATCTGTTCTAGACTAGTTCATTCCTCTTCTGACAGCGATATCACCATGTGGGGAGTATCGACCTCTAAGGCATTATTAGCCAGCTCCGCCACCAGCTGGGCTGGGACCTGGTACAGTTTCTCCTCCCACTCGGCCAGAGGAAGGTTTGATACATTGAACTTCGGTATTAGGGCTAAGGCCGATCCTAGCGGAGCCATGCTGGAGCCCAATCCTCCTTCCACACTCGCTACAAGGGACATATCCTGCCGACTGCCGCCAAGTGCAGGTGGGGAGCAGCGTGGTGCGGCGGCCATAATTCACACAGTCAGGTGCAAAGAAGACTCGAATTGGAGTAATGCAGCAACAGTTCACGACAAAACCAGTGGAAAGACTGCCCAACTAGGTACACTCACTGTTTCCAGCAACGTGAAGAGAGCAGGTTTCAGCCGGACTGACTGTGTGTGTGTTAGGAGGGCAGAATGCATGCCCCAGTGGAGGATTTGCAGGGGACTAGTGATGGACGAACATCGGCCGGGGCGGTTCGCGAACATCAGCTGCAAATTTTCTCAAATGTCCGCAAACTGCAAGTTCGCAGCGGGCCCCATTGACTTTAATGGGAGGCAAACTTTAAAAACCTTTAGATCATATTTGCAGCCACAAAAGACTTACTAGCTGTGCACAAATGGTCCCACCACATGGGCAATGTCATAACAGAAGTATTGCAATTGGAAAAGTTGCCCTAAAATTTTTTTTTTTTTTTTTTTTACAGCAAAAAAATGTTTTGTTTTGTTTTGTTTTCATAAATCAGCCAGAACTGACAGCAGCTGGTAAATACATGTCAAATACATATAGGGTCCATTCACACATCTGTAAAATGGGTCCACATCCATTCCACAATTTGGCAGAACCTTTACAGACCCATTGATTTTCAATTCCAGTCTGAAAAATTAGGCATTCACAGGATAAAGAAGTAAGTGTCGGCCAGTACAGGCCCCAAAAATTAGCCCACATCGGTTTACCTGACAGCTAAGAATGTAGTATTCTGTGGCTGAAGGTTCATTAGGCATTCACAGGATACAGAAGTGTTGGCCACTATAGGCCCCAAAAATTAGCCCACATGGGTTTACCTGACAGCTAAGAACGTAGTATTCTGTGGCTGAAGGTTCATTAGGCATTCACAGGATACCAAGTAAGTGTCGGCCATTCCAGGCCCCAAAATGTAGCCCACATGGGTTTACCTGACAGCTAAGAATGTTGTATTCTGTGGCTGAAGGTACATTAGGCATTCACAGGAAAAATAAGTAAGTGTCGGCCACCATAGGCCCCGAAAATTAGCCCACATGGGTTTACCTGACAGCTAAGAACGTAGTATTCTGTGGCTTAAGGTTCATTAGGCATTCACAGGATACAGAAGTGTCAGCCACTATAGGCCTCAAAAATTAGCCCACAAGGGTTTACTTGACAGCTAAGAACGTAGTATTCTGTGGCTGAAGGTTCATTAGGCATTCACAGGATACAGAAGTAAGTGTCAGCCACTATAGGCCCCAAAAATTAGCCCACATGGGTTTACCTGACAGCTAAGAACGTAGTATTCTGTGGCTGGAGGTACATTAGGCATTGACAGAAAAAATAATTGTTGGCCATGAAAGGCCCCAAAAATTAGGCATTCAATGGACATGAAATGCCTTTTATGCCATTGTATTTAGCAAAGACAAGGACCAGGAATTGTTGTGGGTGGATGGCGGTCTGGTGGATATTTGTGGCCTGTCATGAGGAATTTCAATGAAACATGGTCTACTGGTCACATGTGTTGAATTCCTCAGAGATTCATGCCTCATTCATTTTTATAAATGTGAGGTAGTCTACACTGTCATGAGCTAGGCGAGTGCGCTTATCGGTCACGATCCCCCCTGCTGCGCTGAACATCCTTTCAGACAGGACACTGGACGGGGGGCAAGCCAACATTTCCATTACAAATTGTGCAAGCTCTGGCCAGAGGTCAAGCCTGCCCACCCAGTAGTCCAGGGGTTCATCACTCCTCAGAGCGTCCACATCGGCCGTTAACCTGATGTAGTCGGACACCTGTCGGTCTAGGCATTCCCTGATGCTGGATCCGGAGTACAGCTGTCGGTGGTTCGGCTGAAAGAAGGATCTCATATCTGAAGCGACCAAGACATCTTCAAACTGCCCTCTTCTTGCAGGCGCTGTTGGATTGCTACCCGCAACTGTCTCTCTGTGACTGGAAATTCCTCTGCCAGCGCACGCAAAAACAGAATGCAGCATTTCTCACAGCAAGGCCTGGAAGTGCTGCATTCTGACCACTCTCTGTGATGGTGGTAACATTTACGCCATTTTTTGTTTGTACCGGGAGTCTAAGTACGTTGCCACCCAGTACTGGTCTTGCCCTTTATGCTTTTTATACAGGGGTCCCCATTAAAATACTGGAGCATGAAGGCCCCCATTCGCACTAAACTGGAAGTTATAATAGATAATGTCGTCCTCGGTCTCCTCCCCCCATCCACGGATAATACCAGGGATCCCAGACAGGTTTAAAGCATGCTCTTGCTCTCTTTCTCATCCGCCCCGGCACCATCCTCCTCTGACTCCTCTTCAGACTCCTGTTGTTGACTTGTCTCAGATGGAGTAGCACCCCCTAGGAATTCATCCAACATTGCGACTTCCTCATCTTCCTGCTCCTGCTCCTCGACGTCTTGATCAATGACAAGATGCAATGCACGCTCCAGAAAGAAGGCGTAAGATACGATGTCACCCTGGCCGTGACTGACCAGTTTGGAGATCTCATCGAATGGCCGCAGAAGTCTGCATGCGTTCCGCATGAGCAGTCACTGGCGAGGTGGAAAAAACCCAAGCTCCCCGGAACCTGCCCTGCCGCAGAGTTCGTACAGGTAGTCGTTAACTGCACGTTTCTGCTGGAGCAGCCTATCAAGCATATGCAACGTTGAGTTCCATCACGTCGGGCAGTCACAAATAAGACGCCTGACGGGCAGGTTGCGTCGCCGCTGAATGTCAGCAAGGTGAGCCATGGCTGTGTAAGATCTTCTGAAATGGCCCGAGATTTTCCTGGCCTGCCGCAAGACGTCCTGGACACCAGGGTATTTGGCAACGAATGGCTGCACGACCAAGTTCAGGACGTGCCATGCATAGCACGTGTGTTATTTTGCCCTGTTTCAGCACGCTCAGCAGATTGCCACCGTTGTCGCACACCACTTTACCAACTGTCAAATTGAGTGGTGTCAGCCACTTATCTGCCTGTGAACGCAAAGCTGAAAGGAGTGCAGGACCAGTGTGGCTCTTGGCTTCCAGGCACAACAGATGCAGCACAGCATGGCAACGTCTCACCTAGCATGTGGAATAGGTTCTGGGGATCTTGGGCGGTGCAGCGGAAGAGACTGTAGCAGCAGAAAAGGAGGAGTCAGCCGAGGAGGAGAGGGAGGATGTAGGAGGAGGAGGAGGAGAAGAAGAGGCAGGCCTGCATGCAATCCGTGGTGGTACAACCGAATCTACACAAGTGCCACGGGTTACATGCTTGACTGCCATCAGAAGGTTCACCCAGTGGGCAGTAAAAGTGTATACCGTCCCTGCCCGTGTTTGCTAGACCATGTGTCTGTGGTCAGATGTATCTTGGCACCAACACTGTGTGCCAGAGATATATTCACTTGCCGCTGAACATGGCCATACAGCTCTGGAATGCCCTTCTACGAGAAATATTTCCTGCCTGGGACCTTCCATTGTGGTGTTCCAATGGCCACAAATTTACGAAAGGCCTCCGAGTCCACCAGTTGATATGGCAGTAGTTGGCGAGCTATCAGTTCCAACAAGCCAGCAGTCAACCGTTGGGCAAGAGGGTTATTCGGCATCATCATTTTTTTCCGCTCCAACATTTGGGCCATGGAAGCCTGCCTTTTTCCAGAACAACGCGATGATGGCATCATGGAAGGTGGAGTGGAGGACAATTGTGAGGAGAGAGTAGGAGAAGAAGCTGGACGGTGAGAGCCTGGAGTGTGGCTTTGTGGGTTCTGACGCTGTTGCTCCCACTGGGCTCGGTGATGGGAGTTCAGGTCCCTTCTTAAGGTGGTCATCCCTAGGTGAGTGTTGGGCTTACCGCAACTTATGCGTTGATTGCAAAGGTTGCAGATGGTAACACTGTTGTCAGCAGCGGACACATTAAAAATATCCACACTGTGGAGCCATGTGTCGGCGTCCTGGGAGCGCCAGATGTGACTGTACATGGTTGATGGCTCACTCCTGATACATTTGCAGTCTGCTTTGTACCTCTTGTGCAATGCAAGTTCCTCCTGCCTCTCCTCCCTTTCTGCTGGTCCGTCTCTCCCTCTGAACTCCCCTCCTCTTCCTCTCTTGTGGCCACCCACATGACGTCCATAGACATGTCATCATTCACGTCACCTTCTCCACCACTAACATTCGAGATCTCGGAGTAGGCAGCAACAGCAGGGACCAACCTCCTTGGGCTGATCTTGGTACTGTCGTCAGACTGCTGAGTGGCGGCTGTTGCTACCTCCTCTTCCTGATCCTCTTCCTGATCCGATGCCAACAATGGCTGTGGATCGCAAATGTCTTGTGATGGATTGGAAAATAATTCCAGTGACTCAAGCGGAGGGTATATGGTGGTGGTGTTGGGGGTTGTGTCTTTGGGGGTGCACACAGCAGAGAGTAAAGAAGGTGCAGATAGAGAGGATGAGGAGGGTGCAGAAGAGGAAGGCTGAGTGAGCCACTCAACCAAGTCTGGTGCGTCTTTTGACGTAATCGAACGCACCTTCTGTAACTTCACACTTTGGCCTACTGCTCCTGCCCTACCCCTACCACCCTTGCGTAAGGGCCTACCTCTTCCTCTGCCTGTCATTTTTTAAATTACCCTGTGAAAAAAGTCTCTAGCGAATCGCAGTATATCTCGAACAAGGTATATAACACCCTGCTTCAATCTGTGGTATTGGGGGGCCACAGGTTTATCACACTAGTTCTACAAATAATTGGCCAGTAACTGTTGTCTTTTTGTGTAGCACAGTTAACGCAGCAAAGGAGGCCACATTTTTGCAGGACTAAAATACACTGTTAGAAAAGTATACTGTTAAATAACAACCTACTTCAATATGTGGTATTGGGGGGCCACTGGTCTATCACACCAGTTGTACAAAAAATTGGCCAGTGAGTTTGGCACTGTGTGTAGCAAAGTAAATGCAGCAAAAGAGGCAATATTGCTGCGGGAAACAAATACACTTATAAAAGTAAACTCACATAACACCCCACTTCAATATGTGGTATTGGGGGAGCCACTGGTTTAATACACCAGTTGTACAAAAAATTGGCCAGTGAGTTTGGCACTGTGTGTATCAGAGTTAAAGCAACAAAAGAGGCAATATTGTTGCAGGACACAAATACACTTATAAAAGTATACTCAGATAACACCCCACTTCAATATGTGGTATTGGGGGGCCACTGGTTTAGCACACCAGTTGTTCAAAAAATTGGCCAGTGAGTTTGGCACTGTGTGCAGCAGAGTTAACACAGCAAAAGAGGCAATATTGTTGCAGGACACAAGTACACGTATAAAAGTATACTCCGATAACACCCCGCTTCAATCTGTGGTATTGGGGGGCCACAGGTTTATCACACCAGTTCTACAAATAATTGGCCAGTAACTGTTGTTACTGTGTGTAGCACAGTTAACGCAGCAAAAGAGGCCACATTTTTGCAGGACTAAAATACACTCTTAGAAAAGTATACTGTTAAATAACACCCCACTTCAATATGTGGTATTGGGGAGCCACTGGTTTATCACACCAGTTGTACAAATAATTGGCCAGTAAGTTTGGCACTGTGTGTAGCAGAGTTAACACAGCAAAAGAGGCAATATTGTTGCAGGACACAAATACACTTATACAAGTATGCTTAGATAACACCCTACTTCAATATGTGGTATTGGGGGGCTATTGGTCTATCACACCAGTTGTTCAAAAAATTGGCCAGTGAGTTTGGCACTGTGTGTAGCAGAGTTAACACAGCAAAATAGGCAATATTGTTGCAGGACACAAATACACTTGTAAAAGTATACTCAGATAACACCCCACTCCAATCTGTGGTATTGGGGGGCCACAGGTTTATTACACCAGTTCTACAAATAATTGGCCAGTAACTGTTGTCACTGTGTGTAGCAGAGTTAACACAGCAAAAGAGGCCAAAATTTTGCAGGACTAAAATACACTTTTAGAAAAGTTTACTGTTAAATAACACCCCACTTCAATATGTGGTATTGGGGGGGGCACTGGTCTATCACACCAGTTGTTCAAAAAATTGGCCAGTGAGTTTGGCACTGTGTGTAGCAGAGTTAACACAGCAAAATAGGCAATATTGTTGCAGGACACAAATACACTTGTAAAAGTATACTCAGATAACACCCCATTTCAATATGTGGTATTGGTGTATCACACTAGTTATAATACATTAAACGTGCTTTTGTCACTGTTTGTAGTATTGCTGCAGCAACGCTCACCACACCAGTCACAATGCTGCACAGTGCACAATACAAATCCACTATAATATGCTTTCTATATTAGAAAGTATATTATACGTGGATTACACCCCTATATAGTGCACTGCACACCTATACCAAATAGCAGCCCTTAAAATGACTTTTGTGGACCTTAACAGAGCGATTTGTGTCACTGACGATCTGTCCCTGGTGCACACAGCAAACCTCTCCCTCCACTGACAAGAGACTGTAGACCTATACCAAATAGCCGCCCTTAAAATGACTTTTGTGGACCTTAACAGAGCAATTTGTGTCACTGACGATCTGTCCCTGGTGCACACAGCATACCTCTCCCTACACTGACAAGAGACTGTAGACCTATACCAAATACCAGCCCTTAAAAGGATTTTTTGGGATCTTAACAGAGCTATTTGTGTCACTGGCAATCTGTCCCTGATGCACTCGCCAACCTCTCCCTACACTGACAAAAAGCAGACTGTGAAATGGCCGCCAGCTCTGGTCTATTTATAAGGTAGGGGGCATGTTCATGTGTTGAAATGTTTCAATTGGCTGTCCCATTCCACCTGACGGCTGTGTCATGGGTCAAAGTTCTCCCCAATGTAAAGTAATATGGCCGCCGCGAACAACGCCATGTGTTTGCAAAATCGGCGGGCTGCGAACGAGCGAAGTTCGCCGCGAACCGCAAGGCCATCCCTACAGAGGACTACACTTTCCTTCCTTATCAGGAACCTTTCCCTACCACTAGTACTGTTCCTAACAGACAGGGTAACTTTCCCTACCCAATCACATAAAGTGCCTCAAACCTGGGAGTAAGGGCCTTAAATAGGCTCTGCTTGACCCAAGAAGGCTGCCAGAGTCACGTGGGGTGGCAGCATCCAACCAGATAGCTTTCCCAGTGACCCAGAGGAACTATGTTCCTTTCCACTTCCTCTCCAGCCAGGGCCGGTGCTACACTATTTTACACCCTAGGCAAGACCAGCTACTTGCGCCCCCCCCCCCCAAATAAATAAAAAAGGAAGGGGTTAAAAACTCCTCTATGTCATATCCAGTGACCCTGATCTGATGGTTCCTCCATGTAATGCTGTCATACCCAGGGACCCCCATATTCCTCCATGTCACACCTGGGGACCCTGATGTCCCCCTATATCACACCCAGGGACCCTAATGTTTTTCCATGTCACATCCTGGGACCCCAATATTCCTCCATGTCATGCTGTCATACCCACTGACCCCGATGTTCCACCATGTCACATCCAGGGTCCCCTGTGTTCCTCCATGTCATGCTGTCATACTCAGTGACCCCAATGTTCCTCTATGTCACGCCAGGAGCCCCTGATGTTCCTCCATGTCATACCCAGAGACCCTGATGTTTACATGTCACACCTAGGGGACCCTGATGTTCCTCCATGTCACACCTGGGGGACCCTGATGTTATTCCATGTCACACCTGGGGACCTCAATCCCCCATGGCACACCCAGGAATCCCAATTCCTCATTGCACACCTGGTGACCCCAAACCCCTGTTACACTCATGACCCCTATCCCCCATGTCGCACCTGGTGACTCCGATTCCCCATGGCACACCTGGTGACCCCGATTCTCTTCCACACCAGGGATTCTCCATGTCACACCCAGGGACCCTGATCCCCTGTTCTGGGGACACTCAATGGGCAGTATGAAGAGAGTGGCCTGCACTATGCCCTCCTTGACCATGATCCTGCTGATTCCTTCTTCCAGGATGCTCCTCTCCTGGACCACAGTGCTCACCACAGCTCCAACCGGCTCCTGGTGGAGGGAGAAGCAGCAGTCAGAGAGCTCCACACATCCTTCATCACCAACCTCCTTAGACCATTCCGGTGCCTTGTCTCTTCTGCTCCAGTAAAGGTGCCACCCTCCAGTGCCGAGCTCCTGCTCAGATTCAGCTCTCCTCCGCTCCCTGCTTAATACCGACCCAGGGATAATGAATGGCTGCCCACCAGCTCAGTGTAGAGAGTTACATCCTGCACAGGGTTTATGCCACTCAGCTCCAGACAAAGAGGATCATCATGCAGGCAGCACTCCGGTGGGCTCCCTTCCCTTCCTCATGGATGCGCCCCTAGGTGGCAATGCGCCCTAGGCGGCTGCCTAATTTGCCTAGTGGAAGCACCGGCCCTGTCTCCAGCTACAAGGCTGCTGTGAGTGAGTGCCACCTGCAGTGGAGAAAGTAGACTGTACCTGCCTACAAATTGCTTATTGCCTACATTCCAAAACACTATCTTATATCTCTATTGGACACTTTCACACCCAGCCGCAACTCCCACACTTTTGCCTATTCACAAGCTATGACTGGTCATCCAAACGATTACTGAACATTCTGGGTATACCCAATATGGCCCAATTTGGAATATTTAGAATTTTCCCGAACTATCCAAATTGCAGGATTTGGGAGCGGGGAACAGGCTGGCATTCTCTTTTTTCATCAGTTATTTAATAACAATATTTTACTTCCCTTCCAGTCTCTATTAGAACATTTGCAGCTCCATCACACACTGCACGTGCACTGTTCTCTTGAAGTATAATCCATCTTGAGTGCTAGTGATGGTTGCATCCCCAAAAAATTACAAAGAAGGGTAACATAGGGGATCTTCATTCCACTCTTGTGTCTGCTAGTAGTGCCATTGTTTGTTTGAGGTGTAATAAGAGCTGGAAAAAAGATTTGGGCCTTTTGGATGAGGAACAATGAACAGAAGCTCTTAAACATATTCCCCTAGTTTCCTTATCTCCATCTTAAAAGCTTACTCCATTGTTTATAGTTCATAGAGTTTATCATGCTCTACATAAGTTGCACTTGTGGGGGCATGCATCATCTCCTAATTGTCCTAGGTGTATGAACAATGTGGTTACGTTGATACATATGTTGCAGAGATGTGAAAAGCTTTTTCGGTATTGGACATGCATTGGTGATATACTGTAGGTCTAAGGAACTGTATGCCTTTTCTTCTATATTGTTGTTTTGTATATCAAACACTAAAAAAAAAACTCAATAAAACTGTTTGATTTAAAACAAAAAAAAAGTGCTAAAGACTAAAAGGCAAAATACAGTAATTAAAAAAAAAAAAAAAAAAAGAGCTACAAATTCCATTGGGCAATTCAGAAAATAGTAATGACTTTTTGTTTTCAGATTTCCATTACCCATGAGACGAGTATCTTCACAACTTACTTACTTCCAGTCCTTCATTCATCAATACTCTCACAAAAGGTACCGTGGTATTTTTCAAATTAGTAATATGTTTACACCTTAAGTGTTCAGCATAATTAACAATATTATAAAAAGCAATGTTTGAAAGGGAGAAATAATTTAAATTCCATAAACCTCACATATGAAACATTTCGGAATGGGCTCTTGCAAAATATATTTTTCAGTATGGCAATTAGGGAAAACAAACTGGATGCTAGATAGTCTGCACATGATCTATTTAATGCTGAATGACAATAGTCAGCGTGTGTTGGGATTATAATAAAGCTTCAGGTTTATTTTGCTGCTTTAGTTACTCTTCTTTTATCACAAACAATTCCAATCTTATTGATACATGACTGCACTTACTGTGATTGGCTTGACTGACCGCACAATAACACCAGGATTTAATCTATTCAAAGTATATTAGTTCTGTGTAAGTTTATCTGCTGCTGGTGTAAATATTTTTGGTGGTGTGACTGTACAACAAATTAGAATAATTTTAATAGGCTGCCCTATGCACGAGAAACGCAGAAAAGGAGTGCGTGACTCTTTTCCAAAAATGCACTATGGGCTTTTGGGCACACAAAAACATGCACACTTGCATATGCACGGGGTGCTATTTACTATTATTGGCACCACAGCACATCTGCTAAATGTTAGATATCATAATGTGAAGCTCTCCACTGCATCATCAATGAGCATACAGTATATATATATATATATATATATATACTTTATATATATATATATATATATATATATATATACACACATATGCTCATTGATGAGGCATTGGAGCGATTAACTTTTTGTTATGTCATTTTCTTGTCACGTGTTGTGATTGCACTGTTAGGTGGTAGTAGCTCTACATGTGAAATATTATTTTTTGCGCTTTATATAGTCGTATTTCTTTTTTTTACTTTTTGTTTTCTATTTTCCTTTTTTTGAGTTTATTTTGAGCAACATCTATTGCGGGGAACACTATGCATTATATATGTACAGTTGTCACAACCCACCTGGGGTCTTGCAGTGGAGAGGGAACCCGGTTGCAGTGGAACAGCACTCCCTTACAATCACGACCCTCAGGAGTCCCTGGAAGTGGGAACAGGGCCTCGTAGGGTCTGTGGTGGCACGGAGGCCTTTAATGAAGAGGAGGAGGTAAGGTCGACAACTCTGGAGTCAGGTCTGGCAGGCAATCAAGGAGTATCCACCTGAGGGAGAAAGGATCAGGAACCAGGAACACAGACAATGCAATTAGCAGACACACAGGAGCAAGGAAAATAACCAAGCACTGACTGGAAGGTGTGCTTGGTTTATATAGGGAGCCAGGATCACATGATCCGCCACCTCCCTCCAGTAGGTGGGGCTGCCAGGGGCTATAAAGGGAGGTCAGAGACCCAGCGCCATCTTGGTTTGCTTCATAGAACCTTACCAGATCTTCAACTCTCCTCTCTCCCTCTGTGTAAAACACTGTAACCGCATGGCACCCGCCATCTTGCCATGACAGTGTGCTGCTGCAGTCCTCAGAGGTGAGGGGAGGAGAAGGAGCCACCACAGACCCGGAGGGGGTGTCTCTGTGACTGGCAAGCACCGAGACTCTGTTGCGAGAACGCCGCAGGCGCCCAGACGCAGGTGAGTACGCGGCAGTGCCGTGACAACAGTAGTGTTAGACGAACAGTTTGAGCCAGGCATAAGTTCGGCCCGAACATTGGCTGTTTGCCTATTCGGCAAACACTTGAATTGTTGGAGCGTTCAACCGTTTGTTTGGACCGCCAAATGCCCCACAATGCACTTCGCACCGCACAGTGCAATCTAAGCCTTGATTGGCTTAAGCAATGAAGGCTTTGCCCAATTAGGGCACAGAACACTGTCATAGCCATGAGTGGAGAAAGTTATGATAACGTAGGCCAATTATGGCTCATTGCTCTTAGACCCACCCCACACTATGAAAGGCTCCTTCCCAGAGCAGCCATTTGCAGTGAGATATTGGAGTGGAGATAGATAGAACAGAGATCTGTTCATTGCTACTAGTGAGTTACTGTGCTATAGTTTGCTATTCTAATTCTTTTGTGAGTGTAAAGTATCAGTGTAGTGTGAATATAGTGATAGTGCGGTATTAATGTACTGCAACCGTTCATTTTTATTGTAGGGTTAGCTTAGTGTGTCAGGACACTTTTACTGCAGTATATTGAAGTGCGTCAGTGCACCTTTACTGCAGTATATTGTAGTGCATCAGAGGAGCGTGTCTGTGCACCAAACACCACTTTTAATTGATTAAAGTGAATCCAAGTACACATTTCCCCGTCTCTATTACATTTTGGTAATAAGTCCCCCCCCCCCATTATGTCTGGGAGGCCAATAAGGAGAGGCAGATGTTCCAATGGCACTGTGAGGGGGCCAACAGCAAATGTAGATGTGGCCCGTCCTCAGCCAGGGCACCATTTCCTCTGTTTAGTGATGTTGGCCATGCTATACAGCTACAGCACGCAGAGGAGGTGGTGGACTGGCTTACTAAACCATCCTCATCCTCCTCATCTCCATCACACAAGCAGAAAATAGTGTGCAGTTTAAATCAGCTGCCAGAGCAGCCTATTCTGCCTCCTTATCCACAGCTACTGCTGCCACAGCCTCAGCATCAGGCAGGGAGTAGTGATGTCGCGAACCTAAAATTCGCCGTTCGCGAACGGCGAACGCGAACATTGGCAAATGTTCGCGAACCGGCGAACCGCCATAGACTTTAATAGGCAGGCGAATTTTAAAACCCACAGGGACTCTTTCTGGCCACAATAGTAATGGAAAAGTTGTTTCAAGGGGACAAACACCTGGACTGTGGCATGCCGGAGAGGGATCACACAAAAAAAAGTTCTTAAAAATTGTAATTTTTTGATAGAGAGACAATTATTGGAAAAATTTAAAAAAAAATAAAAAAAAAACATTTCTTTGGATTTAGCATCTGGGGGGGTCTAAAAAGTGTACCTGTGAAGTTTCAGTTCTGTAGCATGTCCAGAACCAGAAAAAAAAATAGAATTAGGGTTAGGGCTAGGGTTAGGGTTAGGGCTAGGGTTAGGTTTAGGGTTTGGGTTATTTTTATGGCTAGGCTTAGAGGGTTAGGGTTAAGGTTAGAGGGTTAGGGTTATGGTTAGAGGGTTAGGGTTAGGTTTAGTGTTAGGGGCTAGGGTTAGGGTTACGGTGAGATACTTAGGGTTAGAGTTAGTAGCCCTACCCCTACCCCTCTAACTCTAACCCTAAGCACTAAAAATAACCCTAACCTTAGCCCTGACCCGAACCCTAGCCCTAACCTTAGCCCTGACCCTAACCCTAGCCCTAACCCTAGCCCTAAACCTAATTCTATTTTTTTTTCTGGTTCTGGACATGCTACAGAGCTGAAACTTCACAGGTACACTTTTTAGACCCCCCCAGACAATAAATCCAAAGAAATTTTTTTTTTTTTAATTTTTTTTTTTTTTCAATAATTGGCTCTCTATCAAAAATGACAATTTTTAAGAACTTTTTTTGTGTGAAGTTTCAGCTCTGTAGCATGTCCAGAACCAGAAACAAAAGATAATTTTTCAGTAGAGCAGGGACACCTGGACTGTGGCATGCCGGGGGGGGGGATCCATGGCAAAACGCCCATGGAAAATTACGTAGTTGACGCAGAGTCGGGTTTTGATCCATAAAGGGCATAAATCACCTAACATTCCTAAATTGTTTGGAATAACGTGCTTTAAAACATCCAGTGTGTGAATACGATCAGGTATGATGTTTTATCGGTCAAGTAGTGTAAGGGTTACGCCCGCTTCACAGTGACAGACCAAACTCTGACAGACCAAACTCCCCGTTTAACAACAGTCAGTCAGTCAGTCCATTTGCACAACCGCAAACTCCCCATTTGCACAAGGTTGGATACCAAGCTAGCCATGTCCCGTTCCTTGTCCTCACTGACATCATTGAAGGTCTCTTCCTCCACCCAGCCACGTACAACACCAAGGGTCCCCGAAAGGTGACAACAAGCCCCCTGGGACGCCTGCTGTGGCTGGTATTCCACCTCCTCAAAGCCACCTTCCTCCTCTGACTTCTCTTCTTCAGACTCCTCTCTCTGCGTTGCCACAGGTCCAGCAATTGACAACGACAAGGCTGCTTCTGGTGGTGATGGGGACCACAACTCTTCCTCTTCATGCTCATCTACAGCCTGATCCAGTACTCTTCGCAGGGCACGCTCCAGAAAAAACGCATATGGGATGAGGTCGATGATGTTGCCTTGGGTTCGACTGACCACCAGGGTTGTCACCTCCGCAAAAGGACGCATGAGCCTACAGCCATTGTTCATGAGCATTCAGTAACGCGGCCAAAAAATACCCAGCTCCGCAGAAAGAATGAAAGAAAATGAATGTTTTTTCTATGAAAAATTATCCTGCGGATCGCTTTTGGTCTGTACACAATGAAGCAACGACCTTATCATCTGGGGTGTGCCAACACAATCCTAGAGGTGATCGCTTCATTGTGATACGCAAGCCCCTTCACCACGACAAGGTAACGATCACGAAGGGGAATTGACACATGTATGTGCCTTTTTTTTTTTTTTTTGGTTTTTTGCAGCCACAGTGTAGCACCAGAGGCCAGAAAAATTAGGCATGTACACATGCATGAAAAAGCAGGTATTGTTGCAGCCGCTGCTGTAGCAGCGGCCTGAAAAATTGAGGTTTTAAGGCAGAAAGTGCACTAAAACATTGCGGCTTGAACCGTAGTTGGTGGCGGAGACGTCACGTAAGTCATCCGGCATGCAGAGAATGATTATATACAGCAGCGTGTGGACCATTTTTAGGCCAAGGCATCTCAGTCATCACCAGGCCTTTTTTAGTCAAATGCATCCCCCACTGTCAGTCCCTTCGGGATCCATGCCTCATTCATCTTAATAAACGTGAGGTAATCAAGACTTTTTTGACCTAGGCGACTTCTCTTCTCAGTGACAATACCTCCTGCTGCGCTGAAGGTCCTTTCTGACAGCACACTTGAAGCGGGGCAGGCCAGAAGTTCAATGGCAAATTGGGATAGCTCAGGCCACAGGTCAAGCCTGCACACCCAGTAGTCAAGGGGTTCATCGCTCCTCAGAGTGTCGATATCTGCAGTTAAGGCAAGGTAGTCTGCTACCTGTCGGTCGAGTCGTTCTCTGAGGGTGGACCCCGAAGGGCTGTGGCGATGCATAGGACTAAAAAAGCTCCACATGTCCTCCATCAACAAGACGTCTGTAAAGCGTCCTGTCCTTGCCGGCGTGGTTGTGGTGGTAGGAGGAGGATTACTTTCACCTCTTCCCCTGTTGGATTCCCGTTGTGCTGTGACATCACCCTTATATGCTGTGTAAAGCATACTTTTTAACTTATTTTGTAGCTGCTGCATCCTTTGCGACTGCCGGTAATTGGGTAACATATCACAGACTTTCTGCTTATACCGGGGGTCTAGTAGCGTGGCCACCCAGTACAGGTCGTTCTCCTTCAGCCTTTTTATACGAGGGTCCCTCAATAGGCATGACAGCATGAAAGACCCCATTTGCACAAGGTTGGATGCCGAGCTACTCATGTCCAATTCCTCGTCCTCACTGATGTCATTGAAGGTGTGTTCTTCCCCCCAGCCACGTACAACACCACGGGTACCAGATAGGTGACAACGAGCACCCTGGGATGCCTGCTGTGGTTGGTGTTCCTCCTCCTCAAAGCCACATTCCTCCTCTGACTCCTCTTCCTCACACTCCTCTTCCAGTGTTGCCGCAGGTCCAGCAATCGATGGTAAGGCTGTTTCTGGTGGTGGTGATGGTGACCACAACTCTTCCTCTTCCTCTTCACGCTCATCTACGGCCTGATCCTGCACTCTTCGCAGGGCACGCTCCAGGAAAAAAACATATGGGATGATGTCGCTGATGGTGCCTTCGGTGCGACTCACCAGGTTTGTCACCTCCTCAAAAGGACGCATGAGCCTACAGGCATTGCGCATGAGCGTCCAGTAACGTGGCAAAAAAATACCCAGCTCCGCAGAGGCTGTCCTAGCACCCCGGTCATACAAATACTCGTTGACCGCTTTTTCTTGTTGGAGCAGGCGGTCGAACATTAGCAGTGTTGAATTCCAACGTGTCGGGCTGTCGCAAATCAAGCGCCTCACTGGCATGTTGTTTCGCCGCTGAATATCTGCAAAGTGCGCCATGGCCGTGTAGGAACGCCTGAAATGGCCACACACCTTCCTGGCCTGCTTGAGGACGTCCTGTAAGCCTGGGTACTTCTGCACAAAACGTTGCACAATCAGATTCAACACATGTGCCATGCACGGCACATGTGTCAACTTGCCCAAATTCAATGCCGCCAACAAATTGCTGCCGTTGTCACACACCACTTTGCCGATCTCCAGTTGGTGCGGGGTCAGCCACTGATCCACCTGTGCGTTCAGGGCGGACAGTAGTGCTGGTCCGGTGTGACTCTCTGCTTTCAGGCAAGTCAACCCCAAGACAGCGTGACACTGTCGTATCCGGCATGTGGAATAGCCCCTGGGGAACTGGGGGGGTGCAGTTGGTGTGGAGCAAGACGCAACAGCAGAAGAGGACTCAGCCGAGGAGGTTAGCAAAGAGGATGGAGTAGGAGGAGTAGAGGAGGTGGCAGCAGGCCTGCCTGCAAGTCGTGGCGGTGTCACCAACTCCTCTGCAGCAGAGCCACGCATTCCATGCTTGGCAGCCGCCAGCAGGTTTACCCAATGCGCAGTGTAAGTTATATACCTGCCCTGACCGTGCTTTGCAGACCAGCTATCAGTGGTCAGATGGACCCTTGCCCCAACACTGTGTGCCAGACGGGACATGATTTCCTTTTCCACAATAGAGTACAGGTTGGGGATTGCCTTTTGTGAAAAATAATTTCGGCCGGGTACCTTCCACTGCGGTGTCCCAATAGCGACAAATTTTTTGAAGGCCTCAGACTCCACCAGTTTGTATGGTAAAAGCTGGCGGGCTAAGAGTTCCGACAAGCCAGCTGTCAGACGCCGGGCAAGGGGGTGACTCTGTGAGATTGGCTTCTTACGCTCAAACATTTCCTTGACAGACACCTGACTGTGGGCAGGTGAGCAGGAACTGCTGAAGGTGAGAGGCGGAGGGGCGGGTTGTTGATAGGGGGCATGGAGGACAGCAGTGGTTGACGTGGCTGAAGATGCTGGACCAGGAGGAGGATGGTGGCTTTCAGTTTGTGTGCTGCTTTTACTCATGTGTTGATCCCATAGGCGTTTGTGATGTGAGATCATGTGCCTTCGCAAAGCAGTTGTACCTAGGTGGGTGTTGGACTTCCCACGACTCAGTTTCTTTTGGCACAGGTTACAAATGGCATCGCTGATATCAGAGGCAGACACACAAAAAAAATGCCACACTGCTGAGCTTTGCAAGGACGGCATTCTGGTGGTGGCAACCGCTTGCGTTGATTGGCGTGCTGTCTGGCTGACCCCGGGTGCCGAATCTACATGCTGTCTGACTGCGCCACTAGCTCCTTGCGATGACCTCCTCCCCCTGCTTCCAACTCGTCTCCTCCTCCTCTCTGTCTCCCCATCTGAACTTTCCCCCTCTTCTTCTGCTCTTTGAGCAGGCACCCAGGTGACATCCACAGACACATCGTCATCATCAGCCGCTTCACTTGACAACTCAGCAAAGGCAGCAGCAGGTACAACATCATCATCATCATCATCACAATGTACGTCCATGTGTATAATGCTGCCTGACTGAGACATATCCCCGTTATCTACATCCTCTGGCACTAATAGTTGCGCATCACTTATTTCTTCCAACTTATGTGAAAATAACTCCTCTGACGGATCAAGTGAAGCGGCTGTGGTGCTAGTGTTGGTGGTGGTGCCGGCGGGCTGGCGAGTGGTAAATTTAGAGGTGCCCGAAGCTGAGCTGGAGGAGGATGGTGCATTAAGGTTCCGAGCGGAAGCTGTAGACGATTGGGTGTCCTGTGTAAGCCAGTCAACTATGGCCTCAGAATTTTTTGAGTTCAGGGTCTGTGGTGGCCTCTGAACACTGGGCATTATTCTAAGGCCTAAGGAAATCACAGCACCATGACCACGACGGCCCTTGCGGGGTGGCCTGCCTCTGCCTGTCATTTTTTTTTAATGTGTTGTTACTGTTGTACTATGAGTGCAAGCTGCTGTGCCACCTTATATATCAGTGGTGGGTGGGCAGTGGCACAGTACACTCTCTGTGGACCTGACAGCAGTCACTGGCACCCAGGCAACTGCAATTTAAAAAATATATATATATTTTTTTACTTTGCAAGCTGCTGTGCCACCTTATATATCAGTGGTGGGTGGGCAGTGGCACAGTACACTCTCTGTGGACCTGACAGCAGTCACTGGCACCCAGGCAACTGCAATTTAAAAAAATATATATTTTTTTTACTTTGCAAGCTGCTGTGCCACCTTATATATCAGTGGTGGGTGGGCAGTGGCACAGTACACTCTCTGTGGACCTGACAGCAGTCACTGGCACCCAGGCAACTGCAATTTAAAAAAATATATATTTTTTTTTACTTTGCAAGCTGCTGTGCCACCTTATATATCAGTGGTGGGTGGGCAGTGGCACAGTACACTCTCTGTGGACCTGACAGCAGTCACTGGCACCCAGGCAACTGCAATTTAAAAAAATATATATATTTTTTTACTTTGCAAGCTGCTGTGCCACCTTATATATCAGTGGTGGGTGGGCAGTGGCACAGTACACTCTCTGTGGACCTGACAGCAGTCACTGGCACCCAGGCAACTGCAATTTAAAAAAATATATATTTTTTTTTACTTTGCAAGCTGCTGTGCCACCTTATATATCAGTGGTGGGTGGGCAGTGGCACAGTACACTCTCTGTGGACCTGACAGCAGTCACTGGCACCCAGGCAACTGCAATTTAAAAAAATATATATTTTTTTTTACTTTGCAAGCTGCTGTGCCACCTTATATATCAGTGGTGGGTGGGCAGTGGCACAGTACACTCTCTGTGGACCTGACAGCAGTCACTGGCACCAAGGCAACTGCAATTTAAAAAAATATATATATTTTTTTACTTTGCAAGCTGCTGTGCCACCTTATATATCAGTGGTGGGTGGGCAGTGGCACAGCACACTCTCTGTGGACCTGACAGCAATCACTGGCACCCAGGCAACTGCAATTTAGAAAAATATATATTTTTTTTTACTTTGCAAGCTGCTGTGCCACCTTATATATCAGTGGTGGGTGGGCACACAGTGGCACTGCAGTGGGCACAGTACACTCTGTGGACCTGACAGTCACTGGCAGCCCAGGCAACTGCAATAATAAAAAATATTTTTTTTTTCAATTTATTGCAACAAGATGCTGTGCCACCGTATATATATCAGTGGTGGGCAGTGCACTGCAGTGGGTACAGTGCACTCTGTGGACCTGACACAGCACTCACTGCAATTATGACAGAGGAAAAAAAAAATATTTTTTAAAATGCCAGGTACTGTGCCTGTGCCACCCGAAATGAGTGTGGTGTGCACACAGTACAGTCTGTGGTAGGTCTGTGGCCTCTCACACACAGCGGGCAGGCAACTGCAGTCACAGTGTACAATATATATATAGAAAAAACTCTATTACCTTACCAGCCCTTAAAAGGGCTTTTGGGGACGCTAAATATATTTATATGTATATATATAAATAAATAAAAAAACCTCAATTACCAGCCCTTAAAAGGGCTTTTGGGGACACTAGATAGATAGATATATATATATATATAAGAAGAAACAACTCAATTACCAGCCCTTAAAAGGGCTTTTGGGGACGCTAGATATATATATATATATATATATATATATATAAATATATATATAAATATATATATATATATATATATATATATATATATATATAAAAGAAAAATTACACAAATACCAGCCCTTAGAAGGGCTTTTTGGGGTGCTGTCCTTACAGCAGTAGTGGATCAAGAACACTGCAAGACCAGGAACACTGACTAACTGTCCCTAGCTTAACAGCAGCAGCAGCAGCAGCAGCTCTCCCTACTCTCACTACACACACTGCTTCAGAATGATCTAAGATGGATGCTGCCCTTGCTTATTTATAGGAGGTGGGAGGGTGTGGGAGGGAGGTATGCTGATTGGCTGGAAATGTGTCTGCTGACTGTGAGGTTCAGGGTCAAAGTTTGCCTCAATGATGTATTATGGGGGGCGGACCGAACATCGCATATGTTCGCCCGCAGCGGCGAACGTGAACATGCGAAGTTCGCCGGGAACTGTTCGCCGGCGAACAGTTCTATACATCTCTAGCAGGGAGGAGTCAGCTCAGTTATTTTAACACAACATCAGCCACTTATTTCTCGACGATGCACAGGCATTACTTGATTCAGATGTTAGTTCTGACTCTGAGGTTTAGGAAGGTAGGAACATGAGCCTACAGAGAGGGGAGAACACTGATAAACAGCAAACTGCCAGTCATGTTCCCCCAGTCGCAACATATTGCCAAGTTGGCTCCAGTGATGATGAGGATGAAGGGGATTATGAGGATAAGGTCACTGACATGACTTGGGTGCCTGATAGAGCAGAGGAGGAAAGTGAGGGTGATGCACAACCCCAATGAGGCAGCCATCATGGAAGAGTAGAGAGCAGCCACTCTATTCCATCACATTTTGGAGGTGTTATCTCCCGGCCCAATTCCCACAGCTCAGCTGTCTGGGCCTTTTTTAGCACATGTGCAGCCAATCGCACTGTTGAAATTTGCTAAATTTTCCTCAAGCTGGAAAAAACACCAGCCATTTAGGTACCACATGCTTGACAAGGCATTTAACCTCCCACAACTCAGCCCACTGGCAAGAGCTCCTGAAAGCCACATAAAAGGGATGCAATTCTGCTCCTCCTTACCTCTCACCTTTCAGGTCTACCCCCACTATATCTCATGACCTCTCAGCAGCCTCCACTGACAGGAATGATGGTATAGTGAAGGGTGTCACGGAATCTCACAGCACGCCTGCCAGCAGCACACCACCAACTGTAGAGTATAGCAGGCAAATTTCTCTGCCCCAACTGCTGCTGCAGCAAAAAAAATAAATTACAGTCACTGCCACCCACATGCCCAGTGTCTAAATTCCAGCTTGTCAAAGCTGCTGGCTTTGCATCTCCTGCCTTTCCATCTGGTGGATTCTGCCCCATTCTGTAAATTTGCAGAATGTGCTGTACCACAATGGCAGGTTCCCAGAAACTATTTCTTTGCATGTAAGGCCATTCCAGCTCTGTATCATCATGTGGAAATAAATGTTGTGACATCGTTGGGCAAGGAAGTCAGCAGCAAGGTCCATGTTACTGCTAATACATGGTCCAGCAAGCTTGGTCAGGGACAATATATTTCGATCACAGCACACTGGGTAACTCTGCTTGCAACTGGGAAGGATGAAGGACAGGGCTCAGTGCTGCAGTTTGTTTTGCCCCCTTCATACAGCTGGTGGTGATGTGAGCTTTGTCAGCTCTACCTCTCCTCCTCCAGGCCTTCTTCTGCTGAATTATCCTATGAACCACCAGTACCCCCTAAACATTTAAGGGTTATTTAATGAGTCATGCTAAAAGATGCCATGCAGTGCTTCAGCTGGTCTGTCTAGGGGACAGGAGCCACACCGGAGCAGAGATTCTTTCAGCTCTGCAGGGGCAGGCTCAGTGGTGGTTCACGCCATGCAGCTTGAGCCAGGAATGGTGGTGTGCGATAATGGCCCTAACCTCCTGTTTGTCCTTCAACAGGGAATTTGACACATGTTCCTTGCCTGACACATATCCTCAATTTGGTGGTGCAGTGTTTCTTAAACAGGTATCCAGGGTTGGAAAATCTGCTGAAGCAGGTCAGAAGAGTCTGTAGCCATTTCAGGCAGTCATACACAGCCAATGCTTGGTTGGCTGAAATTCAGCCGGAACTCCACCTGCCCATAAACTGTCTGATTTGTGACATGCCTACCAGGTGGAACTCAACTTTGGCAATGCTACAGCAGCTGCAAATGCAGCAGAGGGCTGTCAATGAGTACCTGTGTGAGTATGGTACAACCATAGGCTCAGGGGAGCTTGGCTTTTTTTACCCACATCAATGGCTGCTGATAAAGGATGCATGCTCTGTATTGTCACCATTTGAGGAGGCAACAAGGAGATGAGCCGTGACAATGCATGCCTTAGTGACACAATCCCTCTTATGTTCCTGCTGGAGCAGATTCTGCGTGGCATTATGTACAGGACACTCGAGGCAGAGCAGTGGGAGGAAGAGGAGGACTTTCTTTCCTCTCAAGGCCCGCTTTATGCAGACACCATTCTTGCAATGCCACAGAACACACAAGGGAGTGGGAGGAGGATTCTGGCAGTTTTGGAGAAAGACATTAGTCAAACATTAAAGCAGTAGTAAAGCCTGCTTTGTGATTTTTACCTACAGGTAAGCCTATAATAAGGCTTTGTATCAGAGGAAATAGTCCTAATGGTCAGGGCTATCTACAGCGCTTGCTAATAATCTATATAGACAGTGTGTTGTGCAAATAGGCAAATATTACAAGATAAATTAGTTCATATATCAAAGTGCAAAAAATTATATATATTTGTGTGCAAAATAAGTGGATAATTAGTGTGATGGTGGTTCAATAATAATAGTTGAAGCTTTAAAATTAATTTAAAATAAAAATTGGTGATGCAATAAGTAATATTGTAAACATCAAATGGGTGACATAAATAAAATAGATAAACAATAATGTTGTTATAAACGGAATGCTGGAGGGCTTAATTCTAAGGTAAGTATTTCATAATGTGCTACTATGCGATGCATACTAGCACATTATGCCATTCTCTTATAGGTGTTTTTTTTTTTAACTCGGCTGCTGTTTACTACCTCTTTAAGAGATGGTTTTCCATCTTGGTAGTATTACGGGGCTTGGAAGAGGCAGTTCCAGATACTGTAAACCTCAGTGACCCCAAGGACTCTGCTTCTCATGCCTCAGCAAACTTGTGATGCATGGGCTCCCTCATTGTTCAAAGCCTGCGAAAGGACCAGAGAATTGGTGGCATTAAGGAGAAGGATCACTGTTGGTTGGCAACCCTCCTTGACCACCGTTACAAGGGGAAAGTCTCAGAACTCATCCCATCCATACAGAGGGAGCAGGGAATGAAATATCTTGAGTACACATTAAAGAGAAGTTTATGTAACACCTTTCAAGACTCTGTAGGTTACAGTCTTATGGAAAAGCTTCTGTTGTTAAAGAGATGTGATGCACCTAAGTGATGCATTTCAAAAATTTTTTAGTCCTCGGCGCCCAGGGCTTTCATCCTTCACATCCCATCGGCAGTGTCTGCATCATATGGTGGGAGATTATCTAGGGGTGAAAAAAGACATGGAGAGATTTCCAGTTGATGATCCACTAGGTTACTGGGTCATGAGAATAGACCACTGGCCAGAACTTGCCCAGTATGCAATTGAGCTGCTGGGCTTCCCTGCATCCAGTGTGCTTTTCAAATGGGCATTCAGTGCTGCCAGGGGTTTTGGGACAGATAAAAGAGCACATCTGTTCACAGTCTCCATTAACCAGCTGACATTTATCAAAATAAATCATTCCTGGATTAGCAGCAGATATCAAACCCCTGATGCTGATGTCGCCGATTAAGTGTTTTCTGGATCTGGAATCTCTGCAAGACTGTCTACGCTCCATAGCTCTGTGGGTGTTGATTTTTTCTGGAAGAAATTTTTTGGTATAGGTTTCATAGGTACAATTTACACCCAAGGACCTGTTTAAAAGGTGCATGTAATTTAAATTTTTGACAGCAAGGCCAATTCTTCCTTTCATCACAAGTACCTCTATAGGGTTATGGTGTGAAGGCGCCACAGACACCCAAAGACCAATTTTTCTGCCACTGTTTGACCAGGGCATATGATTTAAATTTTTGACAGTAAGGCCAATTCTTTCTTTCATCAAGAGTACCTCTATAGGGTTATGGTGTGAGGGCAACACCTACACCCAAAGCCCATTTTTTCCGTACCTGTTAACAGACAGCAGAATTTATCCACAAAATCTCTAATCTTGTGCCGAGTTGGTAAAATAAAGAAAGCTTGCAGGGAAAATATCATTTTTTTTTGGCTTTATAAATTGCAGGTTCTTTAAATGGTACAGATGTGCCACTTTACATGCAGACTAAAAGGGGGCCCCCAAAGCACTATATTTAAAGGAATGTTTCATTTTCATTGTTTCAGTTAAGCATCAGTAAATCACTGCTCATTTAAAAATGATCTTTTTTACAAACTTTTTTTCATTGATTCATGTCCCCCAGTGCAGTACCAGACCCCCATACCTTTAGTATGCCCAAACACTCGCATATAAGCCTTCAAAATGGGCACTTTTGTTTTTTCCAGTTCAATCCCACAGATGGGGTTCGTTGTTGGGCTCTGGATTTTTGCGATGTTTGATAGTTCTGGCGTGAACCGACCTGAGGAGTGTTGGGCCCACCTCTAAATGTACAGTATCTGCTAAATGGCAGTATGTTTCTCTGCATATCAGGAAAGCACACAATTTTGTGCATTGTGTCTGAACCTAGCCCAAAAAAGCCCCCTTGTGGAAATGCCTGTATTTAGTCAGAATTACCTGTTATAACTCATTCAAGTCTCTTGCAGGCTTCTTTTAAAGTATGAGTATAGCCAAAAAAAGCTATTTATGGGTTTTTAATAGAGTAGGGAAAAGGTAAAATTTCTGTCTCTTACTTTTTTTCTGCCTGTGACTCATTATAGAGATTTCTCTTCACTTTCTGTCTTAGAGATGTAACAGGAGGTCTGAGGAAATCTTTACAGGTGAAGAGGCTTCCTCTCTTAGAGAGTTAGCACTGGAACAGGTGTCTCCAGTGATTTATCCTCACCCCTTATTCTGGTGACAACTCTAAAATTTCGCAATTCCCATTACTTTTTTTTTTGTAACAGCAGTCACAAGGACAAATAGACAGAGTAAATATACCCAGCAGGGACACAGACAGCAATAAAACCCAAACATGAGTTCTAATCAATTCATTCAATCCCAAACTGAAAAATGTTTAAACTGTGCATATACTTTTAAATTTTACTCTGTAAAACATCTCTGTGCAGCTTGCAGTCAATGATAGGAGTTAGAGATATGACTGTTCTTCAGCTGTTCACCTGCAAGTTCCAGCTTGTTCTGCTGCTACCATATACACATACAGGAACTGGCTCACATAGCATTGCTTCAGAAAATCAACTTCTAGTATGACCATGGGTACAGCACAATTTAATGTGCCTTATTTGTACTGAGTATAATCAAATGCAGAGTGTTACATGTGGGTACATTATGTCCAAATTCTGCAAGGTGGTGTGAACTGCACAGGTATTTAAAAAAAAAAAAATTGTGAAGTAACTAATATTATCTCCATAAAGTAAACAAAGCCAAATCAACAGTATACGTGTGCCTTTATGACACATAGACATTAAGTTCAGAGAGTGTGTTCATCTCTTTTCATTAAAAGGGAAATAATGGATTTTTAATACATGCTTACCTGTAAAATTCATTTCTTGAAGTATATCACGGGACACAGTGGCAAAAATCATAACATATGGGTTATATAGCCTCCTAAAGGTGAAGGACACTGGCAAACAATCAGAAAGGATGTCCCCCTATATAACCCCTCCCACACAGGAAGTACCTTAGTTTTGTAGCAAGCAATAAAGACCCCATAGAAGAGGAGAGGGACCTCTGTGTCCCGTGATGTACTTTAAGAAATGGATTTTCAGGTAAGTATGTATTAAAAATCCATTTTTCTTTTCGTACATCACAGGACACAGAGCCATAAATCATAACATATGGGATGTCCCAAAGCAATGCATCTGAGGGGAGGGAGACACCAAAAAAATACAGCTATCTGACCACCAAAAGGATTACACCGCTGCCTGCAGAACCCTGGGGCCAAATACAGATTCCTTCTGGGACCTAACATCCACTCGATAGAAACGAGTGAACGTATGCACCGACGACCAGATCGCGGCCTTGCAAATCTGAGTCATAGAGGCTTGATGGGGATGTGCCCAAGAGGCACCTACTGCTCTGGTAGAATGTGCCCTTACAGGAAAACGTGGAACCTTCCCTACTAAGTCATACACCTGGGTAATAACCTGGCGAATCCAAAGAGAAATCGTCGACTTAGATGCTGCCAACCCTTTATTGGGCTCTACTGGCAACACAAACAAGGTCTTACGAATCCGAGCTGATTTCTCCAAGTAAAGCTTAATTGCATGCATTACTTCAAGGGAATGCAATAACCTTTCCTCCTCTGAGTGAGGATCTGGAAAAAAGGAAGGTAGTACAATGACCTGATTCAAATGGAAGGCGAACACCACCTTCGGCAAAAAACCTGGGTGTGGACGTAGAATCACACTATCTTGATGAAAAATCAAAAATGGCTCTTTACAAGAAGGAGCTGCTAGTTCTGATACCCTGCTAGCTGAAGTTATCGCAATCAAAAAGACCAGTTTTCTTATCAAAAGAACCAGGGGAACCTGCCCCAGAGGTTCAAAAGGCTGTTTTTGCAAAACTTTCAGCACCAAATTTAAGTCCCAAGGACACAATGGTGGCTTCACAGCAAAGCAAATGTAACGTTCCCCGGACAAAAGTCTGGACCAACGAATGGGAAGCGATTGGTTCCTGGAAGAAATCGGATAAGGCTGAAATCTGCCCTTAATAGTGCTCAAAGATAATTTCATATCTACCCCTGCTTGAAGGAAAGCTAAAATTCCTGATTATATATTTGCGAGGATGCCACTTCCTGGCTTCACACCAGGCAATGTAGGATTTCCAGACCCTGTCATAAATATATCTAGAGACTGGTTTCCTAGCATCTATCAGCGTATGAATTGCAGGGCCAGATACACCCAGCTCCTTCAAGATTAAGGCTTCAATAGCCAAGCAGTCATATTTAGACACTGTAAAGCAGGGTGGAATATCGGACCTTGAACGAGTAGGTCTGGACGCAGTGGAAGAACCAATGCCTCATCACTGACAACCTTTGGATTTGTGCATACCAAATCCTCCTCAGCTACCAGAATTACTGGTTTCCCCTCTAGCTGGATCCTGCACAACAGACACGGTATCAGCTGCACTGGAGGAAAGGAATAAATCAGGGAATACTCCCCCCAAGGAGTCACCAAAGCATCCACGCCGACTGCGAGAGGATCCCTGGTCCTGGACACAAATCTTTTCAACTTATTGTTGAACCTGGATACCAACAGATCTACGTTTGGGACCCGCCAGCGTAGACAGATCGATTGAAAAAGGATCATTCCCCTGGAAACATCTGTTGACGGCTCAAAAAATATGCCTGCCAGTTCTCTATTCCTGGAATGAACACTGCTGTAAGGCATGGCACAAATTTCTCTGCCCAGGACAGGATGATATCTACCGCTTTCTGGACTGACCGACTCCTTGTGCCTCCTTGATGGTTGACATAAGCCACAGCCATGGCATTGTCGGATTGCACCCTGACAGGGTGACCCCAAAGTCTGGGCGTCCAGTATTTTAAAGCCCGACTGAAGTCCTGAGATGTCATCAAATAGATTTAATAGTTGTAGTAAGTTTGGAATTGATGTGGAGGGATCAGAAATGAATAACAATGTTTCATCTGCATATAGGTTAAGTTTAAATGTCACATCTCCTTTGTTATATCCTAGAATGTTAGAGTGTTGTAAGATCGCGATGGAAAGTGGTTCTAAAGCTAACGCGAATAAAAGGGGGAGAGGGGACATCCTTGTCTTGTACCTCTACCCAGGGAAAACAATTCTGAGTTGCAGCCAGGGATCCTAATTCTAGTTTTAGGATTATTATACAACGCCCTGAATCCATTCAGAATCTCTCCTTCAAAGCCAAATCCGGATAACACCAATTGTAGGAATTGCCATGACACACTATCGAAGGCTTTGTGTATATTTAAGCCTAAAAGTAGTAATTTTGTTTGCGTCTTGGATAATGTTGCTGGCTAATCTTATATTATCTGTGATTTGTCGATTCGGTGTAAATCCGGATTGATTAGGGGAAATTAAAGTAGTAATGATGGATGATAATCTAATTGATAGTATTTTACTAAAGATTTTAAGATCATTGTTTATCACCGATATTGGTCTGTAATTTTGTGGGTTGGATAAATCTTTATTTGGTTTGGGTATAAGTGTCATATTGGCCAATAGCATCTCTTCTGGGAACTTACCTACCTGTAGGATATGATTGAACAGTATTGTGAGTTTCGGGGCGAGTAGAGAAGCACATTTTTTATAGTATATAGCGGTGTAGCCATCCGGGCCCGGTGCAGAAGATTTTCTAAGATTCTTTATACCTTGTAGTATTTATTCTTCTGTAATGGGGGTACTTAATAAGTCAATCTGTGAAGAAGTTAATTTAGGGGTGGGAAGGGATTCTAACCATGTTTTAGTTATGTGTGGTGCTGGGTCTATGGGAGGAGAGAGAAGATTAGCGTAGAAATCTTCAAATATCTTCGCAACTTCTTTAGGGTGTGTTGTAGCGAAGCCCAAGGGAGTGTTCAATTTATATACATGGGGTGGCTTTATTGTCTGATTTAATTTCCTTGCAAACATAGTTGTGGTAGTGTTGCCATGAAGGAGGAATTTGGCCTTTGAATATCTCAATGATTTCTCAGCATTATATGATAATATATTGTTTAATTCCTTCCTTTTTGTGTCTATAATTGATCTGATTTTATTGTCCTGAAGCATATTTGGGTTTTTATGTAGGGTTTCTATTTCTTTTGTGAGGTTATATATGTTTTTTGTACGTTCTTTATTTTTAATTACTGCTTTGGCAATTAAATTGCCACGCATATATGCTTTATGTTTAACCCAGGTGTTCGTGATGGAGGTATCTTGGTTTTGGTTAAGGAGGAAAAATTCACTCAATGTTGCCAAGAGTTCTTGTTCTACCACTGCGTCTGAGATAAGGGATTCATTTAATCTCCAAGAAAATGGTGTGGAGGTCATACCAATAAATTTAGTTACGAATGATACTAAATGGTGATCTGACCAAACGCAGTGGTATATATCAGCGGAGAGTGAATTTGCCAGAATAATTGGGGAGCAGAAAATATAGTCTATTCTCACTGAGGAGTTATGGGGGTTAGAGAAAAAAGTGTATTCTTTTGCTCCTACGTTTATCGTGCGCCAGGTGTCGATTAGTTGGAACTCTTGAAGTTTTCTAGCAAGGGATTTCGGGAAGGTCTTGGAGATAGTTGTCGGGTTATTTTTGTCTAAAGTAGGGTGTGCCACCATGTTGAAATCCCCTCCTACAAGGATGTGAGAAGAGTGATATCTCTCCAGGGTGGAGAAGAATTCCTGAAAAAACTGCATTGAGGAACCATTGGGGCATATAAATTAGCAATTGTAAGTTCCTTCCCCGTCCTTTTAATATAATATATCTACTGTTTATATCTTTAAATACATCTTGTACTTCAAAGGGGAATGATTTATGTATGAGTATAGCTACTCCAAGAAATAATGTTTTAAACATACTTTTTTGCATAAAACCTGCCACAATAAGATGTATTCATAGTCTCAAGCAGAGACACAAATCGCACTAGTCTCTGTTATCTTATTGGGGGGAACAGTGCATAAAATATTTGCTATTTGCAATTTGACCTTTAAGGTTTTGCTTGTATGAGTAAATATTTAAAAATGGACCCACCAGTCCCACCGCAGGATTCTGCTTTTAAAACAGGAATCCCATCTTCACCCATCATGGCGAGCTTTGTCTTATCGACCTTCTATTTTAGAGGGGCCATGGCCTTGGACCCGTAGAGCACCCTGCATGGAGCGCCTTTGGGGTTTGGTATTCCAAGGGTCTGGATCCCAGGGTCTAGCGCCTAAAAAGGACAGCATTACATGCAAAACCTTGTATCTGCTCCCGAGGCTCAGGTACCATCTTTTTAGTCCATTGATTGTTTAGGATGGATCTTATAGCTAACCCCTTGAATTCAGTTATCTTTGATCGGGGTATGTAGCATAATATTCTTTCTTCTTCTTAGAAACATAAAAAATATGTGGAGAGACTCTCCACCATCACCTTTAGACACTGGCGAAAAAACAGAGGTTCTTTCTGTGTGGGAGGGGTTATATAGGGGGACATCCTTTCTGACTGGTTGTCAGTTTCCTTCACCTATAGGTGGCTATATAACCCATATGTTATGATTTATGTCTCTGTGTCCCATGATTCCGGGGAGATCTCAGGCTCAGGATCGGCAGGTGGTGCTGTGGAGCAGAGCAGAGGAGCAGAGAGAGCGGGATCAGTGGCTGCGTGTGTGTGAGAGGAGCGGGTGTGTGAGAGATCGTGTGTGTGTGTGAGTACCCCACCCCACCCCCCAGTAGAGCGGTGGCGGGGGCCGATGCTAGAACGCCCCCCCTCTGCCCCGAAATAAAGCGGGCGGCGAGCGGTGCAGTAACCCCCCCCTTGCTGCGGCGGCATCCGGTGCTAGAACCCCCCGAGGTAAAAGCGGGCGGCGAGCAGTGCGGTAACCCCCCCTCCTCCCTTGTTGCGGGCGGCAGTAAATCCTTCCTTGCGGCGAGCGGTGCGGGAACCATCCCCCCCACAGAGAGGGAGCAGAGGAGACTAGCAAAAGCTGACCGGGAAGTTACCGAGGGAGGCGGGTGCAGAGAGGAGACTGACCGACTGAGGGAGGAGGGAGGAATCTCCGTCAGGAACTGCAAGTGACAGGCTTAAAGGGACACACACTAGGTAAGTAAGACTGGTGACTGAGATTGAACACTGACTGAGGGTGTAGTGTAGTACCTGAGTGTCTGTGAGTACCTATTACCACCTGAGTGTCTGGGAGTACCAGACACCTGAGTATCTGTGAGTACCTATTACTACCTAAGTGTCTGGAAGTACCTATTACTACCTGAGTGTTGGGAGTACCTATTACTACCTGAGTGTCTGGGAGTACCTATTACTACCTGAGTGTCTGGAAGTACCTATTACTACCTGAGTGTCTGGAAGTACCTATTACTACCTGAATGTTGGGAGTACCTATTATTACCTGAGTGTCTGGGAGTACCTATTACTACCTGAGTGTTGGGAGTGCCTATTACTACCTGAGTGTCTGGGAGTACCTATTACTACCTGAGTGTCTGGGAGTACCTATTACTACCTGAGTGTCTGGGAGTACCTATTACTACCTGAGTGTCTGGGAGTACCTATTACTACCTGAGGGCCTGGGAGTACCTATTACTACCTGTGCGACTGACCGGGCTGTGTGTCTGTGAGTGTTGTGCGACTGACCGGGCTGTGTGTCTGTGAGTGTTGTGCGACTTACCGGGCTGTGTGTCTGTGAGTGTTGTGCGACTGTGAGTGTTGTGCGACTGACCGGGCTGTGCGACTGAGTGTTGGGCAACAGAGTGTTGTGCGACTGACCGGGCTGTGCGACTGAGTGTTGGGCAACAGAGTGAAGTGCGACTGACCGGGCTGTGCGACTGTGAGTGTGGTGCGACTGAACCGGGCTGTGAGACTGGGAGTGTGGTGCGACTGACCGGGCTGTGCGACTGAGTGTTGGGCAACAGAGTGTTGTGCGACTGACCGGGCTGTGCGACTGTGAGTGTGGTGCGACTGAACCGGCTATGAGACTGGGAGTGTGGTGCGACTGACCGGGCTGTGAGATTGTGTTGTGAAACTGAGTGTCAAGTGAGGGTAGTGGAGTACCAGAGGGAGAGAAGGTAGAGTTAGGAAGCCAGGAAATAGCCACATAGGATAGACTTAAATCACTGAATCCCCATTAGATTAGTAGGTACAATGCCCGACGGATGTGGAGATGCGACTCGATGTACATCTTGTGATATGTATGCGTTCCTCGGTCATGCGATCGAGGGCGAATACAAAATATAAGCAAGTTGCTTCCCTGGAAGCTCAGGTCCTGAATCTAGGGAAGCAGCTGGCAACACTGAGACGAATGTCCATACCGGAGGAGAGCCAGGATCGTACCCGTCAGGTGCAGGCAGGGGTCTGCACAGAGGTGGGCGGAGTATTGGAGGTGCAGGCATCAGAGCAGAGTAGAGGGGTGACAGTTAGGAGGGGTAGAAGGGGACAAGGCAAGGAGGCTGATCCTGGGCTGGAGCACCCCAATAGATACGCCCCGTTGTGTGATGTTGGGGAAACCAGTCAGGGACCAGCATTGCTGGAGCAGAGCGACGCCCCTAGCTGCCAGGGGAAGAACTCCTCCAGTGAGGCCGGGAGAAAGGGGAAGGAAAGACAGGTGCTGGTGGTAGGGGACTCAATTATTAGAAGGACAGACAGTGTAATCTGTGACAAAGACCGTGTGCGCCGAACAGTCTGTTGTTTGCCGGGCGCTCGGGTTTGGCACATCGCGGATCGGGTGGACAGATTATTGGGTGGGGCTGGGGAAGACCATGCTGTCATGGTACACGTGGGTACCAATGACATAGACAGAGGAAGATGGAGAGTTCTAAACGATTTCAGGGACTTAGGCGCTAAGTTGAGGAGAAGGACCTCCAAGGTAGTATTTTCAGAAATACTACCTGTACCTCGAGCCACACCAGAGAGGCAGCGGGAGACTAGGGAAGTTAACAAGTGGCTGAGGAGCTGGTGTAGTAAGGAGGGTTTCGGGTTCCTGGAGAACTGGGCCGACTTCTCAACCGGCCACCGGCTCTTTGGTAGGGACGGATTGCACCTAAATGGGGAGGGTGCAGCCGTACTGGGTGAGAAGATGGCCAAAAAGTTAGAGGGGCTTTTAAACTAGGTGATGGGGGGAGGGTACAGATGTAGAATTAGCCAGTGGAAAGCAAGATTCAGAGGGCAGAAATGGGGGCATTAGCAGTAGGGTGTTCGGAGCTCCTATACCCAGGGTGGGTATGGGGAAAAATCAAGAGAGCAGCCTAAAAACATCAAATGAGGATATATGTAACCGGTCAAAATTAAGAGGTTTGTATACCAATGCCAGAAGCCTGGCCAACAAGATGGGAGAGCTGGAGCTACTGATGTTTGAGGAGGACTTAGATTTTGTGGGGATAACAGAGACTTGGTTTGACAGCTCTCATGACTGGATGGCGACCATTCAGGGGTATTCCCTTTATCGCAGAGATAGAGAAGGTAAAAAAGGGGAAGGGTATGTCTGTATATTAAGAACAGTATACAGATAAATATGAGGGATGATATTAATAATGGAGCTAAGGACGAGGCAGAATCCCTATGGGTAGAGCTTCAAAGGGAAGGCACGGTGGGGAAGGTAATATTGGGCGTATGCTATAGGCCACCCAACCAGAGGGAGGAGGGGGAGGCGGACCTCATTTTACAGATAGGATTGGCAGCAAGGATGGGAAATGTCATTATAATGGGGGACTTTAATTATCCTGATATAGACTGGACAGAAGGAACAGCACACTCTGCCAAGGCTAGGCAGTTCTTAAATGTTTTGCAGGACAATTTCATGGGTCAGATGGTGAATGCACCGACAAGAAACAATGCGGTACTTGACCTACTGATTACCAACAATACAGACCTGCTCACGGATATAGAAATACGGGGCAACTTAGGAAACAGTGACTATAGGTCAATAAGTTTCAGTATTAATTACAGTAATAGGAAGCAGAGGGGTAATATAAGGACGCTGAATTTCAAAAGAGCCAATTTCCCAAAACTGCGCTCGCTGCTAGAAAATATCAATTGGGATAGAACCCTGGGAACAAAGAACACGGAGGAAAAATGGGAGTGCTTCAAGAGCATACTTAACAAGGGGATTGACCAGTGCATTCCAAAGGGAAATAAATTTAAAAGAGCAAAACTAAACCCTGGGTGGCTAAACTCCAACATAAAAATGCATATTAGTGCTAAAGAAAAGGCCTTCAAAAAATACAAGACTGAGGGGTCATTGGCAGCATTTAAGCATTACAAAGAGTGTAATAAGAAATGTAAAAACAAAATCAGGGCGGCTAAAATAGAACACAAGAGACATATAGCAGAGGAGAGTAAAAAGAACCCCAAGAAGTTCTTTAAGTATATAAACAGTAAGAAAGCGAGGCTAGAACACATTGGCCCCATAAAAGATGATAAAGGAAATATGGCCACTGAGGACAGAGAAAAGGCGGAAATGTTAAATAATTTCTTCTCTTCAGTCTTCACAAAAGAATCAGGGGGCTACACGAACCTAGCTTGTAAGGCTGAACTAAACAATACACCTCAGGAAATACCGCCATGGCTAACAGAAGATAGACTTAAAACTAAACTAGAGAAACTTAACATAAATAAATCACCGGGACCGGATGGCTTGCACCCGAGGGTTCTTAAAGAGCTCAGCCAGGTGATTGCCAGACCATTATTCTTGATCTTTGAGGATAGTTTACAGACGGGTATGGTGCCAGCTGATTGGAAAAAAGCCAACGTGGTACCAATATTTAAAAAGGGGCCGAGATGTATCCCGTGTAACTATAGGCCGGTCAGCCTAACATCTGTAGTCTGCAAGATTTTGGAGGGGATGTTAAGGGACCACATACAAGACTTTAGTAATGAAAACTGTATTAGCATGGATCAGCATGGATTCATGAAAAATTGTTCTTGCCAAACCAATCTATTAACCTTCTACGATGAAGTGAGCTGCCACCTAGATAAAGGAAAGCCTGTGGATGTGGTGTATCTGGACTTTGCAAAGGCCTTTGACACCGTTCCCCACAAACGCTTACTGTACAAACTAAGGAAGGTAGGTATGGACCATAAGGTGAGTACCTGGATAGAGAACTGGCTCCAGGGGAGAGTCCAGAGGGTGATGATTAATGGGGAGTACTCGGATTGGGCGGGTGTGGAAAGTGGTGTCCCCCAGGGTTCTGTCCTGGGACCAATCCTGTTTAATTTATTTATAAATGATCTAGAGGAGGGGATATCTAGTACAATCTCAGTATTTGCGGATGATACTAAACTAAGCTTGCCAATATCTTCTATGCAGGATGTGGAAACCTTACAAGCAGACCTGAACAAAATAACGGGGTGGGCAACTACATGGCAGATGAGGTTTAATGTTGAAAAATGTAAAGTAATGCACTTGGGGGCCAGAAACCAGAAAGCAAGCTACTCACTAGGGGGGGGGGGGGGGAACCTCTGGGTAAGTCTAGGATGGAAAAAGACTTGGGGGTACTGGTAGACAATAGGCTTGGCAGTGGCATGCAATGCCAAGACGCTGCAAGCAAAGCCAACAGAATACTGGGATGTATAAAAAAGGGGATTCACTCCAGAAATAAAGAGATTCTTCTCCCGCTCTACAAGACTCTGGTCCGGCCACATCTGGAGTATGCTGTCCAATTCTGGGCACCGGTCCTCAGGAAGGATGTGCTGGAACTGGAAAGAGTCCAGAGAAGGGCAACAAAAATAATTAGGGGAATGGAGGACATCAGCTATGAGGAAAGACTACAAGCACTGAACCTTTCTCTCTGGAGAAGAGACGATTGAGGGGGGATATGATATCAATGTACAAATACTGTACTGGCGACCCTAGCATAAGGAACAAACTATTCAGAGAAAGGAAATAAAATAAGACATGTGGCCACTCACTAAAACTAGAGGAAAGGCGGTTTAACCTTAAAATGTGTAAGGGGTTCTTCACTGTAAGAGCGGTAAGGATGTGGAATTCTCTTCCACAAGCAGTCGTATCAGCAGGGAGCATTGATAGTTTCAAAAAACTATTACATGGGCACCTTAGAGACCACAACATACAGGGGTATACAATGTACGGTTAAAAGCAAACACACACACACATCATAGGTTGTACTGGATGGACTGATGTCTTTTTTCAACCTCACTAACTATGAAACTATGATGTACGAAAATAAATATATTTTTAGCTTATGCAAATTATTGACTAGCTGCAATCAAATCTCATCCCTGGTACCAGCTAACTTTTTAAATTTTCATTGATTTGGTATACACATCCAGGATATTGTAAAAAATGGATCTGATGCATTTGCTGCAATATGTACAACCTGTTGCAATCAGCTTAGACATCAGTAAAGTCTCATTTTACAATGGTTGTGGTACCTGGACCACTGGTTATATAATGGCAAACCATGGCTTTCTTGCCTAGTTTGGGGTAATGTTGTTCTATTTGTTAATTTCCAATATTTTTATCATATTTAAAAAACTAAATGTATTGCTCTGATAAGGTGTGGGTGTGGAGCACATAATTTACCAAAGTCAAGATCCAAGGAAATGTAACTACATACCATTTGCAGGATATTAGTTCTATACAAAACTACACTCATGTATTAATTTTTTAAATATCAGCATTTCTTTTACATTACAGTTTATAAGGTTGAAAGAAGGCACCGGTTCATTCAGTTCAACCTATGTGTGTATATGTACAGTATGTGCTTTTTATTCTCTAACAATTCCCATAGCCCTCTAAATTCTGCTTCCTGAAGATGTTTTTTGAAGTTGTCAAAACTCTCAGCTAGTACCACTTTCGAGGGGACGGAATTTCAAAGAACCCTTTCATGATTCTAAGGTTCAGTCTCCTTTTTGCTAACCTCAAATTGTGACCCCATGTCCTCTTCAGGGACCTTAAAGTAAACAGTTTATTACAATTACCAAAGTCACCTCTTAAGCACCTCTTCTCCAGAGTGAATAACTCTAATATATTTAGCAATTGATCCTCATAGCTGAAGGCCTCTATTCCTCTTTTTAATTTTATTGCCCTTCACTGAACTCTTTCTAATTCAAGAATGTCTTTGCTGAGAATTGGTGACCAAAACTGCACTGCATTTTGAAGATGAGGCCATACCAGTGTTTGATAAAGGGGTAAAAGTATTGATATATTTCTTGAATGTATTTCCTTTTAATGCAGTAAAGTATTTGCTAGCTTTGTTAGGTGTGACTTGGAATTGTATTTAATTATTTAAATGAGCAGTATGGCTAAAGCTTGTTTAATCATACTTCCCCCTGTGGATCACAGGAGTGCACCCCTGCACTTTGCACTTCTGTGACCCAGATCCAGCCGACAGCGGGCTAAGGTTTGCTGTTGGCTTATGTCATAGTCTACAGGGATCTCAGTCATGGTGGGTGGCAGTACATCAATACATCAGAATACATATTAGGGCAGGCCCCGAGGGGCCACAGCAGCCAAAACAGGGGGCAGCGGCAGAGGCACCCACGGCACGCTCGGCCATCAGCAGTACAGCAGGATGTGTAAGCAGGCTCCAGACTCCAAAACAGGAAGGCCAACATGACCCTCCAACTGGTAAAAGACAAACAAGATAACAGTACTCCGGTCCGTGGAGACCCCGACCCAGTACACACGCTTCCAGGAGCAGGGTCCACAGCCACCAGAGCAGCAGTCAGTGTCCCCGAGAAGACCCCCACATCTTCACCCCCACCCTCACCCAGGACAACAGGTCCCAGCAGTGCCAAAAAGAGAGCTGACCGTCCGCTGCCGTGCAGATATAAAAGAAAAAAAAAAGGGGGGAAAAAAACATAAGAGGGGGGGAAACGGGGGGGGGGGGGACAAGAACAATCAGGAAGGGGAACCAAAGTTCTGCGGTATGGACAGATCCTTGAAGCTCCAAAAACAGACCATAGGAAAAATCACGTATGCCAACAGATCTCCAGGATAAAAGCCCTAAAAGGGATTAGGGGGTCACCACCCCACAAAACAAAAGGAACTAGGGCGCGCGCCCCAAGCTCAATCCGCGCCATCATTCGGAGGTGGTTGACGTGGGCGTAGAAAGTGCTCATTGCGGTCGATCCAGGACGAAGCTTCAGGCGGATCCTCAAAAAAGTGGTGTTGACCTCCAGCAATGATACGAAGTTTCGCCGGGTACAGCATAGCATACAAAGCCTGTAGTTTCTGCAGTCGTTGCTTGACAGCGAAGAATTTCGCCCTGCTCCTCTGCACCTCAGCGGAAAAGTCCGGATAAAACGAGACACGCACCCCGTTATATTGAACATCTCGCCTTTCCCGTGCCAGCCTCAGGATAGTCTCCTTGTCTCGGTAGTTAAGCAGGCGGGCCAGCATGGTTCTCGGCGGGCGTCCCGGTTGCAGGGGTCGGGGGGAACTCTATGGGCTCGTTCCACCGCATACAGAGCGGAAAAGGCGCCCCCGCCAAAAGTGTCTTTCAGCCAGGATTCCACAAACTCCGTGGGGTCTCTACCTTCTACCTTCTCTGGGAGACCAACAATTCTAACATTGTTTCGCCGGAGACGGTTTTCCACATCCTCAGCCCTCTGCTCCAGGGCTCTGGCCAGACCTGCTGTCTGTCTGGACTCCCTGGACAGGGGGGGAATCTGATCCTCCATGTCTCTGACTCTCCCCTCTATGTCTGTGGTGCGCTCCCTGACTTTCTGGAGGTCCTGCCGAAGAAGGGACACCGCTTCAGTCAGGCCCCCAAACTGCTTTTTAAGGTGATCCACCGAGGCATTGCAGCGGTTTATGGCCCGCAGTATGTCCGCTAGTGTGGGCTGCACATCCTCATCCCCAGCACCCTCCTCTATGATATCCGGGAGCTCATCAGCAGAGGCCTCAGCCCCAGGCTCGATCCCTCCCGGGATGGGCGGCCCAGGGTCAGCAGAGCTGGCAGCAGCGCTCATGTCCTTCTCCTTCCCCTTCCCTGCAGAGCCAGGGGATTTTTGGGCATAGAAGCGCATGTCGCGCTGTGGCTCCTTCGATGGGTGCTTCGGGGGTTTAGAGGACTTACTTGAGGAGGAGGCAGGCTTCTCAGAGCTCTTGGAAGGACGCTGCGGGAGGCTGGGAGCGGCGCCATCTTGGTTTCCAGGCATCTTAGTGTCCCCGCGGGTCTGGCGGCGGAGCATCACCCGGACACAAGGAAAGGAAAGTCCCGGCGTGTGCCCTGATGTGTGGAGATGCGGCGGTAACCCGGTAAGTGACCGTGGAGACTGGGGAAAGGATTGTTGTTCCAGATACTAGCGGGAGCTCGGTGAGATGCGTCCTCTCAAATGCCGCTCCAGGCCACCCCCCCCCCCCCCCGTCTACAGGGATCTCAACAGTAATGTTGGGAGCTGCCCAGATGCCTGACAGGCAGCTGGCTCAGCCTCTCAGTGCATATTGCCAGTGCATGTATCCTACATTTCTATCATGACAGGGTTTCTTTAAACTTGTATTAGTCTATTTAGAATAATTTAAGTTGATGTGTGGGCTATTGCACAAAACTGCTCTTTGCAACACATTTATAACAAAAAGATATATAAAATATAGCAATGAAGATTTGTATCTGATATTGATTAAAAAAAGTCTACTTCACATTAAATGCAATAAAATTTGTTCCCATAGGATCCTCTGGCAGAACATGAAGTAATTGCCAAACATTCAGGCTTTTTAAAATACACGGGAATAATGGATTTGTTTCTCCAGTTGGATGAATATGTGTTGTCAAAACGAAAAGCCAGCTTTGATCAAGTGAGTACTTGTTTTGTATGTCTAGTGTTATCCCCACAGGAGCCACTTTGTAATTTGGGTTCATTCTTCTGTGCTTTGACTTCAAGAACAACCACAGCCCCTCTGACATGCCTGGGTGACTTAAAGGTATAGCAAGCACTTTTAAGAACAGAAGCATAGATACCTTTCACTCAGCTGCGAATTAGCACCAGGAGATAGACACAAGACCATTTAGTGGTAGATGAACTTAATGCATCGGTACAGGTTAGAATAAATGGTGGTTTGAGCATAAGGTTCCATTCACATGCAGTATCTCACAAAAGTGAATACATCCCTCACATTTTTGTAAATATTTTATTATATCTTTTCATGTGACAACACTGAAGAAATTACACTTTGCTACAATGTAAAGTAGTGAGTGTACAGCTTGTATAACAGTGTAAATTTGCTGTCCCCTCAAAATAACTCAACACACAGCCATTATTGTCTAAACCGCTGGCAATAAAAGTGAGTACACCCCTAGGTGAAAATGTCAAAATTGGGCCCAAAGAGTCAATATTTTGTGTGGCCACCATTATTTTCCAGCACTGCCTTAACCCTCTTGGACATGGAGTTCACCAGAGCTTCAAAGGTTGCCACTGGAGTCTTCTTGCATTCCTCCATGACGACATCACGGAGCTGGTGGATGTTAGAGACCTTTCTCTCCTCCACCTTCTATTTAAGGATGCCCCACAGATGCTCAATAAGTATCACGTACCTGGTGGAGATCGAGCTGTAGAGGAGGCTTCTCTTGGACATCCTGTCCAACACCCCTGGTAGAGATGATAGGTAGTGTGGGACACAGAGTGGCACGAGAGCCAGTATAGCAGGAGGCACCAGCTGAGTCTTGACAGGAAACCGATGCCTGTGGATCACCAGATGGGTGCCTGGAACTGGAACTCAGTGATGCTGGATCAGTAGGCAGGAGCATAGCCGGGAACATAAGCCAAAGGATTGTCAACAGCCACGCAATGCGGCTACAGGAACATGAGACAAGAGCAGGGTCAGGATACAAGCCGAAGTCGGTATACAGTCAGGCAGTGAGGTACAAAAGCATTAGACAGGAGCAGGGTCAAAGCACAGGCCGATTTTACAGCTTGGCAGGCGGGAATCCAGAGGAGAGTCGAGGTCAAGCTGGGTAAAACACAGGTAAGCAGGAAGCAGATCAGGGCACAGGTAAACAGAAAAAAACTGAAAGACCACTCAGCAATGTGTTCCTGTCATTGCTCAGCTTAAATATACAGTTTGGAGCCAGTGCGTGCATGTGCGCACGCACACACATTCGTGCATGAACATATTTTTTCTTGTGCACACGCTAATTTGCCCGCACATGCACGCCAATGCCTGTTTGGTTCCAACTGAACTTCTCTTACAATAGGGTTTAGGTCTTGATACATGCTTGGCCAGTCCACCTTTACCCTCAGCTTCTTTAGCAAGGCAGTGGTCATCTTGGAGGTGTGTTTGGGGTCATTATCATGTTGGAAAACAGCCCTGCGGCCCAGTCTCCGCTTCAGTATGTCACAGTACATGTTGGCATTCATAGTTCCCTTAATGAACTGTAGCTTTCCAGGGCCAGCAAGGCTCATGCAGCTCCAGACCATGACACTCCCACCACCATGCTTGACTGTAGGCAAGACACACTTGTCTTTGTACTCCTCACCTGGTTGCTGCCTAGTAACATTATCTGAACCAAATAAGTTTATCTTGGTCTCATCAGACCACAGGACATGGTTCCAGTAATCCATGTCCTTAGTCTGCTTGTCTTCAGCAAACTGTTTGTGGGCTTTCTTGTGCATCATCTTTAGAAGAGACTTCTCTTTGCGACGACAGTCATGCAGACCAATTTGATGCAATGTGCGGCGTATGGTCTGAGCACTTACAGGCTGATCCCCCACCCCTTCAACCTCTGCAGCAATGCTGACAGCACTCATACATCTATTTTCCAAAGACAACCTCTGGATATGACGCTGAGCACGTGCACTCAACTCCTTTGGTCGACCATGGCGAAGCCTGTTCTGAGTGGAACCTGTCCTGTTAAACTGCTCTATGGTCTTGGCCACCATGCTGCAGCTCAGTTTCAAGGTCTTGGCAATCTTCTTATAGCCTAGGCCATCTTTATGTAGAGCAACATTTCTTTTTTCAGATCCTCAGAGAGTTCTTTGCCATGAGGTGCCATGTTGAACTTCCAGTGACCAGTTTGAGAGAGTGAGAGCAATAACACCAAATTTAACACACCTGTTCCCCATTCACACCTGAGTCATATGACACCGGGGAGGGAAAATGGCTAATTGGACCCAATTTGGACATTTTCACTTAGGGGTGTACTCACTTTTGTTGCCAGTGGTTTAGACATTAATGGCTGTGTGCTGAGTTATTTTGAGGGGACAGCAAGTTTACTCTGTTTTGCAAGCTGTACACTCACTACTTTACATTGTAGCAAAGTGTAATTTCTTCAGTGTTGTCACGTAAAAAGATATAATAAAATATTTTCAAAAATGTGAGAGGGTGTACTCACTTTTGTGAGATACTATATATGCGAATTGGATGAGTTTCTTTGGAACCGGTTCACGTATATGCGGTGCAGCAGCAGTGCAAATTTATTGTGAATTTGAAACGGGTCCTGTGCAATTTCTGAGCACTGCAGTGCGATTGAGATGCAAATTCCAGGCTCATTGCCTTCTATGGGAACACAGCTGAATCGCACATCTCATCCGTTTGAAGCAAAAATTCAATAAGAAAAAAAAAAAAAACACCCCCCCCCCCATGCCGGGGGCCTTAGGTCTGGTATGGATTTTGAGGGGAATTCCCAGAACAAAAAAAAAAAATGACGTGGGTTCCCCCCCCCAAAATCGGTACCAGACCCTTCTCTGAGCAGTCCAGGAAAGGGTAGGGGACAAGAAAATGCCCCCCTCCTGAACCATACCAGGCCAGATCATGGGGGGGGGGTGATTTGGGGCAGAGGGATTTCCACCCCCACCCCTGCGGGCAGGGGGCTTATAGCAAGGGGCCCCCCAGATCCCGCCCCCCGAATGTGAATAAGTATGGGGTACATTATACCCCTACTCATTCACTAAAAAAGTGTCATAAAGAAATAAAAACACAGACGGTTTTTGACAATTCCTTTATTACAAAAACAATTTCCCCCAGTGTAGCTCATCATCAATCACAGCGCCTGCCTCCACCGCCGACCTGAAAAAACTAAAATAAAATATAAAGCTCCACTTTCGCCGAAGGCTCCCGCTGTCTGCCAGCTCCGCCGTCTGACGGTTCTTAGATAGCTAATGGGCAGGGAATCATGGGTCGATGATATCACAGGGGGGGGCGCCGCCTCTCTTCCCCGATCGTTGGGGAAAGTGTGAGAAGATCCGCCCGCTTGTGTAAACAAAGCAGGCGGATCTTCTCTGTGACAGACAGGGAGAGATCACAGGATTCAGCATAGCTGAACCTGCGATCTCTGTGTCTCTCACAGAACCCCCTACCTCCCCACACGTCAGTAAGCATGAGGCATACATTTAACCCGTTTATCACCAACAGTGTTAACCCCTTCCCTGCCAGTGTCATTATTACAGTAACAGTGCAAATTTTTAGCACTGATTACTGTAGAAATGTCACTGGTCCCCCCAAAAGTGTCAAAAATGTCAGTTAGGGGTCCGATCTGTCCGCCGCAATGTCGCAGTCCCGCAAAAAATCCCAGATTGCCGCCATTACTAGTAAAAAAAAAAAGAACAATAAAAATGACATACATCTTTCCCGTAGTTAGTAAACCCAATAACTTTTGCGCAAACCAATCAAAATACACTTATTGCGATTTTTTTTTATCAAAAATATGTAGCAGAAAACAAATTGGCCTAAAATGTTAAAAAATTTAGATTTTTTTAAAAAAAAAATTTTGGGAATGTTATATATCAGAATGTTTTTTTTTTTTTTTTTTTTAAATTGTTGCTCTTTTTTTGTTTATAGCGCAAACATTTAAAATCACACAGGTGATTAAATACCACCAAAAGAAAGCTCTATTTGTGGGAAAAAAAGAACGCAAATTTCGTTTGGGTACAGCGTCGCACGATTGCGCAATTGTCCGTTAAAGTAACGCAGCGCTGAATCGCAAAATATGGCCTGGTCAAGAAGGGGGCAAAATCTTCCGGTCTTAAAGTGGATAAAAATAAGCTCATTGAGAATTTTTTTTGTCAAAGACATGTTGCTAAATACATTTTGGGCTAAATATATGACAAAAATTGAATATATTGGATATTTTTTAACAGTCAAAGTAGAAAATGACAATTTTTTGCAAAATTTTCGCTCTTTTTTTATTAATATCACAAAAAAAAAGGGCAGCGGTGATCAAATATCACCAAAATAAAAGCTCTGTTTATGGGTAAAAAAGGATGTAAATTTTGTTTGGGTACAGCGTCGCACGACTGCGCAATTGTCAGTTAAAGTCACGCAGTGCCAAGTTGAAAAAAGTGGCCTGGTCATTGAGCAGCAAAATCTTGCGGTCTTAAAGTGGTTAATAAAGGAATTGTCAAAAACGGTCTCTGTGTTTTTATTTCTTTTTTACACATTTTTTGATGAATGAGTAGGGGTACAATGTACCCCATTCCTATTTACATGGGGGGCCATTATCTGTGGGCCCCCTTGTTATAGGCGGCTTTCAGATTCCGATAAGCCCACTGCCCGCAGACCCCCACAACCACCTGCCAGGCTTGTGGGGAAGAGGCCCTTGTCCCCAAGGTGCTTTAGGGTGGGGAGCAGAGCACCCCCCCATGATGAGGGCATGTGGCCTGGTATGTTTCAGGAGGTGGAGCGCTCGCTCCCCCCCCCCCCTTTCCTGGCCTGCCAGGCTGCATGGTCGAATAAAGGTCTGGTATGCATTTTGGGGGGTATCCCACTCCATTTTTGTTTTTTCAAATTTTGGCGAGGGGGATCCCCTCAAAAGCCATACCAGGCCCGATTTGGCGGGACCCCACATTGTTTTTTCACACTTTTTTCCACACGGCAATGTTTTTTTTACATTCAGCTGTATGCAGGGAACCGCATTGACAGCTAATAAGTCATCCATTGTTAAGGATACAGCCGCTGGCTTACCAGCCTGCTCCTTAACAATCAGCTAATGTTAAAGATACCGGTGGTCAACGGCTCCAAAAATTTGCATCTGAACCGCGCCTAAATTACAGATGAACCGCTGCTTTTGAAATTCGCAGTGAAAACTGAGGGGAAATTCACACCTCAACATGTGTGAACCTAGCTAAATAAACACACAGAAGGTCGATTTAGACAAAGTCCATTAGACCAGTGGTCGCCAACCTTTTGGACCTCACGGACAACTAAACCCACAGTTTTGAATCCCACGGACAACTTACATGATTTTTAAATGCCTTATGCACACAAAACTTCGGCTCTCTGCCCCATTGCACTCTGCATCACACTGCTTTCTTACACAGACTCATTATTAGATCTCACCTCCTTATCTAGCCATGTGCTCGAGCTCAGTGCTCCCTCTTACAGTCTGTGATCTACGCTGCCATTGGAAGTCCCCTCCTTCTTCACCTCCTGCTTTCTGCATTACTCCCGGCGCCTCCCTCTGAGTTCAAAGGAGACTGAACTACAAAAGGAGACATCAGGGATCAATGCGCGCTGACAGTATTGACTGTTAGCACGCATTGAGAACAACACTGGAAACAACATTGGGCGGTATAAATGGGCCACAATGTTGCTTTGCGGCAGAACCCTGGGGACCACCAATATTTTCTTGTGGACCGTCAGTGTTCCACAGACCACTGGTTGGTAACCGCTGCACAAGACTTTATAATTGCTATATAGAAAAATAAGTCGCGCTGCGTGATATGGGTAAACAAATAAATGTCCAAACGAGTGTCCCAAATATCAACTTGAACGACGTTGGAAACAGTGAGTAACTCCACAGTCTCTTTAGGAAATGCGCTTACCAAATAGCCACTAAAAATCAGCAAGATTCATGAGCCAAGGTGTAGTCACAGATCTGGGAGATTGGAGTGATCAGAGTCCTCAACGAATGGTGTTAATGATGTACATAAAAAAGAAAAACTTGCATAGTGTGATACCGTACAAATAATGATCAAATCATGAATTCCACCACCAAGGGAAATCCCTTAACAATTGTGCAGCAGCTCACCAAATGGAAGAAATAGTAATCAGTGAAACCCAGTATCAGGGAACGAAATAGGAAAGGAACCACCACCAATTGCAAAGCCTCTTACCAGAGTTGAAATTAGTTTGTGCAGACAAGGTCAATCCAAAAGAGAACCAAGAAGCCAAAAGAGTCACTCAAATGGCACTGCAAGCCTCTTACCAGAAGAAAAAACAATCTGTGCAGTATGATCTCTTAACGCATTCCCATCACAGGTATAGCTTCATGACCAAACGGCATCGATAATAGTTGCTGTAAACTCAGTGCCAGAGTGTAGTGCACCAGCCAGAGTAAAAGAGAAAGCGCCAATAGTGTAATACAATCTGGACAAATTTATTGGATAAAAAGAATACACTTACAGACAAAGAAGATAAAATCGTGTAGGATGGGAAGCCGCCGGCCGGACGGCAAAGCGCATCCGTTCCTAGGATAACTTCCGGGATGACGTCAGCACGCCGCGACCTGACAGCGTTTCGTCCAAGAAGACGTTATCAAAGGTACGGACAGCGTGCTGACGCCATCTTTTATATAAGAAAATAATTGTACAATACCCGGAAGTGTTTGAACAGTTCCGCTCTACAGCTAAAAACCGGACATCAAGTGACCAGAACAGGGTGAACTATCGAACCATTTTGAATAAGGGCATAAGTCAAAAACGCTCACCCATAGTGTCCCATTCAAGGCAACCACTTTTTACGGTATGCAGAATATACATTGCTGTATGTCACTAAGCACAACCGGGGTGAGAATAAATTGGACTAATATATAGAACAATCTTTAAAATAAATTAAAAATTAAAAATGAGAACAAGCAGATATGGGCATAACAGCGCCATCTAGCGCTCAGAAAAAAGAGGACAACTAGGGCAAACGGCATTGAAGACCACATAAAGGGGCCATTAAACATTATTGAGCAATTAATAGTCAAATTACAACGGAATGTGTTCAAACTACCACCAGAGATCGACATTATACACTAGATCACATGTTGATGTTACAAGGTATTACAAAATTGCGTAAAGGGCTAATCTAATAGCTAAACACTTTCATTGTATCAACAATAGGACATAATCCCAACAAATGGATAATAACATAATTAAATGTATATTAATAATAGAAAAAAGAAAAAAGAGGGTACAATCTACATCTGGGGATTCATATGACACGTCATCCCCATATGTAAATCGTTCAGACAAATTGTAAATATAATGAAAAATAAATTTGTTCAGTTAAATATAAATATAATAAAGGACTAAAGAAAAAATATTTGCCATAAAACTATATAAAAAATATAAAAAATTAGTTAATTAATTAATGTATCATAAAAATTAATTAGTAAAAAAGGCCAAAAAACAATACAAATAAGGGATTAGGAGTTGTCCAAAAATGCATTAACCTCCACATCAACGTTGAGGCCATACGGTACATAACATTTTACCCGATGTATCCAGGACATCTCGAGTTTTGAGATGCCCCTCACCAGAGGCTCCCCCCTCCAATGTGGCACAAAGCGATCTATGCCCAAAAAAAGGGTATGTCTGGGGTCTTTGTTATGTACTGCTGCATAATGTTTGGATACTGAGTGTTTGGGGAAACCCTTCCTTATATTTGCCACATGTTCGTTTAATCTAACATTAAGTGGACGTTTTGTCCTGCCTATATACTGGTGTCCACATGGACATTGAAGGAGGTAAACCACCCCAGTAGTAGGACATGCTTACGTCCTGTACTTTTAGATACAAATTCCTGAACCCTTCTTCGTTTATTGGAACTGAGGGTGCAAATCTGACAACGGTTGCATCTATAATATCCAGTAAGTTGTTGCAAAAAACTGGGTTTGGGGACAGGGGGCTCTAAGATATTGGGAGACACCTTGTCCCTCAAAGAGGGAACACCCCTAAAAACCACCTTAGGTTTAATGGGTAAGTTCTCTCGAAGCACTAAATCGTTGTTTAATATATGCCAATGACGTGCAATCAGATTTTTTATAGTCATATGTTGGCTAGAGTATGTTGTCACAAATGGCAGAGTAAAGGGGTCAGTCTGGTCCTGCCTTCTTGATTTGCTCAACAAGACCTGTCTATCGGTTGATCTTACCTCAGACAGAGCATGTTGGAGGAATTCCTCATTATATCCCTTATCAAGGAATCTAGTTGTTAAAGTGTGTGCCTGTCTATCAAAGTCACGAATATCAGAACAATTCCGTCTGATACGGAGGTATTGGCCCTTGGGGATGGCTCGCAACCAAGGGGCGTGGTGGCAACTCTCGACAGGAATATAAGAGTTCCTGTCGGTGGATTTGAAATGGGTGGAGGTGACAAATTGTCCATCCCGGATGGAAATATTCAAATCCAAAAAGTTGACACCGAGTTGACTACATTCGTAATTCAAGTGTATACCTCTATCATTGGAGTTGAGATCCTCCAAGAATAGAGAAAGATCTTCATGTGTGCCATCCCACAGGAGGAGGACGTCATCAATATACCTAGCCCACAAAAGAATCTGTGGGCGATGATATGCATAGATGACGTCCTCCTCCCATTGGGCCATAAAGAGGTTGGCAAGGGGCATACTTAGCCCCCATGGCCACACCAGTGATCTGGCGATAGAATTGGCCATTATACCAGAAATAATTGTGTTGTGCTGCAAATTTAAGCAACTCCATAATAAAGGAAATTTGAGCCTCTGGTAAGTTGGAATCTCGAGTTAGAAACATGTTGACGGCATTAAGGCCCACCACATGCGGAATTACCGTATAGAGGGATGAGACGTCGGCTGTGACTAACCATAAATGTTCAGTAGGTCTCAAGTCGGCCAACATATTGATGACATGTTTAGTGTCCTTAATAAAAGAAGGTGTGGCCTGAACCAGAGGTTGCAAATATGTGTCTACATATTTCCCCACCCGGGACGTCACAGAGTCAATGCCACTGACTATGGGACGCCCCGGGGGGGAAACAAGACTTTTATGTAATTTCGGCAAATAATAAATCACTGGAGTGCAAGGGCACTTGGGGACCAGGAATGCCTTTTCTTTGTTGTTAAGGATACTGGAATTATAACCTTTCTCTACCAATAGTTGTAAAGTTTTTTTATATGAGATTTTAGGGTCCTTAGGTAACAACACCTAAGTTTGCCTGTCACCAAGGATACGCTGCATTTCACTCTCATAATCCTTCTTATCCAGTACCGCAATACCCCCCCCCCCCCCTTGTTTGCAGGCCTTATCACTAAGTCCTTACGTGCACACAGGGAGTCTAATCCCTTTTGTAAATCCGATGGCAAAGAAGACTTGTGCACTTGGATGTTATCCAAATCTCTTAACATGACATCCCTAAACACTTTTAATGAAGGTGCTAGGCCACCTGGGGGATTGAATAGCGATGCGTTGGCAAGACCAGAATGTTGAAACTCTGTACTAACCACTCTATTCTCTTTAATAGGGTTACTCAAAACATAGCACTTGATATTGACCTTACGGATAAATCTGTGGATGTCCATATAGGTCTGAAATTTGTCCAGCCTTTTAGGCGGGGCAAATTTCAAACCCTTGTCCAAGATTAACTTTTCTTCATTACTCAATTCAGTGTTACTCAGATTAAAGATCCCCGTACCTGCTAGCTTTTTGCTTTTTTTGAGTTGACTCCTCCTGCCTCCTCTAGTTCCTCTTCTGGCTCTGCCAGGCGTTTTACTCCCTGCAGAGCCCTGGGAAAACCCCAACCTGGATAAATTGAGCTTGGGCCATTGGAGCTATGGGGTTTGTTGTTATCACCCACTAATTCCCTTGAAGAGTGAGGGGTGGGGTCATTGTAAAAGCCTACTGTGTTTATCTTCTGAGAAGATTGTACACCACTGGGGGCTTCATTATCCTTAAGTGGGTAAAATCTATTCTGTATCGGGACATTGTATTGACGATTGTCTGCCCTATTAAATAAACGGTCTCTATCCTGCCACTGACGGTCAATTTCTCTTCCTCGCATAGACTCAGAGGGAGGGTCATACCATTGAGGGCCAGATCTTGGAGGACTGTAGTCAAACCGTCCTTGGACCTGTCTTTGTGGACCATAGTCTGGCCCCTGATTCCTCTGTGAGTGGCGAGGGTCTAAATATTGGTCAGGTCCCCGTCTCCATTGAGGTGTATTGGAGTAAGGGGGCTGAGTATAGGTCCCTGATTGATGGCCTGGACCATCATAGTATTCTCGATTCTGGTATTGCCAACTCATATTAGGGCCTGACGGGTTATGATTTCCATTAGGTCTCCCTTGATATGGTTGGTAATGACCGTCCTTATTCCCATTCTGCCCTCTAAAAGGGGATTTAAAGGATGGACGTCGGCCCTTGTTACGGGGTCCTTTCTTTTGTTTTTGTGAAGTCGGGGGGACCATGGGTACTCCCACTACTTGAGTGGCTGATGTATCCATTGTCTCTTCCTCAACATTCAAATTGCCAAGCAATTTTTTCTGCCATTCAAACACAGTACATGTCAGATAATCTTGTAGATCCCTATTATATTTTTTCCTTTTTTTATTTTTTGGTCCTTTTCCTCTTTATCTAAATTCTTTAATAGTTCTGCTGAGGCATTTTTATATTCCTCACTTTCTTTGAAGGGGGTCAATTTTTCTTTGACTATTTTGATCTCCTCATCCAATCTGGAGAGTTTGGCGTTTTTCCTGCCTGTCAAATATCTTAAAAAATTGACTCCAGCTTCGTTGAAATATTTGTACCAATCCTCCAAGTCAACTTCATCTAATTGAGGACTAACCTCCCAACGGAGGCTTCTCGGTACCATAGACTTCTTGGTGTAAGTGTCCAAGAAGGCGATGTCCCACTGGGTATGTGTTTCTGACACGAGTAGATTCTTCAATCGCATGAACAAGCCACTCATGTCCGTCTCACTAGTGGGAATAGATTCAAAAACTCCATCTGTATTAACAGATCTGGAATCTCTATATTCGAAAATATCCATGTGATGGAAAAAAACCTAAGCTGCAATTAAAGGTCAAAAAAACAGAATTTGTAAAGGAGAAATAACCGCGCTAAGGTGAACAAAGAAATCAAAAAGCAGCGACTTCAAGTGCGACCACACCCTTAAATAACATATAGAAAAATAAGTCGCGCTGCGTGATATGGGTAAACAAATAAATGTCCAAACAAATGAGTGTCCCAAATATCAACTTGAACGACGTTGGAAACAGTGAGTAACTCCACAGTCTCTTTAGGAAATGCGCTTACCAAATAGCCACTAAAAATCAGCAAGATTCATGAGCCAAGGTGTAGTCACAGATCTGGGAGATTGGAGTGATCAGAGTCCTCAACGAATGGTGTTAATGATGTACATAAAAAAGAAAAACTTGCATAGTGTGATACCGTACAAATAATGATCAAATCATGAATTCCACCACCAAGGGAAATCCCTTAACAATTGTGCAGCAGCTCACCAAATGGAAGAAATAGTAATCAGTGAAACCCAGTATCAGGGAACGAAATAGGAAAGGAACCACCACCAATTGCAAAGCCTCTTACCAGAGTTGAAATTAGTTTGTGCAGACAAGGTCAATCCAAAAGAGAACCAAGAAGCCAAAAGAGTCACTCAAATGGCACTGCAAGCCTCTTACCAGAAGAAAAAACAATCTGTGCAGTATGATCTCTTAACGCATTCCCATCACAGGTATAGCTTCATGACCAAACGGCATCAATAATAGTTGCTGTAAACTCAGTGCCAGAGTGTAGTGCACCAGCCAGAGTAAAAGAGAAAGCGCCAATAGTGTAATACAATCTGGACAAATTTATTGGATAAAAAGAATACACTTACAGACAAAGAAGATAAAATCGTGTAGGATGGGAAGCCGCCGGCCGGACGGCAAAGCGCATCCGTTCCTAGGATAACTTCCGGGAGGACGTCAGCACGCCGCGACCTGACGGCGTTTCGTCCAAGAAGACGTTATCAAAGGTACGGACAGCGTGCTGACGCCATCTTTTATATAAGAAAATAATTGTACAATACCCGGAAGTGTTTGAACAGTTCCGCTCTACAGCTAAAAACCGGACATCAAGTGACCGGAACAGGATGAACTATCCCACCATTTTGAATAAGGCCTAAGAGACCTACTGAACATTTATGGTTAGTCACAGCCGACGTCTCATCCCTCTATACGGTAATTCCGCATGTGGTGGGCCTTAATGCCGTCAACATGTTTCTAACTCGAGATTCCAACTTACCAGAGGCTCAAATTTCCTTTATTATGGAGTTGCTTAAATTTGCAGCACAACACAATTATTTCTGGTATAATGGCCAATTCTATCGCCAGATCACTGGCGTGGCCATGGGGGCTAAGTATGCCCCGTCCCTTGCCAACCTCTTTATGGCCCAATGGGAGGAGGACGTCATCTATGCATATCATCGCCCACAGATTCTTTTGTGGGCTAGGTATATTGATGACGTCCTCCTCCTGTGGGATGGCACACATGAAGATCTTTCTCTATTCTTGGAGGATCTCAACTCCAATGATAGAGGTATACACTTGAATTACGAATGTAGTCAACTCGGTGTCAACTTTTTGGATTTGAATATTTCCATCCGGGATGGACAATTTGTCACCTCCACCCATTTCAAATCCACCGACAGGAACTCTTATATTCCTGTCGAGAGTTGCCACCACGCCCCTTGGTTGCGAGCCATCCCCAAGGGCCAATACCTCCTTATCAGACGGAATTGTTCTGATATTCGTGACTTTGATAGACAGGCACACACTTTAACAACTAGATTCCTTGATAAGGGATATAATGAGGAATTCCTCCAACATGCTCTGTCTGAGGTAAGATCAACCGATAGACAGGTCTTGTTGAGCAAATCAAGAAGGCAGGACCAGACTGACCCCTTTACTCTGCCATTTGTGACAACATACTCTAGCCAACATATGACTATAAAAAATCTGATTGCACGTCATTGGCATATATTAAACAACGATTTAGTGCTTCGAGAGAACTTACCCATTAAACCTAAGGTGGTTTTTAGGGGTGTTCCCTCTTTGAGGGACAAGGTGTCTCCCAATATCTTAGAGCCCCCTGTCCCCAAACCCAGTTTTTTGCAACAACTTACTGGATATTATAGATGCAACCGTTGTCAGATTTGCACCCTCAGTTCCAATAAACGAAGAAGGGTTCAGGAATTTGTATCTAAAAGTACAGGACGTAAGCATAGTATAGAGCCCTTTATATCATGTACCACTACTGGGGTGGTTTACCTCCTTCAATGTCCATGTGGACACCAGTATATAGGCAGGACAAAACGTCCACTTAATGTTAGATTAAACGAACATGTGGCAAATATAAGGAAGGGTTTCCCCAAACACTCAGTATCCAAACATTATGCAGCAGTACATAACAAAGACCCCAGACATACCCTTTTTTTGGGCATAGATCGCTTTGTGCCACATTGGAGGGGGGAGCCTCTGGTGAGGGGCATCTCAAAACTCGAGATGTCCTGGATACATCGGGTAAAATGTTATGTACAGTATGGCCTCAACGTTGATGTGGAGGTTAATGCATTTTTGGACAACTCCTAATCCCTTATTTGTATTGTTTTTTGGCCTTTTTTACTAATTAATTTTTATGATACATTAATTAATTAATTAACTCATTTTTTATATTTTTTATATAGTTTTATGGCAAATATTTTTTCTTTAGTCCTTTATTATATTTATATTTAACTGAACAAATTTATTTTTCATTATATTTACAATTTGTCTGAACGATTTACATATGGGGATGACGTGTCATATGAATCCCCAGATGTAGATTGTACCCTCTTTTTTCTTTTTTCTATTATTAATATACATTTAATTATGTTATTATCCATTTGTTGGGATTATGTCCTATTGTTGATACAATGAAAGTGTTTAGCTATTAGATTAGCCCTTTACGCAATTTTGTAATACCTTGTAACATCAACATGTGATCTAGTGTATAATGTCGATCTCTGGTGGTAGTTTGAACACATTCCGCTGTAATTTGACTATTAATTGCTCAATAATGTTTAATGGCCCCTTTATGTGGTCTTCAATGCCGTTTGCCCTAGTTGTCCTCTTTTTTCTGAGCGCTAGATGGCGCTGTTATGCCCATATCTGCTTGTTCTCATTTTTAATTTTTAATTTATTTTAAAGATTGTTCTATATATTAGTCCAATTTATTCTCACCCCGGTTGTGCTTAGTGACATACAGCAATGTATATTCTGCATACCGTAAAAAGTGGTTGCCTTGAATGGGACACTATGGGTGAGCGTTTTTGACTTATGCCCTTATTCAAAATGGTGGGATAGTTCACCCTGTTCTGGTCACTTGATGTCCGGTTTTTAGCTGTAGAGCGGAACTGTTCAAACACTTCCGGGTATTGTACAATTATTTTCTTATATAAAAGATGGCGTCAGCACGCTGTCCGTACCTTTGATAACGTCTTCTTGGACGAAACGCCGTCAGGTCGCGGCGTGCTGACGTCATCCCGGAAGTTATCCTAGGAACGGATGCGCTTTGCCGTCCGGCCGGCGGCTTCCCATCCTACACGATTTTATCTTCTTTGTCTGTAAGTGTATTCTTTTTATCCAATAAATTTGTCCAGATTGTATTACACTATTGGCGCTTTCTCTTTTACTCTGGCTGGTGCACTACACTCTGGCACTGAGTTTACAGCAACTATTATCGATGCCGTTTGGTCATGAAGCTATACCTGTGATGGGAATGCGTTAAGAGATCATACTGCACAGATTGTTTTTTCTTCTGGTAAGAGGCTTGCAGTGCCATTTGAGTGACTCTTTTGGCTTCTTGGTTCTCTTTTGGATTGACCTTGTCTGCAAAAACTAATTTCAACTCTGGTAAGAGGCTTTGCAATTGGTGGTGGTTCCTTTCCTATTTCGTTCCCTGATACTGAGTTTCACTGATTACTATTTCTTCCATTTGGTGAGCTGCTGCACAATTGTTAAGGGATTTCCCTTGGTGGTGGAATTCATGATTTGATCATTATTTGTACGGTATCACACTATGCAAGTTTTTCTTTTTTATGTACATCATTAACACCATTCGTTGAGGACTCTGATCACTCCAATCTCCCAGATCTGTGACTACACCTTGGCTCATGAATCTTGCTGATTTTTAGTGGCTATTTGGTAAGCGCATTTCCTAAAGAGACTGTGGAGTTACTCACTGTTTCCAACGTCGTTCAAGTTGATATTTGGGACACTCATTTGTTTGGACATTTATTTGTTTACCCATATCACGCAGCGCGACTTATTTTTCTATATGTTATTTAAGGGTGTGGTCGCACTTGAAGTCGCTGCTTTTTGATTTCTTTGTTCACCTTAGCGTGGTTATTTCTCCTTTACAAATTCTACTTTATAATTGCTATGCCAAGGTAACTTAGAATAGGGTTCTGTACCACTAGACTGGGATTAATTTATTGATCAGCCAACAACAAATAGTGCATATAAGCATTAACTGCAATGTGAATAATAATACTATATCTAGTCTAGAGGCACTCTAGGAGAATGCTATGATATGGTGCAATGTCCCCTGAGAGGCACCTCTTAGCATAAGCAATAGGTGAAGGTCTCTGTGTAAAAACTGTAAAGGGGCAGTCTTTACATGCATGCATATACAGTGTTCTTATATTTGTGGTGGGAGCATGTTCCCAGCACAGAGACTGGGCTCTCACCAACGATCCAGATCCAGGACTCCCAATTCCCAGTTATCTGATCGCTGTGATTGCTTCGGATTGGCAGTCATTGTGCATCCCGCAGATGTTTTCTTTCTCCTCTGAATGGAGAGAGAGATACACTGTATCTTTCTCTCCTTGCAGGGGAGCAAGATGTAAACAAACAAAATAGTGTCAAAAAAAAAGAAAGAAAAAATATCTAGATCAAGGTTTGATTCAGGCCAGGGTTAGTGTTAGAGCCCATTCAGACTAGCGCGACTTGTTAGGCGACTTGTGTGCCCTTAAGTCGCCACAAGTCGCTTGACATAACAAAAGCAATGTTAATCAATCAGTGCCGTCTTAATTGGCACTACTGAAGTCGCTCCAACTTCAGAAAAGGGTCCTGTACTACTTTGAGGCGACTTGTGATCCGACTTGTCCCATATACTTCAATGGGAGTCTCCTCCTTATCTTAATTGAAGTGACTTATTATCAGACTTTCTAGGAAGAAGAAAGTGATTAGCCAGGCATTCCCCACATTGCAGCCATGCCTATAGGGTATATGGTATATGGTATATATATATATATATATATATATATATATATATATATATGTAATGGTATATATATTCCATTATCTCTGCTTGGTCTGTGTGAGTGGCACTGGTGGACACAGATAAGTGGCACTGGTGGACACTGATTCATGGCACTGATACGTGGCACTGGTGGACACTGATTCGTGGCACTGATACGTGGCACTGGTGGACACTGATTCGTGGCACTGATACGTGGCACTAGTGGACACTGATTAGTGGCACTCATTCGTGGCACTGATACGTGGCACTGGTGGACACTGATTCGTGGCACTGATACGTGGCACTGGTGGACACTGATTCGTGGCACTGATACGTGGCACTGGTGGACACTGATTCGTGGCACTGATTCGTGGCACTGATACCTGGCACTGGTGGACACTGATTAGTGGCACTGATACGTGGCACTGGTGAACACTGATTTGTGGCACTGATATGTGGCACTGGTGGACACTGATTTGTGGCACTGATACGTGGCACTGGTGGACACTGATACGTGGCACTGATACGTGGCACTGGTGGACACTGATTCGTGACACTGATATGTGGCACTGGTGGACACTGATTCATGGCACTGATACGTGGCACTGGTGGACACTGATACGTGGCACTGATACGTGGCACTGGTGGACACTGATTAGTGGCACTGATACGTGGCACTGGTGGACACTGATTAGTGGCACTGATTAGTGGCACTGATATGTGGCACTGGTGGACACTGATTCGTGGCACTGATATGTGGCACTGATACGTGGCACTGGTGGACACTGATACGGGGCAGTGATACGTGGCACTAGTGGACACTGATTCATGGCACTGATATGTGGCACTGGTGGACACTGATTCGTGGCACTGATACGTGGCACTGGTGGACACTGATACGTGGCACTGATATGTGGCACTGGTGGACACTGATTCGTGGCACTGGTGGACACTGATTCGTGGCACTGATATGTGGCACTGGTGGACACTGATTCGTGGCACTGCTACGTGGCACTGGTGGACACTGATTCGTGGCACTGATTTGTGGCACTGGTGGACACTGATTCGTGGCACTGATACATGGCACTTATACGTGGCACTGGTGGACACTGATATGTGGCACTGGTGGACACTGATATGTGGCACTGGTGGACACTGATATGTGGCACTGGTGGACACTGATTTGTGGCACTGATACGTGGCACTGGTGGACACTGATTCGTGGCACTGATATGTGGAACTGGTGGACACTGATTCATGGCACTGGTGGGCAGTGGCACTGGTGGACACATATGTGGCACTGGTGGGCAGTGGCACTGGTGGACACTGATACGTGGCACTGGTGGGCAGTGGCACTGGTGGACACATACGTGGCACTGGTGGGCAGTGGCACAGGTGGACACTGATACGTGGCACTGGTGGGCAATGAGGAAATGAGTAAAAAAAACAGAAAAGGGGAATTAGGTCACAACACATCATATTCTGATTGGCCAAATACAAAGTCGTCTGTCATATAAGTCGTGCAAAATAATTCACAAGTCGCGCTGAAGTCGCGGTAAAGTCGCGGTAAAGTCACGGTAAAATTGCGGTAAAAAGTCGCTCCGACATGGGGCGACTTATGGTCGCGGCAGTGTGAACCAGCTCTTAGGGTCAAGGTAGGGGTCAAAGGTCAGGGTCAAATGTGGGGTCAGTATATTTTGGTAGCATCTTTTTTTTAAGTCATTTTTTAAATTAGTATCAGTGTCAGTTAGTGTCAATGCCTTAGTGTGTTTAGGTAAGATAGAAAATAAGGCAAAATGCGCACTATTGATAAATAAGTGATCACCAGGAGCATTTATTTTGGGTTGTTCTTTGGTGGTAGGTTATAGTAATAGCAAGAAATATACAGTTTGGTTTTTAAAAAAATTCTATTTTTCTCTATCGCTCATTGACAGACGTAGTCCTCGGTGATTCAACACCCTCGGGTTATGCTGCCCTCTACAGGAGTAGGACTAGACAGGAAAGAAAACGTTCTGGCCACACCCTAGGGGCAGTCCCAGAGGGTATATCCTCTCACTTCCTGCTCTAGCAAATCAGTTTTTTTCTGTCTAGTTAGGAGTAAGGACCTAGATACCTTGCTGGGATCTTCGGTCCTGGCAGGATTTTTTTCTTAGAAAAGATTTTTTAGACAGCTTTTTTTCTCCAGTGTTCCTGTGAGATCTTCAAGCAAGAAAGCTGAACTGGGTGACGGGCTGGATGTTGAGATCCAGTGGTCACCCCAGTTCAGCCTACGAGCGCGTGCAGGCCATAGCTCCGCGCTGGGTCGGCCGTGACATAGTTCCACTGAACGGGGACTGACCCTGCGAGTTAAACGTCTCGCTGAAACGCCAAAGACCATGAGTCAAGGCGTCCGTATTGGTCGACAGCCCTCCTACCTCGGTGGAGAGGGGTACTGTCAGGAGTTGGCGCCCGCCTGGTTCCGGTATGGTGAGTAGTATGTTCCCCCTTTCCCCCTGACGGGTCTTGTGGTGAACGCGGGCCCCTCTCTGTAATGGTAAGGATGGGTTCCCCTCTATCCTATAACATGTCACAGATCCCCCTAATTGAGTGTGATTTTTGTGTACAAGAAGCCAGGAGGCTTGGTTTGGGAGCTGACAATCTAATTGTAAAAATGTGAAAATGATTGTAGTCAGTGGCAGTACTAGAACTTTACTGTGATAGTATAAGGTATCCTACCTGTCAGAAGCCACAGGGCGATGTCTATACATGTATACTGCATTCCAGATCATTCCTCCAGCTAAGCAGATGCCTCCCGACGGCCACGGACCGCATACGGCCCGCCAGGGTCCGGTACCGCCGACCAAGCTGACCACCATGAGGGTGAAGGGTTGTGAGGCCGAGATCCTTCTGCAGACATGCCGCTATTCTGCGCCATTGTCTGGTAGATCGCACGAGGCCGCCATTTTGGTGTAGCCTCGTGTCTCCAGCATGGGGGCGGCCATGTTTGAGGTGACTCAAACACCTCATGGAGCCAGGGGGAGGCGCTGGCAGGCGTGTTAAGGGGCGGAGCTGCCTCCTTTACCCAGGAAATAGGGCCAAAGACTTCCTGTCTGTAACAAGACAAGCACTGAGCAAGCTGATGAAAACTTCTGTGCATCAGGGATGAGCCTTGGGGTCTCTCTCTCTCTCTCTCTCTCTGTGGGGTCCAAAAAGGCAGGTAACACTGAGGGGCGCTGTTGCGACTGGGGGACACAAAAAAAAAAAAAGTTTTTTACTTTGTCATTTTTTTGTCGCTGGCAAGTGTCTTGTATAATCATTGACCCTGCCGCATAGGTATCCCCACCTGATCCTCTCAAGGTGGCCGCAGGACCCTCCAGTACCCCACTTATTTTTAATGCATTATCGGCAGTTTTGGAGTCTTTGGTATCCCGGGTGGAGGTGGCCTGTCAGGGACGGGGGTCAAGAAGCGACCCCCGCCTACCCCTATTGTTTATCAGATACTTCAGATACGGATTCGGAGCTGGTCAATGCAGTTGCAGGTCCCTCCTAGGGGACTGTTGTCTCAGGTAATATCTCCTCAGCAGTGAGGAGCACGTTCCTGCCTCCGCCATAGCACAAGAGTGGTGGATGCACTAGTTGTGTCCGTCCGGGAAACCTTTAGTCTTGAGGTTACACCGGCAGAGGTAGCTGAGACTGAGATTCCTTTTTGGTACTTGTTAGCCTACCAAAAGGGCGAAGGATTTTCCTTTACCCAAATGGGGTCGTTTTGAAATGAACCCCTGTTATTTCCAAACGCATGGCTAGGTGCTATCCGTTTGAGGAATTCCTCTTTAGAGGATAGACGGTACCACCTGCTGTCTTGCCACAGACTGTTAGGATAGAAGGACCTCGTAACTAACGAGGACCTTCCTTTTCTGCTCATAAAGAGTTGTTCGTTCCGCGAGGGCGGGCGATAAGGCGAAACCCTCCAAAGCCCCTTTAGAGGGGTTTCAAAGGGCGCTGGTCGGCTAAACAAAAAGTCCGGCTCAGCCAAGCCTGAAGAATACAGCCTGATGCGCCCCTACCCATCTCTGGGGTGGGGGGGATGTCTTCACCGGTTTCTGGAGGACACAGGATCGAGTTTCGATCACTTCCACCGGTGCGATTCTTCCCTTCTAACATTGAACGGTTTCAGGGGTTCTATTCGAACCTATTCACAATGCCCAGGAAAGAGGGCAAGGTGCGTCCAAATCTGGACTTGGGAAGAAATAGAGTCCATCCGTACAGTGGTGGCCTCCCTGCATCAGGGGGATTTCCTGGCATCCATAGACATTTAGGAGGCCTATCTTTATATCCCCATCATCGCAGGACATCAGCGTTTTTTCGCTTTCCCAAAGATCATCCCTGGTTCCCACCAGGAGACTGAACTATCTGGGCCTAAGGTTGGATACATCCTGGGCAAGAGAGTTTCTCCTTGCGGAGAAACTCCAGAAGGTTCAGTCAACGATTCGGATGTTGCTGTCCATCAATTGGCTGGGACTGATGGTGGCCTTCTTAGAGGCAGTACCGTATACCCAGTCTCATACCCGAATTCTCCTGAAGGAGATTCTTTTTTAATGGAATCAGAATTCCGATTCCCTGGACAATCGGATCCGGTTGAGCGAGCGGACCAGGAAGTCTCCGATGCTCAACCAGGGGAAGTCATTTCTTCCGATAGTATCCAGATTACCAATAAGGGTATCGGAACTGAGAGCGATCAGATTTTGTCTGATTTACTGGATCGAGCAGCTCTAGAGCAGCCCGATTCGGATCCAATCGCATATGGCCTCTTCATCCAGAGGTTTTTCACTAGCTGTCCCTTCATTGGGACATCCCGGATGTGGATCTGTTGGCACCTTGGCTTAACAGGAAGGTGCGGAGGTTTGTAGCTCGCGCCGCGATCCTCTAGCGGACGCAGCAGAAACGCTGATCGCCCCGTGGGGGCAGTATCAGCTACGGCATGCCTTCCATCCTCTCAAGTTGCTGCGGGAACTTCTTCGCAGGATAGAGGTGGAGGGAATTCCAGTTATTCTGGAAATTCCGGACTGACCTCGTCGAGCCTGGTACGCCGACTTGGTGAGGCTAGTCGCGGACGCTCCTTGGAGACTTCCTCTCAGGGAGGATTTGCGGTCTCAGGGACCGATCTTCCATCTTGCTTTACAGTCGCTGGCTTAATGGCCTGGCCATTGAGACCCAGGTACTGAAGAACAAGGGAGTGTCAGCTTCAGTTATTCCTACCTCCAGTTAAAGCAAGGAAAGCGACTTCCAGCACATGGAAGTCTTATATTGCATGGTGTGAATCTATTGGATTTCCCCCACATACCTATTCGGTGACCCGAATTTTGGTCTGTCTGCCACAAGGGGTTGAGCAGAAACTATCCTTGAGCACGATCAAGGGTCAGGTTTTCGGCGTTAGCAATCTTCTTTCAAGAAACCTTTGGCTAATCATTCCTTGGTGCGGAATTTCATCCAGGGGGTGCGACATCTGGCCCCGCCAGTGCGCGCACCCTTACCGCCTGGGATCTTAATTTAGTGTGGTCGGTTCTTCAGAAACTTCTCTTTGAAGATATTAGGGAGATTCCCTTGCTTACATTATCCCAGAAGGTGGCCTTCTTGGTGGCCATTACTTCTGCACGCAGGGTGTCAGAACTGGCCGCATTATCTTGTCGTTACCCATATCTGGTGGTTCATAGGGATAAGGTGGTTCTTCTTCCGAATCCATCCTTCCTTCCTAAAGTGGTTTTCAGAGTTTTTCATCTGAATAAAAGTATTGTGTTACCTTCCCCGTGTCCTAAGACTAGCCATCCTTGGGAGTTTGCATTACACTCCTTGGACGGGGTTCAGAAGGATACACTTGACTACGAACTTGTTTTCGTAAGACGGACTCACTTTTTGTGATCACGGATAGCCCTTGAAGGGGGTTGCCTGTGTCTGCCGCGACCATATCTACATGGATCAGTCAGACGGTGGTACAAGCTTATTCTATTAAGGGTCGGAATCCTCCGTTCCCTGTTAGGGCACACTTCACTCGAGCGCTCAGTACTTCCGGGCCTATCGCCATCAGGCGTCAGTGGTCCAGGTATGTAAGGCGGCCACCTGGTCGTCGGTACATACCTTTACAAAATTTTATAAGATTGATGTGATGGCATCGGCGGATGCCTCATTTGGCCGCAAGGTTTTGCAGGCCGCAATTTGAGGAGACCGGTGGTCTACCTCAGGGGTTTTTTTCTGTTGAAAAATTTCTGTTGAGTCTTATCATTGAGGATGAGCATTGTAAACTTCTAGTTGGCACCGGTTAGGCCTTCTAGATTGGATTTGATTTCCATTTTCCCACCCCTCATTTGTGGTACTGCTTTGGGACGTCCCGAGGGTGTTGAATCACCGAGGACTACGTCTGTCAATGAGCGATAGAGAAAAATGGATTTTTGTAAAATCTTACCGTAAAATCCTTTTCTCTTAGCTCATTGACAGACGTAGTACCCGCCCCTCTGTTTTTGAGTTGGGTTGGGTTAAACTCTCTAAACACTGCTTTGTGACATAACTGATTTGCTAGAGCAGGAAGTGAGAGGATATACCCTCTGGGACTGCCCCTAGGGTGTGGCCAGAACGTTTTCTTTCCTGTCTAGTCCTACTCCTGTAGAGGGCAGCATAACCCGAGGGTGTTGAATCACCGAGGACTACGTCTGTCAATGAGCTAAGAGAAAAGGATTTTACGGTAAGATTTTACAAAAATCCATTTTTTTACTATTTTGGGCCAGTTTTCTTTTGATAATAAAAAAAAAAAAAAAAAATAGGAGATATCCATTACCATTTACCACCAAATAAAAGGTCAATTTGTCATAAAAAAAAAAAAAAAACATGGTTGCGATCATATGTACAGTTTAACTAACACATCTGAACATTGCAAAATTGGGTCTGGGTGTTAAGGTTTTTTTAACCCTTGGTCATGAGGGGTTAACTGTATCCAATATATGTTTTTTAATAATTACTGACAGGTGATGCTTTTTTTTTTTAATGATAAAAGAAGCCCTCCTGTGCACCAGATTGTGTCACTAATAAACTCAAAATAAATATAAGACAAAAAATTCCCAAAGCACCTAGGTCAGCAAAAAATAGGTTTAGGTTTTTTAGTAGGTTTTATAATTTATTTATTTTTTTTGCTTACATACGTGCTTTTTAAATGTTTTGTCTTATATTCATTTTTGATGTTCTGTTTTATTTTAGATGTTTTTATTTTTATTTTTGGCATGGCTATTTTTGATCAGTTAGTTTTAGTGTAGGTTTTATGAACCTATTTTTTAATATCTACTGTAAAACATTTATTATTATTATATTTGAGTATTATAAACAGGCTTTGTTTATTTATTAAGTTGAATATCCTTTTTATATGAACAGGTGATTTGGCACTATGTTATATAATATTGTCTAGCTAATATAGTCTTCTTAAAAATGACCACTATAGAGTACAACATGGACTCCTTTATATGGCTGATGCTTCCTCTGCTATGTTCTGTACCTGCATTGACATGATTTAACTATTTGCCTATTTGTTTTTTTTGGGGTTTTTTTCGATTCATGGCAGCTGGGTTTACTGCTGCATTAATATAAGCCTTTGTATTTTTTACCTTTTGTGAGTACATTTTGAGCTATCTAATAAATAGTTACTTGATAATTCACACTGCACTATTTGCTGTACCTTTCCCATTTGACATAATAGATGTGAACAGACCTCCTGACTAGAGATGGACGAACAGCGGCCGGGGCGGTTCGCGAACGCCAGCCGCAAATTTTCTCAAAATTACGCAAACCGCAAGTTCGCGGCTGGCCCCATTGACTTTAATGGGAGGCGACCTTTAAAAACCTTTAAGTCATATTTGCAGCCACAAAAGACGTACTAGCTGTGCACAAATAGTCCCAGCACATGGACAATGTCATAACAGAAGTATTGCAATTGGAAAAGTTGCCCTCAATTTTTTTATTTTTTTTTTACAGCAAAAAATATATTATTTTTTTCATAAATCAGCCAGAACTGACAGTAGGCGGTAAATACATGTCTAATACATATAGGGTCCATTCACACATCTGTACAATGGGTCCGCATCCATTCCACAATTTGGCGGAACCTTAACAGACCCATTGATTTTCAATTCCAGTCTGAAAAATTAGGCATTCACAGGATAAAGAAGTAAGTGTCGGCCATTCCAGGCCCCAAAAATTAGACCACATGCGTTTACCTGACAGCTAAGAACGTAGTATTCTGTGGCTGAAGGTACATTAGGCGTTCACAGGATACAGAAGTGTCGGCCAGTATAGGCCCCAAAAATTAGCCCACATGCATTTACCTGACAGCTAAGAACGTAGTATTCTGTGGCTGAAGGTACATTAGGCATTCACAGGATACAGAAGTAAGTGTTGGCCATAAAAGGCCCCAAAAATTAGCCCACATGGGTTTACCTGACAGCTAAGAACGTAGTATTCTGTGGCTGAAGGTACATTAGGCATTCACAGGATACAGAAGTAAGTGTCGGGCAGTATAGGCTCCAAAAATTAGCTCACATGGGTTTAACTGACAACAAAGAACGTAGTATTTGATGGCTAGAGGTACATTAGGCATTTGCACAGTATACAGAAGTAAGTGTCTGCCTGTATAGGCTCCAAAAATTGGCTCACATGGGTTAAACTGACAGCAAAGAACGTAGTGTATTTGAAGGCTAGAGGTACATTAGGCATTCACAGTATACAGAAGTAAGTGTTAGCCTGTATAGGCCCCAAAAATGTGCCCACATGGGTTTAACTGACAGCTAAGAACGTGGTATTCTGTGGCTGAAGGTATATTAGGCATTCACAGGATACAGAAGTGTCGGCCAGTATAGGCCCCAAAAATTAGCCCACATGCATTTACCTGACAGCTAAGAACGTAGTATTCTGTGGTTGAAGGTACATTAGGCATTCACAGGATACAGGAGGAAGTGTTGGCCATAAAAGGCCCCAAAAATTAGCCCACATGGGTTTACCTGACATAGAGAACGTAGTATTCTGTGGCTGAAGGTACATTAAGCATTCACAGGATATAGAAGTAAGTGTCGGGCAGTATAGGCTCCAAAAATTAGCTCACATGGGTTTAACTGACAGCAAAGAACGTAGTGTATTTGATGGCTAGAGGTACATTAGGCATTCACAGTATACAGAAGTAAGTGTCGGCCTGTATAGGCTGCAAAAATTAGCTCACATGGGTTTAACTGACAGCAAAGAACGTAGTGTATTTGATGGCTAGAGGTACATTAGGCATTCACAGTATACAGAAGTAAGTGTCGGCCTGTATAGGCTCCAAAAATTGGCTCACATGGGTTTAACTGACAGCAAAGAACGTAGTATTTGATGGCTAGAGGTACATTAGGCATTCACACAGGATACAGAAGTAAGTGTCGGCCTGTATAGGCCCCAAAAAATAGCCATTCAATGGACATGAAATGCCTTTTATGCCGCTGTATTTAGTGAAAACAAGGACCAGGAATTGTTGTGGGTGGATGGCGGTCTGGCAGATATTTGTGGCCTTTCATGAGGAATTTCAATGAAACATGGTCTACTGGTCACATGTGTTGAATTCCTCAGAGATCCATGCCTCATTCATTTTTATAAATGTGAGGTAGTCTACACTGTCATGAGCTAGGCGAGTGCGCTTATCGGTCAAGATCCCCCCTGCTGCGCTAAACGTCCTTTAGGACAGGACACTGGACGGGGGGCAAGCCAACAGTTCCATTGCAAATTGTGCAAGCTCTGGCCAGAGGTCAAGCCTGCCCACCCAGTAGTCCAGGGGTTCATCACTCCTTAGAGTGTCCACATCGGCCGTTAACCCGATGTAGTCAGACACCTGTCGGACACCTTTTTTTACGCTCCAACATTTGAGCCACAGAAGCCTGCCTTTTTCCAGAACAACATGACGACGGCATCATGGAAGATGGAGTGTTGGACAACTGTGAGGAGACAGGAGAATAGGAGAAGGAGAAGAGGCTGGACGGTGAGAGCCTGGAGTGTGGCTTTGTGGGTTCTGACGGTGTTGCTCCCACTGGGCTCAGTGATGGGATTTCAGGTGTCTTCTTAAGGCGTTTATCCCTAGGTGAGTGTTGGGCTTACCGCGACTTATGCGTTGACTGCAAAGGCTGAAGATGGCAACACTGTTGTCAGCAACGGACACATTAAAAAAAGCCCACACTGCGGAGCCATGTGACGGCGTCCTGGGAGCACCAGATGTGACTGTACATGGTTGATGGCTCGCTCCTGATACATTTGCAGTTTTTTTTTGTACCTCTTGTGCAATGCAAGTTCTGCCTGCCTCTCCTCCCTATCTGCCGGTCTGTCAGTTCGCCAGTTCTACAAATAATGGCCAGTAACTGTTATCACTGTGTGTAGCACAGTTAACACAGCAAAAGAGGCCAAATGTTTGCAGGACTAAAATGCAATCTTAGAAAATTATACTGTTAAATAACACCCCACTTCAATATGTGGTATTGGGGGGCCACTGGTCTATCACAGCAGTTCAAAAAAATTGGCCAGTGAGTTTGGCACTGTGTGTACCAGACTTAACTCAGCAAAAGAGGCAATATTGTTGCAGGACACAAATAAACATGTAAAAGTATACTCAGATAACACCCCACTTCAATATGTGGTATTGGGGGGCCATTGGTGTATCACACCAGTTCAAAAAATTGCCCAGTGAGTTTGGCACTGTGTGTACCAGACTTATCTCAGCAAAAGAGGCAATATTGTTGCAGGACACAAATACACTTGTAAAAGTTTACTCAGATAACACCACAATTCAATATGTGGTATTGGGGGGGCCATTGGTCTATCACACCAGTTATAATAAATTTTAAGTGGTTTTGTCACTGTGTGTAGTATTGCTGCAGCAACGCTCAGTCACCACACCTGTCACAATGCTGCACAGTGCACAATAATACTACTAATCCACTATAATATGCTTTCTACAAAGTATATTATACTGTGGATTACCCCCCTCACCCCCCCCCCCCGTTTTAGTGCACTGCACAGCAATACCAAAAAATTTGCAGCCCTTTAAATGACTTTCGTGGACATTAACAGAGCGATTTGTGTCACTGCAGATGCCGATTTCTAACTGCCCCTAAAGCACAGACTGGATACCTGACCCTATACTGAAGAGACTGTAATAGACCTATACTGACATTGCAGCCCTTTAAATTACTTTTTTGGAAATTAACAGAGCGATTTGTGTCACTGCAGATGCCGATTTCTAACTGCCCCTAAAGCACAGACTGGATACCTGTCCCTATACTGAAGAGAGATTGGACCTATAACGAAATACCAGCCCTGAAAAGGACTTTTGTGGACATTAACAGAACGATTTGTGTGTGACTGCTGCCGATCTCTAACTGCCCCTAAAGCACCGACTGGATACCTAACCTGAAATTATACTAGTAGACCTATACCGAAATACCAGCCCTGAAAAGGACTTTTGTGGATCTTCACAGAGCTATTTGTGTCTGGCAATCTTTCCCTCATGAGCACAGCAGACCTCTCCCTACACTGGCAAAAAGCGGAATGTGAAATGGTCTATTTATAGGGTAGTGGGCATGTCCATGTGCTGAAATGTTTTCATTGGCTGTCCCGTTCCACCTGACGGCTGTGTCATGGGTCAAAGTTCTCCCCAATGTAAACTAATATGGCCGCCGCAAACAACGCCATGTGTTCGCAAATTTGGCGGGTAGCGAACAAGCAAAATTTGCCGCGAACCGACCGCCGGGCGAACCGCAAGGCCATCCCTACTCCTGACCCCATAAAGGGGTGCACATTTGGAATTTTAGATAAACCAGAGAGGGTAGAGGGATTGAGACCTTGATTCTTTAAATGTATTGGAAGTGTCCTTAAGCGCATTAGACCTATGTGATGTGAGTCCAACAAGGTGAGGGCACTGTTTGCACATTTGTGGTAGAGCACGGGTGTTTAATCAGGAATCAGGATCAACGAAGAGTCAAATGGATTGTTTTGAGAGAATGCTTTCATGAACAAGAGAGAAGTTGGACACTGCATTGATTTGAGAGACTGCATTACAGAATTAAATAGATTGACTACCTCATTTTAACATATGATATTATAGCTTGTATGCATTTGTTTGTATAGGATTTACACTGTATCAGATATTTTTTGAGTAGTTACATTTACCTTTTACATAGCTTGCACGACACTTTATGACTATATTATTTGTGATGCCTTTTTTTGTTATTCCCTAGATTTATTATTGACATTTTTTATTCCAACCATTATGGGATGCACGCTGGGTGTGGCTCCTTAACCCCCTTTACCCAGCGCTGTAAAAATATAAACATTTACAATAAAAGTTCTACCTACACCTTCAGGAGTTCAAGCCTAATTACTGGCCATAGTGATGTTTCTAAAAACTGCCCTCTACTGGCAGAAATTTTTAGTGGGTTACTGTCTTTCAGCATTCAGTTCACAGAACTGTGGCAGTACAGACCAATCTGAAGCCAGCATGGACTTAGCTTGTCACTGTTTTTTTTACTTCCTACGATCCAGTGCCAGTGCTTTCTTCCTAACCGGTGCAGCCACGGGCACATACAGGTTTGATCTGGATCGTTACAGCTATGCTATATGTAGAGCAGAGCTATATGCCACAGCGATACAGCCACCCTTCCATCTCAGCAGCCCTCTGCTACATCCAAAGCCTCAGCTGCCCCTACAGCCACCCTTGCATCTCTGCTGCATCCCAGCAGCATTCACAATTAATAAACCCCAGTTCATCCACAGTTTCAGTTGTATCTCCATTGCACCTCAGCAGCATCCACAGTCTTTTCTGCAACTCACCTGCATCCAGTGTATTCTACATTTTTACTACACCTAAAGCCTCCATTTCACTTGAGCTGCTTCGACAGTGTTCGCTGTGCCACTACTGCACCTGCAGTCTCCACGCAATTCACAGTCTGAGCCTCCACTGCACCATCTCTGCACTTTAATCTCTGCTGCAACCACAGTCTGAATATTTGCTGTGCCACCTCTAGACCCACAGAATTCAAGACCCACTTCAGATTGCAAATATCCAGTGTCTTTTGCCTCTTTATCACTTCAGTACCTTTTAACCCAGCACCTTCTTTTCTCAATGAGCATCCTTTGAGTGACCTTCGGGTAGTCAGCAGCTAAGCCCAAACCTGCCATGAGGGGATCCCTAGTTGAAAACCAGATACCGCTAACATTTGGAAACTTTACAAGAAGACCTGAACAAAATAATGGGGTGGGCATCTACAGTGCCTTGCGAAAGTATTCGGTCCCCTTGAACTTTTCAACCTTTTGCCACATTTCAGGCTTCAAACATAAAGATATAAAACTGTAATTTTTTGTAAAGAATCAACAACAAGTGGAACACAATCATGAAGTGGAATAAAATTTATTGGATATTTCAAACTATTTTAACAAACAAAAAACTGAAAAATTGGGCGTGCAAAATTATTCAGCCCCCTTAAGTTAATACTTTGTAGCGCCACCTTTTGCTGCGATTACAGCTGTAAGTCGCTTGGGGTATGTCTCTATCAGTTTTGCACATCGAGAGACTGAAATTTTTGCCCATTCCTCCTTGCAAAACAGCTCGAGCTCAGTGAGGTTGGATGGAGAACATTTGTGAACAGCAGGTTTCAGTTCTTTCCACAGATTCTCGATTGGATTCAGGTCTGGACTTTGACTCGGCCATTCTAACACCTGGATATGTTTATTTGTGAACCATTCCATTGTAGATTTTGCTTTATGTTTTGGATCATTGTCTTGTTGGAAGACAAATCTCCGTCCTAGTCTCAGGTCTTTTGCAGACTCCATCAGGTTTTCTTCCAGAATGGTCCTATATTTGGCTCCATCCATCTTCCCATCAATTTTAACCATCTTCCCTGTCCCTGCTGAAGAAAAGCAGGCCCAAATCATGATGCTGCCACCACCATGCCTGACAGTGGGGATTGTGTGTTCAGGGTGATGAGCTGTGTTGCTTTTATGCCAAACATAACTTTTTGCATTGTTGCCAAAAAGTTTGATTGTGGTTTCATCTGACCAAGCACCTTCTTCCACATGTTTGGTGTGTCTCCCAGGTTGCTTGTGGCAAACTTTAAATGACACATTTTATGGATATCTTTAAGAAATGGCTTTCTTCTTGCCACTCTTCCATAAAGGCCAGATTTGTGCAGTATATGACTGATTGTTGTCCTATGGACAGAGTCTCCCACCTCAGCTGTAGATCTCTGCAGTTCATCCAGAGTGATCTTGGCTGCATCTCTGATCAGTCTTCTCCTTGTATGAGCTGAAAGTTTAGAGGGACGGCCAGGTCTTCGTAGATTTGCAGTGGTCTGATACTCCTTCCATTTCAATATTATCGCTTGCACAGTGCTCCTTGGGATGTTTAAAGCTTGGGAAATCTTTTTGTATCCAAATTCGGCTTTAAACTTCTCCACAACAGTATCTCGGACCTGCCTGGTGTGTTCCTTGTTCTTCATGATGCTCTCTGCGCTTTAAACAGACCTCTGAGACTATCACAGTGCAGGTGCATTTATACGGAGACTTGATTACACACAGGTGGATTCTATTTATCATCATTAGTCATTTAGGTCAACATTGGATCATTCAGAGATCCTCACTGAACTTCTGTAGAGAGTTTGCTGCACTGAAAGTAAAGGGGCTGAATAATTTTGCACACCCAATTTTTCAGTTTTTTATTTGTCAACAAAGTTTGAAATATCCAATAAATTTCGTTCTACTTCATGATTGTGTCCCACTTGTTGTTGATTCTTCACAAAAAATTACAGTTTTATATCTTTATGTTTGAAGCCTGAAATGTGGCAAAAGGTCGAAAAGTTCAAGGGGGGCGAATACTTTCGCAAGGCACTGTACATGGAAAATAAGGTTTAATGTTTGAAAATGTAAGGTAATGCATTTGGGTGCCAAAAATACGAATGCAAGTTACTCACTAGGGGAAGAACCTTTGGGGGAATCTAAGATGGAAAAGGACCTGGGGGTTCTAGTAGATGACAAGCTCAGCAATGGCATGAAATGCCAAGCTGCTGCAAGCGAAGCCAACAGAATATTGGTATGTATAAAGAAGGGGATTCACTCCAGAGATAAAACAATAATTCTCCCACTCTACAAGACTCTGGTCCAGCCGCATCTTGAGTATGCCGTCCATTTCTGGGAACCGGTCCTCAGGAAGGATGTGTTGGAACTGGAGAGAGTCCAGAGAAGGGCAACAAAGCTAAGAAAAAGGGATTAGATGGCTTCAGCTATGAGGAAAGACTACAAGCATTGAACTTATTCTCTCTAGAGAGGAGATGCTTGAGAGGGGATATGATATCAATGTACAAATACTGTACTGATGACCCTTGCATAGGGAACAAAATTTGCAATGAAAGGGAATTTTAAAAGACACTCACTAAAATTAGAAAGAGAAGCAGTTTAACCTTAAACTGCATAAAGGGTTCTTTACCTTTAGAGCGGTAAGGATGTGCAATTCTCTTCCACAAGCAGTAGTATCAGCAGGGAGCATTGATAGTTTCAAAAAACTATTAGTTGGGCACCTTAATGACCAAAACATAAAGGGGTATACAATGTACTATTGACAGCACACATACACACTAATCATAGGTTGAACTGGATGAACTGGTGTCTTTTTTCCACCTCATTAACTATGTAACTATGTAACATTTCACTCTCAGAAAGCAGCTGCACAGAGGAGCTGCTGCTCTCAAATGTAATGTTAGAGGTTGTGAAGTTGCTACTGTCTCAGACAGAATTGGCTCTTACCAGAATTGTCCAGTTGCCCCACTTCATTCAGCAGGGTAACATTTCCTGCAGAGATCAGAAATAAATCTAGTGTTACTAATACATAGAGAATTCTAAGAATGTGTAAACTGTAATATCTTTGCAATTTTCATAACACTTTATAATGCTGTTTCAGGTAAAGAGATCGTTTAACAACTTGCTGAGAATAATGCATCCTGAGATGACCATAGAGACTGCCAGGAGAATCCTACAAAAGTTAGGAAGCAGAGAGTATGTATCCTATGTCTTGTATTATAATGCACAATGAGCACTAGAAAGTGGCCTGGTTTGAATTGGAGGGGTACCCCACGCTGTTTTTTTGACAGCTGATGACTCATCCATCGTTAAGAACGCAACGGCCGGCTTCCCAGCCCACTCCTTAGCAACCAGCTATATACAGTGCTTTTAAAGGGAAATATAAAGACTTAAACACAAGATGATGGTACTATCTCCTTTAGATCTACTAAATACTATTTAGAATAGGACTCGTTTGATTAGATACAAACTAGATAACAGTACTGTAGGTCTTTTCTCCTATTGCATCGTTTTTATGAATATAAATTGAATATCAATTGTACAGAGATTTAACAATCCATTTGTGGCATGTATTACCAGCTTTAGAAGAATTCAGTCCTTAGGTTCAGTGAAGAATTAGGAGAATAGGGCTTAGGTTTACTTAAAAATCAGGAGAGTGGATCTTAGGTGCATAGTAGAATCAGACAAGGGCTAATGGGCCTTTAGACTTACCAAAACCATATAATATTAGGTCAAACCTAAACACTTTCAATTTGTATGCAATCTGGTAGGCCCTTGCAGTACATAGAAAAGGTAAATCTGAAGGAAAAAGTTTTCAGAAAATCTTATAGTGTGTATGGCCCTTTAGGTTTAGTTAATAGAGGAGAAAAACCAAATAGCAGGGGAATTTAGGCAGCTAAAGCACTGTGCAATGGTGTTACTCATTGAGATGAAACATAGGTAGGAAATAGAAGTCTTATTTTGTATTATTTGCATTTTTATGTTATAATTTAAAAAGGGACAAATATAGTAATTACATTTTTACCTATATATAAACACAGGTTCGAATCACAGCTGGTTGAACTAAATCAAGAATTTGAAGACAAAATGAACAGATTAAAAGTAATCTTGTTGAAGAATGCAGACACATGGGTAAGTATGTTTAGTGTAATGTCAGCTAATTAAAGTGAACATTACGAGCCCATTCCCACTATAGCATTTTGGTAAGATGCGAAAATGCACATCACATGCTATGGTGCGATGCGGTGTCATTCATTTTGAATGGCACCCCAACGCACCTTGTCCACGGACATGCATTGCGATAAGCCACCAATTGTAAATGCACTGTTTTTGGTGCCTTCTTGTGTGTTAAGCAGCCCATTCTGATGGATAGGCTTCCCTAACACAATTTATGTTGATGTGCGCCATTGCCATGCAATAGTGTAAAAGGACCTTAAGCACTGATGCTTAACTACTTCTGGACCGGAAGCATTTGCCCCCTTAATGACAAGGACATATATGTACCTAAATAAAATTGATGTTATTTTTTCCCACAAATAGAGCTTTCTTTTGGTGGTATTTGGTCACCTGTGGGATTTTTATTTTTTGTGCTACAAACAAAAAAAGAGCGACAATTCTGAAAAAAAAAAAAAAACAATATTTTTCACATTCTGCTATATAACATTCCCAAAAAAAAATGTAAAAATCTAAATTTTTTAACATTTTAGGCCAATTTGTTTTCTGCTACATATTTTTGGTAAAAAAAAATTGCAATAAGCGTATTTTGATTGGTTTGTGCAAAAGTTATCGCATCTACTAACTACAGGAGAGAATTATGTAATTTTTACTGTTTTTTTTTTGTTGTTTTTTTTTTCTGTACTAGTAATGGTGGCAATCTGCGTTTTTTTTTTTTTTTTGTGGGACTGCGACATTGCGGCGGACAGATCGGAACCCTGACTGACATTTTTGACACTTTTGGGGGGACCAGTGACATTACTACAGTAATCAGTGCTAAAAATATGCACTGTTACTGTAATAATGACACTGGCAGGGAAGGGGTTAACACTGTGGGTGATCAAGGAGTTAAATGTGTACCTAGGGGCGTGTTTCTAACTGTAGGGGGCGTGGCTTGTGAAATGATCACAGAGACCTGTGTTCCTATATAGAAGGATCACATGGGCTCTGTGATCATTTACAACAGCTGACTGTTCTTCTCTCTCAGGGGGGAAGGATCGCGGGTGTCAGACGGCAATCGGAGCCTCCTGCCCAGTGCATCGGAGCCCCCTAGCTGCAGGCGTGTGACTGACGTATACCTACGCTGGTTTGCGCAGGAGTGGCTGCCTGCCACAGTATAACTGCAGCGGGCGGTCATTAAGCGCTGGGTTTTTATTTATTTATTTATTTTTTACTATGTAACACTACCCCCCTAGGATTTGCTGATGTCAGGGCTCCCCACTGCTGCACAGCCAGTCACACAACATTTCATTCATTCATCCAGCCACAGAAATCAGTCCTTTGGCTTGTTTTTGTTGTTTATTAGGGGATGATAACTTGGATGGGGTATAGATTTATGGCAGTACAAAATGAGGCTGCGCTGATCTAAAGTGGAAAAAATAGATCTAATAAAGTGCCACCATGCTGATAATGAGATGTAGAATATTAAATTGGTAAAATTATGATGTATTAGTATCAAATGCAGTAAATGAGCAAATAAAATCTGAAGTGAATAGATATACACCTAAAAAAGTGCCAGCGTGCTGGTAATTCAATAAAAAATAGTAAGGTGCTAGTACATATACCAAATACAATAGATTAACAAATGTTCAGCAAAAAAAGGAATTCCACAGACTATGTATAAATAAATGAGACTTCCAAAATATTGCTAGTAGATAAAGAATGCAATTTAACCAAAATAAACAATATTCAAGAGTGAAAAGTTATCGCGTTTACTAACAAAGGGAAAGATTTTTGTCATTTTTGGTGGGTTTTTTTTTAACGCGTAATGGCGGCGATCTGCGATTTTTTTTCGGTACTGCGACATTGCGGCGGACAGATCGGACCCTTGACTGACATTTTTGACACTTTTGGGGGTACCAGTGACATTACTGCAGTAATCAGTGCTATACATATGCACTGTTACTGCAAAAATGACACTGGCAGGGAAGGGGTTAACTTTATTGGACAGGGAGGGGTTAAGTGTGTCCTAGGGGCGTGATTCTAACTGTGCAGGGACATTCCTATTGGTGTAAAAGCAAAGATCAACCGTTCTACATAGTAGAACGGACAGATCTTCACTTTTACACAGGGAGAACTGACAGGCAGCTTGTTTACACAAGCCGCTCTGTCTTTCTCCCTTCACAGGAGCGATCGCAGTGTGACTGGCGGACATCGAGTCCGCCGGTCACACGCACTGACTTGTCTGTGAACGAGCCGCGGCGGGCGCGCGCCTCAGCGGGCGAGCGCCCGCCCGCGATAGGCTCGCAAGTCAGTGACAGGCGAGTGACGTACCGATACGTCACTCTGCCTGGCCGGGGCTGACCGCCGCAGTATATAGTCGTGCGGCGGTCGGCAACCGGTTAATAGGTGAACTCCAACACCAAGTGTTAAAAGGCAAAGGATTAGATCGCTCTCCTGGGTGTGCTACACCCTTACCTTGCTGCTGTAAGGCAACAGCATAAACAGCACCGCCTGATTGACTGAATCATCAGTCCACCGCTGAGTGGTTGATACAGCTGCAACAGCTTTTAATTTACAAGCTGTTGTTCCTTATATTTAGCAGTGATCCGGATTATGTTTGATTAATTTGTCAATAATAGCTCAGATCAGAGCCTTTGACTGGCACACTGGTAAAGTGTGTGTTTTCGGCAGTGTTGTTTGAAAAAAAAATAGAAAGTCCACCTCTCAGCAATTTTTCAATATGGTGGTAATGAGGTGGTTTGATGTATGGTACGCTTTAAAACATTTTCTTGCACCACCTTGTTAAGGCAAATTTTGTCCTTCTAAATCGACTTTCTCCTTTAACAATGTGTGTGCCCTTGATTATCATAAGAATGTGTTAGAAAAGAGTAGAATGACTATAAATTGTCAGGAGTGGGCACAAAATATGTACTATTTTAGAAGTTTTAATTTAGCCTATACAAAATACAGAAATTGATGTACTTCATTCTGCAGATTTAAAATTTGACCTTTCATACCAACTAAAAAGTTTAATTATTCTCAGATTTCTTGCACCACTTCTGCCTTTTGTTGGTGACTATTTGTCTTCTCTTTCAATCTCCTACTGCCAACTTTACTACCTTACTTTTATTCTCTTAGCATACCGCTCTATATTGCTTCTGTGATTTTTTTCAATTCACTTTTTGATTTTCTATACAGTATATGCTTTCTCTCTACTTACTTTACTATCTTGTTTTCTTTCTGCTGTCCTTACTCTCCTTGATCTTTCTTCTAACTATTTGCCTCAGACTGTCTTGCTGTGGCCTAAAATGGACATTATTGAAAAGTAAATGACCTGTACAGAAGTAAATGAGCAGAGAACCAGCACTGATAACATAATAATGCAGTAAGCACAACACATAAAGGCAACAGTACAGTCAATGCACAAAACAATTCTGAATGTCAGTAAAATACTAGATGGCCTGACTAACAATAAAATGCAGTATGTCTTTCCTAAACCACTGACCAGTAGACTCTGAGTACACTTACCAGTGTTGGGGCCCTGGCTCTCCTCTGGGAGCTGACATTCCTAACTGGGAGTGTTCATAATCCCAAGGCAAAGGGGAAAACCAACTCTCCACAGGCAACAACATTAACCACTAGCTAAATCAAATAAATCTAAAGACAATCAGCACAATCCCTATACAATTATATAAAAAACAATTATTAAACATTTGAAAATATACAAATGAATAAATCAACAAATATTGCATACTGCAAGCTAAAACGCTCAATAGTGATTTCACCAAACCAATTCACATAACAGCGTATCTAAATAGCGTAGCACAACACCTACTGTATTTTCTGGCGTATAAGACTACTTTTGAACATCAAAAAAATCCCCCAAAAATGGGGGGTCGTCTTATATGCCGAGTATAATATCTCCAAGGTAACCTAAGTATAAGTATTACCGGTAGATGAAAATTAGGGGGGTCGTCTTATATGCCCAGTTGTCTTATACGCCGGAAAATACGGTTTCCAAATGATTGTTCTCAAATTATTAATAATCCCCTTACATAAAGCGATAATAATAAACTCACATATACAAAAGCAAAAATATATAACCAAAAAGTCCCAATATAAGAAAGTCCAATTTTAAAAAGCTTTATTGGTCCCCGCAAAACAAATAGCCCTACTGAGAAAGCCCAATTACGGGGCTCAACACATCTAGGAGGGAAGAGCCGAGCCCATGACATCACGCTGCTCTTTTACCGAGGTGGTGAGTCGGCAGATGACAGTAGCATTTTAGCACTCTGATACCTTGTCTTTTGAAAGTGTTTTTGTTTTGGGGTGGACCAATAAAGCTTGTGATGCGGAGTGCACTATGTGCATGCCCTTATCTTTTAAATGAACTGTGTGTAAGGGGGGGGGGGGGGGTGGGAGTATACTGGAGAGCGGCCATCCCAAGCATACTGGGGAGGATTGAGAAGGTGTCCTCTGAGAATTTACTACACTGGGGAATACAGAGCATATGCATGTCTCTTACCTAATTAAGGTGAACAGGTTTTTCACATAGTGATGGATTTTCACAGAAGTGTGAAGACACTTGGGTGTTTTTTCATCACTTTTTAAAATTGGACTTTCTTATATTGGGACTTTTTGGTTATTATGTGTTTTTGCTTTTGCATATGTGAATTTATTATCAATGTTTGTAAGGACATAATTGATTATTTGGGAACAAGCATTTGGAAAAAGGTGTTGTGCTACACTATTTAGTTACACAATTAACCTCTAGCTGCCCAAGCCAGTTCTGACACTTTTCACATACATGTAAAAAGTAGCATTTTTTAATAGATAATTACTTAGAACTCCCAAATAGTATATATTGTCTGAAAGCAAAGGCTCATCAGGAGAAAAAATGTTGGTAGATGCAATTTATTTATGTCACACAATATTTATGCAGCGGTTTTTCAAGTGCAAATTTTTTGGAAAAAATATACTTTAATTCATTTTAGTTCTCACAAACATAATATAATATCCATTTTTTTGGTAAAATATGAAATATGATATTACGCTGAGTAAATAGATACCCATGTCATGTTTTAAAATTGCAAACGTCCGTGGAATGGCGACAAACTAGGGTACTTAAAAATCTCTATAGTCGATGCTGTAAAAGACTTTACAAGTTACCAGTTTAGAGTTACACAGGTAGTCTGGCACTATAATTATTGCTATCACTATGACGTTCGTGGAGATACCTCACATTTATGGTGCGATCGCTATTTACTGTACATATGCGTGCGCGACCAACAAATGTGTTCGCTGGGGCAGACCCCCCCTATCACATGTAAAACTAATCCAGCTGCTCTATAGCCACTAAGATTATTTTTACATGATAGAGAATCACCAACTGAAAAAAAAGATACTGTGGTCATGACTGCAGCTGCAGCCATGACCCTGGTATAACCCCTTCAAGCCAGGGATGTACGGGTCCTAAGGGTGAGAAGTGGTTAAACAACAGTAACATGAAAAAATGGCCAGAAGATCACTCACCACTCCAAACGCTTGCAGGTACTTCCTCCTCAGGCCCAGGAAGGGGAATTGCCACAACCCTAGGCTTCCTCCTAAAGACGGTGCTGGATGAAGCCACGTTTTTTTATGAAGCCATTGTACTGCACAGTGCATATAGTAGCCTCTGGCAGACTCCATACAGCAACACATTCTATGGTAGTCACAGTACAAGAACACAGCCTCTGTTGAGCACAGTACAGCAGCCTAGTACAAAAGAGTTACTTGCTACTGGGGACTGGAGGGTTACAGACCAGTTGCCTGCCTGTGTGTCTGTGCCTACCCCAGACAGAGCTACTGAAGACAAGAGAGCAGTAGCTGAGCCTGGAGACCCTGATCGTGAGGACTGAGTTACTGGGGCCTGCGTTCTTGAGAACAACAGACTTCCAAGTGTTTAGGAAAAGGTTCACAGTGTAGCAGGGCTGATGAGTGGATTCAGCTATGCGTGTGCGCCCACTGTTAGTAATCCAATACAACAACCACAAACTGCCCTTTTTGCCTAACAGCCCAAAAGTAGTTCACTGTATGCAGTCTTAAAGGAATGGTAAAGTGTACCAATGTACAATTTTAACCCCACTGTTACCTGGCTAAAGAAGCAAAGTGGGCGCCATTACTGAGCGCCATTACTGAACAGTTACTTTATAGGGGCAACCAGGTCTTATGAGAAATATATATAAATATATACAGTATCTCACAAAAGTGAGTACACCCCTCACATTTTTGTAAATATTTTATTATATCTTTTTATGTCACAACACTGAAGAAATGGCACTGTGCTACAATGTAAAGTAGTGAGTGTACAGCTTGTATAACAGTTTAAATCTGCTGTCCCCTCAAAATGACTCAACACACAGTCATTAATGTCTAAACCACTGGCAACAAAAGTGAATACACCCTTATGTGGAAATGTCCAAATTGGGCCCAAAGTGTCAATATTTTGTGTGGCCACCATTATTTTCCAGCAATGCCTTAACTCTCTTCGGCATGCAGTTTACCAGAGCATCACAGGTTGCCACTGGAGTCCTCTTCCACTCCTCCATGACGACATCACAGGGCTGGTGGATATTAGACTTTGTCCTCCTCTATCTTCCATTTGAGGATGCCCCACAGATGCTACTAACTTCTGTGAGATACTTTGTGTGTATATATATATATATATATATCCCTGCCTATATCTAAGGAGATATATACAAAGTGCATAAGTGTTACTGTGAAATTTCCTACTGCTTATGTTGTTTATGAATCAAATGGTTCACTCCTTTGTCAATGCTGCTGATACCAGTTATACAAGTTATATTTTGCTTACTGCCACTGTGATCTGAACTAACTGCCTTGTCTCAATAATTTCATTGCAGTCAAACTGACCTGTTTATCTACTTACTGTTCTTGTGCATTACCTTCTTACTTTTGCCTTGCAATAATATACTAACTTATTTTACAGTTAAGTGGTCTGGTGTCTGATTATATATGCAGATACAGCTGTAGTATTATACTAATGCCTATGCTAATATAGGCCTTTGCTGCACGCTAAAATATAACCAGATGTCTCAGAAGGGATAAGGCGGTTTACATGGCAGAGAACAGAGGGGCCATCTTCTAGAATGGAGAAGGGAATCCCTGCCTGTTTCCATTGGGATAGTCTACACTTGTCTGATGATGTTGAAGCTCATCTGGTTCACCTGAGTGTGTCGTGTGCCAACCCAGAAAGTTCAAGCCAAACAACTCTGACAGAAGGAACTGCTTTGCCAGTGCCTGTGGCCATGACAGGGCCTAAGTTTATTGCCACTCTGGGAAAGTTTTGGTGAAGTGTCAGAAGAGCAGTCTAACGTACACTGGGTCAGGGTGCCAAGAGTGGGCCCATGCAGGGAGGTACTGTAACCAAATACTGAGTGAGCCAGAGAGCTAGGTTTGAAGGACCCCGACAAGTGCCTGACGTGTATCACACAGGTAATGTGAGAAATGCAATCAAAGGATATTATTACAGAATATCAAAGTAACCAAAACCCATAATTTCTGGAATGTGATTAATAGCTTTTCATGAGCTCACAAAATATGGAAACAAAATTGGACAGATTTGACACGTGACCTCTCTCAGCCAACAGATGTTCACAACTCAATGCTTAAAAAAAATGCATCGACAAAAATTCTTAAACCATGCACGAAGACTTGCTAGAAGTCAAGATTGTTTTTGGTAAAATAAACTTCTATTTAGTTAATTTATTTTAAGAATACATCACAACTGCACCATTTACTATGGACTGAAATCCGCCTCAAAGGGATATAATACATTTGTGTATAAAGTCCCAAGATAAAAAAAAAAAAAAATAGACCAGTCATACTGCAGTTAGAATGATCTAAATTCAAATCTTGATGCTATAAGGATAATAATGGTTCAGTCAGATGTATATGGCAAGCAAATTGCCTATAGAAAATATAGAAATGTATACTTTACCAAAACTTCTATGTCTGTTGCCTGGGATGTCATGTTTGAATAGCCTGTCTCAGCTTCAAATGTCTCCCATCAGTGTGTCAGAACCTCATCAGAGCATCCTACTTCCTTCCTGATCTTTTCAAGTCCTTTTTGTCTCTGACTTACACTAAACTTTTATCCTATGGGAATGTGGGCGTGGATTTTGTTTTCCACATGAAAATGCATCAGATAGGGGCCTCATCCTCTATATGGCTTTACCTTGACATTATCAACAGGGGCACTGTTTGTCTGTATAACAATTTGGGAAAAATAGTTTAATTCAACTATTTTCTCAAAGATAACCTTCTGACCTAAGCCTTGGAGAAAAACTTAAATCCTAGTATGTTATCTACTATGTCACTTCCTGTCAAGAATAGTGTCTCTTGCATGATATATATTGCCTGTATAGGTTTTGAAACCACTGCAGTTAACATTCCTTGTAAGTGAAGCAACTTAGCTCTTTATATTTAAAGCTTATACCTATTATATCCATAATAATACACATTTAATTCAAGGAGAAATCTATAATGTATATTGGTGGAATATTATAAAAGTTAATATATATAAAACGTTCCTAGAACTTATTCAATTAGGTAGGCCTATGTATATGCTTCATATAATACAATGACATAATAATATTGTTGCTAATACATTTACTACAAATAATAATAATGTTTCCTCAAGCAGATTTTTAAATGAGCGCCAAACAAAAATGAAACATTCTGATCTCTTGTTCATTGTTGAAATCCAGACAAGAATTTCATCACTCTCATTATAATCCAGCCTGGCGCCATGGCTAGTCCTTATCTTGGCGTGTTGTCTGGGCCCCTTTAATTTATTGGCTTGAGAAGATCTTTGCTAAAACTCTAAGATTTTCTGTAAGACTCTTTACCCAAGCACAATGAACTTACATTCACCTCATGACAAAATGGCTGCCAGGCTGCCCAATATAACAATATGTATAAAATAATATGTATGGGCCTCAAATTAGTCATTTTACCCCAATAGTTCTGACACAACCTTCTGGCTTTAAAAAATACTAAAAAAAAAACTAAAAAAATAAATAAAAATAAAACTGTAGTCAGGAAAAAATTATGAAATCCCTCAATTCCGAGGAAAATAAGCAATCACTGTGTACTTTGCAGTTCTCAAACATCTGCATCAGATTACATCTACTAATGAGTCTGCAGTTAAAAAAGAGTCCTTGCACAATTCGGTGAGCTGTTGCACCAACCTGATTGACATGAATCATGGCTCCAACACGAGAGATGTCAGTTGAAACAAAGGAGAGCATTATAAAACTTCTTCAAGAAGGTAAATCATCACAGAATGTTGCCAAAGATGTTGGTTGTTCCCAGTCAACTGCGTCTAAAATCTGGACCAAGTACAACTCAAATGGGAAGGTTGTTAAAGGGAAGCATACTGGTAGACCAAGCAAGAGTCAAGATAGAAAACTTAAAGCAATATGCCTTGAAAACAGAAAATGAACAACAAACAAATGAGGAACAAATGTTCAGAAACTGGAGTCAATGTTTGTGACCGAACTGGAAGACATTGCCTAAAGGAAATAGGATTTACATAAAGAAAAAACAAACGAAAACCATCATTAACACCTAAACAGAAAAACACAAGGTTACAGTGGGCTAAAAGAAAAGCAATCATGGACTGTGGATGACTGGATGATAGTGATATTTAGTGATGAATTACAGTTCAGAATTGGGCAAGGTGATGATGCTGGAACTTTTGTTTGGTGCCGTGCCAATGAAATGTATGAAGACGACTGCCTGAAGAAAACATGCAAATTTCCACAATTATTGAGGATATGGGGTTGAATGTCTGATAAAGGTACTGGGGAGATGACAGTCATCAAATCTTCAATAAATGCACAAGTATATATTGAGATTTTGGACACTTTTCTTATTCCATTAATTGAAATGATGTTTGGTGATGATGATATCATTTTTCAGGATGATAATGCATCTTGCCATAGGGCAAAAGCCGTGAAAACTTTCCTTCAAGAAAGACATATAATGTCAACAAAGGCATGGTCTGCAAAAAGTCTGGACCTCAATCCAAGTGAAAATCTATGGTGGAAATGAAAGAAAATGGTCCATGATAAAGCTCCAACCTGCAAAGCTGACCTGGCAACTGCAATAAGAGAAAGTTGGAGCCAGATTGATGAAGAATACTGTTTGTTGATAGTTAAATCCATACCTCAGAGAATTCAAGTTGTTATAAAAGCCAGAAGTGATGTACTTTAGTGGTTTTCTTTTTCATAATTCCATAATATTTTCCTCCGAATTGAGTGATTCCATATTTTCTTTCCTCTGCTTGATCTGCAAAAACAGTTGCAATTGACTACATTTGTCTTTTTTTTTTTTAAGTGTTTCTTAAAGTCAGAAGGTTGGAATGTTAAATGAAAATAGCTGTGAGTCATGTCTGTGATTCATTTTTTTTCTACACAATTAACAGTTTGATGAACATTTTCCAAAAGAGGTCATTCCATACTTTTTGCCAGGGGTTGTATACAGAGGAATTAGACACAACAGTATTTAACACAACTTAGTATTTAAAATGGTTCTAAAGTTAAAACATTTTTTACCTCAATGCATTCCCTGCATTAAGGTGACAAATGTTTTACCACTTGTTGTGTCCCCCCCCCCCAAACACTTACCTGAGTCTTCTCTTGATCCAGCTCTGCTTGGCTGCATCTCTTCTCTCTTCCTAGTCTCACAGAAGACTCAGGCAGCAGTGGGAGCCATTGGCCCCTGCTGCTGTCAGTCAAATCCTGTGAGGAGGGAGTGGGGAGCATGCCCAAACTGCTTTGTGTGTCTATGGATACACACAGCCCAGCTTGGGAGCACGCCTGCACATGTGTCCCCATTGCATATGGCTTGCTATGGGGGTACACACAGGAGAGGAGGAGCATAGAGCACCAGCAGGGGACTGAAAAAGTGCAGGTAAGGACCATTCAGTACAATACCATTGAGAGCAGGTGAGTATACCCTCTTTTTTATGTTAATAAAAATATAAGCCTTTACAATCACTTTAATCACTTTCATTAAGATTAGTAACATAACTAAAAACAACTTGTTCAGGTGATAAACTAATTTTATGTCTGGCCCGTTAGGGCACATGAGCAGCACCCTGGCCTTCCAGATGTGCTGGCCCAGGTTACAGTAAAGTTAAAGCAAGTCAATTTTTATAGGCTAAATAACTTGCCTGTTAATTCTGGAAAGGCTTAGGCATTTGAAGGGGGTCCCCATCATACAGCTCCGAACAGTTCCGTTTGAGGGTATCAAATAGAGACTCTGTCATGTTTAGGAAGTCAAGTCTGCACTCCACCTTCATTTGCAAATTAAGGATCCACCGGAGCTGGGCCAGCCGAATCAGGTTAATAGGTTGCCCCTGCCCTGGTGGTAAATAGGAATCCCCAGTCAGGGGAACAGGAAGCACAGACCCATAGACCACCTGATGTGGATCGTACAGAAGCCATTCGGCAGCTGGTCATTCCTTGGGTCTTTGAGACTTTGAATCTGCACAGGTACAGTGCCTGATAAAGGTCTGCTGGTGACTACAATCTCTTCCTATTCAAAGGTTTGTTCCGTACATTTCACTGGCAGTTCAGCATCATTCTCTCCTAAGAGACAAATGCGCCCACCTTACTGGAACAAACACTTTCCCAGACAGAAAGGCTCTCTTCAGGCTCCAAAGTTTGCAACAGAGCTAAAATAGGGTGAAATACTATCACAAGCTCTAGCTCTGCCAGGGTCACCTCAACCCTCTGAATCTATGGGGGAGGCACGCCAGCCCTCCAAACCCACCTATTTTCCCTCTCCAAGGTCTTGTGAGTTGCCAAACTCCTCTGGAGGGCTTGTGGGATTATTCAAGCCAGACAGTTACATGCCCTGTGGCAGCTATTGTGAGGTAGGAGATGGGCACTGGTTGACCTCCTTCTCTTTGAAAATAGAAATCAACTCTTGGGTCAGGTGCCTCCCAATCAGTAAAACAAAGATAAACTCCTCACATGTCAGATAGCAAGCCTATGCCCTCTTCCTCTTTGTATTCTCCCAGGCATTGAGCAGTCCTTGATGATTTAAATAAGGTCACTGACATCAGTGTGACTCTCTGCATCATTATGCTGTAAATGCAGGGTGTCATGGCGATGTCCCCTGGGGAAGGGGGGCAGATCCATGACACCCTTGCACTCACAGTATGTCTTCCAGGTTCTGGTACTAATTCCAGAAGACTGAGCACATCTTTTTGTGGAGAAGAGATACTTAACTGGGAACAGTATTTAAAAAAAATGGTGGAAAAACCCCCCAAATTTTATTTCTTCATTTGCCAAAAAATTGTGACAAATTACATCTTCAAAAAACAAGCTGCTTACTAAATACCTTGGACTATCTCCTTTCCAAGAAGGGGTAATTTGGGGGGTATTTATACTGTCCTGGCATTTTAGGGCCTCAAGGAATAAGATAAGCCATCAGTACAACAGAATTGATCAATTTCCAAATATATATATCATAGTTTGTAGGAGCTATAGCTTTCACACAAACCATCTAATATACACTTTTAGTAGCAGAATACATTTTGGATTATATTTATCAAGAAATTTGATTTTATTAGACAAAAAGTAGAAAATATTGTTTTTTTTTTTTTTTTTTTCGAACTTTTAAGGTAGGGTTTACACCTAATGTGGATGCAGCTCACAGCAGGGGTCCGGTGAGTCCCTGTTCTCCGTTTCAGGGATGAATCAGGCTCAAATTTTTGGCTTAATTCAGACCTGAAATGGAGCCAAAGATGCACAGGACCCCTGTGCAATGTGCTCTGCAGCCGCCCCAGAGATGTGTGAACCGGCTCCATTGAGAGCCAGTCACAATCTCATGTCATGCAAATAGGATACGGAGAAAACCTGCATCCAATTTGCATAAGTGTGAACCCAGCCTTAGTATTTTTTTATTTATATAGCAAAAAATAAAACAAACAGTGGTGATTAAATACCACCAAAAGAAAGCGAATTTGTGTGAAAGAAAATTATAAAATTTTTATTTACACTGCTGCATGACCTAGCAATTGCCAGTTAAAGTAGCACATTGCTGAATAGCAAAAACATGCCTTGGTTATGAAGGCGGTAAAACCTTCTGGTGGTCAAGTAGTTAAAATGTACATTTTATAAACGTGTGTGATAATATCATGGGACTAGAAAATTTTAAACTACACAATTTTTTTCTCCGGGGTCTTTTCCTTTTTAGAAAATATTTAATGTTTGGGATAGTTAACTAATCTTTAGGTCTAATATGTGCATTTTGAGTAATGTACAAAAACTAGAAAAAAAATAACTCTGTGGTAGCAAAGTGGTGGGAGACAAATTCTTAAATATTTTTGAACATACAGTAGATGGATTTTAACTGCCACAGAGCTTTGTTTATTGTTCTTTTTATCCGGAACAACTACAGCTCTCTCCCGTCCCCCCCCCCCCCATTGCCTTTTTTATATTGTTCTCCATTGTACACAGTAGGTTATGGTGATATTTGTTTTTCCCACATGTATCCAGATTTTCTATGAACTTCCTTTTGTACCATAATCCTATATCTAGATAAGGAATAATTTATAACCAATTGGTCAGTGGTTGATCATTGTTTTAAAAAGACTGGACAATCATTATGTTGCATAGGTTTAGTTGTCTTTAATATGTATCCTGATATTGAATCCTCAACCAAATCGATAACACAATCAGAAAATGCTGTAGTAGAATCAAACTTATCTTTTTGAATGGGACATAACCTAGTCTCATTTTCCAGTAGTAAAGAGGAAAAATTAATGCTAATATAGCTCATCTACTTTTTCTTTGATTAGCCCATTTCCACAAGATATGTTATGAGTAATTTTTGCTGTAGATACAATCAAATCAAAAAATGTACTGCCATATTTCTTTACTTCAAATATTCAACACTTGCAGCCGTCTGTTTTTTTTTTTTTTTTCTCAAGAAGGTATATCTCTAACAGGTTACTGTTTTAAGAATACTCTATACTGTTTCAGTAGAAGACTTTTTGATTCCTTTTGGCCCACCTCACCATTTTAAGTCCTGCTGTAGAAGTTATCGCTTCCATACACTGCACTGTTAAAACTATATGCAGATTAGAATAAATGACCATATAATAGGTGTAAATCTGTGCTATAAAACCAACAGTTCTGGGGGGCATGGCCACGCCATGACGTGTGACGCTGACTGAGCGTCTCCGGCCAAACACCGCCAACTCCAGCATCCGGCACCCCAGGCATCCGATATCCCAGCATCTATCTGAGCCCGCCTGATTCTTCTGCTGAGCCCCATTGAGTCCCTCTGATTCCTCCACTGACACCGCTGCTGTGTCCATCAGCGCTGCTGTGTCCATCCCCGCTGAGCCGTGTTCATCCCCGCGGAGTTCCTCTGATTCCTCCACTGACATCGCTGCTGTGTCCATCCCCGATGAGCCTGTGTCCATTCCCGCTAAGCTCCGCTGACCCCCGCTGATTTCTCCTCTGCTGTGTCTATCCATCCATCCTTCGTTGAGTCACCGCCAAGTCAACCTGACATAGCTGAGTCACCGCTGAGCCCGCTGATTCCATTACCGACTCCTGCATTCCAAACATCCATGCATACTGAGCGTTCCGGATTTGACACTGTACCGTAATGTTAAAAAACGTATTAGGGGTAAAAAAATGGCCTTCAAGAAATATAAATCAGAGGGCACATTATCGGCTTTTGAGCAATACAAGGAGGAAAATAAGAAAAGTAAATACAAAATCTAAATGGCTAAAATCAACTTTGAGAGACAATTAGCAGAGGATAGTAAAAAGAACCCAAAGAAATTCTTTAAATAAATCAACAGCAAAAAAACTAGGGCAGAGCATATTGCACACATTATTAACAATGATGGGAGGATGGTTACAGAGGACACTGAAAAAGCAACCGTGCTGAATGCTTTTTTTCTCCTCAGTCTTTACACAGGAAAAGGAGGGGTACACTGACCATGACTGTATGGTTAATAGTAATACACAGGACTTGCCACTATGGCTAACAGAGGGTGAAATCAGGGAAAGGCTGGATAAAATGAACACAAATAAATCACCAGGCCCGGATGGTGTACATCCGAGAGTACTCAAAGAACTTAGTAAGACTGTATCTAGACCACTGTTCCTGATCTTTGCTGACAGTACTATGACAGGAAATGTACCAGAGGATTGGAGAAAAGCTAACATGATACCGATATTCAAAAAAGGGCAGAGGCACGTCCCAGGAAATTATAGGCCTGTCAGTCTGACATCGATAGTATATAAACTTCTGGAGGGGATGGTAAGGGACTATATCGTAGAATTTGCAAAAGACAACAACATCATCAGCAGTAATCAGCACGGGTTTACAAATGGGCATTCTTGTCAAACCAATCTCTTAACATTCTATGAAGAGGTGAGCTGTGAGTTAGATAGGGGCAGTAATCAGCACGGGTTTACAAATGGGCGTTCTTGACAAACCAATCTCTTAACATTCTACGAAGAGGTGAGCTGTGAGCTAGATAGGGGGAGACCTGTGGATGTGGTGTACCTGGATTTCGCTAAGGCATTTGATACAGTTCCCCACAAGTGCTTAATTTATAAAATAAGGTCTGCAGGCATCGACCGCAAGGTTTGCTCTTGGATATGGAACTGGCTAAAAGGGCGTGTCCAAAGGGTGGTAATAAATAGCGCATACTCAGACTGGTCTGAGGTGGTAAGTATGGTCCTCCAAGGCTCAGTCCTGGGACCAACCTTGTTAAATTTATTCATAAACAGCATTGAGGACGGGATCAGTAGTTCTATATCAGTTTTTGCAAATGACACAAAATTGTGCAGGGCAATAACTGCACAGCATGAAGCAGATATCCTACAGAATGACCTGGACAAAATAACGGAGTGGGCTACGACATGGCAAATGAGGTTTAATGTGGAGAAGTGTAAGGTTTTGCACTTGGGGACTAAAAACATAAAAGCACAATACACTTTAGGGGGGGAACCTTTGGGGGAATCAAAAATTGAGAAAAATCTGGGAGTCTTGGTAGAGGATAGACTAAGCAATGGCATGCAATGTCAAGCAGCAGCTGCCAAAGCTGGCAGAATATTAGCATGCATAAAGAAAGGGATGTTTTCCAGAGATAAAACTATAATCCTACCACTTTATAAAACTCTGGTCCGACCGCATCTGGAGTATTCTGTCCAGTTCTGGTAGCCAGTCCTCAGGGGGGATGTGTTGGAGCTGGAGAGAGTCCAGAGATGGGCAACTAAACTAATTAGGGGATTGGAGGACCTTAATTATGAAGAGCCTCTGCAATCGCTTGATTTATTCTCCCTGGAGAAGAGACGCCTGAGAGGGGACCTGATAGCAATTTATAAATACCTCAATGGTTATCTCAGCATAGAAAAAAAGCTATTCAGTCGAAAAGGATTGCATAAGGACTCGAGAGCATACAATGTGATTAGAGGAGAAGCGTTTTAACCCAAGGCAACGCAGGGGGTTCTTTACTGTTAGGGCTACAGGATTGTGGAATTCTCTACCACAAGAGGTGGTTTCTGCGGGAAGTATGGTTGCTTTCAAAAGACTCTTGGACGTACATCTCAAGGATCAGAACATTCAGGGGTATGAGAGATGATTACGGCCATACACACCTACACAGGTTGAACTGGATGGACTATTGTCTTTATTCAACCTCAACTACTATGTATGTAACTATGTATGACACCAGCTGACCTTAACAGACCCTAAATTGGCTTCAGCATTTAATATATCAGGTACTCAGTGTCGGGTATTGCTGCAGCATTGCAGAATCCCAGAGTGGTAGAGTTTCATTGCAGAATTGCGGAGTTGCAGAGTGCAGCATTGCGATTACCTGGACATGCCTGCAAAAGCCTCCAAAGCGTCTAGAGTGTCCAGATCTCGTGCTACAGCTGGTAAGAGGACTGAAAAAGGGCAGACAGGTCAGACAGGCTCTATAACTATAACTGATTCTATAACAGGTTCCACTGCAGCTAAGATATCAGCAGCTAAATCACTGACAATACCAAATATCACTGCAAGTAGTATAAGGAGGTTTTTGGCGGTTGAGGCATTTAAGTCAGTATCTCAGAGTTTAAGTCAAAACCAGAATCCGAGTCAGAGCCAAAGCCAGGCTGATAATCAGAATCAGTCCCAAGTACAAAGCCAGAAATAAAGCCAGATCCAACGTGAGAGCCAGGGGGAGAGCCAAATAACACAGACTGTATACAGCCGTGCTGATATATCAAGCGAAGCAGTTACACCATCAAAAAGCCTCCCACATTACCATCAGATTTATCCTGTATTATCTTCTTGTGCGGACTCAATTGAAGATATAATCTCACCTTCAGATGCATATATGCCATCTCTCTTGCATGAGCTGAAAAAGGAGGTTGCAGGTATGTTTAATTGTATGGAAAAATCGATTAAGAAAGAAATTGTGGTGGTAAGAGGAGATATGGCACATTTATTATATTGGGTTGGGGAAACTGAACAGCGACAGGACAAACATGAAAGGGCTATTAATGAACTGCAGGAGCGGGTTACACAACTCACTATAGCACAACGTAACACTCTGTATAAGTTGGAGGATATAGAGAACAGAAGTTGCAGAAATAATATCCGTATTGGAGGAATTCCGGAGAGGATTAAAGATAATGAACTAGAAGATACAGTCAGGGGAGTTTGCAATTCAATACTCGGCAGATCACAGACAGAGGTTTTGCGTTTTGATCGGATACATAGAGTATTTCGCCCACGCAATACGCCCTCTGATTTACCGAGAGACATTATTTGTCGCTTTCATTACTTTGAGGAAAAAAATACCTTCATATCTAAGCTTCGTGAAGTAAAAAAATGCAGAATTTTAAGGAGCAGCCTTACAAATATTCTTGGATCTCTCTAAGGAGACCCTGGGGAGACAGTGCGCTCTTAAACCCCTATTGGCTGTATTAAAAGGTGAGGGGATCACATATTTATGGGGATTTCCCTCATGTTTAATTGCATCTAAAAATGGCAGTTGATCTGTTTTGCGCTTCCCCATCTTCCAGACCTGCCAGGATGGCAGGATCAAATACCATATTTTTAGGTAAAATTAGAATCAAAATGGCGAAAAACACTGAATAAAAAGGGAGTTCCTATAACATCTGGCCCTCCTAAAAATAAGGAAGGCTGAAATGGATGTCTGTCGAGATTAAAGGACTTGACTTCATAACCTTTGAATTGACAGAAATATAGGTTATTTTTGATCTATAAATAGATATTTTTCAAAAAAAGGGAAAAATTATTTTTTCCTTTCTTTTTTTTTTCTCCTATTTTGAGAATATATTCTCCCCCCCCCCCTTCTCCCCCCTTACTCTTTGATGGGTGAGAAGAGGTGGGAGAGTGGAATGAATAATAGGGCTAATAGTATTTTATAGGAAATCATTCATAGTGCCGGAGTCGGGCGCCATGACGGACTGTGCCAATTATTATCGCACATTATGTGCGTTAGTACATCAGCTGCCCTTTCCCTCAGATGGGGAGGAGGGCCGTGGACCCCACCCAACTTGCCTGAAGTGGTTCATCAGGGTTGGCTGGGGTATACGCGACCCTTACATCCCCAAGGGGAACACGGCATCTCGATGCGTGAGTATAATCCAATACCCAATAGATATTACTCCATGCTAAAGATTACAATACAATTACTAGGAAAAATTAGGCATGTTTTTTTTTTTTTATGTTTTTTTTATTATTTGTTATTTTTGTCTGAACTTTTATTTTTTGACTTTTTTTTTCCCTTCTTTTTTTTTACTTGTTTTATTTTATTTTTCAATTAATGAGTCTAATGGTTTTGAAATTTGCTGACTTAGGTGGTGGATACAGTGTTTCATATGTGACCTCTTGATCAGATGGCCACCTTAGTGATAACCTCTTATAATGTTAGATGCCTAAATCTCGCAGGTAAACGGCATAAGAGAATTAAAAAAACAGCAAGATATTAATAGAGCCAAAGGGGTGGCTATTGAGTTTAACAGACATATATAATTTCGTCTTGATTTTATTGGCAGGAGATATTAATATGACATTGGACCCTTTAATGGATACTTCTCAGTTTCAATCTTATATTTCTTTGAAATGTATTTCAATGATAAAGAAAAAATTAAATTAATTCCAGTTGATGGATACATGGCGTTTACTTCATCCTAACAGTAGGGACTATTCCTATTATTCTAAGGTACATGATGCTTACTCCCGTTTGAACCATATATTTATTGATCATTTCAGCCTCCCATGTCTCCGTTCCGCCTCTATAGGCATTGTCTCTGTTTCTGACCACGCATCGTTGTCTGCTAGTTTGGTCCTGCCCTCTCTCTCCCCGCATTCCAATAATTGGAAACTTAATGAATATCTTCTCGCAAATCCAATAGATGTCAATATATTATCTGAAAGGATGCGGGAATATTTTCTAGATAACAGTTCTGCAGATACTCCACCATCTCTACTATGGGAGGCCCATAAAGCCACTATGAGGGGCAGACTGATGGAACTTGGGGCGCGGAGGAAGAGAGAACAGGGACAATTATTTAGATATCTATAATAGTATTAATAGTATTAGCATCATAGATACATTGCGACAAGTGGCAGAATTGGAAAAAGCGCATAAAATATCCATGCATAGGTCACATTTGGAGGCCTTAACGGAGAAAAGGGAGGAACTTAAGGGGATCTTAGACTTGGAGGTAAAAAGGAAGTCATATTTAATAACACAAATAATGTATGAGTGGGGTAACAAACTGGGGAAACAACTGGCAAGATCATTAAAAGATAAAAAATCAGCAACCTTTATCGCAATAATTAAACTCCCCTAGAGTGAGAATTGGTTCACTCTTCAAACCATATAGCTAATGCCTTTAAAGAATTTTACGCAGCTCTTTATAATATTAAAGATAATTCATTATGCAACAATTCCAAAAATAAACGTAAAAAAATTCAGGACTTCTTCGAACAAGCTAATCTCCCAAGATTACCTGGGGCAGAATTGGAGAAGTTAGAGGCAGATTTCACCATTGATGAATTTAACCACTTAAGCCCCAGGCCTGTTTTTCACACTCTGTGTTTACAAGTTAAAATCATTTTTTTTTGCTAGAAAACTACTTAAAACCCCCCAAACATTATATTTTTTTTTCAGAGACCCTAGAGAATAAAATGGAGTTTATGGCAATATTTTTTATCACACCGTATTTGCGCAGCAGTCTTCCAAACGCAATTTTTTTTTAAAAAATACACTTTTTTTAATTAAAAAATAAGAAACCAGTAAAGTTAGCCCTTTTTTTTCATAATGTGAAAGATAATGTTAAGCCGAGTAAATAGATACCCAACATGTCATGCTTCAAAATTGTGCATGCTCACGGAATGGCGACAAACTTTGGTACTTAAAAATCCCCATAGGCGACAAATGTTTACAAGTTGCCATCTTCGAGTTACAGAGGAGGTCTATGGCTCTAAATAATTTCTCTCGCTCTAACGATCGCGGCGATACCTCACATGTGTGGTTTGAATACCGTTTACATATGTGGGTGGGGGTTTCTGTATGCATTCGTTTCTGCATGCGAGCTAACGGGGACAGGGCGCTATCATTTTTTTTTTTTTACTATTTATTTTATTTATATTTACACCGTTTAAAAAAAAAAATTGATCATTTTTAGTCCTATTACAAGGAATGTAAACATCCCTTGTAATAGAAATAGGCATGACAGGACCTATTTTTTGTGAGATCTGGGGTCAAAAAGTCCTCAGATCTCACAAGTACACTAAAAGATGAAAAAATAAATAAAAAAATAATAAAATGAAAAAAAAAAAGGGACCTTTAAACCGGTTGCTAGGCAACGACGTTTGCCATTGCTTCGGTCCTCCAAGACCATAGAGTCGAGTGAGGGCAAGCTTGCCCTCACTCGACATCCCGTCTGTGAAGATCCGGGTCCGGATCGTTTTCCCCGCTGCCGGCGGGTCGGTAAGCTGGGAAAAGTACCGGGACTCGGCGGGAGGGGGGCGTGCACCTCTTCCACCACCCCAGAAGGGTGATCCCGCGGTGAATCTGCCACTGGGACCACCCTTATCGGAAAGCTGACCGCCCGCAGTTTAAAAAAATACCAGGGTTATGGCAGCTATCTGCTGCCATAACACCGGTATTTAGGTTTAAACTGACAACTAGTCGTTGGGCGGTCATTAAGTGGTTAAACGTGCACTGGCATCTGTCCCTTTGGGCAGGGCACTAGGGCCGAATGGGTTTACTGTAGTATATTATAAGACATTCAGTGAAATCTTGCTTCCTTATTTGACTAATTATGCCAACTCAATTGAAGACCCTAGAGGTCTTCGACCAGAGACTTTGGGTGCTAATATTACAGTTATTCCTAAGCCAGATAAAGACCCTACATGTTGTGAAAGTTACCATCAAATGTCTTTATTAAATGTTGATGTTAAATTGTACTCAAAAGTCTTGGCTACCAGATTGATGGATCTACTTCCTAAATGGGTCTCACTGGACCAAACGGGATTTGTTGCCGGAAGAGAAGCTAGAGGCAATTCCTTGCGAGCTATATCTATTATTCATTATGTTCGCAGGATGTCCCAGCCCACCCTATTTTTGTCAACAGATGCTGAAAAAGCGTTCGATAGGGTGGACTGGGACTATCTTATGGCGACATTGCGACACTTTGGAGTAGGTCATAAAATGTATGACCATATCTCGGCCCTGTATCTGTGCCCTACGGCTAGGGTGAGAATCAATGGCATATTGAGTGATTCTTTTCCTTTGTTCAATGGGACAAGGCAAGGTTGCTTGTTATTACCTTTATTTGCAATTGCTTTGGAGCCCTTTCTGTCCATGGTTAGCAATGACTGTAATATTAAAGTAATGAGTAATGAGGGGTAATGATGGCTCATAAATATGCTGCATATGCAGATGATATCCTATTTTTCATTCAGAGTCCACATATATCGCTTCCGAATCTTTTAGAATCCTTTCAAATTTTTCAAAACCCTTTAAAATAAATTTAACAAAATCAGAAATATTAAATATTAATGTTCCAATAAAAGAAGCAAATCTTTTGAAACCTTTATTCCCATTTACATGGCAGTCCCTTATATTGGGAATTTATTTAATACCCTGTCTATAATATCTGTTACAATCCAACGGTTTTCCTCTATTAAATTGAATTAAAGTCAATCTTAATAAATGGTCATCGCTTGCCCACTCTTGGGTAGGAAGAATTAATATTATAAAAATTTATATTCTGCCACGAATTTTGTTTTTATTTCAAATGATACCATTAGGAGTTCCAATTGGTTTCTTTCCAAAGATAGAAACATTAATTTCTCGATATGTTTGGGGAAGGAAACATCCAAGAATTTCTATATTGGGTTTGTCTCGATTTCCTCATAATGGAGGCCTTGGCTATCCTGACATATAAACATATTTTCATGCTATAGTCCTGAATCGGATTAAAGATTGGAATATGCAGAGAACGCAAAATTACGGGTACAAGTGGAGTCAGAGATGGGAAAGGTTGATTTAGCAGTTATCCCTTGGCTTCCGAGAGCTTCTAGAGGTATTTCACCTTGTGTTTAACTATTAACTACTTCTACATTAGCTATATGGGATATGTTACATAAAAGGTTTAATTGGTCATATAACTCCCCATTGATGCCTTTACCTAAACATAATTTTTTCCCTCCAGGTATGATTATTTAGGGATTTGGTCGATGGTCCTTGGAGGGACCTTTGCTGCTTCACCAGTTACTTAAAGCAGGTTCCCTTAAACCTCTCACGGAGATTTTAAAAAACCAACCAATCAAGTATTTAGATAAATGGAGATATAATCAGCTTGCTGGGTTCATACGGCTCTACCCAAACCCTTAAGGGGTCTGGAAGATTTAAATCCATTTGAGGTAATAATACAAAATAAATGATCCCCCTCCCACAGAATATCTAAATTCTATAAAATCTTAATAGGGACTCGGTCCACCGTCATACCCAGATTATCTTGATAAATGGCAATTGGACTTACAACATCCATTGACGAACATACAGAAAGATAACATCTTGTTATTAGCTTGTACCACTTCAATTTCATCAATAATGACAGAAACGAATTATAAATTATTAGCTAGATGGTACTATATGCCAGTTAAATTGCAAAAAAATGTTCCCTCCAAGTCATCGTTATGTTGGAGGAAATGTGGGAAATCAGCTTCTCACGCCCACATTTGGTGGGACTGTCCGAAGATCCGTCTATTTTGGCTACAGGTAGTTGAATATATAGGTAAAATAACTAACTGTGCATTACAGATGGACCTGTGGACAATATTATTTCACTGTACCAGGGATCCACCTTACATACTGTATATAGAAGATCAATTGTCCCACACCTTTGAATGCAGCAAAGGCTTTAATTCCAGCTATGTGGGGTGAAATAGAAGCCACAACATTGAAACAATGGATGAAGAGAGTAGAAGATGTATGTTTGCTGGAAGAACCCTTGTATATCTCCAGAAGAAATGTGGATAGACATACAGCAATATGGAGTGGATGGTATTCATTTAAAACCACATTACCTATAAGGCAATTGTGATTACATAAGAATTATGAATTAATGTTCTAGACGTTGGTAAAATTTGAATTAAGCACTTTTGAGCATAATCCATTTTCTGTTGATCGACGGGCCTTTAGGAACTAATGGATTTTTTTTTAGAGTTTGAAAGTACTGCTGGCTGGTACTGCTGGCTAGTACTGCTGGCTGGTACTTCTGGCTTGTACTACTGGCTCAGGCTGGTACTGCTGTGGGTACTGCTGGCTGGTATTACTGTGGGTACTGCTGGCTTGTACTGTGCTGCAGGTACTGCTGGTTGGTACTGTTGTGGGTACTGCTGGCTCTGGCTGGTACTGCTGTGAGTACTGCTGGCTCTGGCTGGTACTGCTGTTTGTGCTGCTGGCGGGAAATGCTGGCTAGCAGCGGCGCCGCGCTGGAGGAAGAGGCAATGTTTCCTGTATTGGTCACAGGCGGAGTGCATTTGTTATCACTCCGCCTGTGACTCACTCAGACCGTCAGAACAGAGCCGGAACTATACAGGAAGCATTGGCTACGTTCTGACAGATCAGCTGAGAGACACAGACTCAGCTGCATGGGGGGCCGGACCAAATGGCTTTGAGGGCCGCATACGGCCCCCGGGATGTAGGTTCCCCACCCCTGTCTTAAAATGAGGAATAAAAAATGTGTTTTGTGATGTGGATTCTACTGTGCTTCACACTGGGTTCTCATATTCATAAATATTGTAAAAACCATTAAATAATGCTATCAGTCATTACCAAAAATGAGTATATGCAGTATATAGTTGTTATAAAATGAAATGTTTAAATTGATGTTCTGTGTTTGCATTCATTTTTAGGTAGAACGCATGTTAAATGGACACATACCATATGCAAAAGAACAATGGAATTCAAACAAGGACAAAATAACATCAATTGCTGTATACAATCCTAATTTCATTGGCAAGAACCCTAAATTCAAGGTATATGTATTTGTTTTCCCTAATAAATGAACCAGTTGAAGGTGTTTTAAGAGTTAATACATTGAACTCAGGTTCTATCATTGATAACCCAGAACCTTTTCCTCCCTATAACACTCTTAAAGGTGAAGTTTAGCTTTTTTTCTGTACAACTTTAGTAACACTACTTAACAGTAGGGATGATCGAACTTTTGAAAAGTTCGGTTCGACCAGAACACCCGAACTTCCCAAAACTTCTGCCCGGATTTCAGAACCCCATTGAAATCAATGGGACCCGAACTTCGGTAATCAAAAAACACCATTTTGAAGCCCTAAAACCCAATAAATGCCCCTAAAAAGTGCCCAAGGTTCTGGGTCATGCCCCAGGGACTATTAATCACTCAAAAAAAGTTCTTAAAAATTGTCATTTTTGATAGAGAGACAATTATTGAAAAAAAAAATATATCAAAAAGAGATTTTTTGATTTGATTGACTTTGGATTTAGTGTCTGGGGGGTCTAAAAAGTGTACCTGTGAAGTTTCAGCTCTGTAGCATGTCCAGAACCATAAAAAAAAAAAAGATTGTTTGTATTATGTCAGTTATAGAACAGGGATATGGCTTCGCTATTTTCACACCTTGCCGGTTTTGTAGCAAGCGTTTTTTTGGGCATTTTTTGGGGGTTATTGGAGGCAGGCATAACATCAGAACTTCTGTGTAGGGGTATATATACACACACACTTATATGTATATATATTCATACACATATATAGGTGTGAAAGTAGCAGAACACTTTACTTGCGCTAATGAAATAATTAACACCAATATGGTTACGTTCCTATCACACCTATATATGTGTATGTGTAAAATACATATAAGTGTGTGTGTATATATACCCCTATACAGAAGTTCAGATGTTTTGCCTGCCTCCAAAGAACCCAAAAAAATGCCCAAAAAAACGCCAGCGCAAAAAAAATGCCCAGGTGTGTTTTTGCAGCAGGCGTTTTTTTGGGCATTTTTTTGGGGTCTTTGGAGGCAGGCAAAACATCTGAACTTCTGTATAGGGGTATATATATACACACACACTTATATGTATTTTACACATACACATATATAGGTGTGATAGGAGCGTAACCATATTGGTGTTAATTATTTCATTAGCACAAGTATAGTGTTCTGTTACTTTCACACCTATATATGTGTATGGGTATATATACATATAAGTGTGTGTGTATATATACCCCTATACAGAAGTTGAGATGTCATGCCTGCCTCCAAAGAACCCAAAAAAATGCCAAAAAAAACCTGCAATAACACACCTGGGCGATTTTTAAATTGGCGCAGGCGTTTGTTTGGGCATTTTTTTGGAGGCAGGAAAAACATCTGAACTTCTGTATAGGGGTATATATACACATACACTTATATGTTTATATACCAATACACATACTGTATATAGGTGTGAAAGTAGCAGAACACTACTTGTGTAATGAAATAATTAACACCAATATGGTTACGCTCCTATCACACCTATATATGTGTATGTGTAAAATACATATAAGGGTGTGTGTGTATATATATATATATATATAGTGTAAAATAGCAAACTTATGCGCTAAAATAAGGTAAACGACACCCTGGATCTAAAGACTAGATCAATAAAAGCAATCGTGGAACAACACAGAGAAAGCAGCTGATTTGGTAGTGTCACCACATATCCCAATAATATTTAAAAAGCAAAAAATCAGCGCTCAACTCTTTGATGAGATGAACCACTCTAACTGTATCAAGACGTGAAGCAAAACTGGATATTTCTAAAAAGCTACAAAATGCATAAAAGTGGGATAATCCAAAATAAATATTCCATATGTGAATGTAACACAATCAAGGATAGTAAATCTAAAAACTTCCAACCACAACTATTTAAAATCTCCAGAGATGTCTAAAAGCACAGAGGTGATATCTAAAGGCGATGATAAAGGAAAAAAATGATCCCAATAAAATTCTAAGTATAATCAATCAAAAACTTGGTAATTCATAAAATAGAAGTGATGAGCAGTGAATAACAAATTCTTAGTAAAATGTGCAGACAATATCCTGATTAAAATATTATAACATACAGTGATAAACCATCAATAAAATAATTTGCAGCAAAATAATATAAATAATCAGTGTCAATCTAGACATACACTTGTGAATAAACAGAGTGAGTATAAAAAGTGCAGTGGTGCTAAATAATGTGCATAAATGGCCAAACAGTCCTTCAAAATATATTTAGGGTGATTAAAGTGCAGGGTGCCCAGAAATTCAATAATAAATTCAGGTGAATAGAAGAGTGAGATCAAGCTTCCAATCACAGCCAGGTAGATGTGCGCAGGTGAGCTAGCAATCCGACGTTAAGTGAAATGGCCGCTCACCTCCATAACACTCAAAAAGAGCGTTTTATGATGTGATCTTAACTCTTCTCAGACATCTCAATCTTCAGAAATATACTTGTTTTGTCTCCAATGGTTATGGCTTAATATTTCAGGAAGAAATCAACTGGTCCCAGCTTAGGTATATGCCAATCTCCCTCGATCCGTCTATCAGGTGCTCAAACAAGAGAAGCTCTCATGGTGCAGTATATCAGGGTATATATTTATTTAATAAAAGATACAGGTCACTTACTAGAAAGCAGTAAACACAGCGTGGTTTTACATCCAAAGCAGCCGCCGATGCGGTGAGTTCCGATGCTTCCGGTCTCGGCCGAAGACCGGAAGTGACGTCAATACGGCTTGTCCCTGACGCGTTGCGCTACACCACACATAGCTTTTTCAAAGGGGTAAATATATATATATATATATATATACCCATATACAGAAGTGCAGATGTTTTGCCTGCCTCCAAAGACCCCAAAAAAATGCCCAAAAAAACGCCTACTGCAAAAACACACCTGGGCGTTTTTTTTTTTTTTTTTTTTGCGCTGGCGTTTTTTTGGGCATTTTTTTTGGGTTCTTTGGAGGCAGGCAAAACATCTGAACTTCTGTATAGGGGTATATATATATACACACACACTTATGTATTTTACACATACACATATATAGGTGTGATAGGAGCGTAACCATATTGGTGTTAATTATTTAATTAGCGCAAGTATAGTTTTCTGCTCCTTTCACACCTATATATGTGCAGGTGTATATATACAGACATGTGTGTGTATATATACCCCAATACATAAGTTTAGATGTCATGCCTGACTCCAAACTTGTCCTCAAAAAATCCCTATAAACGCCTGCAGCCAAAAAGCAGGCTGACCGGCGAGAAGCCATATTAGTGCACTGAATGTGACCTAAGAGAAACTATGTTTTCTCTATAGCGGTCACCCTGATATGGAAGGGTTTGGTCACCCTGCCATAGCAGTCAGTGTCAGATCACCCTACACTACATTACAGTCACCCTGGCACTTAACACTTTCCCTACAGAAACTAAATTTTTGCATCTAACTAAAGTGGAAAATAGCACCCTAACTACACTAGATATCCCTTTCCTAACACTAATAAATGCTAAATGACACTTTTAAAGTAAAATGAACAGAACTGCTTCCACTCTCTTCTATGTCCCTGTATTACAAAGCTAGGAATTTGGTGGGGGCTATCTTATATACTGGGGGGCGTATTCACTAATGATTGGCCTAGGGACCCCCTAGTCACTCCAATCACATTCCTAGCATTCTCCTGCCCCCTCAATTGGCTTTTACTAATGGTTCTGGTCCAATCACAGGCTTTTAAAGCCCATTTCCTGGCCCATTGCATTTTAGTCAGTTCTGGTTGCCGAATTCCGAACTTTTTCAGCAAAAAGTTCTAAATTCGGCCGAACCTCGAACAGTCAATGTTCGGGTCAAACCGATGATTGACCCGAACCGTTCGATCATCCCTACTTAACAGTAATGAAGTATATCCCATGTCATGTAAGCAGCTGGGTCCTGTAGAAATCCTCACTAGCAGGGATGCCCCATCCTTTAGGTTTATAGTAGTCTATTGCAACATATTGGAGTTTACTTACTGAAGGTGTAGATTGTGTTTGCTTTGCAAAGTGAGAATTTCCTATTCAGCAACCAAGTTCTACTCCTTTAGTAAATCTACCCAAACTGTAATATATATATATATATATATATATATATATATATACAGTAAATCCATGGCCAAAAGTTTTGAGAATAAAACAAATCATAATTTTCACAAAGTCTGCTTCTTCAGGGTTTTTAGATCTTTGTGTCAGATGTTACTATTGTATACTTTGTGTCAGATGTTACTATTGTATACTGAAGTATAAGTACAATCATTTCATAAGTGTCAAAGGCTTTTATTGACAATTACAGTTTATGCAAAGAGTCAATATTTTCAGCATTGACCCTTCTTTTTCAAGACCTCTGCAATTCCCCCTGGCATGCTGTCAATCAACTTCTGGGCCACATCCTGACTGATGGCAGCCCATTCTTGCATAATCAATGCTTGGAGTTTGTCAGGATTTGTGGGGGTTTTTTTGTTCACCTGCCTCTTGAGGATTGACCACAAGTTCTCAACAGGATTAAGGTCTGGGGAGTTTCCTGGCCATGGACCCAAAATTTCAATGTTTTATTCCCCAAGCCACTTTGTTATCACTTTTGCCTTATAGCAAGGTGTTCAATCATGCTTGAAAAGGCATTGTTCATTACCAAACTGCTCTTGGATGGTTTGGAGAATTTGCTCTAGGAGGATGTTTTTGTACCATTCTTTATTCATGGCTGTGTTCTTAGGCAAAATTGTGAGTGAGCCCACTAACTTGGCTGAAAAGCAACCCCACACATAAATGGTCTCAGGATGCTTTACTGTTGACATGACACAAGACTGATGGTGGTAGCGCTCACCTTTTCTTCTCTTTTTCCGGATGCCAAAAACAATTGGAAAGGGGATTCATCAGAGAAAATGACTTTACCCCAGTCCTCAGCAGTCCAGTCCTTGTACCTTTTGCAGAATATTAGTCTGCCCCTGATGCTTTTCCTGGAGAGAAGTGGCTTCTTTGCTGCCCTTCTTGACACCAGGTCATCCTTCAAAAGTCTTCACCTCGCTGTGCATGCAAATACACTCACACCTGCCTGCTGCTATTTTTGAGCAAGCTCTGCACTGGTGGTGCCCCGATCATAAAGATAAATCAACTGTAGGAGATGGGCCTGTCGCTTGCTGGACTTGCTTGGGCGCCCGGAAGCCTTCCTCACAAATGCAGTGGAAATGTTTTTTATGGGATTAAGTTCATTTTCACGCCAAAGAGGGACTTTTCAATTAATTGCAATTCATCTGATCACTCTTCATAACATTCTGGAGTATATGCAAATGGCCATCATAAAAACTGAGGCAGCTGACTTTGTAAAAAGTAATATTTGTATCATTCTTAAAACTTTTTGTCATGGCTGTATGTATAGTATCTTGGCATATTTACTAAAGGAGTAGAGCATGGTTACTCTGAAAAGGAAATTTTCACTTTGCAATGGGTTGATATATTACCAGTGTGCTAATTTGCTACCCCAATTTGCTAACCCAATTTGATGTTATTTTAAAATAATGTCAAGAATTGAAAAACTAATTTTTTTCCTGCGTGCATAGCATATTGGCATTAATCTTTACTACTTAGCTACGTTACATAAAAGCCAAACTTGTGATTACTATAATATTCTTTTAATCAGAAGATTTAGTCAGTTATACAGTATATCAGGGTAAATATCTGAGACTGCACAAATTACGTAAAGTTTTTATTGGGAAAAAGTACAGGAAATGCATTTTCTCTATCCCAATTGAACCCAAGGAAAAAAAAATATATATTCAAATCTGCTTCCATTTAAAAAAATTTGCTTTGTGAATGGTTCATCATTCACGAAAACCTAACAAATAATAGCGTAATGTTTGTAATATATGTGTAATGTCCGTTTCTACTTATTGCCTTTCAATGGGTGAATGTAACATTACCTAATACTCAACCCTGAGAAACAATAACCATTAGCAACATTCAACCATAAGATTTTAAGAAGATTCACCAATAGAGAAATTAGCCCTAACTGAGGCTTCTGGTTACACCCGCCTGCATTCTAACAACCACCAAGCACATTTAGCTGTCAGCCAGGGATTCTATTTATTCATTCACATAGGGGGAGACTGGTATCTGGGGTCTCCCTCATTTTTCAAGGGGGACCTCCAGATTCTGATTAGCCCCCCCCCCCCCGCCAGCAGACCCCCACAACCATGAAGCCAGGGTTGTGAGGAAGAGACTCTTGTTCTCATCAATGTGGGGGCAAGGTGCTTTGCAGGGGGTGTCGCTCCAAGGTTTTTCTTAAATTTTCCTTATGATTTCCCCTTTAAATCTATAGCAGACTCACAGGGTCTAGTATGAAACTTAGGGGGAATCCCAAGGTTTTTTTCCTGGGTTCCCCCTTAAAATCCATACCAGACCTAAAGGGTAGGGATGAGCTTTCGCTTGTTCGTCGAATGACGAACAAATGGGCTTGTTCACGGGAACTTCAAGTTCCCGCATTATCATGGACTCTCTGACTTCTGAATTCCAATAAATAAATCACTGGCTGGCAGGGGGAATTGAACTCACAGCTCTTATCATTACAAGCTTGGTATTCTACCACCTATGCCACTAAGCCTGCTTAAGTTGAGTGCACTCTCCCTAACTTTTATCTCAGTTAGTTAGGTAGGGAAAGTGTATGTAACTGCCGTTGTGCTGATACTCTCTGCACAATTCAGAGCCCAGACTGCAGGTGCCCCCGTTTGACCTTGAACTCTTCAGGGTCCACTGACTATGTACCCCCTTTACAACTTCAGGGTCCTCAACCTAGGTACCCCCTTTCACAGCTAGCTTACACTGGATCCCAGAACCTCTCCCAGAGTGGTCCCCTCTAACTTCAGGCAGACCCCCAGGGGCAATCCTCAGTACTCACGACAAGTGTAGGCATTTCCTGGGACTGGACCCCTCTCTCTCTCCGCAGGCACTCGGCACACCGGATCCCCTCAGCTCAACTCAGCACTTTCTGGACACTCAGACGACACCCTGAAACATCTGCCTTCCTCAGACAGGAGGAAAGACAGCCGCACTCTCCTTCCTGGGACTCTGCTCCCGCCAAAGACAACCTGTCACGCACTTCCTCCAAAACTTATACCCACTCCCAGAATCCTTTGCAGCCTTATCTGCCCTCTGGGGTAGTTACAAGCTGGGATGTGTCCCCTGATTTGGCTTCCCACGCTGCCCTACGAGAAGCCTCTCACAGGAGCCAGTGGGGATACTTCTCCCTTCAGCAGGCACATCTGGAAGCCCTGACACCCTACCTAACAAATCACCAAAAGTTTGGACACGCCTTCTCATTCAAAGAGTTTTCTTTATTTTCATGAGTATGAAAATTGTAGAGTCACACTTCAAGAGGTAGTCACCTGAAATGGTCTTCCAACAGTCTTGAAGGAGTTCCCAGAGATGCTTGGCCCTTTTGCCTTCACTCTGCGGTCCAGCTCACCCCAAACCATCTCGATTGGGTTCAGGTCCGGTGACTGTGGAGGCCAGGTCAACTGGCCCAGCACCCCATCACTCACTTTCTTGGTCAAAAAGCCCTAACACAGCCTGGAGGTCTGTTTGGGGTCATTGTCCTGTTGAAAAATAAATGATGGTCCAACTACACGCAAACCGGATGGAATAGCATGCCACTGCAAGATGCTGTGGTAGCCATGCTGGTTCAGTATGCCTTCAATTTTGAATAAATCCCCAACAGTGTCACCAGCAAAGCACCCCCACACCATCACACCTCCTCCTCCATGCTTCACTGTGGGAACCAGGCATGTAGAGTCCATCTGTTCACCTTTTCTGCGTCGCACAAAGACACGGTGGTTGGAACCAAAGATCTCAAATTTGGACTCATCAGACCAAAGCACAGATGTCCACTGGTTTAATGTCCATTCCTTGTGTTCTTTAGCCCAAACAAGTTTCTTCTGCTTGTTGCCTTTCTTTAGCAGTGGTTTCCTTGCAGATATTCTACCATGAAGGCCTGATTCACACAGTCTCCTCTTAACAGTTGTTCTAGAGATGTGTCTGCTGCTAGAACTCCGTGTGCCATTGACCTGGTCTCTAATCTGAGCTGCTGTTAACCTGCGATTTCTGAGGCTGGTGACTCGAATGAACTTATCCTCCGCAACAGAGGTGACTCTTGGTCTTCCTTTCCTGGGGCGGTCCGCATGTGAGCCAGTTTCTTTGTAGCGCTTGATTGTTTTTGTGACTGCACTCGGGGACACTTTCAAAGTTTTCCCAATTTTTCGGACTGACTGACCTTCATTTCTTAAAGTAATGATGGCCACTCGTTTTCTTGTACTTAGCTGCTTTTTTCTTGCCATAATACAAATTCTAACTGTCTATTCAGTAGGACTATCAGCTGTGTATCCACCTGACTTCTGCACAACACAACTGATGGTCCCAACCCCATTTATAAGGCAAGAAATCACACTTATTAAACCTGACAGCGCACACCTGTGAAGTGAAAACCATTTCAGGTGACTACCTCTTGAAGTGTGACTGTACAATTTTCATAGTCATGAAAATAAAGAAAACTCTTTGAATGAGAAGGTGTGTCCAAACTTTTGGTCTGTACTGTATATATAGGCACTTCAGTTTATATCAGTTTATGTCAGTATTGCTGAAAAAAACGACGTGGGGTCCCCCCAGTCCATATCAGGCCCTTTGGGTCTGGTATGGATTTTAAGGGAAACCCTGCGCCAAAATTTAAAAAAAAAAACGGCGTAGGGTTCCCCCTAAAATCAATACCAGACCCTTATCTGAGCACACAGCCTGGCTGGCCAGGATGGGGGTGGGGGCGAGGGGGGGCACCCCCCTCCTGAACCATACCAGGCCCCATGCTGATGGGGACAGGGGTCTCTTCCCCACAACCCACAACCCTGGGCTGTGGTTGTGGGGGTCTGCTGGGGGAGGCTTATCGGAATCTGGAAGCCCCTTTTAACAAGGGGACCCCCAGATCCCGCCCCCTCCATGTGAATGGATATCGGAAACATGGTACTCCTACCCATTCACCAAAAGTGTACATAAAAATAACGACAAAAGCCAGTTTGGAAAAGTCTTTTATTAAAAAATAAAAAAATACTGTCCCCCAATGATTAGTCGCCCGGCCGCCTGAAAAATAGAAAGAAAAAAAAAAGAAGCTCCTGCTTCTCCTGACACTTCCCAGAATGAGCTGTTTTGATTTTGACAGCTCTTATATAGTGACCTGACGTCACAAGCCATCCCACAATGCACTGCTCAAGTGCAGTGAATAAATTACTGATGTCAGTAATTTATTCACTGCACCTAAAGCAATGGATTATGGGGCGTCGTCAGAGCCCTATAAAAGAGCTGTCAAACTCAGATAGAAGCTAGTTAGCCGGAGAGAATCCAAGATTAATCAGCTAGCATGGTGGCTTAGCTGGTAGAATAATGGACTTGCAAAAGAAAGGCTGTGAGTTTGAATCCCCAGGCCAAACACCGATTTCTTTCTTTTTTTTTTTTTTTTTTTACCCTATCCCCGCTGTATGCTTACATCCCTGAGCAGGAAGCTGTCACATTTAGCAGTGGTATCAATACCACTACTAAATGTTTCACTTCACACAGCAGCTGGAGGTTCACTCGGCTGAACACCCATTGGTTTAGCCATTCATATAGGTATCTCCATAGACTGCGTACACAATGCTAAGGTTTCCCTCATATTTCCACTGCTGGCCAAAAGTTATTTGTTAAGCTATTTTCTTTATTGGTACATTTTTATGAACTCTTACAGTCAAATATTTTTAATGGTTATTTCTCTCTTAGGATTGAATGTTACACACCACAAACAGCAACAAATAAAAACTGACATTACATACATATTGCAAACATACGAGTATGCGTTATGTTTGTGTGAATGATGAGACACAAAGCAACTTTTTTCTCTAAATGTGCATGTATGTGTATATATATATATATATATATATATATATATATATATATATATATATATATATATATATGTATACAGTATTTGTATATGTATTACAGATCGACCGATTATCGGCAAAACCGATATATTGGGGGGCAGATATGCACTTTCCCCGATATATCGTAATCGGCCTTTTGATTTACCGATATTGCTGATATTTTCGTGACGTCATTCCGTATGTTGTACGCACGTGTTCTGCCTTCTAACACCGGCTCCTACGCCTGCGCGGCCTGTACATGACGCCATTTCACCGCTCGCACTGCACTTAAGACCGCCTCCCACAGCTTTGTGTTACAGCCAGCTGCAGTCCGGTCCGGTCACGCTGCCAGCCATCCATCCACCCACAGGCCATGGCCTCAGCCACCCACCACAGCAGGGTGCCAGGAAAAGCGAGCAAGCAACCAGCTACCCAGATGACACCAAGCCAGCCACCCGCCACTGTGACCAGTGTTCCAGCAAGCCAGCAGTTACCCGCCACAACAGGCCAGGGTGAGTGAGTGACACCAAGCCAGCCACCCACACAACAGGGTGACCCCAAGCCAGCCCCCCACCACAGTGATCCAGCAAGCCAGGCAGCCACCCACCACAGTGTTCCTGCAAGCCAGCCACCCAGCACAGTGTTCCTGCAAGCCAGCCACCCACCACAGTGTTCCTGCAAGCCAGCCACCCATAACAGGGTGACATCAATCCAGTCACCCACCACAGTGTTCCTGCAAGCCAGCCATCCATACCAGGGTGACACCAAGCAAGCCAACCAGGCACCACAGAGACTGTTCCTGCAAGCCAGCCACCCACCGCAGTGTTCCTGCAAGCCAGACACCCATAACAGGGTGACACCAATCCAGTCACCCACCACAGTGTTCCTGCAAGTCAGCTCCCCATAACAGGGTGACACCAAGCAAGCCAACCAGGCACCACAGAGACTTTTCCTGGAAGCCAGCCACCCATAACAGGGTGACACCAAACCAGCCACCCACCACAGTGTTCCTGCAAGCCAGCCCCCCATAACAGGGTGACACTAAGCAAGCCAACCAGGCACCACAGAGACTGTTCCTGAAAGCCAGCCACCAATAACAGGGTGACTCCAAGCCAGCCATCCACCACAGTGTTCCTGCAAGCCAGCCACCCATAACAGGGTGACACCAATCCAGCCAGCCATCACAGTGTTCCTGCAAGTCAGCCCCCCATAACAGGGTGACACCAAGCAAGCCAACCAGGCACCACAGAGACTTTTCCTGAAACCCAGCCACCCATAACAGGGTGACACTAAGCCAGCCACCCACCACAGTGTTCCTGCAAGCCAGCCACCCATAACAGGGTGACACCAAGCCATCCAACCAGCCACCACAGACTGTTCCTGAAATCCAGCCACCAATAACAAGGTGGCCAGCCACCAATAACAAGGTGGCCAGCCACCACAGTGTTCCTGCAAGCCAGCCACCCATAACAGGGTGACACCAAGCCAGCCAGCCAGCCAGTGCCACCACAGTGTTCCTGCAAGTCAGCCACCCATAACAGAGTGACACCAAGCCAGCCAGTCAGTGCCACCACAGTGTTCCTGCAAGCCAGCCACTCAGAACAGGGTGACGCCAGCCAGCCACCACATTGTTCTGGCAAGCAAGCAACCCACAACAGGGTGACACCAAGCCAGCCACACTGCCAGGCATCAGTCACCAACCCACAACAGGGTGCCAGTGCCAGCATCAGCAGCAACTTCAGCTTCAGCAAGCCATTTCTTTAATCTATTTTGTGTCTTTCAAGTTGAAATGGAGATGGATGAGCAGAGAAAGAGTAAAAGTGTGGTCTGGGACTATTTCTCGTCTCGACCATCTCCAGGAAAAGCAGCAGTGTGCAACACATGTACAAGCAACATAAGCATGGGATCAGTAACTGCAAAAAACAAAAATACCTTAAATCTTTGGGCCCATCTAAGAGTTCATGATATTGAATTGTATCATGCAGCACAGAAAAAACAAAATTAATATCAATGTGATTTTGAAATGCCTCCTCCACTATCCCAGGCAACAATAACACATATGTTTGTGAAAAAAAACAGATGTCACTGTCTAGATTCCGATGAAAGATCCCAACTGCTGGACAGAGTAATCAGAGATGATTGTCACTGATAACCAGCCATTTACAATGGTGTCTGACTCAGGATTTAAGTGGTTGATGTCCATGCTTGAGCCAAGCTACACCCCGAAGAGTGAGAAGTATTATCGAACCAAAATGCTGGCAAAGCTACACCAAAAGGTAGTTGACAAAGTAAAGGCTATGCTGCAACCAGAGAATGGTGGCAACTCGCTCTCATTCACGTTGGACTGCTTGTCACAAACAGAGTCCAAGTCACTACTCATTCTTACATGCCACTTCATTGAGAGCGGATGGACAAAAAGGCAATTGGTGTTGAATATAAAAGTGATGCAAGGATCCCACACAGCTGAGTAAAGTACAGAAATGTTTCTAGGCATGCTTGAAGAATGGGGAATCAACAAAGACCGAGTGATGCTTGCGCAACTTACAGACAGTGGAGCAAACATGTCTAAAGGAGTGAGGCTTGCTGATACGTCAGACCTCTGTGTCATCATGGCACACAACACCCTCCAACTTTCAAATGATGGTCTGTCAAGCCAAAGAGCTTTGATTGATATATGTTTTGAGAAGCATGAAGATATTAAACATGTTGTGCTTGCAAGTCTTTTGAATCCTCGATACAAGAACCCTGCTTTCTCTTCTGATGATGTATTGGCTAAGGTAAAACAATGGCTGACAGAAGATGTGGAGGTGCAGGAGGTTCCTGCCGAAAAGAAAAGTCCAGAACACTACTTTTATGAAGAGCAGCATGCTGAAAAAACAGAAAAATGTCCAAAAATACGTCAACGAACAGAAGAGAATCTGTTTCATCGTCGTTGAAATGATCAGGACATTTTCTGTGCTTTATTGGGGCCTCATGCAGAGAATTCAATTTCTTCTGAATCTGCAATGATGAGCCTGGATGATGAACTTCATCTCTATTTGAAAGAAGCCGTAATTGACAGGAGAAGTCATCCTCTTCAATGGTGGAGAGAAAATGAGGCACGCTACAAAAGACTTGCTTCCCATGCTAGAAGATACCTCTCTCTCTCTGCTCCTCTGTCCTCCACTCCTGAGCATGTTAACGAAGTTGTAGCATTGTTTGAACAAAACAGAAGACCTTTAACAGGTGACCATGGACATGCTGAAATTGTCCACTCCACTCCAATCCACTGTATAGCTGTAGTTGCAGTGAGTGCCCTACTGCTAAGAGTCCAATCCAATCTACTGTCTAGCTGTTGCCTAGCTTTTTTCTAGCAGTTCTGCACTGACTGCTGTAGTTGCAGTGATTGCCCTACTGCAGATGTAGTCCACTGACTCCAATCCAATCCACTGTCTAGCTGTTGCCTAGCTATTTTCTAGCAGTTCTGCACTGACTGCTGTAGTTGCAGTGATTGCCCTACTGCAGAGGTAGTCCACTGACTCCAATCCAATCCACTGTCTAGCTGTTGCCTAGCTTTTTTCTAGCAGTTTTGCAGTGATTGCACTGCATTAGTTGAAGTCAGTGCCTTACTGCAGTGGGTAGTCCTCCACTGACTCCAGTCCAGTCCAATCCACTGTGACATGTGTAGCTGTTGCCTTGCTCTTTTTCTAGCAGTTTTGCACTGACTGCACTGCATTAGTTGAAGTCAGTGCCTTAATGCAGTGGGTAGTCCTCCACTGACTCCAGTCCAGTCCAATCCACTGTGATATTGTGTAGCTGTTGCCATGCTCTTTTTCTAATAGTTTTGCACTGACTGCACTGCATTAGTTGAAGTCAGTGCCTTACTGCAGAGGGTAGTCCTCCACTGACTACAGTCCAGTCCAATCCACTGTGACATTGTGTAGCTGTTGCCTTGCTCTTTTTCTAACAGTTTTACACTGACTGCACTGCAGTAAAATTGCAGTGTGTGAGTCCACTACTGCAGCACTTTTATCATAAAAGTGCTGCAGTAGTGGACTCACACTCTGCAATATGTTACTGCAATGCAGTCAGTTTTATGCATTAATGCACAATCTGGATGTGAAATGCAAAGCAAATGTCCCAGGAATAGAAGTTTTCATATCAGTTTTTATGCAGTTAAGGTGTGAAGAACAAGCACTTAATGTTAAAAATGTTAATAAATAAAGATTAACATGTTTATTAAGAGATTTCTTTCGTTTTTTGTGCTTTTTTAGGTAATTTTTACATGTGTGAAAATATCGGCCAATATCGGCTGATACCGATATGTGATCGGCAAAATATCGGTATCGGCAACGAAAAAAAGATATTGGTCGATCACCAATATGTGTATATATATATATATATATATATATATATATATATATATATATATATACATAATTTTTTCTTTGTATAATTCATTCTCCATGGGGGCTTCAGATCAGTGTAGACCTGACGGAGCCCCTCTTCCCATGCAATTATGCATAAACAGGTCACTATATCACTATAGGAGTGTAATCACTATAGCAGTGATCTATTAGCAGTCACTGAAAGCCAGTGATTACAGTGTTAAAAGCCTCTGGGAGGAGCTGCGGATTCCTGATGTTATTTTAAAAAGGAGGCTTGGGACAAATAGCTGCTGCCCCAGTACATCTAAAAAAAAAAATAAAAATGGCACTTTGGACTGAAGTGGTTTATTTAACTATAGCTTAACTAAAACCATAAAACACAAACCTTCATTTATATTTTTATGCTATTTATTATTGTAGCCAAACTGGGACTGCTATATATATATATATATATATATATATATATATATATATATATATATATATATATTCAAGTTATTGTTATAATGTAGTTAGAGAGGCTCTTACAAGTGAGGGTCGGCTTTCTCCGGAAATGGACAGACTGGATTTTGGGAGATGTAGTCTGGATCTGAAGGCAGACTGTTGTGTGGATTGGAGGAGGGACTATACTCCCAGGGAGCCGCTTGAGAGCAAAGGATCATGGGAAAGCTGATATACCTGTCTGCTGGGCCGAGCACGCTCTCTCTTGCTTCTGGGACTCATGGAGGACAGATCAGTCAGAGAGGTGTGAGAGGACACTGTTGGTAATGGAGGCCAGAGAGTGCGGCCTAAGGAGAGTGGAGCCCATCCTCAGCGGTGCGGATGCTGGTAATCACATGGCGGTGATAGATCCAGTGGAGCTGAGTGGTAGACGGATGAAGCTGAACTGACTGACCGGGACAGCGAGTGCCGAACATCCCCAGTGACGCAGGAGCTTAGGGAAAGACATCGCCTGGGTGGCAGGATAATCAAAAGTGGACACTGACGTGTGAGAGAGTCCTTGGTGAAATCCAAAATCACAAGTATAAATCTACATTCAATATACACTGACTGCAGATAGGATTGCACATATGCTATTGCTTTGGGATTACAAATATCACGCTGAAGAGTGATAAGAGCTCCAACTGCCGGTGAAGATTTAGCAAGGCCTTGCTAGGACAGGAACTTAAGCATATGCTGCCTTAAAGGGGACCTGTTAGAATACTGTTGAATCATTATTAAGTGAGAATTAGATATTGCTAGCTCTAAATCTAGAGGGATTCAGCACTAAAAGTTACTTTAAACTGCAATAGCTTTGACAGTTAGAGCTGATAATATAATCAGTTTACACTATTCATTGGTATAACACCCTGTCTGCTGAGTATTTACATTTACAGTGTCAGTTTCTTGAGCCCCATTGTGTTAGGTGGGGTTTAATTGATTGACACTGCTATACTTTGTTATTACTAAAACCCATTTGTTATTCATTAGTTCTATTGTATCACCCTTTCTTCAGTAAACAATAAGATTTGCATTTCCATTGTGTCTTTGGAGATTACAATCGAAATGTCAGAACCTAAAGTGTCCAGTAGGTTGGATAATTCTCAGGGTCAGGTGAGTGCAGAGGAACATCCACTAACCATCAGCCCTCAAGGGGGCGGTGCTACATTTGGGGGCTCATCTGGGATCCTCTTTGCCACTCCAGCCCCTTGTAAACTCCCCTGCATGCCAGTTCCAGGAAGGGCAATGAAATTGACCACTGCCAGAGCCTGGGGATGGTCCGAAGGGGCCCAATTGGGGTGGAGCACAGTCCTGGAGGTCACTGGGAGCGAGTGCACCGAGAAAGAGATTCGGAGGTGGGTGAGAGCCCTGGTGCCAGATCAGAGGGCTTATTTATTAGATGCTCGGGCAGACGACGAGCTGGATGTCGTACAAGTGCTGCTAGAATGGCAAGAATACATACCTGAATGTTTTCAGGTAGAAGAGGTGACCCTGGAAGAAGGGATTCAGGCCTGAGTGTTCCCTCAGCTGGAGAAGAAAGAGATGTTAGAAGAAGGGTTATCACCCTCGCCGGCCCCGGTCAGGCCAACGTGGGCGCCAATGGACTCGGAGCTCCCCCTGCCTCTTTCTATGCAGATATGAGCCGTTTAGTTAACCACCTGGTCAAGAACAGTTCTAATGGTGCTGGGCAGAGCTACAGGCGGCTGCAATTCTTCTCTGGCCAACTGCCAATTCCCACTGGAGAGGAGGACTTTGAGAGTTGGATGAGCCAGGCCACTCAGACTGTGGAAGAGTGCAGTGTATCAGAAGCGGTGAAGAGGCAGCGGCTCAGTGAGAGTTTGAGAGGCCCAGCTGCTGAAGTGATCAGAAATTTGAGGATGGGCAACAAGGATTGTGTGGCTAAGGACTATATAGATGCCTTGTTTGCTGTCTTTGGACAAGTGGAAGAGACTACAGACCTGTTGCACAAGTTCAATCATACACACCAACAACGTGGAGAAAGATTGACTATGTTTTTCCATGTGGACAAGATGTTGCACCAGATTCTGTTAAAAAGGACATAGACCCTAAAGATGCTGATCGAGTGCAGCTGGGCAGAGTGTTGCAAGGGACTCGGCACAATCATCCCATCGTCCTGAAGATGCTGCTAAAGGGAGTCTGAACCAGCCCTACCTATCCTGATTTGATGAGGGAGGTGAGAGAGGAAGAGGCCCTGTTGGAGGAAAAGAGCCAAGGTGTCCGAGAACTTTAAGCAGTGAAGGGTGGAAAGAGAAAGCCTCTGCCCGTTTAGCTCAAGTGTAGAACAGCCTCTCAGATGAAGAAAGTGAAGTGGACATTGATTTAGGTTGTTGTGAAAGTTTGGAAGAAAAGAATAAGCATGAAGAGAATCCAAATTCCGCTGAATTAATGATCCAGGTGGCACAGGCCCAAACTCAGTTGTGCCAGACTCTGATGCAGGTAATGGAAGCTCAGGGAAGAGTTTAAGAACCGAAGATGAATTTTAAGGGGCCGAATCTCCCACCCTTCCTAGATAGAGGGTGTTTTGAGTGTGGAAAAGTTGGACATTTTTGGGCCCAATGCCCAAAGCGGGGACTTAGTCCTGAATTGCTGGAGGAGCTGTTGAAGGCTTTACAGAAATTATTTTTCGCGAAGAATGCGGAAAAATATAGGGGACCTCAGTGAAGGAGCCAATTGAGTGTCCCAAGATTAAACAGAGCTCCGGCACTAGTAAAACTGGTAAAAAATGGTGTGGGATGGGGCCCTCTGTCCGGTCCTCCCCCTCTACTCTTAGTTTACAAAGGGAGCCACCTGGGTTGGGTGAAAAGACACAGGGAGTCAGTGTATCTTCTCCACCAAGAAATAAAAAGAGAATCTGGTCTCCGATCACGAAATCGGTAGAGGTACAGACTGCTGAGTTCCCTGGGAAGGACACCCTCAGTTCAAGCCGGGCGATGCCTGTAATGTATACGCTCAGAAGATTGGAAAGATCAGCGGCAGCCACGCAGCGAGAATTATTCACAGCAGCAGAGGGAAGGATGCCTAAAAAGCTGGTGGGGCCCTCCCCGGTAGTCTCGTTGCAAGTGGAAGGAATTTATACTAAGTCCCTGTTAGACACAGGGGCCCAAGTGACGCTGCTGTACAGAGACTTTTATGACAAGTACCTGAAACATATTCCACTGTGCAAGTTAGAGGAGCTGCAGATTTGGAGGCTTGGACCCCAGAAATTTCCCTATGATGGGTACATACCTATATACCCATAATAATTGCTTTCAACCCATCAGCAGATGAGAAGATGAGAAGATGGAGGGATGTGCCCTCGACCCCCTGGAGGAAAACAGAACTCTTTGATCATTGGGACCAATACAGACCTGGTGAGGAGAATGCTTACCCCCTTGGCCCTAAGGGGCTCTCCAGTTGAAGAAGTCACCCCTTCAATTAAGGAAGGCTTTTCAGTGGGTGATACAAGAACAGAAGGCCCCAGCTTAAGGGGTGGGGAAGTTGTGGCGACTGGACACACGGGAGCGAGTATTACAGCCAGGTGAAAGGACATATATGAAAGCTACAGTCAAGCTGTCTTGGGACCAGCAAGGTCCTCTTGTGATGCTGGAGGGCAATCCACTGGGAGAAGACACTGGGCTGGAAATGTCCCAGAGATAGTTCCCGCAAAGACTTTGTGGAGAACTGGAGGGAGAGTTTCTGTCAGCTTTCAGAACATCACTGGACAGCCAGTCAGTTTGAAACCTTGCATGGTGTTGTGGGCGGGTGAGTGTTGCCACTCCAGTGACTCTGAAGGACCTGGTCCAGAAGGAAGAGGGGAATGGGTTGAAAGAAGACCCCAAGATTTGACACCCTGCTGTCCCATTCAAGTGGGGGGAGCGGGTGAAGGCCCAGTTGACCAGGTGGGGAAAACTTTTCTTGAAGAATGATTTCGATGTGGGGTGTGCAAAGAGCGCTCAGCATCGAATTCAGCTGAGTGAGGATAAACCCTTTTGTGAGAGAGCTCAGTGGGTCCCTTTAAGTGATTTGGAGGATCTTCGAGAACAGCTGGCTGAACTGAAGAAGTCTGGAGTTATTAGAGAGTCCCGCAGTCCATATGCTTCTCCTATTGTAGTAGTACAGAAAAAGAATGGGACTATTAGGATGTGCATTGACTATCGAACTTTGAATGGACGGACAATCCCTGACCAATACACAACTCCTAGAATTGAAGATGCTCTGCAATATTTGTCAGGAGCCAAGTGGTTCAGTGTACTGGATCTGAAGAGTGGCTACTATCAGATACCTATGCACCCTGACGATAGGGAGAAGACAGCTTTCATTAACCCATTTGTTTTTTTTTTAATTCGACCGTATGCTACAAGAATTGGCCCCCGCTACTTTTCAAAGATTAATGGAAAATACTGTGGGTGACATGAATTTGATCGAAGTCCTTGTATACCTGGAGAATATCATTGTGTTTGGCAAGACATTGGAGGAACACGAAGCTCGTCTTGAGAAGGTTTTTCAGAGGCTCTATGAAGAGGGACTAAAGTTGTCATTGCAAAAGTGCCAGTTCTATCACATGTCTGTCACCTATCTGGGGCATGTGGTCTCAGCAGGTGGGGTAGCTACTAGGGATCGACCGATTATGGGTAAAGCTGATATATCGGGGGCCGATATGCACTTTCCCCGATATATCGGAATTGGCCCGTGAGGTTACCGATATTGCCAATATTTTGGGAAAGTGCTTGTACTGGAGTGATGCCTGCAGCTAGAGCATCATCCTGGTACCGGCGTTCATAGCCGACAGTCGACTGTCTTGTAATGACAACCGATGCGGCTGAGAAGTGGGAGGGGACGTCCCCCCCTCCCGCCGCCTTCCGTGGCTTGCCCGGGTCTCCCGTCCCACCGGGAGACCTGGGCAACCAGCCTGCATGGCCGCCGAAGAGAAGACCCGATCAAAGCCACATTCGGCTCTGATCGGGTCTCCATGTACAAACCCGGAAGTAATGTCATGACATTACTTCCAGGTACTCGGCGCCAAATTCAAAAAATGACAGCATTCAAAACAGCCAAACTTGACGTTTTGAATGCTTTTAGGTGCAGAGGAGGGGTTTGGGGTCTTTTAGACCCCCAGATCTCTCCACAAGAGTACCTGTCAAAAAAAAAAAATCAATTTTAATATACGAAAATATCGGCCAATATTGGGCGACACCAATATGCGATGACCAAAATATCGGTACCGGCAATAAAAAAACCGATATTGGTCAATCACTAGTAGCTACTGACCCCAAGAAGTTGGAGGCTGTTACTACTTGGTCCCGACCAAGGGCGGTAACTGAACCACGTTCTTTTTTAGGGTTCTGCTCCTAGTACAGAAGATTTGTAAAGAATTTTGCTCAGATAGTAAAGCCTCTAAATGAATTGTTACAAAAAGAAAGTGACAAAGTCTGCAACCGAGTGTCAAGGAATAAGGTTCGAAGGGACCCAGAGGGTCTTGAGAGTCTATTCAAGATCAGTTTAACACCGGATGTGAGCATGCCTTCAGGAAACTGAAGGAGAGCCTTACTAGGGCCTGCAAAACCTTATGAGTTGCATGTTGATGCCAGTCGGGATGGACTGGGTGGAGGGCTGTATCAAGAAAGTGAAGGGAGGCTTCGTCCTTCAGAGAAGAATTACCCCATCCATAAGCTGGAGTTTCTGGCCCTTAAGTGGGCAGTGGTTGGAAAGCTGTGGGATTGTTTATATGGGGCCTTTTTCATGGGGAAGATAGACAACAACCCGTTGACTTATTTTCTGACTACAGCCAAATTAGATGCCACTGGACACCGTAGGTTGGCTGCTCTATCCAAGTTCCAGTTCAGTCTGAAGTACCGGCCTGGGAAGGGGAATCTGGATGCAGATGCTTTATCCAGACGACCTCATTCCGCAAATGAAGAAAGTGACTGGGTGCACCTGACCTCAGAGGGAGTTCAAGCTGTATGTCAAGGAGTGGAATATCGACATAAGGGAGCTACTGGAGTTGAGGCTGTGGGGGTCTCCCCGGCAGGAGTGCCTCATTGCTACTGTGACTTAACCCAAGTGTGAAGTCTGGAGCTTCCTCAATTAACAAAAGAAGATATGAGCAAGGACCAGAAGGAAAACCCTCTGTGTGCGTTAGTAAAAGCAGCGTTAATTTCAGGAGATCCTAAAACTCTACTGAACAGTTCAATTGAAGGGGCTAGAGTATTCTACATGGACTGGGACAAGATGAAGCTGGAGGATGGAAATGTCTATCAAATGTTCCCTGCAGAAGAGGAAGATGGAGTTCAACAATTGTTCTTGCCAGAGAAGCATCGATTGACTGTACTGACAGCTCTCCATGATGCCCATAGACATTTGGGGGCCGGACCGGACTTTCAAGTTGGTCAGGAATAGGTTCTATTGGCCCTTTATGAGAAAGGAGGTGGAAGGCTATTGCCATTCTTGTATCCGGTGCAGCCAGAGAAAGACCTTACCCCATAGAGCTGCCCCAATGGGCCATCTGCGAAGTCAGGGACCGATGGAGTTAGTGTGCATTGACTTCCTGTGTCTTAAACCTGATCTAGGTGGGTGTAGTAATGTGACAGGTTGTGACAGATCATTTTACTAGATATGCTCAGGCTTTGCCTACTCGAGACCAGCGGGCTAGCACAGTTGCCAAGACGCTTGTGGAAAAGTTATTCGCCCATTATGGCCTACCACAATGCATCCATTCTGATAAAGGCCGGGACATTGAGAGTAAGCTGATCCAAAGATTGTGTGAATTGCTAAATATACAGAAGTCCAGAACAACCCCGTATCATCCACAGGGAGACCCTCGACCTGAGAGGTTCAATCGTACTCTGCTGAACATGTTGGGAACTTTGCTGTTGGAAAAAAAACAACACTAGGGTGATCACATTGCCACAGTGGTGCATGCTTATAACGGTACTGTGAATGACTCCACTGGATATTCTCTGTATGAATTGATGTTTGGGAGAGAAGCTCGGTTACCAGTGGATTTGGCTTTCGGAACATCACCTGACCATACTTCTCAGAGTTCTTATGGAGGTTACGTAGATCGACTTTGGAGGAATTTGAAAATAGCCTATGAAAAGGCTCTTGAAGTATCTGCTTTAATAGAACAGCTGAATAAGAAGAAGTTTGACTTAAAAGTGAGGATTCAGGATCTACAACCATGTGAACCGTGCTGCAGCCGGCCGCAAGCCTTTGCAGGAATTCGTATGCCTATGTTTATGCTGAATACAAGACATCTAATTGTAAGTGCATTATCAACTGCTTTTTGAATAAATCTCATGGGTGATACACTATTAGTCCTTTTTTTTCCTTTAATACACGGTGGTTTTGTGAGCTTGTAAAGAAGGATGAGGCTGTGTTTCTTGCTGGTACTCGTTGCCATCTAGTGGAGAAAGAAAGGTAGAGCGGTTCTACATCCCACTTCAGGATTTTAAAGAGGAAGCAAGGCGGTGGTTTCACTGAACAAGTGCATACCTATTACCATCTGGTAAGAGGCTAATTCTTGGTGATTTACACGTGGTGTTTGTTCACAAGGAGATTGGATATTTTTTCAGCACAAGAAAATATAGTTGCACCTTATTTATTTCGGTTTGGTAAGGATGAATTTCACTCGGTGGTGGATACACGTATTATTTGGATAGAATACAATTCTACTCACCTGCACAATATTTATGGACATTTATGAACTTTATGTTTATGCACCAATTGATTTGCATTATTAATTGGCTTCACAGATTGATATATGTTATATATATTTACTTTTGTTGATTTGGTTCACACATAGATATATGTTATATATTTATTATTTATTTGTTGTTTAGCGCACCCCACACCACATATACATTTATCTATATTCAAAAGCACTGAAAACCGGGAGCAGCTTCAACACACTATAAGCGCACCCATCCCCCCTTACAACATAGAAACCATTTGTTGCCTATTTCAGATGCTATTAGGGTACCAGCAGTTCCTTGTGCTGATATTCAGAAAACCCCCACTTTACGATCTGGGACACGGTGGGCGTCAAGACCTTCAATCCAACAGAAGGAGGAAGATAGTGATGATGAAGTGATATTTGATTGGTGGTGGCCTTCCTCAATGGAAGATACTTCTGGAAGTGATGGGTCCTCTGCGGAAGACTGGCCAATGTTACCTTTACCTGCGAGGGAGAAGCCTCAGTCCAAGGATTTACAACAGTCCAAGGATTTACAAAACCCTGTCTTGACTGTGGATAGAGATATTCAATAAGTTGAGATGGAACTTGTTGGACAGCCAGACATACCGTGTCTTGTTCCAGTCTTTACTTCACCATCCAGCCCTGAAATATTCAATGCTGAAGACCCTGATTCCCTCCCTGAAGGAAATGTAGAGACACCTATAATGGATGAAGGCTTGGTGTTACCTTCAGTGGAAGATCAGATTCAGAGAGATGTGTCTGATAGGTTGGAAGAGCCACAGCCAGGATGTAGTTCATGGGGACTGAATCCAGAGCCTGAACTTGACAGAAACATGTCCTCTAGACTTAGAAGAGAAATTCATCCCCCAAAAAGGCCTACTTATAATACCCTCGGAGAGAGCTCGTATGAGCTTATTGCAACTACTTAACGTTCTAACCATGCACCGACCTCTTCCACTGAGCCTTTGGTGGAAGATGACCCTGTTCCACCCGCTGACACTATTAAGTGGGCCACTAATTTATTACTGGCCTGTTGTGAGAGTGACTCAGCTTTTTTTAATGCTTTACATAGTCAGTTAGTTGAAAGTTCTTTTATTGGTCAGTTGTCAATTACGTTGAGTTCTATTCAGGGTTGTTATTGACTTATCTCTTTTTTCCGACTAGTGTATATTTGATTCTCATCTCCATCTTTGGCGACCAAAGAACTTCAGGTGTGGGGGAGGATGTAGCCAAGCTGGGACTAATATATATATATATATATATATATATATATTGTAAGGGGTTAGCTCAGTAGCGGGTGTGGGTGACCCCTTGGGTGGGTTCGTTATATAGAGAGACAGCCGAGGAGTGGTTGAAAACAACGGTCTATGGTTTATTCTTCCAATTCACTGGAAACAAGTGCAAGCATCAAAACAGCATAAATCAAACAAACATAAAATAAATCCTGGCCATTAGGGGCGTCTACCTTCACAACACAAGAACCTACCTATGGTGTCTGTCCCAACCTACTGCTGGGCAGACACTGCTGGTCATACAGCAGACGACCAATAGTCTATTTGTTTTCTTTTCACACAGAAAAAGTCAACACCACCTCACTTTCAGAAGTCTATCAGCTCACTGCTCTCCTTAACGCACAAAGCCTCAGGATGCAGCAATCAGTAGTCATCCTCTGGATAACTTATAGAGGCCTTAATTGCCTCATTCTGAATAGCCGAAGCTTTCCAACGTCCTTAAACCTTTCTGGCTATCTCTGCAGCCGACACCTGATAGTAATTGGGCAATTGCCTAAACAAGGCAAAAATGTATCTCCCGTCTGTGGCAACACCCACAGATTTCCCTGACTTCCTGTCACAATATATATATATATATATATATATATATATATATATATATATATATATATACAGTATATTCAAGTTATCATTATAATGTAGTCAGAGTGCTCCTTTAAGCCTCTAACAAGTGAGGGTCGACTTTCTCTGGAAATTGACAAGCTGGATTGTGGGAGATGTAGTCTGGATCTGAAGGCAGACTGTTGTGTGGATTGAAGGAGGGACTATACTCCCAGGGAGCCGTGGGAGAGCAAAGGATCATGGGAAAGCTGATATACCTGTCTGCTGGGCCGAGCACGCTCTCTCTTGCTTCTGGGACTCATGGAGGACAGATCAGTCGGAGATGTGGGAGAGGACACTGTTGGTGACGGAGGCCAGAGAGTGCGGCCTAAGGAGAGCGGAGCCCATCCTCAGCGGTGCGGATGCTGGTAATCACACGGCGGTGATAGATCCAGTGGAGCTGAGTGGTAGACGGATGAAGCTGAACTGACTGACAGGGACAGCGAGTGCCGAACATCCCCAGTGACACAGGAGCTTGGGGAAAGACATTGCCTGGGTGACAGAATAATCACAAGTGGACACTGAAGTATGAGAGAGTGCCTGGTGAAATCCAAAATCACAAGTATAAATCTACATTCAATATACACTGACTGCAGATAAGATTGCACAAATACTATTGCTTTGGGATTACAAATATCACGCTGAAGAGTGATAAGAGATCCATCTGCCGGTGAAGATTTAGCAAGGGCTTGCTAGGAAAGGAACTTCAGCATATGCTGTCTTAAAGGGGACCTGTTAGAATACTGCTGAATCATTATTAAGTGAGAATTAGATATTGCTAGCTCTGATTCTAGAGGGATTCAGCCAGAGTTAAAAGTTACTATAAACTGCAATAGCTTAGACAGTTAGAGCTGATAATATAATCAGTTTACACTATTCATTGGTATAACACCCTGTCTGTTGCGTATTTGCATTCAGAGTGTCAGTTTCTTGAGCCCCATTGTGTTAGTGGGGTTTAATTGATTGACACTGCTATACTTTGTTATTACTAAAACCCATTTGTTATTCATCAGTTCTATTGTATCACCATTTCTTCAGTAAACAATTAGATTTTCATTTGTGTCATTGCGTCTTTGGAGATTACAATCGAAATTTTAGAACCTAAAGTGTCCAGTGGGTTGGATAATTCTCAGGGTCAGGTGAGTGCAGAGGAACATCCACTAACCATCAGCCTTCAAGGGGGCGATGCTACATTATAATATTGAAAATTAAAGATGTATATGCCTATAAATGGAAGCCATAAAATCTAAAAGGTGAACTCCAGTCAGCAGTCAAAAATTACTATACACTTGACCTCTCACATACAAAACAATGGTTAATTGTTCCAAAAGTTCAGGAATAAGGTGAAATACTTACATAATTGTACTCTTTCCTGCCTTACAGCTAGTCCAATTGAGGTGCATTTTATCCAGGGACCTGGAGGTGACACTGTGCTGCTTCCTCATGTTCTGCTCCAGGTGGCCAGCTTGGGCAGGCCAGCATTTCCTATTTGATTTTGAAATCCCACAAGATTTTGATGGCCATTCGGACAGGAGAGTGCTTAAATAGCAGTATCTGTGTCTTTTTATGCACCTGAAATGTGGGAGTAGGGCAGCGTTATAGCTCTGCTTGTTAGGACGAGTGTAAGAGCATTGTTAGGAAGTAAGAGGACTGCAAAGACTTTGGGGATCTCAGTGTAACCCAGTAATCTGGATGCCTCCTCCAAGGAGAAGTGCTGCTTAGACATTATGTGGCCTGTAAGCTCATATTATTTTGCTATTGAAAGGTACACTGTTAACCTTGTGTTACCTTTCTGGTTGAAGAAGTTTTTAGTCCGCAACAAATGTGGTGCTATTTCTGTAAAGTACCTTATTCCTGGGATCATTCAATTTCCACAATATAAGGTAATGTTTAAGCATCGATGTGTGTTGACTCCTCCCAATTATCAAGTATGTTGGTTAAGCTCCACTCCCATTTTGGCATTGTCTGCAGGATTACCATGGTAACTTTGGGGGCAGTTTGGGCACTGATACCCAGTTATAATGGCAAGAGCATCCATCTGGCAGATTGGGCAGAGAATGAGGCTCGTCTGTTTCAGGTGTCTTTGACACACTTCCTGATTTGGTGATTAACTCTCTGGAAGATGATTTTAGCAGACCCGTACTCGTATTGCCAGAGTCAACCACTCTGGCACAAATCCTGGCCCTATTAGAGAGCTTGTACTGTGAGGTCACCCCTGTAGTTGAGCTATATCACAAATTAGTTTTGCTGAGCCAACAAAAGGGAAGTTGTTGGAAGGAGGAATTGCCACCTGTCCATATACAGGAACCGCATTATTGCAATACCGTATACACAGGCCAAAATAAAAGACTATTAGGTAATTGCTCCTGTATTCTGGCTGTTTAACTGTAGCTGTCCATAACTTCTTTATCTGAATCCTTGTGAGAGACAAGTCTGTGTCCTCTTGTTATTATCTCACATTCACAGTGCCAGACAGCTAGGTCTGTGCTGCTATACGTGTATAGTGTTCACCTTCCAGTATATTAGTAGGTGAACCTGTTTATTGCAATAGAGTTTTTATGCAGCTCCTGTTATTTTAGTTAACCCTGTCCCTTCTGGTCTGGGATTCTATAGCTAGTTTAAGCTTATGGTTCAATAACCAACTTAGGCTAGAGTCAGGTTAGGCACCCAATAGCCACTTCTGGTAGTTAGGGGTCTGGCTACATGTCAGATTAGAAACTATTAGGGAGGGAATGGAGAGCAGATAGGCTGAAACTGAGTTCCAGTGTGTGTGTGTGAGAAGCTGTGATCCAGGCTGGTTGGACAACAGTTGGAGGATCTCCTCAACTCTCCAACTCCACTGACATTGTCTTCAGGTCTCCAACACAAAGACAGAAGCCGTATTGTGATCATCTTCAGGGGCCCATGCATTTGGAATTTGCTGCAACATTCATCTGGAGATATCTATATTAACCACTTCTGGACCGGAAAGGATTTGCCCCCTTAATGACCAGGACATTTTTTGCAATTTGGCACTGTGTGACTTTAACTGACAATTACGCGGTCCCACAAATAGAGCTTTCTTTTGGTGGTAGTTGATCACCTCTAAAGCTTTTATTTTTTGCAATATAAATGAAAAAAGACAGAAAATTTCGAGAAAAATACACATTTTCTACTTTTTCTTATAACAAATATCCAATAAACTCAATTTTTGTCATACATTTAGGCCAAAATGTATTTAGCTACATGTCTTTGATTAAAAAAATCTCAATAAGCGTAATTTTATTGGTTTGCGCAAAAGTAATAGCGTCTACAAACTATGGTGTATATACTGGAATTTATGCAGCTTTTACTTTCTGACTGCCTATCTAATTTCTTGAAGTGCTAAAATGGCAGGGCAGTACATGAACAAATCTGCCCTTTATGGAAGAGTGGCAAGAAGAAAGCCATTTCTTAAAGATATCCATAAAAAGTGTGGCTGGAGCAGATGGGCGGCACTCTCAGAATGGAAAAGGTCATATACCAACATAGGGGCTCTCCACAAAAATTCTCTAAAATATGGGGTGCTTGGTTGAATTTCCCGGGAACGGCTCCTAATGACCTCATTCTGCATCGTTTGTTATCTTAAACGTATGTATGAAGGTTGGGCTTGCTGTAAAATGGTTGTTTGCTGCATTGGGGGCAGGCAGGGGAGATTTATTATCATGTATGGCATTTATGATGATGGGATAATTACTCTGAACAGGTATATGTTGCACTTGTTAGGCATGTTGTTTTATGCGGGGATGGTGATTTCTTTCTGTGTTACGGTACCTGTATACTGTTTTGATGATTACTGTGGTGCTGTGCGTTTCTCTCAATAAAACTTTTTCCTGATTTAAAAAAAAAAAGTTTGCCACAAGCCACCTGGGAGACACACCAAACATGCGGAAGAAGGTGCTCTGGTCAGATGAAACCAAAATCAAACTTTTTGGCAACAATGCAAAACGTTATGTTTGGCGTAAAAGCAACACAGCTCATCACCCTGAACACACCATCCCCACTGTCAAACATGGTGGTGGCAGCATCATGGTTTGGGCCTGCTTTTCTACAGCAGGGACAGGGAAGATGGTTAAAATTGATGGGAAGATGGATGGAGCCAAATACAGGACCATTCTGGAAGAAAACCTGATGGAGTCTGCAAAAGACCTGAGACTGGGACGGAGATTTGTCTTCCAACAAGACAATGATCCAAAACGTAAAGCAAAATCTACAATGGAATGGTTCACAAATAAACATATCCAGGTGTTAGAATGGCCAAGTCAAAGTCCAGACCTGAATCCAATCGAGAATCTGTGGAAAGAACTGAAAACTACTGTTCACAAACGCTCTCCATCCAACCTCACTGAGCTCGAGCTGTTTTGCAAGGAGGAATGGGCAAACATTTCAGTCTCTCGATGTGCAAAACTGATAGAGACATACCCCAAGCGACTTACAGCTTTAATCGCATTAAAAGGTGGCGCTACAAAGTATTAACTTAAGGGGGCTGAATAATTTTGCACGCCCAATTTTTCAGTTTTTTATTTGTTAAAAAAGTTTGAAATATCCAATAAATTTCGTTCCACATCATGATTGTGTCCCACTTGTTGATTCTTCAAAAAAAATTACAGTTTTATATCTTTGTTTGATGCCTGAAATGTGGCAAAAGGTCCAAAACTTCAAGGGGGGCTGAATACTTTCACAATGCACTGTATATTGCTCACGCATGACATGGGTATATGTGGAATTACACCCCAAAATACATTTTGCTGCTTCTCCTGACTATGGGGATGTGAGAATTTTTGGCAGCGTACAGGACCCCAAAAACCAATCACCGCCTTCAGGCTTTCTAAGGGCGTAAATTGTTGATTTCACTCCCCACTACCTATCACAGTTTTGGAGGCCATGAAATGCCAAGACAGTACAAAATCCCCCCAAATGACCCCTTTTCGAAAATTAGACACCCCAAGCTATTTGCTGAGAGGCATGTTGAGTGTTTTGCAGATCTCACTTTTTGTCACAAAGTTTTAAAATTTGAAAAAATAAAAAAAAAATGCATTTTCCTTTTTTTTTTCTTCAGTTTCCAAAATAAATGAGCTGCAAAATGCTCACCATTTGGGGGGGGGGGAGGGTTGTGCTATCTTGGCATTTCATGGCCTCCAAAACTGTGATAGGTAGTGAGGAGTGAAATGTGAAATCAACAATTTATGCCCTTAGCAAGCCTGTGGGCAGCGATTGGCTTTTGGGGTTCTGTACGCGGCTAGACTGCCAAGAAGTCTCACACATGTGGTATCCCTGTACTCAGGAGAAGCAGCAGAATATATTTTTGGATGCCATTTCACATTTATTCGTGGCATGTGTGAGCATAATATAATTTAGTGACAACTCTTGTGTAAAAAAAAAAAATTTAATTTTCCGGAAACTTGTGGCAAAATATCAAATATTCCAAGGACTCACTATGCCTCTCAGCAAATAGCTTGTGCTGTCTACTTTGCAAAACGGGGTCATTTGAGGGGGGGGGGGGGGATTTGTGCTATCTTGACATTTCAGGGCCTCCGAAACTGTGATAGGTAGTGTGGAAGTAAAATAAGTAATTTACACCCTTTGAAAACCTGAAGTTGGTGATTGGTTTTCTGGGTCCCATACACAGCTAGGCTCCCAAAAGGTCTCACATACGTGGTATCCCTGTACTCAGGAGAAGCAGCAGAATGTATTTTGTGTCATTTCACATTTAACCATGGCATGTGTGAGCGATGTATCATTTAGTGACAACTTTGTGTAAAAAAAAAAAACAAATTGTAATTTTCCCAAAACTTGTGGGAAAATATAAAATATTCCGTGGACTCAACATGCATCTCAGCAAATAGCTTGGGTGTCTACTTTCCAAAAAAGGATCATTTGGGGGGTGTTTGAACTGTCCTGGCATTTTATGCTCAATATTCGAAGCTTATGCCACACATAACCCAGTCTTCTAACCACTTGAAGACCAAGCATTTTCTGTGACTTTTTGTTTACATGAAAAAAAAAATATATATATATATATATATATATATATATATATATTTTTTTTTTTTTTTTTTTTACTATTAAATTACTTTGAACCCACAAACATTATATGTTTTTTTTAAAGCAGACGCCCTACAGAACAAAATGGTGGGTGTTGCAAAACGGTGTTCGCGCAGAGATTTTCTAAATGCAATTTTTGCAGAAAAAAAAAACACTTTTAAAATTTAATGCACAAATACACTATATATTTCCTAATTGTTTGTTAAAATTACAATGATGATCTTATGCCGAGTACATAGATACCCAACATGACATGCTTTCAAATTGCGCATTCCCGTGCAGTGGCAACAAACTACGTACATTTTTAAAAGCCTTTACAAGTTACCACTTTAGACTTAAAAAAATGGAAAAGCTGCCAGCAAAGTCTGATATTGACAGTCAGTAAAAATGATAAAAAAGGATTCACATGCGACGCTTATATATCAATCCATTTCCAAGCTGCTTACCAGAAGTAAAGAAATAACAAGCCTGTCATCAAATAAAGCTGGTGTTGGTTCTCTTTATATCAGCCGGATCCATTCAGCAAAGAAGGCGAAGAATGTGGAATAACATAAAAACAAAAAGGCATCTCATGGTGTAGTATATTTGGTAAATGGAAATGAATCCAGAGAGGACACCACCAAGAACCCATTTGAAAATCACACAACACCTGGGTATGTCCTAACAGGCTGCTTACCAGACACAATATGCTTGCAAACAATGTAGATGGATATATATTTCATCCGACTAATTGGATTCTTATCACAGGCAGTCAGCACAGACTAGATGTCAGAATTGAAAGACTCTGCATGTTATCAAAGAAAAAGAATGTAACACGGATAGTGTAGTATTCACAACATAAATATGGTTAATAGAGAGAAACCACCACCAAGAAGCCGTGCAGATGGAAACACGCCACACCTTAGTGTGTCCAAACCAACTGCTTACCAGACACACTATTGTTGGAGCAGACAATCCTGGCAGTGGTGATCAGCAGGCATGCTGATTTTGGAGCGAATAGTCTAGATGGTAAAGGACAGCTGAATCCTCATATACAGGGAGATTGAGTTCTCATCCCAAACCGCATCAGATAACGATGGAGTTGACAGTAGATTCAGTTCACTTCCCAAAAAGAGAATGGGCTCATAGTGCAGTATACTTAATAAAAGCACATTTATTGTAGTAACTTACATGTATATCCAATAAAAACAGTAGGTGCACAATCGAAAATCTGCGGTGTTAGACTCTATGGTGTGTCTGAAGAACTGCAGGAGGGTCATCTGACGCATTTCGGCCGGTGAGCCGTCGTCTGAGGTACCCTCCTACAGTGTAGGCACGCCTCTTATAGAAAGTGGATTTGACACTCAGGGATGCAGAGCGCGCCACCTGGTAACATGCATAGCGTCCCTCCCTCTGCTAGCCAGTATTAAGGAAAGGGGCAGGGATGTGCTCCACAAGCATAAATGGACTCAGGAGCATAAATTGCGTCACCTGACATCATACACAGCGTCACTCCCTCTGTTAGCCAGCCCCACAGGAAGGGGCGGAGATGCGCTCCACGGCCAGGAAGGAGCAAAGTCATTAGAGATGGCCTTGCGGTTCGCCCGGCGGTCGGTTCGCTGCCAATTTTGCTTGTTCGCTACCCGCCAATTTTGCCAACGCATGGCGTTGTTCGCGACAGCCATATTAGTTTACATTGGGGAGAACTTTGACCCATGACACAGCCGTCAGGTGGAACGGGACAGCCAATTGAAACATTTCAGCACATGGACATGCCCCTTACCCTATAAATAGACCTGAGCTGTCGGACATTCCCCATTCTGCTTTTTATCAGCGTAGGGAAAGGTATGCTGTGTTCATGACGGAGAGATTGCCAGACACAAATAGCTCTGTTAAGATCCACGAAAGTCCTTTTCAGTGCTGGTATTTCGGTATAGGTCTACTACAGTCTCTTTTGAGTTTAGGGACAGGTATCCAGTCTGTGCTTTAGGGGCAGTTAGAGATCAGCAGCAGTGACACAAATCGCTCTGTTAATGTCCACAAAAGTCATTTAAAGGGCTGCAATTTTTTTGGTATTGGTGTGCAGTGCACTATATAGGGGGGGGGGGGGATAATCCACGGTATAATATACTTTGTAGAAAGCATATTAAAGAGGATTAGTATTGTGCACTGTGCAGCATTGTGACAGGTGTGGTGACTGAGCGTTGCTGTAGCAATACTACAAACAGTGACAAAAGCATTTTTAATGTATTATAACTGGTGTGATAGACCAGTGCCCCTCCCCCCCAATATCACATATTGAAGTGGGGTGTTATCTGAGTATATTTCTACAAGTGTATTTGTGTCCTGCAACAATATTGCCTCTTTTGCTGTGTTAACTCTGCTACACACAGTGCCAAACCCACTGGCCAATTTTTTGAACAACTGGTGTAATAGACCAGTGGCCCCCCAATACCACATATTGAAGTGGGGTGTTATTTAACAGTATACTTTTCTAAGAGTGTATTTTAGTCCTGCAAAAATTTGGCCTCTTTTTCTGTGTTAACTCTGCTACACACAGTGACAACAGTTACTGGCCAATTATTTGTAGAACTGGTGTGATAAACCTGTGGCCCCCCAATACCACAGATTGAAGCGGAATGTTATATACCTTTTTCGAGATGTACTGCGATTCTCTAGAGACTTTTGTCACAGGGTAATTTAAAATCCTGACAGGCAGAGGAAGAGGCAGACACTTACGCAGGGTTGGTAGGGGTAGGGCAGGAGCAGTAGGCTGGAGCCAAAGTGTGAAGTTTCAGAAGGCGAGTTCGATTACCTCAAAGGACGCACCAGACATGGTTGAGTGGCTCACTCTGCCTTCCTCTTCTGCACCCTCCTCATCCTCTCTATGTACACCCTCTTCACTCTCTGCTGTGTGCTCCCCCAAAGACACCACCGCAAACACCACCACCACATACCCTCTGCTTGAGTTTCTGGAATTATTTTCCGATCCATCACAAGACATTTGCGATGCACAGCCATTGTTGGCATCGGATCAGGAAGAGGAGGTAGCAACAGCTGCCACTTAGCAGTCTGACGACAGTACCCAGATCCACCCAAGGAGGTTGGTCCCCGCTGTTGCTGCCTACTCCGAGATCTCGATTTTTAGTGGTGGGGAAGGTGACGTGGATGATGACGTGTCTATGGACGTCATGTGGGTGCCCACAAGAGAGAGGAAGAGGAGGGGAGTTCAGGGGGAGAGACGGACCGGCAGATAGGGAGGAGAGGCAGGCAGAACTTGCATTGCACAAGAGGCACAAAGCAGACTGAAAATGTATCAGGAGCGAGCCATCAACCATGTGCAGTCACATCTGGCGCTCCCAGGACGCCGGCACATGGCTCCGCAGTGTGGGCTTTTTTTATGCGTCCATTGCTGACAACAGTATTGCCATCTGCAGCCTTTGCAGTCAACGCATAAGTCGTGGTAAACCCAACACTCACCTAGGGACGACCGCCTTAAGAAGGCACCTGATTTCCCATCACCGAGCCCAGTGGGAGCAACACCGTCAGAGCCCATAAAGCCACATTCCAGGCTCTCACCGTTGTTCTGGAAAAAGGCAGGCTTCTGTGGCCCAAATGTTGGAGCATAAAAAAAATGATGATGCCGGATAACCCTCTTGCCCAATGTTTGACTGCTGGCTTGTCGGAACTGATAGCCCGCCAACTACTGCCATATCAACTGGTGGACTCGTAGACCTTTCGTAAATTTGTGGCCATTGGAACACCACAATGGAAGGTCCCAGGGAGGAAATATTTCTCGCAGAAGGGCATTCCAGAGCTGTATGGCCATGTTCAGCGGCAAGTGAATATATCTCTGGCACACAGTGTTGGTGCCAAGATACATCTGACCACAGACACATGGTCTAGCAAAGACGGGCAGGGAAGGTATATCACTTTTACTGCCCACTGGGTTAAACTTCTGATGGCAGTCAAGCATGTAACCCGTGGCACCCGTGTAGATTTGGTTGTACCGCCACGGATTGCATGCAGGCCTGCCTCTTTTTCTCCTCCATGCTCCCTCTCCTCCTCGGCTGACTCCGTCTTTTCTGCTGCTACCGTCTCTTCCGCTGCGCCGCCCAAGATCCCCAGAACCTATTCCACATGCCAGGTGAGACATTGCCATGCTGTGCTGCGTCTGTTGTGCCTGGAAGCCAAGAGCCACACTGGTCCTGCACTTGTTTCAGCTTTGCGTTCACAGGCAGATCAGTGGCTGACACCGCTGAATTTGATAGTTGGTAAAGTGGTGTGCGACAATGGTGCCAATCTGCTGAGCGCGCTGAAACAGGGCAAAATAACACACGTGCCATGCATGGCACACGTCCTGAACCTGGTGGTGCAGAGATTCATTGCCAAATACCCTGGGGTCTTGCAGCAAGCCAGGAAAATCTCAGGCCACTTCAGAAGATCTTATACAGCCATGGCTCGCCTTGCTGACATTCAGCGGCGACATAACCTGCCTGGCAGGCGTCTTATTTGTGACTGCCCGATGCGATGGAACTCAACGTTGCATATGCTTGATAGGCTGCTCCAGCAGAAATGTGCAGTTAACGATTACCTGTACGAACTCTGCGGAAGGACAGGTTCTGGGGAGCTTGGGTTTTTTCCCCTCACCAGTGGCTGCTCATGCGGGACGCATGCAGACTTCTGCAGCCATTCAATGAGATCATCAAACTGGTCAGTCACGGCCAGGGCACCATAAGTGACATCGTACCTTACGCCTTCTTTCTGGAGCGTACATTGCATCGTGCCATTGATCAAGCCATCGAGGAGCAGTAGCAGGAAGATGAGGAAGTCGCAATGTTGGATGAATTCCCAGTGGGTGCTACTCCATCTGAGACAAGTCAACAGCAGGAGTCTGAAGAGGAGTCAGAGGAGGATGGTGCTGGGGGGGGGGGGGGTGAGGAGGAGCAAGAAGAGCATGCTTTAAACCTTTCTGGGATCCCTGGTGTTATCTGTCAATGGGGGGAGGAGAACAAGGACGACATTATCCTGGATGATGAGCTGGAAGCAGGCCACTACACCACTTCCAGTTTAGTGCGAATTGGGGCCTTCATGCTCCAGTGTTTTAAGGGGGACTCCCGTAAAAAAAGCATAAAGACCAAGGACCAGTACTGGGTGGCAACGTACTTAGACCCCCGGTACAAGCAAAAAATGGCGGAAATGTTACCACAATCAGAGAGGGCGGTCAGAATGCAGCACTTCCAGGCCTTGCTGTGGGAAATGCTGCATTCTGCTTTTGCGTGCGCTGGCAGAGGAATTTCCACTCACAGAGAGACGGTTGCGGGTAGCAATCCAACAGCACCTGCAAGAAGACGGCAGTTTGAAGATGTCTTGGTCACTTCAGATCTGAGATCCTTTTTTCAGCCAAACCATCGACAGCTGTACTCCTGATCCAGCATCAGGGAACGCCTAGACCAACGGCCGTTGTGGACGCTCTGAGGAGTGATGAACCCCTGGACTACTGGGTGGGCATGCTTGACCTCTAGCCAAAGGTTGCACAATTTGCAATGGAAATGTTGGCTTGCCTCCCGTCCAGTGTCCTGTCCGAAAGGACGTTCAGCACAGCAGGGGGGATTGTGACCGATAAGCGCACTCGCCTAGCTCATGACAGTGTAGACTACCTCACATTTATCAAAATGAATGAGGCATGGATCTCTGAGGAATTCAACACATGTGACCAGTAGACCATGTTTCATTGAAATTCCTCATGCCAGGCCACAAATATCCGCCAGACCGCCATCCACCCACAGCAATTCCTGGTCCTTGGCTTCGCTACATACAGCGGCATAAAAGGCATTTCATGTCTATTGAATGGCAAATTTTTGGGCCTTTCAGGGCCGACAATTATGTTTTCTGTGAATGCCTAATGTACCTCCAGCCACAGAATACAAATTTCTTAGCTGTCAGTTAAAACCATGTGGGCTAATTTTTGGGGCCTATACAGGCCGACACTTACTTCTGTATCCTGTGAATGCCTAATGTACCTCCAGCCACCAAATACTACGTTCTTAGCTGTCAGGTAAACCCATGTGGGCTAATTTTTGGGGCCTATACAGGCCGACACTTCTGTATCCTGTGAATGCCTAATGTACCTCCAGCCACCAAATACTACATTCTTAGCTGTCAGGTAAACCCATGTGGGCTAATTTTTGGGGCCTATACAGGTCAACATTTACTTCTGTATCCTGTGAATGCCTAATGTACCTCCAGCCACCAAATACTACGTTCTTAGCTGTCAGGTAAACCCATGTGGGCTAATTTGTGGGGCCTATACAGGCCGACACTTACTTCTGTATCCTGTCAATGCCTAATGAACCTTAAGCCACAGAATACTACGTTCTTAGCTGTCAGTTAAACCCATGTGGGCTATTCTTTGGGGCCTACACAGGCCGACACTTACTTCTGTATCCTGTGAATGCCTAATGAACCTTAAGCCACAGAATACTACGTTCTTAGCTGTCAGTTAAACCCATGTGGGCTAATTTTTGGGGCCTATACTGGCCGACACTTATTCTGTATCCTATGAATGCCTAATGAACCTTAAGCCACAGAATACTTTGCTCTTAGCTGTCAGTTAAACCCATGTGGGCTAATTTTTGGGGCCTATACAGGTCAACATTTACTTCTGTATCCTGTGAATGCCTAATGTACCTCCAGCCACTAAATACTACGTTCTTAGCTGTCAGGTAAACCCATGTGGGCTAATTTTTGGGGCCTATACAGGTCGACATTTTCTTCTGTATCCTGTGAATGCCTAATGTACCTTCAGCCACCTATTACTACGTTCTTAGCTGTCAGGTAAACCCATGTGAGCTAATGTTTGGGGCCTATACAGGCCGACACTTACTTCTGTATCCTGTGAATGCCTAATGAACCTTAAGCCACAGAATACTACGTTCTTAGCTGTCAGGTAAACCCATGTGGGCTAATTTTTGGGGCCAATACTGGCCGACACTTAGTTCTGTATCCTGTGAATGCCTAATGTACCTTCAGCCACAGATTACTACGTTCTTAGCTGTCAGGTAAACGCATGTGGGCTAATTTTTGGGGCCTGGAATGGCCGACACTTACTTCTTTATCCTGTGAATACCTAATTTTTCAGACTGAAATTAAAAATCAATGGGTCTGTAAAGGTTCCACCAAATTGTGGAATGGATGCGGACCCATTTTACAGATGTGTGAATGGACCCTATATGTATTAGACCAGCCTTTTTCAACCAGGGTGCCCAGGCACAGTGGGATGCCTTGAGGTTTCTTCAGGGGTGCCCTGGAAAAATGCCTAAAAATTGATCAAACATTGTATACAAGCCAGCAGGTGGATCAAGCCTGTCTTTTAGTTACACAAAGCCATGGTCATTATGCACCATGGAATCCTAACAGCCAATGACATCATCAGTCAAAAAGGACGCTATCTGATGCCTCCACAGCATCCTTGTTTGACATTAGCTGACTGATGGAGAGAAATTGAGGGAGAAGAGAAATGTTGGAATACTAGTCAGTACCAGTGTGCAAAAGTGTATTTGCTTTGGAATAATAAATCACCTGCTGCGTGTCCTATGTGTGGATGTTGCTGCATTATGTAAAGCTATTAGAATAGTTTTTACATTTTAGAATGGGGTGCATTGAAATTGTCCATATTTTTAAAGGGTGCCTCCCCTAGAAAAAGGTTGAGAAACACTGTATTAGACAATGTATTTACCGGCTGCTGTCAGTTCTGGCTAATTTATGAAAAAAATAAAAATAATTTTTTGCTGTAAAAAAAAAGAAAAGAAAATTTAGGGCAACTTTTTCAATTGCAATACTTCTGTTATGACATTGTCCATGTGCTGGGACTATTTGGCACAGCTAGTACGTCTTTTGTGGCTGCAAATATGACCTAAAGGTCTTTAAAGTTTGCCTCCCATTAAAGTCAATGGGGCCCTCCGCGAACTTGCGGTTCGCGGACTTTTGAGCAAATTTGCAGCTGACATTCACGAACCGCGCCGGCCGATGTTCGTCCATCACTAAAAGTCATCTCCAGTAGCTTCGATGGACATCTGAACAAGAGACAGGGACCACTCAGCTATCCAGAAGCAATGAATTCCCCCAGAGCTCCGCGGTGCCACACCGAGAAGGAAAACAGAGAAAAACCTCAATGGTGGCACGGGTCTCTGATTTAAATGCAATGGGGATGGTCTCCAACCTCTATATCAAAATAGTTCAGACTTAAAGTAAAGACTACAGAGGGGAGACACTGTGCATTCAATTATAAGTAATCATAAAAAAAACTCACAGCATTATATAATTACAAAATCAAAAAAATAGAAATAAAATACATAAAAAACTGAAATAATATATCCATTAAGATGTATAGATTGAATAACATCATAACATCTAATGTTGAGTACCCTAAATAATAAATGTACCATACTCAGTGTGTAGAAATCATATAACACCACTAAGTGTCATGGTGTAATAACCAGAATGTTACATTTATCATGTATAAAATCAGTGGGCAAGAATCATAGTGTACCACTAGATATCTTAGTGGATATAAGCATGGGAAAAAACCAAGTTGCTAGAAAATGAATGGTCAATGGAATAAACAAGGGGCCATACATGAACTCTTCCCAGCCCAAGTAAAAATATATCTATATAAAAACCAGAAAAAAAAAGTGTTAAATTTATTAGGGACAATATGGATGAAAAGCTCTTAATCTGGATACCTATCAACCATTGTTGAAGAAACAGTTAATGTCCCAGTCGATGTTGAGACCATGGGGGACGTAATTCTAGGTGTCAAAGATCCAGCGGGTCTCTAGTCTGGATATTTATCGTTGAATATGGGTGCCCCTCCATTGTGGGGTAAACTTGTCAATCTCAATAAAAGAGGTACCCGTTGGGTCTTTATTATGACACAGCGTAATGACGGGAAACGCTGTGTTTTGGGAACCCCTTTTTAATATTGGCCACATGCTCCCCTAGCCTAACATGTAGGGCTCTCACAGTCCTCCCTACGTATTGGAGCCCACATGGGCATGTGAGAATATAGACTACATTTTGTGATGAATAAGTTATAAAAGATTTGATCTCGAACTCCCTAGCATTGGTCTTGGATTTGAAATGGGAAATCTTTTTGTCTTTGAACTTATTGATTTTACAGATGTTACACCGTCGGCAAGGAAAGAAGCTTTTTTTGTTGTTGAAAGTAGGATTTTTTTGTCTTAGGAGCATCCAAAACGTTGGGGGTGACAAAGAGCTGAAAAGCTGTTATCCCCCTAAAGATTACTTTAGGTTTAGACGGTAAACTAGGTCCCAAACCTTTGTCGTTTTTGAGAACATTCCAATGTTTGGATATAATTCTTTTGATGGCATTGTGTTGACTTGAATAAGAAGTAACCAAGGAGAAATTATGGTCTGAAGCAGTATCCCTTTTAACCCTTGTTGGTAATTGTTGTTAATAATTCACTTCTATCTTTCTGCCCTTCCTCCTAGATTACTGAATCCAAGGCACACTCTGCATAACCCTATTCTTGAAACTTTTTCTTCATAGCAGCTGCTTGTTTTAAAAAGGCATCTGCCAAGGTGCAGTTCTACTTTAACCTGAGAAACTGGCTCTTAGGTACTGACCTAAGCCAGGTAGGGTGGTGACAGCTACCCTGACCGATGAAACCGTTATGGTCTGTGGGTTTGAAAAAGGTTGAGGTAACAATGGACCCATCTCTAATTTCGATATTGAGATCCAGAAAAAGAAGATGTGTGTGACTGGCCTCAAATTGGAGAAAAATTCAGTGGGAATTGTTATTAAGTTGTTCCATAAAAGAGGTCAAGGATGGCAAATCGCCATTCCATAGAAGGAGGACGTCGTCTATATACTTGCCCCAAAAGATCAATTTTGACCTCCCGGCAGCATAGACGACGTCCTCCTGCCACTTGGCCATAAATAAATTGGCCATGCTTGGGGCAAATCTTGCCCCCATTGCCACACCTCTATTTTGAAGATAGAATGACCCCCCCTGAACCAAAAGTTGTTATGGGTCATGGCGAATTGCAATATGGTAAGAATGAAGTTCCTGTTGAAGAGAAATCCTACGTAAATAGGTGTCCACTGCATCAAAACCGCGATGATGTGAAATAATAGTGTACAAAAATGTAACGTCAGCTGTAGCCATAATGTATCCTTCTTTCCATTCCAAAGTGGCGAGGATTTGAATGATTTGAGTGGTATCTTTGATATATGATGGGGTTTGAGATACTAAATGTTGTAGAAATCTATCCACATATTTGCCTACTGAGGTGACGGAGTCGATGCCACTTATAATTGTTCTCCCAGGAGGGTTGATGGGGTTTTTATGTAATTTAGGCAAATAATAGATGACTGGAATCCTGGGTGTATGTGGAACAAGAAAGCTTTATTCCTTTTTAGTAAGCAAGCCATCTGTGTAACCAGATTGAACAATCTTTGTCAGATATTTTTTGTATTGAAATGTGGGGTTACATTTAAGCAATACGTAGGTGTCTATCGGAAAGGATATTATTCATTTCCGCAACATAGGAATCCTTACTAAGGACAGCAATTCCGTCTCCTTTGTCCGCAGGGCAGACAACAATGTTGATCCTAGCGTGGAGTGATTGAAGCCCATCCTTAAACTGTTTGCCATTAGCATTCTTCCTAGGTACTAAATCTTCTAGGTCTTTAAGTACCAACTCTTTAAAAACTCTGATGGATGGAGCAACGGCTCCAGGGGAATAAAGAGTGAGGCGTTAGAAAGATGGGTGTGCTTAATCCCTTCTGTGATGGGAGGGATGGTAGCAGGGGGCTGGGACAAAAAATGTCTCTTGATACTTAATTTACGGATATACTTCTGTATATCAATAAAAGCTTGAAATGTATTAATAGGTTTGTCGGGAGCAAACTTTAAGCCCTGACTAAGAACAAGTTTTTCATCCATAGTAAGAGTACTGTTACTCAAGTTGAAGATCCCTGAATCGAATGCACTCTGTCATTTTTTTCCGGTGTCTCCTTCCCTCTCTGACCCCTCTCCTTGTTCCCCACCTCTTTTTTCTTTTAAAGACCTTTGGGAAAAAAGCCATAGGTGGTTGGGAAGCTGGGAGTAAGCTTTGAGAGGGATGATCTATCGTACCCTCTAGTATAATTGTTATATGCCTGAGGATGCTGGGTGATATATCTAGAATCTCTGTTTTCAAATTCATCATCTACACTCCTCCTCAAAGGTGCAAATTGATTATATGTGGTGAATTCAGGTCTTTGGGGGGAAAGTTGAAAATTGGAAGGAGCTTCCCTATAATTGGTACCTCCCTGCTTCCCTTTATTATTAAAATGACCTCGGTTAGCACCAGAATTCTTATGGGTATACCATTTATTTTTAGGGGTCCCTTTGTAATTAACCCCAAAGTCACCTCTGGGAGGAGGGGCAGCAGAGCTCCTACTAACCTGACTGGAATTGAGGAGATCCCTAATCGTGTCAGTATCCCCAATCGATTTGGCTTGCCATTTAAAAAAAAATTTTTTTTGTCATAATCACCTATGTTTCTCATATATTTTATTATCATATATTTAAATTCAGACATTACCCCTTAATCTCAGAGATGTCTTTATCCAACTTATTAAGTTTTGATGCGTTTTCTACCTATTAAAAATCGCAGAAAGTCCAACCCTGCATCATTGAAATATTTATACCAGCCTAACAGATCATCATCTCCTTCTTGTGGAGGGATTTCAAACGTGAGGATGCAGGGGACCATGCCCTCCTCAAGATATTTCTCGAGGAATGCAATGTCAGATTTTTTAATCTTGTGAATAATCCAGCAAGATCAGTACTGGATTGTACCTCTTTCCGGTCAAAGACATCTTTGAAATCTAAAGTGCGTGACTGTAATGTTCTGGTACCTTTGGGTACCCTAATTACTCTTTCATAAGTGTATGCGCCCCACCATTCTCTTTTGGTAAGGTGCGCATACACCTTTAAGACTGATGCTGTCATCACTGAGCGCCGGACTGGATGGCTATTTAGATCGCCGGCTCTCACTCACATGTGTTCGTTCAAACTGCTTTGTGTCTTGATGCTAACCTGTCTTGAAGCTCTCGTGCTTGCAAGCATACCTCGCTGTCGGAACCACGCTGCGCTGATCCCTGTATCCCGCTACCGGATCATCCGCTCTTGCCGAACCTCTCCTCTGCTACATTGCTATTAGTGATAAGTACCCCACAGGGGAAACCTCTATAACCTTTATACTAAAGCTTACACTATCTAGCTCTGCATACTAAGGACTATTACTACATCTGCATTATCTAAGATTGCTAGCTCTTGAGCCTACTACCACCTGTTCTTGCACTGGGTTGATCTCTCTTGTATGTCCACCTGCTACTCTGTCATCTACTACCATACATGATTGCTAAACCTATCTGCATCCCATCTGCTACTATCTTACTCAGGCCCGGACTGGGACAAAAAATAGGCCCGGGCATTTTAGACTGAGCAGCCTTTTTTTTTTTTTTTAAACCAAATTACAAATAATGACAGCTACCCGTTTCTCAATGTCTTTTAGTTCTATTTAGCCTGCTACAGTCACTGCTCACTGATTGCTAGAGGTTACTGCACATTTTTAGCACTAACCCATTGGTGGCTGGGGAAGGGGGAGGTGTAATCAGTGGCAGTACTGGGGGGGGGGGAGGAATGAGTGGCAGTTCTGAGGGAGGGGGGGGGTAAGAATTAAGTGGCAGTGCTGGGGAGGGGAGGATGGAATCAGTGGCAGTGCTTGGGGGATGGGGTCAGTGGCAGAACTGGGGGGGGGGGGGTGGAATCAGTGGCAGTACTGAGGGGGGGGGGTGTGATGAATGTCGGGGGAGATTGGATGTGATCAGTGTGGAGGGTAGGATGGAATAAATGGCAGTGTGGGGGGATAGGATGAGTGACAGTACAAGAGGAGGGTGAAATGACTGGTAGTGCTGGTTGGTTGTTGGGATGAGTGGCAGTGCTGAGGGGGATGAGATCAGTGGCAGTACTGGGGGGGATGGAATTAGTGGCAGTGTTGGGGGGGGGTTGGAATTAATGGCAGTGCTGGGGGGGATTGTATGGGATCAGTGGCAGTGTGGAGGGATGGTGGGATCAGTGGCAGTGCAGGGGGGGATAGGATGAGTGACAATACATGGAAGGTGGAATCAGTGGCTGTGCGGGAGGACGAGATGAGTGGCGGTGCTTGGGGGAATTGAATGGGATCAGTGACAGTGCTTGGGGAGTGGGATGAGTGGCAGCGTGGAGGGAGGGGATGAGAGGAGTGGCAGCGTGGAGGGAGGGGATGGGAAGAGTAACAGCGTGGAGCGAGGGGAGGAGTTGCAGCATGGAGGGGAGGGGAGGGGAGGCAGTGTGGAGGGAGGCAGCATGGAAGGAGGGAGGAAAGGGGAGTAGTGTCAGTGTGGACGGAGGGGAGGAGTGGCAGCGTGGAGGGAGGCAGTATGGAGGGAGGGAGGAAAGGGGAGTAGTGTCAGTGTGGAGGGAGGGATGGAGGGGATGGGATAAGTGGCAATGCTGGTGGTGGGATGGGATCAGTGACAGTGTTGGGGGGGGGTCAGTGGCAGTGCTGGGGGGATCAGATCAGTGACAGGGCTGGGAGGGAAGGATTGGATCAGTGACAGGGCTGGGGGGGATCGGATCAGTGACAGGGCTGGGGGGGGAGGGATCGGATCAGTGACAGGTCTGGGAGGGATGGATCGGATCAGTGACAGGGCTGGGGGGGGGATTGGATCAGTGAAAGGTCTGGGAGGGAGGGATCGGATCAGTGACAGGGCTGGGGGGGGGGGGTCGGATCAGTGACAGGGCTGGGGGGGGGATCGGATCAGTGACAGGTCTGGGAGGGAGGGATCGGATCAGTGACAGGTCTGGGGGGGGATCGGATCAGTGACAGGGCTGGGAGGGATCGGATCAGTGACAGGTCTGGGGGGGGATTGGATCAGTGACAGGGCTGGGGGGGATCGGATCAGTGACAGGTCTGGGAGTGATCGGATCAGTGACAGAGCTGGGAGGGAGGGATCGGATCAGTGACAGGTCTGGGGGGGATCGGATCAGTGACAGGTCTGGGAGGGATCAAATCAGTGACAGGTCTGGGAGGGATCGGATCAGTGACAGGTCTGGGAGTGATCGGATCAGTGACAGAGCTGGGAGGGAGGGATTGGATCAGTGACAGGTCTGGGGGGGATCGGATCAGTGACAGGTCTGGGAGGGATCGAATCAGTGACAGGTCTGGGAGGGATCGGATCAGTGACAGGGCTGGGAGGGATCGGATCAGTGACAGAGCTGGGAGGGAGGGATCGGATCAGTGACAGGTCTGGGGGGGATCGGATCAGTGACAGGTCTGGGAGGGATCGAATCAGTGACAGGTCTGGGAGGGATCGGATCAGTGACAGGGCTGGGAGGGAGGGATCGGATCAGTGACAGGTCTGGGAGGGATCGGATCAGTGACAGGGCTGGGAGGGAGGGATCGGATCAGTGACAGGTCTGGGAGTGATCGGATCAGTGACAGGGCTGGGGGGGATCGGATCAGTAACAGGGCTGGGGGGGGAGGGATCAGATCAGTAACAGGTCTGGGAGGGATCGGATCAGTGAAAGGGCTGGGGGGGATCGGATCAGTGACAGGGCTGGGGGAGGGATCGGATCAGTAACAGGGCTGGGGGGGAGGGATCGGATCAGTGACAGGGCTGGGGGGGATCGGATCAGTGACAGGGCTGGGGGGGGATCGGATCAGTGACAGGGCTGGGGGGGAGGGATTGGATCAGTGACAGGGCTGGGGGGGATCGGATCAGTGACAGGGCTGGGGGAGGGATCGGATCAGTGACAGGGCTGGGGTAGGGGGATCGGATCAGTGACAGGGCTGGGGATCGGATCAGTGACAGGGCTGGGGGGATCGGATCAGTGACAGGGCTGGGGGGGAGGGATCGGATCAGTGACAGGGCTGGGGGGGATCGGATCAGTGACAGGGCTGGGGGAGGGATCGGATCAGTGACAGGGCTGGGGTAGGGGGATCGGATCAGTGACAGGGCTGGGGATCGGATCAGTGACAGGGCTGGGGGGATCGGATCAGTGACAGGGCTGGGAGGGAGGGGGGGATCGGATCAGTGACAGGGCTGGGAGGGAGGGAGGGATCGGATCAGTGACAGGGCTGGGAGGGAGGGAGGGATCGGATCAGTGACAGGGCTGGGAGGGAGGGAGGGATCGGATCAGTGACAGTACTCACTCAGGGAATTCAATGTCCATTCTAGGATCTTGGGATCTTCAAGGCTGAGGCTCTCATGGCAACTTTACAGCTAAACAACTTCTTCTTCCCAAGATCCTAGTGAGCTTCAAAGTGGGACACAACGTTGTTGTAGAGGCTAATCTGTGTGACTGACTGTCAAAATAGGGATTATTTTTTGCAGCTGGTGGCAATGTGGCATAATAGTCACTCAGTCACTTCACTTACCTTGCAGGACAGGGCAGGCCTTGGGGTGGTGCGGCGCCTGACACTGTTCCTTCCTTCCCGCCATCAAGCACTGTGCAGAACTCAGAAGGGGTCTCCTCTAGCTCCACCCCCTTCCTTCACAGACAGTGACGAGACTCACGACAAGTCACCTGCTGACCTGACCCCTCGTTTCCAATTCCACTGTGGTACGGTCCACCCCTCCTGACTGGGCTGCCTAGAGAAGGCTGGATGGCTGCGGAGCCGGCCGCAGTGAGCGGCGCTGGGCTCAGCATCAGCCCGGCTGCTCAGTGGGGAGTGGACTGTCACTGGGACATACCCGGCCGGCCACAACAATATGCGGCCGCGGCCCTCTCCGCGGAATCGGCCGCGGAGAGGCCAGCGGCCGGCAGCAAGTGATCGGGAATCAGAGGAGGGACGGTCACGGAAGTGAGAGTGACATGCGGTGCGGGCGGCCCACCGGGCATATGCCCGGTCTGCCCAATGGTCAGTCCGGCCCTGATCTTACTTTCAAGAACATTTCCTTTCAAGTGTCTGTCATCTACCATCTCCACCCAGTCTCTTCAGCCTATCATCACTGTGTTACTATATACATAAGTCACTCTAGGAAACATCTTATTGAGTGTGTGTATTTACTTGCTGAATTGAGATCATCCACACATGATGAGTCATTGAGAGTTGGGATTGGTGTCTCAGCGTTTCTCTACATGACTACTGAAGTGGAATATTTCTGCAGCTGAAAATCCACATCATACGTAAAACGCAGGAGCGTTACAGATTGAACGAACCACAAATGGATTCAGCAGAAATAACCACTCAGATGACACAATTAAAACAGCAAGTAACTGCGTTAATACACACACTTGCTGAATTAAAAGAAGACAATCAGGCTCTGTCGCAGCAGGTAATTAGACTGACACAACTTACCACTGCTCAGTCCCCTGAACCCAAAATAAATCCTCCTTTGGTATTTACAGGCGATCGCAAAAAATTTCGCGAATTTAAAAACGCATGTGAGTTACTTTTCTTGCTAAAACCCCGTACCTAACCTTACTGATCACATTAAGGTTTGTACTATTATTTCTTACCTAACAGGCGATCCTCGGGCCTGGGCAGACTCTCTTTTTGAGAAAAGCGATCAGCTTCTCACCTCCTATGCCCAGAAGACGATCTGGTAATCTCTGCTTGTACTGTGCATCCCCGGATCACAAGATAAACGTCTGTCCCCTAGTCTACAAAAAGAAGGGTGAGTGTTCACATGTCCTCCTAGGGGGATTGACAACTTCAATCACTAACCCTTATCTTTCTGTTTGCTTAACATTACAGTGGGACCAGAACAGGATTACTACTAAGGCCATGATTGACACAGGATCTTGTGGAAATTATATTGACATACGTTTTGCTGCTTTAAATAAAGTTCCTATTATTTCTAAACTTAAATCTGTCTCAGTGAGTCTTATTAACGGTGTTCCTTTATCCTCTGGTCCGATCACTGATCAGACACAGGCACTCCTAGTCACTACTAACGGGTCTCATATGGAGACCACTACCTTCGATCTAATACCTTCACCCCACTTTCCCATTGTTTTGGGACTTCCCTGGTTGCACACACATCAACCAACCATAGATTGGAAGGAACGGACCCTGACCTTCCTCTCTTGCTATTGCGAGGGTACGTGTAACCTCCCGTCTTTCGGGAAGATCCTGTCTGTGGTGACAGATGAGATTGCACCACTATGTTATCAGGATCTCTCTGAGGTTTTTCTTAAGAAAAATGCTCAAGCACTACCTCCCCATCGAGACTATGATTGTAGCATTGATCTACTCCCAAATAGCAAATTGCCGTTCGGTCATGTTTATCCTCTTTCACAGGATGAACTTTCCCATCTCAAAGACTATTTGGATGAGAATTTGGAAAAAGGTTTTATTAGACCTTCCACTTCTTCCAGCAGCAGGACTCTTTTTTGTCCGCAATAAGGACTCAAGTCTCAGGCCTATCATCGACTATAGGCAATTGAATGGTATTACAATAAAAGATTGCTATCCTCTACCGCTTATCCCTGAGCTCATTGAGCAGGTGCGTGGAGCTACCTATTTTTCAAAATTGGACCTGAAAGGAGCATACAATCTCATTCGAATCCGTGATGGACACGAGTGGAAGACTGCATTCAGAACCAGATACGGATTGTTAGAATATCTTGTAATGCCATTCGGGCTATGCAACGCCCCTGCAGTTTTTCAACGATTTATAAACGATATTTTCAGAGACTTACTAGATGTCTGTGTTGTGGTATATCTGGACGATATACTTATATATTCACGATCCCTGTCTGAACACATAAGACATGTAAGACTAGTATTATCGAGATTGCTTGCACACAACCTTTATGTGAAACTGAAAAAATGCTTGTTTCATAAAGAAGAGGTACTGTTTCTAGGCTACATCATATCCAAAACAGGAATCGAGATGGACATGAGTAAGATATCCTGCATTCAGGATTGGCCTACACCAACCACACGCAAGGCGCTACAGCGATTCCTTGGATTTTCGAATTTCTACAGGAAGTTCATTAGAAACTTCTCTGCCATTGTGAGACCCCTCACACAGCTCACTAGCATTAAAAAAACATTCAAATGGTCAGATGAAGCAAATAAAGCTTTTCACCTGTTAAAGACAAGGTTTACTTCTGCTCCCATACTACGCCATCCAGACCCATCCCTCCAATACATTCTGGAAGTAGATGCGTCAAACATGGCAGTAGGAGCAATACTCTCCCAACGACCAACTCACACTTCACCACTTCATCCAGTCGCCTTTTTTTCTAAATCCCTAAGCAGTCCAGAGATAAATTACCCCGTGGGTGAAAAGGAACTGCTTGCTATAAAATTGGCTCTGGAGAATTGGCGACATCTACTCGAAGGCACCCAATTACCAATACTTATATACATGGACCATAAAAATCTCCAATATCTTCAGACTAGCAAGACTCTCTCGCACCGACAGGTACGATGGTCACTATTCTTTCTAAGGTTTAACTTCCTAGTGACCTACACACCTGCAGATAAGAACAAAAAGGCGGATGCACTATCACGACTAACTGAAGAAAACTACTTCGAAATCCCTTCCGTTCCTATAATACCTCACAAACGCATTATTGGAGTTGTCCGTTCCTTGAAGGAAGAGGTTTTGCATGGTATAAGTTTGGATTCACCCCCACCACAACTAAATACTGATGCAGAAGGCTTCCTCTACTACAACGACAAACTTTACATACCACCTACCATACGCACCAATATCTTGGAATTATCGCATGATGTGCCTATGGCAGGACATATGGGTATGACAAAGACTCTTAATCTGATTACCAGGCAATTCTGGTGGCCTGACATGAAAACATCTAAACAAAAATTTGTCTCTTCATGCAATGTCTGTGCCAGGTCCAAAATTGACACTACGAGACCATCCGGTCTACTATGCAGTCTACCAATACCCCAAACTCCATGGGAAGTTGTGTCCTTGGACTTTATAGTGGAATTGCCTCCTTCCAAAGGATTTAATACCATCTTAGTGTCAGTGGACCATCTGACAAAAATGGCACATTTCATTGCTATTCGCAGACTACCTTCGTCTAAACAAACGGCAGAACTCCTGATGAAACATGTCTTTAAGTTACATGGTATCCCAAAAACACTTCTGTCTGACCGTGGATCACAATTTATTTCCAAGTTCTGGCAAGAACTATGTCACATACTACGGATCGAGCGCAAGCTCACTTCTCCTTACCATCCGCAGACCAACGGACAGACTGAAAGAGTCAACCAATGCATCGAGCAATATTTACGTTGTTACACTTCTTACCAACAGGATGATTGGGTGGATCTTCTCCCTCTGGCAGAATTTGCCTACAACAACGCAACCCACAGTACGACCAAGCAGAGTCCGTTCTACTTGAACTATGGGTTTCATCCCTCTATTCTTCCACCACGCATCCTTCATTCAAATAACCCAGTAGCTTCAGACTATCTTACCCAAATAAAGGACTCTCTGGGTTTGCTTAATACTACCATTGCACACGCTCATAGTCAACAAAAGAAGTACTATGATCTTCGCAGAAGACCTTCTCCTCAGTACGCTATCGGGGACCTCGTTTGGCTCTCAACAAAAAATTTAAGACTGAAAATCCCTAGCAAAAAGCTTGGACCTCTGTTCTTGGGACCTTTCCCAATCAAGAAACTTATTGGAAAAGCTGCAGTACAGCTTACATTGCCAATAGACCTCAAAATACATCCCATTTTCCATGTGTCACTACTGAAGCCCCATGTTCCTGACCAAGGAATAAGGCCTACTATCCCACCTCCTCCTCCTGTACAAGTTGAAGGTGGAGAAGAATATGAGATAAAAGAGATTCTGGATTCTCGTATCCACAGAGGAAGACTTCAGTACTTGGTTCGATGGAAGAACTATGGGCCCCAAGACGACACCTGGCTAAACACCTCTGACATACATGCCTCTAGATTAATTCGCAATTTTCATGCGAAGTACCCAGACAAACCAGCTCCAGAGGCCTTCAGGAGCCGGCCTTAATGGGGGGGTACTGTAATGTTCTGGTACCTTTGGGTACCCTAATTACTCTTTCATAAGTGTATGCGCCCCACCATTCTCTTTTGGTAAGGTGCGCATACACCTTTAAGACTGATGCTGTCATCACTGAGCGCCGGACTGGATGGCTATTTAGATCGCCGGCTCTCACTCACATGTGTTCGTTCAAACTGCTTTGTGCCTTGATGCTAACCTGTCTTGAAGCTCTCGTGCTTGCAAGCATACCTCGCTGTCGGAACCACGCTGCGCTGATCCCTGTATCCCGCTACCGGATCATCCGCTCTTGCCGAACCTCTCCTTTGCTACATTGCTATTAGTGATAAGTACCCCACAGGGGAAACCTCTATAACCTTTATACTAAAGCTTACACTATCTAGCTCTGCATACTAAGGACTATTACTACATCTGCATTATCTAAGATTGCTAGCTCTTGAGCCTACTACCACCTGTTCTTGCACTGGGTTGATCTCTCTTGTATGTCCACCTGCTACTCTGTCATCTACTAGCATACATGATTGCTAAACCTATCTGCATCCCATCTGCTACTATCTTACTTTCAAGAACATTTCCTTTCAAGTGTCTGTCATCTACCATCTCCACCCAACCTGTCTCTTCAGCCTATCATCACTGTGTTACTATATACAAAAGTCACTCTAGGAAACATCTTATTGAGTGTGTGTATTTACTTGCTGAATTGAGATCATCCACACATGATGAGTCATTGAGAGTTGGGATTGGTGTCTCAGCGTTTCTCTACATGACTACTGAAGTGGAATATTTCTGCAGCTGAAAATCCACATCATACGTAAAACGCAGGAGCGTTACAGTGACACCCTAAAGTCAAAAATGTCAAAAATTCTATCTTCAAATTAGAGGTGTGGCAATGGGGGCAAAATTTGCCCCAAGCATGGGCAATTTATTTATGGCCAAGTGGGAGGAGGATGTCCTCTATGCTGCCGGGAGGTCCGAATTCATCTTCTGGGGCAGGTATATAGACGACGTCCTCCTCCTATGGAATGGCGACTTGCCATCCTTGACCTTTTTATAGAACAACCTAATAACAATTCCCTCAGAAATTTTCTCCAATTTGAGGCCAGTCACACACATCTTCATGTTCTGGATCTCAATATTGAAATTAAAGATGGGTCCATTGTCACCTCAACTTTTTTCAAACCCACGGACCGTAACGGTTTCATTGGTCAGGGTAGCTGTCACCACCCTACCTGGCTTAGGTCAGTACCTAAGAACCAGTTTTTCAGGTTAAGGCGGAACTGCACCTCAAGAGATGACTTTTTAAAACAAGCAGCCACCATGAAGAAAAAGTTTCAAGATAACAACCCTTATCTTGAAACTTTTTCTTCATTGCGGCTGCTTGTTTTAAAAAGTCATCTCTCGAGGTGCAGTTCCGCTTTAACCTGAGAAACTGGTTCTTGGGTACGGACCTAAGCCAGGTAGGGTGGTGACAGCTACCCTGACCGATGAAACCGTTACGGTCCGTGGGTTTGAAAAAAGTTGAGGTGACAATGGACCCATCTCTAATTTCAGAGAGTGCCTTGGATTCAGTTATCTATGAGGTAGGGCAGAAAGATAGAAGTGAATTATTAACAACAATGAACAACAAGGGTTAAAAGTGATACTGCTTCAGATCATAATTTCTCCTTGGTTACTTCTTATTCACGTCAACACAATGCCATCAAAATAATTATATCCAAACATTGGAATGTTCTCAAAAACAGCAAAGTTTTGGGACCTAGTTTACCATCTAAACTTAAAGTAATCTTTAGGGGGGGGTTACACCTTTGCAGCTCTTTGTCGCCCACAACGTTTTGGATGCTTCTAAGATAAAAGATTCCTACTTTCAACATCAAAAAAGCTTCTTTCCTTGCCGATGCTGTAACATCTGTAAAATCAATAAGATCAAAGACAAAAAGATTTCCCATTTCAAATCCAAGACCAATGCTAGGGAGTTCGAGATCAAATCTTTTAAAACTTGTTCATCACAAAATGTAATCTATATGCTCACGTGCCCATGTGGGCTCCAATACGTAGGGAGGACTGTGAGAACCCTACATGTTAGGCTAGGGGAGCATGTAGCCAATATTAAAAAGGTGTTCCCAAAACACAGCGTTTCCCGCCATTACGCTGAGTGTCATAATAAAGACCCAACGGGTACCTCTTTTATTGGGATTGACAAGTTTACCCCACAATGATGGGGCAGCCATATTCGACGCAAAATATCCAGACTAGAAAGCCGCTGGATCTTTGACATCCAGAGTTACGTCCCCCATGGTCTCAACATCGACTGGGACATTAACTATTTCATCAACAACGGTCGATAGGTATCCAGATTAAGAACTTTTTCATCCATATTTTCCCTAATAAATGTAGGAGCTCCGGGGGAATTCATTGCTTCCGGATAGCTGAGTGGTCCCCGCCTCCTGTTCAGATGTCCAGCAAAGCTATTGGAGATGACTTTGCTCCTTTCTGCCTGTAGAGCACATCTCCGCCTCTTCCTGTGGTGCTGGCTAACAGAGGGAGTGACACTGTGTATGATGTCAGGTGACGCGGTTTACACCCCTGAGTCCTTTCCTACTTGTGGAGCACATCCCTGCCCCTTTCCTTAATAGTGGCTAGCAGAGGGAGGGATGCTATGCATGTTACCAGGTGACGCGCTCTGTGTCCCTGAGTGTCAAATCCACTTCCTATAATAGGCGTGCCTACACTGTAGGAGGGTACCTCAGACCATGGTTCATTGGCCAAAATGCGTCAGCTGACCCTCTTGCAGTTCCTGGGACACGCCATAGAGTCTAACACCGCAGATTTTCGATTGTGAACCTACTGTTTTTATTGGATATACATGTAAGTTACTATAATAAATGTGCTTTTATTAAGTATACTGCTCTATGAGCCTATTCTCTTTTTGGGAAGTGAACTGAATCTACTGTCAACTCCATCGTTATCTGATGCGGTTTGGGATGAGAACTCAATCTCCCTGTATATGAGGATTCAGCTGTCCTTTACCATCTAGACTATTCGCTCCAAAATCAGCGTGCCTGCTGATCACCACTGCCAGGATTGTCTGCTTCAACAATAGTGTGTCTGGTAAGCAGTTCATTTGGACACACTAAGGTGTGGAGTGTTTCCATCTGCACGGCTTCTGCGCGGTGGTGGTTTCTCTCTATTAACCATATTTATGCTGTGAATACTACATTATGTGTTACATTCATTTTTCTTTGATAACATGCCGAGTCTTTCAATTCTGGCATCTGGTCTGTGCTGACTGCTTGTGATAAGAATCCAGTTAGTCGGATGAAATATATATCCATCTACATTGTTTGCAAGCATATTGTGTATGGTAAGCAGCCTGTTAGGACATAACCAGGTGTTGTGTGGTTTTCAAACGGGTTCTTGGTGGTGTCCTCTCTGGATTAATTTACATTTACCAAATATACTACACCATGAGATGCCTTTTTGTTTTTATGTTATTCCACATGCGTCGCTTTCTTCGCTGAGGCGATACAGCTGATATAAAGAGCACCAACACCAGCTTTATTTGATGACAGGCTTGTTATTTCTTTCCTTCTGGTAAGCAGCTTGGATTGCACCTTTCTATGGAAATTGATTGATATTTAAGCGCTGCATGCAAATCCTTTTTTACCACTTTAGACTTACAGAGGAGGTCTGCTGCAATAATTACTGCCCTCGACCTGACATTAACGACGATACCTCACATGCATGTTACAATTGCTGTTTACATATGACACTAGACCGACGCTTGCGTGCGCACTTGCGTGCAAACATAGGGGGACAGGGGTGCTTGAAGTTTTTTTTTTTTAAATATTTATTTAGCTTTTTTTTTTTATTAAACACAAAATTAAGCAGCGCTAGCACTCAGGTGATATGATTAAATAGTACTATTTTTTCAATTTAAATATATGAATAACACTCTAATAATGTATGTGCTCAATTGTGTGATAAAAAAATCCTCATAAAAAAGAAATAATCATAATAAAAACTCCATTCGTAAATCACAATCTAGTGGTGGTAAAGTGAAGTGTTATATAGGAAGTCCATGAAATAAATTAAGTATATAATAGTGTCCTTATGGTGATCCAAAGGTAAAGTGCTCCAGTGCTGATATACAATATAGTGCTCCAAACGTGATAGGTGCCCCTCTCGGTTCCCCACTCACCAACATTTGGAAGCCTTGATATTATTGCACATAAGCCCTTGACACCAGGATCTTTAAACCAGATTCTCCATACGCCCTTCAATATATATGCATGGGTCCGCTTCCGCATCCACCATTAAGAATAAAAAAGGCCATACATAGTGAAGTATGTATATACAGTTTAATCTCGCTGCATAGCCAAAAACATACTTACAGCATAGAAATAGTGTATGGGCATGTACAACACAAAACCTCGTGGTTACGCCGCTCGGCGTGCGTTCCACGGGCAGGAAGTAGCCAACCGGAAGTGACGTGCCGCTCCGTGCGTGGCAGGAAATACGTCTTTCCTGCCACGCACGGAGCGGCACGTCACTTCCGGTTGTCTACTTCCTGCCCGTGGAACGCACGCCGAGCGGCGTAACCATGAGGTTTTGTGTTGTACATGCCCATACACTATTTCTATGCTGTAAATATGTTTTTGGCTATGCAGCGAGATTAAACTGTATATACATACTTCACTATGTACGGCCTTTTTTATTCTTAATGGTGGATGCGGAAGCGGACCCATGCATATATATTGAAAGGCGTATGGAGAATCTGGTTTAAAGATCCTGGTGTCAAGGGCTTATGTGCAATAATATCAAGGCTTCCAAATATTGGCGAGTTGGTGAGTGGGGAACCGAGAGGGGCACCTATCACGTTTGGAGCACTATATTGTATATCAGCACTGGAGCACTTTACCTTTGGATCACCATAAGGACACTATTATATACTTAATTTATTTCATGGACTTCCTAAATAACACTTCACTTTACCACCACTAGATTGTGATTTACTAATGGAGTTTTTATTATGATTATTTATTTTTCATGAGGATTTTTTTATCACACAATTGAGCACATATATTATTAGAGTGTTATTCATATATTTAAATTGAAAAAATAGTACTATTTAATCATATCACCTGAGTGCTAGCGCTGCTTAATTTTGTGTTTAATATTCTTTCTAAGATTTTCTTAGTGTGCAGCAGCTGCACTCTATATACACATTTGTTTACACATTTCTTTATATATATATATATATATATATATATATATATATATATACTTTTCACACATCCTAATTGAAGTTTATAATTGAGTGATTCACCTGAGTATCCATAAGCGCGGGTTATAAATTAGTTTTTTACATAGCTTTTTTTTTTGATTGGCCAAAGTATGCACTCTGACCTTATGCTTTGGCAAATCAAATGATCAGGCTGCCTTTAGCCAATCATGGCTCAGGGGCCAAGTACACGCCCGACACTACATAAAGGCTGCCCGCGCAGTCGCAGCGTGTAGTGTGATTGTGCAGGTGAGGAGACACTGAGAGGAATGCGTTTGAGGCAGGGAGAGAGTAGCTTTTTTTGGAGTTTGTCAGACAGTGCAGAGAGACATTCCTAGAAGGGCAGGGAGGGCCAGGAACGTGTTTGAGGCAGGTAGAGAATCATTTCTTTGCAGTTTGTAAGACAGTGCAGTGCCAGTGAGACATTCCTAGCAGGGAGGGAGAGAGATTTGTGCCTTTTACAAGTTCAGAGATCAGATAGTGAGAAGTATATTCAGTAGTGCATACTATAGACCATATACCATACATAGATCTCTATATATAGGGCTATCAATTACATTATATCAGGTCATTGCGTATACTGTATACCCATTGCATCTTTCCCTATCTATAGGGCTATTGATTACATCATATCAGTGAGAGTATTGTTAATCGGACACTTGCGTACATCCTATAACCAGCACATCTCATCTATAGGGCTATTGATTACATCATACCAGTGAGAGTATTGTTAATCGGTCACTTGCATACAACCTATAACCAGCACATCTCATCTATAGGGCTATTGATTACATCATATCAGTGAGAGTATTGTTAATCGGTCACTTGTGTGCATCCTATAACCAGCACATCTCATCTATAGAGCTATTGATTACATCATATCAGTGAGAGTATTGTTATTCGGTCACTTGCGTACATACTATAACCAGCACATCTCATCTATAGGGCTATTGATTACATCATATCAGTGAGAGTATTGTTAATCGGTTACTTGCGTACATCCTATAACCAGCACATCTCATCTATAGGGCTATTGATTACATCATATCAGTGAAAGTATTGTAAATCGGTTACTTGCGTACATCCTATAACCAGCACATCTCATCTATAGGGCTATTGATTCGATCATATCAGTGAGAGTATTGTTAATCGGTCCCTTGCGTACATCCTCTAACCAGAACATCTTTCCTTATCTATAGGGCTATTGATTACATCATATAAGTGAGAGTATTGTTAATCGGCCACTTGCGTACATCCTATAACCACCACATATTTCCCTATATATAGGGCTATTGATTACTTCATATCAGTGAGAGTATTGTTAATCGGTAACCTGCATACATCCTATAACCACCACATCTTTCCCTATATATAGGGCTATTGATTACATCATATCAAGTGATAGTTAGAGTATTTTAATCACTCACTTGTGTATACCCTATTCCCTTCACATCTCTATCTATATATAGGGCTATTGAATACATCCTATCAGGTCATTGAGTATCTATCGGTCAGTTGCGTATACCCTATATTGATCTGCATCAGCATTGTGTCCGAAAGGCCGACAAGGAGAGGCAGATGCTTACAGGCCACGAAAAGAGGGCAAGCAGCCTCTGTGTCCATTGTGAAAAGTGGTGGTCACAGTTGACACAGTGCATCCTCTGCAGGCGGGGCACGCCCGTCCTTTATTTCCTGTGCTGCCCGTGTTATTCAGCCACAACATGTGAAAGAGTTGGTGGAGTGGATCAATAAGCTGTCCTCATCCTCCTCGTCCTCTGACACCCACGCTCACAGTAGTTTGCCTTCCACCACAGCTGCCAAAGCGGCCCGTTCCACAGGCTCCTTCTCCACAGCTACTCCTTCTGTCGCCCCACCATCATGCACGGAGGAGTCACCTGAACTATTCGATCATAGTGTCAGTGACATGCTGCTGGAGGCTGAAGCATATTGCCAAGTTTTCTCCAGTGACGAGGAGGGAGGGGATGATGAGGTCACTGACTGTACTTGGGTGCATGACAGGATAGAGGAGGAGGAGGAGGAGGAGGAGGGGGAGAATGAGGAGGATGCACGACTCCAACGAGGCAGAATGTGCTCCAGGGGCCGCCATAGCAGTAGCCAACCTATTGCGTCACAGCACAGAGCTCCACAGGTGCAGGGTGCTGCAAACTCCCAGCGGACTCACAAAAGTTCATTAGTGTGGGCTTTTTTCAGCACATGTGCAGTAGACTGCAGCATTGCTGTTTGCAACATCTGTCTAAAGCGTAGTAGAAAAAGGTGTCGTGCTAATCACAGCATCCAAATGTAGTTAGCAACATAAGTCCCCAGTGCAGCTATAGTCCAAAGAGGTGTAGAAAGAGGAGGATCCGCCACCAAGCAGAGTAACTAAATAATCTTAACAACTGATCAGACCCACCAGGGTCATTAAACGCCCAAAATACTGATATGGATGTCACCAGGTAGGAATCACTAGCCCCAAACTCCTCCTGCTGCTGCAGACTGGAGACAACTTCAATGGATCACCGCTGCACTTAAAAGACACAAAGCAAAGAATCCCCTCAAGGTGCAGTATCAAACAAGCATTTTATTAGGATATAACGAAAGCAGCTTACAGTAAAAGAATCAGTTGCCAGCATTCAGTAGTGTGGTATGAAGCGATCATAGGTTTCCCACCATCAAGATGGCCGCCACGTCCCTCGTCTGCACATGCGCCAGCCGTCAGCCAATCCCGACGCGTTTCGTCATACAGTGACATCGTCAAGGGAGTGGCTTAGATGGAGGCGCTAACCTATATATAGCCGAGGGAGGTGGAGCAGCCAGACAAGACCCGGAAGCGGTCGCTCGTGACAAGCGTTCCACCAACAGGAAGCCGCCCAATGACCCACAGCGGAGACCATTAGGCAGCAGCAAATAAATTAATCTTATAAAGTAAAATTTAGAGAAATATATAACCTGATTTTCATTCCAATAAATCAAGGGTCATAATATGTACATGTTAACCTCATTCTGATACTGATGTTAAACATAACCCAGACTGGGAAGCGGCTCCATCTAGTGGTGGGAAACAATAATGCACAACCCCATAATAAATATACATATAACATACATAAAAATGCTAAAACCAAATTAGTCAACCATAAAAATGTACATTAATAAAAAACAGATAATATTACGTATGGATAGAAAATAGATAAAAAGATATTTAAAAATTAGTAGCTGGATAATGTAAATAGAAAATCCCAGAGAGAATAAATATTCAGGAGGGATATAAGGATAGGAGGGAACAAGGAATTTAAGAATTGCTGATAAAAGCATTTATATCCCAGTCAATATTAAGGCCAAGAGGGTTATAAGACTTTATTTTGTATATCCAGGAAGTCTCCAACCTGGAGACCCCCCTGGTCATATTGCTCCCCCTCCAACTGCCCGTAAAGCGATCTATACCTATGAACGTAGTGCCACTGGGGTCCCTGTTGTGGTGTAAGTCATAGTGCCGAGAGACACTATGCTTCAGGAACCCCTTTAATATGTTGGCTACATGTTCCTGCAGTCGGATGTGAAGCTTACGGATAGTTCGGCCAACATATTCCTTGCCACAAGGACACCTAATCATGTAAACAACATGTTTGATACAGCAAGAAATAAACGGTCGAATCTTATGGACCTCCTGTGTAGTCTGTGACTGGAAAGAATCAATCCTCCTACCATCCGCAGCATTTATTTTGCAGATAGCACACCGCCTACAAGGGTAAAAACCCCCCCTTTCCTGAAAAAAGGAAACCCTCCTTGGTGGGTTTAGAACATTCTGGGCTACCTGTAATCGTAAGGGGGGTACTCCTCTGAACACCACAGAGGGTGCATCAGGGAGGGAGGGATCAAGCACACTTTCATTGCGCAATACTCCCCAATGCTTGCGCAAAATATTTTTGACAGAATAGTGCTGTACAGAATATGACGAGAAGAAGGCGTGTTCGAATGAGTCATTCTTAACTTTCGCCCTTGGCTGCAACAAATCCATCCTCTCTCGTTGGTCAGCTTTTAAAAAGGCATTATCTAATTCAACCTCATTGTAACCTTTCTCAAGGAATCTATTCCGAAGCACAGAGGCTTCTCTCAAGAAATCACTCTGATTGGAGCAATTCCGCTTGAGTCTAAGAAATTGACTGACAGGAAGGGATCTCAACCAAGCCGTATAGTGGCAACTGGTTGTTTCAATGAATCCGTTCCTGTCAGTCTCCTTGAAGAAAGTCAAGGTGACAAGGTGTCCATCGACCACCTTAATATTGAGGTCCAGAAAATGTATTTCCGACCTACTATACTCATACTGCAAAGAAATGCCCTTATCGTTGGCATTGAGAGTCGTCATAAATCTACTTAGAGATTCAGAATCACCATCCCAGAGGGGGAGGATGTCATCTATGTACCTGCGCCAAAGCACCAACTCGGGCACAGGTACACCACCGACGACACCCTCCTCCCACCTGGCCATAAACAAATTGGCCATGCTCTCAGTGCCCAGCAGTGCCACCTCTCAGTGCCCAGCAGTGCCACCTCTCAGTGCCCAGCAGTGCCACCTATCAGTGCTCATCAGTGCCGCCTATCAGTGCTCATCAGTGCCACCTATCAGTGCTCATCAGTACGGCATATTAGTACCTCCTCATCAGTGCCCATAAGTGCCACCTCATCAGTGCCCATAAGTGCCACCTCATCAGTGCCCATCAGTGCAGCCTATTAGTGCCCATCAGTGCTTCCTCATCAGCGCACATCAGTGAAGGAGAAAAATGTATTTGTTTTCAAAATTTACTCACAGAAAATAAGAAAAACATTTTTTTTTCAAAATTTTCTGTCTTTTTTCTTTTTTTTTGTAAGAAATAAAAAAGCCAAAGGTGATTAAATACCACCAAAAGAAAGCTCTATTTGTGTGAAAACAATGATAAAAATGTCATATGGGTACAGTGTAGCATGACCGCGCAATTCTCATTCAAAGTGTGAGAGCGCTGAAAGCTGAAAATTGGCCTGGGCAGGAAGGGGGTATAAGTGCCCAGTAGGCAAGTGGTTAATAACCTGTGTAGAGTCACGCAGGAAAGAAGGCGTCTTCAAAACCAGAGGTTGTAAAAAACTGTCAATGTATTTACCCACCCGGGAGGTGACAGAATCAATGCCACTTATAATCGGTCTCCCGGGTGGGTTTACTGGGAGACCGGCGGACAAGGGGGGGGGGCATTGTAATTTTAGATGCCTCCGCCAATGACGCAGAGAAGAACCAACTATTGTCGAATCGGACACATATGTACCTCTGGCCGGAATTCCAACTAAAGAGTATAAGACTGAACTAATATCCTTGATAAATAATGGGTTTGAGAGAAAGCTATTAACTAAGAAGGAAAAGGCATTCTTAATACCTTCAGCACAGCGGATTCCAGTAATCTATTATTTGCCGAAGGTGCATAAGGATCCTTCTTTCCTGCGTGACTCTACACAGGTTATTAATGAATTGGCTCAGGTAACATGGAAGGATAGCTATATCCTGGCAACGGCAGATGTGTCGTCATTATATACCATAATTTTGCATTATCATGGCATGGAAGCGGTTGCCTACTACCTTGAGCAAGATACACTTCTGAGTTTTCTGTGGGACATTGGGCGGCTTCCGGTTGGTGGAACGCTTGTCACGAGCGACCGTTTCCGGGTCTTGTCTGGCTGCTCCGCCTCCCTCGGCTATATATATAGGTTAGCGCCTCCGTCTAAGCCACTCCCTTGACAACGTCACTGTATGACGAAACGCGTCGGAATTGGCTGACGGCTGGCGCATGTGCAGACGAGGGACACGGCGGCCATCTTGATGGTGGGAAACCTACGATCGCTTCATACCACACTACTGAATGCTGGCAACCGATTCTTTTACTGTAAGCTGCTTTCGTTATATCCTAATAAAATGCTTGTTTGATACTGCACCATGAGGGGATTCTTTGCTTTGTGTCTTTTAAGTGCAGCAGTGATCCATTGAAGTTGTCTCCAGTCCGCAGCAGCAGGAGGAATTTGGGGCTAGTGATTCCTACCTGGTGACATCCATATCAGTATTTTGGGCGTTTAATGACCCTGGTGGGTCTGATCAGTTGGTAAGAGTATTTAGTTACTCTGCTTGGTGGTGGATCCTCCTCTTTCTACACCTCTTTGGACTGATTTGGACTATAGCTGCACTTGGGACTTATGTTGCTAACTACATTTGAATGCTGTGATTAGCACGACACCTTTTTCTACTGTTATCTGAAGATTTTGTTTTCATGTCTTTTTGTGTCTGCTGCTTTTCGCAAATAGGTTTTTAAATCTTTGATTTTAGGTTTTGGTTAAGTTTATAGCGCAGCAATTTTATCTTATTTATCTGTCTAAAGCGGACCAAGCTTGGCCAGAACACCAGCCGCTTGGGCACCACATGTTTGACAAGACAGTGCATTGGCAACAGCACCTGAAAGAGGCACCAGATCAAAACAAGCACCTTGCTCCTCATCTGTGATCTCTAACCCTACTTTACCTCATGCCTTCTCAAATACCAGCATTGAGTCCATGACGCGGTCTGACACCAAGTTGAAGTCACCACATATGATCAGCTTACCTACAGTCAATTTCTTAACCTTAGCATACAGTTTACGCAGAAAACGCAGTTGGTGGGTGTTAGGCACATATACATTCACTATCGTATAGGGACAGTTATCCAAAGTACAATTAATAATGAAGTATCGTCCCTCCGTGTCCTGCACCACCCTGGAGTAGGCAAAGGACACAGAGGCACGGAATGCCAGCAATACCCCCCTCTTCTTTTCGTTGGACGAGGCCAGAAAGATGTGTGGGAACTCCTGGTGGGAACATTTGGGGGTGTATCCTAGCTTGAAGTGTGTCTCCTGGGCTGCGAGAACGTCTGTTTTAGAGGAGAGTGCTTCTTGCCACATGGAAAATGTAGGGGCATCATGGAGTCAAATGGGGGAACTTAGATGTGCCAGGGTCAGTGAGGTGAAGCAGTCTTCCGGGGCTTAGATTTGTATCCATCAAAGGTGAAAAGAAGGTGAAGAAAAAAAGGCAAGGCCATGGCACAACGTGTAGGGGAGCAGCAAGATAGAGGAAAGTACCTGAGTGGAAGGTGGTCACTGGAGAGCGGATGCAGGAGACGCAGCAAGCAGCAGAGGGCTGAAGGCCGGGACAAATTCAACGATGAATCAAGGCAGTAGGTGAAGTCCAACAATGTGTGCAGCAGATATAGTCAAAACTGGAGTCAAGTTCTGGAGCTGTAGAGAAGGAAAGAATAAAGGGGACAAACAAAACAAAAAACAAAAGACACAAAAAACAGAGGGGGAAGGGAAGGTAAAAAGGACTTGGTTCGTTAGGACCAGGCGAGCAATCTATATTGCGGAGATTGCGGGGTTCATGGACACGGTGGTGGGTGTCCATTAGAGACAGCGGGGCCCGGTGTACTCGTCAGGTTGAAGACATGTGGTAGTCATTTATGACGGTGAGATGATCTGGACGATCTGGATGTGACGTGCCAATCCGGTTGGACGTGAGTGGGCGGTAGTGGGGCGCTGCTGCTTGAAGAGTCGTCTGGAGGCTCTGGAACTATGCCCTATTGCCGGAGCATACGTATCCCTTGATCAATTGTGGTTATTTGGGACATCGTTCCCTGGTAGGTGACGCAAAGTTTGGCCGGATACTTCCACTTATATATGATCTTGTGATTTCGAAGGGCTTTGGTCACAGAGTTAAGGTTGCATCGTTGTTGTAGTGTATTTTGGGAATAATCAGGGAGTATCTGGAGAGTGGTAGCTTGGTCTGGTAGGGGATTCTTGCGTCGGAATGTCTCTAGAATCTTCTCTTTCGCCTGAAAGAAGTGTACCCTGAGCAAAACATCCCGGGGAATTTCTTGTGGGAGAAAGGAGGGTTTAGGGATGCGATGAATTCTGTCAATCGTTAAGTCCGCATTAGTGAGCTCAGGAACGGATTTCTGGAAAAGATCTCTCACAAAAGAAAGTAATTCCTTAGGGAGAACGGACTCCCGAATACTGCGAATTTTTAAGTTGTTTCGCCTTGAACGGTCTTCAAGGTCTGCCAATTTGGCCTGAATGCGGTGGAGATCATTTTGTTGGGCTGTGTGGGAGTCTACAAGGGTGTTATAAGACGCTGTAAATTCTCCCATTTTGTCTTCAATAGTATGCACTCTGTTTCCTAGCCCATGCAGTTCTCTCTGGCAGTATGTAATCGATGCAGTGATGTTAGCTTGCAGAGATGTATGCATCATGGACATCATGTCTTTTAAAGCCGTATCTGATATAGGCTGACCCGTGGTGTCCAGGGAAGCAAATAGATCAGGGGAGGGAATGTAGGCCTCAGTGTGGGCAGTGTGGCTTGCAGCAGCGCTCACCTCCATATCTGGGTGCTCCAGGGCCAGCAGAGCTTCCTCCCACCTAGGTCGAGACTTGGCCGGGCTTTGTGTGGACGATGTAGAGGGCGAGGAGTCCAAGGAACGAGAGGGCCGCATCCGTAGCGGCTGTGCAGAGAGCCCGGGAGCCGCAGGGGAAGCCGCGTCATCAGTGCGCGCCGCCGCAAGAGGGCGGACGCGCTGAGGCAAAGGAGAGGTGCTGGCGCCAAGAATTCGGAGAGTTTCCGCACAACAGGCTGTTCCAGCTTCCTCCTCGTCATGGCCGAAGGGTGCAGCGCAGGTTCAGACACCCGGATTCGGTGAGTAGAGGCAGTGATTGTCGCTGTGGTAGGCTGTGGAGATTACAATGAGCGGGTACACGCCGGAGCTCAAGGTCTAAGCGGCCATCTTAGCCAGCGGTCGCCACGCCCCCCCCCCCAAATACCAGCATTGAGAGGGATGATGGTATAGCAATGAGTGCTACAGAGACTTGCACCCAATCTGCTAGCAGTACACCACCACTTGATTTGAGCAGCAGGCAAGTTTCACTACCCCAGTTGCTGAACCTTAGAAAGAAATACTGTCCCAGCCATCCATATGCTCAGCGTCTTAATGCTAGCTTGAGCAAATTGCTAGCATTACAATTGCTGCCTTTTCATCTGGTAGACTCTGCTCCCTTTTGCAAATTTGTGGAATCTGTTGCACCACAGTGGTAGGTCCCAAAAAAGCTTTTCTTTTCATGTAAGGCCATTCCGGCTCTCTACCGTCATGTGGAAGGTGGTGTTTTGGCCTTGTTTGACAAAGCAGTGAGCAGGAAGGTGCACATTACTGCTGACTTTTGGTCCAGCAGGCATGGACAGGGACATTTAATTTCTTTCACTGCGCACTGGGTATCTCTGCTGACACCTGGGAAGGATGCAGGATAGGGTTCGGTGTTGCAGCTTGTTTTGCCACCATGCCTCCAAAAAAATGGTGCTGGTTCTGCCACATCTGGCTACTCCACCACCTCCTCCTCCTCCTCCATGTCCTCTTCTGCTCAATTGTCCTCTGAAGCAGCAGTGCTCCCTAAGCGTTCAAGGGGTTACGCAAGCAGTCAGGCTAAAAGATGCCATGCTGTGCTTCAGTTGGTCTGTCTAGGGGATAGGAGTCACACCAGTGCAGAGATTCTGTTAGCTCTGCAAGGGCAGGCTCAGAGATGGTTGACGCCAGGACAGCTTGAGCCAGGAATGGTTTATGCGACAATGGCACCAACCTTCTCTCTGCCCTCTGACAGGGACACATGACACATGTTCCATGCTTGGCACATGTTCTGAATCTGGTGGTGCAGTGTTTCTTGAGCAGATACCCAGGCTGCCAAGATCTCCTGAGGCAAGCCAGAAAAGTCTGTGGCCATTTCCAGCGTTCATTCAATGCCAGTGCTCGCTTATCTGACATTCAACAGGAATTCAACCTGCCCACCAACCGCCTAATTTGGGACATGCCCTCCAGGTGGAACTTAATATTGGCAATGCTGCAGCAGCTGCATGCGCAGCAGAGGGCCATCAATGAGTACCTGTGTGAGTATGGCACAAGGACAGGGTCAGGGGAGCTTGGCTTTTTTTTTCCACACCAGTGGCTTTTGATAAAGGATGCATGCATCGTCCTGTCACCATTTGAGGAGGCCACAAGGATGGTGAGCCGGGATGATGCATGCATCAGCAGGCTACATACATCGTAGACATGCACTACTTTACAGGCACATTCAGGGGACCCCCCCCAGGCACGATATTTGATGGAATTTTTCATTTTTATAGTTTCACTTTAAGCCTCATTAAAATCAGTAAATCACTGCTCCTTTAAAAACGATCGTTTTTAAAAACTTTTTTTTTATTGATTTTTTTTTCATTGTTCCCCAGATCAGTGCTCGGATCCCCATACACTTTTTTGAGCAATAACTTGCATTTAGGCCTTCAAAATCAGGCTGTTTGATTTTCGAGGTTCGAGTCGCATGAACTTCAGTGGGGTTAATTTATTCAAATAAACCTTTCCTCTGTTTGGGACACCAAGTCCCAAACAAACTTGCCACTGCTCTCTATGTAGTCAGGGCAGTTGGGGGGCTCCACATGGCTATCTTTGCCCTCGTAAATCTGTAAACTACATGTATAGCCTGTTGCCCTGTCACAGAGCTTATACATCTTGACCCTGTATCTGGCACGCTTGCTGGGGAGAAACTGTTTGAAAGCAAGGTGGCCAGAAAACTTAATCAGGGACTCATCAATGCAGACAGCTTGTTGGGGCGTATATAAGGCTGCAAACTTTTGGTTGAATTGATTTACGAGGGTCCGAATCTTGTGGAGCCGGTCATATCCAGGGTCATCCCGAGGACGACAGAGTTCATTGTCACTGAAGTGCACGAACCCCAGCATTTTCTCGTATCTAGTCCTGGCCATGGCAGCAGAGAACAGGGTCATATGGTGAATTGGGTGAGTGGACCAATATGACCGCAACCCACTCTTTTTAGTAATGCCCATGAGGAGGGATAGGCCCAGAAAGATTTTAAATTCGGAAACAGTGATACGTTTCCATGCAAATTCTTTGGTAAGGGTCAAATTTGGATTTGCAGTGAATACTTGATCAGCATATAAATTGCTTTGGTCCACAATAAAGCTGTACAGATGTTCCATGAAAAACAGCTTGTAAAAGTCAAGGGAGGTAAAATTGGCTGTTTCCACCTGAATTCTGGGTTTGCCAGTGAATGGGGGAAGTACGGGCACTGCAGAAATGGTGGGCTGCCAAATAGGATTTGCCAGCGCATCAGGAAGGACATGAAAAAAAACCTGCTAGTGCTACCAGAGATCAGGCCTGACTCTGCTAATGCTGCGGTTTTGTGTGTTGTGTATTGGAAGTGACGGTAATCTGTTGATTACTGCGCTTATGGGATGGGCAGATGGGCTAAATGCAGGTGCTGGCAGGTGTCATGGCCGATCCTGCTAACGCTGTGTTTTGGGAACACTAAACTATGGGGGACACTAGTATAGTTCTGATCAGATCAAAGACATTGATCCATTCAGACACTATACTAGTAATGGAGGTGTTTAATGTGTGTGTGTCACTGGCAATTTAAGGGTTAAATTATATTACTAAATATGCGGCGGGGATCTGACGCTGTCCTAGATTGACGCTAACTGGCGTTAACGCTAACTGACGTCACCTGTGACACTAATGTAGTGATCAGAAAAAAGATCTGAACACTATAAAAGTGACACTGTGACAGGGCAATGAAGGGGTTAACTGGGGTTATCAGGGTGTTAAATTTATGTTATGTTAAATTTATATGACACTATTACAGTAATCAGTAAAAATGCTATATAGTGTGCACTGTGACAAGGAGTGAAAGGGTTAACTGGTGGGTGATCGGGGGGATGATCAAGGGGTTAAATGTGTACCTATGTGTACTGGTGTCAGTGTAGTGATTGTGTACTTACTGTTAGGTGCTTTTTTCTCTCACTCTGGAACCGAAAAGAGCTCCATGAGGGAAGAGAGCATAATTTTCTGTGCCTGTGTTTACAAAACACAGGTACAGGACAGTCTGCCATTGGTCAGGACCGATCACCAGGTCCAGGCCAAAAATCAGGTCCCGGCCAATGATTTTTGGCCTGGACCTGGTGATCGTGGAGGGCTCCATGAGGGAAGAGAGCATAATTTTCTGTGCCTGTGTTTACAAAACACAGGTACAGGACAGTCTGCCATTGGTCAGGACCAATCACCAGGTCCAGGCCAAAAATCATTAGCCGGGACCTGATGACTGATCGGTTCTGAACCCAATCAGACCATCGCGTGGACAGAGGGCGTGTTCTCGCGCTCTCCCGAGCCCCGCGTGTGACCGACTATTGCCGTCGGGGAAAGTGTGAGAAGATCCGCCTGCTTGTCTAAACAAAGTAGGTGGATCTTATCTGTGACAGACAGGTATAACTGAACCTGCGATCTCTGTCTGTGTCACAGAACCCCCTCCCCCCTCACACGTCAGTAAGCAGGAGGCATACATTTAACCCCTTGATCAGCAACAGTGTTAACCCCTTCCCTGCCAGTGTCATTATTACAGTAACAATGCATATTTTTAGCACTGATTACTGTAGTAATGTCACTGGTACCCCCAAAAGTGTCAAAAATGTCAGTTAGGGGTCTGATCTGTCCGCCGCAATGTCGCAGTCCTGTAAAAAATCGCAGATCGCTGCCATTACTAGTAAAAAAAAAAAAACAATAAAAATTACATAAATCTTTCCCGTAGTTAGTAAACGTGATAACTTTTGCTCAAACCAATCAAAATATGCTTATTGCAATTTTTTTTACCAAAAATATGTAGCAGAAAAAAAATTTACCTAAAATGTTAAAAAAAAATGTTGGGAATGTTATTTTTTTTATTCAAAATTATTTTTCAAAATTGTTGCTCTTTTTGTTTATAGCGCAAAAATTAAAAATTGCACAGGTGATAAAATACCCCCAAAAGAAAGCTCTATTTGTGGGAAAAAAAGGACGTAAATTTCCTTTGGGTACAGCGTCGCACAACTGCGCAATTGTCTGTTAAAGTAACGCAGTGCAGAATCGCAAAATATGGCCTGGTCAGGAAGGGGATAAAATCTTCCGGTCTTAAAGTGGATAAAAATACGCTCACTGAGAATTTTTTTGTCAAAGACATGTAGCTAAATAAATTTTGGCCTAAATATATGACAAAAATTGAATATATTGGATATTTTTTAACAGTCAGAGTAGAAAATGTAAATTGTTCGCAAAATTTTCGATATTTTTTTATTAATATTGCAAAAAATAAAAAGCGCAGAGGTAATCAAATACCACCAAAAGAAAGCTATGTTTGTGGGGAAAAAAAGGACATAAATATTGTTTGGGTACAGCATTGTATGACTTTGCAATTGTCAGTTAAAGTCACGCAGTGCCAAGTTGAAAAAAGTGGCCTGGTCATTGAGCAGCAAAAGCTTCTGGGGCTAAAGTGGTTAAGGATTCTAGATACCATGATGATCCACTGCTTGTTCAATACATTTTCTTGGTTCTAAATGCTTGAGTGTTATAATAGTTCTGATAGTGTCTCTGCTATGTGTTTCTTTATATAAGAGACCTGTTTTCTGTGCCCGTTTGCTAATGAATTGTAAATAAATCTGTAGAAAAGGAAAGCCACTGGGATTACTTGCTAAAACCAGATAGTTTATGGTTCTGTAATCTATAAAATGGTGCTTCAGGAGAATATAATGGTATTATCAGTGGAAAAATGAAGCTTTGCAGTCTTGCTGATCTAGTTATTAATTCAAAGACTAGGCTCATGAATTACTCCTTTGGTGGAGGAAGGGAGGGGGAGGACAGACTCAATCTTGGACCAATCTTCAGCCGACATCTTTGGCACTATTTCCCAAGTTGCGACTTTTTTTTTGGTAGAGATTTACCATGTGAAGATTAAGGGTAGTGTTCATGTGCCAGTTCCAAAAAGTGTGTCCAGGTTGTTGCTAAAGTTTCAAATTTATTCAGGGTTTTTTTGACTGAAATTGATTTAAATGTGATTCTTAGGCTGAATGGCCATTTGTATACTACCTCTTTCCCTAAGTTAGTTTAGAAGGAGTGTGCATCTATTTCTAGGGTTATAATTGATAGTTCCATAATCAAATTGTTTTGGCAATTGCAGTTGAGAATTTACTCTTTTATGGTAAAATTAGCTGGATAGCAAAAAATTTCTCTTAGTGGTTTTCATTTGATTCTCATGAAAAGAAGTGCAGATAGACAAATCTCCCACTGCAGCTATTGTATTCTGCCAGCTGGCGCTGGTAGCTGTCAGAATACCCAAACAGCGTTTGCACGTGACTGGATTCAGCTTCCGCTGACAATTCTTCATCTGGTCCCTTGGATTTTTTTTTTTCTGTTTTTTGTTTTTTTTTCAAATAAATTTTATTGAAGTTTTCCAAGTAACAAATTATCAAAAAGTACAGTAAACAGTTTAGCAAACGGGTGATATAAATTGCTAAGAGACATGAAATCCAGAATAAACCATTAAAACCGAATAGCATATAGGACTGGGGGTGGAATGGGGGGGGGGTGAGGGTGAGGGGGTGTAAGGGGATCTGGAAGCAAGGACTGCAGGAGGTGGGGGAAAGGAGGGGTTTAGGTTAAAGGTAGGGCAGGTAGTAAGGAGGGGGGGAGGTGGGAAACCTATGAGGAAAGAAAGGGGAAGCACATTCACGTCCAAAGAATATCAAATATATAAACTATTACATTCCTAAGGTCATAGAGTATATATATATATATATATATAGAGAGACATAAATAGCATTCCCAATAACACTCCACATCAAAAAAGTGTAAAGTCCGGGTTCTTGAATGGGCCGAACCGGACTACAGGGCACGGCAGTGTTGAGGCACTCATGCTTAAGGATCGTATCAGCAACTGGCAGTCTCAAGCTAGAAGGGGGGAAACGTAAGAGGGCGATAACACATCAAAAGGACGGTATTACGGAATGGCAGGTGATAAGGTTAGGTAGGTATACTGGAGCCATGGAGGATGAGATCTTGGAGGATGATGCTTGAAAGAAAGAGTCAATCCAGGATGAGCAGGAATATGTGGAATGCATAATGGAGAGGTAAGTGTCCCAATTTTAATGGAGAACCTGCGAGTAAGGCCAGTGAAGATACGAGCATTGATGGTTTCTCTACTGAGAAGCTTTGAGAGTTCCAAGTTAACCTCTTGCATAGTAGGAGGGCTGTATTTTATCCATTTGTGGAGTATGGCTCTTCTGGCCAGCATATAATAGGTTGACAGCCAAGCTTTATTCGCATGGAGAATTGCAGTTTGGGTCTTATCCAAGCCCAGCGAACGACCATCTAGGTATCCAAAAAGCAGTATAAGCGGGTGACCAGTTGGTTTGAGACCCGTGATCCGTAGGGTAAAAAGTTCCAACTCTGTCCAGAATTTCAAGGTGGAGGGACAGGTCCAAAACCTGTGAGATAAAGTTGGTCCATTCGCCAAGCACCATGCAAACTTTTGCGGAGCATTGGAGGTAGGGGAGAAAGTAATGGAAGCATATGCCCTGTGTAATATTTTCAACTGCTGTTCCTTCCAGAATTCATTGGTGATAAAAGAGCATGTGGATTTGTAGCCTGACAGGATGCAGGATGGAAGGTTTCGTTGAAGAGGCTTATAGATATGTGAGATACTGGGCTTGGGAATGTCCACGAGGGTATCCAAGAGAGAAGGACTAAGGTTCCTGGCGATATCTCGGCAGAGATGTGTAGCAAAAGTGATGGCCTGATGAACATGAAGAAAATCAGATTGTGAAACGTGGAACTTGGAGCAAATATCCTTCAGGGGAAGAGGGCGGCCAGTTGACGTATCAAACAATTGGGCAATTGGGCAAAGTTCCTTAAGTTGTGTGATGGCCAGTGCGGAAACGCAGCATATTGGATTGGCTGTTGGAACAGAGGGTGACCTGCTATGGGCAGGTGTTTTGAAAATTTGGGAGATAGATTAAGTAGTTTACACGTTTCACACCAAGCAATTATAGTGTCTCTGAGGAGCAGGTTGGCTTTGAGTGCAGCTGGCAGAGATGGAAGGGAGCAATGCAAAAGAGCTCCCAGAGTGAACGGGGCAACCATTTGCTTTTCAATGTCTAGGTTGGAAAAGTGGGAGTGGCCTGACAACCAATCCAGACCTATTCGGAGAAGACAGGCTATGTTATACAATCTAACGTCGGGGATGTTTGCCCCTCCCCCACACTTAGGCAGGAACAGTTTTTTGAGTGCTATTCGTGGACGCTTTTTCCTCCAGAGGAACCTTTGAAGTGAGTGGTATAGGAGTTGGGTGTCTTTGTGTTTTAGCAATAATGGGATCGTCTGTAAAGGGTATAAGACCTTTGGGAAGCACGTCATCTTAAAGAGATGACACCTACCCATCAAAGATAATGGCAACTCAGACCACGCTTCCAACTTTTTAGTGATGTCCTTGAGAACTGGTGGAAAGTTTAAAGTGTATATAGAAGAAGGGGTCTTGCCTATGTTAATTCCCAGGTATTTGATATGACTTTTGTTAATCTTGAAAAAAGGAATCCAAAGCCCAGGTAGGGGAGTCAAATTGTCCTAGAGGCAGTATTTCTCTCTTGGAAAAATTAATTTTCAACCCTGCGCATGAACGAAAGGTGGTAAAAATGTCGTGGATCAAAGGGATATCAGTGGCCGGTTGCGAGGTAAAGATGAGGATGTCATCAGCAAACATAGCTGACCAAACCTCCTGATCTCCCACTCGCACACCGTGGAGTCCAGGGTGGGCCGTCAACAATCTAGATAACGGTTTGATGGCTAAATTAAATAAAAGGGGTGATAAGGGGCATCCCTGACGGGTTCCCTTAAAAAGGGAAAAGGATGAAGATGGGTGTCCGTTCGTGATGACCGTGGCATTAGGGGAAGAATACATGGATTTTATGAGATGCAGAAAAGGCCCATCTAAGCCCAGTTTTCCCAAAACTTTGAAGAGCCAAGTGAAGTTCACATTATCGAAGGCCTTCTCTGCATCTAACGTCATAATGGCCATGTCATGTAATGGGTTCAATTTTGCCATTTCCAGTACGGAAAGGACCTTCCTGATGTTAGAGGTGGCCGAACGTCCTTTCGTGAACCCTGCTTGGGCCGGGAGAATGATGTCTGGCATAATTTTCGCTAATCTGTTTGCAATGATTTTTGAGAGTATTTTGGAGTCTAGGTTTAAAAGGGAGATGGGGCCCTTGGATTTTTTAATTGAAGGATGTTGGGCAGAAGGGTGCTGTCAGGGTGACCTACAAAGCACATTTTGACCAGTTCATTGGAAACTAGATGAAAGAGCAAAGAAACTCTCAAGTCCAATGAAAACCTGGTTTGGTATACACACATGACCTGTGTTGTGTGATGGGAACAAGGCAGATGCATGGTCATTAATAAAGGTGACACAGGTAGCTAGCAACAAGAAGTAGTCAGTAGTCAGAAAAAATTGGTTACACAGGTAGCAGAAGATGAGCTTGACAGCAAAGCATCCACAAGCTCAATATGTTATGGTGATCAGGCAGGGAGCTCTCCAGGATTTCAGTTGACTGTGAGTTAAGCTGCAGAAGTTTGCAGTTTTGATTACCAACACTGCTGTTTATTTCATCAGCTAAAATGATTCAAAACCTTTAATTAAGTTTAAATATAAGTATTGTAAATAATGTAAATAACCGGCATAAATCAGGCTTTAAATTTTTGTTCAACTTTTTTAAAACAAATGCTTTATTTCTAGGTGCGTCTATTCCACATAATTTTTAAAGGACTTGAAGACAAAAAGAAACATTTATTCAATAAATTGTTAGAACAGAATAACAACATCTTTGAACAATACAAGGTTAGTGTACGTCTTTTTTAATATGTGGGTTTTTTTATACAAATTCCAAGTGGTTTTCATTTAAGCTAGGGACGAGGTTTGGATTCACCACTCCAATGGGATCACTGTAAATCCTGTGGGTTCAAGGTTCACAAGATTTTCAGATGTACGGGGCATTTTCAAACATCCATAATGATCTAAAATAAGGAACATCAAAAACTGGCCCCAAAAAGGATGCTTCCTACCACAGCGCCAATTGCAGAAAATACAAACTAACAGAATCGGTAAACTCTGGTAGTAAAAGATAAATTGAACCGATGCTAGCTAGCATTAAATATCAATAATAAAATACAGATCAAATTCTAAAATAAGAAAAAGACATGCAGCGCATCACAAGAAATCCCAGATTAGAAAATGGAATCAGTGGAAACAGTAAAGTCGAATCAATGGAAAAGTCCAAAAGTGAGCAGAATTCCTCCAGTATATTAAGGTCCACTCCAAGCAGGATAATCCAAACAGATTGCCATCCACCACACCCAGTGAGATAGGAACAGCACTCCCCCAAGGTAATGAACTTACCAGAATGCTGGCAAATTCCTGCACAACAAGCCCACCTCTTAGAGAGCTATATCGTTGGACAATCCTTAGATTAACAGCAGCTTGTATCCATATGAAAAATACAAAATAGGGAGGACCATAGCGTAATATTGCAAACACTAACATTTATTTAAAAGGAAGAAAATGGTTTCACTCACATGTGAACAACATAAAAGCGCATAGACTGATAACCACCAACAGCTGGGACTGAATCCAGGCAGCAGAGAAACATCAGAACGTCATAAGTCACACACTCGTCAGCTGCCCGGGGACCGCACGTCACTTCCAGTCAGGCGCAGTGTGTCTGTAATCACTTCTTGTTGCCGCACAAAGCCAATCCCGACATGTTTCGTCATACAGACTTAATCATGGGACTGGCTGTATGGACTAGCGGTGTTAATTTATCTGCTGAGGGAGGGGTGCAACAAACCAATTACCTGGCTCGTGTCCCCGCTGCCTGGATTCCAGCAAAACCTGCAAATAATGCCAGTCACAGCTATATTTATGGTCAAAAATTAGTGTTAGTTTTATATTATATCATTATCAGATAACATATACAATAACAATTGAATGAATAAATGGCCAATGACATTAATAACTTAAAACACAATAAATAATCCATAACCAAAGTGCAAAGCATATAAAAATATAAGCATAAATGGCAGAATATGTGTCAGTGCCGTTTCACACTATTGTGATGACAGACATCGCATGTGACTCGGAGCACACTGCTCCTAAAATCACATGCGATGTCTGTGCAGTGCGAAATCAGCCACACAGTTTGTATGGCCGAATTCGCACCACGATCGCAGTGAAATCGCACAGGACCCTTTTTTATTTGGTCCGTAACTGTCAGATCGCACCGCGACATGCGATCTGATCCGGGGGTGACATTAACTTTGAATTGACACCAGTGCGATCCGACTCATGTGCGAACTGTCAGATCGCACCGCGTAATGCGATCTGATCCGGAGGTGTCATTAACTTTGAATTGACTCCCTCAGCGACTCGCACAAGGCAGTGCGAACTGCCTGTGAGCAGATGCGATTTGGGAACACGCAGTCGATTCGCAGTTTTCCCGCATCGCAACAGTGTGAACCAGGACTAAAAACAACATCTTAAATTGATTTAGTAATGATAAAAACAATAATAAAACACACGGATAATAATATAGCAGGACAAAAATTCAAAAGCATATCAGGGTATCAGTAATTGCTAATAAAGCAATTTAAATCTAGTTCAATATTTAACCCTCTTGGCATAAGGCTTTTTAACAAAAAAATCTATTTTGTCTCTCTCTGTGACAGGTCCCTAACCCGGTTAGAACCCCTCCACGGGGGATAAACGCAATCAATGCCACAGAACTGCAAAAGTGACGGATCCCTATTGTGTTTCCCTAAAATGTAGGGAGACACTATGTTTCTTAAAACCTTTTTTAATGTTCGCAATATGCTCAGATATGCAAACCCTCAGAAGTCTTTGTTCTCCCTACATAATAGAGTCCACATTTCTGCGCACTGTCCTGCAACAAATACATTTGCAGCACGGGAAGAAGCCCTGTAGATTTAATTGAATTTTTTGGAGGCCAGGGGAGTCAAGAATCTTTTGACCACCTGGTCACCAAAACTAGGGGCCTTCCTATATATAAACCTTGGATTGGTTGGGATGACTGATCCCAGGTCCTTAGCCAAGGTTAAGATGTGCCAGTGTTTTTTAAAAATGTTTTCAATGTCCTTGTACTGATGGTGAAAACCGGAAATAAAATCCCATTGATGTTGATCATTAGATGCATTAGATGCAATATTTGGATTCTTTTTTTAACAGCGAGACAGTCCTTTCATGGAACCAAAGCTACTTCAGCAATGGTCCTGTCCAGGAAATCCTCCCCATATCCCCTCTGTAGGAATTTTTTCTTCAATATTCCTGATTGCTCTAAGAAGGTTTCCTGGCTAGTACAGTTGCGCTTAACTTGCAATATCTGACCCTTAGGGATATTGGGAATCCAAGATGGGTGGTGACCGCTGCTAGTGGACAGATAGCTGCTCCTATCTGTGGGTTTGAAGTACACACTAGTGGTCAAAAATGTTCCGGTAACTTCAATTATTACATCCAGGAAATGGATACTGATTTCACTTATTTGATAATCTAACTTGATGTTATTGGTGTTACAATAAAGGTGAGTGAGGAAGTCAAGTAGTGATTGTTGATTACCCTCCCAGATAATCAGCAGATCATCTATATAACACCTGTAAAGTTTAATGTGGGGTCTGTATTCATTAAACACAAACCTGTCTTCCCACTTCGCCATAAACAGGTTGGCGAGGCTAGGGGCAAACTTTGCCCCCATAGCAACACCAACATGCTGAGAATAGAACTGATTCCTACCAAAAGTAATTGTGAGTAATAAAGAAATCAAGTACCTGTCCTAAAAACGTTTTCTGGATGAAAGGGATGCCATCCCGTTTGCTCATTGCCCAATTAAGGGACAAAAGTGCATCGTCATGTTGTATTACAGTATACAACAAGGCAACATCTGCTGTCACCAGAAAAGTAGTTACCCCAGAGTTCAATCGAATATTATTCAAGGTGCGTAAATGATTTTTTTGTTTTTTTTTTACACAAAGTTGTCACTAAATGATATATTGCTCACACATGCCATGGGTATATGTGAAATGATACCCCAAAATACATTCTGCTGCTTCTCCTGAGTACAGGGATACCACATATGTGAGACTTTTTGGGAGCCTAGCTGTGTACGGGACCCCGGAAATCAATCCCCACCTTCAGGTTTTCTAATGGCGTAAATTGCTTATTTTACCTCTGCACTAACTGTCACAGTTTCAGAGGCCCTAAAATTCCAAAATAGCACAAAACCCCAACAAATGACCCCATTTTGCAAAGTAGACACTCCAAGCTATTAGCTGAGAGGCATGGTGAGTCCATGGAATAGTTTATGTTTTGCCACAAGTTTCGGGAAAATTATTATTATTTCTTTTTTTTTTTTACACAAAGTTGTCACTAAATGATATATTGCTCACACTTGCCATTGGAATATGTGGAATGACACCCCAAAATACATTCTGCTGCTTCTCCTGAGTACAAGGATACTCCATGTGTGAGACTTTTTGGCAGTCTAGCCGCGTACACAACCCCGAAAACCAATCCCCACCTTCAGGCTTTCTAAGGGCATAAATTGTTGATTTCACTCCTTACTACCTATCACAATTTTGAAGGCCATGAAATGCCAAGATAGCACAACCCCCCCCCCCCCCAAATTACCCCATTTTGCAAAGTAGACACTCAAAGCTATTTGCTGAGAGGCATGGTGAGTATTTTGCAGCTCTCATTTTTTTGGAAAATGAAGAAAAAACAGGAAAATGCATTTTTTTTCCTCTTTTTTCAATTTCCAAAACTTTGTGACAAAAAGTGAGATCTGCAAAACACTCAACATGCCTCTCTGCAAATAGCTTAGGATGTCTACTTTCCGAAAAGGGGTCATTTGGGGTGGGTTTGTGCTGTCTTGTCATTTCATGGCCTCCGAAACTGTGATAGGTAGTCAGGAGTGAAATCAATAATTTACACCCTTGGAAAGCCTGAAAGTGGTGATTGATTTTCTGGGTCCTGTACTCGGCTAGACTGCAAAAAAGTCTCACACATGGGGTATCCCTGTACTCAGGAGAAGCAGCAGAATGTATTTTGGGGTGTCATTTCACATATACCCATGGCATGTGTGAGCAATATATCATTTAGTGACAACTTTGTGTAAAAAAACAAAAAAAAACATAATATATTTCCCGGAACTTGTGGCAAAATATAAAATATTCCATGGACTCGCCATGCCTCTCAGCAAATAGCTTGGGATGTTTACTTTGCAAAATGGGGTCATTTGGGGGGGGGGGGGGTTTGTGCTATCTTGGAATTTTAGGGCCTCTGAAACTGTGACAGGTAGTGCAGAGGTGAAATGCACAATTTACGCCATTAGAAAACCTGAAAGTGGTGATTGCTTTTCAGGGTCCTGTACACAGCTAGGTTCCCAAAAAGTCTCACACATGTGGTATCCCTGTACTCAGGAGAAGCAGCAGAATGTATTTTGGGGTGTCATTCCACATATACCCATGACATGTGTGAGCAATTTATCTTTTAGTGACAACTTTGTGTTAAAAAATAAATAAAAAAAAATTAAATTTTCCCGAAACATGTGGCAAAATATAAAATAATCCATGGACTCCCCATGCCTCTCAGCAAACAGCTTTGGGTGTCTACTTTCCAAAATGGGGTCATTTGGGGGGGTTTGTGGTATCTATACATTTCAGGGCCTCCTAAACCGTTCTAGGTAGTGAGAAAATGCAATGAAAAATGTACGCCCTTTGAAATTCTGATGGTGGTTATTGGTTTTCGGGGTCCCGTACACAGATAGGCTCCCATAAATTCTCACATACTGTATGTGGTATCCCTGTACTCAGGAGAAGCAGCAGAATATATTTTGGGGTGTAATTACACATATACCCATGGCATGTGTGAGCAACATATCATTTCAAAGGCAAATTTGTGTAAAATGTTGTGTGAAATATTCAATGAGCTCAACATGCCTCTCAGGACATTCCTTAGGATGTCTACTTTCCAAAAAGTGGTAATTTGGGGGGGGGGGGTTGTACTGCCCTGCCATTATAGCACTTTGTGAAATGAGATAGGCAGTCAGAAATTAAAGCTGCGTAAATTCCAGTATTTACACCATAGTTTGTGGACGCTATAACTTTTGCGAAAAACCAATAAAAATACGCTCATTGAGATTTTTTTTTGTCAAAGACATGTAGCTAAATACATTTTGGCCAAAATTTATGACATAAATTCAGTATATTGGATATTTTTTAAAAGACATTTTTTCTCAAAATTTTTGCTCTTTTTTTATTAATATAGCAAAAAATAAAAAGTGCAAAAGTGATTAAATACCACCAAAAGAAAGCTCTGTTTCTGGGGAAAAAAAGGACGTAAATTTTGTTTGGGTACAGCATTGCATGACCGCGCAATTGTCAGTTAAAATCACAAAGTGCCAAGTTGAAAAAAGGCCTCTGGTCTTTGAGCAGCCAAATCCTCTGGGGCTTAGGTGGTTAATGTATAAAATGGTGCATCTGTAGCATGCATAAAACATGCTAAAGCAAAAATGAAATTTCTAAAGAAAAAAAAAAAAACAGTCAAATCCCATTTAAAATGACTAGCTGTTACAATTGCCAAAAAAAAAAAAAAAAAAAAAGTGACGAAATCCATACCCCAAAATGCATAGCAGAAATAGTGTCCCTTGATGTAAATCCATTGCCATTGCCCGCTGACCCCCAAAAATAAAAAAATTAAAAATGCTCTTGCCTACTGCAGGCGTCATGATTGTTTTATGCAATAGATTTACATTGAAGGACACTATTTTTTTATTTTTTAATAAAGGACTTGTCAAAAACTGTTATTGGTTATTACTTTTTTGACACTCTTTTTTGGTGAATGGTTAGGGGTACTATGTCCATTCACATAAGGAGGGGCCAGGATCTGGGCCCTCCCTTGTTAAAGGGGGCTTCCAGATTCTGAAAAGCCCCCCACCCACAGACCCTGACAACCACAGGCCAGAGTTGTCGGGAAGAGGCCCTTGCCCCAATCAACATGGGGACAAGGTACTTTGAGATGGGGGCAGAGCCCCCCCTGTCCCAAAGCACCTCCCTCCCCATGTTGAGGGCATGTGGCCTGGTATTGGTCAGGAGGGAGGTTCCCTCGTCTCCTTCCCTTTCCTGACCTGCCAGGCTGCATGCTCGGATAAGGGTCTGGTATGGATTTTGAGGGGGACCCCACGCCATTTTTTTTTTTTTTGGCATGGGATTCCTCTTAAAATCCACACACAAGAACCGAAGGCCCCCATGCTGTTTTTTTTTTTTATTTTTTTATTCAGCTGTCAGCAGGGGAAACCCATTGACAGCTCATGACTAATCAGTTGTTAAGGACACCGCGACCGGCTTCCCGGCGCCGCTCCTTAAAAACCAGCTTACACTGCACCCTAATTGGGCAAAGCTGTACCAAATCAGGGCACAGAAAGCACTGTGCAGCACTCATGGAATTGTAGGGTGTTCAACGGGGTGAACAACCTGAAACTACAGTTGTTCAGCGAGCAGCCGAACAGGCAAATGGAACTGTTTGCCTATCCCTACATGTCAGTTTTATTGCTATCTGTGTCCCACATTAAATAGATTCCCCCTCTCTATTTGTCCTGTTTACCATTATCATTGAAAGTAAAAGAAAATCCTAAATTTTGGGTTATCCCCAGAAAAATAATAATTACAATAGCGGGGTTATCTTCCAATAGGGAATTCTAGTGACCTGTGGGTCCCCAATTAATTCCTTGAATTTGCTGGGATTTCCTCTCACTTCCTGTTTGGCTATGGAGCAGGAAGAGAAGGGAATATGTTTTATAACCCTCCCTTGCTCTATTCAAAATGAGAAAATACGTTTTACCTATAGTTCTACTTTAAAGCGGAGTTCCGGGCACAAAATCGATATTTTTTTTTGTGCCCGTCCGCTAGTTCAGCATAACCTGAAAAGGAATTGGATAGTTAGTTTTTTTTTTTTTAAAAACTCACCTTGTAATTGACGATCGTAAATACTCACCTCAGGGTACTTCCTTCCTCAGCGCCGCGGCTCCGCTGTCACTTCCTGCGCTGCGATGATTCCTGGGAGCTAAACGTCATCGCTCCCAGGAATCAATGCGACGGCCCCAGCCCCGCTCTTCACTTCCGGGCGACGCCACATTCCCCTGCTAAACAGCTTCTGGGCATGCCCAGAAGCTGTTTAGGAATGCGGCGCCGTACCGGAAGTGACGAGAGGGGCCGGTGCAGGCGCATTCTGGGACAAGAAGATGCGGAAGAAGACACAGAAGAGGACCGCGCTGGCTTCAGCTGCCCACAAGAGAGATGGAAACGCTGTGGAAGAAATTTTATAAGTAAGTATTTCTTCTAAAAGGTAAGTGCGAACCGGGACAGATCAGAGGCTAGCCATTGTGGAATGTGCTAGCCCTGACTGTCCCGGGGGTATGTTTGTTAAAAAATGACTTCTGTGCCCGGAACTCCGCTTTAAGTTGGTTTCCACTGCCATCAAACTTCTGAGGCACTCTGTTTTTTTTTTTATTCGAACAGAAAACTAAACAAAATGTTTTTTTGGTGCTTCAGGCTACAAAACCACTTTATGAGTGGTACATATTCTTGCCACTGCCAAATTTTATTGCCACTAGCTAATTTTTGCACACCCAAACCTAAAGTAGTAGTTCTACATTCTTTAGGAAAACAGATGTTTTTAACTTTGCCTTCAAACTGTATTGACACTGTCCGAATTTCTGGCCAACAATGCCTATGGGCAGCAATACTCATGGGCGGTAATTTTCTTTTTTTTTTTTTTCAGAAGTATTAGGGATATGGTAATTGTGAAAGAAAAAACAAACTGTAAAGTTCCAAAAGACCATGTAAACCTTCAAGGCATCTATTCCAAATGGAAGTTTAAAGAATGTTTTCATATTTTCCACGCTACTCTCAAAGATATCTAAAATTACCCCTGCCCGCAATTTTTTTATTTTTGTTTTTTTTCATTTGTTTGCTTTACCAAAGGTATTCCACAACCCTGCCCATTTATTGCAATTTATTTGAAAATCACTTATCTAGCAGCCCTACAAAGATTCAAATGAATATCAACATTCAAGGAGATCCACAATGTTAACCCCCACATTCCTTTTATGACAGTTGATTCTAAAAACAATATGAAAGTATTCTCGTGTGTAGCCTGGTGTTTAGTGTGTGTTTTCTTTCTTTGATAGGTCTCTTTTTGCACATACACAATATTTATTTTATTTGTAAATGAAAATGGTTTAAGAAATATAATTATATTCTTTTTCTTCTTTAAAGAACATTGTAATTCATTTCTACCATGGAAAGCTCAATACCTTTCTGAAGCCAATGGAACTTACTGTTTCACTGAAGTTTGTTGCACAAGCCATTATTGATAACTTGACTGATGCACAAAAGAGGTAGGTTTTATCACTGTGTGTGTGTGTATAAATGGTTAGTAATTCATTTCTGAAATTATAAATCTGCCCTTGGTCTTGCTGACAGGATTCTGTAGGCTTTTTCTATGTAACAGGTGAACAACTATCAGCTCACTGGGAGGCAGGCCATTAGGTCAATTCACCAGACTTGATGTCTGTATTTCAGCAGCAGGGAGAGTTTATTTCATGTTAGGACACCACACTGTCTGTGGTGAATACTTATTTTCTAAGGATCAGAGGAAGTATTTTTCATCTCTCATAATATCAAAAATATTAGTTGTGAGAGATGAGAGTTATTCCTTCTGATAGTAGGAATTGTGAGCTGTATGCAGATACCAAATGGCTTGTCTTGGCTCATGGAACCACCTATGGACCAACTAAACAATTATATGGACCCTGTCCACAACAGTCAGGCCATGTTTGGACTTGCTACATAAGAAGCAAAATAATTTGCAATTCATATATGGACTGTTGCATTGTATTATTTGTGCCTACATGCTCAGTTGTAAGTTCACTGTTAATGAGTGTTAGATTGCATTGTGTGACTGCACTGTGTTCTCTATAATTGCAATGGGTGGCTGAGAGAGAACAACACAGCCATTCTGATTGCATGCAGATTGGTGTCAGTGTGTGGAAGCCATCCAATCTGCCATATGCATAGACATATTTCATTGCCAACAACAGGGATCTGTATGAATGTGTATAGTTGCATAGCAGACAACCAGTAGAAGTTCTGTCCTGTGAATTGTGTGACTAGTGTGTGCTGTTTCAGTTGCTGGCTGTGTCTAGCTTGGGGAACTTTGGGTTCCAATAATAATTTGCCTGTTGATTTTCAATGACAATAGATGGATGGCGATACGTTGTGTATCCCCAGGCTTCCATCATCTTAGTACCTTCTTCCCCTGTCCAAGACACTGAGGAAAGCCCTATGTATGTGAAAGAATCTTTTATGATCAAATAAATGGAATTGTGTTTGACATTGGCAGTGTCCTGAATGCATGTTGTGATTCCTTTGAATATCACACTAGGTATATGGGCAATATAAAACGTCCTTTCAATGAGAAGGCACTGGAAAAACTGATGGATGAAAGCCAAAAGGCAAGTCTAAAATCTGTTATATTGGAGAAGAACTACAAAAAATGTTCCCTTGAAGAAGCAAAGAAAAGCGTAAGTAGGCCAGCTTCAGGCTGTACAGTTTTTATATAATTTTCCTGCAAATCTTATATATATATATATAGTATATAATAAAGTGCAAAAAAAAAATGATATATATATATACACTCATACTATATTGTCTAAAGTATTGGGACGCCTGCCTTTACACACACACATGAACTTTAATGGCATCCCAGTCTTATTTCATAGTATTCAATATTGAGTTGTCCCACCCTTCGCAGCTACAACAGCTTCAACTCTTCTGGGAAGGCTGTCCACAAAGTTTAGGAGTGTGTCTGTCGGAATGTTTGACCATTCTTCCACAAGCGCATTTGTGAGGTCAGACACTGATGTTGGACGAGAAGACCTGGCTCGCAGTCTCCGCTCTAATTTATTCCAAAGGTGTTCTATCAGGTTGAGGTCAGGACCCTGTGCAGACCAGTCAAGTTCCTCCACCCCGAGCTCGATCGTTCATGTCTTCATGGACCTTGTTTTGTGCACTATTCCAAATCATTTGGTGGAGGGGGAATTATGGTATGGGTTTGTTTTTCAGGGGTTGAGCTTGGCCCCTTAGTTCCAGTGAAGGGAACTCTTAAGGTGTCAGCATACCAAGAAATTTTGGACAATTTCATGCTCCCAACTTTGTGGGAACAGTTTGGCGTTGGCCCTTCCTGTTCCAACATGACTGCGCACCAGTGCATCAAGCAAGGTCCATAAAGACATGGATGAGCCTTCTCGTCCAACATCAGTGTCTGACCTCACAAATGCGCTTGTGGAAGAATGGTCAAACATTCCCATAGACACACTCTCTTAAACCTTGTGGACAGCCTTCGCAGAAGAGTTGAGGCTGTTGTAGCTGCAAAGGGTGGGCCAGCTCAATATAAACCCTACGGACTAAGACTGGGATGCCATTAAAGTTCATGTGTGTGTAAAGGCAGGCGTTCCAATACTTTTGATAATATACTATATATATATATATATATATATATATATATATATATATATATATATATATACATGTATTTCACAAAAGTGAGTACAACCGTCACATTTTGTAAATATTTTATTATATCTTTTTATGTGACAACACTGGAGAAATGACACTTTGCTACAATGTAAAGTAGTGAGTGTACAGCTTGTATAACACTGTAAATTTGCTGCCCCCTCAAAATAACTCAACACACAGCCATTAATGTCCAAACCACTGGCAACAAAAGTGAGAACACCCCTAAGTGAACATGTCCAAATTGGGCCCAATTAGCCATTTTCCCTCCCCCTTGTCATGTGACTCGTTAATGTTGCAATGTCTCAAGTGTGAATGGAGAGCAGGTGTGTTAAATTTGGTGTTATCGCTCTCACTCTCTCATACTGGTCACTGGAAGTTCAACATGGCACCTCATGGCAAAGAACTCTCTGAGGATCTGAAAAAAAGAATTGCTGCTCTACATAAAGATGGCCTAGGCTATAAAAATATTGCCAAGACCCTGAAACTGAGCTGCAGCATGGTGGCCAAGACCATACAGCGGTTAAACAGGACAGATTCCACTCAGAACAGGCATCACCATGGCGGACCAAAGAAGTTGAGTACATGTGCTCAGCATCATATCCAGAGGTTGTCTTTGGGAAATGGATGTATGAGTGCTGCCAGCATTGCTGCAGAGGTTGAAGAGGTGCGGGGTCAGCTTGTCAGTGCTTAGACCATACGCCGCAAACTGCATCAAATTGGTCTGCATGGCTGTCGTCCCAGAAGGAAGCCTCTTCTAAAAATGATGCACAAGAAAGCCCGCAAACAGTTTGCTGAAGACAAGCAGACTAAGGACATGGATTACTGGAACCACGTCATGTGGTCTGATGAGACCAAGATAAACCTATTTGGTTCAGGTGGTGTCAAGCATGTGTGGTGGCTGCCCGGTGAGAAGTACAAAGACAAGAGTGTCTTGCCTACAGTCAAGCATGGTGGTGGGAGTGTCATGGTCAGGCCCTGGGGAGCTACAGTTTATTGAGGGAACCATATATCCCTCATGGTCCCCTCCCTTCGGAGACTGGGCCGCAGGGCAGTATTCCAACATAACGACCCCAAACACACCTCCAAGATGACCATTGCCTTGCTAAAGAAGCTGAGGGTAAAGGTGATGGACTGGCCAAGCATGTCTCCACCCTATTGAGCATCTGTGGGGCATCCTCAAATGGAAGGTGGAGGAGCGCAAGGTCTCTAACATCCACTAGCTCTGTGATGTCGTCATGGAGGAGTGAAGGAGGAAACTTTGGGCCCAATTTGGACATTTCCACTTAGGGGTGTACTCACTTTTGTTGCCTGTGGTTTAGACATTAGTGGCTGTGTGTTGAGTTATTTTGAGGGGACAGCAAATTGACACTGTTAGGCTCCTTTCACATGAATGATCCGATCAGATCAGTTTTTTTAGGCAGATCTGATTGGATCCTCCATGCATCCCTATGGATGACATGTCCACTGACACCCGCTGCCATCCGCATCCGATCCTGTCCGTGAAATCCGGACAGATGGAAACCCTATTTTCCATCTGTCCAGGGCATAGGTCTGCAACCCGCGGCTCCGGAGCCACATGCGACTCTTTTGAACCGTTGCCCCGGCTCCAGGGCGGATGATAGCGAGGGGAGGAGGCGCACTGTGTGCCCCGACACTCCCCACTGTGGTGCTGTCCTGGCTGTGACATCGCGTGGGGGGTGGTGCGTGCGTTAGTCACGCACCGCCCCGACGTCACCTTCCCGCCCACTGTCGGAGAGGAGGGCAGCGGCGCACATGGAGGACGAAGAAGACGTCAGCAGCAGCACGCCAGGCACCAGTGTGAGGCAAATGAAGTGATGCCTCAGGGGGGGGGGGTCGGGGGCCACACACTGCTTTGAAGGGGGCACGCACGCACGCTGGTCTCTGCATTGAAAGAGGGCATGTATGCTGGTCACTGCATTGAAAGGGGCATGTATGCTGGTCACTACATTGTAAGGGGGCATGTATGCTGGTCACTACATTGAAAGGGGGCATGTATGCTGATCACTACATTGAAAGGGGCATGTATGCTGGTCACTACATTGTAAGGGGCATGTACGCTGGTCACTATATTGTAAGGGGGCATGTATGCTGGTCACTACATTGAAAGGGGGCATGTATGCTGGTCACTATAGTGAAAGGGGCATGTACGCTGGTCACTACATTGTAAGGGGCATGTACGCTGGTCACTACATTGTAAGGGGGCATGTATGCTGGTCACTACATTGAAAGGGGCATGTATGCTGGTCACGGCATTGAAAGGGGCATGTACGCTGGTCTCTGCATTGGGATATGATCATTGGGCATGGCAAATTTTGCTATGGGTCCCTGTGATTTCTAATTACGTCCCTGTTTTCGACCCCCCGGTAGGTTTTTGTAGGTTTTGCGGCTCCCAGATTTTTTTTTCCTTCGGAAACGGGTCCAAGTGGCTCTTTATGTCTTAACCTCCCTGGCGGTATGATTCTGTCAGGAATTCTGTTCCAAAAGCGGTACAATTCTTTTCATGGAAATTTGGCGTTATGTATTATAGGCCTACAATTCTTAGTAATTACTGACTTAAACCTGACCAAAACAAGACTCTAGTAGACATCCCAGATGTGATAAATTTGAAACACAAACAAGTGAATTATAATCGAATCAATAATATTATTTTATTATTTAATATATAATATATATAATAAAATTATATTATTGATTAGATTATAATTCATGCGCTATATATTATATATATATATGTGTGTATATAGATATATATATATATATATATATATATATGTGTGTGTGTATATATATATATATATATATATATATATATATATATATATATGTGTGTGTGTGTGTATATATGTATATATATATATATATATATTTGCATATATATATATATATATTTGCATATATATATATATATATATATATATATATATATGCATATATATATATGCATATATATAATATAAAATGTGTTATGTGTTTTGTGCAACGTTTTTTTTTTTTTTTTTTTGAATTTCCCTCCCTAGTTCCGCTCCCATGCAGCATTGCTGCTGCAGGGAACGGAACTAGGAAGTCATCAGACCGACAGACGAGCGGCGGAGATCTCGCTGGCGGTCACAGCAATGGAAGATCATCGCTGGATCGCCAGGATAAGGTAAGAGAAGCTCCGCTGCGCTGTCTGCACGCTCTGCCCATTGACCCCGAGCGTGACTCGGGGATACCGCTAATACCAGAAAATTCCTACCCCGAGTCACGCTCGGGTTTACCGCTAAGGCGGTTAAAGGTTGCAGACCCCTGGTCCAGGGGATCGGATCGGGTTGGATGGGATCAGAGGAGAGCGGACAGGCGGTCCACTCTCATCCAATTCCCCCATCGAGAGCAGCAGGGCTCTGACACCTCCCTCTCTGCACACAGAGAGGAGAGGGAGCTGTTACCTGCCTGCTCGGCGGGGATCAGTGTATCGATCCCCCGCTGAGCAGCACGGAGTCCGCTGACGGAGCGGACCACGTGAAAGGAGCCTTATACAAGCTGTACACTCACTACTTTACATTGTAGCAAAGTATAAGTTGTCACATGAAAAGATATAATAAAATATTTTAAAAAATGTGAGGGGTGTTCTCACTTTTGTGAGATACTATACATAGATACACTGCCTAGCCAAAAAAAAAAAGTCGCCACCAAAAAAAAGTTCACACACGTTTGACTGCCTTTAGATTTGATTACTGCATGCATTCTGCAATGTCATAAGATTTATTTCCGTCCACATTCATTTTTCACCAAGATCTTGTATTGATGATGGGAGAGTCGGACCAGTGCTCAAAGCCTTCTCCAGCACATCCCAAATATTCTCAATGAGGTTAGGTTCTGGACTCTGTGGTGGCCAATCCATCTGTGAAACCGATGTCTCATGCCCCCTGAACCACTCTTTCACAATTTGAGCCAGATGAATCCCTGGTATTGTCATCTTGAAAGATGCCTGTGCCATCAAGGAAGAAAAAATACATTGATGAAATAACCTGGTCATTCAGTATATTCAGGTAGTCAGCTGAACTCATTCTTTGGGCACATGCAGTAACTATCCAATAGTTGCTTAGTTTAGTCATTTGCTTAGTTAATTCCAAGTGGCGACTTTTTTTGGGCCAGGCATTGTATATATACACACACATGTATATATATCTTTAGTGAAAGTCTGTTGCATAATCATGATCTCCCTTTTAGTCCATATTATGTAATAAACCTTCTCTCAAATCAGTGCTCTTGTGTAACAAATTGGAAACACACTTGGCTCAATAAATTATCCCATTGGTTCTCCACACTAGACAGTATAACCATGGTATATGGTTATAACCAGGTAATAATGTTTCACCACTCCTCCTCTTTCCACCAAATGGCTAAGATCTCGTATAGCAATTTCAGATAAATGCTGCAAAATAAACGTCGTAATAAATGTTATATTGCATAGATTAAGTTTCAAATGCTATCAAAACAATATAAAAAGTTCCACTGACATGTAAAAAGTGCATACAGCAGTATAACAACTGCTTGAGCAAATAGATACACTGGCTATGGCTCATCCAAATGTCCTTTGTCTTTCTAATAATAAGGTTTACCTGTAGATACTGTGAATATCTCATAAACTTGTACTGTTTAAGAGAAATTCACACTGCATGCAGCTGGTGATGTCACTGGCGCATTGTAATGTTCTGGTACCTTTGGGTACCCTAATTACTCTTTCATAAGTGTATGCGCCCCACCATTCTCTTTTGGTAAGGTGCGCATACACCTTTAAGACTGATGCTGTCATCACTGAGCGCCGGACTGGATGGCTATTTAGATCGCCGGCTCTCACTCACATGTGTTCGTTCAAACTGCTTTGTGCCTTGATGCTAACCTGTCTTGAAGCTCTCATGCTTGCAAGCATACCTCGCTGTCGGAACCACGCTGCGCTAATCCCTGTATCCCGCTACCGGATCATCCGCTCTTGCCGAACCTCTCCTCTACTACATTGCTATTAGTGATAAGTACCCCACAGGGGAAACCTCTATAACTTTCATACTAAAGCTTACACTATCTAGCTCTGCATACTAAGGACTATTACTACATCTGAATTATCTAAGATTGCTAGCTCTTGAGCCTACTACCACCTGTTCTTGCACTGGGTTGATCTCTCTTGTATGTCCACCTGCTACTCTGTCATCTGCTACCATACATGATTGCTAAACCTATCTGCATCCCATCTGCTAGTATCTTACTTTCAAGAACATTTCCTTTCAAGTGTCTGTCATCTACCATCTCTACCCAACCTGTCTCTTCAGCCTATCATCACTGTGTTACTATATACATAAGTCACTCTAGGAAACATCTTATTGAGTGTGTGTATTTACTTGCTGAATTGAGATCATCCACACATGATGAGTCATTGAGAGTTGGGATTGGTGTCTCAGCGTTTCTCTACATGACTACTGAAGTGGAATATTTCTGCAGCTGAAAATCCACATCATACATAAAACGCAGGAGCGTTACACGCATGCGCTCTGAAGGGAAGGCATACCCGTGCCCTCCCTTCAGAACTCCTTGCCGCAGTCTGTGACTGTGTGCGGGAATCACGTCAACTCAGCCTGGCCAATCAGACGGCTGGAGGTCGCGAACCTTGAAGGAAAACTGGGTGAAGATGGAAGCGCCTTCAGCTGTGAAAGCGCACAGCTGGAAGGCTTTGCTCTAAGGTAAGTATTGTATAATGTACTAGTATGCGATGTGTACTAGCACATCATGCATTTGTCTTACAGGGTTTAAAAAGAAAATGCAGTTTCCTACCGCTTTAAGAATGTCCTTTGTGATGAAACCTCTCAGGAGAAGGATCCTGTGACGTCATCATGTTTGGTCAACTGCATTCGAAAATGGATCTGTAACATACACTGAGGGAAATTCATCAAAACTGGAGCAGTCAGAAGCTGGAGCAGCTGTGCATGGCAACCAATCAGCTTCTATCTTCCACTTGTTCAATTATGCTTTGAAATTAAAAGATAGAAGCAGATAGGTTGTCATGCAAAGCTGCTCCAATTTTGATAAATTAGCCTCAATGAGCTTTCCAATACTGTTGCAAGTATTGTACCAGCAGGTGTTAGTGTGGTATCTGTTTAATTCATAGTTTTTAAGGAATAAATGGTGTTAACGCTTTAAGAGCATGTTATGTGTTTTAATTTGAGTGAAGAGTCTTCTATACAAAGTCACCCTGAACATAAATTAGGAGAAAATCTATACAGTGATTGGGATTATTCTACTAAAATAGATATTAGCCCAGGTTAACACTTCCACATTGCAATCATGCACACCACAACACATGATAACCAACATAATGTGTTTAATGGCACTCTGACGTACTAAGGCAACTGTAGCTGCTTTGTATACATGGCAATATGCTACAATGGGGAAAGTTTATAAAAAGGGTTATGTGTGATTTTAAGCACCATATGGGTATATTGCAAAAAATGATTTTCTTCTGCATTGTTGTGGTATCCTTGCCAAAGTAACCCTTCAGAGACAATTTTTACAACATTTTCTGTCCATGGGGACCAGACTCTTGTGCCATCTCTTTATGCAGCATGGTGGCCAGTCCCCTCAAAGCCTCTAGAAGTTCAAGTTAGGCAGCACTGATATCATAACACGCTGACACTGTAGTAGTAGGAGTATTTGATTGTTGCAGATAGACAGCAGATGCAGCGCTCTGAAAAAGGGAACCTCTAAATAAAGTTCCTGGATAGAGTCCACAGATGGGTGCAGAAGTGAGCAAACAAATCCAGTAAGTGAGCCGGCAACTCCAAATCTGTATAAAAAATGTGTTAGTTACATGAAAAGAGTATACAAGAAGTCTGTTTCGGCAAACCACTTTGATCGCAGCACAATATTGAAGTGAGATATATATAGTGCAAAAAATTCCAAATACCCAACAAGCAATCAGACAATTGCCTTAATTAAAAATACTAATTTCTTAATTGGTAAAACAGGCATAACACTGAGAAAACGTATAGACATGAACACAATATTAGGAACAAGAAACAAAAAAGTTCAAAGAAATCAATCAACTAATGAAAAATAAATGGAAATATAAATACATATATAGGTATACATTGAATATGTTGCCAGGTGTCAAAGAATTAAATGCACCACATCCCTTAATAATCAAACATATTTGAGAAATTAGAAAAATGGGATTTTATCGGTGCCAAAGAAAAACCAATGTTGTATAAAGATATAACACATTTTTTTATTGAAACAATTAAATTAAATCAGTTTTGCATATGATAAAAACATGGCACAATTTTCATACAATGCATGCAGTAACTCACAACATGTTTCATCAGCCTATGGCTTCTTCAGGAGACTTTTATGAGTACCGCATACAAAATCGGTATGAAATTGAAGAACAACATATGAGTCACAATAAAAACACTACCATAAATAAAGGTAGATTTCTACAATAGTACAAAATATTATTTTCTCAAAAATGCATGTGAACTGATGATCATCATTATGAGGCCCTCTTACCTAACTGTACATCTAATAATAGTGATGTGCTGCATATCAGGAGGATGGTCAGAAGGAGATATCAGTGAAACCACAGAGAGGGATAAAGAATCCCCTGTAAGGTCTATACAAAAAAGAGGAAATAATGAACTTCTAATAAAAAACAAAAGAATATAAATGTATTCGCTGTGATTATGATGCATGTAAGGCCAGGACATTGAAAAAAATAACCTACCAGGAATATCAGGTCTAAACCAGTAAAAAGTGCAACCAAAAGGGACAGGAGGAGCAATAAAGAAAGATTGCCAGAAAGTATACAAATCAGGTCGATTCTAAGGATATATCTTCAGTTTAGGTTTTCAGTAGATGACTTTATGACAAATATCTCTCCAAGAAATTAGAGACTCCTATTAGCTGGCATATGGGCCTGTACCATGGTTTCCAAGCATCCAAAATGACATTTTTTGCTTTAGAATATATACCCAAACACAAGAGAGGATGGGATGTGGATAGGCAGCTTTTGCTGTGTGAAACTAAGTGGATCCACACTTTGGCAGCGACTAAATATTTGGGCCTAAACTAATCGATCAGTTTTAAGCCCTTTCTGTGATTTAGCCATGCTCTAATAATATTTGTTTTTTGTTTTTTCATTTTACATTTTACATTCTAGATTTTCTTTATTATTTATTGTATTTATAAATCTATAAATACATTGTTAGTATATAGTTATTGATTTCTACTATATGTATTTTACATATTTATTTTCTTTTTTGTATAGCACATATTCACAGATTGGTGTCTGTTAAAGTGTTTCTCTTTTGTACTGATTGGTTGTAACTCAGAGATTCATCTGACCCATAGATGGTATCAGGAAGCCCCCTTAATATTTATACAGTTGGTTAATGTTTACAATATTTTTTGCATACGATTAGATGGATAAACATTTAATTAATTCCACTAGATGGAATTTGCAGTGCATCAGAGTGGCCATGGAGGGGATGGGTGACTATATGGGCATCCAGAGCGCCTCCAGCCAGGCAGTTAACTCGGATCATCTGTTCTGACTCTGTTTCCAGTTTTGGTGCCACCGGGTTTAGGCCACCTCTATTGCTGCTTCCCAGGATGTTTCTCCTCTTTAACATAGTGCCCCATTTCTTTTGGGGCAGTGAGCCTGAGGAGCTGTACAAGAGGCATCCTCTGTTTAGGAGTCAATTCTGTAATGCTTTAGCCTCAACCTCCAAATCTGCCTGACGGCTGCAATTTCTTTTCAGCTGTAGGTACTAGCTGTATGGTATACTGGAGATTAGAGGCAATGGATGAGAACTACCAGCATGTAAAATGGTATCCCCTGCAGATGGCTTTCTATATCAAAGTCAAAGCTACTTTATTGTCAATTCTTCCACATGTACAATACATACATACAGAGAATCGAAATTACGTTACTCTTAGACCCCCGGTGCATGCAGATAACACTAACAATACAGCCTAAAAATCTAAAAACATAAAAAAAAAAAAAAATAAGGTTAAATAAAAACAGCGCAATGCACATGGCAAATAAAGTGCAGACCAATTACTTCATTTCTTGGATTAATGAGGTAATGAGCAGACCAATGCTGCCAAAGTGACTGGTGCAAGTCATCAAATGCTAGTGGGAGGAGAGGGTGGAAGGACCTAAGGATATGGAATCTAGGGGAGGGGAGGTGCATAGTTCAGTAGTGCCTGTGGCAGAAAAGGGGCAAAGGGGCAAGTTCGGGAAGAAGTATATAGGGAAGAACCCATACTACCATCCTCATTGATGAAAATTTGAATGTCCAAAAAGTTGATAGATCGTTGGTCACAAGTCATGGTTAATTTGAGAGGGGAATTTTGAGGGGTTGTTGAGGAGATGTACAAGAGGCGTCTTGTTATGCCCCAGTCCGGCCTGCCTGTGGGCAGATTTTGCAACATGGCGCCATTTGTCCATAGCGCACACGGCCTTTTTGATGCCGTGCCTTCATCGGTGCCATTAGACACCAATGCAGGTGGGGAGGGGTATAAATGGCCCCCCAGAGTGGTACTTTTTGCAGTGGCCTGCCCAGGAGAGACCTATGAATGCCAGAGTGTTAACCAGAGGAAATTAGATCTGTTAGCTATGTCAGAGTAACATTACTTTAACCTTATGTTTTGACCAGCTTGGTGGGAGGATGTTTTTAACTATGATTTGTCTATTTTCCAACCAACCTGTTGGTAAGATTTCTTTAAATCAGTACTGTGTATGCTTTATCTCTAAACTTAGGTGGAGAGATATTTGTCATAAAATTATGTTCTGAAGACCTCAATTTAGGTCATATCCTTAGAATTGAACTGATTTGTATACTTTCTGGCAATCCTCCTTTATTGGTCCTCCTGTCCCTTTTGGTTGCACTTTTACCAAGTTTAGACCCTGCACTCCTGGTAGTTTTTTTTTTTTTTCAATGTCCTGGCCTTACATGCATCATAGCGAATACATTTATATTTTTTTGTTTTTTACTCGCAGTTCATAGTTTCCTCTTTTATGTATAGACCTTACTGGGGATTCTTTATCCCTCTCTGTGGTTTCACTGATATCTCCTTCTGACCATCCTCCTGATATGCAGCACATCACTATTATTAGATGATAGTTAGGTAAGAGGGCCTCAAAATGATGATCATCAGTTCACAATCATTTTTGAGAAAATAATTTGTACTGTTGTAGAAATCTACCTTTATTTATGGTAGTGTTTTTACTTGACTCATATGTTGTTCTTCAATTCCACAGCGATTTTGTATGCGGTACTTATAAAAGTCTTCTGAAGAAGCCATAGACTGGCGAAACATGTTGAGCGGGAGTTACTGCACGCATACATCAATCGTGTGACTATTGTGCTATCTTTTTATCATATGCAAAATTGATTTTAATTTAATTGTTTCAATAAAAATGTTGTTATATCTTTAATACAACATTGTTTTTTTTGGGCACCAATAAAATCCAATTTTTACCATTTCTCACATATATAGATACATAAAGGCAATACCTGTGTGAAAATATATGGCCCCAATACATATAAAAGAGACAGGGGTAAATAATCACAGCCCAATACAAACCAAAAAGTTAATTACCTCCTGGCTATTTGTGAGACCACACTGGGTCTGCTCATTCCTGCAGACATGTTCCATCACAGCCTTCTTAATAATAACACTGATCATCCCAGGAATAATACAACTAACTGTATACCCCAGGTAGGGGAACAGATGTGGCTAGTGCTTGAAGTGTAATAAATAATAAAAATATATAATAATTACATTGCATTACATTACATAATTGTGATTGAATGTTATTAAAAATTACCTTTCCTTTTCAATCTGCAGTGTTGTAATCTTCTATAAAATGCAATGCAATATAGCTAGCTTTAGGTGTTCTGTACACATATTTCCTGCTTGTGTGATTGGCCTACTGATTTTGACAGAAGTCTGCACTAAGATACAAGTCAGATTTTGGGCAATGTTATTTTTGGTGAGATCCTACTAAAATGAAATCACGTCTAAAGGGATATAGACAGTGCCATTTTCCTTATTGAAACCCTGCAAGTTTAACAGCTAATTCATAATTATAAAATCACTCCCATTCACATTAATTTTGTACATGGTCACAGACAAAAAGCTATTTGTTCAGAATAACAAAAGGTAGGCAGGCATTTCCAACAAAGTTTGTTAAAATCCTTCCCAACAAAAGTAGAGTTACTCTTCAACCCCCTGTATACTGCTAGAAACCTAAAATAATGCCGCAACCTAGGCACCAGGTAAACTCCGTTCACGACTCCCTGGTTAGAATATTAGATTTTATATATATATATATATATATATATATATATATTTTTTTTTTTTATTATTTATAGCAATGTTATGTAACCATGAAATGTCCATTCACGAATGGCAGCCTCCACAAGGGGATTAGAAGCAAAATCCATCAGGGGCTTAGGAGCTACAGTGTATAAAAGAGATGAGCCTGTAAGAGTAGCAATATGGTTACATTTAATGAAGGTACAACATTTAGCAACTCACATGGCTGATGATTAAAACAGGCACATCTAAGTATGCAGGAATCCGGCGTAAAGCTGTCCACATAGACCATTCTCGGCACCGTTGACTCTCTTAGCTGTCAGTCTGCAATGGTGACCGGGAAGACTACCCTGCAGTAGAGGGATCTGAAAGTGAGGCTTGGAGCGCAGTGTGGAAGGGATGACGTCAATGGCAGTGCAGAGAATGGTCTACGTGGAGAGCTTTACCCCGGATTCCTGCATATTTAGATGTGCCTGTTTTAATCATCAACCATGCATATACAGTCAGGTCCATAAATATTGGGACATCGACACAATTATAATCTTTTTGGCTCTATACACCACCACAATGGATTTGAAATGAAACAAACAAGATGTGCTTTAACTGCAGACTTTCAGCTTTAATTTGAGGGTATTTATATCTAAATCAGGTGAAAGGTGTAGGAATTACAACAGATTGTATATGTACCTCCCACTTTTTAAGGGACCAAAAGTAATGGGACAATTGGCTGCTCAGCTGTTCCATGGCCAGGTGTGTGTTATTCCCTCATTATCCCATTTACAAGGAGCAGATAAAAGGTCCAGAGTTCATTTCAAGTGTGCTATTTGCATTTGGAATCTGTTGCTGTCAACTTTCAATATGAGATCCAAAGAGCTGTCACTATCAGTGAAGCAAGCCATCATTAGGCTGAAAAAACAAAACAAACCCATCAGAGAGATAGCAAAAACATTAGGTGTGGCCAAATCAACTGTTTGCAGACTTGTATAAAGTACTCAAAATTTCTACTTGAGTAAAAGTACAAGTGCTCGATCAAAAAATTACTTGAGTAGAAGTGGAAGTGCTCGCAGAAAAAGTTACTTAAGTAGAAGTACTAAAGTATTCAACATTTTTTTTACTTAAGTATTGCAAGTAGTTTTTTCAAAAAATTTGCTACTTAAGTACTAAAAGTAAAAAGTACCAGTAGTTTTGAAAAAAAAATTCTACTCAAGTACTGAAAGTAGAAGTAGAAGTACTGTGTTATGTAGTTATTAAAGAAATAAGTCAAAAGTTTGAACATCATATTGTTTTTATTATTTCAAATGATTTATTCAAATGATTAACCTGTGTTTGTTAGTAGTTTCTTGATGCACTTTAAGCGCTGTAGCACCATTTATTTGTTTGTTTCATATTTTCTTTTTATTGGAAAGATTTGGTATAGCAGCTTTTATTATACACAGCCTTTATTTTCGTATGCGCTGATTTACAAATGACATTATACACATTTTTTTGAGCTTTATGCAACCTGCCATCTACTGTTCTGGCAGTGGTAATTTTTTTAAAAGTAACGAGTAACTATGCAGCACAAAAAAAAATACTTGAGTAGAAGTATTGAAATCATCGAAAAAATGTAGTGAAGTAAAAGTAGAAGTAGGAGAAAAAAATTCTACTCTAGGAAAGTACAGATACCGCATTTCGGTACTTAAGTACAGTACTTAAGTAGTTCTACTTCGTTACTATACATCTCTGACTGTTTGGAACATCCTTAAAAAGAAAGAACGCGCCGGTGAGCTCAGCAACACCAAAAGACCCGGAAGACCACGGAAAACAACTGTGGTGGATGACCAAAGAATTATTTCCCTGGTGAAGAAAACACCCTTCACAACAGTTAGCCAGATCAAGAACACTCTCCAGGAGGTAGGTGTATGTTTGTCAAAGTCAACAATCAAGAGAAGACTTCACCAGAGGGTTCACCACAAGATGTAAATCATTGGTGAGCCTCAAAAACAGGAAGGCCAGATTAGAGTTTGCCAAACAACATCTAAAAAAGCCTTCACAGTTCTGGAACAACATCCTATGGACAGATGAGACCAAGATCAACTTGTACCAGAGTGATGGAAGAGAAGAGTATGGAGAAGGAAAGGAACTGCTCATGATCCAAAGCATACCACCTCATCAGTGAAGCATGCTGGTGGTAGTGTCATGGCTTGGGCATGTATGGCTGCCAATGGAACTGGTTCTCTTGTATTTATTGATGATGTGACTGCTGACAAAAGCAGCAGGATGAATTCTGAAGTCTTTCGGGCAATATTATCTGCTCATTTTCAGCCAAATGCTTCAGAACTCATTGGACGGCGCTTCACAGTGCAGATTGACAATGACCTGAAGCATACTGCGATAGCAACCAAAGAGTTATTTAAGGGAAAGAAGTGGAATGTTATGCAATGGCCAAGTCAATCACCTGACCTGAATCCGATTGAGCATGCATTTCATTTGCTGAAGACAAAACTGAAGGGAAAATGCTCCAAGAACAAGCAGGAACTGAAGACAGTTGCAGTAGAGGCCTGGCAGAGCATCACCAAGGATGAAACCCAGCGTCTGGTGATGTCTATACATTCCAACCTTCAGGCTGTAATTGACTGCAAACGATTTGCAACCAAATATTAAAAAGTGAAAGTTTGATTTATGATTGTTAATCTGTCCCATTACTTTTGGTCCCTTAAAACGTGGGAGGCACATATACAAACTGTTGTATTTCCTACACCGTTCACCTGATTTGATTGTAAATACCCTCAAATTAAAGCTGAGAGTCTGCCGTTAAAGCACATCTTGTTTGTTTAATTTCAAATCCATTGTGGTGGTGTATAGAGCCAAAAATATTATAATTGTGTCCATGTCCCAATATTTATGGACCTGACTGTATATATATATATATATATATATATATATATATACAGTAATTATATACAGTATATATATTATTATTCTTATTCAGGATTTCTATAGCGCTAACAGTTTACACAGCGCTTTACAATATAAAAGGGAGACAGTACAGTTACAATACAATAAAATATAAGAGGGTTAAGAGGGCCCGTGCTTGTAAGAGCTTACAATCGAATATATCTTTTGTGCATTTTTTTTTTAGTTTATATTTTGTGTAGATTTTTAGACACTATTAAAGTTTAGTAACACTGGATGAGCGTTAGAAATATTGGTCTTTGGCATTTACAAGAAAACTATTTATTTTTGATAGTTTAATACCATAATTGTATTTATGTATGATGTTTTTTCAAAGGTTGCACAATAAAATCAGCGATTTATTTAATTAAAATTTGTTTTTTTTGTTTGTGTGGTTATAGGCACACTGCAATGTCTGCACAATAGTATTGTGTTCAATAATTCAATTAAGCTGATAATCATAAACTTGTAAGTTTTATAGCATTTGAAATTTTGGAAGATGAAAAGAAGACATGGACTAGTGTGAGATCTCTGTAAAGTGAACTTGTAGCAATCAACTGTCATCTATTAATTAACATGTTTTAATGAGTTTATTAAAATCTAGGTAGTTGGCATGACTTCCAACACCTAGCTAAGTACACATGGGCCGAATATCGGCCGGCATCTTCCGGTTCAATGGCTGTGAGCCTTGATCAGTGTGTTCTGGCAGGGTGGGCGGTCCTCATTTCAGAACACAAAGGCACAGCGGAGGAGAATGCCACACTTACATTGCTTAGTTAGTACAGCGACCTCTCCTTATTTTTTTTTGTTCAGCCCGCTGCGTTGAACGAAAAAACTTTACATGTATACCCAGCCTAAGGCCGTGTTCTTTTTTACTTTGCAGTACATTATTAAATAAGTTTATTTAGAAAGAAATACTTTAAATTGGTTGTAAAGGAAGAAGGTTTTTTTTTCATCTTAATGCATTCTATGCATTAGGATAAAAAGCCTTCTGTGTGCAGCAGCCCCCCTTACCCCCCTAATACTTACCTGAGCCCCATCTCTCCTCCTGATTGGCTGAGACATCAGTGGAGTGCCATTGGCTCCCACTGCTATCAATCAAAGTCAGTGAGCCAATGAGCAGAGAGGTGCGGGACCTAGCCTCAGCTCCGTGTCTGAATGGACCCAGGGAGCTGCGGCTTGGCTCATGTGCCCCCATAGCAAGCTGCTTGCTCTGGGGGCCCTCGGCAGGAGGGAGGGGCCAGGAGCACCAAGAAGAGGAGGATCAGGACTTCTCTGTGCAAAAACAACTGCACAGAGCAGTTAAGTACAACATGTTTGTTATTTTTAATCACTTGCCGACCGCCGCACGACTATATACTGCGGCAGTCAGCCCCCTCCAGGCAAAGTGACGTATGGGTACGTCGCTCGCCCCCACTTGTTTCCTGCCTACCCTGCGCATGTGACCAGCGGCTCAAATGTCCGCCAGCCCTCGCGATCTCCCTCAGGAGAGGGAGAAAGACAGACGGCTGATGTAAACACAGCCGTCTGTCATTCTCCCTTAGATCATCACAGAGGCTATGCGATCCTGCTATGTAGGATCGTATGTCTCTGTGATGATCTAACAAGCCACACCCCTTGACAGTTAGAATCATGCCCCTAGGGACACACTTAACCCCTTGATCACCAATATAGTTAACCCCTTCCCTGCCAGTGTGATTTTTACAGTAACAGTGCATATTTATAGCACTGATTACTGTAGTAATGTCACTGGTACTCCCAAAAATGTCAGTAATGGGTCCAATCTGTCCGCCACAATGTCGCAGTCCCACAAAATAAATCGCAGATCGCCACCATTACCAGTTTAAAAAAAAAACAATAAAAATTGTTTATTGTTTTGTTATTGTATTGTTAAAAATACGCTTATTGTGATTTTTTTACCAAAAATATGTAGCAGAAAACAAATTGGCTTAAAATGTTATAAAATTTTGATTTTTACATTTTTTTTTAAATTTCATATAAAAAAATGTGAAAAATATTGTTATTTTTTCAAACTTGTCGCTCTTTTTTTATTTATAGCGCAAAAAGTACAAATCACACAGGTGATCAAATACCACCAAAAGAAAGCTCTGTTTGTGGGGAAAAAAAGGACGTCAATTTCATTTTGGTACAGTGTCGCACAACTGCGCAATTGTCCATTACATTCACGCAGTGCCGAATCGCAAAATAGGGCCTGGTCTTTGAGCAGCCAAATCCTCCGGGGCTTAAGTGGTTAAGCACAAAAAATCAAGACTTTAGTATCACTTTATGTATTAAGTAAGCAAGCCACGTACCTTAGCAGCATGACATCTGGCCTACTTCTCACATCTTGATAAAAAAAGGAATTAATGAACAGTTTTTGCTTTCTGTTTATCTCCTGAAATTTAGACTGAAGATGATATTGAAGAATGCATAATGAAAGTGAAGGATCATTTCATGAAGAAACTGTACAATCTTCACAATCATAGGTAAAAAAAACAAAAACTAAACTGACATATTGTACGTCACAATAAAACTTGTGTTTTCTTTGGGGTTCATTTACTAAAACTGAAGAGAGCTAAATCTGGTACAAGTGCATGGTAGCCAATTCGTTTCTAACTTCAGCTTGTTCAATTAAGCTTTGACAAATAAAAAAAAAAAAATGGAAGCTGGTTTGTATGGTTTCTATGCAGATCTGCACCAGATTTTGCTCTCTACAGTTTTAGCCCTTTGCCTTATAGAGAGGCAACTTGGCACAATAAAGCCACATGTCTCAATGTAGTGCACAGCCTAAATTACATTCTTATTTTATCGCCCTCGCTGAATATAAAGAGCATAATGGCAGCCTCTGATTTTTATTTTTAGTACACGTGTGCTAACAATTTCTTTTACATGTGTATGTAAATTTACAGTGCTAGCTTTCCAGCCGGAGGCTTTCTGCAAACATTATATATGTTTGTATGATAAATTTGCAAATGCGCAGCACACACAAAATATCAAACCAGTTAGACATTACTACAATATAGTTTCCAGGAAGACATTGGCAAAAAAATCTTCTTTGATCAATACAACTGTCATCTGATTGTGGACTGCTGTTCAAAGATCAGTTGAATGGCTAAAGAAGAACACTACAAAGAGTTCAAAAAATTGTTTAGCTAAAAACAATTTGCTTTGCTTGTAGGCAGGTCGAAAAATGTGTACAGTTTAGTTATCCAGCAGCCGGCCTAGGCTGGGGAAAGGGTTAATTGTTTTCAGCTCAGTTCCTAGCTATTGGTCCTGGCAGGCACACCTGTGATATAAAAGAGGGTGCAGCTGAGGTCTACAGAGAGCAGGAACTTGGGTACCGATGGGGTCAAGAGTTGCTGCTGATGGAACCAGCATTTTCAGAGGACATTCAAGCCATGGACAATGCCATAATGGACATTTACCATGGAGATAGAGTACAGTGGGTACGGAAAGTATTCAGACCCCCCTAAATTTTTCACTCTTTGTTATATTGCAGCCATTTGCGAAAATCATTTAAGTTCATTCTTCTTCCTCATGAATGTACACATAGCACCCCATAATGACAGAAAAACACAGAATTGTTGACATTGTTGCAGATTTATTAAAAAAGAAAAACTGAAATATCACATGGTCCTAAGTATTCAGACCCTTTGCTGTGACACTCATATATTTAACTCAGGTGCTTTCCATTTCTTCTGATCATCTACACCTTCATTTGAGTCCAGCTGTGTTTGATTATACTGATTGGACTTGATTAGGAAAGCCACACACCTGTCTATATAAGACCTTCCAGATCACAATGCATGTCAGAGCAAATGCGAGGTCAAAGGAACTGCCTGAAGAGCTCAGAGACAGAATTGTGGCAAGGCACAGATCTGGCCAAGGTTACAAAAAGATTTCTGCTGCACTTAAGGTTCCTAAGAGCACAGTGGCCTCCATAATCCTCAAATGGAAGACGTTTGGGACGACCAGAACCCTTCCTAGAGCTGGCCGTCTGGCCAAACTGAGCTATCGGGGGAGAAGAGCCTTGGTGAGAGAGGTAAAGAAGAACCCAAAGATCACTGTGGCTGAGCTCCAGAGATGCAGTCAGGAGATGGGAGAAAGTTGTAGAAAGTCAACCATCACTGCAGCCCTCCACCAGTCGGGGCTTTATGGCAGAGTGGCCCAATGGAAGCCTCTTCTCAGAGTAAGACACATGAAAGCCCACATGGAGTTTGCTAAAAAACACCTGAAGGACTCCAAGATGGGGAGAAATAAGATTCTCTGGTCTGATGAGACCAAAATATAACTTTTTGGCCTTAATTCTAAGCGGTAGATGTGGAGAAAACCAGGCACTGCTCATCACCTGTCCAATACAGTCCCAACAGTGAAGCATGGTGGTGGCAGCATCATGCTGTGGGGGTGTTTTTCAGCTGCAGGGACAGGACGACTTGTTGCAATCGAGGGAAAGATGAATGCGGCCAAGTACAGGGATATCCTGGACAAAAACCTTCTCCAGAGTGCTCTGGACCTCAGACTGGGCCGAAGGTTTACCTTCCAACAAGACAATGACCCTAAGCACACAGCTAAAATAATGGAGTGGCTTCACAACAACTCCGTGACTGTTCTTGAATGGCCCAGCCAGAGCCCTGACTTAAACCCAATTGAGCATCTCTGGAGAGACCTAAAAATGGCTGTCCACCAACGTTTTATATCCAACCTGACAGAACTGGAGAGGATCTGCAAGAAGGAATGGCAGAGGATCCCCAAATCCAGTTGTGAAAGACTTGTTGCATCTTTCCCAAAAAGACTCCTGGCTGTATTAGATCAAAAGGGGGCTTCTACTAAATACTGAGCAAAGGGTCTGAATACTTAGGACCATGTGATATTTCAGTTTTTCTTTTTTAATAAATCTGCAACAATGTCAACAATTCTGTGTTTTTCTGTCAGTATGGGGTGCTATGTGTACATTCATGAGGAAGAAGAATGAACTTAAATGATTTTAGCAAATGGCTGCAATATAACAAAGAGTGAAAAATTTAAGGGGGTCTGAATACTTTCCGTACCCACTGTATGCCTGGGCCATTACCTTTATTCTAGTTAGGATTAGGGACAGGATGTTATTCATATTGGACTGTATGCCACATCCTGTTCAGTAAAGCCTGGGTCTGTAAAACACTATGGGGTGTGAAGTAAATATTACAAAAGGTTAACTTGGCAAGACAAGAAGAAGAGTGTAGTTGCTATGGGTAACCAAGTGAAGGAACAAGCTGCAGGAAACCAGTCTTTAAGGGTGGCACCTGGTAGGGTGACAGGTCCTCTGGTAGGGGGTTGATGTTCTGGCTCCCTTCCTAGCAGTCAGTTTCCAGTGGCAATTTGATCCAAACCTGCGTTACGGAGATCTATGGTCTGGTCAAGGGGTAGGGGAAAGGGGACAGTAATGAGCACATGCGGTATGTGCTCGATAGCACCCTATTCTGTTATTGGGAGTGAAGTAACAGAGTTATGCTGGACTGGTGGAGTGGACGGAGTGCACATCCTTCCTAATCCAACCATATAAGTTTTATAGCATTTAAAATTTTGGAAGATGAAAAGAAGACCTGGAATAGTGTGAGATCTCTGCAAAGTTAACTTGTAGCAATCAACTGTCATATATTTACTAATGTGTCTAGAGTTTTTTAAAATCTAGGTAGTTGGCATGACTTTCAACACTTAGCTAAGTACACATGGGCCGAATATCGGCCGGCATCCTCCGGTTCAACAGGAATCGGCCGACATTGGGTCAGTGTGTACAGCTGTCCTTCCATCAGAATCCGATCTAGTGACCGGCTTTTGTCAAAGGGACATGCTGGAAAACCAGCATCCGATCAGCACTGGCAGTCAATGGCTGTGAGCGTTGATGAGCAGTGTGTTGTGAGCAGTGTGTTCTGGCGGGGGGGGTCCACTTTTCAGAACACAAAGGCACAGCGGAGGAGAATGCCACACTAACATTGCTTAGTTAGTACAGCGACCTCTCCATTTTTTTTGTTCAGCCCTCTGGGTTGAACGAAAAAATCTTTACGTGTATACCCAGCCTAAGGCCGTGTTCTTTTTTTATTTGCAGTACATTACTCAGTACATTACTAAATAAGCCTATTTAGAAAGAAATACTTTAAAGTGGTTGTAAAGGAAGAAGGTTTTTTTTTTTCTATTCATTCTTTAATGCATTCTATGTATTAGGATAAAAAGCCTTCTGTGTGCAGCAGCCCCCCTCAGCCCCCCTAATACTTACCTGGCCTGGTCAAGAGGTACGGGAAAGGGAAGAGTTAATGAGAACATATGAAGTCTGCAGTATGTGTTCGGCAGCACCCTATTCTGTTACTGGAAGTTACAGTGTGTAATGACATGGGACAAGTCGCTTTTCAGAGGAATTCTGGATTATTATTGCTCACAGAGTAAAGCTCATCTCTAAGTCAGGGAACTGCCTTAATGTTAGATTTTTCACATGACTGCAATCTCCTCCTGGTTCCAGGCATTGCTGAGTGGGCACTGCTCAAAAGGTGCCCACGTGCAGGATGAGTAGACCCCACCCACAACAAAAGGGGGCCCCCGACATAGAACTCTGTGTAGTAGGCAGGGAAGGGGAGGTCGTCCACATGCTAAGTAATCAATTTGTTGCACTCTGAGGAGCCCCTTTACACCCAGTCTAAGGTGGTAGATGATGAAGAGGTTCAGATTATTATGGTAATTATTAATGTCCTAATCCCAACCACTAAAAAATCATATAAGCTTTATATATACATATTAATGCCATTTCAAAAGTTATATTGAATCTTTTTAAATCTATAGATTTAATTCAAAGAATACCTAATGATCCTGCTACAAAGGTCTTTCCATTAGGGGGGTGGCAACAGTCTTCCAGTTTTTTGCCTCCTGTATTGCTATCTTTCCCTGGTGCTGGCTGCAAGCAACCATGCCAAGGCATATAAAATAGGCCTCGCCCACCACTGACACTATTAACAAATCAGCCCAGAGCAATGATGTACAGCTGTAGATGGAGCAAGAACATATTGACCGAAAGTGGTTAAAAAGCAGTACTGATATGCAAAAAAAGGAGAAAACAGAACTGTTTAATCACTTAAGCCCCGGAAGATTTTACCCTCTTCCTGACCAGGGCCTATTTTACGATTCGGCACTGCGTGATTTTAATGGACTAAACTAATTTGACGTCCTTTTTTTCCCACAAACAGAGTTTTCTTTTGGTGGTATTTGATCACCTGTGCGATTTTTAATGTTTTGCGCTATAAACAAAAAAACAGTGTCAATTTTGCAAAAATAACAATATTTTTCACATTTTTATATGAAATTCCCCCAAAAAAAAGTAAAAATCAAAATTTTTTAACATTTTGGGACAATTTTTTTTTTACCATATGTTTGGTAAAAAAAAATCGCAAAAAGCGTATTTTGATTGGTTTGCGCAAAAGTTATTGCGTTTACTAACAAAGGGAAAGATTTTTGTCATTTTTGTTGTGTTTTTTTTAACGCGTAATGGCGGCGATCTGCGATTTTTTTTGCGGGACTGCGACATTGCGGCGGACAGATCGGACCCTTGACTGACATTTTTGACACTTTTGGGGTTACCAGTGACATTTCTACAGTAATCAGTGCTATATATATGCACTGTTACTGTAAAATTACACTGGCAGTGAAGGGGTTAACTTTTTTTTGAGAGGGAGGTGTTATGTGTGTCCCTAGGGGCGTGATTCTAACTGTGATTGGCTGTGGCTTGAGGTGTAGGGACAGTGATCAACGGTCCTACATAGTAGAACCATATGGTCACCATTCCTACACAGGGGAGAATGACAGGTGGCTTGTGTACATTAGCCGCCTGCCTTTCTTCCGCTCTAATGGACAATCGCAAGTGACCGCGCTCGCTCCCTAGACCCTTACAGGCTAGCGACGTAGCCCTACGTCGCTTTGCCTGTGAGGGGCTGACCGCCGACGTAAATAGTCGTGCGGCGGTCGGCAAGTGGTTAAAGAGGTTGTAAAACCATATATTTTTTTTTTTTTTGCAACCTGAAAGAGAAACACATAATGAGCTAGTATGCATCGCATACTAGCTCATTATGAAATACTTACCTTAGAACGAGCCCCCGCCCTGCCGCCCGCTTACCTGTTTGACGGGCGACATGTCCAGTCGCCCGTCTTCCAGCCATCTGATTGGCCGGAGCCGCGGTGACATCGCTCCCACGCACGTGCACCAGTGGCCGTTCCTTCAGAGCGCATGCGCCAGTGACGTCACTGGCTGCATGTAAGGTAAATATCTCCTAAACGGTACATGTTTAAGAGATATTTACAGTACCTATAGGTAAGCCTTATCATAGGCTTACCTATAGGTAAAGGTTGCAGAGGAGGGTTTACTTCCTCTTTAAAAAAAAAAAAAGAAGTTCTAATACTCGGATAGGTAAATTATCTATATCAGCGATCGTTAACTTGTGATCTGCCTGACTTTTTCTGCTCATCAGCTATCCTTATTGTTAGTGTATTTTATCTGTGGCCCTAGACAATTCATCTTCTTCCAGCGTGACCCAGGTAGGTCAAAATGTTGGACACACTGGGCCACAACAATGTGTTCAGCAGCATTTGACTGGTAAGAGAAATATCTGCAGCAGTTATCCAGAAGATTTTGGGCCCAGCTACAGCCTAGTAAGTGCTAACCACTACAGATACAGAGTGCCAGCAAAACAGTCTGTGAAAAAGAAAAAGTCCAGAAAGCATATGCCTTAGCTGCTAACTCTGCTATATCAAAGTTTTCAGTAGGGATGGGTTTGATGTTCGAGTTGCACATAAGTTTGACTCGAACATCGGGTGTTCGTGTGTTTGCTGAACACACAAACAAACAGGGCGCTCAGCGGGAAGATCTCGCAGTGCATTGATTGCTGTTAATTGGCCAAAGCATGCACCTGACCTGTGAGCTTTGGTCAATCACAGCACAATGTACTGTGAGAGCCATGATTGGCCAAAGGCAGGGTGCCTTTGGCCAATCATGGATTATTGGCTAAGTCCACGTCCCACACTATATAAGGTTGCTTACATGGCAGCTGTGTATAGTGTGTGTTAGTGGAGATTAGGCAAGTAGTCAGTTGATTGTGTGTTTAATCAGTTTAGTGCAGTCAATGTAGTGTTGTGATTGTTGTGTAACACAGTGTAGAGATGCCACTGAAGTGTTAGTGTGTACAACATATCTGTGTTACCCCACTGGTCCCTTTTTGTTTTCATTGATCTTTTTTTTTTGCAGCAGCAGCAGCATCAGGTTTCTTTATTGCATTATTAGCACTTTTATTGCATTATTAGGTGCTATTCCTTCTGTGTCAGCAGTGGTTCCCTTCTCTTTTTTTTTTGGGGGCTTTTTGGAATTTTGTTTTTCCAGCAGCATCAAAAAAAAAAATAACCTCCATAATTGCTGTTCCTTCATCTGAGTCTTCTGCTGGAGTCCTTTCTGTGTGCCATTTGGAATATCTCTATTACTCCATAACTCCAAAAATATGGCAAGCTCTCTAATTTGAAAATCTATTTTTAAATATCAGAGGCAATGGATATTGTGCCATTCCCCCCAGCCTCCTTGTCTAGACTACATTCAACTGTAAATTTTAATGGGCCCCCTTTGAACCTAAATACCTAGGCACTATGATTTCACATAGACTCCAAGATACTCACAAATTGAATTTTGCTCCCCTTCTGTGGAAAGTCCATACTTTACTTCATAAATGGACCACAAGACTGTATTCCTGGTTTGGCTGCTGCGATATTTTAAATATAACAATCTTGCCAAAACTTTTATATTCATTCAACTTTCTACCAGTCCATATCCTTCACTCTTTTTTTCACTCCGCTTCCAAAGTCTTTTTCAAATTTGTCTGGGCCAACAGATGTCCTTGGATAAATCACCAAGTGCTTAAATACCCAAATCCTATGGTGTAATTGCAATGCCTGATTTTTTTTTTTTTTAAATAATAGTTTTTGTTGAAATTAAGTCATTACAATAAAGAAATATCAAAGACAAGAGTTGATTTAAGCAAAGGACAAAAACATTTAAAACATTAAAACATCTATTTAACAAGTTAATGCATTTGTGTCTAGTCAACTTAGGCTTTTACAATCAGAACATTGAAGGCTGCTCCGTTTTGCCACATATAAATATTTATCAGGATGGAAACATTGTTAATGACATAACATTGGATATTTCTTTGCACTTTTCAGTGGAGTGCCACACCTTATGGGTCATACACACTATAAGATTTTCAGAAGACTTTTTTCCTCAGACTTACCAAAACCATATAATATGAGGTCAAACCTAAACACTTTCAATTTGTATGCAATCTGGCAGGCCCTTGCACTACATAGAAAAGGTAAATCTGAAGGAAAAAGTCTTCAGAAAATCTTATAGTGTGTATGGCCCTTTAGGAAATGAAAAGGTATAGACCTGCAATGCCTGATTTGACCCTGTATCACGAAGCCTGCCACCTAATACGGCTGATATACTGAAATCAACATGCGTATAATAAAGCCGGGGTGCACCTTGAACAGCTCCATCCCCTTTGGAAAGCCTACTGTGGTGTTGGCAACCTGTTCCAATGGACCTAAAATCCAATTTCTTAAACCAACCTTGATAGCTTGTAGAAAGACCCTAGTGAAATTCAGACTTGCCACATCCCCCCTCTTCCCCGTTCTGGGGAATCCTGAGTTTCTCAAACCTCCCTTTTCAGATACTTAAAGAAGCTGGTATTCACACTGTCTCTCAATTTTTAGTGGATTCAAAGTGGCCACCCTGTCCCAACTGATGTATCCTACAGGCAGATTTCACGTCTCTATGGCCTGCTTTTCAACTACAACACTTTCTACTTTCTTTACTGTCCTCTGCTGAATTCTGACGTAAGCTCACTGGAATTGAAGTAATGTGCTTTGAAAAGGGCACGCTTAGGCATTCCTTTTCACTCATTTACTCTTCTCTGGTCACACCAGAACCTGATGACCAGAATTGGGCGAACGGTTTGAGTCTAGCAAAAGTTCAGCCCGAACATCGCCTGTTCTCCCGTTTGGTGAACACCCAAATTTGTGAGATGTTCACCTGCCGAGCGCCCCACAATGCACTGTGTGCTGCACAGTCCATTCTAAGCCCTGACTAGGCAAAGCTTTGCCCAATTAGGGCACAGTGAATAGTTGGTTGGTAAGGTGCGGACCGGGAAGCTAGCCACTGCTTCCTTAGCAATGGATGAGTCAGCTGACAGCTGAATGAAAAGAAAAAAAAACATTGGCGGCAATATAAAAAAGTGCAAACAAAATGGCGTGGGGGTTCCCCGCTTCAGGGTTTGGTATGAATTTTAAGGGGAACCCCATATCAAAATTTAAAAAAAACAACTTAGTGTCCCCCCCCCCCTAAAATTCATACTAGACCCTTATTCCAGCTTGCAGCCTAGCAGGACAGGAACCATATCAGGCCACATGCCCTGGTATGGTTTCCTCCCACCAGGCCAGATACCCTATATTGATGGGAAAAAGGGCCTTTGGTTGTAGGGCGCACCAGCCTAGCACATTATCTTTAAAACAATTTATTGCAATAGACATGTATACACATTATACTCACAAAACGATTATGAAGCACGGGCAATAAGCAATGAGGGACCACCAGGGGTCTTCAGTGGGCATCCTCAGCTGCCGCATGCCGTGGCAGGATGTAGACCTCCAAAAAAATGCTTACGCGTTTTGGGGTGTTCCCCCTTCATCAGAGCTAGTTGGGGGAATGAGTGGTAGGGCTTTTGTATATTCCAAAAGGTGACCTACCACTCATTCCCCCAACTAGCTCTGATGAAGGGGGAACACCCCAAAACACGTAAGCCTTTTTTTGAAGGTCTTCATCCCTCCATGGCCTGCGGCAGCTGAGGATGCCCAGTGGAGACCCCTGGTGGTCCCTCATTGCTTATTGCCCATATTTCATACTCGTTTTGTAAGTATAATGTGTATACATGTCTATTGCAATAAATTGTTTTAAAGATAATGCGCTAGGCTGGTGCGCCTCCTGTCCATTTCTCTTTTCCAGTATCTGCTTTGGGTTACAACGACCTGTTGAGAGTGGCAGCACAGCCTGAATTTACTACAATTCGAGCTGAATCGCATTTTCAGGATACCAGCCGCAAGGCCACCCCTCAAGCGCAGGAGTCATTTGCTCTTTGTACATCGGTGGTTGTAGGGGTGTGGGGGCAGCGGGGTTTAACAAGGGGGCCCCAAGATACCGCCCCCCATGTGAATGAGTATGGGATACATTGTACCCCTACCCATTCACCAAAAAAAAAGGTGTCAAAAATGAATAAAGACAGGAGGCAGTTTTTGACAATTCACCAACCCAGCATGCAGCAGTCACTGACGTCACAAGGAAGAGATGCCACCAGGTGATGTCACCAAGTGGCCCCGCCCCATACCTATTGAAGAACTGTCAAACGACGGAGTAGGCATTCAGTGGTTAGCCTTTGTCACGGGCAGTGTGGTTGTTTTTCCAGGTGTGGCAGGTGTCATGATTGGCGGTGGATCTACATCGGGGAACATTGTTTTTTTATTTTTTTATAAAGTAATTGTCAAAATCTGACTCTTGTCTTTATTTATTTTTGATGTATTTTATATGTACCCATTACTCATTCACATAGGGAGAGGGCTGGAATCTGGGGGCCCCTTTCCAGATTCTGATAAGCACTCAGACCCCAACAACCACAGCTCAGGGTTGTCAGGAAGGGGTCCTTGTCTGCATCAACTCGAACAAGGTGCTTTTGGGGTGGAAGGGCAGACCCTCCCCTGCCCCAAAGCACCCCCCCCCCATGCTCAGATAAGAGTCTGGTATGGATTTTAGGAGGGACCCTGCACTGTTTATTTTTTACATTTTGGCATGGGGTTCCCCTTAAAATTCATATCAGACCCGAAGGGCCTGGTATGGATTGGGGGAGGACCCCTGCATTGTTTTTATTTTACATTGTATAGTATTGCTGGCAATTTAAATGTCATTTTTTTTTCTCTTTATAAATGTCAGTTTTGCTGAAGCAAGTTCTATAAACAAGGCAGATGCGCCACTTTACCAGCAGACTAAGGGGACCCCCCAGGCACTATTTTTAAAGGAATTTTTCATTTTTATTGTTTCACTTTAAGCATCAATAAAATCCCTGCTCCTGTAAAAACAATCTTAAAAAAAATGTAAAAAAAATTTAAAAAAAATTTGCACTGATACATGTCCTCTAGGGCAATACCCGGGCACCCATACCCTTTATGTGGTCATTAACTTGCATATAACCTTTCAAAATGGGGACTTTTGATTTTTCAAATTCGGGTCGCAAAGACTCCAGTGGGGTTCGGATCTGAACTTTTGCGATGTTCGAGAGTTCTGGCGTGAACCGAGCCCAACTCTACTGATAACTGTCCATTTTTCATTACGTCCTGGGAACACAATCTAAACCTGACCTTCTCTTCAGACTAACTCAGAAAAATATACCTTTTAACTTTAAAATCATCGATCTGCACCAAGATCCAGGAATGCAACTATAACATCATTACTAGCTGGTATAGGACCTTATCACTAATCAATAAATAGCAATACATGCCCTCCATCCCAGTACACTGTTGGAGTTGACGCTACTTCAGTTGTCACACCCAGGGACTCAGCTCACATGGGCTGGAGAGGATTCCGGTATTAATGGCAGACCCACATCAGGCCATAGGCCTGGAAACCTTGCTACATGTATAATAAAACTAATCATGGGTGTTAAAGTCCATAAATGACCCAGAGATGCAGCCTTTTGTGGAAAGAGGTGAACCAAACTTCCATGCAATGGTGTGAGAAGAAACAGCCCATCCACCAAGGCAAACACTGCTTCTCACCTCAATTACTCGACCCTATAAAGGATCACACAGCCTGATTACAGATCCAAAACGATCCACTCCCAGAAGATATTCCCGAATAAAGGAAGGACCTCCAAGTGGCTCCGTGAGGATATGAGGAGAGAAAATAGATCTAATGCTCTCTGTACATTCAACTTGATTTATTTAGATAGAAAAAGTACTCACAAATAAAGCACTATCTCAGTGCATACTGAGAACAAGTGTAATGGCAGAGTGATGGCAGCGGGTGACGTCATAACTCCTCCCCCCGTATGCATTACGTCGGTGGGCGGGACTTCGTCAGCGGGGTTGGAGTAATGTCAGACACACGCTCCTTAAGTAAGCTGTAACCTAACAACAGGACGCCGAGTCCTGTGATTAAGGGGAGGAGAGCGGAAAATGCCCCTCATCCTACCCAGGAAATGAACTTATCCTCAGATAGGACACCGGAAAGACTCCAATATGAATGTCTATGCCAGGCAAAAGCAGCTTAAATCATCACCTGCCCAATAAAACTAAACACAGGTTAAAAGGGAACTCTAATGTATAAAATTAAAAAGAGGATTAATAACAATAAATATATTTAAAATTAAAAACGCATAATAGTAATAGATAAAAGACATAAACCGCGGCCACCATTACAGAGATAAAACATTTTAAAAACAGTATAATCTAATGTAGCACCCTACAAGGTAGGTGCTAGGTAAAGTATAGTAGGCCTTGTCTGCTTATCAGCAGGGCCATGAGGACTCTCATTGGGGCAGTGGAGGAAACCCAGCCAATGGTACATTCAGGCTTGTATCTACCCCAGAAGGGCAGATTCTGCCGCACAGCATTCTGGGAGTGGGTATAAGTTTGAGGGGAGCACATGACGCACCCTCTTTGGCGGGAAGCAGAGTCCCAGGAGGGAGAGTACGGCTGTCTCTCCTCCTGTCAGAGGAATCGGGTGTCCCAGGCGGCTTGCCTGAGGGGACAAAGGGCTGAGCTGAGCTGCAGAGAGGATCCGGTGTGCCGAGGACCAGCGGAGCTGAGAGGGGTTGGGTTTCAGGAAAGCATTCCCAGTTCGTGAGTACTGCAAACTGCCCTGGGGGTCTGCCTAGTGAGAGGGGACCACTCCGGAGAAGGTCAGAGGGACCCAGGAGCTAGCTAGCCGGTGCAGGAGCAAGTGTAAAGGGGGTGCCAGTGTTTGGACCCTGAAGTGTAAAGGGGGTGCCAGTGGTTGGGCCCTGAAGTATTCAGTGTACAGTGGAAGTGTACAGTGGAAGTGTACAGCTTGTAGTGTACAGTGTTGAGAGTTGCAGCAGCAGAAGCAGTTTACTAAAGTCTACCTCAGTCAGGAAGGACTGGAGGGAGCAGTGTTCAGTGACTTTTGAGCTAATCGGAGTGTCAGAAGTCAGTCTACAGTACAGTCAAAAACTTTTGAGTTAACCAGAGTGTCAGAAGTCAGTCTTCAGTACAGTACAGCAAGTCAGTGTTTTTCATGCGCCAGCAAGCATTGGTCGGCATTCAGCCGGCGTCAGGACAGCACTGAAAGGCATTTTTCTTCAAGTGTCCCAATTTGTACCTAGTTGAGCCAGGGGAGTATCCCACTCATTCCCTTCTCCCATCCCCATATAAAATAAACAAAAACAAACCAAAGATGCCGGACTGCACCATACTCCTCTGAAACTGTACTCCATGGGTGTCTGTGACAACGATATATGCGTTCGTTGCCAAAGGGAGATGGGTGACTTGATTCACCTGTTGTGGCGCTGTCCAAAGCTGCACAGGTACTGGACTGAGGTGCGCTCTGCAATTAATAGTACCCTGGGAATAGATGTACCCGGGGACCCTAAACACTGCCTTCTGGGCATCCTAGACCAACAAGTGGAGGACAGATATTGGGGTATATACACACACACATGTCTTTATATATACACCTGCACATATATAGGTGTGAAAGGAGCAGAAAACTATACTTGCGCTAATTAAATAATTAACACCAATATGGTTACGCTCTTATCACACCTATATATGTGTATGTGTAAAATACATATAAGTGTGTGTGTGTATATATATATATATATATATACCCCTATACAGAAGTTCAGATGTTTTGCCTGTCTCCAAAGAACCCAACAAAAATGCCCAAAAAAACGCCAGCGCCAAAAAAAAAAACGCCCAGGTGTGTTTTTGCAGCAGGCATTTTTTTGGGCATTTTTTTGGGGTCTTTGGAGGCAGGCAAAACATCTGAACTTCTGTATAGGGGTATGTATATACACACACACTTATATGTATTTTACACATACACATATATAGGTGTGATAGGAGCGTAACCATATTGGTGTTAATTATTTCATAAGCACAAGCAGTGTTCTGCTACTTTCACATCTATATATGTGTATGGGTATATAAACATATAAGTGTGTGTGTGTATATATACCCTTATACAGAAGTTCAGATGTTTTGCCTGCCTCCAAAAAAATGCCCAAAAAAACCCCTGCACCAAAAAAAAAAACACCCAGGTGTGTTATTGCAGGGTTTTTTTTGGGCATTTTTTTGTGTTCTTTGGAGGAAGGCATGACATCTCAACTTCTGTATAGGGGTATATATACACACACACTTATATGTATATATACACATACACATATATAGGTGTGAAAGTAACAGAACACTATACTTGCGCTAATGAAATAATTAACACCAATATGGTTACGCTCCTATCACACCTATATATGTGTATGTGTAAAATACATATAAGTGTGTGTGTATATATATATATATACCCCTATACAGAAGTTCAGATGTTTTGCCTGCCTCCAAAGAACCCTAAAAAATGCCCAAAAAAACGCCAGCGCCAAATAAAAATGCCAAGGTGTGTTTTTGAGGCAGGCGCTTTTTTGGGCATTTTTTGGGGTTCTTTGGAGGCAGGCAAAACATCTGAACTTCTGTATAGGGGTATATATACACACACACTTATATGTATTTTACACATACACATATATAGGTGTGATAGGAGTGTAACCATATTGGTGTTAATTATTTCATTAGCGCAAGTATAGTGTTCTGTTACTTTCACACCTATATATGTGTATGGGTATATATACATATAAGTGTGTGTGTGTGTATATATACCCCTATACAGAAGTTGAGATGTCATGCCTGCCTCCAAAGAACCCAAAAAATGCCCAAAAAAAACCCTGCAATAACACACCTGGGCGTTTTTTTTTTGGCGCAGGCGTTTTTTTGGGCATTTTTTTGGAGGCAGGCAAAACATCTGAACTTCTGTATAAGGGTATATATACACACACACTTATACGTATATATACCCATACACATATATAGGTGTGAAAGTAGCAGAACACTATACTTGCACTAATAAAATAATTAACACCATTATGGTTACGCTCCCATCACACCTATATATATGTGTAAAATACATATAAGTGTGTGTGTATATATACCCCTATATAGAAGTTCAGATGTTTTGCCTGCCTCCAAAGACCCCAAAAAAATGCCCAAAAAAAACGCCTGCTGCAAAAACACACCTGGGCATTTTTTTTTTTTTTTTTTTTTTGGCGCTGGTGTTTTTTTGGCCATTTTTTGAGTTCTTTGGAGGCAGGCAAAACATCTGAACTTCTGTATAGGGGTATATATACACACACACTTATATGTATTTTACACATATATAGGTGTGATAGGAGCGTAACCATATTGGTGTTAATTATTTCATTAGCGCAAGTATAGTGTTCTGCTACTTTCACACCTATATATGTGTATGGGTATATATACATATAAGTGTGTGTGTATATATACCCCTACACAGAAGTCCTGATGTTATGCCTGCCTCCAATAACCCCCAAAAAATGCCTAAAAAAATGCTTGCTACAAAACCGGCAAGGTGTGAAAATAGCGAAGCCATATCCCTGTTCTATAAGTGACATAATACAAACGATCTTTTTTTATGGTTCTGGACATGCTACAGAGCTGAAACGTCACAGGCACACTTTTTAGACCCCCCCAGACACTAAATCCAAAGTCAAAATCAAAAAATCTTTTTTTTTTTTTTTCAATAATTGGCTCGCTATCAAAAATGACAATTTTTAAGAACTTTTTTTGTGTGATTAATAGTCCCTGGGGCATGACCCAGAACCCTAGGCACTTTTTAGGGGCATTTATTGGGTTTTAGGGCTTCAAAATGGTGTTTTTTGATTACAGAAGTTCGGGTCCCATTGATTTCAATGGGGTTCTGAAATCCGGGCCGGACTTTTGGGAAGTTCGGGTGTTCTGGTCGAACCGAACTTTTCAAAAGTTCGATCATCCCTACTAAGGAGTGTAACTCCTCCTTAAGTTTCAACATGGGATCTCCAGGTAAAACCCGGTAAGTCTCAATATCCCCAAGTAGGTGATTAATTTCTTCTCTATAATAAGAACAGCTCAATATCACCAAACCTCCTCCTTTGTCTGCTGGTAGAATAACAATGTAATTTCACCTTTAATGAGTCAAGATCGCTACATACCATATTTTTAAATACTTCTAAATGTTTTGAGTCTACTCCAGGGGGATTAAATACAAATTTATTCCTGAGATTAGAGAAGGTCTTCCCACAGGGAACAGAATTCCTCTGAATAGGATTGGACAGGAAGTACTTCTTGATACTAAGACTTTGAATACATTTCTGAATGTTAATATAAGCATGAAATTTATTGAGGTTGCGTATAGGGGCAAACTTAAGGTCTCTATCTAACACACGTACCTCATCTTCTGTCAAGGGCACTCCACTCAAATTGTAGATGGCCGCACCTATTGGGGTCCTTGTCTTTTGTAACCTTCTTCCTCCCCTACATCCTCTCTGTCTTTTCTTTTTCTTTGGCTCATTGGACCATGATGAACTGGGCCTTGATGGGGCGGCATTCCCCGCCTCGCTTCATTCTGAATGGGGGTACAGTGAGGGAGGCCCCTCCAAAGTGTCCCTTGTGCCCCTAAAAAAGTATAACCATCACGTACTCCCTGTAGGAGGGTAAACCTATTTTTAGTAGGGATTGGTCCATCTCTGGAGGATGGTACACCCCTACGAGATGGGTAAACCCTATTAGAATAATGGACCGTTTGCCATTGCTGAATATCAGTAGCAGAGTGATAAGAAATCGAATCATTCCTATATGGAGATTGGTGCTGGGAATGATGCCCTCTACCCCTCCCTCTTCCATTCCTTCCACCACGTCCCCTTCTCCTAAAGGGATAACCTCTCTTGTCAGGATAGGGGAGGCATGGAATTCCCCAAGGGGGTACCGAATCAGATCTAGATTCAGGTACAGGAGCCTGACGCTCTATACCTATAGATCCAGGGGTATCAGCATTCAACGGCAAACAACCCGCATCAGCTGGGTATTGTTGCCATTTGTATGCCATATTCTAGGGATCTACGGATATCGTTTTTTCGTTGCTGATACCGATATTTTGCCCATTGCATATCCGTATCAGCCTATATGGGCCGATATTTTGAACATTCAAAGTTTTGCAAAATATACACAATTTTCGACACAAATCTGTTACTGAACATGTTGTTTGTTTATTAACATTTTTAACATTCAGGGCTTGTTCCTTACACCTTGACTGCATGAAAACTGATAGGAAAACCGCACTTGCAGGGACATCAGTTTCACATCATCTGATTGTGAAAGATGCATAAACTGCTGCAGTAGTGCACTCACTCACTGCAATAATTTTAAATCACTACTGCAGTCAGTGCAAATTAAACTGCTAGAAAAAAGCTAGACAACAACAAACAGCTAGACAGTGGATTGGAGGAGTCAGAGGACTACTGCTGCAGTAGTGCACTCACTGATAATTTTCAAGCACTACTGCACTACTGCAGTGACTGACCCTGTGGTGGGTGGCTGGCTGGCTGGCACCCTTTGGTGGGTGGTTGGCTGGCACCCTGTGGTGGCTGGCTGGCACCCTGTGGTGGGTAGCTGGCTGGCTGGCACCCTTTGGTGGGTGGCTGACTGGCACCCTTTTGGTGGCTGGATGGCTGGCTGGCACCCTTTGGTCGGTAGCTGGCTGGCTGGCACCCTTTGGTGGGTGGCTGGCTGGCACCCTGTGGTGGGTGGCTGGCTGGCACCATTTGGTGGGTGGCTGGCTGGCACCCATTGGTGGGTGGCTGGCCACACCCTCTGGTGGGTGGCTGGCTGGCACCCTTTGGTGGGTGGGTGGCTGGCTGGCACCCTTTGGTGGGTGGCTGGCTGGCACCCTGTGGTGGGTGGCTGTCTTGCACCCTTATGGCTGGCTGACTGGCACCTTTTGGTGGGTGGGTGGCTGGCTGGCACCCTGTGGTGGGTGGCTGGCTGGCTGGTACCCTGTGGTGGGTGGGTGGCTGGCTGGCTGGCTGGCTGGCACCCTGTGGTGGGAGGCTGGCTGGCACCATTTGGTGGGTGGGTGGGTGGCTGGCTGGCACCCGTTGGTGGGTGGTTGGCTGGCTGGCACCCTTTGGTGGGTGGGTGGCTGGCTGGCACCCTGTGGTGGGTGGGTGGCTGGCTGGCTGGCACCCTGTGGTGGGTGACTGGCTGGCTGGGACCCTTTGGTGGGAGACTGGCTGGCACCCTGTATGGTGAGTGGCTGGCTGGTACAGGCCCAGGGCCTTAGGCTGGCTGGCTGGTACAGGCCCAGGGCCTGTGGCTGGCTAGCTGGTACAGGCAGGGCCTGTGGCTGGCTGGATGGTACAGGCCCAGGACCTGTGGCTGGCTAGCTGGTACAGGCAGGGCCTGTGGCGGGCTGGATGGTACAGACCTGTGGGTGTGTGGGTGGCTGGCTGGCACTGGGCAGCTGTGGGTGGGTGTATGTATGTGGTGGCTGTGTTAAACACACTGTGTGCACTGTACACTCACTGTCCCGAGACTCCCAGACTCCAGACAAGGCTGAGGGAGGCGGCCTAAGAAGGCAGAAGCTTAAAGGAGGAGAGTATATTTAAAAGAAGAAAAACTACCACAAGAGGACACCGTTTTAAACTAGAGGGGCAAAGGTTTAAAAGTAATATGAGGAAGTATTACTTTACTGAGAGAGTAGTGGATGCATGGAATAACCTTCCTGCAGAAGTGGTAGCTGCAAATACAGTGAAGGAGTTTAAGCATGCATGGGATAGGCATAAGGCTATCCTTCATATAAGATAGGGCCAGGGACTATTCATAGGATTCAGATATATTGGGCAGACTAGATGGGCCAAATGGTTCTTATCTGCCGACACATTCTATGTTTCTATGTTTCTATGTCCCAGTGCGCGGAGGTGCGTGGCACAACATACGCAATGACGTCACGCCAATATCGGCAACCTCCGGGGCCGATTCCGATATATCGGGGAAAGTGCATACCGGCCCTCAATATATCGGCCTTGCCGATAATCGGTTGATCCCTACCATATTCCCTCCAAAATTATTAATATCCCTAAGGAATTTTTTTATTTTCTTATCCTCTTTGTCCCATCTAATAAGTTTAACCTTCAGTTCATCAAAAGTCTAAAAAATTCGGGACTATCTTTAGCATGTTCTATACAGTCCTTAATAACTTCAATTTGAGCCTCAAGCATTTTCATCTTTCTCTGTTTGCGTATTAATAGAAGGGAGAGAAGCTCTAATCCTTTATTTGTAAAGAAATCGCCTCATTCCTTATTGGATTCAACATCCATCAAACCATCATTGGGTGGAATGTCCCACCTTAGACGTCGGGAACTATTTTAACAGATAAATATTGTTCAAATGAGACAATGTCCCACCAAGTTTTTATTTTCTTCTCGAATATACCGTATGTCCTAATTTTTTAAAAGAATATGTAAGATCCCCAGGATCATTAATAATGCACCCCGCTACTACCTATGCAAGCTCTCTAATGTAAAAGCACCCGTCAAGGGCGCCTACATAGAAAAATTATGCTTGCGCTACACATGTTACATATTACCATGTATTCCAGAGTAAGATCCATAATTCCTGGGCCAATATTTACAGTTAACGCTAAAGCGATGACCTTTAGGGGTTTTTAAAGCACCCCCTATGGAAAATACAGAGCACCAAATTTCGTTGTCTCTTTTTGGGCGCACACATTTTTAAAGCTTGAAATGTTGGGCATATATTCACTTGGTACAACCTTTTATATATTGCCAAAAGATTGGGTAATATATTGCGTTTGTGCGTCCTAAGATTAACTTTAGTATAATTTTTACTGAAAATTTGCTTTTCATAAAACATTAGACATGTGCAGAAGCGGGAAAATGTGTTTAATTTTAGATACATTCGTTATGTTACTAATTCCACTTTGTTTCTAAATTTGTTTAGTTTAGTTTTGGAATTCCTTTAGTTTTCATTAAATTTCTTTTCATTTATTAATTTTCTAATGAATTCCAAATTTTCAGAATGTATTTGGATCGGTCGAAAAATGATCGACCAATTCGGATTCTGTGTGAAGAATAGCTGGTTGTTAAGCAGCCAGCCTGGAAGACGGAAGCCCCGTCCTTAACAACCAATGACTCATCAGCTCTCAGCGGGCTTCCCCACTGACAGTTCAAATGTAAACAAAACCATGCCGGCAATAGAAAATTCTGTGTGTGGGGTCCCCCCCTCCCCCCCAATCCATACCTGGCCCTTCAGGTGTGGTATGGATACTAAGGGGAACCCCATGCCAAAATTGAAAAAATTAAATGGCCTAGTGCTTTTTTTTTTTCTGAGTTTGACGGTGCGGCGGGCGTCATAATTGACGATGGATCTACATTGGGGGACATTGTTTTTTTTTACATTTTGTTAATAAGGGACTTCTACTGTTTTTTTGACACTTTTTTTGGTGAATGAGTAGGGTTGCAATATACCCCATAGCCGTTCACATAGGGGGGGCCAGGATCTGGGGGCCCCTTGTTAAGGGGGGCCTCAAGATTCCGATGAGCCCCCTGCCCGCAGACCCCCACGAGTCTGCCTATAAAGTGGTACATCTGTAACATGTATAGCAGTAAAAATGACATTTCTAAAGAAAAAAAAGAGTCATATCACATTTAAATTGACTTGCGGTTGCAACTGCCAGCCCTGCTATTTAAAAAAGAAAGAAAAAAAAACAACCCTTTGCAGTGCTTGTGGGGGTCTGCGGGCAGGGGGGCTATAGGAATCTGGTTCCCCAGATCCTGCCCCCCCCTTGTGAATAATATGGAGTAAATTGCACCCCTACTCATTCACCAAAAAAAGTGTATAAAATAAAGAACAGTAGAAGGTTTTTGACAAGTCCTTTCTTAAAAAATGTAAAAAATAAATAAACCCCCCTACCAAAAAAAACTGACCCAAAAAGAAAATTGTGATGAAGGCTGACCGGCTTATGCCTATTCTGCCGGTGGACAGTTCTTAAATAGGTTAGAGGCAGGACCACCTGTTGATGTCCCCGGGTGACTCAGCGTCCTAGTGACCTCATCACTCCAGCATGCCCCAGTTGATGACATCACAAGGGGGCGGGGTCCCCCGTGGTTCGGTGGGCAGCGTGAGATGGATCTACATCGGGGGGACAGTATTTTTTTTGTTTAATAAAGGAATTGTCAAAAACTTGTGTACTGTCTATATTCTCTTTTTCACATATTTGGTGACTGGGTAGGGGTACTATGTACCCCATACTCATTCACATAGGGGGAGGGCAAGATCTGGGGGCCCACTTGCTTCCAGATTCCGATAAGTTCCCCGCTCACAGACCCCAACAACCACAGCCCAGGGTTATGGGGAAGAGGCCCCCTACCCCAAAGCACCCACCCCCGATGTTGAGGGCATGTGGCCTGGTATGATTCACGGGGGGGGGGGGGGCGAGTGCCCTCCTTTCCTGGACTGCCGGGTTGCATGCTCAGGTAAGGGTCTGGTATGGAATTTGGGGGGACCCATACCGTTTTTTTTTTTTTTTTACTGTGGCGTTTTTTTTTTAATTTTCTATTGCCTGCATTGTTTTGTTTACATTTCAGCTCTCAGCGGTAAAGCCCATTGAGAACTGATGAGTCATCGGTTGTTAAGGACGCAGCGCCCGGTTCCCTGGTCAGCAGCTTAAGAACCAGCTATTCTTCACATAGAATTCGAATTGGTTGATAATTTTTTGACCGTTCCGAATTCTAATCATTCTAAAAATTTGGAATTTGTTCGAAAATTTATAAAATTGTCTAATTTTAACGAATTTCAATGAAATCTGTTACTATTTTTTTACTAACTTATTCAGAGATAAGGATACATACGAATCTCTGAATAACTAAAAACTTGTCCGAATTTGCATTCAAACTGAAACTAATTGCACATGTCTATAAAACATTAATAAGGAAAAGGAGACCAAAATGCCTGTAAACACCATGCAGATTTATGAACTCATATGCAAGTTCAAAATTACCTTCATGTGTTTCTACATTATGTGTGTTTTTCCAACTGCAAGAGCAACCCTCATGGCAACCTCAGGGTCATATGGGGAAATGACTTGTGCAGCATTTATAATACCTTCAACTCCCTTAGTTTTATTCTACTATAGCCATTTTGGCTATCTGTTTTAAATGGAAATTTGAATCAAATTGGATAAATTTAGCCATGGAGCTTGTTTGCTTATGAGTCTCCCCTTAAACATCAGAACATTTTTTTTTTCCTGCAGGTTTAAATCGGTTTCTACTCTGCTTTGGTCACCAAAAGGAGGTTCCAAAATTTGGAGAGAGCTGGAGCTGCAAATAAAAAGAACTTCCAGAGACAGAAATGAAGACAACTTGCAGCAAGTCATTAAAAGACAGAAAACATTAGTAAGCATGTTCCATAATGTATATTACTCATAAGCAGTTACTTTTGACACCTCTCATTGTTTTATTGATCAAATATTTTTTGGGGTTGTTTGCTTGTTTTCTTTGCTGTTGTCATGGTGATGCTTTTTTTCAAACCACTTCCATTTTCAGTATATTATACTGGGTGGTTGCTTTGCTGAAGGAGAATGCTCACTTCAAACTAATTTAAGTCACTAATTACATTTTGGTCTAAGAACTTTGGTTTAAAGCCCTGTACACACGCACCGATTGTCGGCCGAATGATCGGCCGTCTTTTGTCCAGTGCTGTCGTGTTGGTTGAAAAGTGCTCAAGACTGCACACGAATTTTGTCGGCCAACAACAACCAACTTCAGAAGTGATGTCATGTGATGGTTAACTTTCCGTGTGTTTTTTCTTCTCTGAGCATGCCCAGTCTTGCTCATCTGGCTTTTGTCGGCCGAAATCTGTACTGACTGACGAACAATCGGCCGTTCTGGTGTTGGCCAACAAAAATTTTATAGCATGCAGACCAGATTTTTTCGGCTGAAAAGTCGCAGTCGGTTGTCGGAAGCATCATACTAACAAGCCGACAATCGGCCGATCGGACGTTGGCCGAATATTTACGGCCGACAATCGGTACGTGTGTACGGGCCTTAACTCTCTAATTAATTTATATATTTGGAGTGCACAATATTTTTATGTGGATGCTGCTTCAGAATATAGTCTAACCAAGAAAGACATACTGGAATGCCCCCATTAAAAAAGGTAAAATAAAAATGCAGTCCTGCTGTATGACACCCTGATTGCAAGTAGGCCATAAGGGTGTCCTAGTCCACCTCCTTTGCAGTCGTTTAGAGGCATTGCAGCTGCAGGGATGTTTCTTTTGAAGGCGTCGCTTGAAATAACTTGGACACCATTAACTTTAACAAGTTTAAACTAGGCTTTATTTTCAAAATATGTGGGATTATTGGAAGGATGGTAAGGTAATACATGATACCTGAAACACATGCCATTCACAATACAGGCCTGACTTCTGCAGATCTTCAACGTTTCTCTATGCATGTTGTATGTTGGTTAGTAGCACTCTCAGAGAAGTTTATCTTCTTAGGGACCAAAGTTCTGGTGGGGCAGTACAGTGGCTTAGTGGTCAGCATGTGTGTCTTGCAGCACTGGGTCCTTTGAATCTCAACCAGGACACTAGCTGCATGGAGTTTGCATCGATTACCACTGGGTGATCTTTACACCCTCAATCCAAAAGCATGCTAGTATGTGTGGGAAGGTCTAAAACTCCCAACTGAAGACTCTTATACAGACCCTGGTAACACTCTGATTTAGTGGCTGGTCATTCCAAATATAGAACCACAGAAAACATAAGGTTTAAAGTTTTCTGAAGATTGTAATACAGTCTTAGGATGGGGTTCTAGGGGAACTCTGGTTGACTTTTCTTATAACAGGATAGCTATCAGTGTTGATGTGTGAACTTTTAGCCAGTCACTCCCCACTTCTCCTAAAGTGGGGATAGCTTCCTCAAGACCATAATAATTTGCAACCCTTATTTGCCAAAGGAGAAGATCTCCTAACACACAACACACTGAGCAGAAGCCTAAAAAGGTTTGTTTTAAATATTTATCACATTCTCAGATCACATTTGTAACACAAGCTTCTCAGTGATTGGATGGGCTGATAAATATGCATAACCTAGCCTGTTTCAAGTGATTTTAAGCTATTTTTTATGTTGAAAATATTGCACAGAGTGGTCCCTTACCTAATCTTTGGCAGTCCCCCACTGGTGGTTTATGCTCCTCTGTCTCTCCGAGTGCTTCCTCAGCAAGCTGGGAGCTAAGCAGGAACCTGCATGTGTGCGCTCCTAAGCCAGGCTATGTGCATCCATAGACAAACACAGCACCGTAAGCCACAACACTGCTCCCTCCTCACAGGAGTTTGAGTCAACTGATGCGTTTCGTCCCTCCTACGGGGCGTTATTAAAGGTTATCCTATGGCTATGGCTAATGCTGCTTTCAGTGTCCCCTGTGAGACCAGGAAGTGAGAGGAAAGTTGCTGCAGCCAACTCAGCACTGGATCGATGACAAGAGTAAGGTATTTGTTTAGGCATGGGGATTGGTAGGACAAATAGTAGGGAGTTTTTTACCCTAATGCGGAGAATGCATTGAGTAAAAAAAAAAAATAACAATTTAGACTTTTAAACCACTTTAATCCTTCTGACACAGACTACTGAATCAGAAGTACAAGGGACACAAACTACTCCCTGAAGAGCACAAAAATACTAAAAACACTAAATGCCTGTAGTAGGGTCCCAATGCTAATTCACTGAATGGGTGAAATGTAAACATATTGGTTGAAGTTACCAAAGAGTGGCAAAAGCACAGTCCAAAACATAAAAAATTGAGATAATGCTCCTAATTAACAGAGGGTTAAAACCCCTATAGTTATTTAAGATAGAGCAATTCTCTTTTCTGTGGCTGTGACAGATACAGAACACAGCAGAGAAAGCTGGAGCTGCATGCTCTGATCTTTCTGCCCAACCTGCCCCCTGGTCAGTTCAGAGCAGAGGAGTAACGAGGGTTGTTAACAATTCAGGCTCAGCTTGTGCAGTTTAATCACTGCATGGACAGAGAGAGGGATACAAGCTCTCTGCAGACAGCGCCTGTACAACAACACCTGCCAGGGGTCTGCGTCAGTTTTCTATATGGAAAACTGCCGCATCCCCTTCATCAACACAGGTGGATGCTAGGGGACCAGTGGTTTCTGGGCACAATCGCAGCAATCCCCTGCACTGGAACCTGCAGCGGTAAGGGGCCTAGATGGGGGACTTCTATGACTATTGTTGACTTCACAAGGTAAGGGGCAAAAAAGACTGTCAGTGGCGCCATTTTTAAATGTAAGGTGTCCCCCCAAAGGTAAGTGAGACTCCTCCGCAGCCCCTGCATCTCCTCAGGAGACCTGGTACCTGGTGATCCCTGGTGGTCTTAAGCTACTCTGGTCTGCATGTGGAGGAGAGATGTCTCTCCTCCACATGCAGACCAGAGTAGCTTAAGACCACCAGGGATCACCGGCCCACTGAAGTACCTTGAAGAGAGGAAGGAGTATACCCTCAGCAAGGGAATATCTACAGGCCCTAATTTTTTGACCATCTGGTAAGAGGCTTACCCACCATCTAATAGGAAGGTGTGGGAAGATATTCACCTATTCCTCTCCCCCACTCAAGGTTCTTATCTTTGGATATGGCTGTCTTTATGCCCTTTTATTATTGATTGCTGGTAAGAAGCAAACCTATATCGGTGGTGGGACATCAGACAAAAAGAGTTGTTTTCTGGCTGTCACCTGAAGCACTGTTTTTTTGTTTTATTCACCCATCACGGACACTTGTCACTTTCATTTGGACTTTATATTTTATCTGGAACTTGTTTTCACCTTAGTGTTTTTGTGCACCATTTTTGCATTCATTGAGATTATTCATTCAGATTATTTGTACACCTTTTTGTTTATACATTTAACTGTTTGTTGTACATACATCAGTTATTGTTGGTAATTGATTCAAGCACAATACAGTGTTTGCCATTTGAAGAACACCATTACACTTGTTTAGCGCACCAGATTTCACCTTTACTATATTATCTCCTGTACTATGCCCGCAGCCCTGCATCTCCTGTACCATATCTGCAGCCCCTGCACCATGCCCGCAGCCCCTGTTTTGGGTCTTATGGTGGTCCAGTTGGGTGTGTATATACTGTATATATACTGTATATATATATATATATATATATATATATATACAGTGTGTGTGTGTGTGTATATATATATATATATATATATATAATATAATATAAATAATATGCTGGTATGCAGTTATAGTTTATCTAGCAGCACAAAATATCAATATGTTAATCTATATTCCTTTATTCCTTTACTTTGGCAGATGGAAACAAACTTTAATGGATGAGGAGCAAGAAGATCCACAAGAAATGCATAAACCCACAACTGCTAGTTGAATATAATGTTTTTTTTACTAACCATTTATAATAATAAGTTCATTTTATTTACATGCTTATTTACTGCGATTATTATTGGTATAAAGGGCACACAGGGCACAGTGTTCAAAGCTGAATGTGAGGAAAATATGTAACACAGTATACAGGATGAGCCAGAACAAGTGCCTTGAAAAAAATATTTATACCCCTTGAAATTTTCCACATTTTGTCTTGTTACAACCTAAAACGTAAATGTATTTTATTGGGATTTTATGTGATAGGCCAACACAAAGTGAAGGCAATTGGTTCCACTAGATTTTAGTTAGAGGTATCAGAGTAAAGGGGGCTAAATACAAATGCATGCAACACTTTTTAGATATTTATTTGTAAAAAACATTGAAAACCATTGATCATTTTCCTTCTATTTCACAATTATGTGCCACTTTGTGTTGGTCCATCACATAAAACCCCAATAAAATACATTTACGTTTTTGGTTGTAACATGACAAAATTTGGAAAATTTCAAGGGGTATAAATACCTTTTCAAGGCACTGTATATGAAGTAGTATGTCAAACAGTGACCCTGGTTATGTACCCCAGTACATACACCCTCATACTTTATGCCCACATCAGAACTCCCATCTGTGAATCAACACATTAAAGCTGGCCATAAATGGGTAGAGTTTTGAAAGAAAATTCTTAGAAAAAGAGGGTAGTAAAAAGAAAATTAGAAGGTGCAGGATGGAAATTTTTTCTTGAATGAACACATTTCTAACAGTGTATGTGTTTTAGTTCAGTAAAGACCATTCATTCCGAAATTATATGTCAAAAAATCAACGGAATCTTTCAAAAAACATTCAAATGTTTTGATAACTTTCATACAAATTTTCAAGATTGTCTTTCGGGATTCTATCCAGATATAGCCTTTTTAACACTTGTCTGGCCAGAGGCACTTTCTAGCCAGCAGCCTTTGTTTCCCCACATTCTGCATATCACTTTACTGCTCCTTCCAAAGGCAGGCCTGTTCACACTTCATGGATTTTATCCTTTCAAAGTAAATGCTCATAGTAGATACAACAGTAGTTACAACAGTATGCTTGCTAGTACTATTGAGCATAATAGCCTCTTATTTGCCCCATATGCTTATATATTTTATACTTTATTACCCAGGTTAAATTCCCCCAATTGCCATCCAACTGTTCAATGAGAGTAACCTTACACTTGCTGGGCAGTAAAATGCCAGCAAGCAGGACTAGGCCAAGATATCAGGCCTCAGTAATAAAGTGAAACAGTTAAAAGGGCACTTTCACACTGGTTTGCTTCAAAAGCGCCAGTAAAACGCCCATGCATTATTGGAGCATTTTTGTTGCACTTTTGCAGCGTTTGCAGTGTGGTTTTTAAACTGCACCAACAACATTTAGTGGTGGCATTTTTGAAGTGGTTCCCATTCATTTCAATGGGGCGGAGCGTTTTTGGTGCAGTTTTATTTAGCTCCCCAAACATGCTCCAAAAATGCTGCAAGCAGGATTTGTTTTCACCGCAACGAAAGCACACTGACCCAATGTGAACACATTCATTGATTGTAAAGGGAAGCATTTTTCTTGAGCTTGCTAGGCATTTTTTTTTTTACCCAAAAGCCCTTAACAATTCCTCAGTGTGAAAGGGCCCTAATAGAGGTTATAGTGTCATTGAGATATAAAGAAGATTAGAAAAATGTCCACACAATAGCAAGTCAGGAAGTGAGGTGACTGGGAATGCTGCACTACGAGCTTGCTGGGAGGCACTGTGAGCAATATAGGTTGGAGGTAGACATGTGCAGTTTGTTTTGCTCCTGTAGATTTTGTAGAAGCAATGATGAGTCCTTATGCAAACCTTGCAAAAAACTTGTTTATTTCCAGCAAGCAGTGAGCATCGTGTGAACCTTCTTCTGTAGTTTCACTTCCTAACTTCCTACTTCCTGTTCCCACCCCCAGGTCCTCACACATCTATGTAAATCTGCAACACATATTCTACAGTTCTGAATCAAAATTAGGACATATTTGTAGATGTTTGTATATTCGGATGTATCTGAATTTTTGAATCACAATAGGAATGAATTGAAACAAATCTGAAATAAATTATAATGAAACAAAATTTTGTTTTATTCGAAATCTAAACATATTGCTGAATATTGCTTATTTTCTTCAAAACTGTGTGCAAGTGTGCCTAAAAGAATTGATGCTGTTTTGAAACCAAAAAATATTGACTTAGTTTTGACTTCTGTTCGCTCATTTTTTAAATTAATAAAGATGAACAAGTATAATATATATCTTTCTGAAAGCATTTTTACTTTACATTATTTCGTCACAACTGCCTGAAACTTTTAAAAAGATAAAAAGTTCCTGCGAGCTACCTTTTAGTATCAGATTTTTAAAATGCTGCAAACACTTCACTTCTCATAAAAAGTGTGAGCCAACTAAAATATATAAAATTGTGTTGCACAGGATAAAAATATTTTGAATAAAATTGTATACAAAGATAATATAGATTCCTTCAATAAATGAACCAATACATATATATGTTCAAATGGACGAATCCCTAATGATTCTCATTGGTGTTATAATATGATATGTATAAATATTAACCAATATAAATTATATATATTATATTAATATATTCACGGGTCACTTTGTATAATTTATATTGGTTAATATTTATACATATCATATTATAACACCGATGAGGATCATTAGGGATTCGTCCATTTGAACATATATATGTATTGGTTCATTTATTGAAGGAATCTATATTATTTTTGTATACAATTTTATTCAAAATATTTTTATTCTGCGCAACACAATTTTATATATTTTAGTTGCCTAAAACTTTTACATAGTACTGTACATGGAGACAACAAAATGTAGAATTCAGAGATTTTTTTATAACTTGGAACACTTCACATGTTCTGAATAAACCTCATCAATACTAAGAAGATTAACATGTCAAAAATGAAACTGTCAATATTTTTGGTGAAAGAATAATTTTATCATTATTTGTGTCCAGATCAACATTTATGCCTTTTAAACCCTAGGACCCATCATTTTCTTTTCTGCTTAAATACTTTCATTAAAGGTTTAGGTCGGCCATAGATGGTGCAATTTTCTTTTCTGCAACCAAGGGTTGCAGGGAAAAAAGGCACTCAATTTTCCCATCAAAATGGTCAATGATGATTGGGAAATACCTCCCACAAAGCTATTGCGTTCTCCTGGTGGAAGGGCATGGGAAGCTATTCCTACTGGGAGAACTCACAGTGATTATTGATAGCAGTGATAGCCGCTGGCAATAATCGCATGAAAAGTCTGACATGCTGGGCAATCATCCTGCCTATAGATGGTTCGAATCTTGGCCAGTCCTTGTTAAACTGGCCAAGATTCAAACCATCTGTCCGGCTTTACTGTGATTACAAATGGAGAACAGTACAGCCATAGAACTTTTAAGGCAAATGTAGGTAGAACTTGCAAGCAATGCAGGCAAGAGACAGTTTTAGAATAACAAACAACAGTGGCATATGTATGTAGTAGTTACAGCAAACTCTTAAGGATCAAACTAGACCATCAAAACCGACCAGGGATGGTGAAAATTTAAAATAAAAAATTGGGTGCGCTAATTCCAAGAGTGCTGGTCAAATAGTAGAACCTTATGATCTGCTGTACTGCTCCGTAGGACAACAGAAACAAGAAGACCAGCATGTTGCTGCATGACTCTCATCGCAATTAAAAAAAAGGACATTGTGTCATACATATTGTCATATACATATTTTTATACATTATTGTTATAATGCCTATGATATTTACTTCATGGTTACATATTGCTGCACATTCTTCTCGGTTGTAATTTTTCTTTCTAGCATAATTCTGTTGAACAACAAAAAATATTCTGTAGTTTGCTCCTTTAGTAATTTTCCTTTGGAAGGTCTGAATTAGCTCTTAAAATTTGTGTACACATTATATGAAAATCTTATGATTGTTCAGAATACGGAGTGTTCCCTTTGATTATCATATAATGTGTAGGCTCCATTAGTAATTGCCAGATTTGGTACAGGGTAGACTTACCATTCCATAGAATACAAGTTAGGACCAGATTTTGCCATTTTGGGCCAAATGCAAAATCTAACTCAAACTGTTTGTTCCTTTTTGGCCACAGAGGAGGGGTCAATATTAACTGACAGGACTTCCTCAGCTTTTTTATAATTAATTACTAAAAAACTTTTTGGGAACATATCTGCATATGGCAAGAACCAGTTATGATATACAAATAAAGTTATTCTTATTCATAATAATCAACTTGAAATAACCTTCAACTAATCTATCTCTATTAAAAAATGAATTTAATGATTTGGCATGGATTAGGGTTACTATTAGAACACTGTGTATGCTCATCTTAGCTCTTGCACTAATTTTATCTAATAAAACTTCAACCTTTCTTTTCATAGATTACATTAGTTGATGATGAGAAGGCAAGCTGCCTTTAAATGCAGTGGAATGGATTAACTGTGCATAAAGTGTACCAAATAGAAAATAGGAATCTATTGTACAGTACATATCCAATCCATTACCAGTATTTAACTCATTGGATCTTCTTAAATGGCATTGTATATGTATAGTATACTCAATTTAATGCTCCTTCTTTCCTCCCATAACTCTATTCTGGCAGCAGTTGATAGTGTGCACAAGTGAAGGCATAACATGTTTGTAATGGCTATATGCAACTTAATTGTTATGCATGTGTGTCTTAAGGTATACAAAAAGATAATATCTTTGATCACGAGTTTCATATTAGTAATAGTAATTACATTCGTAAACAATGCATAAAGTTGCCGCCATAATTTCCAATAGAAGAATTTAGTAGTATTTCATCAGGGTGTTTGAGGTCCACAGCACATGTTGATACTCTTGAAGTTCAACAATTTTTATAAATTATAATGATAACTTACCTATAATTTCATGTTACATATTCTGCTGGGCCCATAAAGAAGGTCTTCGTGTTATGAAAACGTATTTTTATCTGATAAAATCACAAATATTTAAACAGTCTATGAACAAGTAGTACCTAATTATTTTTTGGATATTCTATTCAAAATGATATTGAATTGATTTAGGTTAGAATAAGGATTAAAAATAATAATCAAATTGAAAACTAAACGAATTACAGAAAGAAATGATTGTAACATAACTAAATTTCCTTTTTTTAACTTAACAAGCGAAGCAAAACTAAACAAAATGCTTTGTTCTGCACATGTCTAGTTGGAGAAGCTGTGAGCAAGGGGGATGGAAAATGAAAGAGAAGCATTGTTAGTTGAAGAGTAAGATGGGTGAGGCGGAGGGTGAAATGGATGGGAGGCGCTCCTAGCCAAGGGATGAGGTGGGTGGGAGGAGGGTATTTGTGAGCCAGGGGTGAAGCAGGTAGGAGAGAAACATTTTGAACCTGAGGGGAGGCGGTAGGAGATAGACATTTTGAGCCTGAGTAAGTAGGGGTTGCAGGTCCTGACTCAAAGGTGATGTGAGCCGGGGGTAAGGTGGGTGGAATGGAAACATTGTGAATCAAATAACAAGGTGGATTAGAGGGAGGCTCTTTGAGGTGGGTGGGATGAAACCATGTGACAGGATGAAATAGGAATCCCAGGAGGTTATGTTGGGCAAGGTGGGTTGCAGAGGGGCGCTGTTACCAGGGGGTGAAGTGGGAAGCTTTTATTTATTATTATAAAAGGAAGAGATACAGTAAGTGGAAGAACTTACAATCTATTAGGGTATATGAAAGAATGCAGAGGGTGGAAGAGTGTACATTCTCTCAGGGTACAAGGATGAGATTCACAAAGTGGAAGAACTTTCACTCTCATAGGGTATAACAGAATGATGTAGAAGATCAGGGAGTTTACACTTTATTAGAATAGGTGCATGTAGATTATTCAGGGTGTGGGGAGGAGCAAATCTGCTGTTCTGTTTTCTGCCCAATTTAGCTCACTGGTATAAAGTTCTTTAACCCTCCTCTTATGTTAGAATTCCGTTACTATCCATGATGTTTAGGGTCGGTTTTGACCCGTGTTTTAAATCAGCCATAAAATAACCTCTGAATAATTATTTATCATCCAATTTGTTTCTTACCTCTTGGTTACCTTGTTAGGCTTCTTTATCCTTGAAAAGATTGGTTTTGATATTTTTGGTGTGACCCCTTAGACCTTTCTTTTAATAGCATACCTCTCATTTTCAAATTTAAAAAATGGTAAAATAAAGTCAGCAACTCTGAAATGTATTTGTCCTATGTTTCTTCACTTTATTTAGAGAAGCAGACAAGCAGGAAAAGAGATAGGTCCCTCCCTAACTACAGCTCACAGGGTTGAGAGGGGATTGGCTGTCAGTGTTACTAAGCAGAGAGAGTGTTTATGATTTCAGTTTTGGCACTTATTAGTGTCCTAAAATCCTATATTATAACTGGGTCAGAATTGACCCTAACACCATGAACGTCTTAATTTTCACCACAGTATTTTATAATTTAGTGGAAAGGATTATTTTTCTATTACATTGTTTAAATAGAGGTTCCTGACAAAGTAAAAAAATCTTGATGCAATAAACAAATTTATGTGATACTTATAGACATTCAAAACCTGAAAACGGGTCGGTTCTGACCCTAACATAAGAGGAGGGTTAAAGAGGTTGTAACCCCCCCCCCCCCATGTAATGTTTGTACCTTTAGGTAAGCCTATAATAAGGCTTACCTATAGGTACTGTAAATATCTCCTAAACCTGCACCATTTAGGAGATATTTACTGTATACTGCGCCCATGATGTCATTGGCGCATGTGTGCTGAAGGAACGGCCGCCCGTGCTGTTTCTTCAGAGCCTTGTGCCATGACGGGCAGCTCCCAAGCGCATGTGGCTCCAGCCAGTAGCACAGTGCGATGCATACTAGCACATTATGCCTTTACTTTCCAGGTGAGAAAAAAAAAAAAAAACTAGAGACTTTATTTCCCTTTTAAAGAGTATCTAAACCCCCCAAAAATGTATTGCAGCTATTCAATCCTTACCTCTATTTTGTTCCAGGCTTTATTTTCCTTTATTTTCTCCTGGTAATCCTGTTAATAACACCGTTCCTGACAGTCTGTCTATGGGAATTTTTGACCATTCTTCCAGAAGCACATTTGTGGGGTCAGACACTGATATTTGAGAGAAGGTCTGGCTCACAGTCTGTGCTCTAATTCATTCCAAATTTGTTCTATCGGGTTGAGGTCAGGACTCTGTGCAGGCCAGTCAAGTTCCTCCACGCCAATCTCGCTCATCCATGTCTCTATGGGCATTGATTTGTGCACTGGTCCAAATCATTTGGTGAAGGGGGGATTATTTAGTGGGGTTGTTTTTCAGGAGTTGGGCTTGGCTCCTTAGTTCCAGTGAGGGGAACTCTTAAGGCGTCATCATACCAAGACATTTTGGACAGTTTCATGCTCCCAAGTTTATAGGAACAGTTTGGGGATGGCCCATTCCTGTTCCAACATGACTGCATACCAGGGCACAAAGCAAGGTCCATAAAGACATGGATGAGCGAGTTTGGGGTGGAGGAACTTGACTGGCCTGCACAGGGTCCTGACCTCAACCCGATAGAACACCTTTGGGATGAATTTGTGTGGAGACTGCCACCCAGGTCTTCTAGTCCAACATCAGTGCCTGGTCTCAAAAATGCACTTCTGGATGAATGGTAAAACATTCCCGTAGACACACTACTTAACCTTGTGGACAGCCTTCCCAGAAGAGTTGAAGCTGTTCTAGCTGCAAAGGGTGGGCCAACTCAATATTAAACCCTATGGACTAAGACTGGGATGCGATTAAAGTTCATGTGCGAGTAAAGGCAGGTGTACCAATACTTTTGACAATATAGCGTATATTCCATAGTTTGTAGACTCTATAACTTTTACACAGACTAATTAATATATACTGATTTGGGTTATTTTTACCAAGGAAATGTAGTAGACTACATTTTGGACTAAATTTAAGAACAAAGATTTTTTATTTGCAAAAGTTTATAACAGAAGCTAAGAAAAGCAGATTTTTTTCAAAATGTTCAGTATTTTTTTATTTATATAGCAAAAAAAAAAAAAAAACAGTGGTGATTAAATCCCACCAAAAGAAAGCTCTATTTGTGTGGGAAAAAAATTATATAAATTTCAATAGTGTGCAGTCTTGCATGACCATGCAATTGCTAGTTAAATTAGCATGGTGCGTAACAGCTTCTGATCCCATTGGGGTTGCCTCGGGACTGGGCGAATCTCCCCCGATCTTTGGTTCTTTATCTAGGCCGGTTGCCTCCTCTTCCTTGGAGCCTTGGTACCTGTATTGCCTTGTTTTACTGAAGATGATATATTACCATGTAATGCTTTGTCAAGCGGTGCACAAAGTTTGTTACCCCCTTTACAAAAAGCGAAATGTTTTGTTTTGCAGTTGTTACCTGTATTGATATCTCTTAATAAAAATCTTTGAAAGCTTAAATTAGCACAGTGCTGAATAGCAAAAAATGCCCTGGTCATAAAGGGGTAAAACCTTCTAGAGGTCAAGTGGTTAACTTCATTAGTGCCTCTGTGTTCTGCTTGTGAGCCACTTTCTTGCTTGATCCTGTGTTGTGTCCTGTACCCAGTACCCTCTATCCAATCCTGCATCCTATTACCGCATCCTATATTTGTACACAGGGCATTCAAGTTAGGCTGTTGTTTTGGATTTTGCTTCACTGTCACATTTATGTTTCACTTTTTCTTTGTTTATGGTCTATTGGTGTTGAATGGGTATTGTTTATATTAATAAACTTTACTTAACCACTTGTTTATGGGGCACTTATACCCTTTTCCTGCCCAGGCCAATTTTCAGCTTTCAGCGCTCACACTTAATGACAATTTCGCAGTCATGCAACACTGTGCCAAAATTACATTTTTATAACTTTTTTTTCACACAAATAGCTCTTTCTTTAATGGAACTTAGTCAACACTGGATTTTTTATTATTTTTTGTTAAACAAACCAAAACAAAGACTAAAAATGTTGAAAAAATAAACAAACCGTTTTTCATATTTTGTTATAAAATTTTGCAAACAGGTAATTTTTCTCCTTCACTGATGGCCACTGATAAGGTGGCACTGATGGGCACTGATAGGCTGCACTGATGGGCACTGATGAGGCGGCACTTGTGGGCACTGATGAGGCTGCACCAATGGGTGGCACTGATGGGCACAGAGAGATGGCACTAATAGGCGGCACAGACGGACAGAGGCAAAGTCCAGAGGGAAGCCGGGTCATACACGGGTGAGCAGAAACAACAGATCAGGTCTCAGAAGCACAGCAACAAGCTGAAGACCATTCAGAAACTGCTCACAGTGATAGAGCAGTTTAAATAGGCCACTGGGCGCCAAGTGCTAATTGACATGTGTACGTGTGCGCATACGCGCGCGTTCGCAATCGCGCACCCTCTTGGGCATGGAGTTCACCAGAGCTTCACAGGTTGCCACTGGAGTCCTCTTCCACTCCTCCATGATGACATCACAGAGCTGGTGAATGTTGCGCTTCTCCACCTTCCGTTTGAGGATTCCTTACAGATGCTCAATAGGGTTTAGGTCTAGAGATATGCTTGGCCAGTCCATCACCTTTACCCTCAGCTTCTTTAGCAAGGCAGTGGTAGTCTTGGAGGTGTTTTTGGGGTTGTTATCTTTTTCCAATATTGCCCTGAAGCCCAGTCTCTGAACGGAGGGGATCATGCTCGGCTTCAGTATGTCACAGTACATGTTGGCATTCATGGTTCCCTCAATGAACTGTAGCTCCCTAGTTCTGGAAGCAGTCATGCAGCCCCAGAACATGACAACACCCACCACCATGCTTGACTGTAGGTAAGATACACTTGTCTTTGTACTCACCTGGATGCCGCCACACACGCTTAACACCATCTGAACCAACTAAGTTTATCTTGGTCTCATCAGACCACAGGACATGGTTCCAGTAACCCATGTCCTTAGTCTGCTTGTCTTCAGCAAAATGTTTGTGGGCTTTCTTGTGCATCATCTTTAGAAGAGGCTTCCATCTGGGATGACAGCCATGCAGACCAATTTGATGCAGTGTGCGGGGTATGGTCTGAGCACTGACAGGCTGACCCCCCCACCCCTTCAAGATCTGCAGCACTCATACGTCTATTTCACAAAAACAACCTTTGGATTTGACGCTAAGCGCGTGCACTCAACTTCTTTGGTCGACCATGGCTAGCCCTGTTCTGAGTGGAACCTGTCCTGTTAAACCACTGTATGGTCTTGGCCACCATGCTACAGCTCAGTTTCAGGGTCTTGGCAATCTTCTTATAGCCTAGGCCATCTTTATGTAGAGCAACAATTCTTTTTTTTCAGATCAGAGAGTTTGTTGCCATGAGGTGCCATGTTGAGCTTCCAGTGACCAGTAAGAGAGAGTGAGAGCGATAACACCAAATTTAACACACCTGCTCCCCATTCACACCTGAGACCTTGTAACACTAACGAGTCACAAGACACCAGGGAGGGAAAATGGCTAACTGGGCCCAATTTGGACATTTTGACTTAGGGGTGTACTCATTTTTGTTGCCAGCAATTTAGACATTATTGGCTGTGTGTTGAGTTATTTTGAGGGGACAACAAATTTACACTGTTATACAAGCTGAACACTCACTTCTTTACATTGTAGCAAATAGTCATTTCTTCAGTGTTGTCACATGAAAAGGTATTATAAAATATTTACAAAAATGTGAAGGGTGTACTCACTTTGTGAGATACTGTATGTAACGTTTTTTTTTATTTTTGTTTTTTTTTGCATGCATCCTGTGGGCTGAACAAAAAAAAGAGAATCTTCCACTTCTAATGTTGGGCATACAGGGGCGGACTGGGCCGGGAGGCAAGGAGGCAATTGCCCTCCAGGCCGCTCTGATGCTTCCTAAAAGGGCCACTCGCTCCGCACCGCTTCCACCCCTGCAGACAGGCATGACACCCGCCGGCCGCCGCTACATTGTGTTATACTTGCGGTCGGAGCTTCACTGCTCTGCTGCAGCTCTGCAAGTATACTGTAATACTATGTAGCGGCGGCCGGCGGGTGTCATGCCTGTCTGCAGGGTGGAATCGGTGCGGAGCGAGTGGCCTTTTTGACTGGTGAGTCCAGTCACTTCCCTGTCAGGCGGAGTGATCTCCACCCGACAGATGCTTTCTAGTCCCGGCAGAGTGTGATGTCATCCAGAGGTCAGGAGGCGGGAAGAAAGGACAGAGGAGAGTGCTTCTGCTGAGAACTGCGAGGAAGCTATGTAGATGACCTTAGGTCAACATTCCGTTCCTAAAAGGCAAGGTGAGAGATCGCACCACATTTCAGGTCTTCCCTCTCAAGCCTGCCCTATTATCTGAAGTCCGCGTGGTCCTCTCTCAGCATAGCAGCAATCCCTCTGCAGCCTAGATCCCCTCATGGCACAGCTGCAGCAGCCTCACATCTCTCCACCCCATTGCACTGCTATCCCTGCCTCTCCCTCAGGTTCTCTCCCTATACTCACGAGGATAGTGAAGCCTTGTGCAAGTGAGTTTCAGAGGCTGATAATACACCTTGTGTGAACTGGCTGAAGTGTTTAACTCATTGAGGGGAGGGGTTAATTTACAATGCTGTTTGTAAAATGCAGCATGGAGGGGGTTAATGTACTGCCACTGATGCATTAGTGAGCAGTGGCAGTTAATTAACCCCTTTGTGCTGCATTAGTGACAGTGGCACAAGTGTCAGTGTTAATTAACCCCTGTATTGTGCAGCATGAAATGGTTAATAAACACTGACACTGGTACAACTAATGCAGCACAAAGGGGTTAATGACTGCCACTAGTCACTATGCATCAGTGTCCAGTGGTGTATTTTATTTTTGTGCTACCCTAGGCAAGATTTAAATCGGCACCCCCCATCTAAATGCATACCACCCCAGCCACAGTATACTGTTCACAATGAATGGCTGCGGCTTCCTTATCAGACCCTGGGACATGAGGGCAGAGGATGGGGGTCAATGGGACATAGGACGGGGTCAGCAGGGCAGAGAATGTGGCGGCAATGGTAAGCACTGATCAGGAGCAATGAGTAAGCTGGATTGATATGCAGCACTAGTAGGTGGCACTGATGGACACTGATAGGTGGCACTGATCAAGCTGCACTGATGAGGCTGAGCTTGAATGCACTGGTGAGGCTGCATTGATGGGCAATGATCAGGCTGCATTGATGAGGTTGCACTGATGGACACTGGTGGTGCTGCGTTGATGGGGACTGATGAGGCTGCATTGATGGAAACTGATGAGGCTGCACTGGTGGACACTGATGAGGCTGAAAAAGTGAAAAAATGTGGCGCTCAACAGCTTGATAAAACACAAAGTAAATTATTCCAATGTGCAAACATTCGTGCAAAAAAACAGTCTCTAGTGTCCAAAAAAAAAAAAGGGTTAAGCAAACAGCCAATAATGGAAACACAGACTTGATAGGAGTGAATCTCAAAAAAGCCTCCACCTCCACACGATCACCCAGTGAAATGTATAGGTACCGCTTACCAAACACTGGACCCCTTAGTTATAGGGGGTCAAACATGCTTATTGATCCACATCAGATCCGACCTTGCACATCCCCCTCTCACACAGGCGAGATAGGAGACGCCGCTCCACGCCTGCGTTCCTTAGACCCTTAGATTGGGAACGTGAGACCGTAAACTTCCGGGTCTAAGGAACGCAGGCGTCGAGCGGCGTCTCCTATCCCCAGCAAACTGAAACTGATCTTAAGGCTTTTCATTGTTCGGATTGTAGTAAGTGCATTTTATATCAATAAATGATCCTTTGATGAGTAATACTGCACCATGAGAGCCTGTTTGTCATTTCTCTCCATCTATGACTCGGTTCTTTAATACTCCATCGATTTGGCTACACACTCTCACCTGTGTGAGAGGGGGATGTGCAAGGTCAGATCTGATGTGGATCAATAAGCGTGTTTGACCCCCTATAACTAAGGGGTCCAGTGTTTGGTAAGCGGTACCTATACATTTCACTGGGTGATCGTGTGGAGGTGGAGGCTTTTTTGAGATTCACTCCTATCAAGTCTGTGTTTCCATCATTGGCTGTTTGCTTTACCCATTTTTTTTTTTTTGGACACTAGAGACTGTTTTTTTGCACGAACGTTTTCACATTGGAATAATTTATTTTGTGTTTTATCAAACTGTTAAGCGCCACATTTTTTCACTTTTTCATTTGTCACGTTATTCATGTTGATTTTACAGCTCGCAGAGTGGAAGCAATTTCACCCTAAACACATTTATGGATATGAGTAGTGTTTATTTATTTATACATCACATTCATTTTGCGCAGTTTTTGTTGGGTTCACCAATAATCTTCTTTCACTGATGAGGCTGAGCTGATGGACACTGATCAGGTTGCATTGATGGGCACTGGTGAGGCTGCATTGATGGGCACTGATCAGGCTGCATTGATGGGAACTGATAAGGCTGCACTGGTGAGGCTGAATTTATGGGCACTGGAGAGGCTGCATTGATGGACACTGGTGAGGTTGCATTGATGGGCACTGGTGAGGCTGAATTGATGGGCACTGATCAGGCTGCATTGATGGGCACTGGTCAGGTTGCATTGATGGGCAATGATCAGGATGCCTTGATGGGCACAGGTGAGGCTGCATTAATGGGCACTGATGAGACTGGACTGATGGGCACTGGTGAGGCTGCATTAATGGGCACTGATGAGGCTGGACTGATGGGCACTGGTGAGGCTGCATTAATGGGCACTGGTGAGGCTGCATTGATGCATTATTTTTGTTAAACCTCCTTTGTTGCTATTAACATTAAATTATGTTACCACATTGTATCATATTTGTCTTGCTTTATAACATCAATTATAAACCAGGTGGGCATAGATGGTGAGCTCGGTGGTTCAAAGGGCCACTTGACTGGACTTGCCCCCCAGGCCCAAGGCTGCCAGTCCTCCCCTGTGGGCATACATGTAAAGTTCTGCCATGTTCCAAAAAATGTTGAGACTCGTGCTTGACTGCAAACAGTGAGACTGCTGCACACAAAAGTAGCTGAATACTGCGCTGCATACACAACAAGAAAATGTATAAAAGTCACCGGTAATATCCTACATACAAAAATGAATGGGGCAAATCAATTGTGCAAAAAGTTTAAAATAAATCCCACAATAATATATGAACCAATTATACCTCATAAAGTACAAAAAAATGTTTAGCCATGGGCTGAACAAAAAAAAAGTACCATTGCTGGCCCTTGTTGGGCATATATGTATTGTTCTTTTTTTTCATGCAGCCTTTGGGCTGAACAAAAAAAGAAAATCCAACATATTCCTCTGTGGCATCGTTGGATGTGGATGAAGAAATCTCTGCCAAAAAAAGTGAAAATAATATATGCAGGAGCATAGGAGCGATCCACCCACTGGCCACCCCAGGCTCCCATGCTTGGGCATATACATTCTTTTTTTTTTAACTGCGGATGAGATATCTCCTCCTGTAGTGCTGCAGGTACTGACGTATGTATTCTGAAAGCACACCCTGCTGCTGTCAGAATAAACAGATCAGTGCTGCCACTGATTGATGTTCCTGTAAAGCAAACATCAACGGTTAACGATAAAACACAGTAACAATATAACAATAACACCCCATTTACCCTTGTGCAACTTGTCATGCGACAATGTTAACCCTCAAAATTTGCATGAAAGTCGTACCTAAATGTTTTACGTGCTACAGTGGTGTAAGAGTGGATCCTACTTTGCAGAGGGACAGCAAGTCACATCCAAGTCCCATCCATCCTAAGTTGCATTAAAGTTGCATCAAAGTTGCACCAAAGTTGCATCAAAGTTACATTGCAAAGTCGTGCGACTTTCAAGTTGGTTAAGTGAGAATAGAGTCTTACTTAATGTGGTGATTGCATTAGTTTTTCTTTATTGCCCTTTTTTTCATTTATTTAACCCGGTGATTCTGCCAGTAATACACTTCCTGTCTTACACCCCATTTCACAATTGTGCGACTTGTCATGCAACTTTAGACACCAAAGTCGCATGACAAGTCTTACCCCATGTTTTCCAGGATAACCATATATATATGTGCAACTTAACCACTTAAGCCCCAGAAGATTTTACCCCCTTCCTCACCAGGGCCTATTTTGCGATTCGGCACTGCGTGACTTTAATGGACAATTGCGCGGTCCTGCGACGCTGTACCCAAATGAAATTGACGTCCTTTTTTTCCCACAAACAGAGCTTTCTTTTGGTGGTATTTGATCACCTGTGCGATTTTTGATCATGCACTATAAACAAAAAAAGAGGGCCAATTTTGCAAAAATAACAATATTTTTCAAATTTTTTTATATGAAATTCCCCAAAAAAATGTAATGTAAAAATCAAAATTTTTTAACATTTTAGGCCAATTTGTTTTCTGCTACATATGTTTGGTAAAAAAAATTGCAAAAAGCGTATTTTGATTGGTTTGCGCAAAAGTTATTGCGTTTACTAAATAAGGGAAAGATTTTTGTCATTTTTATTGTTTTTTTTAACGAGTAATGGCGGTGATCTGCGATTTTTTTTGCGGGACTTCAACATTGCGGCAGACAGATCGGACCCTTGACTGACATTTTTGACACTTTTGGGGTTACCAGTGACATTACTACAGTAATCAGTGCTATACATATGCACTGTTACTGTAAAAATTACACTGGCAGTGAAGGGGTTAACTTTATTTGAGAGGGAGGGGTTATGTGTGTCCCTAGGGGCGTGTTTCTTACTGTGATTGGCTGTGGCTAGTGGTGTAACAGCACAGATCAACGGTTCTACATAGCAGGACCAAGTGATCTATGCTGTTACACAGGGGAGAATGACAGGCGGCTTTGTTTACATTAGCCGCCTGCCTTTCTCCCTCTGTAACCGACGATCGCGAGTGACCGGCGGACATCGGGTCCGCCGGTCACTCGCGCGGGGGGGGGTCTGTGACCGAGCGCGCCTCCAGTGGCGCGCGCTCGCTCCCTAGACCCTCACAGGCTAGCGACGTAGACCTACGTCGCTTTGCCTGTGAGGGGCTGACTGCCGACGTAAATCGTCGTTAGGCAGCCGGCAAGTGGTTAAAGGATTGGTAAGCTGCAATATATTATTTTTTTGTTTTTAATACTACTTTAATGTAGCAAGGGAAGGAGAATGTTAGTGAATTTGATAGGTAAGTGTGATTCATATTGAATGAAAAAGTATGAGAAATTCTGCAGAATATCAAAAAGTGAAAGTGTTCAGATATTTATATGTTACAGATAAAAATGCGAGCATATGTATGTAGGTTAAGCTCAAACTTCAGTCAGAGTAGAAGAATATTTTTTTTTTTTTTTTTTTTTTTTTAGCATGGATTTGATGGGAGCTACTTCTATCCTTTGGAATGTATGTATGGAGTTAGTCAATGATATATTTTTTATATTGGGCACAATAAACTTTCCCTTGGTTTAAGAATGACTTATTCAGAAAATATTTTTTTTTATAAAATAAGCTTAGTAAATCTGAGATTTCAGAATGAAAAGAGGGTCAGAATTTTAGGGGGTTCTGTTTTTTTTTTTTTTTTTTTTTTTCCTTTAAGAATATTACTACAATCTCTTAATATTTTCATTTATATATTTTGTTTAGTTAAAGATACAAATATAACCTTTCTGTTTAAAAAAAAAAGATACAAATGTAGTAATATGAAATATAATCATCATTATAGATTATTATATATACAGTATAAACCGTTGTTTCCAGTATTAATTATGGAAAGAAAATAAAACTGTTGCAAGAAAAATTTTAAATCATAATGATTGATTAAATATGGCGTCTTCTTTATGCAAATGAAACATTGGGTTAAGCTTGGAGGTTTCTTAAAGTCCTAGTCCAGGCGTCATTATTCCCTTCAGGTGGAACTTAACTATATTTCAGCACCGCCAACTGAAAACGCTATTTAATTATTCTTTAATATTCAAAGCAACTCCCTCATCCATCCATGTCCCCATGCTGTATTTTGTTGAGACATCAGTTTGAAACCTCCCCACCCCTCCCTAGCAATTCTAGCCATGGCCATCTTGAGTAAGAGCAGATGATTCATGTAGCATTTACTTCCTGGAATCCATCTGCCCTTAGCTCAGGCACGCAGGCAGAAGGGTATGTTTAGCTGAAAAAGCCCCTCCTCCAGGTGATAGAAAAAAAATGCCAATAAAGTCTTAATTGATGTATGACGCCATTTTGGATTAGGCCTGAAAGCAGGAAGCAGCTGAAGAAACATAAAAACAAAGTTTAAAAGAAGTAAATGTCATATATATTTCTATTTTCTAATGCTAGCTACATTTAAACTGCCCATAGCTTTCCACACAAAGGAGAGAAACTACAAATTATTTACTAGGTGGTACAGAACTCCATCACTCTTAAATCAAATGAATCCCTTCCATTCCTGACCAGTGTTGGAGATGCATCCCCATCTGTGTTGGTCATGTCCGAAACTTCGACCATTCTGGGAGACCATACTTAAGCTAAGCCACCTTATCACAGGTAAACAATGGCCTGAACAACCGGAAGTAGCTCTTCTCCCCAAAATCTCGGGTCTATCAAACAAATTAAAAAAGGTATTTTCCAATTTAGCTGACCGAACCTTGATTCCCAGATACTGAAAAACTTCTATAGTTCTATCAGTTAGAGAATGGATCACGGAACTGAACCACCTAATGAGAAAGGAAGAGCTGCTTGCTAAGGCTGATGACAATACACCAATTCTAACAAACTGTGGTAAATGTGGATGGAATTCTCCACATCACCTAAATTATTACCCTTCCTCAATTAACTGATACTCATGCATTAGTGTCTAATCTGCCTTGCTTCGTCACCTCCCTCCCCACTGTACACCACCCCTCTCCCCCATACTTCCCCCACTATTTCTGTCTAAACTCTTCTATTCCTTTTTTTACGCCTTTAAAAAAAAAAAAAGTAACCTTTAACCGTCATGGATCCAGGCCTTCCTAGAATACTCTTCCATGGACACTTTACTCTCCAAAACTTTATTTTAGAAGCCGTATGTCTGAAATTCTTATCTAGATACTGCTTTATTACAGTTGCTTGTATTATCGTGTTGTGCCATGAACTTAATACAATTTTACAATGTTTTTGAAACTAACTTGAAACATAAGTCACTTTTATGTGACCAAGCTGACTTTAGCTTCCCCTTTGATGTTGTTTAAGTGGTCACCTGTCCCCCATATATTGTTTGATTTCAAACCACTGCTCTTCAGATTGATTTCTAGTCAATGTGTTTTGCCTGTAGTTATGGATACTGTTTCACTACAATTGCTTTTACTATCTTGCAGTGCCACAAACATGATAAAATTTTACTTTCAAAAGAAAAAAAAAGAGTAATATTGATTGAGAGAGTATAGTTCTGCTTTAAGGTGTACAAATCCTTCCCTCTACCCACCACCAAATTCCCCAAGATATACTTTTATTCCCCTAGATACATATTTATTCCCCAAGATACACATTAATTCCCCTAGGTACACATTTATTCCCCAAGATATACATTAATTCCCCTAGATACACATTTATTCACCTAAATAACATTATGAATGGTATACATCTAGACATATAGGTTCCACACTTATCTATCTCTATCTTCTTTATCATTCGCATACCCTATCCTTCCTTCTTACCACCTAAGCACATTTTCAACATGCCTGCTGGGAACCCTGCCTTTTATAAGAAAGGGCTGGCACATACAGTACATTTTCAGTATTCTAATGAGAAAAGGCGCACTGTCTGAATCACTTTTAGTTAAACCTTGGTAAAAACTTACCAAAAATGAAATTCCCATAGCGGGGGATACCTAAAATTGTTTTTTAATAACCTTAAATTTGAAAAAAATGGCATTATGTTTTTTCGTTCATGAAAGTAGTGTTTAAACCAATGAGGACTGCAGATAAGGAGCAAGAGGGCTGCATCCAGCACAATAAACACCAGTTTGACATGGCTGGTCAAAAGTTTTGTACATATTGGCTTCTATAAGAACAGTGCAGTGCTTATGCAAGCCTTCAAGCCAGCTCTTGACAGCTTTGTTAAAACCTTTAAACAATTTTTAGCTCCAGTTTGGAGATTTTAAGCACATATCCTAATGGCAGTGCTAACTGCCATTTAATACAAGCTACTAGCAGTCTTCAGTAAGATTTACCAGATTACCTCTGTATTGTTCGTCTTTATATCTGCAGTGTTGAAATTCTGACTTTCCTCACTGTGTTTCCATTGCTCCACCCCTGTAGCATCACATCATCATGGATAGTCTGATGTTAAGGCAACTTGTCCATAAAAAAATGTAGCATCTCAGGGTGATGTGGAATGACCCCCTAGAGCGATACTGAAGGCTGACATCTCTGAATGCTGCAATACTTACTCTCATGGGTGTATCCACTCTCAGGGCCGTAACCTTGGCATTAAGTGGGGTAAGTATATTTGGCATTAGTCACTTTAATCTTTATGTAATTTTATTGCTTGTTACTTTGGGAGAAAAGGTTATGGATACCCAGGAAAAGATGGCAGAAAATCTGCCCTGCACTGGTTGCAGAGTAAATCTCAATTTCCAAACTCCAGACTTTATAATTAAGACTATTATAATAGTCTCTTAAGTCTTTATCATTTTGACCCTGTAAGAGCAGCCAAAAAGCATTCACAATCTATTACTTAGATTGCAATGGAGCTTTCACTTTCTGGATAGTTTAGTCCCTTGACCCTTTCTGAGCAGCCACAGGTACCTTTTATTGTGAACAGTAAATCCTTTTTGCTATGTCCAAGAGTGGCAGCTTTTATCCAGCTCTATCTGCACAATCTACAGAACAGAATATTCTTGCTCCAGGCAGACATCTTCTTGCACAGTTCCATCTGGACAGATCATCTAGCAGGACAATTGTAATACACAGAACTTTCTGTGCCAGAGGCCAGAGGACAAAATAACACTCTGGAAGGTTGCTACAAACATTTATCACCATTCCTGATTTCCTTTGGACTGTCAAGGGATTTGAATCAAATCCCAGGGTCCTGTTAATCCACCCCATGTCCTAGCTCTGGGTGTTGGAATGCTTGTTCTAGCTCCTGGTGCCAATGTCTGACTCTCTGGCTTGATTCCCAGGCAATGATGGGGTTAATTGTCTGGGACAAGACCTTAAACTCCATTAGCAACCATTGGCCTGTATCCCAGAGTTGTCATTGTGTCTAGTATGGCACTGTCCCCTGTGGTATCCTCCTGGGATATCTGTGCATTTGGGTGTAATCCAGGGATCATAGCATTAATGCAACACCCTGTGAGCATCAGCCACATTCCAAATTGAAAGTACAAGATTCAGCTATAGTCCCCACCTGTTGGCAACGTCTCACTAGCACATTTCACCCTGATTTGGCTTAATCTTAGACCCAATGGCACTTCAGACACTAATACTAATGGCTGGCATTGGGTGGAGGTGGTTGTTGTGGCCTCTAGTAGCCATATTCTGTAATGCATACCATAGTATAGAGGCCCTAAACAAACAGGACATGGAGCTGTTACCCACCTGTAGCTTTTCTGCATGTGCATAGCTACGCATTTCATAGACAGCAGTTTGTGATGGCAATTTTCTTAAACTGACCAGAAATGCAGTGCATTTTTCTCTCTGTAGCCAAGTGAAGAAATCATATCCAGTATATAATTGAGGCTGATATACTGTTCCTTTAAGTTTGGTACTTATTGCGGGTTCTCCTGAAAGAGCGGCGTCTTGGATTGTGGGAGTTGTAGTCTGAAGAAGGATGAAGACTGTGTAAAGTGGGCAGGGTTGAACTCAGTGGCGGCTGGTGCTCAAAATTTTTGGGGGGGCTCAAAAAGAAAAATGTAATAGGTATTGCTTCGCGTCAAAAAACGCAGTAAAAAATTGCGTGACTTTGAAGTCATGGTACAGGCATGGCACAGGTGATGGTATAGGCATGGCATAGGTGATGGTACAGGCATGGCACAGGTGATGGTATAGGCATGGCACAGATATGGTATAGGCATGTCACAGGTAATGGTACAGGAGATGGTATATGCCCCCTTTCAATGCAGTGACCAGCGTACATGCCCCCTTTCAATGCAGAGACCAGTGTACATGCCCCCTTCAATGCAGAGTTCAGCGTGCGTGCCCCCTTCAATGCAATGAACATTGTGCTGTGCCCCCTTCAATGCAATGAACACTGTGCTATGCCCCCTTCAATGCAATGAACACTGTGCTATGCCCCCTTCAATGCAATAAACACTGTGCTATGCCCCCTTCAATGCAATAAACACTGTGCTGTGCCCCCACAATGCAGAGTTCAGCGTGCATGCCCCCTTCAATGCCATAAAGGAAGTTTGGGACTTTGAATGAGAGACCTGACCAGGATAGCAGGAAAAAAGTTGTTTCATTTATTGATACATACATGCAAATAATAAACATAACACAATGATAGTGTATATATTGACATCAACAGAGTAAAAAGAAGGATGGAATATCCCAATTCCAGTGTTCATAAAATCAACATAGCAAATTTTCCATACAGAGATATATTCATAAACATCAATAAGCTGCAATGGTCAACAGTATTGAGGTAATGGATCACATCATCATAATAACTCGACGCGTTTCGTGGACTGAGTATGCCACTTCATCAGGAGTAGATGTCTGATCTATATATGTAAAAGAGTATGTGTAAGAAAATGGCAAATGAGGACAAATAAAAACTGGATGGGAGGGGGGGAGAGAGGAAATATAAACCTCAATTCCCCAAACTTACATTGCTCTGCAGGTAATTGCTGGCTTGGGGAATAGGACATGGTTAGGATAGCCTCCCACGGGAGCTGAGGGTCCACAGGGTGGGCAAGAAGGGCCAAACACACCACACACATGGAAAGTGTGGGCAGAAGTACATGGTGTAAAGATAATACTTATGGCAGCAGGACAGGAGATATCTGTCAAAATGTAAAAAAATATATATATATATTAGATATATGAATCAAAAGTACATACGTATTTAATAGTGGAGATGTCATGGTGTTGCTGCCAAAATGAGAGTATAGAAAATGCCCAAAGGAAGTGGGAGTCATCCACAGTGAGGTGAAACAGTGATGAAGTATGAAGTGTAAGAAACTGCGTACCCATAGTGTCAGAAATCAACCAAGTGATGAAGTAGCAGTATATACAAAGACCCCTACAAGGGGTATGGTAGTGTGCAGAGGTAAAAAATGAAGTATGAAAAGAAAAGGAACCAATAGCCAAAAGTGACAAGTGGAAGGAGAAATCCAAAGGGTGAAAAACCAGGGAAAACATACCGAAAATATAGCCCAGACTATGAGCATATGTGTCCTGTGCACGCCGATCACGGCCCCACACTGTGGTCCCAGCGTCACGCCAGTGCATTCTGGTGGCTACCGCCGAGACGGCAGACCGGAAGAGCAAACCGTCCCGCCGGCCGCCTGAAATACACTGTGAATGGAGTGCGGAACGTCGGCGTAGTGGCGTCATAAGATGACGTCACACGCCGGCCCCGAGCGTGGCGCCGATGCACGGGGAACCGCCCGCCCGATCCCCCGTGCCCGAAAGCAAAGGGAGAGAGGGAGGACGCGCGCCGTGCATCGCAGCTCCCGGCGGGGACAGCCCACAGCCAGCCCATCCACAAAGCCAGTACCTAAATGGGAATATTATGTATCAAAATGGTAGTAATATGGATGTATGTTTGTCTGAGTGTATCCTGACAGTAAAGTATCTACATTCCCCAGTGGTAACTGGGAGATAATGCATAGCATGGTATTGGACAGGGAAATGTGGGCCAATACAATACAGAAATCGAAAGAAATAAGCCTGCTATACCAAAGTCAAGTCTCTCCATCCCTATTCAAATATAAAGGAGGGGGGAAGTTTGGGACTTTGAGTGAGGAGCACAATGGGACCAATTGTGTGCCTCCATCCCGGTTCAGTAGCCATAAAGGAAGTTTGGGACTTTGAATGAGAGACCTGACCAGGATAGCAGGAAAAAAGTTGTTTCATTTATTGATACATACATGCAAATAATAAACATAACACAATGATAGTGTATATATTGACATCAACAGAGTAAAAAGAAGGATGGAATATCCCAATTCCAGTGTTCATAAAATCAACATAGCAAATTTTCCATACAGAGATATATTCATAAACATCAATAAGCTGCAATGGTCAACAGTATTGAGGTAATGGATCACATCATCATAATAACTCGACGCGTTTCGTGGACTGAGTATGCCACTTCATCAGGAGTAGATGTCTGATCTATATATGTAAAAGAGTATGTGTAAGAAAATGGCAAATGAGGACAAATAAAAACTGGATGGGAGGGGGGGAGAGAGGAAATATAAACCTCAATTCCCCAAACTTACATTGCTCTGCAGGTAATTTCTGGCTTGGGGAATAGGACATGGTTAGGATAGCCTCCCACGGGAGCTGAGGGTCCACAGGGTGGGCAAGAAGGGCCAAACACACCACACACATGGAAAGTGTGGGCAGAAGTACATGGTGTAAAGATAATACTTATGGCAGCAGGACAGGAGATATCTGTCAAAATGTAAAAATATATATATATATATTAGATATATGAATCAAAAGTACATACGTATTTAATAGTGGAGATGTCATGGTGTTGCTGCCAAAATGAGAGTATAGAAAATGCCCAAAGGAAGTGGGAGTCATCCACAGTGAGGTGAAACAGTGATGAAGTATGAAGTGTAAGAAACTGCGTACCCATAGTGTCAGAAATCAACCAAGTGATGAAGTAGCAGTATATACAAAGACCCCTACAAGGGGTATGGTAGTGTGCAGAGGTAAAAAATGAAGTATGAAAAGAAAAGGAACCAATAGCCAAAAGTGACAAGTGGAAGGAGAAATCCAAAGGGTGAAAAACCAGGGAAAACATACCGAAAATATAGCCCAGACTATGAGCATATGTGTCCTGTGCACGCCGATCACGGCCCCACACTGTGGTCCCAGCGTCACGCCAGTGCATTCTGGTGGCTACCGCCGAGACGGCAGACCGGAAGAGCAAACCGTCCCGCCGGCCGCCTGAAATACACTGTGAATGGAGTGCGGAACGTCGGCGTAGTGGCGTCATAAGATGACGTCACACGCCGGCCCCGAGCGTGGCGCCGATGCACGGGGAACCGCCCGCCCGATCCCCCGTGCCCGAAAGCAAAGGGAGAGAGGGAGGACGCGTGCCGTGCATCGCAGCTCCCGGCGGGGACAGCCCACAGCCAGCCCATCCACAAAGCCAGTACCTAAATGGGAATATTATGTATCAAAATGGTAGTAATATGGATGTATGTTTGTCTGAGTGTATCCTGACAGTAAAGTATCTACATTCCCCAGTGGTAACTGGGAGATAATGCATAGCATGGTGTTGGACAGGGAAATGTGGGCCAATACAATACAGAAATCGAAAGAAATAAGCCTGCTATACCAAAGTCAAGTCTCTCCATCCCTATTCAAATATAAAGGAGGGGGGAAGTTTGGGACTTTGAGTGAGGAGCACAATGGGACCAATTGTGTGCCTCCATCCCGGTTCAGTAGCCATAAAGGAAGTTTGGGACTTTGAATGAGAGACCTGACCAGGATAGCAGGAAAAAAGTTGTTTCATTTATTGATACATACATGCAAATAATAAACATAACACAATGATAGTGTATATATTGACATCAACAGAGTAAAAAAAAGGATGGAATATCCCAATTCCAGTGTTCATAAAATCAACATAGCAAATTTTCCATACAGAGATATATTCATAAACATCAATAAGCTGCAATGGTCAACAGTATTGAGGTAATGGATCACATCATCATAATAACTTGACGCGTTTCGTGGACTGAGTATGCCACTTCATCAGGAGTAGATGTCTGATCTATATATGTAAAAGAGTATGTGTAAGAAAATGGCAAATGAGGACAAATAAAAACTGGATGGGAGGGGGGGAGAGAGGAAATATAAACCTCAATTCCCCAAACTTACATTGCTCTGCAGGTAATTGCTGGCTTGGGGAATAGGACATGGTTAGGATAGCCTCCCACGGGAGCTGAGGGTCCACAGGGTGGGCAAGAAGGGCCAAACACACCACACACATGGAAAGTGTGGGCAGAAGTACATGGTGTAAAGATAATACTTATGGCAGCAGGACAGGAGATATCTGTCAAAATGTAAAAATATATATATATATATTAGATATATGAATCAAAAGTACATACGTATTTAATAGTGGAGATGTCATGGTGTTGCTGCCAAAATGAGAGTATAGAAAATGCCCAAAGGAAGTGGGAGTCATCCACAGTGAGGTGAAACAGTGATGAAGTATGAAGTGTAAGAAACTGCGTACCCATAGTGTCAGAAATCAACCAAGTGATGAAGTAGCAGTATATACAAAGACCCCTACAAGGGGTATGGTAGTGTGCAGAGGTAAAAAATGAAGTATGAAAAGAAAAGGAACCAATAGCCAAAAGTGACAAGTGGAAGGAGAAATCCAAAGGGTGAAAAACCAGGGAAAACATACCGAAAATATAGCCCAGACTATGAGCATATGTGTCCTGTGCACGCCGATCACGGCCCCACACTGTGGTCCCAGCGTCACGCCAGTGCATTCTGGTGGCTACCGCCGAGACAGCAGACCGGAAGAGCAAACCGTCCCGCCGGCCGCCTGAAATACACTGTGAATGGAGTGCGGAACGTCGGCGTAGTGGCGTCATAAGATGACGTCACACGCCGGCCCCGAGCGTGGCGCCGATGCACGGGGAACCGCCCGCCCGATCCCCCGTGCCCGAAAGCAAAGGGAGAGAGGGAGGACGCGCACCGTGCATCGCAGCTCATTTGCCATTTTCTTACACATACTCTTTTACATATATAGATCAGACATCTACTCCTGATGAAGTGGCATACTCAGTCCACGAAACGCGTCGAGTTATTATGATGATGTGATCCATTACCTCAATACTGTTGACCATTGCAGCTTATTGATGTTTATGAATATATCTCTGTATGGAAAATTTGCTATGTTGATTTTATGAACACTGGAATTGGGATATTCCATCCTTCTTTTTACTCTGTTGATGTCAATATATACACTATCATTGTGTTATGTTTATTATTTGCATGTATGTATCAATAAATGAAACAACTTTTTTCCTGCTATCCTGGTCAGGTCTCTCATTCAAAGTCCCAAACTTCCTTTATGGCTACTGCACCGGGATGGAGGCACACAATTGGTCCCATTGTGCTCCTCACTCAAAGTCCCAAACTTCCCCCCTCCTTTATATTTGAATAGGGATGGAGAGACTTGACTTTGGTATAGCAGGCTTATTTCTTTCGATTTCTGTATTGTATTGGCCCACATTTCCCTGTCCAATACCATGCTATGCATTATCTCCCAGTTACCACTGGGGAATGTAGATACTTTACTGTCAGGATACACTCAGACAAACATACATCCATATTACTACCATTTTGATACATAATATTCCCATTTAGGTACTGGCTTTGTGGATGGGCTGGCTGTGGGCTGTCCCCGCCGGGAGCTGCGATGCACGGCGCGCGTCCTCCCTCTCTCCCTTTGCTTTCGGGCACGGGGGATCGGGCGGGCGGTTCCCCGTGCATCGGCGCCACGCTCGGGGCCGGCGTGTGACGTCATCTTATGACGCCACTACGCCGACGTTCCGCACTCCATTCACAGTGTATTTCAGGCGGCCGGCGGGACGGTTTGCTCTTCCGGTCTGCCGTCTCGGCGGTAGCCACCAGAATGCACTGGCGTGACGCTGGGACCACAGTGTGGGGCCGTGATCGGCGTGCACAGGACACATATGCTCATAGTCTGGGCTATATTTTCGGTATGTCTTCCCTGGTTTTTCACCCTTTGGATTTCTCCTTCCACTTGTCACTTTTGGCTATTGGTTCCTTTTCTTTTCATACTTCATTTTTTACCTCTGCACACTACCATACCCCTTGTAGGGGTCTTTGTATATACTGCTACTTCATCACTTGGTTGATTTCTGACACTATGGGTACGCAGTTTCTTACACTTCATACTTCATCACTGTTTCACCTCACTGTGGATGACTCCCACTTCCTTTGGGCATTTTCTATACTCTCATTTTGGCAGCAACACCATGACATCTCCACTATTAAATACGTATGTACTTTTGATTCATATATCTAATATATATATATATTTTTTTACATTTTGACAGATATCTCCTGTCCTGCTGCCATAAGTATTATCTTTACACCATGTACTTCTGCCCACACTTTCCATGTGTGTGGTGTGTTTGGCCCTTCTTGCCCACCCTGTGGACCCTCAGCTCCCGTGGGAGGCTATCCTAACCATGTCCTATTCCCCAAGCCAGCAATTACCTGCAGAGCAATGTAAGTTTGGGGAATTGAGGTTTATATTTCCTCTCTCCCCCCCTCCCATCCAGTTTTTATTTGTCCTCATTTGCCATTTTCTTACACATACTCTTTTACATATATAGATCAGACATCTACTCCTGATGAAGTGGCATACTCAGTCCACGAAACGCGTCGAGTTATTATGATGATGTGATCCATTACCTCAATACTGTTGACCATTGCAGCTTATTGATGTTTATGAATATATCTCTGTATGGAAAATTTGCTATGTTGATTTTATGAACACTGGAATTGGGATATTCCATCCTTCTTTTTACTCTGTTGATGTCAATATATACACTATCATTGTGTTATGTTTATTATTTGCATGTATGTATCAATAAATGAAACAACTTTTTTCCTGCTATCCTGGTCAGGTCTCTCATTCAAAGTCCCAAACTTCCTTTATGGCTACTGCACCGGGATGGAGGCACACAATTGGTCCCATTGTGCTCCTCACTCAAAGTCCCAAACTTCCCCCCTCCTTTATATTTGAATAGGGATGGAGAGACTTGACTTTGGTATAGCAGGCTTATTTCTTTCGATTTCTGTATTGTATTGGCCCACATTTCCCTGTCCAATACCATGCTATGCATTATCTCCCAGTTACCACTGGGGAATGTAGATACTTTACTGTCAGGATACACTCAGACAAACATACATCCATATTACTACCATTTTGATACATAATATTCCCATTTAGGTACTGGCTTTGTGGATGGGCTGGCTGTGGGCTGTCCCCGCCGGGAGCTGCGATGCACGGCGCGCGTCCTCCCTCTCTCCCTTTGCTTTCGGGCACGGGGGATCGGGCGGGCGGTTCCCCGTGCATCGGCGCCACGCTCGGGGCCGGCGTGTGACGTCATCTTATGACGCCACTACGCCGACGTTCCGCACTCCATTCACAGTGTATTTCAGGCGGCCGGCGGGACGGTTTGCTCTTCCGGTCTGCCGTCTCGGCGGTAGCCACCAGAATGCACTGGCGTGACGCTGGGACCACAGTGTGGGGCCGTGATCGGCGTGCACAGGACACATATGCTCATAGTCTGGGCTATATTTTCGGTATGTCTTCCCTGGTTTTTCACCCTTTGGATTTCTCCTTCCACTTGTCACTTTTGGCTATTGGTTCCTTTTCTTTTCATACTTCATTTTTTACCTCTGCACACTACCATACCCCTTGTAGGGGTCTTTGTATATACTGCTACTTCATCACTTGGTTGATTTCTGACACTATGGGTACGCAGTTTCTTACACTTCATACTTCATCACTGTTTCACCTCACTGTGGATGACTCCCACTTCCTTTGGGCATTTTCTATACTCTCATTTTGGCAGCAACACCATGACATCTCCACTATTAAATACGTATGTACTTTTGATTCATATATCTAATATATATATATATTTTTTTACATTTTGACAGATATCTCCTGTCCTGCTGCCATAAGTATTATCTTTACACCATGTACTTCTGCCCACACTTTCCATGTGTGTGGTGTGTTTGGCCCTTCTTGCCCACCCTGTGGACCCTCAGCTCCCGTGGGAGGCTATCCTAACCATGTCCTATTCCCCAAGCCAGCAATTACCTGCAGAGCAATGTAAGTTTGGGGAATTGAGGTTTATATTTCCTCTCTCCCCCCCTCCCATCCAGTTTTTATTTGTCCTCATTTGCCATTTTCTTACACATACTCTTTTACATATATAGATCAGACATCTACTCCTGATGAAGTGGCATACTCAGTCCACGAAACGCGTCGAGTTATTATGATGATGTGATCCATTACCTCAATACTGTTGACCATTGCAGCTTATTGATGTTTATGAATATATCTCTGTATGGAAAATTTGCTATGTTGATTTTATGAACACTGGAATTGGGATATTCCATCCTTCTTTTTACTCTGTTGATGTCAATATATACACTATCATTGTGTTATGTTTATTATTTGCATGTATGTATCAATAAATGAAACAACTTTTTTCCTGCTATCCTGGTCAGGTCTCTCATTCAAAGTCCCAAACTTCCTTTATGGCTACTGAACCGGGATGGAGGCACACAATTGGTCCCATTGTGCTCCTCACTCAAAGTCCCAAACTTCCCCCCTCCTTTATATTTGAATAGGGATGGAGAGACTTGACTTTGGTATAGCAGGCTTATTTCTTTCGATTTCTGTATTGTATTGGCCCACATTTCCCTGTCCAATACCATGCTATGCATTATCTCCCAGTTACCACTGGGGAATGTAGATACTTTACTGTCAGGATACACTCAGACAAACATACATCCATATTACTACCATTTTGATACATAATATTCCCATTTAGGTACTGGCTTTGTGGATGGGCTGGCTGTGGGCTGTCCCCGCCGGGAGCTGCGATGCACGGCGCGCGTCCTCCCTCTCTCCCTTTGCTTTCGGGCACGGGGGATCGGGCGGGCGGTTCCCCGTGCATCGGCGCCACGCTCGGGGCCGGCGTGTGACGTCATCTTATGACGCCACTACGCCGACGTTCCGCACTCCATTCACAGTGTATTTCAGGCGGCCGGCGGGACGGTTTGCTCTTCCGGTCTGCCGTCTCGGCGGTAGCCACCAGAATGCACTGGCGTGACGCTGGGACCACAGTGTGGGGCCGTGATCGGCGTGCACAGGACACATATGCTCATAGTCTGGGCTATATTTTCGGTATGTTTTCCCTGGTTTTTCACCCTTTGGATTTCTCCTTCCACTTGTCACTTTTGGCTATTGGTTCCTTTTCTTTTCATACTTCATTTTTTACCTCTGCACACTACCATACCCCTTGTAGGGGTCTTTGTATATACTGCTACTTCATCACTTGGTTGATTTCTGACACTATGGGTACGCAGTTTCTTACACTTCATACTTCATCACTGTTTCACCTCACTGTGGATGACTCCCACTTCCTTTGGGCATTTTCTATACTCTCATTTTGGCAGCAACACCATGACATCTCCACTATTAAATACGTATGTACTTTTGATTCATATATCTAATATATATATATATATTTTTTTACATTTTGACAGATATCTCCTGTCCTGCTGCCATAAGTATTATCTTTACACCATGTACTTCTGCCCACACTTTCCATGTGTGTGGTGTGTTTGGCCCTTCTTGCCCACCCTGTGGACCCTCAGCTCCCGTGGGAGGCTATCCTAACCATGTCCTATTCCCCAAGCCAGCAATTACCTGCAGAGCAATGTAAGTTTGGGGAATTGAGGTTTATATTTCCTCTCTCCCCCCCCTCCCATCCAGTTTTTATTTGTCCTCATTTGCCATTTTCTTACACATACTCTTTTACATATATAGATCAGACATCTACTCCTGATGAAGTGGCATACTCAGTCCACGAAACGCGTCGAGTTATTATGATGATGTGATCCATTACCTCAATACTGTTGACCATTGCAGCTTATTGATGTTTATGAATATATCTCTGTATGGAAAATTTGCTATGTTGATTTTATGAACACTGGAATTGGGATATTCCATCCTTCTTTTTACTCTGTTGATGTCAATATATACACTATCATTGTGTTATGTTTATTATTTGCATGTATGTATCAATAAATGAAACAACTTTTTTCCTGCTATCCTGGTCAGGTCTCTCATTCAAAGTCCCAAACTTCCTTTATGGCTACTGAACCGGGATGGAGGCACACAATTGGTCCCATTGTGCTCCTCACTCAAAGTCCCAAACTTCCCCCCTCCTTTATGCCCCCTTCAATGCAACTGTGCTGTGCCCCCTTCAATGCAATTAACAATGTGCTGTGCCCCCTTCAATGCAATAAACACTGTGCTGTGCCCCCTTCAATGCAATAAACACTGTTCTGTGCCCCCTTCAATGCAATGAACACTGTGCTATGCCCCCTTCAATGCAATGAACACTGTGCTGTGCCCCAACAATGCAGAGTTCAGAGTGCATGCCCCCTTCAATGCAATAAACACTGTGCTGTGCCCCCTTCAATGCAATAAACACTGTGCTGTGCCCCCTTCAATGCAATAAACACTGTGCTGTGCCCCCTTCAATGCAATAAACACTGTGTTGTGCCCCCTTCAATGCAATGAACACTGTGCTGTGCCCCCACAATGCAATGAACACTGTGCTGATCCCCCACAATGCAATGAACACTGTGCTGTGCCCCCTTCAATGCAATAAACACTGTGCTGTGCCCCCTTCAATGCAATAAACACTGTGCTGTGCCCCCTTCAATGCAATAAACACTGTGCCCCCTTCAATGCAATGAACTCTGTACTGTGCCCCAACAATGCAGAGTTCAGCGTGCATGCCCCCTTCAATGCAACTGTGCTGTGCCCCCTTCAATGCAATGAACACTGTGCTGTGCCCCCACAATGCAGAGTTCAGCGTGCATGCCCCCTTCAATGCAAATGTGCTGTGCCCCCTTCAATGCAATAAACACTGTGCAGAGTTCAGCGTGCGTGCCCCCTTCAATGCAACTGTTCCGTGCCCCCATCAATGCAGAGTTCAGTGTGCGAGCCCCTTTCAATGCAGAGCGCCACAGCATTGTCCCCAATCACTGCAGAGCGCCACAGCATTGTCCCCAATCACTGCAGAGCGCCACAGCATTGTACCCCAATGATTGCAGAGCGCCACAGCATTGTCCCCCAATGATTGCAGAGCGCCACAGCATTGTCCCCCAATGATTGCAGAGCGCCACAGCATTGTCCCCCAATGATTGCAGAGTGCCAGCATTGTCCCCCAATGATTGCAGAGCGCCACAGCATTGTCCCCCAATGATTGCAGAGCGCCACAGCATTGTCCCCAATGATTGCAGAGCGCCACAGCATTGTCCCCCAATGATTGCAGAGCGCCACAGCATTGTACCCCAATGATTGCAGAGTGCCCACAGCATTGTACCCCAATCACTGCAGAGCGCCACAGCATTGTCCCCAATCACTGCAGAGCGCCACAGCATTGTCCCCCAATGATTGCAGAGCGCCACAGCATTGTCCCCCAATGATTGCAGAGCGCCACAGCATTGTCCCCCAATGATTGCAGAGCGCCACAGCATTGTCCCCAATGATTGCAGAGCGCCACAGCATTGTCCCCCAATGATTGCAGAGCGCCACAGCATTGTCCCCCAATGATTGCAGAGCGCCACAGCTTTGTCCCCCAATGATTGCAGAGCACCACAGCTTTGTCCCCCAATGATTGCAGAGTGCCAGCATTGTCCCCCAATGATTGCAGAGCGCCAGCATTGTCCCCCAATGATTGCAGAGTGCCAGCATTGTCCCCCAATGTTTGCAGAGTGCCAGCATTGTCCCCAATGATTGCAGAGTGCCAGCATTGTCCCCCAATGATTGCAGAGTGCCAGCATTGTCCCCCAATGATTGCAGAGCGCCACAGCATTGTCCCCCAATGATTGCAGAGTGCCAGCATTGTCCCCCAATGATTGCAGAGTGCCAGCATTGTCCCCCAATGATTGCAGAGCGCCAGCATTGTCCCCCAATGTTTGCAGAGTGCCAGCATTGTCCCCCATTGATTGCAGAGCGCCACAGCATTGTCCCCCAATGATTGCAGAGTGCCAGCATTGTCCCCCAATGATTGCAGAGCGCCAGCTTTGTCCCCCAATGATTGCAGAGTGCCAGCATTGTCCCCCAATGATTGCAGAGCGCCAGCATTGTCCCCCAATGATTGCAGAGCGCCACAGCATTGTCCCCCAATCGATGCAGAGTGCCAGCGTGCGTGCTCCGTTCAAACTTACCTGGCGGCGGGGCGGCTCAGCTTCTTCCTCTTCTGCGGCAGGTCCTTCTCCCTCGTCTCGGCGGCGGGAACCGGCGGGCGGCCTGCTCCGTTCAAACTTACCTGGCGGCGGCGCGGCTCAGCTTCTTCCTCCTCTTCTGCGGCGGGTCCTCCTCCCTCGTCTCAGAGGCGGGAACCGGCGGGCGGCCTCTCCTTTTCTCTGAGCGGCGGTGACGGTGAGTGACTGACGCACGCACCGGCACCGCCCCCATTGCGACGTCAGCGATATCCTGGATGATGATTGGTCCAGGCTGTAGACTGGACCAATCACAGCCAGGATATCAGAAAGTGGGGGTGTCCAACCGCAAAGACTTGCGCCCAGGATACCCCCCTACCCCCCCAGAAGGCAGCCAATCGGCGCCTCTTCTGGGACGTAACCCCACCCCCCCCCCCCCTAGCCACCAGTTCCTTGGGTTCAGGCCGGCGAACCCAATTTTTTTTTTATACAACTTTATTTGTTCGTTTTTTTTTTGTTTTTTTTTCGTTTTTTTTAGGGGTAGGGGGGCGGCGCCCTGGCGCCCCCTATGCACGGGCCGCCACTGGTTGAACTATACTCCCAGGGAGCTGAGGGTCCCGCACAGGATTATGAGAGAGTCTATATATAAGGGGCGGGGCCGGATGTACGCTCCCTTGCTTCGGGGACCTTGTGAGGTGTGGAGGGTCCGAGAGAGGAGGAGGACCGCTGCGGAGAGCAGAGCGAGCGGAGGCTGTGTCCTGGTGCGGAGACACATTGGAGATGTAGCGGATGTCGCGGGGAAGTGACTGACCTGGTGTGGAGACCTGCCGGAGAGAAGTGTCGGAGTATTGGGTGAGAGAGGCCTAATTGTAGTGAGTTCAGAAGCTCACCGAGAGAGGGAGAGAGCCTGTGACACAGCACAGACACAGTGAGAACTTTGATATAGTTGGAGCGGTTGCCATAGGACACTCCTGAGCTTTGGCAGTGCATGGTGAACCCGAAGGCCACAAATATATACATACAGTGATTAATACTGACTTCACCTCAAGCAGGATCTGGAATACAAATACCCCCTTTTCCCTTTGGATTACAAATGTAATTCATGTGAATGACTAGAGCTCCTGCTCCCGGCGAAGATTTGTAAGGCCTTGCTAGGAAGAGACTCACGTAATTCATAGATAAGAGGGCCCCCTATAGGTGATAGAGTGCAATATTTCAGTTTTATGCAAGGTTGAAAGGTATTCTATTGAGATATATCTACAAATATATACCTTCAGCTGAGTTAGTTAGATCTGACTGTTTTATCCATAGTTAATATAGATTTAAACGTCTGATTGTCATTGTCATAGGTTCATAAAAGAAGTTGCATTCAGTTATATATATATATATATATATATATATATATATATATATATATATCTTTAGTTAGATATTGTTGTATCTATTCACTGCTTATGTTATTGTTAGATAAGATTCTGAGTCTTGGGCTTCACAGTGGCTCTGGGACTTGGAGATTCAGAATCTCAATTTTGCCTTTTGCTAATAGTTCCTGTTATGTTGAAACTTACCTGTTTATTTCCTTCTTACATCAGTAAATTGATATACTGATATTCAAGTGTCATTGTTGTCTCTCTGAGCTACCATGTCAGAACCAATATTGTCCAGCGGGTTGGAGGTGCCTCAGAGTCAAGGGAGTGCGGAGGAAGTGAACATACTTAGCAGCCCCTGTGGGGGTTGTGCTATCTCTCATTGACATCAGAGACATTTTTTTCTCCCACTGATGTTGGGACATTTTTTTCCTACTGCAGACCAATGATACCTGCCATTTTTTACCCGGGGAATTTTTCGGTCCACAAATGAAGCTGGATACTTTTCCTACCACTGGTCAATACTGTCAGGCATTTTCCTCCTACTGACCAACAACAGAGGGACATTCAATTTTAGTCTTACTGACCAATGATGCAGGGCATTTTTCATTCTGCTAATAAAGCTGGATGTTTTCCCCTTGCTGGCCATTATGCATTTTCCTCTAATCAGCAGCAGTGTATTCTTTCTTTCTCCTACTGGCTCCCAATGTATGGGGCACTGTTACATCATTTTACCCACTACAATATTTATGTTGTGTTGTATATTACATACTCCTGTTATGGGCCATACACACTATAAGATTTTCTGAAGACTTTTTCCTTTAGATTTACTAAAACCATATAATATGAGGTCAAACCTAAACACTTTCAATTTGTATGCAATCTGGCAGGCCCTTGCACTACATAGAAAAGGTAAATCTGAAAGAAAAAGTCTTCAGAAAATCTTATAGTGTGTATGGCCCTTTAGTGTTTATTTCAGCAGTTGCTGGTTACGAAGTAGCCCAGTAGTAGTACAAGACTGCAACAAACTTGTGCAGTGTACAGTATACTATGCATAGACCCTATGAAACCATACCCCATTAACTTTTTGTTTTTACCTTTTCCACATTATTACTCCACCAGGCTATCCCTCTTTATGAAAGTGTTCAGTGGCATACCTCCCAACGTTAGAAACGTCACATTGATTGGCCAAGTAGAGGTAGAGGCAAAACTTTTTCCTGGTGCCTCCATGGCAGCATACTAGTGATAGAGCCCCGCCTCTACTCCTCCCTCAGGACTAGTGAGTAGCATAAAAGAAAGGCCCAGCCCCCTGTCCCATCATTCTCCTTTTTTTCCTCATACCTTCCTGACTGGTGAAGAATAAGCAGTATGTCCATACCTCTGCCTCCAGGCAGCTTTCCGCCGGGTTCAGCCTCTCCTGTGCGCAGTCCCGGTTCTTGGGTCGCTCAAAGCACTATTAAGGCCGGGAACCCCCTTCTGTGGATCTTTGGGGTACAAATTGCAGTGTTTCCTCATAGGAACGCATACTGCTACTGTCTCTTTAAAAATCTTTAAATGTTTGGCTTTGCAGGATTTTGCACAAGGACCGTCTTTTTTTTTTTTTTTTTTCCCTCTTTTCAGCTTGGATTCCCCTTTAGGTTTCCCAGTACTTATTTGTGTGTTTGTTTGTTTGTGTTCGTTTTCATTGTCATCTTCCCCTTCTCTTTCCCTCTTTTTCTTTTCCCTTCTTGCCTTTTGTCTTACCTTTTCAGCCTGTCCCTTTAAGTTTTCTATGAAAACATCCGATCCTGTGTACATGGCTCCCAGTCCTGGGATTCCCCCTGCAGCGCCATGCAAATCGAGGCCGCCCCTTGCTCCACAGAGTCTCGGCGTCTCTGCGGACCGCCTCGTAGGGCGGGGAGTAGGGCCGTGCACGAGGAACGGTCTGCGCATGCGCGGGCGCATGCGCAGTGCGGCTGAGGCTCGGGCGGCCATCTTGGATGTGGGAACCAGGTGTAATTTTGCCCTGAGTTCCCACAGAAGCTAAGGGGAGGGGTTTTGTGCTCTCTTAGGCTGCTCTGCCTATTAAAGGGCCATTCCACCTGCTGTCCACCGGAAAGACAGCATCTTTCCCTGCTCCTACCGACTTGTTAAAGCCCTTGGTAGGTAGCATTTTATAATACTTTTTTTTTTTTTTTTTTTCCTCCGTCATCATTTCCATTTATTCAGTTGTTATTTGTCTTCAATAAAACCTTTTTTTTTTTTTTTTTGCCCTTCTTTTCTTCTCCCTTTTTCTGTTTTCCTTCTTGCGTTTTTTTCTCACAGCCGGTCCTTCTGCAACGCCCTATGATGAGCCACTCATCACGTAACCAAGATCCTCACAATAGGTATGGGACCACCTTTCTGTAAGTATTGAAGTAAGAAGGAAAAGAGTGCTTGTATGGACTAACAAGTGTCCTTTGTTCCAGCCCAACACACTCCAAAAGATCCGGGAAGTCTTCGAGGCACCGCGACCATGACAGTCCAGATCACAGATCAAGATCTTCCCACTATAGATCTTTAGAAAGATCTAGGTCAAGATACCGTCGCTCTCCTTCTCCGCCATCACATTCATCAAGGAAGAAGTGCTGGGCTTGTGGCGCAGTACCCTTACCTAGAAAACTAGTCTGCCAGGACTGTTTTCGGGACTACGCAGCCAACCGGGAGTTGGAAAACCAACAAGTGGTGGATCTGCTAAAGCAGACAATGAAAGATTCCCTTTCGGAGTTGACAACTCTAGTACCCGCACAGGCGGCTCCCTCTGCAGCTCAAGTTCCGGACAGGGATGATAGCGCTCCAGGCCCCTCTGGGCTAAATCCTTCACGCGCTGCGGCTCCATTACTTGGAGAGGCATCTTCAGGTCACCTTTCAGAAGAATCCATAGAGGAGTCGGACCCGTCAGGCTTTAACTATGCCTTAATCCCACCTTTTATTCAGGCAGTTAAAACAGCAATTGCCTGGGAGGATCCTGAAGAACCCACTCCTAAGTCAAAAACATATTTTCCCTTCCTTAAGAGGAAACAAGTATTCTTTCCTCTTATGGGCGAGATAAGAGAAATTATCGAAGAGGAATGGAAGAAGACGGATAAAAAGTTTTCATTGGGCCGTCTTAATAAACTCTACCCTCTAGCCGAGGCTGAAGCGCAGTCATTAAATTCCATGCCGGTGGTGGATGCTGCAGTCATTCGGCTCGCCAAAAACGTGACACTACCTATGGAAGATGCAGCGTCATTCAAAGATCCGCTAGATCGGAAAATAGATCTGGACCTAAAAAGGAGCTACCTGGCCTCGGGCGCAGCCTGTAAACCGGCTATTGCCCTTACATCTGTCTCCAATGCCATCAGGGCTTGGACAGAAAATGTTGAGACAGCGCTACGCCAAAATGTCCCTAGAGAAGACATTGTCAAGGCACTGGAGGAACTGAAAATTTCGGCCGATTTCATCGGAGAGGCCGCCATCGATACCATACGTTGTTCCGCACAATCAATGCTCCACACAGTAATGGCCAAAAGGGCCCTCTGGCTAAAACCATGGACAGCCGACCTTGCGTCCAAACAGAGTTGGTGTAAGATTCCGTTCGACGGCAAAACCCTCTTCGGAGAAAAAATGGACAAGGCCATTTCCAGGGTAACTGGAGGCAAGTCTGGTCTCCTGCCACAAGACAGGAAAGTCAAGAGAACAAGAGTCTATTCGTCTAGATTCCGGCCCTCAAATTCCAGAGATTTTAGGCAAACCAGACAGAACAGGGATAACAGAAGACCCTGGAGAGGCACCCAGGCCTCTTTTTTGAACACACGCAAAACCAAGGCTTTCACCACTCCCCAGGAGGCAACGAAGCCTTTTTGACGCCAGAAGATCGCAACCCCTCCCAGTCGGAGCCAGGCTACAGGCTTTTCTCCCAATTTGGGCTTCGCGTTGTCAGGACCCCTGGGTTCTGTCAACAATCCATCAGGGTCACCGGTGGGTGTTTGCTCATCCTCCTCCTCATGCATCGTTTCAGGAGTCAAGAATACCAGCCTCGCCATCAAAAGCATTGGCATTATCCCAATTCCTGACAGATCTTCAGCTTCAAGGTGCAGCTATACCGGTTCCATTGGCGGAGCGTTACACCGGTTTCTATTCTCCACTCTTCTTAGTGCCAAAAAGGACGGGAGGTTGGAGGCCGGTGATAGACCTCAAGAGGCTCAACCGATATATAGAACTCGAGAGCTTCAAAATGGAATCCCTGCAAACTATCATTCAGGTCATTCAGCCAGGAGATTGGTTGATATCTCTCGATCTACAAGATGCTTACCTGCACATCCCAATCTTCCCAACTTATCAGAGATTTCTGAGGTTCGCTGTAGGCGAGATACACCTTCAGTTCAAGGCCCTGCCATTCGGGCTCTGCACGTCTCCGCGAGTGTTCACCAAGACCTTGATAACTGTCCTAGCCCCCCTCAGGGAAAGGGGGTTGAGAGTGTACCACTATCTAGACGACATTCTCCTGTTGGCAAGCAATCCAGATCAACTCAGATCCCACAGGGAAATTCTCCTTCAGACCTTACAGGAGTTCGGCTGGCTCATAAATTTTCAAAAAAGCAACTTGTCTCCGACACAACAGATGGTTTACCTGGGAGCCATGTTCAATACCCAAGTGGGGACAGTGTCCTTACCCAGCCAGAAGATGGATATTATCATACGGAGGATGTTCACTGTAATTCGGAGTACTCATCTGACGGCCTCTCAGTGTCTGAGTCTAGTCGGCACAATGTCCTCTTGTATTCCCATGGTGCCATGGTCCCACTGGCACCTGAGGTTTTTCCAAACAGGTTTTCTGTCACAATGGAGAAAACAACACCTCTCCCAGAAAATCCAAGTGACCGCCTTAATGCGCAGAAGCTTGTTTTGGTGGACGAAGAAGGAAAATCTTGCCAACCCCCGTCACCTAGGCTCATTCAACTGGACCATCCTTACGTCCGATGCGAGTGGGCACGGATGGGGCGCCCATTGCGGGGAGGTCAAGCTTCAGGGAAGATGGTACCACTCAACCAAAGGGGTGGTATCCAATGTACTGGAACTAAGAGCGGCATTTCTAGCTCTGATTTCCTTGGCACCCCTCCTCCAAGGCCACAGAGTCCTCCTGAGATTAGACAACAAGACAGCAGTGGCATACCTGCTGAGACAAGGAGGTACTCGCAGCAGGACCCTCCTCCGAGAGGTCGAACCCATCATGCTGTGGGCAGAGAGGAACCTACGAGATCTCAGGGCCGTTTACATTCCGGGCCGGCTGAACACAGTGGCAGACGCTTTATCCAGGAGGTTCGCAGACAACAACGAGTGGTCCCTACATCCACAAGTTTTTCTCCAAATCACCAACCTCTGGTACCCTCCTCAAGTGGACATGTTTGCCACTCCGGACAACTCGAAACTGCCCAGATTCTACTCTCGTCTCCCCTGCTCGGAAGCAGTCGATGCCCTGACATGCCCGTGGAATTTCTCGACAGCCTATGCCTTTCCTCCCCGCCCACTGATTCTGAAGTTTCTCCGGAGACTTCTCACAGAATCAGTACAAGTCCTGGCGATACTCCCTTTTTGGCCGAAGAGACCATGGTTCCCTCTAGCCATCCATCTCAGTGTGGAACCCCCCATCAGGATTCCACTTTTTCCCAACCTACTGTCCCAGCAGGGACTATTTCATCCGAACCCGCAGAGATTAGATCTGCGGGTTTGGAAACTGAAAGGCAAAGGTTTCAGGCCTTAGGGTGTACCCCTGAAGTCATCACGACACTTTTGAAAGCCAGGAAGCCCTCTACCAACGCGGTCTATTCAAAAGTGTGGAACAAATTCCTAGCGTTTGCCGCGGGGCAGGACTTCAACCCCGTCCTCCCCTCTACCTCTCAAGTCTTAGCCTTCTTACAGACAGGACTGGATTTAGGATTGGGACTAAGCTCCCTCAAAGTACCGGTAGCGGCAATCTCGGCTGCAACCAACAAGAGATGGGCCGAAGATCCTCTAGTGGTTACCTTTTTAAGAGGAGTGTTGAAAATTCGCCCTCCCGTTAGACGCTCGTTTCCACAGTGGGATCTCTCCCTGGTCCTGGAAGTTCTTTGTAACCCCCCATTTTCTCCAGTGGAACAGGCTTCTCTTTGGAATTTGTCATTACAAACTGCCTTCCTCTTGGCCATCACCTCCGGCAGACGAGTCTCCGAGCTACATGCCCTGGGAATAAGTGAGGATCACATCACCTTTTTTCCGGACAGGGTTGAACTTCGCCCTAGACAGGGGTTCATCCCCAAGGTCTCCTCCTCTTCCCATCTTCTAGAACCTTGGGCCCTTCCAGTTTTCCAAAACGCGGATGCAACTCAGCACGACCTAGACATCTCTAGAGTTCTTCGAGCCTATCTGGAAATCACAAGTTCATTCAGACAATCTGACAGTTTGTTTGTCATCCCCTTTGGGAAAAACAGAGGCAAAGAGTCCACCAAGAGGACTCTATCGTCATGGATCATCAAACTCATCCAGAAAACCTATAAAGTCAAGGGGCTATCTCCACCTTCACAAGTAAGAGCTCATTCTACTAGGGCAGTCTCGGCTTCCTGGGCGGCAAGGGCCAACGTTTCCTTAGAGACGGTTTGCAGGGCCGCCTCATGGTCATCACGTCATACATTCTTCAAACATTATCGTATCGACCCAGGGTCGCTTACAACTGTAGAGTTCGGCAGAAGGACTATTCAGTCAGCCATGTCTTTGCCCAATTAAAGATTTGCATATTTAGCATTACCCACCCATTTGTCTTGCTAGTTATTTATCACTAGTATGCTGCCATGGAGGCACCAGGAAAACGGAAAATTGTTTCATACTTACCGTAATTTTCCTTTCCTGGTGCCTATCCATGGCAGCATATGCTCCCACCCTTGGTATTCTATATGACAGAGAATGATGGGACAGGGGGCTGGGCCTTTCTTTTATGCTACTCACTAGTCCTGAGGGAGGAGTAGAGGCGGGGCTCTATCACTAGTATGCTGCCATGGATAGGCACCAGGAAAGGAAAATTACGGTAAGTATGAAACAATTTTCCGTTTTTTTTTCATTTTGGATAGAGTAAGGGAGGGTTATTACTCCTGTTTTTGCCACCTGTGTTCCATTAAGGAGATTTACCTTCACTTCTTGTTCCAAAGCCAAAACAGGAAGTGAGAGGAAATGCAAATTAAAGTGAAAGGCAAGGAAAAACCTAACTTAAGCTTAAATGTACTCCCACCCCCATTGTTGGCTATACCTCCTCTTAAACTGAAGCTGGAGCTGGGACTCGATCATGTGACTGGACTGAAGTGACTTCAGAAAAGGTAAGCATAGACATCTTTTCTTTACAGTGTAAATAGAATAGGCAAAGAAGGGGGGTGTCTTATACAAACAATAGTGCGCTATCCCTCTAAGTGGTTAAATAAACGTGTAAAATAATCACATTGTATGAACATATCACATAAATAAAAAAACTGTGCAAATATAGTGCAAATAACACAGAAATAAAAAGCATATACAACTACTTCACATAACATGAGTTCTTATCCCAAAAGTTATAAAGTGCAATAATAGTTTTGTTTTAATACAATAGCGGTGGAAGTAAATTTAGGTATAGTTAGGATTTTACTTGCCTTCTACTTTAAGGGAATCCATTGGGGTGCCCAGCTCACCAGAACTAGTGTCCCCACTGGAAGATTTCCACTCTATTACTGTTCTGGGGACAACCCAAAATTTGGGATTTCCTTTTACTTTCACTTTTGGTGATAACCAAAAACAGGACAAATAGATAGGGTGAATCTCACTAATGGAAGCAAAGGTAGCAACAAAAAAGTTTACAAGTGTTCTTATCCCTCTACCACTCTGTCCAAAACTGAAAAAAGTTTTGCCTTTAGTTATACTTTATTATTCGTAGCTCATTTATTATTTCTTCCCACTCTGACTACTGGAAACTCAAAAGTAACAGCTAGCAACATCCAAAATCCTAACTTACAAAAAAAAAATGCAAAGTATAGAGAAAGTAAACAATGCTCAGGCTGGCTACAGCCTAGCTGCATTAACAAAAAGAAAACTAGAGGCACTGCAGCTTAAAAGCATGCACCCTACAAATAAATGTAACTATCTATCTTTTTGTTGAAGCTGTAAACATTTTGAGTTGGCAGTCCTGCCACAGGCACAAAGTAAGCAAAAAAAAGTACAAAATGCCTTTCTTGAACTTTTATTATTAAGAAGCAATTTGATATCATGAAAAAGCTCACATAAATAATTTATTAAAATTAAAATATACAACAAAACAATGGCAATGACATGTGTGCATTGTAATAATGCAGCTCATTCATCTGCTCATGGTGATTTCAGCTCTGTATTCTTCTTAGAATGAAAAATACTTTGTAAACCATTCAGGGCGTTTGGACTCCTGTTCCTTTGCCTCTGTTTTTAAGGGTACACTGGCAGGGTTTCGCCTTAAAAAAAAAAAAAAAAAAAAAAAAAAAAATTGGCATCATAAACACACAGACAAGTCAATTTAGTTTTGGGGCGGACAGATCGGACCCTTGACTGACATTTTTGACACTTTTGGGGTTACCAGTGACATTACTGCAGTAATCAGTGCTATACATATGCACTGTTACTGCAAAATTACACTGGTAGTGAAGGGGTTAACTTTATTTGAGAGGGAGGGGCTGTGTGTGTCCCTAGGGGCGTGATTCTAACTGTGATTGGCTGTCTGTTGAGCTGTAGAAACAGTGATCAACGGTTCTACATAGTAGAACCGTGTGATCACAGTTTCTACACAGGGGAGAATGACAGGTGGCTTGTTTACACAAGCTGCCTGACTTTCTCCCTCTGCAGCGGCGATCGCAGAGTGACCTGCGGACATCGGGTCCGCCGGTCACACTCGCGGGGGGTCCGTGACCGAGCGGGAGCGCGCCGGCGGCGGCACGCGCTCGCTCCCTAGACCCTCACAGGCTAGCGACGTAGACCTACGTCACTTTGCCTGTGAGGGGCTGACCGACGTAGATAGGCGTGCGGCAGTCGGCAAGTGGTTAAACAGGAAATTTTGGCTTCAAAACCCCAAAACAATATTTTTTTATTTATTTTCTGAAAGTAGAGGACCTGTAGAATAAAAAGGTGGTTGTTAAAATGTTTTAATGTCACACAATATTTGCGCAATTGTTTATCAAATCTGCTTTTGTAAAAAAACACATTAAAAATTATTTTATTCCATTAAAAAATAATGGGTCTTTTTATAAAAAATAAAATACCTCAGTTACAAAAGATAATGCGTGTAATGCATGTGAACTCCCTCTATTACTGTACATTGCGTGTGTTAGTTAGGTTGTTATTTTGGGTTTGCTGCACTTTCATATTTTTTTCTCATTTTTTCTTTTGTTCATGATTTGTTGGTGTTGGAAGGGTGTTCTTTATATAAATCAACCTAATTTATTCATGCTTGGTCTGGTTCTATATTCCTTAAGTTGTAGCCCACTGATCTGGTTATCCCTGCTGGATACATGAACACGATACATACAGTAACACTGAAGTCACTAAATATCAGATCGCCTGCACTTTGGAATTGGGCAGTATCTGGTTTCTGCATTTTCTAATCGCTGCAAAATGCTCTCAGAGGAGGTTTTGTACCATACATTGATAGTGACAGAGGAAAGGAAATATTGCCACAAAATATTGCAGAAGACTAGGGAACAGTTGATTGCATGCATCTGTCTGGCATATTCTCTTGTCAACCAAGGCAGGGTTTTGTTTGAAGTTCAGCTCTTGATTCAGGTTTGTGCAGAGTTGGCTTTGTCTTGTATTCCTAAAGGTGGTGATGACTTTGCTGGATTGTATCATTGCCACCGATGGTCCGGTGCCCAATGCTAAACCTGCCACTGATGGTCCAGTGCCCGATTCCCAGCTTGCCTCTGATGGGTCTGGTGCTCGTAGCCTAGCCTGCCACTGATGGTCCGCTGCCCAATGTTTAGCCTGCCCCTATGGTTTTATGCCTGCTGCCCGGCTAGTTTTCAGTACCAAGGTTTGGGTCTCAGCTGTTGGGTCTAATATCATTGCGCCTCCATGTTTGCTGAATGCCTTGCATGGGTTACCTTTTTAGTCTAAGATCCCTCCTGCTGCCCCTACTGAGCTCCTTTTGCAGACATTTGTTTCTGTTGCACAAAGGCCTGGTAGTCCAGGTACCCACTTTGAATGTGAAAGCTGCATTTGCCATTTTCGCCCCAGTAGAAGAGGTCACCTGGGAAAGGGCAGAGTTCTATCTGAGCCTTGACATGAACAAGTGGTATCTCAGCAATCTCAGCAATCCCAGCTACATTAGAGGACCTGGGTAGGAGGACAGATGCCTTGGGTAGACCTATGTGGCTGTTAGAGTGTGGAGCAGTTTCTGTCAACCCAGATGTGAAAGGTCCAGTTGCGATGAGACACCCTGACGTCAGGGTACCTGTATGGACAAGGGATTCTGGTGTTAAGCCTTCAGGTGCCCTTTGGAGTCCTAGCGATAGGACATGGGCTGCTCTAGGGAATTGTAAGCTTGAAATGTTGCATCTCTTCAGGGGATCTGGCCTGTGAGGAACACAGACAGCAGCTTTCAGATTCCGGTGAAACGCCATCCTGTGGGTTGAAGGACTCAGACCTAGAGAGATTAAGAGAGTCCTGATCCTGCCCTGTGCATGTGAGCTCCCTCCATTATTGCAAATACAGTAGCGGGTGTTAGTTAGATTGTTGTTTTGGGTTTGCTGCACTTTCAGGTTTATTCCTCAATTTTACTTTGTTTGGCTTGTTTGGTTTGTTGGTGTTGGAAGTGTCTTCCTTATATTAATAAACTTAATCACACTTGGTCTGGTTTCTCATTCCTTGAGGTGTAGCCCACTGATCTGGTCATCCCTGCTGGATACCTTTATTTGCCTTGCATTCCCCTTTACAATTATGTCCTTTGGATACTGAATCTAAATGGGAGGGTCTAATTTATTATAATAAACTGATGCACTCTCAGTGTTCCTAAAAAAAAAGCTGAAGTGACTGCATCCCTTTAGAAGTATTTATCCCTTATAGAGTATCCCACCAAAACTAACATTTCCATTGCAGAGGATACTTAAAATTTGATATATCTTAGTGCTGATTTCTGGGAAAATCAGCAAACCAACCACACAAGCAGGAAATGGCATTGCTGTGTACACCAGCAGTGTGCAAAACACCTTCAAGCTAACATATTGCATTGAATTTTACAGAAAATTACAGCAATTGCAGATTGAAAAAAAAAAAAAAGGTAATTTTTTTTAACATTGCATTAAAAATGGCTTGTGCAGTAATTGTATATGGTGTATCTTTTTTTTTATTTGCTAAATGTATTTTTTCACAAAAGTAGAGTTACCATTTAATGGATTGAGGCTGGGTTCACACTTGTGTGATCACAGACATCGCATGTGATTCACACCCCATTGCTGTGCAGATCACATTCGATGTCTGTGCGATGCAAATTCATCAATACAAACTCTATGGCTGTCGCATCGCATTCGCACCAAAATGGTGCAGGACCCTTTTTTTGGTCTGCACTGGAATCAGTTTGCTTGGGTGTTCACACCTATGCGATCCGATTGCTGCACCACTTGAAAGTATTGCGATCTGCGAACCAATCTGGGGGTTTCATTAACTTTACATTGACACCCCCAGTGGTTCGCAGATGTCAGTGTGAGCCAGTGTGTGATTCAGGTGCAATTGGGGAACTGGCAATGAATCGCAGGGTTTTCTGCATCGCACTAGTGTGAACCGGGACTAAAAAGTGCTGGGCAAAGGATCTGCATGACGATTGTTCCCTTTCTTATGATACAACAGCTGTACACTATTACCTGTTTGGCCGGATGATATCTAAAAGCTGTGCAGGTTGTCGAAAAGGATAGCCAGGCTTCATGCTGTGATCTAAGCTGGGGGACGTTCTTACAGGACTTGTTGGCTTTTTCGAGCTGACACTGTTATTTGTAAAGGTTTTGTCATAAACTGCCAGATTGGGAACACTAATCACACGGGTTGGTACTTCACCCAACTTCTTTTTCTGAAAGTAGAACAATAATAATAGTTACAGGCAGTGGCCGCGATTCATTAAAGCATTTGCAACATTTTTCTGGCAGTATCCATGCATGTGAAAGCCCTGTACCTAAATCATTAAAGTCTCACATCAGTTCTGTAAACAGTTGCAACATGTGCAACAGATTTAGGTCGTTTTTTTTTTTGTTTGTTTTTTTGTTGCTATCGCAATGTGGTGATATGGCTGTGACAAATTCAAAAGGATTACCATCAGTTTGTAGGTAAAGAAAATTAGAAGTAATAAAGTACTTTGGCATATAGAGACAGACCAGGGTGCTCAAAGAGGGGCCATTGTGTACAGCAGAGCATGTTTGCATGCACCCCCAACTGTCACTGGTTGCTAAAGTATTTACATGTTCTAAATAAGCTGTAAAACTTTTTTTTTTTTGGACTTGCCGTAAAATCTGTTTCTTGACGTTGACTAAAGGATTCAGTTATTCTGAGATAATTGAGTTACACTGCTGTCAAAAAAGCTGTTGGTCAACCAGGTATAACTGCTTCAATTTAATAGAAGTTTAGCACAATTAACAAATTACAAACACAAAGGGTTGGGAACGGTCACTTTTAAGAAATGAAAGGAAACAGATTTTATAATAAGTACAAAAATCTACTCTGTCACACTCACTGTCACACTTTGAATGACAATTGCGTGGTCATGTAACACTGTACCCAAACAAAAATGGTATCTTTTTTTTTTTTTTTGCACAAATAGAGCTTACTTTTGATGGTAAATTTTGAAAAAATAAAATTGTGTAAATGAGTAATTTTACTCCTTCACTGACGTGCACTGATGGGCACTGATGAGGCAGCACTGATGGTCGCTGATAGGTGGCACTGATGAAGCTGCACTGATGGCCACTGATGGGGCAGCACTGATAGGTGGCACTGATGAGACAGCACTGGTGGGCACTGATGAGGAGGCAATGATGAGCCTGCACTAATAGGTAGCACTGATGGCCAGCACTGAAGAGCACTAATAGGCACTGGTAGGCAGCACCGATAGGTGACACTGAGGATGAGGCACTGATGGGCCCTGATTGGCAGCACTAATGGGCACTGATAGGTGGCACTGGTAAACACTGATTTGCAGCACTGGTGGGCATTGATAGGTGGCACTGATGGGCACTGGTTGACACTGATTAGCAGCACTGGCTGTCACAGATCGGGACCGATGTCCCTGTAACAAAAACCAGGTATTGGCTTTCTTTTATTCTCCCCACGCTGATCATGAGGAGAAAAAGAGCTTATAACAGGCTTCTGTTTACTTCCGTGATCAGCTGTGTTTGGCTGACAGCTGATCAAGAGGTAAAGGGCCACTGTGATTTGGCCTTTTTCTGCTCTGTGATCAGCTTAATCCAAAGGACTCAGTGATCACAGAGAGCACAGCCCAGGCACCACAGGGGGCGAGCAAGCATAGAAGGACCTCTATTGATGCCCTCCCATCACTGGAAGCTCACGCTATAGCCGTCTTTCGGCTATAGCACTGACGAAAAGTGGTTAAAGAGGAACTCTGGTCGACCCACCTTTTATTTTATTTTTTGGCTTACCGGATGGCTAGCTTGATTGTGGCATCTGCCCATTTCAGATACTTACCCATCCAGTGGATCCATCCTTCTTTTTTACTATGCAGTTAAACTGGAAGAAGCCATGCACCTAAGCGCTCATTCACAAGTGCAGCAGGCCTTGCTCCTCTGAAAAGCAATCCAAGTTTGTTTGACAGGTGACGAGGAGGCGATGTGTTGCCTCCTCACCACCTGATTTAAACCAATAATTGCCCTGCAATGAACGCAATTGCGGTAGATTTCAAGTGAATCTACACGGGCAAAACACAGGTTTACTTTGAGGAAATCTGTCATGAGAGAATCACAGAGGCTGCCACCGCTGACCATCCTAACTGTAAATGCTTGTTGCCTGGCTTTCACTCTGGTGCATTAGCTTCAATGCTTTTTGAGTTACTGATCTAAGACAAGTATATAGATAAAGAATTGTGATATTTATTTATAGAGTGCATGTTCCAGTTCTGTGATTCACAAATGATTAATGCCAAGACAAGACAGTCAACAGTCACATTTTTTAGAAGAAGGCTAGCAATAGCAGCCCCCATATTTCTTTCACGACAGGGCTACATTAATAATCAGTAGATGTCTATTGCTTCTTTTTCATTCAAATTATTGAGCTCTTCAAATCACTAAAAAAATGTTGATAATATTGTTTACTGTACATTTGGCACATTTTAAAAATATACACATTAAGAGCCCATTCACATTAGCGCGACTTGTCAGGCGACTTGTCAGCCTGACAAGTCGCGCTCGGTCGCGGTCCATTGATTAGCACAGGACCCGTTCTAATAGGAGCGACACAAGTCGCTCCGACTTAGAAAAAGGGTCCTGTACTACTTTGGGGCGACCTGGAGGCGACTTGCATAGACTTCCATTATGTGAAGTCTCTGCAAGTCGCGCCGAAGTCGTGGTGCACAGCGGTGCACGCGACTTCACAGGTCGCCCCTCCAAAGTCGTGTCGCGCTAGTCTGAATGGGCTCTTAGGTGATTATAATCACATACAAACACAAATAAAACAAGCAGAATAGTAGATTTCCTTTAAACAGTTTAGTACAGTATTATAGGGTCTTACCTTCATTGTGGGTGTTAAACTGCCACCATTTGGATTGCAGGAAAATGACTGACTTCTATGTGTTTCCTGAATAAGCGGCATTGCAAGGTCATCATCAAAGTTCTCAATTTCCTATAAAATAATAATAATTATTTTAATCTCTAGCTAAGTTCCCAACAAAAGCATTGGATTTTTTTGTGGCAGTTAACACTTCTCCATATTATATGCTGTAAAGGCTGTTTTGTAAAACTACACTGTGGTAAAGCTTGTGTCAAAAGAAAGGATAAAACAATTATAAACTCCATTTTTAAGATATGGAGACAGCATTTATTGGGGAATCCCAGCTTAAACCGTGTTATTTTTCCAATAATTTAAATGTGCTGAGACTAGCATATTACACTGCCTGGCCAAAAAAACAGTCGCCACCTGGAATGAACTAAGCAACTAACTAAACTGAGCATGCAGTAACTATCCTATTGGATAGTTACTGCATGTGCCCAAAGAATGAGGTCAGCTGACTACCTGAATATACTGAATGACCAGGTTATTCCATCAATGGATTTTTTCTTCCCTGATGGCACGGGCATATTCCAAGATGACAATGCCATGATTCATCGGGCTTAAATTGTAAAAGAGTGGTTCATGGAGCATGAGACATCATTTTCACACATGGATTGGCCACCACAGAGTCCAGAACTTAACCCCTTTAAGAATCTTTGGGATGTGCTGGAGAAGGCTTTGCGGAGTGGACCGACTCTCCCTTCATCAATACAAGATCTTGGTGAAAAATGAATACAACACTGGACGGAAATAAATCTTGTGACATTGCAGAAGCTTATTGAAACAATGCCACAGCGAATGCGTGCCGTAAAAGCTAAAGGTGGTCCAACGTGTGTGATCTTTATTTTTTTTGCTGGCAACTTTTTTTTTGGCCAGTCAGTGTATTAGGCAAGTGCTTCTGTAAAAAGCATATCGAGTAAAGAAAAAAAAATACTAATTTTGTAATTATCTGTAGCCCCATAATCTGTCCTATTGATATCCTTGCCTATATTGAAACGATTTAAGTGAATCTAAAGATCCTTTTTCTTTAGTTTAGAACAGAGTAGGGAAGGATTAAAACACATGTAAGGCTGTTTGTGTATTTTTGGGGAAATTTTCATTCAGTTAATTTCCCAGAGTCACAACAGGAATTTACAGGAAATCTCTTAAAGTGAGATTCCCCCTCTTAGTTGTCCATGGAACAGGTGTCCTGACTGGAGGACTTTTTGTTAATTCCCTTTCTTGGGACAACTCAAAATTTTTGGACTGACCCCTTTCTTTCTTTGTCAATGATAATGGTAACAAGTACAAAATGAGGGGGGATCACAGATAGCAATAAAAACTTGATAGAGAGTTGAACCCTTCCCATTCTAGCTAAAATAAAAAAAAAGGTTTTTCCTAAAGATACACTTTAATCATTTGAGTGCCAGTATGTAATACCCATTTTTACCATTCTTCAGTTTCCAGTGCTGTGGTTTGTTGTTGCATTTGACTGACAATTACTCCAACGTGTAACCATTGTAATTTTATATAATTTTTTTAGAACAATTTTCGTAATGAAAAAAGACTAAAAACTCAAAAAAAAAAAAAAAGTTATCTTTACTTGTTAAAATAAAAATACCACACCCAAAATGACCCCTTCTTTGGAAAATAGACACCCAATGGTAATCTAATTTTTGGCAGAGTTTTTTGAAAATTAAGACAGATGTCAGGGTCCAGACTGGCGGCAGATGACTGCACTAGAGGTGGATCCTCTGTGTCAGTGAGGGATTGGCGTGGACCGTACTAGAGGATCGGTTCTAAGTTACTACCGGTTTTCACCAGAGCCCGCCGCAAGGCGGGATGGACTTGCTGCGGCGGTAGCAACCAGGTCGTGTCCCCCGGTAACGGCTCAACCTCACTGGCAGCTGAGACAGGCGTGGTACAATAGGACAAGGCAAAGGCAAGGTCAGACGTAGCAGAAGGTCAGGGCAGGCGGCAAAGGTTCAAAGTTAGAGGTCAACGGCAGAAGTTCAGATACACAGGCAAGGCAAACACAAATCGCTTTCTCAAGGCACTAAGGCAACAAGATCCAGCAAAGACAGGAAGGGGGAGTGAGTTTATATAGGAAACAGGAAACAGGTCACAGGAAACAGGAAACAGGCCACAGGAAACAGGAAACAGGAAATAGGTCACAGGAAACAGGTCACAGGAAACAGGAAACAGGAAGGGAGGTTTGGACCAGGCACCAATTACTGGTGCACATGGCCCCTTAAATTTCAAACAACCTGCGCGCGCGCGCCCTATGGTGCAGGGGCGCACGCGCCGGGAACCACGAGAGCGGGGAGCAGAGGAAGGAGCCTGAGCGGGCACAGGTGAGTGGATCTGGAAGGAACGCCGCGAGCGCTCCAGTCCAGAAGCAGGGACCGGAGCGCTCAGCGTTACAGTACCCCCCCCTTTGGTCTCCCCCTCTTTTTGGTACCCAGAAACCTGTGGATGAGCTCCTTGTCGAGGATATTGGACTCGGGCTCCCATGACCTCTCTTCGGGACCACAATTCTCCCAGTCAACAAGAAAAAATGTTTTACCTCTGACGACCTTGGAGGCGAGGATCTCTTTTACTGAGAAGACGTCAGAGGACCCAGAGACAGGAGCAGGAACGGTGACCTTGGGGGAAAATCGGTTAAGAATGAGAGGTTTGAGAAGGGATACATGAAAGGAGTTAGGAATACGAAGAGAGGGAGGAAGATGGAGTTTGTAAGAGACAGCGTTAATTTGGCTTTTGATTCTAAAAGGCCCGAGGTAACGCGGACCCAGTTTGTAGCTGGGGACCCGAAACCGGATGTATTTGGCAGAGAGCCACACTCTGTCACCAGGGGCAAAGACAGGAGGAGTCCTTCTTTTTTTATCTGCATGTCTCTTCATGCGAGAAGCGGCCAGGGTGAGCAACTTTTGAGTTTCTTTCCAGATGGAGGAGAAGTCCAGGGTCAAGTCATCAACGGCAGGAACTCCAGAAGAGGTGGGAATGGGGAGGGGGGGCAGCGGGTGACGGCCGTACACCACAAAAAACGGAGATTTGGTGGATGACTCAGAGTCTCTAAAATTATATGAGAATTCGGCCCAGGGCAACAGGTCGACCCAATCATCCTGGCGGGAGGAGACGAAGTGTCGTAGATAGTAACCAAGGATCTGGTTAACCCTCTCCACTTGTCCATTGGACTGAGGGTGGTAGGCGGAAGAAAAGTTCAATTTGATTTTAAATTGGGTGCAGAGTGCTCTCCAAAATTTTGAGATAAACTGAACTATCAGAGACGATATGTGTTAGAAGACCATGGAGACGGAATACGTGTAAAAAGAATTGCTTCGCCAGCTGTGGCGCAGAAGGGAGACCAGGAAGCGGGACAAAATGTGCCATTTTGGAAAATCTGTCAACAACCACCCATATGACTGTGTTGCCATGGGATACGGGAAGGTCAGTGACGAAGTCCATCACTATGTGGGACCAAGGCTGTTCGGGCACTGGCAGAGGGAGGAGAAGACCTGCAGGCCTCTGGCGGGGAGTTTTGTCATGTGCGCAGACAGTACAGGCCCGAACGAACTCCGTTACATCTCTCTCGAAGGAAGGCCACCAATAGTGTCTGGCAATTAGCTGAGTCGTCTTTTTAATTCCAGTGTGACCCGCCAGGTGAGAGGAGTGACCCCATTTGAGAGTCCGGAGGCGAAGACGTGGAGGAACATATGTTTTCTCTGGAGGAACTGGTACCAGTGAAGCAGGGGCAGTTGAAATCAGACACTCAGGAGGAATGATGTGTTGAGGAACGATTTCATCTTCGGAGGCATCCTCTAGTGCCAACTTAATGGCTAGTAGTTCACGGTCTCCAATGGCATAGTTCTTTTCTGGAGGGGAAAAAGTTTTTGAGAAGAAGCCACAGGTGACATTTCTTCCTTTAGCGGACTTTTGAAGAAGAACCGCTCCGGCTCCCACAGAGGAGGCATCTACTTTCAGGAATAATGGTTTCAGCGGATCGGGCCTAGACAAGACTGGAGCGGAGGCGAAGGCGGTCTTAAGGCAAGTAAAGGCTTCTTCCGCTTAGGGAGGCCAGGATCTCGGATTCGCTTCCTTCTTGGTTAGTGCCACAATAGGCGCCACAATAGTGGAGAAGTGGGGGATGAACTGGCGGTAGTAATTGGCAAATCCGAGGAAGCGCTGGATAGAGCGAAGTCCCGAGGGGCGTGGCCAATTCAAGACTGCAGAGAGCTTGTCGGGGTCCATTTGAAGACCTTGTCCAGAAACTAGGTATCCCAGAAACGGAAGGCAGCTACGTTCAAAGAGGCATTTTTCAATTTTGGCGTAAAGATGGTTAACACGGAGACGGTGGAGCACTTGACAAACATGGAGACGGTGTTCTTCCAGAGTGGAGGAGAAGATTAGTATGTCGTAAAGATAGACCACTACGCAGGTATACAACAAGTCCCGGAAGATCTCATTGACAAAGTCTTGGAAGACTGCAGGAGCATTGCACAGGCCAAAGGGCATGACAAGATACTCGAAGTGGCCATCTCTGGTATTGAAAGCGGTTTTCCACTCATCTCCTTCATGGATTCTGATGAGGTTGTAAGCGCCCCTGAGGTCAAGCTTAGTGAAGACCTTTGCTCCGCGCAAACGGTCAAAGAGCTCCGACATGAGTGGCAGCGGGTAGCGATTCTTTACCGTGATTTTGTTGAGACCGCGATAATCAATACAAGGGCGTAGTGACCCATCTTTTTTGGCAACAAAAAAGAATCCTGCTCCGGCAGGAGAAGAAGACTTCCTGGTGAAACCTTTCTCAAGATTCTTCTGAATGTACTCCGACATGGCCTTGGTTTCAGGAGCGGAGAGAGGGTAAATCCTGCCACGAGGTGGTGTGGTACCAGGAAGTAAGTCAATGGGGCAGTCGAAGGGTCTATGTGGTGGTAAGACCTCTGCCTGTTTTTTGCAGAATACGTCAGCAAAGTCTTGATAGGCTTTAGGAAGGCCGAGCAAAGGAGAGGAGATTTGTCTGGTGGGTACCGACTTGAGGCAACGAGTGTGGCAGGTAGGGCCCCATGATTTAATGTCCCCAGAGGTTCAGTCGAGGGTAGGAGCGTGGCGCTGGAGCCAAGGCAAGCCAAGAAGGATGTCAGAAGTGCAGTTAGGCAGAACAAAAAATTCAATCGTCTCTTGGTGGAGAACCCCTATGGTCATGAGCACGGGTTCTGTGTGGTAACGCACGGTGCAGTTCAGATTCTCTCCGTTAACTGTGGAAATAAAGAAGGGCTTGATGAGACGGATAACAGGGATGTTAAACCGGTTGATGAAGGAGGCTTTAATGAAGTTTCCTGCAGAACCAGAGTCCAAGAAGGCCAACGCAGAGAAGAAGACTTTAGTGGCTGGAGAAATTCGTACTGGAACGATCAGGCGTGGAGAGGAAGAATTTACACCCAGTGACACCTCTCCCACGTTCACTAGGTGCGAGCGTTTCCCGGACACTGAGGATGAAGAGGACAGTCCTTTAAGAAGTGTTCAGAGCTCGCACAATATAGACATAAGTTCTCGTTCCTCCGGCGAGACCTCTCTTGTTGGGTCAGGCGAGACCGATCCACTTGCATGGCCTCCTCGGTGGAAGGCACGGTAGCAGACTGCAAAGGGTGCTGGAAGAGAGGAGCCAGGCGTGGGTATCGCCTGATGCGAACAAGATCTTTTTCCTGGCGGAGCATTTGACGCCTTTCAATGTAGCGCATATCTATGCGAGTAGCCAAGTGGATAAGTTCAGTCAGGGAGGCAGGTATTTCTCGTGCGGCCAGACAATCCTTGATATGGCTGGATAAACCCTTTTTAAAGGTCGCGCAGAGAGCCTCGTTGTTCCAGGCCAATTCGGAGGCCAGAGTGCGAAATTGTATAGCATATTCGCCCACTGTAGAGTCTCCTTGGACGAGGTTCAGCAAGGCTGTTTCCGCGGACGAGGCACGGGCAGATTCCTCGAAGACACTGCGGATTTCAGAAACAAAGGACTGGACAGAGTTAGTGGCAGGATCGTTGCGGTCCCAAAGCGGTGTGGCCCAGGCCAAGGCCTTCCCAGATAATAAACTGACCATGAACGCCACCTTAGACCGTTCTGTGGGAAACTGGTATGACAACATCTCTAGGTGCAGGGAACATTGGGACAAGAATCCCCGGCACATCTTAGAGTCTCCATCAAACTTGTCCGGGAGAGATAAGCGGACTCTAGCGGTAGCAGTGGCAGCTCGGGGAGGAGGAGATGCAGAAGCTGGCTGTGACGGCAGAAGCTGTTGAATCATGGCGGTCAACTGCGTCAGTTGTTGTCCTTGTTGGGCAATCTGCTGGGACTGCTGGGCAACCACAGTAGTGAGGTCAGCGAGACTAGGCAGCGGCACATCAGCGGGATCCATGGCCGGATCTACTGTCAGGGTGGAGTCCTCTGTGTCAGTGAGGGATTGGCGTGGACCGTACTAGAGGACCGGTTCTAAGTTACTACCGGTTTTCACCAGAGCCCGCCGCAAGGCAGGATGGACTTGCTGCGGCGGTAGCAACCAGGTTGTGTCCCCCGGTAATGGCTCAACCTCACTAGCAGCTGAGACAGGCATGGTACAATAGGACAAGGCAAAGGCAAGTTCAGACGTAGCAGAAGGTCAGGGCAGGCGGCAAAGGTTCAAAGTCAGAGGTCAATGGCAGAAGGTCAGATACACAGGCAAGGCAAACACAAATCGCTTTCTCAAGGCACTAAGGCAACAAGATCTGGCAAGGACAGGAAGGGGGAGTGGGTTTATATAGGAAACAGGAAACAAGTCACAGGAAACAGGAAACAGGTCACAGGAAACAGGAAACAGGAAATAGGTCACAGGAAACAGGAAACAGGTCACAGGAAACAGGAAACAGGAAGGGAGGTTTGGACCAGGCACCAATTACTGGTGCACAGGCCCCTTAAATTTCAAACAACCGGCGCGTGCGCCCTATGGTGCAGGGGCGCACGCACCGGGAACCACGAGAGCGGGGAGCGGAGGAAGGAGCCTGAGCGGGCACAGGTGAGTGGATCTGGAAGGAACGCCGCGAGCGCTCCAGTCCAGAAGCAGGGACCAGAGCGCTCAGCGTTACAACAGATACTGGTAATGAGGGGGATAAAACATGGGCCTTAGCAATTATGCACTAGATAAAGCGCACGCAGGTCACACACGGAGGGAGGAGAAGATAAAAGGGTTATTGTACAGATCACATACATTGGGAGAATGGAATGTGCTGGATAAGGGAGGTAGTCTCTCTATGACAAATCACAGCAATTACAATGTACAGAGCCACTCGAGTTGGCTCTGTACACTGTGTCTGTGAATGATGGCGCAATGGCTGTCTGGTGGAGCTTTATGTAGTGCCATTTATAAACAGCACTGGGTAAATACCGGTCTACCACTTTATCAATGATAAGCTAACAGTGTTAGGTTAGTGCCTAAAGTCATCCCTGGAGCCAGCACAACTATTATATGTTTCTAATACTTACAGACTGTAGATATGAAAAAAGGCTTTTTATTACAAAAAAGATATACGGGGGGGGGGGGGAATTCAGTATAGAAGCTTCAATACTTTTTTAGCAATATGGCCCCTTTAAAGTGGCATGCGCCTAAGGAATATTTCACAGTTTTGCTATATTTTAGATTTAGGTAAATCCTGCTACCGCTAGTTTACAGATAATCAAACTGGCAGTTATTAGGAACAACTCGTAGTTAGCAAACAGAGAGATGGTAGTGCTCTAAGAAAGGTATTTGGTTCGGGGAAGCTATCATGAATGTGATAGCTTCCTGCACAAGGTTCCCTGGTTGCTATGAAGTCAGCAGCTGCCAGTATTATAACAATTGAACACCCATTACTGGCCCTTTTCAGCTACTGGCTGTGAGATTCCCAGGCCAACAACTGAAAGAAAATGAAGGAGTGGGGGTGCTGCTGACACTGCTACCTAAATATGACCATTGTCACATTTGGAGAATGATGTCACAAGCCGCGCATTAAAAACAGCTCCCTCTACTAGTAACCCACACTTTTTCCTGTCCTGACACTGCCCTTTCATACGCAGCCTCTGTCAGGCCTGGAGTATACTGCAATTGAATAACACTGAACTCCACTGATGTGGTGATATCGTGTAAGCAGGGTTAGGGATGTAGAGTTCTGTTGACTGAATACAGCAACAAACAGCTGACAGTTGCATGAATCTATCACCCGTACCAACACTTGTTGTGCTAAGGAGGTCCACATCACTCTTTATGAACTCCACTGACTGTGACTCTTTTGCAATAAAGTCGTCATACCTTCCTGTTCACAAACTTTTTTCAAATGTACATACATTGAATGCCTTGGTGGTGGGATGAATTAACTATCATGTGCATGCACAATTGTTAAGTCAGCCAATCAAGATGGCCAAAGAAGCTAAACCTGAAAGAGCTATGTGCAAATGATTAACAATACATATACTGTATGCTGTATATAATGCAGAAAGATTGTGACAGTAAATAATAATTGTCAACATATAAGGGCATGGATATCAACCAAAATAATTGAAAATAAAAGTCCCAGATAAAGAACCAAAAATTGTTAAGGTGGAACACATGTTACCACACATGCACCAACCAGCCGTGGCCATCTTGCTTTTGGGAAATTGACCATACATGTGTTTCAAATTGTTTATACTACTTCTACCCATTGTAAGTGCATTTACCCTTATTAAATATTGCTTTACTATAAATTCCTCAAAAAGTCATTCTATTCGAATTTGCTGAAGAAATTTAAAGACTTGCTGAATTCATTTATCCTTATTTGGAGATTGTACTGAGGTTTCCTGGATATATTGGGGTGGCGGTTTTACCCCACCTCACATCCCCCCCCCTTTTTTTTTAATTCTTTTTTTTTTTTTTTTACTTTCTCTCTCTCCCCTTTCCCTGTTTTTTCCTCACTCCTCTTCCTTTTGTCTTCTCTTTTTTTATTTTCTCTATGCTTCATTCATGCTGGTATCCACCGTATAAAAAATAAATCTCACGGGGTGCAGAGACTCTTTAATGCCGGGTTTCCCGGAACATTCTATTAATGACCTGTGTGCTGCTCATGACTTCACTTGTTTTCCAAATGTTATAATTTTCTAATCAATATGTTTTGACAAGTTTGTCATTGATCTCTGTTTTTTTTTTTTTTTTTTTGTGAGTTGTCTTAACATAAAATATTGAAAAAAATATTGCTTTACTTACAGATTTACACTATTGAGGGTGCTTTTTTCTCGCTTTATGGTATTATTCCTGCATTAAGCTTCACTGCATACTGAACTGACCCCCAGAAGCAGATTGGAGGCTCTGTGGAGCATTAAACAAGCACTGTTTGACCTTTCCTTAGTTATTGGAATCTGGTAAGTCCCCACTCTTCACACACTGGTGGTTTGCATGGTGGTCCTAGTGTTGAGAAGTTTTGAGGCCTTTTTGGGATCCACATTCCACTTTCTCTTCTATCATATACTGAAAAGTTTACCTTAACCATTTTTGGTTCTTCACCTGGGACTTTTATTAACAATTGTCTTTGGTTTATATCTATGCACTCATATGTCCACAATTATTATTTATGTGCATGACCTTTCTGCATTATGTACAGTATATATGTATAGTTAATCATTTGCACATAGTGTTTTATATGTCTTTTTTAAGCGCTGCACTGCTGATTTCAAATTTATGTATAGCCTGTATTAGGTTATTGTGCTAGTTGCTTTCAACTATTTCCCTTTTGGGCTCTTAGCACATTTTTTCTTTGGTTTAAACCTAAAAAAAAGCCTGGGTGGAAATGACTGCGCCAGTGATGGAGTTCACGGGTGGGGAGGTGAATATTGCAGACTTTGCGCTTTACCATTCAAGAATAAGATATGAAAACCAGTATTCTAGTCTAAGCATTATTATTGTAGCAAGGTTTCCAAGCCTGTGGCCTGATGTGGGTCTGCCATTAGTAACGGTAATCTCTTCAGCCCATATGAGCTGTGACCCTGGGTGTGACAACTGAAGCAGCGACAACTCCGGCATCTTTGTTTGTGGTTTTTATTTGATTTAAAGGGGATGGGAGAAGGGAATGAGTGGAATACTCCTTGAGGCTTGAACTAATTACATGTGGGACTTTACTCCTGAAAAATGCCCATTGGTGTTTCCTTGATGCCAGCCGGTGCCAGCCAATGCTCTCTAACACTGTAAATATCCTTTATAACACAGAAGTGCTGAATCCTCGACTATTAGTCCAGAATATCCAGGACTGAGAACTGTAGAACTGCTGACACTGTTGTGCTGTAAAAATCACTGAATACTGTCCCCCGCTTTGACTAGCTTGAGGTAGTATGAAGTAGAACGCTGTAAAGCTGTACTTGCAACTGACACACTCTGTACAATTCAGGGCCCAACCGCAGGTGCCCCCTTTAACTTGAACTCTTCAGGGTCCACTGACATGTACCCCCTCTTCAGCTTCAGGGCCCTCAATCTAGGTACCACCTTTCCAACTAGCTGGCACTGGATCCCAGAACCTCTTCCGGAGTGGTCCCCTCTAACTCAGGACCTGTGTAGGCTTTCCTGGGACTGGACCCCTCTCTCTCTCCGCAGGCTCTCGGCACACCGGATCCCCTCAGCTCACTTAGAACGCTCTTGACACTCAGGCGACACCCCGAGACATCCACCTTCCTTAGACTGGAGGAGAGACAGCTGCACTCTCCTTCCTGGGACTCTGCTCCCGCCAAAGACATTGTGTCATGTGCCACCCCCAAACTTATACCCACTCCCAGAATCCTTTGCAGCACAATCTGCCTCCTGGGGTAGTTACAAGCCTGGATGTGTCCCCTGATTGGGTCTTCTTCACCGCCCAATGAGAAGCCTCTCACAGGGCCAGTGAAGAGACTCCCCTCTCAGCAGACACACTTGGCAGCCATGACAAACTACCTGCACAAAAGAAAACATGGCTCTGCTGTTAGGCAGACAAAGCCCACTATATTTTACCTAGCACCTACCTGTAGGGTGCTATATTATTCCTAACTGATATAACACGAAAAGTAATTCAATTTTTTTCCCTCTGTAAATGAATCTTTCTTTTATTGGCAAGGTTAACTTACTGACCCTTGGCTGCTTATATTCACCTTCCCTCTGTTCCCACGATGCCCTGTCCTTCACAAGTGAAGAGAAGCATGTGTAAGCTCCAAATTGATTTAGTCTAAACTGAGATTTGGACTCTCTTCCTACCCCCCTATTACATGGAAATCTCTCTGGAAAAAGCATAGTTTTAGATGAAGTCATAAAAATCTAAAGTTATAACAGAACCCCTTTTTATTTCCTACACTGATATCTATAGATATGAATGCCTTGGCCTCTCAATCATTTTTATTCATGTTGTAGTGCAAAGTCTATTTCTGGTCGGTTGCTATACTAATAAAAGTAATCCACTCTTTGGAAATGCATTTACACATTGTCTTTCTTGACAAATATGTGTTAAACGTACATCCTTCTTATCACATTCCAGACAGTTTAGTTTAGGAACAAGGTCTCCATTACACAGCAGAACAGAGCAGCTTCTTTAATGTAGTTTTTACTGCCACCTAGTGTTGACAGAAGGTTAATGAACGAATGGGCCATACACACTACGGTATAAGATTTTCTGAAGACTTTTTCCTTTAGACTTACCAAAACCATATAATATGAGGTCAAACCTAAACACTTTCAATTTGTATGCAATCTGGCAGGCCCCTGCACTACATAGAAAATTTAAATCTGAAGGCATTCTTAATTTGCAGCATTTTTTTCACACCTGCCTAAGACTTTTGCACAGTACTATATATATGAATTGTTCAACCTGCAAAAGGGTTTGGAATTGTGTTTAGCCCATTTTGGAAATCAAATACCACTGCCAGAGAGCTCAGCCTGGTCTTGCTCCACATTTCCCCCAGGCCTGCAGACTAGACTTCATTTAAGAAATACCACCTACCTACCTTTGGCTGCATAATGAAGAAGCAGTAATAAAGCCCTGATTATTGTGGCCCCTCTCTCTCACAGTCTGAGTGCTACTATGCAGAGGATTACAGGAGGCTGATATCAAGTCAAATTCAGATATTTACACTTTAAATAACAATATTTGTAATTTTTTTTTAATGTATGCATAACAGCATGAAATGGATGTATTTTTTTAACCAGACACTAATTTCCTGAAACATCTCCATGTTTGGCAAAATAAATGACTATCTGCCCCGGATAAGTTTTTTAAAATCCATTCTGGACTGCTCCAAAAAAAAAAAAAGCAGCTAGGACTTTGACTGTTTTATGAAAACATTGTGGGGGAGTAGAGGACCTAAACTCAAAGCGTTACTAAACCCACGACAGTAAAATCAATCTGTATATGCAGTAAAGCTGCAGTAATGCTTATTAAACTGTGGAACCTAAGGGGTTAATCCTCTGCATTGTGTAAAAAGGCTGTTTGATCCTGTCTTCTCTGATTCCACTGTCCCCAATCCATCTCCTGATAAGACAGAGCCTTTAGAATCACTCTCTACATGCTCAGTTTGGTGTGTATTGCTAAAGAGTTTTTTTTTTTTTTTTTTAGGAGGGTGCATGTGATCAGCACAGGCCAATAAGCACTGTTTGGACAGAGGGTCAGGGGTCCTGCAACCTCATAGGACAGTCAGAGTAGAATGAAAACTCTTCCTGCAAGCTTTAAGCAGACACTGACAGAAGTCACAAGACTGCTATATACTGCTGATAAGAAAAGCAGTTTATATTTACTAAAATAATTGCATTTTCATGGTCTGTGTACTGTGGGAGACCAGATATACTGAATGCAGGGTCCTGGGTTTAGTAACACTTTCATTTTTCATTTTAAGTCTGCTTTAAGACCAGTCAGTAAGGTCAGTAAACCACTAAAATCCCATCTTCTCAGACTGGAACCGTGGCAGGCCTAGATTAAGGCAACAGAAACAAGCTTCTATAAGAAAAGTACTACCTTCATTGCAGGTTCATCTGCTGTATCTCAAAATTGGGTAGGGAAACACCTGATGCATACATTTAGAAATTATAAAAGATTATCTCGGTTGGAGTTCCCAATCCTTACACAAAGCAGTAAAATCAACTGCCCCTCCCCCCCACAACTGTACTTTGTGGTTTGTACTTTGGTAATCTTACCAGCAGGTGTTTAATAATTTGATCTTTATCAGCCAGTTTATCCTGCAAGCTGTTTATAAGCTGCAGTTCTTCCATCCGATGCTGCTTCTTTGCCTTATCTTCCATCTCCTTCAGCCTGTGTACATAAAAGGAGAAAACAGTTTGAAGTCTGACTAAAGAATCCCATAGATCAGCTACAGATATGTCTTTATCTTGCAGCAATCCAGAAATCTCAAATGCACAAACCTGATGCCTAAAAATAAATTATTTCCATTCCTTTTTTATTTAAAAATTAGGATTCTAATTCTACCTTCAAAAGTTAACCCAAAATGTATCTGTAAACAGTGCACAACTGTCAGCATCTTTGAAAAAAAAAAAAAAAAAGAACGGCTATAACACATTATTCCAATCGTGGGTGCTACCATATTTTTCATTTATTTGTACAGTCAGGTCCATAAATATTGGGACATCAACACAATTCTAATCTTTTTGGCTCTATACACCACCACATTGGGTTTGAAATGAAACAAACAAGATGTGCTTTAACTTCAGACTTTAACCGGTTGCCGACCGCCGCACGACTATATACTGCGGCGGTCAGCCCCGGCCAGGCAGAGTGACGTATCGGTACGTCACTCGCCTGTCACTGACTTGCGAGCCTATCGCGGGCGGGCGCGCGCCCGCCGAGGCGCGCGCCCGCCGCGGCTCGTTCACAGGCAAGTCAGTGCGTGTGACCGGCGGACTCGATGTCCGCCGGCCACACTACGATCGCTCCTGTGAAGGGAGAAAGACAGAGCAGCTTGTGTAAACAAGCTGCCTGTCAGTTCTCCCTGTGTAAAAGTGAAGATCTGACCGTTCTACTATGTAGAACGGTTGATCTTTGCTTTTACACCAATAGCCATGTCCCTACACAGTAGAAAGCACGCCCCTAGGACACACTTAACCCCTCCCTGTCCAATAAAGTTAACCCCTTCCCTGCCAGTGTCATTTTTGCAGTAACAGTGCATATGTATAGCACTGATTACTGCAGTAATGTCACTGGTAACCCCAAAAGTGTCAAAAATGTCAGTCAAGGGTCCGATCTGTCCGCCGCAATGTCGCAGTACCGAAAAAAAAATCGCAGATCGCGCGCAATTATGCGTTAAAAAAAAAAACACCAAAAATGACAAAAATCTTTCTCTTTGTTAGTAAACGCGATAACTTTTGCGCAAACCAATCAAAATACGCTTTTTGCGATTTTTTTTACCAAACATAGGTAGCATAAAACAAATTGGCCGAAAAATGTTAAAAAATTTTGATTTTTACTTTTTTTTTGGGGAATTTCATATAAAAAAATGTGAAAAATATTGTTATTTTTGCAAAATTTACGCTCTTTTTTTGTTTATAGCGCGTGATCAAAAAATCGCACAGGTGATCAAATACCACCAAAAGAAAGCTCTGTTTGTGGGAAAAAAAGGACGTCAAATTCGTTTAGGTACAGCGTCGCACGACCGCGCAATTGTCCGTTAAAGTCACGCAGTAAAAAATCGCAAAAAAACCCCTGGTCCTTTAGCAGCCAAATCCTCCGGGGCTTAAGTGGTTAAGCTTTACTTTGAGGGTATTTACATCCAAATCAGGGGAACGGTGTAGGAATTACAACAGTTTGTATATGTGCCTCACACTTTTTAAGGGACCAAAAGTAATGGGACAATTGGTTGCTCAGCTGTTCCATGGCCAGGTGTGTGTTATTCCCTCATTATCCCATTTATAGGAGCAGATAAAAGGTCCAGAGTTAATTTCAAGTGTGCCATTTGCATTTGGAATCTGTTGCTGTCAGCTCTCAATATGAGATCCAAAGAGCTGTCACTATCAGTGAAGCAAGCCATCATTAGGCTGAAAAAACAAAACAACCCCATCAGAGAGATAGCAAAAACATTGTGTGGCCAAATCAACTATTTGGAACATCCTTAAAATGAAATAACGCACCGGTGAGCTCAGCAACACCAAAAGACCCAGAAGACCACGGAAAACAACTGTGGTGGATGACCGAAGTATTCTTTCCCTGGCGAAGAAAACACCCTTCACAACAGTTGGCCAGATCAAGAACACTGTCCAGGCGGTAGGTGTATGTGTGTCAAAGTAAACAATCAAGAGAAGACTTCACCAGAGTGAATACAGAGGGTTCACCACAAGATGTAAACCATCATAAACAGGAAGGCCAGATTAGAGTTTGCCAAACAACATCTAAAAAAGCCTTCACAATTCCGGAACAACATCCTATGGACAGATCAAGAGACCAAGATCAGCTTGTACCAGAGTGATGGGAAGAGAAGAGTATGGAGAAGGAAAGGAACTGCTCATGATCCAAAGCATACCACCTCATCAGTGAAGCATGGTGGTGATAGTGTCATGGCGTGGGCATGGAACTGGTTCTCTTGTATTTATTGATGATATGACTGCTGGCAAAAGCAGCAGGATGTATTCAGAAGTGTTTCAGAAGTGTTTTGGGCAATATTATCTGCTCATATTCAGCCACATGCTTCAGAACTCATTGGACGGCGCTTCACAGTGCAGGTGGACAATGACCCGAAGCATACTGCGAAAGCAACCAAATAATGTTTTTAAGGATAAACTTAACACAAACAAATCACCAGGCCCAGATGGCGTACATCCGAGAGTACTCAGGGAACTCAGTAAGGTTATATCTAGACCTTTGTTCCTGACCTTTCCTGACAGTATTAGGACAGGAGTTGTACCAGGTGATTGGAGGAAAGCAAACGTGATTCCGATATTCAAAAAGGGTCAGAGGCATATCCCGGGAAATTATAGGCCTGTCAGTTTGACATCAATAATATGTAAACTTTTGGAGGGGATGATAAGAGACTATATCGTAGAGTTTGCTAAAGACAACAACATCATCAGCAGTAACCAGCACGGGTTTACAAATGGGCGTTCTTGTCAAACCAATCTCCTAACATTCTACGAGGAGGTGAGCTGTGAGCTAGATAGGGGCAGACCAGTGGATGTGGTGTACCCTTGGGGGTATCAAAAATGGAGAAAGATCTGGGAGTCTTGGTTGATGATAGACTAGGCAATAGCATGCAATGTCAAGCGGCAGCTGCCAAAGTCGGCAGAATATTAGCATGCATAAAGAAAGGTATGTTTTCCAGAGATAAGTCTATAATCCTTCCACTTTATAAAACTCTGGTCCGACCGCATCTGGAGTATTCTGTCCAGTTCTGGTCGCCGGTCCTCAGGAGGGATGTGTTGGAGCTGGAGAGAGTCCAGAGAAGGGCAACTAAACTAATTAGGGGATTGGAGGACCTTAATTATGAAGAGTGTCTGCAATCGCTTGATTTATTCTCCCTGGAGAAGAGACGCCTGAGGGGGGACATGATAGCAATTTTTAAATATCTCAATGGGGATCTCAGCTTAGAAAATAAGCTGTTCAGTCGAAGGGATTGCATGAGGACTCGAGGGCATACAATGCGATTAGAGGAGAAGCGTTTTAACCTCAGGCAACATGGCGGGTTCTTTACTGTTAGGGCTACAAGATTGTGGAATTCTCTACCACAAGAGGTGGTTTCTGCGGGAAGTATGGTGGCTCTCAAAAGACTCTTAGACGTACATCTCAAGGATCAGAACATTCAGGGCTATGTGAGATGATTACAGCCACACACACCTACACAGTTTGAACTGGATGGACTATTGTCTTTATTCAACCTCACCTACTATGCAACTATGTAACTATGTAAGGGAAAGAAGTGGTATGTTAAGCAATGGCCAAGTCAATCTCCTGACCTGAATCCGATTGAGCATGCATTTCACTTGCTGAAGACAAAACTGAAGGGAAAATGCCCCAAGAACAAGCAGGAACTGAAGGCAGTTGCAGTAGAGGCCAGGCAGAGCATCACCAGGGATGAAACCCAGCGTCTGGTGATGTCTGTGCGTTCCAGACTTCAGGCTGTAATTGACTGCAAAGGATTTGCAACCAAGTATTAAAAAGTGAAAGTTTGATTTATGATTGTCCCATTACTTTTGGTCCCTTAAAAAGTGGGAGGCACATCTTGTTTGTTTCATTTCAAATCCATTGTGATGGTGTATAGAGCCAAAAAGATTAGAATTGTGTTGATGTCCCAATATTTATGGACCTGACTGTATGCTCACTATTATATTGACAGATAAACCACATTTAAATACGTCTTAGGAAATAAATGCTCACAATACAGTAAACCTATTGACTTAAACATTGCTAATCAACTGCAAAACATATTAAAAAAACATTAAAAATATCCGTATTTATGTTTGCATAACTGGCAGAGCAACCCAGGATCCATGAAGATTAGGGAGCACTATCATAAAAAATTGGGATTTTATGAACTAAAATCCCCCCTACTCTTTTACCTACCTGAGGCCTCATTTGATCCAGCAATGTGCATGTCTGCAGCTCTTCTCTCCCCTCACTTCCAGGTTTCACTGATTTTGCTGAGGCTCCCGCTGCTATAAACAGGGCCAGAGCAAGCATAAGGCGGCTTAGGCAGCTGCCTTAGGGCGCCAGAATAGTGGGCTGGGAAAATTAAAATAACCGTCTTCCGTCCCCTAGGTAAGTGGCGCCCCTGAAGAGCCCAAGCCTCAGCAGCAATCAGTTCTCGTCACAGGAGGGGACAGATCACCATAAAGAAGGTAGATGTGACATGAAACTAGTAGCCATTGTTTGCTAGGACCACCGGCTTCCTGGCAACTGATGACGCGCTTTGCAGCTGCACACAGCAGGAGGAAACCTCATCTGTGCCCAGCTCCTCCATCCGCTCTGCCTCCCAGCTCCACCCACTGACTCTAGCTCCAACTTCATGCACTTAGACTGCTCCTGCTGGGTAAGGTAAGAGTCCCTTCCTGCCCCAAGGCCGCTTCCACCCAGTAGCCTACAAATATCTCTGCCACAGCAGATTCCTGGCTCTGGAGGAATACACAGTGCAAACCGCCTAAGCAATGTTAGTGTGTGACCAGGTGGCTGTTACACTGCCCCACCTGTCACGCTGCTCACTCCTGTCACAGTGCCCCTGACCTGTCACGCTGCTCACTTCTGTCACAGTGCGCCCGTAGCAAAATGCAGCTTCGCCTGTGTAGATGAAAACCCTTGCACCGGCCCTGGCTATCAATCAAAGCCAGTGACGACATGGCAGAGGCAGGACAAGTTCTGTGCTCTGTCCCTTTACAGACAAAAAGTGGGGCTTGAGAGTGAGCCTGCATGAGTGCCCCCCTAGAAAGCGGATTTCTATGAGAGCACTGTCCGAAGGGAGGAGCCAGAAGCACCGGCGGGGGTCCCGAGAGGAGGAGGTTCAGGTCCGCCCACGGAGGAAATACTTTAACCATAGATGTTCACTAAATAATTGATTATTAGTTTTGGATAGGCTTTATTGATGTACGAGCTAGGGGCAGAACACTTCTCTGAAATGGCCTAAGGAATATGTAATTTCTTTTCAGCTATTTTCCAGTCACAGTGAAATTTAAAATGTATTTTACAAAAACTACTACTACAACTCTAAAAACACCTTAATAAAAATGATATACTGTATATATCGCACACTTCTAAATTCCCACCTGCTATGTTTCAGGAAATACATCCTACATCATGCTCTAAAGTGGGCATTACACTTATGGATTTCCTCCTGGGCTAAAGAAGACAGAATTAATCCAATCTACCTTCCATACTGTCCAATGCAGATATAGGTATCTCTATGGCCGGCTATTGTATTTAGACATTCACAGCATCTGGATGAATTGGGTGAAATTCAAGCCATGTATCGCTAGCTTTAATTTTTGGAGTATTGTAGTATTCATGCAATGAGAATGATGATCCTAATATTATATGTCTAATAAAAGTTGTACATGGTAAAAAGGAATTTCCACTGCTTGCTTGTAGTTCAGGATCCCTCTTCTCACACGGCTTGTCAATCAATGCAGTAAACCAGCAGTGTATCTGACTCCCTTAGGGAAGCAATTATCTGTCTACAAAGGACAAGGGTAGGAGATGTCTCCAGGACATTCTGCTGCTTTTCAGTTTAGTGATACTAGTAAGCCAAATGTCACATATACATTTTATTCTATTTTTTAACAAACAGATCTGGTAGAATAAAAAATCATCACATCTCCAGTCTTAGTATGTCATACTGTAGGTTTGCATGAACTTACTCAGCTTCTAAGGTAACAATCTTTGCCTGAAGGAAAGTCTGAGCGCTGCTAAATTTGGACACTATGGACTGGATCTCCTGCTGGTGACTTTGTCTTAATGATTCCAGTTCAATTCTTTGTTTCATTTTAAGTTCTTCTTGATTTCTTTCCATGAAATGAAAAATTGTTAAAAAAACATTTTGAGGCACATTTAGCTGATACAATTCTGTGAAAAAAATAGAACAGTTCTGCAGCAGGTAACACATACATTATCACTTGGAATATTTTTGCAGTGTTAAATCACGTGATGTCCACAAGAGGGCAGAATCTAAAGTCCTGTAGAAAGATACTTATATTACCAAAAGTATTGCCTTTACACGCACATAAACTATAATGGCATCCCAGTCTTAGTACGTAGGGTTCAATATTGAGTTGGCCCACTCTTTGCAGCTATAACCGCTTCAACTCTTCTGGGAAGGCTGTCCACAAGGTTTAGGAGTGTTTATATGGGAATGTTTGACCATTCTTCCAGAAGTGCAACTGTGAGGTCAGGCACTGATGTGGATGTGAAGGCCTGGCTCACAGTCTCTGCTTTAATTCATCCCAAAGGTGTTCTATCGGGTCGAGGTCAGGCCTCTCTAGGCCAGTCAAGTTCCTTCACCCCAAACTCACTCATCCATGTCTTTATGGACTTTGCTTTGTGCACTGGTCTAAATCATTTGGTGGAGGGGGATTATGGTGTGGGGTTGTTTTTCAGGAGTTGGGGTTGGCCCCTTAGTTCCAGTGAAGGAAACTCTTAAAGCGTCAGCATACCAAGACATTTTGGACAATTTAATGCTCCCAACTGTGTGGGAACAGTTTGTTCCAACATGACTACGCACCAGTGCACAAAGCATGTACTGCATACTTGTGTGTGCAATGCTATCTTAATCTCTTTGTTCATTGATAGGTGGTATTTGCCTGGCCGTGTCTCTCCAGCTTATTATGGGACAGGGGACACCTTCATTGGTTCGCTCTGGGGTAGTTTTTGCTTCTTCCGCATCCCATAACTCGAACGTCCCGGATTCTGGAACGCACACGCTGTAACCGGAAGTGACACAGCTTTTTTTTTGCATTGCTTCCGTGATGTGCTACTGTGAAGCACACAGTATCCATGACGATGATGCAGCCCAGGGACAGCAATTTTTCCAAAGGCCGCACGACAATCCCACCCTCTACCACTGGCTGGATCCTCTCCTTGGAGAGGTCCACACAACACTCAGCCGTGGCGTCCTTTGGCTTGATGGATTATCTGGAGGTGGAATGCACTAGCGGTGAGCACTTTAATGCCCACTCTCTGGTATCTGTCACCTGTACTCTTCCTCTCACCCCATTTTTCTCTTTTCCCCTCTCTCCTCCTCCTTTTTTCTTTTCCTCTTACCCCAGTTTCCTCTTTCTTTCTCTCTCTTTCTTCCTCTCCCCCCCCTCCCTTCTCTCTCCCTCCCTCACCCCTTTCCCTCATTCCCTCTCCCCCTTGTTTCCCTCCTTGTTTTCTTTTTCTCTATCCCTTCCTTCCCCACACTCCATTCCCACTTCTTTATTTTCTTTGTTACTCTCTATTTTTATTTATTTATCTATATATATATATATTTTTTTTCTCTCTATGCCCCTTGCGGTGCACTGTAACACTAAAGTATATATTTCCAACATCCAGATATATGGTATCATCCTTGCTGCTATGTGCGTGTTTCTTTTTGGGGTTTTGGGGACATTCCCCACAGGCTCCCCAGGCTACTTGCCACCCCTCTCTGATGTATTACTATACAGGTAATGTTACGATATTTACCTTGTGACAGCTCGAGACTCTGTCACGGTGAAAGTGGTAATTTAAAGGACACAGAGTGTGCACATTGGCTCCATGCAGGACTACAGAGCATAGCTGTGCAGTGGAGAAAACTGCTTTTGCAGCTTTCTCCAGGTGTTGGTATACCTGGATGGGGCTCTGTAGTTTGAAGATTTCATAGTGACTTGGGTGGAATGGAATCCCCAACTCTGTGTCCATGTTTGGTGAATGACCAGCAGGGTGTGTGTTCAGGTGCACACAGCCCTTATAATGGAGGTGAAGGAATACCTCAGGGCTCCCAGTTGGAGATGGCTCCACCAAAGAAAGACAGGAGGTCTCTAGGAGTCAGAGGCTGCAGGTGGCAGCCAGAGCATGTGTGTGTCTGCAAGAGACAGGTGACAGCTTGAGGACTCAGGCCAGAGTGAAGCTGTCAGCTTCTGAGAATGTATGGTCTGGGGACCAGCATAAAGAGCAGAGGTACTGCAACTGAAAAACTGAGTGAGAGCTTAAGAGCAAGGTGGGTTAGCAAGGTGGGTTAGCATTTTCTGTTCATCCTATATTAACTGGAGAAGAACCCCTGTGTGGAAAACCCTATATATTATGGACTTTCCTTATGACTTTTAATTAAAATGGGCTGCCATGCCCTAAAACCAAAGTGCTCACTGATGTGAATGCCTTGAAAAACGCATCTACCACTAGAGCTAACTGTCCCCATCTTACAACCTTTTTAAATATAATGATTTATACCATGAATTATCATTCGCTTCGCTATGTGGAATGTCACAATAAATGTAGAATATATACTGTATGTATATTTTTTTCCGATAAAACATGATGCTGTGTGTAGTGAAATTAATTTGTGATTTTGCTTCATGAAACATTGATTATCATATCTTGTACAGGCTGTTACAGTATTTGACAGGATCCGAGGCCCTGACGAAGCAGGTCAGCCTGCAAAATGCGTTGGCTAAAAGATACACAAATCCAGATCTTAAATCTAGGATTACATCACCCTGTTTATTTTTTTGGAACAAACCCCTTTATTTTAAAAATTGCATAATGTTCTAAATAAAGTTATGTACAAATAATTTTATATAACGTGTTGGCTCAATGGTTATTAAGAGGGCAGGAAAGAGACACAAATCACCGCTCAAAGGCTGTCAGCTGAACAAAGGATCCAGGGTAGGCTGTAGTAATCCTAAATTACTTGGTGCTCGCCGAAGGTCCGCAACCTTGAAATTCCATGTGTAGAAAGAAAAATGACACTTCCAGTAGTATGAAAATGGTTTATTGCAAAATCAAAGGTCCAACATCAAAGCATACAGGACAAACTGGATCAGCAGCCGCGTTTCACACCATGTGCTTAATCATTGCAATGATTAAGCACATGGGGTGAAACGCGCCTGCTGATCCAGTTTGTCCTGTATGCTTTGATGTTGGACCTTTGCTTTTCTTTCTATCAATGGTTATTAACCCAAAGAAAGTACATTAAAAGTCCCAAACCTTACTTCGATTTCTACAATTGTCTCTCAAGGGATCGTACTTCCCATGGGTGCGTATTGAGTCACACTTTACCTCTTTAGCCTTCCCAGAAGAGTTGAAGCTGTTAAAGGGTGGGCCAACTCAATATTGAACCCTACAGACTAAAGGGCCATACACACTATAAGATTTTCTGAAGACTTTTTCCTTCAGATTTACCTTTTCTATGTAGTGCAAGGGCCTGTCAGATTGCATACAAATTGAAAGTGTTTAGGTTTGACCTCATATTATATGGTTTTGGTAAATCTAAAGGAAAAAGTCTTCAGAAAATCTTATAGTGTGTATGGCCCATAAGGCTGTGATGTCATTAAAGTTCATGTGTGTGTAAAGGCAGACATCCCAATACTTTTGGTAATATAGTGTAAGTGTGCATGTGTGTATGCGTGCGTTTCACGTAGGTAAACATGATACCTTTTTAGGATTAGGAGATAGAAGGTTACAGTACATCCACAATCCAAAATACCTTCTAATACAGTATTTAACTTCAGCATATAGAGGAAAATACCAGGTGTCTCATTTTGGATATCCTTAACCACTTGCCGACCGCCAGCAGTACATATACTGCGGCAGGTCAGCTCTGTTGCACAAAAGGACGTACCTGAACCATCATTTTGTGCAATAGCCAGTGGGGGAGCGCGTGCTGATTGGCCAGAGGCGGAGCAAATCATCAGTCCGGTGGGCATGATGTCCACCGGGCACCCGCGATCGCTCCCCATAGGGATAGAACGTCAGTAAACAAGGCAGACCGCCGTTCTGTCACAGATGAACACAGGGATCCTGTATTTCTGCTATTTAGGAACACAGATCTCTATATTCATCTAGTGAGTCCATCTCCCACACAGTTAGAAAGCATCTCCTAGGGACACATTTAACCCTTTGATCGCCCCTGGTGTTCGCCCCTTCCCTGCCAGTGTCATTAGTAAAGTAACAGTGCATATTTTTAGCACTGATTACTGTAGTATTGTCACTGGTTCCTTCAAAAGTGTCAAAAGTGTTGGGTAGGTGTACGATTTGTCCATCGCATAGTCCTGCTAAAAATAGCAGATCGCCGCCATTACTAGTAAAAAAAAAGTAAGATGCAATAACTTTTGCACAAACCAATCAATATACAATTATTGGGACCTTGCTTTGTGCACTGGTCTAAATCATTTGGTGGAGGGAGGATTATGGTGTGGGGTTGTTTTTCAGGGGTTGGGCTTGGCCCCTTAGTTCCACTGAAGGGAACTCTTAAGGCGTCAGCATACCAAGACATTTTGGACAATTTCATGCTCCCAACTTTGTGGGGACAGTTTGGGGATGGTAAAATAAATAAATATATACTGTGTATTTGGGTAGATTCAAATGGAACCGATTAAATCTCCTAATATGTGGTAGGTTCAACCAAAAAGTGCTGAAGTGCAATAAATAAAATTAATGACATAGTCAAGTGAATTTACAGTGGGTACGGAAAGTATTCAGACCCCCTTAAATTTTTCACTCTTTGTTATATTGCAGCCATTTGCTAAAATCATTTAGGTTCATTCTTCTTCCTCATGAATGTACACATAGCACCCCATACTGACAGAAAAACACAGAATTGTTGACATTGTTGCAGATTTATTAAAAAAGAAAAACTGAAATATCACATGGTCCTAAGTATTCAGACCCTTTGCTGTGACACTCATATATTTAACTCAGGTGCTTTCCATTTCTTCTGATCATCCTTGAGATGGTTCTACACCTTCATTTGAGTCCAGCTGTGTTTGATTATACTGATTGGACTTGATTAGGAAAGCCACACACCTGTCTATATAAGACCTTCCAGATCACAATGCATGTCAGAGCAAATGAGAATCATGAGGTCAAAGGAACTGCCTGAAGAGCTCAGAGACAGAATTGTGGCAAGGCACAGATCTGGCCAAGGTTACAAAAAGATTTCTGCTGCACTTAAGGTTCCTAAGAGCACAGTGGCCTCCATAATCCTCAAATGGAAGACGTTTGGGACGATCAGAATCCTTCCTAGAGCTGGCCGTCCGGGCAAACTGAGCTATCGGGGGAGAAGAGCCTTGGTGAGAGAGGTAAAGAAGAACCCAAAGATCACTGTGGCTGAGCTCCAGAGATGCAGTCAGGAGATGGGAGAAAGTTGTAGAAGTCAACCATCACTGCAGCCCTCCACCAGTCGGGGCTTTATGGCAGAGTGGCCTGACGGAAGCCTCTCCTCAGTGTAAGACACATGAAAGCCCGCATGGAGTTTGCTAAAAAACACCTGAAGGACTCCAAGATGGTGAGAAATAAGATTCTCTGGTCTGATGAGACCAAAATAGAACTTTTTGGCCTTATTCTAAGCGGTATGTGTGGAGAAAACCAGGCACTGCTCATCACCTGTCCAATACAGTCCCAACAGTGAAGCATGGTGGTGGCAGCATCATGCTGTGGGGGTGTTTTTCAGCTGCAGGGACAGGACGACTGGTTGCAATCGAGGGAAAGATGAATGCGGCCAAGTACAGGGATATCCTGGACAAAAACCTTCTCCAGAGTGCTCTGGACCTCAGACTGGGCCGAAGGTTTACCTTCCAACAAGACGATGACCCTAAGCACACAGCTAAAATAACGAAGGAGTGGCTTCACAACAACTCCGTGACTGTTCTTGAATGGCCCAGCCAGAGCCCTGACTTAAACCCAATTGAGCATCTCTGGAGAGACCTAAAAATGGCTGTCCACCAACGTTTACCATCCAACCTGACAGAACTGGAGAGGATCTGCAAGGAGGAATGGCAGAGGATCCCCAAATCCAGGTGTGAAAGACTTGTTGCATCTTTCCCAAAAAGACTCCTGGCTGTATTAGATCAAAAGGGGGCTTCTACTAAATACTGAGCAAAGGGTCTGAATACTTAAGACCATGTGATATTTCAGTTTTTCTTTTTTAATAAATCTGCAACAATGTCAACAATTCTGTGTTTTTCTGTCAGTATGGGGTGCTATGTGTACATTCATGAGGAAGAAGAATGAACCTAAATGATTTTAGCAAATGGCTGCAATATAACAAAGAGTGAAAAATTTAAGGGGGTCTGAATACTTTCCGTACCCACTGTATTTTAGTGATAAATAAATAAATACAGTGCAGAAGTAGAATAAATCGTGTGTTAGATAATAATCCTGGCTCTGTTACTTGTGTGAGTATAACATGCCAATAAAGAACATTTAGTGATAAAAGTGGTGAAAAAAACCAGGGGAAAAAAATCCCTTAAGGTAAGATGGCAGCTGCAGTCACCTGTGTGACCACTAGGTGTCGCGCTGTATATACAACCTGCAGCATATAGAAGTCAGGCCAATGTGTGTGTCGCGGGGTCCCCCTCCACGGTCAACAAGGCACCAGTTGGCGTGTTTCCATATGGAAAAAGAAAGAGGGGAGCCCCATGAAGTATTGGATCAACAATAGCTAGAAAATACGTAGCATCCACTCACTGTGAGAGCTGCCTCGGATCAGTAGCGAACGCCAGGAAGCTTCTGCGTTCCACGGCGGTGGAGTCCTGAAACCGGAAGTGACGCTATGACGCAATGGACCCGCCCTACGCATTTCGTCAGAGGACGTCTGCTGGAGCGGCCTCTCCAGCAGACGTCCTCTGACGAAACGCGTAGGGCGGGTCCATTGCGTCATAGCGTCACTTCCGGTTTCAGGACTCCACCGCCGTGGAACGCAGAAGCTTCCCGGCGTTCGCTACTGATCCGAGGCAGCTCTCACAGTGAGTGGATGCTACGTATTTTCTAGCTATTGTTGATCCAATACTTCATGGGGCTCCCCTCTTTCTTTTTCCATATGGAAACACGCCAACTGGTGCCTTGTTGACCGTGGAGGGGGACCCTCGGAGACACACATTGGCCTGACTTCTATATGCTGCAGGTTGTATATACAGCGCGGCACCTAGTGGTCACACAGGTGACTGCAGCTGCCATCTTACCTTAAGGGATTTTTTTCCCCTGGTTTTTTTCACCACTTTTATCACTAAATGTTCTTTATTGGCATGTTATACTCACACAAGTAACAGAGCCAGAATTATTATCGAACACACAATTTATTCTACTTCTGCACTGTATTTATTTATTTATCACTAAAATAAATTCACTTGTCTATGTCATTCATTTTATTTATTGCACTTCAGCACTTTTTGGTTGAACCTACCACATATTAGGAGATTTAATCGGTTCCATTTGAATCTACCCAAATACACAGTATATATTTATTTATTTTACCTCCTTTATGGTTTTATGGGTTACACCCCTTTATTTATGAGTTGATTGCATTTGATTGCACCTTAATATTTATTGCACTAAGGTAGCGCCGTTTTCAACCCTTTCTTGCACTTTACCTATATCTTGACCCCTTGGGGTTTGGTTGTTGGCCGCTTACACCTGATAGCCATTCACGCTTCACCGCACACTCCATAGCGCTGGTCACTTTTTGCTTTTATCAGTTTGGGGATGGCCCCTTCCTGTTCCAACATGACTGCACACCAGTGCACAAAGCAAAGGTCCATAAAGACATAAATGAGCGAGTTTGGGGTGGAGGAACTTGACTGGCCTACAAAGGGTGGGCCAACTCAATATTGAAACCTACGGACTAAGACTGGGATGCCATTAAAGTTCATGTGCATGTAAAGGCAGGCGTTCCAATACTTTTGATAATATATTGTATATTTGCAAATTAATGTACATTTAAGAAACATAACATGTAATACACATGTCCTCCTTGTTGAGATGTATGGCATAGTGTAGGGGAAGTTTATGCTGAGTCGGTCTACAGCTGCAATACAATGTGTTAATGTTTTCCGTAGTTCCTACATCATCTACTACAGTATATGTACAATCCCAATACCTGTTTTGCTTTTCTTTCACTCCCAATGCCTCTTGTTGGGATTTGGAAATCTCTTTGCTTAGTAGTTCCACAGAATCCCGTAAAACTGAATTTTCTTCTTCTAGCCGGGACATCTCTGTTTGATATCCATCCAATGGAGTGTTTTGCTTTTTTAAATCATGAGTGCTATTATCCTAAGAACATGAACATAAATAGTAAGAATATTAATAATAAAAAGACTTCTCGAACAGGCTGTGTTCATGTCATATTTCCTTATTGTATTTGCCTTCCTGCAATTAGTCTTTATCGCATTGTGAATAATACAGTAACTTCCATAAAGTTACTCGTGGAAAAACAAATATGAAAGTTACTCTAAAAATAAGAATATTTCTAAATTAATTTCTAAATTCGTACTTGGCTTTACTTTTTCATCAAATAAAATGACTGGATGTACCCATATATAGTATCTTGATAATTGACCAGTAACAGCTAAGCCACACTGGCAATAAAAAGGTCAAACACTGGCTGAATGCTCATGTAGCACCCTCTAGTGTGTGCTACTAGAAGTGAAAGTAGGCAAACTATAGTCCGACCCAGGGATAAACATTAGTCACTGAATCTGGGTCAGGGTTATTAGAGGCTGGATGACTCACCCTGGAATCTCTCCCCTGTTCCTAGAATGTTGGAGAATGATCTGGAAAATAGTGAGCAGAAGCTAGGAGGGGTTGCCTTGAAAATTTAGGTGCCTTTAGCCAATCCTCAGGTTGGGGGCCTAGTAGGGAACTAAAGACCCTTAAAATTGACATGGCTCCACTTCATTCTACTTCTTTTTTTGACGAGGGGCCAAACTGCTCTGTTCGTTCATGCCTTCTTCTTTATTTTACATTTTGTTTTTTGACTGAACTCTACCTGTAGACTGTGCTGGTCTGCCGGCTACCACTACACCTAGAAAAGACAAAAAGAAGGGGAAAATTTTTTTTTTTTTTTTTTGATGCAAGCCTTCGCTGAGAACTTGGATTCCAGAACTCGAGGGTTCTTTTTGTTTATGACAGCCGCTCTAGGTTTATTATGCTGTCTCTTGTTGATCGCATTTCAGGGGTCTCTGGACTCTGCTGTTGAGACACGGATGCTGTTGCCTCCCCACCACGGGGAATATAGGGTTGCAGTACCTGTTGGGATGGGAATGTTGGGGTTTTTTTTTTTTTTTTTTAATTTCCCTCTGGCTGCCGGTCGGCCATGCTGTGGTTGGTCGGTGGCGGGGGGTTGTCAGGGGATCTACGGGACTCCCATTAGTTTAACTGGAGATTTGGGAAGTTATGGTTTCACTATGTTTTTCCTCTTACAGTGACATGGTTCTATGGCATGGATTGAAGCGAGTCGGGTTGCTTCCGCATGCCACTTTCCGCGACCTTGCTCGCTGCTATGTGCAGTGAACAACCTCGCGAATATACATGGGGTGCTGGACCCCACAACCAGCTTACACTGTGTAAATTGTTGGTACTACTAGCATACCCTACGCCCCCCCCCCTCCCGCCATATGGGCGGTGGGGGGGAAGGCGGGGGACCTTTTGTTCTTTTGTGTTCTTTTTTTTACTTTACTGTCTTTCTTCTAACCCCCTTTTCTTTTTCCCTTCTGACATGGCGACTACTCGACATCCGGGCCCCGATGGCTCGTTCCCGGAGGTGGGGAGGAGAGGCGGCTCATCCATCATGACATTCAGGCGAGTACAACCTACCGAACCACAATGACGAACCCCTTGCCAAGTAACTTTAAAATTCTGACACATAATGTCCAGGGCCTTAACGCACCGGTGAAGCGAACAAAGGCTTTTCAGTTCTACCATAAACAGGGAATCGATGTCCTCCTATTACAGGAGACCCACTTCCCTCGCACTTCAGCACCCAAAAAACTTAGCGCCAAATTTCCCATCTGTTACATGTCCAATAGCGAAGATAAGAAACGGGGGGTGGCGGTCTGTATAGCCAAGAGGGTCCCGTTCACACCTAAAGAGGTGATCAGAGACAGGGAGGGAAGGTACCTAATGGTCCAGGGCAGGATAAATGAGCACGACGTAACCTTTGTCTCCTACTATGCTCCGAACGTGGGGCAAATTCAATTCTTCCAGGAAATGCTGAGCGTGGTGATGCCGCGTGCGATGGGACATGTAGTGTTTGGGGGTGACAGTAATGTCCCCTTGGACCAGGTCATGGATAGGTCGGACGCCTTGCGTGCCTCTCTGAAACATGCCCCGCGTCTGGGGGTTAAATTGGCTAGATTATTGCACTCCACAGGATTGGTGGATGTGTGGAGGAATGATCATCCCACGACGCGCGATTTCACCCACTACTCTCATGCGCATAAGACGTATGCCCGTATAGACCACCTCTTTGCATTGTCGGCTCTCCTTCCGTTTGTACTAAAGGCACAAATCATTCCCACCCCGTGGTCTGACCACTCCCCCGTAGTGATGACCGTCTCTGACTTGTGGACTAAACCTAAATTTTCAGCCTGGAGGCTCAACGCCTCCTTACTGAATGACCCCCTTATACTTAAGGAAGTGACCGATTGCTTACATCACTATTTTCTGGACAACCCATCGACTGATACATCCCCGGCCATGGTATGGGCGGTGCATAAAGCGACGATTAGAGGCAAGCTTATCCAGATTGCCTCCCGGAAAAAAAGGGAACGCGACGGGGAGATACTGCGTCAGGATGCGGAGCTGAGGGACCTCCTAAGGGAGCAGAAGAGACATCCGGGGGTGGACATCAGACACAAAATTGACGCGGCACGGGTGGCCCTTAATTTTAGCTTGACCACTAAAGCGGAAAAGTCCATTCGCTGGTCGAGGAATCGCTATTACACACTGGGCGATAAACCGCACACACTTTTGGCTCGCAAACTGGCCCCGAGACTCTATTCCCCAGCACTACCAAAATTGAGGCTTAGGTCTGGTCTCCGGTCACAGGACCCCAAATTAGTGGTCAATGAATTTTATCACTTTTACACAAAGCTCTATTCCCAACCGCAGCCGCTTAGACAGTCCGCGGTAGAGGCCTTTTTTCGGGATATCTCCCTCCCTAGCCTTTCCGCCCCCCATGTGGAGATTATGGACAGGGAGTTCTCTACCACAGAAATATTGGTAGCAATCAAATCCATCAACCCTAATAAAGCGCCGGGACCGGACGGTTTCTCTGGCCATTATTATAAGAAGTTTCACGAGACCCTGACCCCCCATCTCTGCTCCTACTTTAATTCTATTAGAGCAGGGACCCCCATCCCGACATATGAAAATAATGCGTATATCCATGTGCTGCCGAAACCGGGCAAGGACCATGGGGACTGTCTCAACTACAGGCCGATATCGCTCATCAACGTTGACCTTAAAATTATGGCGAAGGTGCTGGCGACTAGGCTCAACACTTTTTTGGCGGAATATATCCATCCTGATCAGGCCGGCTTTGTGCAGGGCCGACAGGCGCCTGACCAGACCCGGCGTGCAATAGACGTGATTTCAGCCCTCCAATCTAACTGGGATAACGTAGGCCCCAGAAAGGGCATGCTATTGTCCCTCGATCTTCACAAGGCCTTTGATTCCCTGTCCTGGGAATATCTTTTCCAGACACTGGAGCGCTTTGGCTTTGGACAACACTTCTTATCTCTAGTAAGCACGTTATATAGTGACCCAGTTGCGAAACTGTCTATTAAAGGTTACGGATCCCCTTTCTTGCACATTAGGAGGGGCACTAGACAGGGGTGTCCTTTATCCCCGCTCTTATTTATCTTAGCCCTGGAACCATTGGCCATTAAATTGCGATCCAACCCGGACATTAAGGGCTTACAATGTGGGGGGGTGGAGCATAAGTGCGCCCTATTTGCGGACGACATCTTGATGTACCTTTCGGCCCCACTGATTTCTATCCCCAATTTACTTAAGGACATGGCGGAGTTTGCGTCCATCTCAGGTCTCCAAATAAACCCCTCCAAATCTCGGGCTCTGAACCTAACACTGGATAATACTACCCTATCTGCCCTCAGGGACAACTTTCCCTTTGCATGGCAAGAAAGGTCACTGCCATACCTTGGAATTCATCTCACGGCCTCAATAACCACCCTTTATGCCTGTAACTACCCACCTTTATATAAAAAACTACGGGAAGATCTTGCTACTTGGTCTGCTAGCCCCCCGTCATGGTTCGGTAGGTTGAATTCGGTGAAAATGAACATATTGCCTAGATTGTTGTATCTGTTTCGCTCTCTACCCATAATGCTTAATATGACTGATATTAAGGATTTTTAGGGGTCGGTCATCCGGTTTATATGGGGGGACAAGAGGCCCAGAGTCAATAGACGGACTCTTTATACCCCTAAACTCAGAGGGGGACTGGGGGTCCCGGAACTGAGCAAATATTACCATGCCGCTCAGTTGGCCCAACTGGTACGCTTCCACTCCCGGGACCCTCTCCCGATCTGGATGCGCATGGAGGCGGCCCACTTGGGGATTCCGGTCCACCACGCGCTGTGGTTAAGAGCTAGGGACAGACCGGGGGTGCTCTGTCCTGCCCTCTCCCACTCCCTGGGGGTTTGGGATAGGCTGTCGGGCAGGCACTCCTTTAAGTCCCTCCATGCTCCGCTGGCGCCCCTACTGGGCAACCCTTTGTTTCCACCGGGTCTGACCCCGGCAATGTTTGACTGGTGGACAAACAGGGAGCTTCTCAGGTTGGCGGATTTATGCGACCACCGAGGACTATTTACCAGATCCGCACTGCAGGAGAAGTATTCCCTCCCTGAGGGGGAGTACTTTCGCTACGCCCAGATCTCCCATTTCGCAGCCTCCCTTAGGCGAAAAAGCGATATCACTACCTCCACACCAATGGAGTATCTTTGCCGCACACTAGACAAGCAAAAAAGCTACATATCTACAATTTATAATATACTCCACGGAGATGACAATAAACTGCCATACATGTTACGCTGGGAGGAGGATCTGGGAGAGTCTCTGGACAGGGCGGAATGGAGTGCTTTAGCACAGTTTAATTCCAGATCCATACTTAATACTTCTTTGATAGAAGCAAACTTTAAGGTGTTTTTGCGTTGGTACATGGTTCCGGTCAGGTTGGCAGCGGCGGTGAGCATTGCATCCCCCAATTGTTTTCGGGGATGTGGCCAGGTGGGCACGGTGCTCCACACGTGGTGGACTTGCCCGAAAGTCCGCCGATTCTGGATCCGAGTCTACAATTTTGTTTACTCCTTGACTCAAGTCAATTTGGCGAAAGACCCCCAAAATGCCCTTCTGGGTAAACCAGTGGAGGGAGCAACTAAGCCCGCTAAGCGCCTCATTGCCTTTGTGTTCACGGCCGCTAAAATAGCCATAGCCCGCTCGTGGCGCACCCCCGTGGTGCCATTTGAGCTCTTGAAAGCCAAACTGACCTGGATCATGTTAAATGAACGAATGGTGGCAATATTGAATGATAGGATGCGCATGTTTGATAAAACTTGGGACCCCTGGATAAGGTACCTGGCGGGCCCCTCATAGGGGTGCTCGGGTGCCTTGGTAGCATTGGATGGGTTGTTGTGGGGGGGATTTCCCCCGGCGGGGCGGGCGGGGCCTGGGTGTCGACCCTCGGCCTTCTATTTTCTCCATAGCCGCTGATGTCTCTTTCTTCTCTCTCCCTCTTCCATTCCTGCTGCCCTCTTCTGCAGTTTCCTCCTTTTCCCCCAGTCTGGTCCCTTTCCCTCTATCTATTTTTTCTCTTTTTTCTTAATTTCTGATATTTTTCTGACGGTGCACGGACGACAGGCTGTGCCCCCCACTAGTGGAGGGTTTGGTATAGGGGTCGGGGTTGGGGTTCGTCCCCTCTGGAAGGGCGCAGTGAGTTCCCGTAGGGGCGCCATTGAGGGGTCGGGCCCGGACCGTCGGTCCTGTAGGGTGTAATAGCGGGGGCGCTGTCTGTCTGGGTGCCGCTATGCTTTCGCACTGTTGGTTGGATACCTAACTTAAGTTTACATTTTAGGTTACAGTCTTATTGACTACCCATTTTGCTTTTGTGTTTTTCTGCATTGGCACTAATGTATGTCTTGTTTTCTGAGATATTTACTGTATACATACGAAGTATTTGAGCCATGTTGGCTCCTAGTGCACTGTTAACGCTTTCTTTCCAAAAAAAAAAAAAAAAACTTCAATAAAAACATTGAAACATAAAATTGACATGAGCCATGCCAGCAGGGTAGTCGGGTGGAAGATGGGGAATCAGTGCTGTTGGTGGCCGTTGAAGGACCCCTACTGGGGGGGAGGGGGGATTTCTGTGTCTGATGCAAGAAGGAAATGTTGTGTGACTGGCTGTGCAACAGTTGGGAACCCTGACTTTAGCAACTCCTACAGGGATAGTGCTACACCCATTTGTATCCTGATATTTAGGGATCCATTTATAAAACATTTGCTGTGCAAATGCTGCAGCATTCACAGAATCTTTAATATGTGTATTTCCGATCATCAGAAGCTCTACCTAGTGGCCATAATGCCGAATTTTCTTGATTGAGGTATTACGGGAAAATACCAAATTGTGTCCACTAGATGGAGCTGACTATCATAGGAAATACACATATTAGACATTATCTGGCTGCCAAGGTTTACATCTGGCAAGTGGTTTTCTTTTTTAATAAAGACAGGATTATCCTATTTTGAGCTTATGTTTCCTTTGCGCTTCTTATTTCTGCTGTTTTGCTAACTGTGGGTGGTCATTATTCTCACTAGATTGGTGCTTAGTGTGACCTGCCTATAATTTGGAGGTCACATTTTTTGGTGGGGTGATGGGGCCACAAGTGTGGGCATAAGCACTAAGTGATTGGGATGCAGCATTTTTTAATCACTGCATGTGAAGAATTTTGTAGCTTAGACACTTTACATTTAGTATATGGACTCTTTTACACATTTTGGCTGCTCACATTTATAGGATTCAGTTGCTTGTTTATGGTTTTCATGCTTTTGGATTTTCTCATCCTTATCGTTGCACAAAATATTTATACAGGGTGGGGTAAAACCCTTGTCAGTTTATTTTGTGCTGTCTGTGCCCCTTTGGGAAGTGGGATGAAATCTCTGCAATGTGAGCATCACACTTGAATCCAGGTTTCTAAGAAGAACCCCCAAAACAAAGTGTGGGACTTTAAGGGTAACAATAAAATATATAGTTAATGGTATGAGCCATTTTTTTTTTTTATATGGCCAGAACAAGTCATGATACCCTGTACCATGTATAATCATTAAGAATCAGTGATACTAGATATATATATGTTACAGCTTTCAATAAAAAATATTTTAGAAATAATACCATTAACTATATATTTTATTGTTACCCTTAAAGTCCCACACTCTGTTTTGGGGGTTCTTCTTTGAAACCAATGTTTAGGGATTATGGTAACACATTTCCCTTTAGTTGACTACATACTTCTTATAATCACACTTGAATCCAAACTTAAAGAAAAATCTTAAATCTTGCCACAGTACTACTAGATGTATGGGCTCTAACAGGGATTTCTAACTTTTGCCTGCATGTTAAATGTACATTTACAGTGTAAGTCACCCTGAATTTTTATACATGTATTTTTTTGTGTACGTTTACATATGTGTATGTCATAAATTATAGTCTCTATCATTTTCATGTACTTCTTCCATATGAAGTACCCGGTTAATCCTGCCATACACCTTTTTTCCTTGTTCTAAACTGACCACACTAAGTGCAGAAGGTAATCTGTGTTACCATGGTCAGTTTTCATCCTTTGGTTGGGCATTCAGAAGTACAGGACACATTCAGCATGCCTGTATTGATTAATTTGTTCACCTACCACACTCCTGGCCAATCACAGCCTGCTTCTGGTACACACACCCCCACCCAATCACAGCCTGCTTGTGGTACACACACCCCCAACCAATCACAGCCTGCTTCTGGTACACACACCCCCACCCAATCACAGCCTGCTTCTGGTACACACACCCCCAACCAATCACAGCTTGCTTCTGGTACGCACACCCCCAACCAATCACAGCCTGCTTCTGGTAAACACATCCCCCACCCAATCACAGCCTGCTTCTGGTACACACACACACCCACCCAATCACAGCCTGCTTCTGGTACACACACCCCCAACCAATCACAGCTTGCTTCTGGTACACACACCCCCAACCAATCACAGCCTGCTTCTGGTACACACACCCCCCACCCAATCACAGCCTGCTTCTGGTACACACACACACCCACCCAATCACAGCCTGCTTCTGGTACACACACCCCCACCCAATCACAGCCTGCTTCTGGTACGCACACCCCCACCCAATCACAGCCTGCTTCTGGTACACACACAAACACCCAATCACAGCCTGCCTCTGGTAAACACACCCCCACCCAATCACAGTCTGCTTCTGGTATGCACACCCCCACCCAATCACTGCCTGCTTCTGGTACACACACCCCCCACCCAATCACAGCCTGCTTCTGGTACACACACACCCCACCCAATCACAGCCTGCTTCTGGTACACACACACACACACAATTACAGCCTGCTTCTGGTACACACACCCCCCACCCAATCACAGCCTGCTTCTGGTACACACACACCCCACCCAATCACAGCCTGCTTCTGGTACACACACACGCACCCAATTACAGCCTGCTTCTGGTACACACACACACACACAATTACAGCCTGCTTCTGGTACACACACCCCCCACCCAATCACAGCCTGCTTCTGGTACACACACACCCCACCCAATCACAGCCTGCTTCTGGTACACACACACGCACCCAATTACAGCCTGCTTCTGGTACACACACCCCCCACCCAATCACTGCCTGCTTCTGGTACACACACACCCCACCCAATCACAGCCTGCTTCTGGTACACACACACACACACACACCCAATTACAGCCTGCTTCTGGTACACACACCCCCTGCCCAATCACAGCCTGCTTCTGGTACGCACACCCTTACCCAATCACAGCCTGCTTCTGGTACACACACCCCCCACCCAATCACTGCCTGCTTCTGGTACACACACCCCCCACCCAATCACATCCTGCTTCTGGTACACACACACCCAATTACAGCCTGCTTCTGGTACACACACCCCCTGCCCAATCACATCCTGCTTCTGGTACGCACACCCTTACCCAATCACAGCCTGCTTCTGATACACACACCCCCCACCCAATCACAGCCTGCTTCTGGTACACACACCCCCCACCCAATCACTGCCTGCTTCTGGTACACACACCCCCCACCCAATCACTGCCTGCTTCTGGTACACACACACCCCACCCAATCACAGCCTGCTTCTGGTACACACACACACACCCAATTACAGCCTGCTTCTGGTACACACACCCCCCACCCAATCACTGCCTGCTTCTGGTACACACACCCCCCACCCAATCACAGCCTGCTTCTGGTACACACTCCCCCCACCCAATCACTGCCTGCTTCTGGTACACACACACCCCACCCAATCACAGCCTGCTTCTGGTACACACACACACACCCAATTACAGCCTGCTTCTGGTACGCACACCCCCACCCAATCACAGCCTGCTTCTGGTACGCACACCCTTACCCAATCACAGCCTGCTTCTGATACACACACCCCCACCCAATCACAGCCTGTCTTTTGAACATGCCCCCTGGTGAAGCAAAGCCTGCATTTTGCCTCAGGCAAAGTGTAGAACTGTGCAGTAACAAGATGCCACTGATCGCCTTTAAGGGCAGACATAGGGTAGGCATCTGCTTTCTTGTTGATTGCCAGTGTTAGCAGCACATTACTGGTCATAGTTTTTATGCAGTCTCCTTTCAAATAAAAATTTTAAGTAAAAGTTCAGTTGGGCTTTAATTTGTAAAAGGCACCCTCTATAGTTACATTTGTGTGCCTGACTTTTAGAATCTTTTTGTTACATCTCAGAGCAACACAGGACTTTTCTTCCATTATGTTCTTTTCTAAATCTAGGCCACAGTCTTGAATATTTACAAGTGAATTACTGTATGTGCCTCTTGCCTGGCATTGCGGTAAAGTCCTTGGCAGGTTATGGAACTGACCTTTTTATAAGGGGCACAAAGCAGAACAGGGAGAGAGAGGATGATGTGACAGAAATGCACAAATTATGGAGAAATAAAATGTGGTCCACTGAGAAAGTGTAAGAACCAAGGCTTGCTGACATATCAGAGAAAGCAAAGAGTGATGTTCAATGTGCAGTAACAAATTAGCAATCATTATTCTGTAAACTGTAAAACTGCATGTGATCTGTGAGTGCACAATGCCTCCTTTTGCATATATATATATATATATATATATATATATATATATATATATTAATATATATCTAGATAGATAGATAGATAGATAGATAGATAGATAGATAGATAGATAGATAGATAGATAGATAGATAGATAGATAGATAGATAGATAGATAGATAGATAGATAGATAGATAGATAGATAGATAGATAGATAGATAGATAGATAGATAGATAGATAGATAGATAATATAAAAAAAAAAACAGAGGGATTGATGCACAAAAAGGTAATTTTAATCCAAATATGAAATTACATCATATCTGAAGTTGTTGAACAGTTTTGGAGTAAACAGATAGCGCCGTTCTTCAAACTGAATACATACAAATATGATAATACAAAACATTAGGTGTGTGTGTGTATACCGGTATATATATATATATATATATATATATATATATATTGTAAGGGGTTAGCTCGATAGCGGGTGTGGGTGACCCCTTGGGTGGGTTCGTTACACAGAGAGACAGCCAAGGAGTGGTTGAAAACAACGGTCTATGGTTTATTCTTCCAATTTGCTAAAAAACAAGTGCAAGCATCCAAACAGCATAAATCAAACAAAAATAAAATAAACCATGGCCACTTGGGGCATCTACCTTCACAACACAGGAACCTACCTATGGTGTCTGTCCCAACCTACTGCTGGGCAGACACTGCTGGTCATACAGCAGAAGACCAATAGTCCATTTGTTTTCTTTTCACACAGAAAAAGTCAACACCACCTCACCTTCAGAAGTCTCTCAGCTCACTGCTCTCCTTAACGCACCAAGCCTCAGGATGCAACAATCAGTAGTCATCCTCTGAATAACTTATAGAGGCCTTAATTGCCTCATTCTGAATAGCTGAAGCGTTCCAACGTCCTTAAACCTTTCTGGCTATCTCTGCAGCCGACACCTGATAGTAATTGGTGAATTGCCTAAACAAGGCAGAAATGTATCTCCCGTCTGTGACAACACCCACAGATTTACCTGACTTCCTGTCACAATATGTATATATATGTATATATATATATATATATATATATCAATTAAATCACATGTTTAACTAATTAATCAATAAATGCTAAATAATTATAAACATATCATCAACATGTTAGTAAAACAAAAAACCAGCAGGTGTAATAAGTTCCCCAAACATCATGAGGAATACTTATTGGCAAGGCACCTGTTGTCAAGAGAAGAAAAGGGGGAAATAGGAAGAAGAAGAATAATCTTTAACACAACCGTAAATCAATCTGATGGCAATAAAGCTGCCTAAACAAAGTTTTTTATACAGTACACTGCTCAAAAAAATTAAAGGAACACTTTAAAAATCACATCAGATTAAAGTGCTGAACAAGATTCTGAAAGTTTGTGTCCAAATATAAACAATAGCAGGGGAGCACGGCTTGTAGAGCACCACCAATGTCAAGGATAATTGTGGAGCACTTTGAAGAGCAACTGTCACTTTATTTGTAGAAGATTTCTCTTTGCAATAGATATTGTTTATATTTGTTTATATATTTGGACACACACAGTCTTGTTCAGCACTTTAATGCTATACTAGTCACGTTTAAAGAGGAAGTAAACCCTCCTCATGAAGTTGTACCTATAGGTAAGCCTATGATAAGGCTTACCTATAGGTACTGTAAATATCTCCTAAACTTACACCGTTTAGGAGATATTTACCTTTAATGCAGCCAGTGACGTCACTGGCGCATGCGCTCTGAAGGAACGGCTGATCGTGCCGTTCCTTCAGAGCCCCGTGCCGTGACCGTCGGCTCCCGTGCGCGTGCGCGGGAGTGACGTCACCGCGGCTCCGGCCAATCAGATGACCGGATGCCGCGATCCCGGAAGACGGGCGACATGTCATGTCGCCCGTCATACAGGTAAGAGAGCGGCACGGCGGGGGCTCGTTCTAAGGTAAGTATTTCATAATGAGCTAGTATGCGAAGCATACTAGCTCATTATGTCTTTCTCTTGCAGCTTCTAAAAAAAAAAAAATTTTTTTAAATGAGTTTACAACCTCTTTAATTACCCAAGTAGAGGATTTCTTCTTGGCAATAGTTATTGTTTACATTTTGGGAGTTTTTTAGCACTTTAATTCAACACAAGTCACTTTTATGATATTGATTGTTACATAATATGGATTTTTAGTTTATGCACCTTTTTAGCACTGTGACACTTTACATATTCTTATATAGTGGTATAATAAAATGCAATGCACTTAACACTGGAATCTAGCACATAATTAATTCAATTTTATTTAATATCCCAGCTATGAGCTATTTTATATTTCACTAATAGTCTGTTGAAAATCACACACATCTGAAGGTATCACTTTTCCCTGCCTACATGGGAAATTACGAACAGTATATTGACATATGAAATAAATAATGGGTAGCGCTAACATTGGTGATGTAAAACAATATAAAAGACTTGGGGTGTGGTGAACGATGACACAAGTCCAAAAATTCCCACAATAATTAATCAAATAACTGAGAGTGATTAGGAATGTCCAAATGAATATAAATGAGTGATAAAAGTAATAAATCCTCCAACAAAGTTATAATGGTGAAGTCCAAAGGTGAAACCTCATAACAAAAGTGTCACAACATAAAAGGAACCACAAGTCCCAGCAGATGTTGAAGTTCAGGAGACCTCTTCCCAGTGTGAATAGAAGAAAAAAAAATCCCCCGTGGAATGAAAAACATATGAGTGGCCGCTTACCAAAAGGCTGTGGCCACAAGCTTTAAAGACACAGTTGATGTAGTGTCACCGTTGGTCAGTCATCATGATGTAACCAATAATAATGATGGCAAACTCGGCATCAAAAAGGAGATAAGAGGCACATAATGTAATACTGCATACAACTCAAAATATTCTTTATTTAAAAGTTGCACTTACATACAGGCAAGTATAAACGAGTATGTCACAAAAACCGATACACAGCAGATTTGAATGAACCGCGGCGTCCCACGTTCATGGAAGTATCAATGAGCCGGTCGCCAGACGTGACCTCCATGCCTATATATCCCCCATCTTCCAATCAGACGGTGAGCAGCTTACCCAACCGCCACACACTAAGGGCGGAAGTGCCACACGATGTACACAGAATAAAGGGGCAAGGATATTTTTAATATCTCTGAATCCTCTGAGATATTATATTAAAAATGTACTTGCTATACGTGCTACCTGCCAAGGAAGAGTTAGTTGAGGTGTAGTTGAAAGACTACAGGAGGAGGTTCGTACTATGCAACTACTGGACAGAGGTGATACTAGCACACAAATGCCTCCACCTCTACCATCTAAGTTTAATGGAGACCGCCATCATAACAGAGGTTTCCTAAATCAGTGTCGTTTATATTTCCAAACGCACCCTGCTGCATTTCCTTCTGATAAAAGGAAGGTAACCTTTATTCTTGAACTACTTACTGGAGAAGCTCTAGCTTGGGCCTCCCCATATTTTGAACAGGACAGTGCCACTTTAAATAATCTGCAGACTTTTTTGACTGCAATGAATCAGGTTTTAGATGATCCCAATCGCTGTGCTACAGCTAAAGCAAAGCTACATAATCGGAGGCAGGGTAAAAGCTCTGTCGCTGAGTACACAGCAGAATTCAGATGTTAGGTTGCAGATACTACTTGGAACCCTGCTGCACAAAAGAGCCAGTTCTGCTGAGGGCTTTCTGAACAGGTAAAGGATGAGCTTGCTAGAGTTGAGACTCCTAATGATCTTGATGCCTTCATACAATTATGTATCAGAGCTGATCAGAGACTTACAGAAAGGAGAAAGGAGAGGCTGGGAATGTTTGCAAGTAGGGATGGCATAGGTATCTCTGCTACTCCATTTGTTCAGCAGGATTTCAAAGTTGCTCCGGATTCTAACACTCCTGAGCCAATGCAGGTAGATGCAATTAAGAGATCAATTTCCATTCAGGAGAAAGAAAGAAGACGTTCTGAGAACCTATGTCTTTACTGTGGAGATTCTGGTCATTACGCCATTAACTGTCCTAACAAAGTTAGAAGAACAATTGCGTCGGTTGATGTGATCATGCCTGAACAAATAAACTCCATTAGCCAGTCTATCTCCCCATTGGTCCAGAAAGAAAATAAAGTAAATTATTTGCTACCTCATTTTGTCCTCCCTATTAAACTTATATCTGAGGGCATTAAGATTCCTTGCTCTGCTATGCTGGACTCTGGTGCAGGGGGGGAACTTTATGAACATAGACTTTGCCAAAAACAATAAGATTCAGACAAGAAATACATCTGCCCCTATCGATATTGAGACAGTGGATGGTTAACACCTAACTTCAGGACCTATTACCTATGAAACAGTCCCTCTGGTTCTCCAATTTGAGGGTGACCATCGTGAGACCATCATTTTTCAGTTAATTATGTCACCTAAATTTCTTGTCATCCTGGGCATTTCTTGGTTCTCCACCCATAATCCCTCAATCAATTGGGAAGCATGGGTTATAAATTTTACTTCCCCCCATTGCGAGGAATACTGTAAAGAGCCTTGTCAAACTAGTTCTCCACCAATCACGGAGTCACAGTTGGATATGGCTACCACACAGTGTTTTCACAACCTGCCTCCACAATATCATGAGTTTCGGTATGTCTATGATAAGAAGAATGCCGACCAGTTATCTCCTCATCACCCGTATGATTGCCCCATTGAGCTGCTCCCAGGGGCAGAAATACCCTTTGGCCACCCATTCAATCTGTCAGAACCTGAATTAAGGGAGTGGCTTGATAAAAATTTGGAGAAGGGATTTATTAGACACTCAACATCGAGCCCTGTTCTTTGTTGAAAAGAAAGACTTCATCTTGCGTCCATTCATTGATTACAGGCACATGAATAAAATTACTATTAAAAATCATTATCCTCTCTCGTTGATCTCTGAAATGTTGGAAAGACTTTGTTCTGCCAAAATTTTTACATAGCTTGACTTACGGGGGGCATATAACCTTGTTCGTATTCGTCACGGAGATGAATGGAAAACCACCTTTACAACCAGATACGGACATTTTGAGTCCTTGGTTATGCCTTTTGGTCCCCACTACTTTTCAATACTTTATCAACAATGTTTTTTGAGATTTGTTGGACCAGTTTGTAGTTGCTTATTTGGATGACATCCTCATTTTTTCAGATAACTTAGAGGAGCATCGCAAGCATGTTTGCACTGTCCTTGAAAGATTAAGGCTAGCTATGCATGTTCAACTTTTGTTGTACAATTTTCTGTTAGATCTACCACAAACCACATAATGTGAAGTCAAAGCTAAACAACACATTCACTTGTATCTAATTAGGCAGGCCTTCATACTACATGCTTGAAGGCAAATTTCAAGAAAATTGGACAGAAAATTTGTAAGAAAATTGGATCATGTATGGCCAGCCTAAGGCAGAATTGATCGACTTTATATCAAATTGGAGAAATGTGAGCTTGAACAAACCCAGATCCAGTTTCTGGGGTATATTATTTCTCCAGATGGAGTAAGCATGGATCCTGAGAAGATTAAAGCAGTAGTAAATTGGCCTGTCCCATGAAAAGTTAAGGAAATTCAACGATTTGACAATTTCTACAGGAAATTCATAAGAAATGTCTCTAAGGTGATAGCTCCGATTACACAGCTGACAAAGAAAGGGGTGCCCTTCCTGTGGTCATCTGATGCTCAGGCTGCTTTTTCTAAGTTAAAGACTCTTTTCACTTCTGCATCAGTATTGGTACATCCCAATCCAGAGTTACCTGATGTAGTGGAAGTGGATGCTTCTGACTCTGCTGTGGGCGCTATCCTTTCTTAACGAAGCGGTGAAAAGATGCCGCTTCATCCTTGTGCTTACTTCTCTCGTTTAATGTCTTCAGCCGAGAGGAATTACGACATCGGGAATAAAGAGTTACTGGCAATTAAGGAAGCCTTTTCTGAATGGAGGCATCTGCTGGAAGGTTCTAAGCATCCTGTGACCGTTCTCACTGATCACAAAAATCTAGAATTCATTTGTTCTGCCAAAAGATTATTTTCTAGACAAGCACATTGGTCGCTGTTCTTTTCTAGATTTAATTTATTATCTCGTATCGACCTGGGTCAAAAAAATATTAAGGCTGATGCCTTATCACGGATGTTGTCAGGGCCTTTCCAGGAAAACAACTCTGAATGCACAATCCTGCCTCAAAAGAACTTCCTAGGTGACCCAAATTCAAAGGCATTCTTGAGTCTCCTCAAAGAAGGGTACAAGAATGACTCACTACTCAATAATCCTCCTACGGACATCAACCTTGAGTAAAAGAATGGCTTTTGGATTCAAACACATCGCCTCTATGTACCGGAGTCTGCTCGGGTTGAAGTCCTCTGGTTGAGTCACGACTCAAGCCTTGCTGAACATTTTGGAGTTTCTAAAACAGAGGAACTTTTATCATGTTCCTTTTGGTGGCCTGGGTACAAGAAAGATGTTAAAAGGTATGTAGCCTTGTGCCTGACCTGTGCACGGAATAAGACACCCCGAGCTTCTCCTTTGGGGTTGCTCCAACCACTCCCTATCCCATCAAGACCATGGGGGTCAATTTCCATGGAGCTATCCTCCAAAAATTTGAAGGTCCATGTTCCATCTGCAAAGTTGGGACAAAAGTTTGTGGGACCTTTCCAGATTTCTGCTCAGATCAACCCAGTCACTTTCCGTTTAAAACTTCCTGACAGTATGAAATTTAACCCAGTTTTTCACACATCGCTACTCAAACCATTTAAGCCATTCCTTTTTCTGGAAGAATTCTTCCACCTCCTCCACCTGTTGACATACAGGATGAAGAAGAATTTGTGGTGGAGAGAATTCTTGACTCCAGGATCTTTAGGAACAAATTACAGTATCTGGTTCAATGGGAAGGATATGGTCCAGAAAGGGGGCTTAATTTACTGTTTGGAGTTTTCAAATCCATTCCTTGCATTGACACTTATATCGAGAATTGTTAGTGACCCTGAGATAAGTGAAGTGAGACTGGATGAGATGTAGGAAAGACTTCAGCAACGGGGTTATACCAGAAATGTGGTCAGTATGGAACAACGAAATTTGCATAACAAAAAAATTAATACAGTTGGCTGCAGGATACCTTTTATCTATCAGTTTCATCCATTCTCAAATCGGATATTTAATATTGTTAAGAAACACTGGTCCATATTGAATACCAATTATCCATCGGTCCCAGAGTTTTATTCTCCACCTTTACCCTCATATCGCCAAGGAAGAACCTTACACAATAGATTGGTTAAATATGACCAATATCGCCCACAGATTGCATCAATTACATTTTTAGATCCACAGGATAATGGTTCCCACCCTTGTCTAGGCTGCATACATTGTGCCAATATGATCAAGGGAAAATGTTTATCTCATCCACACGAGGGATACAATATACTGATAAGAGACCACTATACATGTCAATCTTCGTATGTGATCTATATCATTAAGTGTTGATGTGGGCTTCTATATGTGGGAGAAACTACCCAAAAGGTTAAAGAACATATTGCTCGACATAAATACTCAATTAGGGACAAATTGGTTAAGTTACCTTTAGCAAGACATTTTCTGGAGAAGGGACATTCATTGTCACAGCCTAAATACATGGTAATTGACGGTGTACCACGAAATCGACAAGGTGGAAATAGGAACTCAATTTGAAAAAACTTCAAGTTTCTTGGATTCATAGTTTATAAACTTTGAGCCCGAGGGGGTTAAATTCTGATTTTGATCTATATTTGTTTTTGTAAGAATATTCAGAATGATGACCAAATTTTGTTTTTGTGGTGTGCATATGTGGGTGCATGTAGTATATAGTATCCAATGAGAGGTTGTCCACGTTATTATATATAAAAAAAAAACGTGTTTATGCAGCTTTATTACCATCAGATTGATTTACGGTTGTATTTAAGATTATTATTTTTCTTCTTATTTTTCCCTTTTCTTCTCTTAACAGCTAACTTGCCGAAAGTATCACTCATGATGTGTGGGGAATTTATTACACCTGCTGGTTCTTCATTTCACTAACATGTTGATGATATGTTTATAATTAATTTGCATTAATTGATTGATTTGTTAAACTGGTTCCATGTGCTTTAATTGAGATATACAGTATATATATGTGTATATATATATATATATATATATATATATATATATATATATATATATATATACATATAATATACACACACACACACACTTCATGTTTTGTATTATCACATTTGTATGTATTCAGTTTGAAGAAGGGCGCTATCTGTTTAGCCCAAAACTGTTCCACCATGAATACTTTGGATATGATGTAATTTTGTATTTGGATTAAAATTACCTTTTTATGCAGCAATCCCTCTGGTTTTTCTTTATATATGGCCTGTGGGAGGGCCTGATTGCTTGCACTTATTCCTATGACCGTTGTGCACCTCACCCCTTGGACTGCATGATATATCTATCTATCTATCTATCTATCTATCTATCTATCTATCTATCTATCTATCTATCTATCTATCTATCTATCTATCTATATATATATATATATATATATATATATATATATATATACACACACACAGTATCTCACAAAAGTGAGTACACCCCTCACATTTTTGAAAATATTTTAATATATCTTTTCATGTGACAACACTGAAGAAATTACACTTTGCTATAATGTAAAGTAGTGAGTGTACAGCTTGTATAACAGTGTAATTTTGCTGTCCCCTCAAAATAACTCAACACACAGCCATTAATATTTCAACAACTGGCAACAAAAGTGAGTACACCCCTAAGTGGAAATGTCCAAATTGGGCCCAATTAGCCATTTTCCCTCCCCAGTGTCATGTGACTCATTAGTGTTACAAGGTCTCAGGTGTGAATGGAGCAGGTGTGGTAAATTTGGTGTTATCACTCTCACTCTCTCATACTGGTCACTGGAAGTTTAACATGGCACCTCATGGCAAAGAACTCTCTGAGGATCTGAAAAAAAAAGAATTGTTGCTCTACATAAAGCTATAAGAAGAATGCCAATACCCTGAAAATGAGCTGCAGCACGGTGGTCAAGACCATACAGTGGTTTAAAGTTGTTGTAAACCCACTTTGTTGACATTTACCTATTGGTAAGCCTATATTAGGGCTTACCTATAGATGCTATAAATATCTCCTAAACATGCACCATTTAGGAGATATTTACAGTGCATGCAGCCGATGACGTCATTGGCGCATGCACTCTGAAGGAACGGCCACCCGTGCTGTTCCTTCAGAGCCCATTGCCGTGAATGTGATGTAATCGCGCCTCCGGCCAATCAGATGGCCGGGGGGCGTGATCCAGGAAGCAGGACGGCTGCACATGTCGGCCGTCCTGTCGGCACTGCGGGGGCTTCGTTTTTATGTAGGTACTTCATAATGAGCTAGTATGCGATGCATACTAGCTCATGATGCCTTTGTCTTTACAGGTTTTTTTTTTCACATTTCTTTCAGTAGGTTTACTTCCTCTTTAACAGGACAGGTTCCACTCAGAACAGGCTTCCCCATGGTCGACCAAATAAGTTGAGTGCATGTGCTCATCGTCATATCCAGAGGTTGTCTTTGGGAAATAGACGTATGAGTGCTGCCAGCATTGCTGCAGAGGTTGAAGGGGTGGGGGGTCAGCCTGTCAGTGCTCCGACCATACGCCGCACACTGCATCAAATTGGTCTGCATAGCTGTCATCCCAAAAGGAAGCATCTTCTAAAGATGATGCACAAGAAAGCCCACAAACAGTTTGCTAAAGAAAAGCAGACCAAGGACATGGATTACTGGAACCATGTCCTGTGGTCTGATGAGACCAAGATAAACTTATTTGATACAGATGGTGTCAAGCGTGTGTGGCGGCAACCAGATGAGGAGTACAAAGACAAGTGTGCCTTGCCTACAGTCAAGCATGGTGGTGGGAGTGCCATGGTCTGGGGCTGCATGAGTGCTGCCTGCACTGGGGAGCTACAGTTCATTGAGGGAACCATGAATGCCAACATATACTGTGACATACTGAAGCAGAGCATGATCGCCTCCCTTCGGAGACTGGGCCGCAGGGCAATATTCCAACATGATAACGACCCCAAACACACCTCAATAATGACCACTGCCTTGCTAAAGAAGCTGAGGGTAAAGGTGATGGACTGGCCAAGCATGTCTCCATACCTAAACCCTATTGAGCATCTGTGTGGCATCCTCAAATGAAAGGTGGAGGTGTGCAAAGTCTCTAACATCCACCAACTCCGTGATGTCGTCATGGAGGAGTGGAAGAGGACTCCAGTGGCAACCTGTGAAGCTCTGGTGAACTCCATGCACAAGAGGGTTAAGGCAGTGCTGGGAAATAATGGTGGCCACACAAAATTTTGGCACTTTGGGCCCAATTTGGATATTTTGACTTAGGTGTGTACTCGCTTTTGTTGCCAGCGGTTTAGACAATAATGGCTGTTTGTTGAGTTATTTTGAGGGGATAGCAAATTTACACTGTTATACAAGCTGTACACTCACTACTTTACATTGTAGCAATGTGTTATTTCTTCGATGTTATCACATAAAAATATATAATAAAATATTGACAAAAAATGTGAGGGGTGTACTCACTTTTGTGAGCTACTGTGTGTTTTTTACAGCTGAACAGCAGATATGATCCTAATTGAAAAGTCATATCAGTCCAGCTTGGCACCATGTAAGTATGCTAATTTCATACCTGACTGATCTCTATCATAATCACTGTAGTAGTGCAGTGATCACCATAATCTTCCAGGTCCTGTGCTGAGTGGCTTCCCCTCTGCATCCTGACCACAGAGGGTTGCTCACTTGGTACCCCTGCCATTGACAGAACAACTTAAATGTTTTTCATTGAACCCAAGGTATTCTTCCAATTGGACAAGGTAAATATTGTGACATCACCACCTCTCCTCTCCACCTCTTGAAATCAGAGGACATCTTGTATTGAGCACCCCTCTTTGGTTAGTACAGTAGGGCAGCCACTTGGCATAGGACCCAGAAGATGGCAGCAATCACTGTAGCAATGTCGACTACTACAATGATTGTTTCAAATAGCAGAGAAACTATTCAGCGCTATGATCAATATGGGAAGAAAGGCTGCTGAACACCGGAATAGGTCAAACCTATCAATACCTAGAGAAAACAATCGTACAAAAAATGGTGCAGCGCTATAATAATAAGTACACATAAAATATGTAAATTATCAATAAGGATTATAAAATTTCAATGGAGAGTAAAAAACATATAAAGAGTCCATAAAGGTCCACAAGGTTGGTAGATCTCCAGTGCAGGAAAGATGAGTAGACAACACCACTGATATCGTGAATCCATCACCATAGTGTATTAAAGCCTCTCACCTCCATTATTTGACCACTAGGGGTCACTAAGCCTTATGATATTACTTGAAGAAAGCCAGAGGACCGCAATCAGCAGATGATTTCCACAACCATAGCAGGACTCAAGATCGATCATCCCATAAAAAATAAACAAAGATCTAATGCTCTCCGTTTCAACAAAACATTTATTATACATAAAATATTCCACTCACATGAATGGCATTTTCATAGTGCTCAATGTAGGCGTGTAATGGCAGGTATCAAACATCGGAGCATCGCGGGTGACGTCAGACTCCTCCCCCCGTACGCGTTACGTCAGTCCGCTGACGAAGTCCTGCCATTACACGCCTGCATTGAGCACTGTGACAGTGCCATTCATGTGAGTGGAATATTTTATGTATAATAAATGTTTTGTTGAAACGGAGAGCATTATCTTTGTTTATTTTTTGTGGGATGATCGAACTTGAGTCCTGCTATGGTTGTGGAAATCATCTGCTGATTGCGGTCCTCTGGCTTTCTTCAAGTAATATCATAAGGCTTAGTGACCCCTAGTGGTCGAATAATGGAGGTGAGAGGCTTTAATACACTATGGTGATGGATTCACGATATCAGTGGTGTTGTCTACTCATCTTTCCTGCACTGGAGATCTACCAACCTTGTGAACCTTTATGGACTCTTTATACAGTGCCTTGCGAAAGTATTCGGCCCCCTTGAACTTTGCGACCGTTTGCCACATTTCAGGCTTCAAACATAAAGATATAAAACTGTAATTTTTTGTGAAGAATCAACAACAAGTGGGACACAATCATGAAGTGGAACGAAATTTATTGGATATTTCAAACTTTGTTAACAAATAAAAAACTGAAAAATTGGGCGTGCAAAATTATTAAGCCCCCTTAAGTTAATACTTTGTAGCGCCACCTTTTTCTGAGATTACAGCTATAAGACGCTTGGGGTATGTCTCTGTCAGTTTTGCACATCGAGAGACTGAAATTTTTGCCCATTCCTCCATGCAAAACAGCTTACAGTGCCTTGCGAAAGTATTCGGCCCCCTTGAACATTGCGACCTTTTGCCACATTTCATGCTTCAAACATAAAGATATAAAACTGTAATGTTTTGTGAAGAATCAACAGCAAGTGGGACACAATCATGAAGTGGAACGAAATTTATTGAATATTTCAAACTTTGTTAACAAATAAAAAACTGAAAAATTGGGCGTGCAAAATCATTCAGCCCCTTTACTTTCAGTGCAGCAAACTCTCTCCAGAAGTTCAGTGAGGATCTCTGAATGATCCAATGTTGACCTAAATGACTAATGATGATAAATAGAATCCACCTGTGTGTAATCAAGTCTCCGTATAAATGTACCTGCACTGTGATAGTCTCAGAGGTCCGTTTAAAGCGCAGAGAGCATCATGAAGAACAAGGAACGCACCAGGCAGGTCCGAGATGCTGTTGTGGAGAAGTTTAAAGCCGGATTTGGATACAAAAAGATTTCTCAAGCGTTAAACATCCCAAGGAGCACTGTGCAAGCGAAAATATTGAAATGGATGGAGTATCAGACCACTGCAAATCTACGAAGACGTGGCCGTCCCTCTAAACTTTCAGCTCATACAAGGAGAAGACTGATCAGAGATGCAGCCAAGAGGCCCATGATCACTCTGGATGAACTGCAGAGATCTACAGCCGAGGTGGGAGACTCTGTCCATAGGACAACAATCAGTCGTATACTACACAAATCTGGCCTTTATGGAAGAGTGGTAAGAAGAAAGCCATTTCTGGGACGGAGATTTGTCTTCCAACAAGACAATGATCCAAAATATAAAGCAAAATCTACAATGAATGGTTCACAAATTAACATATCCAGGTGTTAGAATGGTCAAGTCAAAGTCCAGACCTTAATCCAATCGAGAATCTGTGGAAAGAACTGAAAACTGCTGTTCACAAACGCTCTCCATCCGACCTCACTGAGCTCAAGCTGTTTTGCAAGGAGGAATGGGCAAAAATTTCAGTCTCTTAATGTGCAAAACTGATAGAGACATACCCCAAGCGACTTAAAGCTGTAATTGCAGCAAAAGGTGGCGCTACAAAGTATTAACTTAAGGGGGCTGAATAATTTTCACGCCCAATTTTTCAGTTTTTTATTTGTTAAAAAAGTTTGAAATATCCAATAAATTTCGTTCCACTTCATGATTGTGTCCCACTTGTTGTTGATTCTTCACAAAAACATTGCAGTTTTATATCTTTATGTTTGAAACCTGAAATGTGGGTATAAGGTCGCAAAGTTCAAGGGGTCTGAATACTTTTGCAAGGCACTGTATGTAAAGTCCATCTGAATTTACATAGATACAGTGGACAAAAGAGTGTAGCCACCCCAGGACAGGAATGCATGTTATTGGCCAGATCACCAGGTAAAATCAAAGGAAGAAAAAAATAAAAAACATAAATAATGCACCCATCCCAACTAAGGCTAGGAAGTTGCAATATACTTCATAAAATATTGGGCAACAATATTATTACAACATACTCTGGATCAGGACCGGAGCTACCACTAGGCCTAACACGCACTGCCGCCTACGGCACAACCACGGCCGCTGTTTTCCCTACTCTCCACAGCAGGGAGATAAATAAGGGGGAGTTAGGGGGGCTGAACTCCCCCAGAGCACCCTGTCCTAATGCCCAGTTAGTTCCTGCTGCCACATGGCGCCACGCCGCTCATCCTTAGCAAATAGATCTGTCACAGAATATAGGCTGAGCGGCAGTAGCGGTGTGGTCCCAAGACCTCCCCCACCCCTGTTCTTGCCCTCCTCCTGAAAGTCAGGGGGCGGGGCAAGCACATGATTGGTTGCTAGAACATCAGCGGTCCTAGCACCCAATCATGTGCTTGCCCCCCCAGGCCCGGACATTCACAGAAGGAGGAGTGCAAGTATGAAACTTCTTCCATCAGACCTACCCAGCCAGGGAGTGACATCACTGGCTGAAAAACTGGGACACAGCACGGGCTCTGCACAGATGTTCCAGACTGACCAGCAGCACTGAGGGACTAAATGTCCTGCTGCTGGTACCTGTAAAAATTTCTTCCCACCTTACCCCTCCATCACCTCACTTACCCCCCATACTGCTTCACTCACCCTTCATACTGCCTTACCCACCCCTCATACTGCCTCACCTACCCCTCATACTGCCTCACCTGCCTTTCATACTGCCATACACACCCCACTATACTGCCTCACCTACCCCTCATACTGCCTCACTAAGCCTCACCAACCTCACTAACCCCTCATCTTGCCTTACACCCCCCCCCCCCCCATGCTGCCTCATCTACCTCTCATACTGCCTCACCCCCCATACTTCCTCACCTACCCCCCATACTGCCTCATCTACCCCCCATATTGCCTCACCTACCCCTCATACTGTCTTACCACTCATAATGCCTCACCTCCCATACTGCTGCACCTACCACTCATATTGCCTCACCCACCCCCTGTACTGCCTCATCTACCCCTCATACTGCCTCACCCACCCCCTGTACTGCCTCATCTACCCCCTCATACTGCCTCACCCACCCCCATATTGCCTCACCTACCCCTCATACTGCCTTACACACCCCCTATACTGCCTCATCTACTTCAGGTATTTTTTTCTATTTTTCTTTTCATTTAGGAAAACCTTAAATATAAATAAAAAAAGTTTTCCCTGTGATCATTTTAAAAATACTGTAAATACAAAGTACACATTTTATTCTGTGATTTGACATGTTTATAATTTCACTAAAATACTTTAATTTTTTTAATTACACTATAGGAAAGGAAAAAGAATGAAAATGTAAAAAAAAACGTTTCCATATGAGCAGTAGGGTAAACAAGTAGATAATCAGGATTGAAATAAGGCATACATGTTCTTACAAAACAGACAATTCTTAGTGGAAAAGGACCCTATACCTATATTTTTTTATTGGTCAAAGTTAATGTAAACCCTAACAATGAACTTTTCTTATTCCTCCCCCTTTGGTCTTTTATGCGTAGTAACTTTCTGTAGTGAGCTGGCAATGCTTTGCTGAAATCTCTTATTAGTGTAGCACCCTCCTAGTCAGGTGCTAGGTAAGAGAGTGTAGTTCTGGCTTTCTCTGCTTACCAGAAGAGCAGCAGGCAAAATATTTGTACACTCTGCTTATCAGGGAGCAGGATTGGTAGTTAGGTCTACTGAGTGTGCCCAGTGTGTGATTCATCTCGTCTCAGATAGTTTCCCCAGCTTATCCAATGGGGAGGCACATTGGATGCTGGAGGAAACCTGGTCAATTTTGGTACTGTCCCAGGGGTAGGGGTTGGCACAGAGAGTGGTGCATTATGGGACAGGGTATAAAAAGCCACGGGCACATAAGGTAGAGGTCTTTGGCAGAAAGCAGAGTCCTAGAAAGAGGGTGGCGGCTGCCTCCTCTTCTGTAGCGGTTGATGGTGGCAACAGGCAGTCGGCATGGTGTACCGGTGGTGTGAGACTGAACCCAGAGGTCCAGGAGAGCTGACTACAGGAGTTGGGGCATTGGAGAATCTGGAAAAACAGTGTCGTGAGTACAGAGGAACTTGCCCCGGGGTATGCCCAGGAAGGGGACCACTCCAGAGTGTAGAGTCAGTGGACGGGTGTCAGTTAGCCCAGAGAGAAAGGGGGTACTAGGGGAGTACCCTGAAGAGAAATACTATAGGAACACTTACCTCATCTTCATTCAAGTAGCAGCCTTGCCACATTCTCAGATTAGAAGTCCACAGCATTGTGAACAATTAACAGTTGGAGTATCCCACTCATCCCTTCTCCCATCCCAATTTAAATAAAACCACATAAACAACAACCCCTGGACTGATCTTTGATTGAGCCAAGAACTTAAAGTGTTAGGTTTCTGCAAACAGTTGCTACGGGTAACCCAAGGGAATCCCTAAAGTGTAATATCCAGCAGCCCTCTAGGAGGCAGTGCTACATTAGCCCTGCCCAACTTGTTTCTAAACTACAGAACACCTCCCCCATGTTATGGAGACAAGGAGAATGGGAAGATGCTCGGTAGCTCAAATTAGGAGTAAGCAGTTTAGATCGACAAAGCAGACATTACAGTGTTTGAGAAATGTCAATGCATTACTGGCAGGATCTCCAGGAAAAAAAAAAAGAAACATGACCGGTAAGCTGCAATACATTACAATTGTGTTCTTGGGTTTAGATACACTTTGAGGTAAATTATCACATAATACAGTGGTGTTTTAGTACCTGTAGTCCGACAATATGTTCACATTCTGCTTGTGTTGCATGTAATTGAGGAGCTGTACTTGGAGGACAATCACATAGCTCATATCTAATAGGAAATACACATTTTAAAAGATTAATTGTGTTAGTAACATGATTTGATTAACATTAAGGTCTGAACTCTTTCCTAATGTCTATACAAACAGAAAATTCTGATCAAGCACTTCCCTTGCACCCCTGTTAGCACGTAGATTATATGACGGATTAAATAGTTTTAGACCTCATTTAAAGTGGAAGTAAACCCTCCTATCTTTTTCAGCCAAGGAAGCTCCCATCTTTTATCCTCCGTTTAATCTTCAACTGCTATGATGCTGGACATGTGATCAATTATGACACCAGCAATTGGATGGTTTGACAGTTTGGTCAAGAGCCCATCCAGGATGACAGTTACATTCCCGTCATGTGCCCAAAGTTTAACTGTTTTATTAAACTGTTAAAACTATGGGTTTACTTCCGCTTTAAAGATCATCAGTCTGTATACAGGTAACAAGCAACTCCAATGCTTTATTATCAGTATTAGCTCAGATAACAAGCAATACTGCGTCCGATCATTGTCCCAAGTGCCAGACGGCTTTGGGCTCCTTCATGCACGTGGTTTGGTCGTGCCCTCTGGTCCAGGACTTTTGGAGGGGAGTTGCGGGTGCGCTGTCCACTATGAGGACCTTGGATATCCCTCTGGATCCTAAGGTTCTCCTCCTGGGCATTGATGATGACCTCCCTGCCGGGAAACATGCTAAGCTCATGATCTTTTATGCCGCTTTTTATGCCAGGAAGACCATACTTACCCAGTGGAAGACAGCTGATCCGCCTACTGTCTCCCAGTGGAGGAAGATGGTAGATGCGGCCCTCCCTCTGTATAAAATAACCTACATGGCCAGAAAGTGCCCTAAGAAGTTCGACAAGATATGGGAACCCTGGCTGGCTAGCTAGCCCCCCCCCCCCCTTTTTGATGGAGATGGTTGTTCTACCCTTCGGCCCCCCCTGTACCTGTCATTGTCTTACCCCCCCCTTTCCCCCCCCTTTCCTCCCGCTCTACCCATTTGCCCTTTTTGATGACTATGCACTGTGTACCTTAAGATTCCGAGTGGTGCCCCCCCTCCCCATCCCCCCCCCCACCCCCTCCACTCTCAGCTCTGAATTTTCTCGGAATGCAATAATTGTTGTATTGGAGTTCTATTACTCATTTGAGATTGTCTCTATATTGTTACCCTGATTTTTTGATCTGCCTTGATGACCCCAAGGTTGGTTTTCTTTTTTTTTTCTTTTCTTTTTGTTTTGTTGGTTTTTAGTTTTGCTTTTGTTTTTGTTTTTCCTGTTTTGGACTTACCTTGCACTGTATGACCTATGTTTTGCTTATAAATAAGAACTTTTCTGTTAAAAAAAAACAAGCAATACTGGTCAGCTGTATTTGTGTTTACTTGAAGACACCATTCAGTAATTTCCAGTGGTCCCCTGCATGGTTGCTGACTTCACACACAACATTAAAGTACACCTGTTCCTGAGTCTGATTAGGTGGCCCAGTCATTAAAGTAGAACTATGGAATCCCATTAAAAAACATGCCCCAGCACCATTTTCCCTTAGTGCTCCTGCAAAGTCTTACAGATACAGGTTGATCCCACCAGAGAAGCCCACCTAATGCAGCTTCCTGTGATGAGGGGACAACCCTGCTGCACTGATCCTGAATTCAAAGCAGCGTTGCCACCCTCATGTAGGCTGCGCTTGCTTGTATTACATTGGCATAAGAAGATGTTGTAAAGGGAGTGGCTATCAGCATCGTTTTTTCTGATTCATAAGCCTGTAGTTTGCCAATCAACAGCTGGTCACACCTATTCCTGCCCACTGCTTTCTAAACTGGCAGAATCGACTGTGCAGCTGAAACCCTCCCACTGTAATCTGCAGTGCCTTGGAGGGGGAGAATGTGATGCACAACTGGAGAATTAGGATAACTCACAGGAGGTAGGAAAGGTTTTTGTTTAATTCAAGAGGCTCTTACACTATATAGTAACTGGATCTGAGCTCTGTTCAGACTGCTACACAGGAACCTTTATGTACTTTAAAGTAGCCTTAAACTCTCACATTTACCCAGGGAAGTGAACAGCCTAATACACAGAGATTAAACAAATCCTCCTACATACGCGTTACAAGGTTAATCTGCAGTCTTCGCCTTTCTACACCCTTTCAAAAGGGCAGATCACGTTAAAAATCTTTCTTCATCTGTCAGCAGCACATAGGAGAGGGCGGGGAGACTGCAGTAACAGTGTGTGAGAGCTGATTGGAGGAAAGGAACACCCACCCACCTCCACAGAGAAGAAGAACTGTGTTGTGAATAGACAAGCTCCTTTATGAGCTCTAACCTACCCCCTCCCTCCCGACACAAGTTTATCTCATGTGGAAAACTTCTCAGAAATGACTCATTCTGATAACAGAGGAACGAAGCACCTGAGAGAAGAGACACTTATAGCTTTGGAGATAGATGAGTAAACGCTACAAATATATTTGCTTTGCTCAGATTTCATGACTGAGGTTTACAACCTCTTTAAGTGTATAGGTATATTTAAGCCCACTTGCAGTCTCACTCCTTTTTATCTTTAGATAGTCTTCTAGCTCATCATGGTATAATTTGTGATGCTTTTTGCATGTAATATGAAGTAACATACTTTAATTTTCAGTGAAAATGCTGCTTCCTGTCTTCTCACATTAGTGTTTCTTTCTGGTATAGCTAACAGCCACACTCCTTAGAACAAGCTTTCTCACACAGACTTATATTGCAGAAGGATGTGTCTGTCCAGAGCTGTTATTGAGTGCTGATTACAAAGCACAATGGGTCTAATTCTGGTTCTTTTTGGACTGTATTTTGGGCAACTACTGTAACAGGGATGTGGAGACAAGACTTTGAAAATGGAGGTTGCATTGGAGGTACAATCTCTCTCTTTTTCCAAAATTATAATTGGACTTTAATGCTTTAACTTATTTGTTGCCACCGCAGGGGTTTTACACAACCCAGGTGGTCACCAGGTACCTCCTCCATGTTTCCCAGGTTCCAGGCGCTCATCGGTGGATCTGGGATCAGCATGGTGGGTGCCGCTGGGTGGAGGGGAGGGAGATCAACCAACATTCATTCACTGATCTCCCTTTACCTGCTAATGACCTGGAAGTGACATATAAAAATCACTTTCGGGTCCAGGTATCAGTTCCTCAGACTGGCTTAAATCTGCAACATCTAAGGTCTTTTGGACCCCTGAGGTCTCATTAAAGAGAACCTGTCACCAAAAAATACATCACAATAAAAAAAAAGTTTAATTAAAAAAAAAGTGTGAAAAAATGAAAGTTACACCGGAGCACTTAAAATCCCCCCCCAAAGGGGGCGTGGCCGGGATGTGGAGCTGAGCGGTCGCATTGTGCCTGAGATCCGCTCCTACCGTCATCCTGAACTTGTTCCAGCGTTCATTACTCTCATCTCGGCACCCCTTGCCTTGCACCCTGGGTTCCAGGAGACGGTGTGGTACCCCGCGGGCTCCTCCGCTGCTGCCCGGGAAACTGCGCTCTGGGAAAAAATCCGGTTCTTCGAATCCTCGGGGTCCCGCGGCGGCCATCTTGGCGACGCGGCCTACTTCTTCCACGATGTCTGCCGGCACCCAGACAGCGGAGGAAGCCGGAGGCTCGGCGGATCCATCCCCATCAGACATACTGGAGGCCATTAAAGCCTGCAAAGATGCCCTCACGGTGAAGATGCACTACATGGCGACGGATATCAGTCTCATCCGCCATGATCTGGATAAATTCCGGTCCAGGATGACGGAGGCGGAGGGCCTTATCTCCCACTTGGAGGATTCCACCCGGGCTGACTCCAGAGAGCTGCGCGCTCTACAGGTACAGGTCAAGGCCCTGCAGGACCGGGCGATAGATACTGAGAATCGCCTTCGGAGGAACAACGTCCACATCCTGGGACTCCCGGAGCGCGCTGAGGGCTCCCACCCTGCGGAGTTCGCCGAGACCTTCCTGACGGGCCTACTGGAGTTGCCAGCCATGCCTCCCACCTTTGTGGTGGAGAGGGCGCATCGGATTCCCCCGACCCCCCCGATACCGGGGGCTCCGCCACGGCCTTTCCTGCTTCGGCTACTTAATTATCGCGACCGGGACCGGATCCTTTCTGCTGCCAGAGCCAAGTCGGACCTGCAATACGAAAACTCTAAAATCATGCTGTTCCCCGATTATTCCCCGGAGGTTCAACAGAAACGGCGCCAATTCACCGAAGTCCGCAAGAAACTCCGGGAAAAGGGTATCAAGTTCAGCCTACTGTACCCTAGTAAGCTCCGGGTGGTGGACGGCGATCGCACCCGGTTCTTCGAGGACCCAGAGGCGGTGGCTGCCTGTTTGGATGTCCGTTAAGGCCTGCATTTCTTCCCCTTGCCCCTGATTGGACCCGCAGCACTTTCCTCATGAGGCCGGCCTTGTTCCAGGTATTTTTTCTCCTCTTCCCCTGCCTGACATCCTGGATGGTACCCCCCCCCGGATCCTGTCCTTCCCTGCATTGTATCGCAGCCTCGATCCCTCCTTTTTGCTCTGGACCGCTGCCGGCTGGCCTCCCAGTATATATTTTTTTCCATTTCTTTGTCCTGTTCCCTTAAGCTGCCCCGTTCTTCTCCCCCCCTCCCACGGTTGGTGCCGACCTTTGCCTTTAACCGCTGGCATTCTGTTGGATCATTTGGAGTGGAGCTGGGCCTGGCGTGTTGGAACTGTTCCCAGCTATAGTACTTTGTGAACACTGGCTACAGCTTCCCCCATTGGTTCTTCCTTTTTGTTCTCCTATTTTTGACAGTGGCTACGGCCACGGGACTGCCCCCATGGTTGGCTGGCCTGGGTAGCTGGCCTTGCCTAGCGGTTCTTTTTGTTCTGGGTTAAGACTGTCCCCAGGCCCCCCCCTGTGTTTTCGGGGAGCGTCCGGGAACGGTAGGATAGACACATCGTGTCTGGGTATTGTGCTCCACTTGTTGGAGTGTTTATATTGTTTATATTGTTTATTTTTTTTTTGTGTTGGTGCATGGGTCTCTCTATATTTGCTGCTCCCCTGATGCTCTGGGTCACCTACGTACTAGTGGGGGTACTACCCCTCCTGTATATCCATGATGGCGTCACCTAGGATGAGTACCTTTTCGGTGTTGTCCTGGAATGTCAGAGGTCTCAACTCCAAGTTCAAGCGGGCGCTCCTCTTTCAATATGTGCAAAAGCATAACCCTTCCATACTCATTTTACAAGAAACGCATCTGGTGGGTAGCAAATTGCAGTCATTGAGGAGACCCTGGGTACAACGGGCTTTCCATGCCTCGTATTCCACATGTGCCAGGGGGGTTTCTATCTTGTTGCATAAGTCTTTACCATGTGTAGTAGAGGAGGTTCATACTGACCCCTTGGGACGATATGTGCTCCTGGTGCTCTCTATGTGGCAGCAACGCTACGTAATAGTAGGTGTTTATGTCCCTCCCCCCTTCAGGGCGGATGTCCTCTACACACTCCTGGAGCGGATCTCCCACTACAGCCCCGCTAAGTTGCTCCTGCTGGGGGATTTCAACGCCATCCTATCTCCGGACCTAGACAGGCCTGCGCACCCCCGGGCATTCTCAGGTGACCTCCTTCATTGGTCTTCGGCGGCCGGGGTCCAGGAGGTGTGGCGTTGGAAACACCCCCGGGAGAGGGCCTACTCCTGCTTCTCCACGACGTACAAAACCTCTTCCAGAATAGACTACGGTTTTGCCAACCCGACTCTTTTGTCGGATGTGGAGGAGGTTGAGTACTTACCCTGTGGCTTGTCGGATCACAGCCCCCTTAAAGTGGTGTTACGCTCTGGTTGGGACCTTAGTGGTTCCATGTGGCGTTTAGGCACTCAATGGGTTGATCAACCAGATGTTGTGGCACAGACACCCTCGATGGGAGCTGAATGCGGGCACTTCCTCTCCGGGACATGTGTGGGACGCCTTTAAGGCGGTTACCAGGGGTCACTACATTTCCGCCATTAAAGCGGTAAAGTTGGAGCAAGCGGCGGAGGTGTCTGCCTTGGAGGCGGCGGTCGAGACGGCCTCCTCCCGTTACGGGGGGGACCCCTCGGCCTCCAACTTCGCGCTGATGCAGGGGGCCAAACGTGATTTACATTTACACATGTCTGAGATTACCCGGCTGGCCTCCTATCAGTCTAAACAACGCTTTTTTGAACAAGGCGATCGTAACGGGCGGTTGCTGGCGTCCCTGTCTCGACAGGATGCCCCGCTCACTTTGGTTCCGGAGCTCACCTCCCCCGCAGGGGGAGTCCTCACCTCCCCGGAGGAGATCTTGGGGGCCTTTCAGGAGTATTACTTTAGGCTGTATTCTACTACTCTCCCCCCTGATCTCCGCCCGGGAGACTTGTGTCGGCTCCTGGACCCGGTGGCGTTGGGGTGGCTGTCGGACTCGGAGCGCTCCGACTTGGTCCGGCCGGTTACGGAGGAGGGGGTTCGGGTTGTGATTCGGTCTATCCCGGGGGGTAAGGTTTTACAAAACCCACTCTGGGGTCCTGGCCCCCCTTTTGGCCGCAATGTACAATGACTGCCTTGCAATGGGCTCACTCCCGCAGTCCATGGCTGAAGCTCATATCATATTGATTCATAAGTCAACCAAGGATCCTAAATTATGTGCCTCCTATAGGCCTATAGCTTTGCTCAATAATGATTTAAAGATTTTAACTAAAATTCTTGCCTCCAGGCTCCGCCTTGTCCTCCCCTCTGTGGTCGACCAGGACCAAACGGGTTTCATGGCCCGTAGGTCTACCGATATTAATCTCCGCAGACTGTTCACAAATTTATAGGCTCCCCACCTCAATGCTGGGGCCAGGGTTGTCGCCTCCTTAGACATTGAGAAGGCATTTGATTCTGTTGAGTGGCTCTTCTTGTGGGAGGTGCTCCGCAGAATGGGCTTTCCCCTTCTCTTTATCTCATGGTTGCAAACCATCTACCGGTCCCCGGAGGCCGCCATCCGCCTTGGCGGCAGGCTGTCAGCCGGTTCCGGCTGTCCCGAGGTACGCGGCAGGGATGTCCTCTCTCTCCGGCCCTGTTTGCTATTGCTATGGAGCCGCTGGCAGAGGCGCTCCGAATCTCTCCGGATTTTCGGGGGTTGCGGGTGGCATGGCTGGAGGAGAGGGTGGCACTGTATGCGGATGACCTCCTGCTGTTCCTCCAGGATGCGGGCCCCTCCCTACAGGGGGCTCTCCTCATTCTGGACAGTTTCTCTCGAGTGACGGGCTTACGGGTTAATTGGTCCAAGTCCCAACTGCTGGCCATAGATGACTGGGCCAAACACAGTGCCCCGACAGACTTGTTGTTACAATGGGTGGACAGTTTCATGTACCTGGGGGTGCGGGTCTCTAGGCAACCTTCCGATTTTATCACTCTTAATCTGGATCCGGTGGTGAGGGAGATCAGGGCCAGGCTGAAGGCATGGGAGAACCTTCCACTTTCCTTGTTAGGGCATATTAATCTGATTAAAATGAAACTTCTTCCTAAACTTACATATTTATTTTGGCACTCCCCCCAATGGATTCCCAAGATATTTTTCACTAATTTGAATACACTCTTTTCCTCCTTTTTGTGGGGCTCCCGCCCCCCTCGGATTACATTTTCCACACTGATGCGCCCCCTTTCACAAGGTGGCTTGGCCTTTCCGGACTGCCATAAATATTTTTTGTCCTGCCAGTTGGTCACGGCGGCGTGGTGGCTGACTCCGGATGCCTCTAACTCGGCCGTGGTGGTGGAGGCGGCGGTGCTTGGGTCTATGGAGGCGCTTTCCCACCTTTTGTTTAGGGGCCCTAGGGCCCCTTATCACTTGACTTCCTCCATGCGCACGACACTTCGGGCCTGGCAGCAGGGCCTGGCTCTGGAGGCATACCCGGACACCGCCGTCTCCCCCCAGGCGCCCTTATGGATCAATCCCACCTTGCCACACCTGTTTTCCCTCCCTGACCCTGCAGGCTGGACGAAATATGGCGTGAAACGAGTATCGGATCTGTCTTCAGACCTTACCCTCCCCACGCTTGACCACTTGATTGCCCCCCTCCCACCTTTTCAAATATTTGCAGTTGTCCCACGCCTTCAGAGCTCAGTTTCCGCGGGGGTGGCGCAGGTGGTGCAGTCGGACCTGGAGAGGGTTCTCAGGTTCGATTGCTCCGAGCGGGCCGCCTCGGTGCTATACGCGCATCTCCTCCGGGTCTTTTCTCCGGAGCTCTCGGGCCTCCACTCCCACTGGGCCCGGGATGTTCCGGACTTGGACGCGGAGGACTGGCTGCAGATTTGGGACACCCCCTTTAAGATCCTGGTCTCACTCAGGGATAGAATTATCCAATACAGAATTGTCCACAGGACTTATCTCACTCCCCATCGTTTGCACAAGATGAGTGTCTCCCATTCCCCGGACTGTTGGCGTTGTGGCCAATCCCCGGGAGACTTCATACATATCTTCTGGGCCTGCCCAACTATCGTGTCCTACTGGTCACGAGTATTCGCAGTGGCCAACGCAGTGCTGGAGACCTCCTTTGATCCCTCGCCTGGGGTGGCACTATTGGGCCTTCTAGACGATCTGCTTCCTAGGGTGGCGGACCGCACCTTGATGGGTCTTCTCTTCTTCTATACCCGGAAGAATATCGTGTTGCACTGGAAACAGCAGTCTCCCCCCTCGCTTCAGCGGTGGCGAACGCTGTTGGATTCGGTGATCCCACTTTATCGAGACACTTATCAGCATAGGGGGTGCCCCAGGAAACATGACAGGGTGTGGGCGCGTTGGCTTTCGGACTCCACCTTTGACTTGCTGGCCACGGGGGGGGTTCCAGCTGCTAATGTTTTCTGATATTTTCTCTGTCTGCCTCACTGCAAGTCTTTATGGCTCGCTTCTCTGAGTACTGTTATGTGCCTTAATATGTGTATTCACCTGATATGATGCCACTTGTATTTCTTGCTGATTACCCCTGCGTGGGTGACCTGTTACTTTATATGATGTCATCGTGTGTTTATGGGTGACCCCTTGCACCTTGTTGTTTTGTTTTTGTTGGTTTGTGTGTTGCAATAATAAAAAAGATTTTCAAAAAATCCCCCCCCCCAAAAAATTTTGAAGCCCTCCTATCCCCACATACATGCACGTACGAATGTATGCATGTGACAGGGTTGTATTTGTTAAGTGTCTTTGTTACTGGAAATTTTGCATTTCATAAACTGTTTTGTTTTGTTAAACCACTAATTTATTGTCTAGGATGTCTGCTTTCAGAAATTATTTTGGGGGTGTTTAGATAATTTTCAGGCCCAAAATTATTTTTTAAACGTTTGTAAAAACAGCGTTGGCAGTGAAAAGGTTCAAAGAAGACTTTGTCCAAATTAGTCTTAAGGGCCATACAGGACTTTTTCCTTCAGATTTACCTTTTCTATGTAGTGCAAGGGCCTGCCAGATTGCATACAAATTGAAAGCGTTTAGGTTTGACCTCATATTATCTGGTTTTGGTAAGTCTAAAGGAAAAAGTCTTCAGAAAATCTTATAGTGTGTATGGCCCATTAGCTTCTGTCCACGCAAGAGATTTGTTAGATTTATATGTCACTCACATGATGTCAAATAAACTTGGAGGCAACACAGAAAATATCACTTTTAGGAATTTTGTGAGACTTACATCTGCTATCATACCATCACAAACTTGCCTTATAGTATCTTTGCTTCTAAAATCAGCTGACAGCTGTACATTTTCTTTAATTTCCTTATTCGATATACTTGAATTGGACATTTCACATGGCTGAATAATAGCTTTATTCTGATGAAAAATGAAACAATTGTTATGTAACTGTTTTTAATACTACAAATGCACACTGCCACTTACAATTAGGTATATCATCATATTCTTACTTATTGAGCTAGGCAACTAACGTAGCATTCCAGTCAAGCACACACTGCACTCAAGTATAAAAAGTGCCTGAAAAAATGGCCTATGTTGCCAGTGGCAAAAATCTATTCTTCCTTACACTTTCATACCTCAATAGAATCATTAAAGGGTAATTCTAAGCTTTAGTATTAGTAGTACAAAAGTTTGCCTTTAAACATGTTTAGATACTTTAATACAAGACAAATAAGTTACTGAAGCAAGATAAAGGAAAGGCTCATAGTAATTAATGTTATACATTTAAGACAGGTCAGAAGAAAATCTAGTGGCTGTTGTAGGAAACACTATGGAAATCCGCAAGAAATCTGGGATCATGCATATGGAAGTCGGGGCTGTACAGCATGCAAGAGCATACGGAACCTGCAAAAAGAGCCACAGCTGCTACATACAGCAATAGAAATCAATTACAGAATGGTATTTAGGCCAGTACTTGCGTAAACCTGTGCAAGAACATACAACCCTGGACACAGTGAGGTTGATTTACTAAAAGCTATTTTTTTTTATTATACAGGGTATATATATAGTGCCAACAGTTTGTGCAGAGCTTTACAAAATAAAGGCAGGCAGTACAGTTACAATACAATTTGGTACAAGAGGAATCAGAGGGTCCTGCTCGTTAGAGTTCACAATCTAAGTTAATTTTGCAAGGAAATTACCATTCCAAAGGAATTTTCCCCAAAGCTTAATAAATGAGGAGAAGCTATGCTGACTTTTATCATCCAGTCATGTGCAAGCAAAAATACTGTACTTTTATTTTCCATGCACGTGATTGGGTATTCTTTGAAAAGTGACATTTCACCACATTAGGTAAGCTCTGGGGGGAAATTCCCTTGCGTAGTGCAACTTCCCTTGCAAAGTGAACATCTTATTTTCCTTTAGTAAATCAACTCCAGAACTTCTGCATCCAGGTTTGTACATGTGTGTGTGTGTTTACACAAAAACCGACGTATACCCATGTACAGCCACATCCTGTAATTCATTCTGTGTGTTGCTGTACACAGCACCAATAACACCCAGAGAAGATTTAGGTTATATATGCTCTTGCAAGCTGTTTGATTAGACATTCATCACCTGAACAATAGGTTTCCCCCTCCCTCCCAGCAGTCTTCTGGGACACATTACAGGTTACATTCATAAAGCTCAGCGCAGCTCGCACATGCGCAGTAGGAAGCAGCAAGCTATCACAGCCAGGTGTTTACACTTTAAATGTCGCAGACTAGTGAAAAACTATATCTATGGACAGGTAAGTGTCCTGTTATTAAAAGTCAGGATTTTAAGACTTTCGATTTTTTGTTACAGAGTGGAGAACCACTTTAAACACATTCTTCTCCTCATTTTATACAAACAAAAAGGAAGAGTATATTAAACAGGACAGCAATGTAAAAAAAACACTGTATTGAATGTAACCTTGTGGCTAAAAGAAATCAATGTTCAAAACAGACTAGAAAAGCCTAATTTGAATAAATCACCAAGACCAGATGGGTTACACGCGAGAGTCCTCAAAGAAGTAAGCCGTGGTATGGCCAAAGCATTGCACCTAATTATAAGGACTCAATACTAACTAGAATGGGACCAACAGATTGGAGAAAATCAAATGTGTTACCAATATTCCAAAAAGGTTAAAATATATACCAGAAAGATAAGTCATTAATAGTTTGAAAAGTATTGGAAGGAATGGTAAGGGATCATATCCAAGAAATTGGCAGCGAAAATGGTATAATTTGTAGTAACCAGCATATACAGTATTTATGAAAGTCTGTGCTTGCCAGACCAACCTTTTATTATTCTATGTGGAAGTGATGGGTAATTTGGATAAAGGAAGGTCAGTGGAGGTAGTGTACCTATATTTGGTAAAACATGTATGTGATTTTAACATACCATCTGTCTTTTTGTTATATCACCATAGTTCCACTTTATTGAAGGCATATGATAGACTGTATATTGAAAGAGTAGGAAAATGGGATTTTGAAGGTGCCAAAAAGACAAATTGATATAAAAATAACTTAAATAACTTGTTGATTCCCCCTTTTTGCACAGACCCAATTGGGGATTCAGTATCCCTCCCTGTGGTTTCACTGATATCTCTTCGGAATACCCTCCTGATATGCAGTACACTAAAAATATTTTATGCACAGTCAGGTAAGAGGGCCATTTAATGATAACTTTCAAATCATATGCATTCTTGAGAGATATACAATAATAAAATAATTGATATGTATTAATTTTTGTGATAATCTACCTCTATCTGTGGTAGTTGCGTTTGTGACTAATATGTCGTTTTTAACATTTAGCGATTATGTATGCAGTACTCATTAAAGTCCCCTGAAGAAGCCAGAGGTTGGCGAAACATGTAAAGCTGTATCATAATCGCATGATTACTGTATTATGATTTTATTTTTGAAAGATTGTTTTTAATCTAATGTTCTAATAAAATGTTGTTCTTTTTATATATCAATTTGTCTTTTTGCCATCTTTAAAATCCCATTTTCCTACTCCTTCAATATTTTGACTATGCAGGGATGTGGTGCCTATAAATCTGCGACACCCAGCGACTTGTTAATTAGATGATAGACTGTGTTAATGGCTCACTGTGTGATCTCTTGACAATTAAACAATTTAGCAAGGTGGCACTATATATAGTTGGGTAAAATCCCATAGGAAGCACCATTCTTTGTAAAGGCCCCCATTACAGTATAAGCCCAGCATAGCAATAACCAGATTGTTCCATTTTATCACATATACCTGACATATGGAATCTTGAAGTTTAATGTAAAGGTTGTCCCTCTCCTCCATAAGTTGATTTATCTTAGCTTCATTTTTCTTTTTCAGCTCTTCGATGTGCATTTCATGTTCCTGTAATCATTTTAAATAGGCAGAAATGTATTAATGGTTAAAGCCTAAAAAGCAATACAGAATAGACTCATCTGAAATAATTTTTGTGTGATTATGCATATCGATGTCTGTTTGTACATATACAAAAAATTTGAATTGACTACTTTGTGGAAGTACACTATAGGAATCCTCAAAAAGGGTCAATGCTTCCCTTCAACTGAGTTCTGTTCGCTGCAGAATGAACGGAACTCAACCACTAGTATGTGATGGCTTCAGAAAACACTGTGGAGTATATGTTTAGGCTCGGTTCACACCAATGCATTTTTTCATGCTTGTTGCAGAAACGCACTACAGTATATATAACATGGTTTCCTATGGTACACGTTCACATCTATGCGTTTTTTAGCCAGTGCGTTTTTGGAAATGGTCAGGGACTTTTTTAAACTCATAAAAAAGTTTTTGCTTTTTTTTTTTTTGGTTCAATAGACTTCAATGGGAAAGCTGCAGAGAAGTATGTAGTACATTTTTGCTGCCATTTTACAGCTATTTTGCAGGGATTCACATTTTTTCAATCTGCCCAACAACAAATTGGCAAAAAAAAAAGAATAAATAATGCAAGACGCAAATCGTGATAAAATTGCAGCAAAATCATGGTAAAATCGTGTGAGCAAAAATGCACAGCAAAGAGCACTGCAGAAATGATCAAAAGCAAACTGCATAGGTGTGAACCGAGCCTTAGGCCCCTTTCACACAGACGGACCGTTCAGATACGCCTGTCAGTTTTTTTGGCGGATCTGAACGGATGCCCCATGCATCTCTATGGGGCATCGGATGTCAGCGGAGACATGTCCGCTGACATCCGATCCGTCAAATCTGGACGGATGGAAACCCTATTTTCCATCCATCCAGCGGATCGGATCGGATGGGATCGGATGAGAAAGGACAGACGGTCCGTTCCCATCCGATTCCCCCATAGAGATGCATGGGGACCTGACAGCTGTAACTCCGCACACAGCGCGGAGACACAGCTGTCATCCTCCTGCTCAGCGGGGGATCGGCGGATCGATCCCCCGCTATGAAAAACGGAGTCCGCCTGACTGACTACGTGTGTGAAAGGGGCCTTAGAATTATCATCTGTCGGAGTACGTTTCCTAAATGTGCTAATTAGTGTCCCAGTATCTTATTAAAGCAAAATTAACCCAAAAGCCAAAGCTTAGCAGTCCTTAAATGTGGTGGCTGCATTAGTTTTCTTTTTTAGGGGTTTTGTTCCTTTATTTTCACCTTATGATCTGACTAGTAACATACTTCCAGTCTTGGAGTGTCTACACTCTGGATGGAGGAGCAACAGAGACACCTTTGTTCAGCAGAATTAACAACCTAGGGGAGGGGCAGTGTAAAGCCCGTACACACGATCAGATTATCAAATGATCTGTCATCCGTTTTTTATGGCATGCTAGTCTGATGTGGAAAGTGAAGAGGTTATTTTAATATGAATTTTCCCGTATGGTAGAGTTCTACTTCAGAAGTGATGTCATGTGTTGGATTGCTTTGTATGCACTCTTTCCTCTCTGAGCATGCCTAGTCTTGCTCTTAAGATTTTTTTCTGTCGAAATCTGTACTAATGAGATGAAAATCGGATGTTGTATTACGGACAACAAAATATATTATAGCCTACACATCAGGATTTTGTCAGCCGAAAAGTCGGAGTTGGTTGTCGAAAGCTCCATACTAACAATCCGACAATCGGCAGATCGCTGGTCAAATTTTCCCTTCAGATTTTCTTATCGTGTGTACGGGCCTTTAGATGCGTTAGCAGATTTAGGGCTCTTTCACACGGGCGATCCGATCAGATCTGCCTGTCAGTTTTTTAGACGGATCTGATCGGATCCTCCATGCAGCTCTATGGGGCAGCGGGTGTCAGCGGAGGTCACCTCCGCTGACACCCGCTGCCATCCGCATCCGATCCTGTGCATGAAATCTGGACGGATGGAAACCCTATTTTTCCATCCATTCAGTAATCGTATCGGATCGGATCTGATGAGAGCGGACAAGCGGTCCGCTCTCATCCGATCCCCCATAGAGGGCATCGGGTGCTGAGACACCTCCCTCTCCGCTCTGCAAGCGGAGACGGAGCTGTCATCCGCCGGCTCAGCGGGGATCGCGGATCGATCCCGCTGAGCAACACGGATCCGCCTACGGAGGCGGACCGTGTGAAAGAGCCCTTAGATGGATTGGAAAACAAATTAAAGTTGAACTCTCGCTAACATATTTCAAGTAATTATAGCATAAGGTTTTTCTTTTCCTTTTGGGATAAAGGTTTTACATAGATGAATGAAATCTGAACATGGGAAGTCACCCTTTTAGTCTCAACCCTATAACTGCCAGTTTTGCTGGAAAGCTTAGTCAAAACAGAATTAAAAAAAAAAAAAAAAATATATATATATATATATATATATATATATATATATATATATAATGGCAGGATCAACAGTTGAATTTAAAGAAAAAAAGCCCCAAAAAAGATAAGGAAAACTAACATAGCACCACATATAAGGATTGGAAAACTGCAATGTATTACATTTTTGTTTTTAGGTTTAAATTAATTTTGGTGTTGATGCAGAGCTTCACTGTACACTGCTTGGCATGCTTTTAAGGAATACCAAAGCACTATATTTCATAAACACAATCCAAGTATCAATTGTGAAGCAAGTAAGGACAATGGCACTCATTTATATCACAGTGAAAGCTCCATAAATAAAGAAGCGATTTTCTGCAAGTCAACACATTTCAGTGATTTACCAACATCAAACAAGTTCTGATACACTTTTGCAAAAAAAAAAAAAAGTCATAAAGCGTAAAACTAAAGCAACAGTTAGGTAATTTTATAGCATTTCAATTAATTTTGTGATTTAAAATTCACTGCAGGTAGATAAATCAGACCCCAGCTTTCTAAAGAGCCCTTTGGGGTTGAATTGTTAAAGGACTAGATCATGTTCACTTTGTTTAGTGAATTTTGGCTTAGTGAATGAGAAAAATACATGCTAAACTCAATCATCAAATCATGTACAAGGAAAATGCTTTTTCTTATTTAAACATGGTTGGGTATTCTTTGCCCTTCAATTCACCTCATTCAATAAGTTAAAGAGGATCTTCAGGCTGCATGAAACAAAATTTAAGTCATCAGCTACAAATACTGTAGCTGGTATAGTTTAATAAAGGAACACTTACTTGTCCAAGGATCCAGCGCCATCCTCACCCAGGCTGGTTCTTCACTGGTCTTCTAGTCACTGGCATGTTTACTAAAGGAAGTCAGCTGTGACTCCTTACGGCTTCACAACTGGCTTCCCACTGCGCATGCATGAGCCGCTCTTTTCCGAATGGTTCCACAGCCTTCTGGGACTTGTAACATGTCCCAGAAGGATGCAGGCAATGAGGGTGGGGGCTGAACTTCCACTTAGATCACTTAGGCGATTTGAGCAGAAGAGGGTGCAGGTACCTGTCAATATCAGGAATCAGTTCCCAAAAAAATGTAGCCAAAAGTGATAGAGGAGGGGGAGAGGAGGTGAAGAAGCAGAACTTCCCCTTTTGGGTGAAGTTCCACTTTAAAGCGGTAGTAAAGCCCGCTTTGTGATTTTTACCTTGCGGTGCACGTTTAGGAGATATTCACCCTGAGATATTCACCCAGTGACAGTGCATGTGCTCTGAAGAGCTGGCATACCTTGCCAGGACTTCAGAGCTTCGTGCTGGAACCGAGGGCCAATCACAAAGCTGGAGCGTGCAAACCCAGAAGAAAGACAGGGAGAAAATGTCAGCCCTCTCAACAGTGACAGCACGCCATGGGATTGCTTCATTCTAAGGTAAGTATTTCATAATGTGCTAGTATGCGAGGCATACTAGCACATTATTCAATTGCCTTACAGGTGCTTTTTTTTTTTTCAACCAGCCATGGTTTACAACCGCTTTAAGTAAAAATTCACTTTGCGTGAACATACTTTATTCCTTTAGTAAATGAACCCCAGTAGTCTTTTTACATCTTTCCTATCAAGAGAGAAGAGTGCTTCTAGCTGACAGACCACTCTGACTGCTGCACTGATACCACTATAGGGGGCACTATAATATATTGTTTTTTTACAACTGTGGTTTTTACTGGTTTCTACTGTACTTTTTGCAATTGTCTTTTTTCTGCTTCCATGGCACTTTGCACGGATTTCATCTCTGCAGCATGGTTCTTAGCTAAGTCCTCTCGGCTCTTTGCTAACTGCTCCTTAAGATGCTTTGCCTCTGCCTCTCTCTGGCGTTTTGTTTTACTGACTTCTTCTTTGTGCTGTTTGCCATGTTCTTGTCTTGGAATTGAGTGTTCCCTGAATGCCTAGAATGAACAAAAATAAATTAATAAATCAAAGAATGTACAGCATATACTTCGTTTTACAGTCAACCTTCATCAGCAAGTCAGTTCAGTACATTGCAGACAAGAACTGAACTATTATGTAAACTAAGGAATGACCAGGATCATATGTATAGCGCGCTGCAGCTTTAAGCCAGAAAATAAAAAAAAATAAAAGGGGAATGGCAAAAGAGAGCACAGACTGCATATTGTAATTTTTTATTTTTTTTTTGCTTTGGGCAGCAAAAGAAAATAAATTGAAATAGAATTGAGAAGCCGAGGAGCAAAGGAAAGGTAAGTACCGGTATGTGCTGCTGGAAAGGGGGAAATAAAGAGAACCAGTTGTTTTGCCCTACATATATAGAGTACAAGTTTATTTATTATCATTCATTTTTTTTTCTTAGACAAATGTAGAACTACCCCTGTATGGGGCCGCTGACTATAGATCTATCCTGGGTCTCCCTCTTATTATCCTGTTGCCAGATACCAGGTATTTTCAAACACTGCCAGGTGCACACACACTCTTTCGCTCGTTGTCTCCAATGACCCGTCTAGGGGATTTGTTTTTGGCGTTTTATTTGGAGAACTTGGATAGGAGAAGGGATTAGTGGGATACTCCAAATTCAACTTTGTACAGGTGAGAACAACTCCCATTTGGCCTCACTTAGTGGAACTGAATAGTAGATCTTCTGCTGAACCATACATGGAAAGAATAAGTCCTTTGCTTGTGTTAGCAGCAGACTCAATGAACTCTGTATCTTCAGGACACTATCAAGCATCCACTTTAGCTTACACCCAACCCGCTTACTTTCTAGCACCAAGAGGGGGATTTTAACAGCAACAGTCTCTAGCATCCCAGTGGAAAGTCTGTACTCACAAGGCCCTGATTGCAGGTCCCCTTGCTCCATGATACTAGACCAGATCCATGGACATCCTCCCTCAGTCAATCCTCAAAAGAATCCCTGGATTTCAGCATCTCTGTTTCTGGTCCTCAGGTCAACTACCTGAGGCCGCATGGCAGCCTGTGCTGGAGAGAGGCCCCCACCCCACCTGGACCCCGCTCTACAGCCGAAAACCAGGAGCCACATGTGCACCCCATATATAAGTACAGTCCCCTAGCATGCACTGGGAACCTCCCATGCCTATTGGCCAGGGCTGTCCAGACACCCCTTGCTCTCATCTGCATGGCTTCCTCCCACTCTCCAATACACTGACTTACAATTGGATAAGTGTGAAACATCAAGCCAGGATGAGCAGCATCAGAGCACACTGGGCAGGTTCTGTACAACAATCACAGCTCTCTGTAAGGCAGACAGCTCCTAGATTTACCTGGCTGTCTCCCTGTTAAGCACAGAAACCAAAAATTATATACAATACAGCTAAACTAGCACCTATCTAGGAGAATGCTACACAACCATCACCAAAATATACATTTGTAAAGACGTTTTTGTCTGTTGTCATTAAATGATCATTTTCCATGTCTATTTATCCATCTTAAGGTAATGAAATGTGTGTAGCGGGGTCTTCCATTATACAAGTTCTAAAAGACTGCTGCTTGACATTTGAGAGGAACTCGGCTCCATCTAGTGGCCAAAAGGACACATTGCAGCGGCTATGGAATTTCTTTTGATGTTATTTTCCTTTCAGGAAGTTGAGCAGTCTTCATCGCCCATAGTGCTTTGAGAGTACCAGGGTGCACTGCTGCACCGCACAGCCTTCTGGGGGAAGCTTTATAAAGGAAGGGAGGAGCCAGGCTCGCTCTCTTGGGAAAGACACAGTGAGACAAGCAGGATGCCAGTGCTGTGGGCTGATGCTGTATGCTAGGCCGAAACTCCTGGGCCTTAAGTGACTAAGTTGCAGTGTTTCATCTCCAGTAGAGGATCCCTCCTGGAGGTCCCATCGATGTTCTACAGAGACCAGACTCATCCACCCCAAATACCTAGCGCGGCTGGTGACAGAGGCCGGAGACTGAGACCGCAGCGGAGGCTTCCTGGGAGACAGTCCTGTTGGTGAGAGGGCACCTGCCCAAAAACTGACTCTATCTATCAAAGAAGTAACTTTAGTCAGGATTAGCCTTAGAGTAGTAGAAGGCAATATACCAGGTGGCCCAGTACATCTCTCACAGAAGTTTTACCGCCAATCCTGCACAGACACCCCGCGGTGATTACTAACTGTTTGCTGCCATTCTCTCTATTGATCACCCATCCTCAATGTGGATTACAAATTGCGAGTGCACCAACGTTGCTAGCGAAGATATAGAGAAGAAACAGCGGACTCAGATAGGTCTGACATTCTGATACTGTGTCTAACTGAATGCTGAGCCTTATCTCCAAAAGTATAATAGTGATTAAGATGGTGGTCCTATAGGCTCTGAGACATTTCCTGAAACAATTAATGTGCCCTTGAGGAGTGATATCACAGTATTTATCTTATCTTTGATTAATTAATCAGTATATCCTTTTACAAAGTCATATTTTACTGTATCGAAACTGTTTATTTGATTTACAGTAAATAACTTTCCTGTTTAAAAGCAAGCTTGTGTGTGGTCACCTTGTATTACCCAGAAGGACTGCAGCTGGAGAGAGGTAACAGGTCATTATTATTTATTGAAGTGTTATATTCCAATCTGTGTAGCCATTTGGTATTCCAGTCCTATTCTGGGTCAGTTGTGCCTAGGGAGGGTTCGAGCCAATTCTGTGGGTTGTTAGGCAGGACGTAGACCCAATAATCTAATCAGCAGCTCCTGCGGGGGTGGTGCTACACGTGGGGGCTCGTCCGGGATTATCTACAGTCCTGCAACACAACCCTCTCAGCCACAGAATCCCCCTCAACGCAGAAATGGATCCTACCGCTGCAGCCGAGTGGTGCAGGGAAGAGAATGTCGTAGTGGAAAATGGCCTGGTGGTTGAAATCAAGGGAGAGGTCTGGACTGAGGAAAAACTCCTCCCAGTTTTAAGGGCACTGTCCACAGACAGGAAATTCTGGGTGACTGACATAAAGACAGACACCACCGTTCCACACACGTATGCATTGTGTGAGTGGAGGAAGGGGGTCCCTGATTACTTTAAGGGAACCAGTGTAAAGACTACTGACCAAACAGAACTTTTCTTAATACATCCAGAAGTCCTTACTGAAGGTCCCTCATCCACCACTCCTGGGGGATCCAGCAAAGAAAAAGGTGTCCAAGAAGGGAGTCCAGAGTCACCACCTTTGTCTACCTTTAGCTCAGAACTGTGTGCTGTTCTCGGGGAAATCGTAGCAAAATGTAGTAAGGACTCCCCAAACTATCTGATGACTGAATATAGGAAGCTCAGGACATTCTCTGGGAAACAGCCTGTGCCTTCGACAGAAGATGGGTTTGAAGAGTGGTTAGATACCGCCACTCAGGCTTTGGAAGAGTGGGAGGTACCAGAACAGCACAAGAAACAGAGAATCACAGAAAGTTTAAAGGGACCTGCACTAGAGGCCGTACGTAATCTCAAGCTAAGCAAAAAGAACTGTACTGCACAGGATTATCTAGACATTCTACAAGATGTATTTGGTCGGACGGAGAACGTGGCTGAACTTCTTTACCAGTTAGACCACTGTTACCAAGAAGAGGAAGAGAAGTTGTCCGAATTTATTAGACGCCTAGATAAGATCATCCACCTGATCTTGTTAAAGAAAGGGATAGACCCCCGGAAGGTAGATGAGACTCGTGCACGGCAGGTGCTGAGAGGGGCTCAACCCTTAGATCCCATTGCCATACTGTTGCGAACTCGCCAAGATGGTGGCATTCTGGAATACCCTGACCTGATCCGAATGGTCAGAGAAGAAGAGGTCATGTTGGACAACAAAAGGAAGAGTCGGCAGTTTGACTCAACTGCTCGTGTCAGAGTGATAAGTGCAAAAGAAAGTGACTCGCAAGTTGAACTCCTAAAGACCCAGGTGTCCCAGTTGATAGAAATGGTGTCCATCCTGACTAGTCAGGCATCTACTCTACCTGATGGGAACGTGTCAGAGAAGCCGGATAAACCTTCTAACCTTAGAGTAGACCCGGAACCGAGACCTAGGAGATCGCTAACTTGTTTCAACTGTGGGGGAGTAGGACATGTTAGAGGAGTATGTCCCAGCCCAGGAAATGTCGCCTCAGAACCTCGCAAGCCAGCGGAAAAACTTCAGAGGGCACCCGTGAAGGAGTCGACCGGGTGCCCGCCAGTTTCAAGGGAATCCAAGAGACTCAATGATTCAGGGAATCTGAGTCAGGGAGTCAGATCCAGGTACAACGCCCCTAGTTCTATACTCCAGGCTACTGAGAGGAGGAAAATCAATGCACACCGGGCCCAGAGGGGACTGAAGTCCAGAAGAAAAAAAAAGAAAAGAGCCTGGGTGCAGAGAACTGAATGAGACAACAAGGCCACTTCAAGAGAATTCCCAACTAACTTGGTCGGGCCTTCCCCTGTAGTCTCTGTCCAGGTAGAAGGAATTTACACAAGAGCCCTCCTTGACACTGGGGCCCAAGTGACTCTTCTGTATAGAGACTTCTATGATAAACACCTTACCCATCTACCTCTGCAGAAGTTGGAAGATCTGGAGATATGGGGTATCGGGACTCAAAGTTTTCCCTATGACGGGTATCTGCCAATCAAGTTGACCTTTGACCCATCAGTGGCTGGTGAAGCTGAAACCTTCGACACCCTAGCGGTGGTCTGTCCTCGTCCGCCAGGGGCCAACAAAAGCTCTCTCATCGTAGGGACCAACACTGACCTAGTAAGGCGCCTCCTGACACAACTGGTCCAGGGACAGGATGCTCCAGCGCCAAGGATTCACCCCATGCTACGGCAGGCCTATCAACGATTAGTATTGGAGCAAGAGACTCCTGCAGAAGGAGTTGGAAGACTCTGGAAGTTGGACAGAACGGAAAAGGTCTTGCAGCCAGGAGAGGTGGCTTGTCTGAAAGCTTCCGTTAAACTCACATGGAAACAGCCGGGCCCTTTTATCATCTTTGAATCAGGTCCACAGGAAGAGGAGAGAGGGATAGAAGTAATCCCTGAAGTGATCCCTTTGAAGGTGTTACAGAAAAACCATGGAAGGGTTTTAGTGAGTGTCAGAAACACCTCTACTACACCGGTGAAGGTACCGGCCAGAGTGCTGTTGGGCCAAGTTAACCCGGCTACCCCAGTTGTCCCATCTGATCTTAAAGAGGAGGAAAGGGGTGAAGATGTTATAGAAGAGCTCTGCTCTGGAAACGCTGCCCTCCCACCAGAATGGGTGAAGAGGGCCAAGGCACAACTTGCTCGATGGCAAGGAATATTTTCTAGGGATGAGTTCGACGTGGGATGCGCCAGGAGTGCCACTCATAAGATCCGCCTGAGTGAGGACAAACCTTTCCGAGAAAGAGTCCGGCGAGTTCCCTTAGGTGACTTAGAAGATCTACGTCAGCAGCTGGCGGAACTCAAGAAGACTGGGGTTATTCGAGAATCCAGGAGCCCATATGCTTCTCCGATAGTGGTAGTCCGGAAGAAAAACGGATCTCTGAGGCTTTGTATCGACTACCGAACCCTGAACAGAAGAACCATCCCAGACCAGTATACCACTCCTCGAATCGAAGACGCCCTACAGAGCCTGTCAGGGGCGAAGTGGTTCAGTGTGATGGACTTAAAGAGTGGGTATTATCAGATCCCCATGCACCCTGAAGATCGGGAGAAGACAGCCTTCATCACCCCTGTGGGGTTCTTTGAGTTCAATCGCATGCCTCAGGGGTTGTCAGGGGCCCCTGCTACCTTCCAAAGGCTGATGGAAAGGACCGTTGGAGATATGAATTTGATAGAGGTACTGGTATACTTGGATGATGTTATCGTGTTTGGCAGAACTTTGGAAGAACATGAGGAGAGGTTGGAAAAGGTCCTGAAGAGGCTACATGAAGAAGGCCTGAAACTTTCTCCTGAGAAGTGCCAATTCTATCAGTCCTCGGTCCATTACCTGGGCCACATCGTGTCTGAAGAAGGGGTGGCCACCGACCCGGACAAGCTGGATGCTGTCGCCTCCTGGCCGAGACCTACAAATGTGACCGAACTTCGGTCGTTCCTGGGTTTTTGCTCCTATTACAGGAGGTTTGTAGAGGGGTTCGCCAAGATTGCCCGACCCCTCAATGAGTTACTAAAGAACGAAGAAGATGACGTTCCTGAACTGGTCAAGCCAATGAAGTCCACCATGGGACCCCGGAAGGCCAAGGAGTCCATCCAGGATCAGTGGACCCCAGAATGTGAAGGGGCTTTCATTCAGTTGAAAAAGAATCTAACCACTGCCCCTGTGTTGGCCTACGCAGACCCCACGAAACCATATGAACTACATGTCGATGCCAGCCGAGATGGGCTGGGTGGGGTACTCTACCAGGAACATGAGGGCCACCTGCGACCCGTAGCCTACGTGAGCAGGAGTCTACTACCTGCTGAAAGGAATTATCCTACCCACAAACTTGAATTCCTGGCCTTAAAGTGGGCAGTGGTCGACAAACTGAAAGATTACCTGTACGGAGCTGAATTCATTGTCAAGACGGATAATAATCCCCTTACCTATCTGTTGACTACAGCTAAGCTGGATGCAACAGGACACAGATGGTTGGCTACCCTCTCTAGCTTCAACTTCAGCCTGAAGTATCGGCCAGGAATCGGGAACAGGGATGCAGATGCCCTATCCAGAAGGTTGCATGCACCACACGAACCTGATGAAGAATGGACCCATTTGGCTCCAGAAGGGGTGCGTGCCCTATATCAGGGAACTGAACTTCGATCCAGAGGAGGATCAAGAGCCGAAGAGATTGGGGTTTCGGCTGTCGGAGTACCCAAATACTATTGCAGGGTGACCCAGGTTGAAGGGGAAGATTTACCCCGGCTGTCCAAAAGGGACTTGAGGAAGGAGCAGCTGGAAGACCCTCTGGGAAAACTTCTTTTGGAAGCCTTGGAGATCCAGCGCCCTGAGTTGCTTCTCACCGACTCTCCTCAGGGGGCCCGTCTGTTGCATAGAGAGTGGACCCGGTTACAGATCCGAGAAGGGGTGGCCTACCGAAGAGGCCCATCTGAAGATCTGGAGGAGAAGTGGCAACTGTTCTTACCAGCTAAATACAGGGAGAGAGTTCTGGCTGCTCTTCATGATAATCATGGCCATCTGGGACCTGAAAGAACTTTTCAGCTTGTCAGAGACAGGTTCTACTGGCCCTGTATGAGGGCCGAAGTTGAAGGATACTGTCATTCTTGTGTCCGATGTATACAAAGGAAGACTCTGCCACGTCAAGCAGCCCCAATGGGCCATCTGCAAAGCCAGGGACCCATGGAACTGGTGTGCATTGATTTCCTTTGCCTAGAGCCTGATCTGAGTGGCCAAGGGAATGTCCTTGTGGTAACAGACCATTTTACCAGATACGCCCAAGCATTCCCAACAAGGGATCAGAAGGCCTCTACAGTAGCCAAAGTTCTTGTAGAAAAGTTCTTTGTACACTATGGGTTACCACAACGCCTCCATTCAGATCAGGGAAGAGACTTTGAAAGCAGACTGATCAAGAGACTGTTAGATCTGTTAGGCATCCAAAAGACTAGAACTACTCCCTACCATCCACAAGGGGATGCCCAGCCGGAACGATTTAACAGGACTCTTTTGGACATGTTGGGGACTTTAAGCTCAGAGAAGAAACAACATTGGGGCAAACATGTAGCTGCCATTGTGCATGCCTACAACAGTACTGTCAGTGATGCTACTGGATATTCCCCTTATCGTCTAATGTTTGGACGAGAGGCTCGATTGCCAGTGGATTTGGCCTTTGGCATCTCGCCCGATCACACCTCTTCAGCATCGCACAAGGGATATGTGGACCGACTGCGGAAGAGTCTGAAATCGGCCTATGATAAAGCTCAGGCCACATCTGATCAACGTGGACTGAGGAATAAAAGGAATTTCGACTTAAAAGTTCGGATCCAAGACTTGCAACCAGGGGACAGGGTATTGTTGAGGAACTTGGGTGTCCCGGGAAAACACAAGTTGGCAGACCGCTGGAAGTCCCAACCTTATGTTATCTGCAAGCAACTACCAAACCTCCCTGTGTATCAAATTCGGCCTGAAGGAAGTGTGGGTCCATTGAAGACTTGGCATAGGAACCATTTACTGCCTCTCTCTGAAGCAGTTCGCATGCCTCCTGTCGTAGATTCGCCAGAGACCCCTTCGACCTCTCGCCTGTCCAGACCAGTCACCAGATCTCAGTCGACACTCCCAGATGTGAGGGAGGGAAATTCTCCATCTGAAGATCTGGAAGATGAAGAGGAGGTACCTGACTGGATGTGGTCGTCTCAGTTACCAGAACCCACACCTGCCTCCCTGTCTTCATCCGAATTGGCTGACAGAGGAACCCTTCGGGCGGAAGCCCCCGAATTCATACCTTTCCACATGCTTCCAGAAGAAGTAGTTGATGATGAAGATCCTGAGGAGGAGGTTGCACCTTTCTCTGAAGAAGAACTGACCGCTCTTGAAGCATCAGATTCCTGTGTGTTGGAACATGAGGAGGAGGACATTGAAGAATCCCCAGAAGTGGCTGGTCCTAGTACCTCTGAGATCGTGCATCCCAAAGAACAGAGGGAAAGAAGAGTCATTCACCCACCCAAAAGACTGACCTATGACCAATTGGGTGAATGCTCTGAAGAGGCTATCTTTACTTCCAAACGAACTCTTGATCAGCCTAGTTCTTCTACCGCAGATTTGGTGGAGGACAACCCTAGCTCACCCCCAGGCACATCTGTACAAGCCACTCAAGTGTCAGGGGTCTGTGAACAGAATTACCTTCCCTCCCCCGACAATTGGTGGGAGGTTCCTATGTCGAACCTGTGTTGTAATATGCAGTTGTTAAGTTTGAACTCTGCTTATGAAAAGGAAGATGATTCCCTGTTATGCATATGTTAATGTTTTTTTTTGTGAACTGCCAACATATGCACTGGAGTACATGCTGTTGTCCTCTTTGGGGACCAAAGTTTCTCAAGTGGGGGGAGTGTGTAGCGGGGTCTTCCATTATACAAGTTCTAAAAGACTGCTGCTTGACATTTGAGAGGAACTCGGCTCCATCTAGTGGCCAAAAGGACACATTGCAGCGGCTATGGAATTTCTTTTGATGTTATTTTCCTTTCAGGAAGTTGAGCAGTCTTCATCGCCCATAGTGCTTTGAGAGTACCAGGGTGCACTGCTGCACCGCACAGCCTTCTGGGGGAAGCTTTATAAAGGAAGGGAGGAGCCAGGCTCGCTCTCTTGGGAAAGACACAGTGAGACAAGCAGGATGCCAGTGCTGTGGGCTGATGCTGTATGCTAGGCCAAAACTCCTGGGCCTTAAGTGACTAAGTTGCAGTGTTTCATCTCCAGTAGAGGATCCCTCCTGGAGGTCCCATCGATGTTCTACAGAGACCAGACTCATCCACCCCAAATACCTAGCGCGGCTGGTGACAGAGGCCGGAGACTGAGACCGCAGCGGAGGCTTCCTGGGAGACAGTCCTGTTGGTGAGAGGGCACCTGCCCAAAAACTGACTCTATCTATCAAAGAAGTAACTTTAGTCAGGATTAGCCTTAGAGTAGTAGAAGGCAATATACCAGGTGGCCCAGTACATCTCTCACAGAAGTTTTACCGCCAATCCTGCACAGACACCCCGCGGTGATTACTAACTGTTTGCTGCCATTCTCTCTATTGATCACCCATCCTCAATGTGGATTACAAATTGCGAGTGCACCAACGTTGCTAGCGAAGATATAGAGAAGAAACAGCGGACTCAGATAGGTCTGACATTCTGATACTGTGTCTAACTGAATGCTGAGCCTTATCTCCAAAAGTATAATAGTGATTAAGATGGTGGTCCTATAGGCTCTGAGACATTTCCTGAAACAATTAATGTGCCCTTGAGGAGTGATATCACAGTATTTATCTTATCTTTGATTAATTAATCAGTATATCCTTTTACAAAGTCATATTTTACTGTATCGAAACTGTTTATTTGATTTACAGTAAATAACTTTCCTGTTTAAAAGCAAGCTTGTGTGTGGTCACCTTGTATTACCCAGAAGGACTGCAGCTGGAGAGAGGTAACAGGTCATTATTATTTATTGAAGTGTTATATTCCAATCTGTGTAGCCATTTGGTATTCCAGTCCTATTCTGGGTCAGTTGTGCCTAGGGAGGGTTCGAGCCAATTCTGTGGGTTGTTAGGCAGGACGTAGACCCAATAATCTAATCAGCAGCTCCTGCGGGGGTGGTGCTACACGGGTATAGTACATACAGTATTATACATACACATTTCCTGTACCTAGAGGCATGCTTTCAGTACAGTCATGTGTATTTTATGAAGGTATTTTTTGATATAGAAAATCATTATCCCAGGACTCACCTCTTTTTGGAAAATGGTCCAAAGTTTATTACAAAGGCTTTTTGATATGGTCATTCCATTTACTCCAAAAATGTTCCTTCTAGGCCTGTCCTCTGTAAGACTTCCTAAACCTCACAAGAAGCTACTATGCCATGTGCTTACAGCTGCTAGATGCCTTGTAGCGCTTAACTGGAAAAAAATGACCCTGCCATCTTCGGCTGCCTTATTTGCCAGATATAAAGATATAGAACTTATGAAAAAAAATGAGGGCTAGACTTTCTGATAAATTGGAAGCCCATAACCAAATATGGGAGTTGTGGCATCTTCGAGAGGACCCATCCTGAAACATCCTTTTTTTTTAGTTAATTTACATCTTAGCTTGTAGCTCATCGTGAAGGCTCTGACAAGATGCAGTACTCCCTTCCCCCCCCCCTTTTTTTTTTTTTGCTTATTTCTTTCTATTTTTCCTACCTTATTTCACAGTCTAGTTATTGCCAAAGGTACTTTATTCTAGTTTTTGTATTTACTGAACCCTTAATGCCAGCACACTATGTAATTGAGTCCAGTTTATTCCTGTTACATTGATGCTGAAGGAGATAGACGTTGGAGTTTTACTTTAATTCTGAACCGTTTATATGCTGTGTCTCAGCGTCATCTTGTTCACATGATGTGTACAATACTATGTGCTTGCCTTGTACCTTCTGAAATCATATACACCGTGTTTGTATTTCTTTTCTAAAAATCTTAAATAAAAAGTTAATGGCTAAAAAAAAAAAAAAAAAAAAAAATCATTAAATTCAATGAGTGAGCTTTCTTAATGAAAATTGCTTTACTCATCGCTTTCTAGGACATTGCTGTTGTTTTTCTGCTTTTCTGATTCGATCTTTCAGTAAACTGCATTGAGCCTGTCAATTTATTGCCCAGTTTCAGCTTCACAATCTACCGAATGCTGGAGGTTGGCCAAACTCATGGGTGGTAGATTGCTTATTTTCTAGTGATTACGTGCAATTAAATCTGCAATTCCCAGTGGGTGGAAAGTGGTTAATATTCAGCAGAAATCGCCATGTGTAAGGTTTTAGTAGAACATTTAATCATTCTCACTACTAAAAAAGTATCATGTTTTTCAATTTTTTTTTCACATTTAATAACAATAAACTAAATTAAATGTGGTACGGGCACTTAAAAAAAAAAAAGGAAAATTACAATTATTTGGAGATAAAAAGCGCAAACTATCTTAAACTGCCCCACTGGGACATCTTTATCTCATTGGTCATTTAGCACAGTATAGAAACCAGAATTGCAACAGCACCCTTAAGCTGTTTGATATAATCACAACGTGAACATGATACAAGAAACGTGTAACTCTTTTGTGTTTCTATAAACCGATAAGTGTTCTTGGCGTAGGCTGACAATGGAAAGCAATAAATATCTGCAGTGCATTGTGGGATTTCTATGTAAAGCGATTTTTTTTTTTTTTTAGCATTGTTTGCTACTATAATACCTGCTTTGAACTGACAGCTTCCCCACTGTCTCTCTTACTTGCACTTGTCTTACGAGATGGCTTCTGCTGAAGTTGATCTAATTGACTTTTTAATTCAGCTAGTTCGCCCACAGCAGCTTTGTGTGCGCTTGACACGGTCTTCATCTGTTCTGTCAAAACACAGAATGGTATTATTGCTTTACCTTGCAGTACACAATACCTAACGCATGCAGACTGCTGCTCAGTAGAGGATTTACAATGACTACCTATCTGGCTCTGGATCTCATTTTCTTGTTGTAATAGTCTCTGTTTCGCCACCGCAAGCTCCTCTTCCACCTGGGACTGTAGGTTTCTGCATTCTATCAGCTCTTGGTCCTTCTGACTTAGCTCAAGTTCCAGTTCCTGGAAAAGAGTCATTGCACAGCAATTCCTGAATTGTTGAATCAACAACCCAGTTATTACATTGTAATGTTTTTGATTCTATGGCAGTGTCTGTTAAAGCGCAACTAAATCCTCTCAATAACAATAAGTATTTTAAATCCTTATACTGCTATCCTAAGTAAATAGATAGGAAGATATATTGGATTTACTTGTTTTAAACTTTTTTGTTACATTTCTTCAGTTTCTTCCTGGTTTCTGACCTTAGCCAAAAATCATGTCATTATCCCCAGGAGACTTCATGGAATTTTTGTTAATTGGAAGGGGGGGCTTTGTCAGCTAAGCACACTCCCCTGCCTGCATGAGCTAAGGGCAGATGGATTCCAAGAAGTAAATGCTACATGAATCTTCCTGCCTTACTCAAGATGGCCACTGCTAGAAATGCTAGGGGGTGATTTCAAAGTGATTTCTCAATAAAAAAAAGCATGAAGACATGGATAGTTGGGCGAGTTAGCTTTGTGGGGCTCAGATACAGTTTAGTTGCGCTTTGAGATGTCAAGCAGCAAGGGCAAGTTTTTGGTGCACCGGCTTATTTAATGCGGAGTTCCACCCAAAAGTGGAACTTCTGATTGAAGCACTCCTCAACCCCTTATAGGTCACATATGGCATGTAATGTTTTTTTTGGGGGGGGAACGGGTACCTAGTTTTGACAGGTATCTAACTCATACTTCCACTCGGGCCGCCTAGGCGGCTCGAGTTGAAGTTCACCTCTCCCCCTCTCTCCCTGCAATCTTCTGGGACACATCACATGTCCCAGAGGATTGCCTGTCCACTGAGGAAGTGCAGTGCGACTCACGCATGCGCAGTGCGCACCTGGCTGTGAAGCCGCAAGCTGTCACGGCCAGATGCCCACACTTGTGATGCCAGCGCCGGGAGAGAGTAGTGAGGCTTCGGGCGGCCACATCGCCGAATCGTGGGACAGGTGAGTGTGTGTTTATTAAAAGTCAGCAGCTACACTTTTTAGGGTTACTAAAAGTGTTACTTGGCCTTGATGAAAGTATTTATAGGTTATACAAAGATGGCTCTGTTAGGATGTTAAAGAAAGGTAGTTTCTGGTGCTAGTGAAGGCCACAGTGTTTCTTTATAGAGTAACAACGAAAACCATAAAGAGGGAAAGCTAATATCAGGTTAATTAAGGTTTGCCTGATAAAAATTATATTTAAGGCTGTGTTTAAGCATAAAGCTCTGCCAGGGCATATCTAAATAATGTGCCCCTTGGGTTTAAGCAATGACCTGTCATGCTTTTATTTTAGGACAAATGAATGCTAGAATGTGTTGCTGGGGGAAGCATGTTATCTACTTTATACTCTGTTAATGTACAGGCCAACAAACAAGATAAAGGATATATGGTTCCATGTTTATTGAGCTGTAGTAAGTCTTCTGACTCCTTGGAGCATCAACACCTATATGAATTCCTACAATGTATTTTTCTGTATGGCTGGCTTTATGTTTTAAAGGGTAACTAAACTCAAGAACAAAAATGTGATAAATTGCAAGTTACAGTCTTTAGATGTTGTAGCTGTATTTGTTTTCTTACTTGTTCAAGCTAAGAGCCTTTTCAGCAAATACAGAAAATATATGTTGATCTTGCAAGAAATGCAGTGTCTTAATAACCTCCTGTGACCTGCACCAAAGAATATCTTCCTTCCTAGCCTTCTTTGGTAAACTACCAATTGTAATGTAATGGAGATGAAGAGATAGAGACATGTTTGTAGTACATATTAGGAAAGCAGCCTAGGAGGGTGACAACTATGGCTCCCTCCATAGATATGGTGGAGGACTGATGTAGCCACCCAGGGACAAGATGTCAGGGAACAAGCCGGAGAAGACTTGCCCAGAGATCTGGCATGTTAGCCAATATCCAACATGGCTACACTTGTTTGTGTAGAAATGCGCGCGCACACAATGGGAACGAATGGGTGCATGCCTCCTGCGGTAGATTTTAGCACCCTCTGGCTTTTAAAATAATGCCTGATGCTCACAGACACAGCTGACTGGTCTTCGGCTTCCTGTTACTCTGTGTGCTATTGCTTCTGAATACCTGTTACTGACCCAGTTTTCTCTTGGATACCTCTTGTCTCTCTCCTGGCTCTGACCTCAGTTTGTCCATGGATCTGCCCCTGTCTCATATCCTGTGTATGAGCCCAAGTTGTCTGACCACGTTTCTGATCTGCTGTCTACTGTCCACTAAGTCCTGTGATTTTCTGCTGCTCCATTTTTTTTATCACCTTTTTTAACAGCATGATAACTTCTGACATGTTTTCAGACACTTCCGACAAGGTTTCTGAATTTGTGTCAGGTGGGTGCTATAAATAGATTAGCAGAAAGCTGGTCTATTCTGAGCATAGCTCTGTATGTATCTTTGTTCTTCTGCCTATGTGGAGGGGGAGGGGGGGTGCCTTTCCTCCAATCAGCTGTCACACAGTGTATGCCAGGACTCTACTCCCACAGCTGAAACAGGAAGAACAAATTGTAACATGAGGCTCACTTTCTAAAGAATATAGGAAGCTGAAGACAGCAGATATACATTTAAAATATATGCAGGGAGATTTGTTTCATCTCTGTGTTTAATCTGAGGCTGGTCACTTCACTGGGTATATGTAAGGGTTTACATCCACTTTAAGGAAAGAATGGCTACATAAAGACATGTACAATGGAATAAAAATGGAAATGAACACAAAAAGTCATTTGTTTCAATGCCCTAAATTTTAATACATTTGCCAATGAAGAAGAATTCAGTTAAATGCTCACCTGAGTCCTTTCCTGCATCCTGTTAGAAATTTCTTTGGCTTCAAGAATTTCAAGCTCCTTTGCTTTAACGTCTCCTTTTAGCTGTTTGACTTCCAGCTGAGTTGCTACCTCTTTGGCCTGGCTAGCCTTCCTCTGATCTTGCTCTTTCTGCTGCAGCTGTTTTATCATTTCAGTAACAGACTGCTGCAAAGCCTTTCTTAAGTTTTCCTTTTCTTTAATATAATTGCTGTGAAGTTTGTTTGTCTTCATTGTGTATTCCTCTGTCAGCTTGTGGTTCTGGCTCCTAAGACTCTCGACTTCCTTGTTCAGAGCTTGGATCTCCTTGTTAAGCTTTTCATTAAGTTTTTCTATGGATTTTTCTTTCTCACCTAGTGTTCGTTCCCTTCTTAGAGAATCAGCCTCCTCGGTCATTTGCTGTAGGCGGGTTTCCAAATCAGTTTTCATAGACAGCATTTCCCTGGATAGAGCTGCGATCCTTTCTGCCTGCTCACACTGGGTCTTTAGCTCCCTCTCTTCTGTCTGCTTCTTGTACATTGCGAGGTCTGCTAGAGTCTGCTCCTTCACCATGTTGTTCTTCTCCAAGGCCTCCTCCAGGTTCTGGATCTGTAGCTTCAAGTTCTTTTCCTCTCCCACCATGCTCTCATACTGGAGAACCTTTTCTTGGGTTTCATTGGATATTTGTTCCATTTCATTTTGGTGGCTTTCCTTTAGAGTTAAAATGTTTGCTTCATATTCATCAACTTTGAGATTCAAAGCATAAATAACCTTTAAAAGACAAATAAACGTGTATTAATTCTTAATTTGGATAGTATTACATAGTAATACAATAGTACAAAGCTTTAAAGTGGTTGTAAACCTTGGACTGGAAATATGAACAAAACATATCCTTCTATAGCGTGTACTTGTCTCAGTTAAGAGCACTAAATGAAATTTCTGTCTTAAACTTTGTTTCTCTGCTACCAGCATGAATCACTTCTGACAATTTTCCTGACACGAAGAGATAAAGGTGACAGGGGAGGATCTTCTAGCAGATTGAGAGCTTTAGCTCTGTTTCTGTGAGCTCTGTGAAGGGCAGTGTTGCCAACCATCAGTATTTTTACTGGCAACCAGTAGAAAACCCAGGGACTTTCCTCCTGCCAGTAAATGCCAGTGACAGGAAAAGTTTGGCAGTATGGCTGTGACGTTCGGCTCAGAACTGCAGCTCCAGTCTGGAGCCAGCCAAGACCATAGAAGTGCCTGCTATAGTGTGTTTGGGCAGTGCAGGCGGGGAGCAGGTCTGGCGGAGGCAGTGCTGAACATGTAGTGTGATGTCATGGTGCAAGGGAGCCAAGCCGAACAGCTGGAGCCTCTTATGCAGGTCTGCAGGGCAGGAGCAAGGCAAGCTGAGAGCAGGACTGTCAGTGCTGTTTAGACTGGAGAGGGCGAAAGGGACCACCTGGTGTAGAGGAAGACTAGGGATGGGCCGAACACCACCCTGTTCGGTTCACAGCAGAACTCCCAAACAGGGGATAGGTTCTAACCCAAACAACGAACCCCATTGAAGTCTATTGGAACTGAATAGGAAAAATCAAAAGTGCTAATTTTGAAGGCTTATATGCAAGTAATTGGACATAAAATCGGTATGGGGATCTGGGTACTGCAGTGGGGGGTATGTTAACAAAAAAAGCAGCAGAATTAGGAGCAGGAGCAGTGATTTTATTGATGCTTAAAGTGTAACAATAAAAATTAAAAATTAATTTAAATATAGGGCCTGGGGGGTCCCCCAATGTGCCTGCAAAGTAGAGCATCTGTATCATGCATAAAACATGTTACAGCAAAAATGACATTTCTAAAGAAAAAAAAAAAAAAAACGAGTCAAATCCTATTTAAAATGACTCATGGTTAGGATTGCCCGAATTAAAAAAATAAAGAAAAAAAAAAACGCATGGGGTCCCCCCCCCCAGTCCTACCATGCCAAAAGGTAAAAAAGACGGTGTGGGGTCCTCCCCAAAGTCTATATCAGACTCTTATCTGGGCATGAAGCCTGGCAGGTCAGGAAAGGAGGGGGGGCGAGTGAGGACCCACTCTCTTGAAACATACTAGGCCACATGCCCTCAACATGGGGGGATGGGTGCATTGGGGCGTGGGGGGCTCTGCACATTGTCCCCATGTTGATGGGACAAGGGCCTCTTCCTGACAACACTGGACTGTGGTTGTCGGGGTCTGTGGGCAATGGGCTTATCAGAATCTGATTCAGAATCCAGATTCAGCCCCCACTATGTGAATGGGTATTGGGTACATAGTACCGCTATCCATTCACCAAAATGTGTACAAAAGTAATAACCACACAGTTGTTGTCAAATTCTTTATTAAAAAATAAAAAATAGTGTTCCTTGATGTAAATCCATCATCAATCACGCCACCCACCCACCGAACAATAGAAAAAAATAAAAACGCTCACGTGACATCAGAAGGGGGTGGTGGCACATAATGACATAGCCAGCTGGCCCCACTCCTTGTCTATATAAGAAATGTCAAAGCGCGGAGTGGGCATACTTTTTGAGTCGGCGGGCGGCATGATTGACAATGGATTTACATCGATTTACTATTTTTTTTATATTTTAGTTTATCTGATTCCGATAAGCCCCCTCCATGCCCGCAGACCCCGACAACCACACCCCAGGGTTGTCGGGAAGAGGCCCTTGTCCCCATCAACATCAACTTCAGTCCTCCAGTGTAGGGACTGCAAAATACCTTATAGGTGCATTTGGCTGTGAACAGGGGTCAGTATGGCGCCTGGCGCACTGATTTGCACAAAAAGACAACGTTGTCTTTTTTTGGTGATTGTGGATGGTTTTGGGTTTTTTATATTTGGCATTTTCTATTTTTGAATTGTTTTATCAATACATTTGTTATCAATACATAATTTTAAGGTTTCATTGATTTCTTGTTACCAATCCCCAGTGGTTCATACACATGGTCCTTAGGGTAATGCTTTGATCACTGTCCATTTTTTGGTATATGTTTATTGGCCATTGAACCCCACCCAATCATTGGGTGGGTTGGAAGGTACACAGAGATTTCCAACCTTTTGGTGATGATGCCTTATTTTAATTAAGAGGTTCCCTACCCAATATTGTTCAGGCGTCAGTATGGGCATCCCGACTAGACTGCGGCTATGCAGCCCCCATACAGAACAAACTGTGATTCACTGTGTTCTGACACCTTTGTATTGGAACCAGCATTAACTTTTTCAGAAGTTTTGTTTGAGCACAGTACAGTAGCTCTTCTATTGGATCAGACTATACAAACTAGCCTTTGCTCCCCATGTACATCAGTGAGCCTTGGCTGTCTGTGACCCTGTTGTCAGGTCACCCATTTTCCTTCCTTGGAGCACTTTTGTTTGATCTTGACCACTGAAGAAAAAGAACATCTCACAAGAACTGCAGTTTTGAAGATGCTCTTACCCAGTTGTCTAGCCATTACTGTTTGGCCCTTTTCAAAGTTGTTCTAATTATTGCGTTTGCCCATTTCTTCTGCTTTCAACACATTCATTTCAGGGACAGCATGTTAACATGCTGCCTAATATATCCCACCCACTTTCAGGTGTCATTGTAACAAGATAATCAATGTTATTGACTTTACCTGATGGTGGTCTTAGGCTGGGTTTACACTTGTGGGATCACAGACATTGCATGTGATTCGCACCGTATTGCTGTGCATATTACATGCAATATCTGTGTGATGCAAGTTCAGCCATACAAATTGTATGGCTAAAATCGCATTGCATTTACACCAAAATGGTGCAAGACCCTTTTTTTGGTCTGCACTAGAATCGGATTGCATGGGTGTTCACAACTACGCAATCCAATTCCTACACCATTTCACAGTTCGCACTGCGATCTGTGAACTGATTTGGGGGTGTCATTAACTTTACATTGACACCCCCAGTGGTTTGCAGATGTCAGTGCGAACCAGGGTGTGATTCAGGTGCGATGTTGGAACCGGCAATGAGTCGCAGGATTTTTTCCCGCATCCTGGGCTGCTGTTAGAAATCATGGGGCCCCATGCAGCCCTCCTGATGGGCCCCCCCCCCAACCTCGCCTACACCTGCCCCCTCCCCCCCCCCCCCGGAGTGCAGTGGAAAAACAGCGCTGACTTTATCTGCCTACACCTCAAAAATTGAAAAAAAATCCCACCTCTGCTTCTACCTCCTGATGGGGCCCAGGAAAATGTAATTTAAGCCCTGGTAAGCAAGTAGGAGTGTGGGTGTAGACTAGTAAAATCAATGTATTCATTTAGGCAGAACTGAACAATAATGCTGCCGTGGGACCCCCTCTTTAGCTGTTGGGGACTGCCCCCCCCCCCCCCCTGTTTAGATGATTTGGCCTGGGCCCAGTACAACAGGACTGGTTGTAGTGCCTTATCAGCGGCCCTGCCTGCATTGCACCCGTGTGAATCGGGACTTAATGTTATGGCTGATCAGTATATGTACCATTAATGTGTTGCCATATTTATGGTAATAAGTGGGACAGATAATCCTCTTAATACAAAACTCTCTTTGGCTTGAGTCATTGTATACATGGTATACTATATAAAGATTCCAGAGTCCAGTGTCTAGTGTCCGCTCCAGTTCAGCAGTGCTGAGTTTGTATCATACTTCTCTAATTACATTGTCTTATTTTAGTATGTCTGCCAATAGAGATTTATTTTCAGCACAATCTATGTTTATGGGGTTACATATTTCAGCTTAGATGCTGTTGTAAATTATGTAAATAAGTGTCTTTGTCTACAATTAACACAATAATCTTTTCTAATGTTTGTCGTGTAGCAGATTATTAATAAGCAATTGTGTGGTTGGAATAATTTAAGTGCAAAGTATAATGAATAATAGGGATGGAGGCATCTAGTCATCGATAGGCAGTGCCTCATACAAAGTCCCAAACTTTTTTGCGTTCTTTTAGAATACTTTACAAAGTATAATGATGATGTGCACAGTGTAGTGAAACAGCAACAAGTCAAAATTCTTTGTTTATTGAGTAAATTGGCTTACACCAAGATTGAGGTTTCCATTGTTGTCTGTGTCTTTATTGGGACACCTGCCTTTACACGCACATGAACTTTAAGGGCATCCCAGTCTTTCTGTAGGGTTCAATATTGAGTTGGCCCACCCTTTGCAGTTATAACAGCTTCAACTCTTCTGGTAAGACTGTAAACAAGGTTTAGGAGTGTGTCTATGGGAATGTTTGACCATTCTTCCAGAAGCACATTTGTGAGGTCAAGCACTGATGTTGCATTAGAAGGCCTGGCTCGCAGTCTTTGCTCTAATTTATCCTAAAGGTGTTCTATCAGGTTGAGGTCAGGACTCTTTGCAAGCCAGTCAAGTTCTTCCACCCCAAACTTGCTCATCCATGTCCTTATGGACCTTGTTTGTACACTTGTACGCAGTCATGTTGGAACATTAAGGGGGCATCCCCAAACTGTTCCCACAAAGTTGAAAGCATAACATTTTCCAAAATGTCTTGGTATGCTTACGCCTTAGGAGTTCCCTTCTTTGGAACTAAGGGGCCAAGCCCAAACCCTGAAAAACAACCCCACACCATAATCCCCCTCCACCAAATGATTTGGACCAGTGCACAAAGCAAGGTCCATACAGACATGGATGAGCGAGTTTTGGGGGGAAGAACTTGACTGGCCTGCACAGAGTCCTGACCTCAACCCGATAGAACACCTTTGGGATGAATTAGAGACTACGAACCAGACCTTCTCTTCAACATCAGTGCCTGACCTCACAAATGCACTTCTTGAAGAATGGTCAAACATTCCCATAGACACCCTCCTAAACCTTGTGGACAGCCTTCCCAGAAGAGTTGAAGCTTTTATAGCTGCAATGGGTGGGCCAACTCAATATTGAACCCTATGGACTAAGACCGGGATGCCCCTAAAGTGCATGTGCGTGTAAAGGCAGACATCGCAATACTTTTGACAATATGGTGCATATATGTAGCCCTGACACAAAGCATTAAGAGTATCTTTCAGTCACTTTTTTCATCTTAGTCCCTGCCCTAGGGGAGCTTATAAGCTTTCTGAATTGTCTGATCCAGTTATACAGACGAATCATCATACTCTATGCTTTTAGGCCTTTTTATATTGGGCTGCCACTTTAACAAAAACCTGTCATTACCCAATGAAATTAAGAACAGACATCTACAAGTGCCTGAACACACATTTCTTTCTTTTTTAAAGGTGTTGTAAAGGCAGAAGGTTTTTTTTATCTTAATGCATTCTATGCATTGAGATAAAAAGCCTTCTGTTTGCAGCAGCCCCCCTCAGCCCCTCTAATACTTACCTGAGCCCCATCTTTGTCCAGCGATGGCCACGAGTCTCTCAGCCACACCATTGGCTCCCGCAGCTGTCAATCAAAGTCAGTTAGCCAATCCGGAGAGAGTGAGGGTGCGGGACCAAACCACAGTTTTGTGTCTGAATGGACATACGGAGCTGCTGCTCGGCTCGGTGCCCCCATAGCAAGGGAGGGGGCAGGAGCATCGAAGAGGGACCCAGGAGAGAGAGAGGGTGTGGGGCAAAACCACAGTTTTGTGTCTGAATGGACACACAGAGCTGCAGCTCGGCTCGGGTGCCCCCATAGCAAGGGAGGGGCCAGAAGCATCAAAGAGGGACCCAGGAAGAGGAGGATCCAGGCTGCCCTGTGCAAAACCACTTCACAGAGAAGGTAAGTATAACAAGTTTGTTATTTAAAAAAATAAAAGAAACTTTACAATCACTTTAACCACTTTACCACCGGAGGATTTTGCTGTCTTACGTCCAGGCCACTTTTTGCGATTCGGCGCTGTGCGACTTTAACTGACAATTGCGCGGTCGTGCGACGCCGTACCCAAACAAAATTTACGTCCTTTTTTCCCCACAAACAGAGCTTTCTTTTGGTGGTATTTTATCACCTGTGCGATTTTTACTTTTTGCGCTATAAACAAAAAAAGCGCGTTTATTTTGAAAAAATAACAATATTTTTAACATTTTTTTATATGAAATTCCCCCCAAAAAAGATGTAAAAACCAATTTTTTTTACATTTTTGGCCAATTTGTTTTCTGCTACCCATGTTTGGTAAAAAAAATCACAATAAGCGTATTTTGATTGGTTTGCGCAAAAGTTATTGCGTTTACTAACAAAGGGAAAGATTTCTGTCATTTTTGGTTTTTTTTTTTTAACGCGTAATGGCGGCGATCTGCGATTTTTTTTGCGGTACTGCGACATTGCGGCGGACAGATCGGACCCTTGACTGACATTTTTGACACTTTTGGGGGTACCAGTGACATTACTGCAGTAATCAGTGCTATAAATATGCACTGTTACTGTAAAAATGACACTGGCAGGGAAGGGGTTAATTTTATTGGAGAGGGAGGGGTTAATGTATGCCTGGTGCTTACTGACGTGTGGGGGGGAGGTGACTGAGTGAGCCAGGGACAGATCGGATGTCCATCTATGCTGAACACTCCGATCTGTCACTCCCTGTCACTTGGGAGATCCGCCCGCTTGTGTTTACACAGGCGGGCGGATCTCCACACTAGATCCCCGACGATCGGGGAAGAGCGGCGGCGATCGCCGCTGCTCCTCCCCTGGCCCGACTCCCGCTGTGACCGAAAACAGCGGGAGCGAGCCTCCGGCGGCGCGCAAGCGCCGCCCCGAAGGGGGAGTGTCTGACGACGTAGTACTACGTCGTCAGACGATAACGAGCCACTCTGCCGCAGTAATATTACTGTGGGCGGTGGTAAAGTGGTTAAAGCATCCCCTATTTCCCCCTGTAATGCACACTTTGCTATACATCAGGAGCTCACATGTTGCTTTTTTTTAACTCAATTGTTTTTTTATTGAAATTTTCAAGAAGGAGTAAGGTTCAGAAAGGAGAAAAGGAATAGGGGAGCATCTTCACAATTCTGTATGAACAGTGGGAAATAACTGATTGAAAAATGCAGGATATTAATTATAACCAAAAGGTAATACCTCTTGAGTCCTAGTTCACCACTAATTGTGTACAGAGTTCTGCAAGATTTCAGGCATCCCATGTGGTTTTCACACTTTTCTTTTGCTAAATTGATTGTAAAGTCTAGTTTTTCTTCTATTAAAATAACAAACTGTTATATTTACCTGCTCTGTGAAGTGGTTTTGCACAGAGCAGCTTCGATCCTCCTCTTATCGGATCCCTCTTTGTAGAGTGCACCCAACAGCAAGCAGCTTACTATGGGGGCACCCGAGCCAAGCTGCAGCTCTGTGTATCCATTTAGACACAGAGCAGCCCTTCAGCCCCACACACTCTTTCTCCTAAATGGCTAACTGAGTCTGATTGACAACAGCGGGAGCCAATGGCTCAGCCAATCAGACGAGAGAGTCCCAGCTGTATAGAGAGGGGGCTCAGGTAAGTATTAGGGGGGCTGCTGCACACAGAAGGCTTTTTAACTAATGCATAGAATGCATTAAGATAAAAAAACCTTCTGACTTTACAACCCCTTTTAGTTTTTTTTTTTTTACTTCACGGGGTCACTTTCAGTACACTGAGCTTTTGATAGGTTTGCTTTATTATAGGTAATAATAGGCACCAAGGTCTCATAGCATAGCAATGTTGTGTATCTGCTGAGTGTACATTCTCTGACTCAAAAACTAGGGTTCTCATAACACAAGATTATCAACAAGAAAGTAATTTTAAATATTAGGGTAGACTGGTGAACTTCAGCTACATCTGGGTTAAAGAAGTAGGCTGTGCTTCTTGTGACCATTTCAAACCTTTCACTTTAATATTGTATGTATTTAATCTTAAAGTTATAAAAAACACAAGCCAAAATATGCATGCACAGTAGTATTATGTTTAATATTTCCATTTGTAATCACTGAGATTACTGTGTAACATTCTAGGCACTAAATTGGAACACATATTTATTCCATTAGAGACGTCTCGTCTCCTCTTGTTTTATTCATAGTCTCCTAAAACACGTGGAACTCTCCAGCTCTTAACTCAGTAACAGTATGTATATCGGTGTTTCATATGGGATTATTTTAAAGCTGAACTCCAGGTATGGTATTTATGGCATATTTATAAAGAATTCTGTAAATAGCGGCCATGCCAATGGAACAACCCCCTGTGGTCACTGTGCAGAAGGGGAGCTGCAAGGCACAGGACCCTAAAGATCACGGCTATCACTGTAGTAGAGATTACTTCTACAGTGATTGTTAGCTTCTCCAACATGTATGGATATCCTGTCTACAGGCAGGGAACTTTTTTAAGAATAGTTAGCGATGGGTTTAAATTCCACTTTAAGGGTTGTTTGCTCTTATATTTATATTGGGTTAGCTGTCTTGCTGTAACATATCTTATGGTAATATTTTTGTTGCTAATGAATTCTCTGGCAACAAAGTCTCTTTAAGTGGTAAATAATTTAATGCAAAATTTCAGATTTATCTAAACAAAAATAAATATCCATAATTTTACCAAAAATGATCTACACAAAAACATGATATATTCCCATTTTTGTTGGGATTCTAGGTGGTCAGTAGCTGGGGGACTTGTAGAAGGCTTTCTACTTTCATCTTTGGCAAAAAAAAACAACTTTCTAAATGTTGTGTGAGCATGGGCTTCATACCAGCTGCAATAAACACCACAATATCAATTATTCACTGCATAAAATAGATCTGGATGCAGTGGCGTGTTTATTATTTAATGTCTTTTTTTAACCCATGGTCAGGGCTCTGTGAGTTCAGAAATACAAAGCAGAGTAATGAAAAATTAATATTTTTAAATGTTGAGGCACTAATCCAGAAACATTACAAGGTAGAAAAATGTAATAGCAGTTTTTTTTAAAAGGGAAACAATGTTTATGGGTTTTAAAACATTAAAAACAAAAACAAAGTTTACATTTTAAATATCTTAAAATTTGTATGTAAAATCTTTCTTACAAATAATCATTTAATACTCATATTCATACATACTAAATTACAAATTTGGAAGCTGTTTGCTTTCAGACACTCTCTTCCAATTTTTTTTCATTTAAAAACCTCATCACCAAATGACCATCACTACAAGAATGTGGAGCTCTGCCAAGATATCTACCTTCTGGGACCAAAGTCTAAACTACATACATACTATATCAAGGATACTAATTGACAAGGATCCTATGATCTGCCTTTTAGGATGTTTTGGCCCTTCCTCCTCATCAACATCCTGATCACCAGTTAAAATACCATCATGGTCTTCACTATGTTTGTTGACGGCTCGCAGAACTATATTTAAATCCTGGACATCACCTATTGCTCCCAAAATAACTAAAAAGAAACTGAAATTCTTGATGTATATTGAAAAACTGGACAGATTAACACAAGCTCTTAACTCTACAAAAAGTTTCTTTAACCAATGGCCAAGATTTATCGAACACTCATTTTCAAACTCGGAAATATCCCAACTGATGACACCATTTCTTTATACTGAATGGTACATTAAAGCAAATATGAATAATTCATTGTGCACTTCCTTGCTTTGTGCACTGGTGCGCAGTTCTGTTGGAACAGGAAGGGGCCACCCCCAAACTGTTCCCACAAAGTTGGGAGCATGAAATTATCTAAAATGTTTTGGTATGCCAACGCCTTAAGAGTTCTCTTCACTGAAGTTAAGGGGCAAAGCCCAACCCCTGAAAAACAACCCCACACCATAATTCCCCCTCCACCAAATGATTTGGACCAGTGCACAAAGTAAGGTGCACAAAGTAAGGTCCATAAAGACATGGAGTTTTTGGCGAGTTTGGAGTGGAGGAACTTGACTGGCCTGCACCTCAACCCGATAGAACACCTTTGAGATGCAAGCTAGGCCTTCTCTTCAATATCAGTGCCTGACCTCACAAATGCACTTCTGGAAGAATGGTCAAACCTTCCCATAGACACACTCCTAAACCTTGTGGACAGCCTTCCCAGAAGAGTTGAAGCTGTTATAGCTGCAAAGGGTGAGTCAACTCAATATTGAACCCTACGGACTAGGACTGGGATGCCAATAAAGTTCATGAGCGTGCAAAGGCAGGCGTCCCAATACTTATGGTAATATAGAGTATATGTGGGCGCATTATTTTGCAATTTTGTATTTTTGTAATAATATTTGCGCCTAATTATCAGGTAATAAGGTACAGTATTGGTGTATAAACAGGGTTGGTGTATAAACCTGTGCTGCTCACACTAGATATTGTCCTGTTCCAATTTTTGTTTTATCAGTAGCCTGAGCTGCAGTGGTCTATTAGACTATTTATATTCAGTATATCTATCTGTGGCACTGTTATTTTGATAGACTGTCTGAAAAAACATTATTACATTTTCATATATATAAAAGGGTCCTTAGTATACTTCTAATTAGCACTCTCTTTTCAGTTTATTAGTTCGTCCAAAGTATTTCTGCTAACTAGCTGAACCTTGCTTGCAGAACCACCATGCTATCAATCTCTTCAAGTAGCTGGTACAATGACATATAGTTATTGACCTAACAGATGCTACTATTTACAAGAAGGTAAGTACATAACTCAAAAGATTGCCATAGTTATCTGTAACGGGGAAGACTGTACACGTCCCAGACATGTATCTAAATAAACAGTTTTGTTTGCAGGGGTAATCTTTAAATACGTTACATTACAAGGAATGTTTTGGCTGCCTTGAATGCTGGTAACAGCTGCTCCCCTGTCCTGGAGCAATGTAGAGCTTTAAAATAGAAGCTGGCTTCTGCTGGCAGAGCGCTGCGCATTCAGGAACTCTGCAAGTTTAGATGCTGAGGAAGTAATAACTCTTTATCTCTTGTTCCATTGCAGGGGATTACATCTTCTCCTGGAAGTGACAACTGATTTCAAGACGTGCTTAAGGTAAATGCAATAAGCTCCAATGACGCAGACGTGCAGGCAAGCAGCTAAATATTGTTGAAACATATTCATGGAGGATTTTACCAGCCAAAGGATTTGTCATTTTGTACAGTCATTCCTGAGATCCTATAAAGCAGAACTCAACTACTGTATAGGACCACCACAAACTGAAAACGCTATTTAAAGTGGCTATAAAGGTAAAGGGTTTTTACCTTAATGCACTTCATACCTAACGTACATTACTGTGGCAGGTCGGCTCTATTGCGCAAACTCACGTACCTGTACGTAATTTTGTGCAATAGCCACTAGGTGTCGTGCGTGTGCTGCCAGAGGCACGATCGCGCTCTGTCTAGACAGAGGAGGAGCCAATCAGCTGCTCACCCGCGATCGTTCCCGAGAGAGGCAGAATTGCAGTCTGCCTATGTAAACAAGGTGAGTCACCGTTCTGACAGGGGAAAAGACAGAGATCTTGTGTTTCTGCTAAGCAAGAACACAGATCTCTGTCTTCCCCCAGTCAGACCATCCCCCACACAGTTAGCAAGCACCCCCTATGGACACGTTTAACCCTTCGATTGCCCCTGATGTTAACCCCTTCCCTGCCAGTGTCATTAGTACAGTAAGTGCATATTTTAGGCACTGTTTACTGTATTTGTGTCACTGGTCCCCAAAAAAGTGTCAGAAGTGTCAGTTAGGTGTCCAATTTGTCCGCCCCAATGTCGCAGTCCTGCTAAAAACCGCTGATCACCACCATTACTAGTAAAAAAGAAAAAAATAGCCCATAGTTTGTAGACGCTATAACTTGTGTGCAAATCAATCAATATATGCCTATTGGGATTTTTTTTTTACCAAAAATATATAGCAGAATACATATTGGTCTAAATTGATGAAGAAATTAGATTTTTTATATTTTTTTTTATTGGATGTGTTTTATAGCAGAAAGTAAAAAATATTGTTTATTTTTCAAAACTGTTGCTTTTTCTTTTTTTTTTTATAGCACAAAAAATAAAAACCGCAGAGGTAATCAAATACCACCAAAAATTATTTGTGGGGAAAAAAAAATCTATTTTATTTGGGTACAGTGCCGCACAACCACACAATTGTCAGTTAATATAACGCAGTACCGTATCGCAAAAAATGGTCTAGTCATTAAGGGGATAAAACCTTCCGGGGCTGAAGTGGATAACCATTAGTTCACATCAATGAGTTTTTTAATGCATTTTACAGAAACACACCACAGTCTATTTAATATGATTTCCTATGGCTCTAGTTCACATCCGTGCGTTTTGACCCAGTGTATTTTTTGGAAAAGGGTCAAGGATTTTTTTTCCCACAGTAGATTGCGTTTGCCATGTAAGGCTCAATTTACAATTGTACAACTGCAGCTTTGGATGGGTGCAACTTCAGTGTGACTTTGGCTTTGACCAATGTCGGCTGTTGCACAACTGTCACATGTATTACCTTCAGATGCGAATTTCACGCAACTTTGGAGGGTTTACATTGCAGTCTATGGCACTCAAGTCACATGAAAGTCAGACTAATGTAGTGCAGAAACCTTTTTAAGTCACACATATTTGAACAATTGTTATTGAAAAACATAGGGTGAGACTTGTCATGAGGCTTTAGTGTCCAAAGTCGCATGGCAAGTTACACAAGTGTGCATTGAGCATAATAGGCTTCAAAGGACCCACAAGTGTTGCATTTTTATGCGCTTTGCAGGTTTTTGGGGGGCTAATAGGAAATTATGACAGTTCTGCTCATGGAGTGCAACTTTGATGCGACTTGGCACTCAAAAAGCATTAAAGTTGCATAAAAGTAGTGCAGGGATCCTTATGTGCCCAAAGTTGCATGTTAGGGTTAAAGGATAGGATTAGGGTTAAGGGCTAGGGTTAGGGTTAAATGTTAGGCATTGGGTTAAGGGCTAGGTTTAGGGATAGGGTTAAATGTTAGCATTAGGGTTGGGGTTAAATGTTAGGTTTAAGGGTCAGGGTTAAGGACTAGGGTTAGGGTTAAATGTTAGGGTTAAGGGTCAGAGTTAAGGGCTAGGGTTAGGGTTAAGACTAGGGTTAAATGTTAGGATTAGAGTTAGGGTTAGCGGTAATTGTTAGGGTTAGAACGCTAACCCTAACAATTATCCTAACCCTAATGAATACTGCTAACTGTAATCCTAATGATTACCACTAACTCTAACCCTAACTCTAGCCCTTACCCTATCCCTTATCTTTAACTCTAACATTTAACCCTAAACCTTAACCCTAACATTTAACCCTAACCCTAGCCCTCAACCCTAACCCTAATATGTTAACCCTAACATGTGGCTTTAGACACAAAAAGGTTCCTGAAGTACTTTGATGCGACTTTGACACTACGTGACTGCCAGACAGTGTAAAGTCACACCAAAGTCGCATCAAAGTTGCAGTCCATGAACAGAACTGTAATATTTCCTATTAGCTGGGGGGGGGGGCAAGCCGGGCTGTGTGTCTGAATAACCACACTGCTGACTCTATGAAAGTTGCCGCATCACTTTCACTTCCAAGCCAGTAGTAGTAAACAAACCCCTGTGGTTAAAGGTTCATTCTTTGGACGTGCTGTGTACATCCAAAGAGCCAAACTAGTCAACACTGCTTCGTTCAGAAGAGCATTATGTGCATAAGGCTTTAATATTTAAGCAAACTCACCCATCCATGCCTCCAAGCATTATTTTATAAACACCCCTAGCATTTCTAGCCACTGCCATCTTAGCAAGGGGAAGCAGATGATTCGTGTAGCTTTTACCACCTGGAATCCATCTGCCCCTGGCGCAGGCAGAGAGCAGGAGCGTGTGCTTAACTGAGAATGTCCTTCCTCTCGGTAAAAGAAAAAAAATGCCCATTAAAGCGGAGTTCCGGCCTCAAAATCGAAAAAAAAAAACGATTTTGGGCCATCCGCTTGCTGAGGGTCACCTGAAAATGAAATGGATGCTCCCGATTTTTTTTTTTGTTCACTTACCTTGTTATAGAAGAAAATATACTCACCTTCCTTCCACTTCCTCTCTCTGCGGCCGCGGCCCGCGCCATCACTTCCGGCTTGCGATGACTCCTGGGAGCTGAACGTCATCGCTCCCAGGAGACAATGCGCCTGCACCGGCCCCGCTCGTCACTTCCGGTGCAGGCACGGCATTCCCTGCTAAACAGCTTCTGGGCATGCCCAGAAGCTGTGCAGGGATGACATGCCTGCACCAGAAGTGACGAGCGGGGCCGATGCAGGGCATTCTGGGATTCCGACGTCACCGAAGAGGACGAGCTGGCTTCAGATGGCAGAGATGGCAGCGCTGGAGAAGAAATTTTCAAGGTAAGTATTTCTTCTAAAAGGTAAGTGCAACCTGGGATAGTTCAGAGGCTATCCATTGTGGAATGTACTAGCCCTGACTGTCCCGGGGGTATTTTTATATAAAATTCACCCCCAAGGCCGGAACTTCACTTTAAGACTCCTGGGATGTATGATATCATTTTAGTCTAGGCCAGAAACCAGAAAGCAACTGAAGAAATGTAAACAAAAAAAAAGTTTAATACATAATATATTTTCCTATCTATTTACTAATGCTAGAAGCATAAGGATTAAAAAAAGTTAATGTTGATTGAGAGAGTTTAGTTCCACTTTAACCCCTGACACACATCATGAACAGATGCATTATCTCATATTACTCTGCTGCACGCTTGTGCAAGGATCTGACCAAGCCAGTGATTGGATAATAATTGAATGGCAGCAAATGACTTAATTCTTGGGTTCCGCTTAGTAGTCCCAGTACTGGCTGGTAGTACAATGCATAAGAGCCTCATACACTTTCCATTTAAGTCAATGTCCTGCTGCACAGTAGATTATAGTAGGCTAATTTACAGAGGAATTGTATCTAAGGAAGTGTATCTAAGCCCAAAAAAATGTATATAATGCAAGATGTGGTAGCCAAGTTAGTTTTTTTTCAATTTAATTCCCCAAACAATATGTGCCCTTTAAACAAGGTATCCTTATACTTATTGCCACTTTGCCCTGACCTAAACATTGTTACATCCAAGCAACTCTTGGCTGCGCCTGCGCATCACAGCCCCATAGACGGATCTAGAAAGACCCATAGAAGCCTATGAGGCGGTATTAAAATACATGAAAGGCAGCGCTAACAGGTAAAATCAACAATCAGTGTATACAATAATACATAAAGTGCACAATGTGTTAAAAATGTATAAAAAATTCATCCAAAGTAAAGTGCATAAGGGAAGTGCAATTAGATGTCCATCAGACGATCAAAAAATATATTAGTGCAAACACAAATTATAAATAAGGTGCAGTCCAAAAAGATGGTTCCCTCAAAGGAACTAAGGTGCTGGAAGATGCTTAAATATTCCACAAAAAGTGCTCAGGTGCTCTCAGGAAGAAGACCCCCTGTGGGGATGCACTCACCAGATACAGAAAAAATGAACGCCTTAAAGAGGAAGTAAACCCTCCTCTACAACTTGTACCTATAGGTAAGCCTATGATAAGGCTTACCTATAGGTACTGTAAATATCTCCTAAACATGTACCGTTTAGGAGATATTTACCTTACATGCCGCCAGTGACGTCACTGGCGCATGTGCTCTGAAGGAACGGCCGATTGTGCCATTCCTTCAGAGTCCCGTGCCGTGACTGTCGGCTCCCGCGCGCTTGCGCGGGAGTGACGTCACCGCGGCTCCGGCCAATCAGATGGCCGGATGCCGCGATCCCGGAAGACGGGCGACTGGACATGTCTCCCGTCAGAGGTGAGTGAGCGGCACGGTGGGGGCTCATTCTAAGGTAAGTACTGCATAATGAGCTAGTATGCGATGCATACTAGCTCATTATGTCTTTCTCTTGCAGGGTGTAAAAAAAAAAAAAACAAACGAGTTTACAACCTCTTTAAGCTCATACAGTATCCCCCGGACAGGTAAATGGATCCAGCACAGCCTCTTTAGGATGCCTTAAATTCAACTCCTTTCCACTTATTTACGACCATATGTTGTAAAGGAGAAAAGGAGCCATAATAGTGAAGCCCGTAGGTAATTTATTAAAAGAATCAAACAGAATACTACTCACAAGCGTTGAATTGTTAGGAGCATTGGTTACATCTACATCTGTGTCATCTGTGTCATTCACTTCCGCGTACGCTGCCGGCGTGCGTTCCACGGTGGTTAACAGGAAATGACGTTGTGCGATGCTCCGATGCCCGGAAGTGCGTCGACCACTGGGGCGGTATTGCACAGGAGCAGCCAGGAGAGGGAGCTTTCCAATGATGCGTATGAACAAACAATGGGAGTTGCAGATGTTGGATTTTGGTAAGTATACATCTGTGGAGGGGGAGGGTGGGATCATTTAGTTCAAGGGCACTTTGTCTAAAGGGCACTTATACTTTAGATCTGTTTTGCTTAACCACTTGCCGACCGCCCACCGCAGATATACTGCGGCAGGCTGGCTCGGCTGCACAAACCGCCGTACCTGTGCGGCGGTTTACGGGAGCGCTCCTGGGGGCGATCAGGGCTGCCGATCCACGGGGCCGGCAGCCGCGATGAGAATGACAGTCTGCTGTTGTAAGCACGGCAGACCGTTGTTCTCTCTGAAATGAATACAGAGAGCCTGTCATCCTTCTATTTAGGCTCACAGGTCTCTGTGTTCATTTCACAAGTCCCTCCCCCATACAGTTAGAAAACACTCCCCTAGGCTCACACTTAACCCTTTGACCACCCCTGGGTTAACCCCTTCCCTGCCAGTGTCATTACAGTAACAGTATTTTTAGCACTGATTACTGTAGTAATGTCACTGGTCCCCCCAAAAGTGTCAAAAATGTCAGTTACTGGTATGATCTGTCCGCCGCAATGTTGCAGCCCTGCTAAAAATCGCGAAATAATTTATAAAAATGACATAAACATAGAGGCGGTAACTTTCTCGCAATCAAAATACGCTAATTGGGATTGTTTTTACCAAAAATATGTAGCAGAAAACAAATTGGCCTAAAATAATGAAAAAAATTGATTTTTACATTTTTTCTTTTTAGGAATGTTATATAGCAGAATGTGAAAGATATTGTTTTTTTTTTTTTTTTTTTCAGAATTGTCGCTCTTTTTTTATTTATAGCGCAAATAATAAAAATCGCACAGGTGATCAAATACCACCAAAAGAAAGCTCTATTTGTGGGGACATCAATTTTCTTTAGGTACAACATCGCACGATCGCCCAATTGTCAGTTAAGGTAACGCAGTGCCAAATCGCACAAAATGGCCTGTTCATTAAGGGGGCAAATCCTTCCAGTCCAGAACTTGTTAAAGGAGTTCTATGCTCACAGCATACACTTTTATCTTATAACATCAGCATTGTAAAAACAATATGTGCAATAGTTAATTTGATAATCCAATATAAGCTTACTTGAAAAATCTTCTTTCATGTTGTCACAGACTTACCTGTGAAACGAAGCCCTCCAGCGCCTAGCTGTCACCGATCCCGATGTTTCCATCTTCGTCTTCCTTCCAAGTTTGCACTCTCCTGCTGCTTGAATGGCTGGGCCACAATAATATCAGTCCCACATTAGAGTCATCATCATGGCACAGCACTCTCTGCAATCACAGCATAGGCAGTGTGTCATAAATGCACAGCGTACTGTGCATGCATGGGTGATATCCCAGGCCGAAGCTGACATCTCAAACTTCAGAATGGGCAGCTTCACTTGGTTTAGGGGCCTACAAGTAAGACTTATTATAATCTTTATTACACGGCAGAGTTAAAGAGGACCTAAACTCTATGGCATAATTTGTGCCTATAGGTAAGTCTATATTAAAGCAGTTGTAAACCTGAAAAAAAAAAAAAACATGCAAGACAAAAGGCATAATGAGCTAGTATGCATCGCATACTAGCTCATTATGTATTACCTTAGAACGAAGCCCCAACACGGACCCCCGGACACCGCTGTGGGAGCTGACATGATCCCTCAGCTTCTCTTCCGGGTTTGGCGGCTCCGGCGCTGTGATTGGCCGGAGCCGCGATGACATTACTCCCGTCAAGTTCCGGCAAGCTCCCGGCATGGAAAGCTGAAGGTCCACCAGACCTTCAGAGCACATGCGCCGCTCGCATGAGCGGCTGCGTGCCGGTTTAGGAGATATTAATTTTACCTACAGGTAAGCCTTATTATAGGCTTACCTGTAGTTAAAAGTGTCAAAAAGCGGTATACTACCGCTTTAAGGCTTACCTATAGGTACTTTAAATATCTCCTAAACGTATACCGTTTAGGACATATTTACACTATATGCAGCCGATGACGTCATCAGCGCATGCACTCTGAAGGAACGGCCATTCCTTCAGATAGCTGTGCAGTGAACTATGGCTCTCCCGCGCATGCGCGGGAGTGACGTTTGGCGCCTTCGGCCTGTCACACAGCCAAAGTCCGCAGACCCGGAAGAAGGACCGGGTGAAGATGGACTCAGCCTCCAGGGATTACATCTGTTACATAAAGGGTTTATATGAAATCCCCATTAACAGCTGTAAATAATATTATTAGAAATATATTTCAGTTAGAAGGAAATATATTTAAAGTATTAAGTGTTGTGTTGGTGTTACTGTAATTAGTTCCATTTCAAAGGTTGGCTTTTTGTTTTCCCTGATCTTATCCCACCTGTGTAGTAAACAGTAGCCTTCTTTGATCATCCAATCAGGCTGTGCCCAATATACATTTGCAAGGTACAGTGACCAGGTACTACAATGTCGAAACGGCGCATGCGCAGTTATGATGTCGCCCCGCAACCATTTTTTTACGGGAATCGGCTGTCCGTAATGGGCATTTACGGGTAGCTTACCTGGACAATGTAAATTAGCCAGGACAGGCTCCTATTTGACGGGACTGTCCCGGCAAAAACAGGACAGTTGGCAAGTATGCAATTAGGGGCAGCATATGTTCTGTTTTCTCAGCTTAGAGGAGTAGTTCAGGAATGAAGCCTCTGTTTTTGTCTATATTAAAGTGCAGCTCCACTCAAAAGGGGAAGTTCTGCTGTAAGCATCCTCCCCCCTCTCCCCTGCCACATAATTGGGTATTTCATTTTATTTGGAGGGGGGGTACCTAGTTTTGACAGGTACCTGCACCCACCTCTGCTTGGACTGCCTAGGCGATCTCCTCTCCCCGACACTCCCTGCAGTCTTCTGGGACATGTCACAGGTCCCAGAAGACTCCCGGACTATTCAGCAGGTGCAGCGCGTCTCGTGCATGCAAGCTGTCACAGCCAGGCGGCCATGGTTGAGGAGATGAGAGGGAGAGAAGCGAGGGTTCGGGCGGCCGCATCGCTGGATCCTGGGACAGGTGAGTGTGTGTTTATTAAAAGTCAGCAGCTACACTTTTTTAATACATTTATAAACACAAAAACTGGAGCTCTGCTTTACGGACATTTAATAGATTCAATTTTCAATCTATGTTTCTCTGACAGAATCCTATGTGAAACTGGAATGTAGAAAATACAGAGAAAAAACACACATTGAAATCTGTTTGAATTTGATATTGTTGGTATATCTTAGGCTGCTGATTTATAAGGGTGAAATTTTCTATCAAATGTTAATCAATTATATAAGAGCAACCAAGGGCTTCCATGGCAGAAAATCCGGTACAGATACAGATAAAAGGACCACAGAATATGAAGATCATAGGATTGCTATGCCAACGCTAACAAAGGATGAGGTCTCAGCTGAGATTAGATCTGTCAGTGCAGAGAACAGCTGACCTGCTGTACACCACAGGTGAATTGGGCCATTCACTAGAAATGAATTGTGTTCACTGATAAAGAACGCATTTCTTTGCCACTGATTACGGTTCTTTTTGTATCCATCTGACTGAAAATAATATGTCTGCTGAAAAGCAGGAGAAAGGGCAGACCTATTGGTGATTGCAGAATAATATACATTGACTGCCCATAAAATGGTGGGCTAAGGCTCCATTGGGTATGAGACGGTCTTAAAAGGCTGTAACTAAGGGCACAATTAGGACCAGGCGGTATGTCAATAGAGTGGAATCACTGATTAACACTAGGAATTGAACAGCATTTGTCAGCCAGGTAGTGCCAGAGCCTAATCTCCCTGTTCTCTCTGTTCAATCATCACCAAACAATTCCAACAAAAGAGGAACGTTTTCTAAATTTAGGGCCAAAAAGAAAAACTTGTCAAAAAGAGCTCTAGAGTGTAAACAGATTCAGGATCACAGCACCTGACATTTGAAACCTCTCTTTAGAGATGCTCAAATAAATGAAAGGTCTACATATGTTTTTACATTCTGCTAAAAACATCCAATAAAAAAATGAAAAAAATCGAATTTCTTCATCAATTCAGGTCACTATGTATTCTGCTACATAATTTTGGTAGAAAAAAAAAAATCAAATCCCAATAAGCATATATTCATTGGTTTGAGCAAAAGTTATTGCATATGCAAACTATGGGATATATGCTAGAATATTTGTTTATTTTTTTTTAATACTAGTAATGGCGGCGATCATCGACTATAGGGGGATTGTGATATTGTGGCAAACAATCTGACACAAACTGACACTTTGTGGGAACCAGTGACACTAATACAGTGATCAGTGCTAAAAATATGTACTGTCACTGGACTATTGACACTTGCTGGGAAGGAGTTAAACATCTAAGGCGATCAAAGGGTTAAATGTGTGCCTGACCAGTGGTTTTGTGTGTTTTTATGTGCTGCCTTCACCAAGGGATGTGCTGGATTTTATTCCCTGCTTTGCAGGGAAACAAAATCCAGCACATCCCCGCTGAAAGGCTAGGGTACCGAAGTACTGTATATTGCAGTGCGTTAGTGCAAGTTTTCCTGCGGTATACTGCAGTGTGTTAGTGCACGTTTGTTGCAGTATACTTTAGTGCATTAGTGCACATTTACCGCAGTATATTGCAGTGTATTAGTGCACGTTTACTGCAGTATAGTCAAGTGCGTTAGTGTACTTTTACGGGAGTATATTGAAGTGCGTTAGTGCACGTTTACTGCAGTATTTTGAAGTGCGTTAATGTATTTTTACTGCAGTATATTGAAGTACATCAGGGCACATTTACTTCAGTATATTGAAGTGTGTCAGTGCAGTTTAACTGCAGTATATTGTAGTGTGTTAGTAGAGTGTGTCTGTTTAGTGAGTAGTGAAGTTAGAGTGCACCAAACACCACTTTCCATTGATTAAAGTGCATCCACGTACACATTTCCCCATCTCTAATACATTTTGTTATTTTTTATTATTTTGTTAACAATATAACCCCAATATTAGCTCAAATTATATACATTTGTGAATAACAGAAAACAAAAAACAGCAATTGTTTCAAATATCCAAGTGTCCATTGATTCCAACTCGTGCCAAAATTATATCTTTTTCTCATGCAGTGCTTCACCCAATGTTGTCCACCACCAGCTAAATTGCACACTCACCAGCGGTTAATATAATTTAAAGTCTTTAATGGACATGCACAACATTGGGTGAAGCACTGTATGGGAAAAAGATATTATTTTGGCACAAGTTGGAATCAATGGACACTTGGATATTTGAAACAATTGCTGTTTTTTGTTTTCTGTTATTCGCATATGTGTATGATTTGAGTTAATATTGGGGTTATATTGTTAACTGTATTAAGCATGTATGTTTGCAGCTTTATAGGTTAGCGCAGCTAATTACATTTTTTCTTGATGCACAGCCATTACTTGATTCTGATGTTGGTTCTGACGTTGAGGAAGGGAGTAACATGAGCCTACAGATAGGGAAAACACTGATAAACAACAAATTGGCAGTCATGTTCCCCCATGAACTTGGGCCTGAGTGTGCTATAATTTTGCTTCTTCACATAAGGCTTGCTAACTGTGGTGCAAAAATGTGTTATTTCCATTCAAAGTCTGCCAAAGAGACACCAGAATTTATCCAATAAATCTCTAATCATGTTCAGAGTGCACTAAATTGTGGCCCCAACATACAGACTGGCTCCCCAAGTCGTTGTTTACAAAATAAAGAAAGCTTGCAGGGAAAATCAATTTAAATGTCATTTTTTGCCTTTATGTATGACAGTTTTGCTGCAGTAGGTTCTATACACAGTATAGATGCACTACTTTACAGGCAGACTAAGGGGACCCCCAAGGCACTATATTTAAAGTTATTTTTCATTTTTATTATTTGACTTTAAGCATCAGTAAATCAATGCCCATTTAAAAATTATGTTTTTTACAAACTTTTTTTAATTGATACATGTTCCCCAGGGCAGTATCCAGACCTCCATACCCTTTGTATTCCCAATAACTTGCATATAAGCCTTCATAATGAGCACTTTTGATTTTTCCAGTTCGGGTCCCATAGACTTTAATGGGGTTTGTTGTTCGGCTCCGAGCTTTTGCAATGTTTAAAATTTCTGGCGCGAACGGAACAGGACATATGATACATTGATTGAATATGATACATTGGACATTGAACGCCACTAGCACTACCGTATCTCCCTATCTGACCTTGTCACATTAACATTCCCCATATAGTATAGAGTCATAAAACAATACCTAAATGTTCCGTCCAATTACCCAAATACAATTTGGAGCCATAAATAAACTTTCTCCAAGTTTAATAAAGTTAAAATGACTTGTGTGCCATAATATATCATGATGAAACCTGAAAATAAACAGAAGCACAATAGATTGCATTCATAAAACAACACTGGCAGATTCAGGAGATGCTGCTTTGCCGGTAATTGCTTGCTTCCTGGTAATATATAGTGTTGATTTGATGTGTTTATATTACATAATCTGATGCTAGGAGTGTTTTATTGGCTAGATCACAGCAAATAAAGGCTTGGAAAGAAGGTTCAAACAAAATGCAGAGCTGCACATTTTTGTACATTATTCCTGAAATAAATCACTAAAATATAATCACCTAAAATATCTTAAGCACTATAGAATCTAAATAAGTGTAGGGTAGTTCTTCAAATCCTACTATTTCCCACATTGCACTTTTTGCATCCTACACCCACATTATACTATACATTATATATATTTTTTTACATTTGGCTAAAGGTGTAATGCATGGAATTATGGAATTAAAATTGTGTGATCTTGCTGCAATTATCTGTGCTAGGACACACAGAAAAATTGTTCGATCTGTAATTGTGGACTGCTACTTCTATCTGTTTTCATATGAAAAGTATGAATATGTAATTAAGCCAGAATGAAATAGTATCCCTTCATTACCTTCATCTAATAGATGAATGCCAACATAGCCAAACCATACATATAGAAAATGTCCCTTGTAGTGTGGGATAAAGAAGCTATAAAGTTGGCAAAAGATAGGCAGAGGGTATAGTACAGAGACAGAAATATATTTTATTGATGAATAACAAGTACAGTGTTAAAATGGAGGTGCTGCAGCCTGCTCCTCCAATGGTGGGATATCCACAAACCAACAAAAGACAGGACAAACAAACAATGCAAACAGAATAAATAAGAAAAAATGGCCGGTGCCAGGTACCGCTACCGCCGAGTGTGACCTACCAATAGGTGTGACTAAGGGTACCTCTTTGTGCAAGCCCCTGGGAGCTCGAGCTGGGGGAAAAAAGGAGAGAGGAGAAAGGGGTGCCCTGTGGATGGGGGCTGGATGGAAGACTAAATCAATGTGAAAGAGCCCACTGTGCCAAAAGTCAGTATACTTGACAAATGGAAGGTAATTGTCCAACAGGTCAATGAATGCTAATACAAGTAGAAGGAAAGTATGGACGATCCGCCTTGAAGGGATGGAAAATGTTAAATCCAGAAGCTAATTGAAGCTGTAGTGTCTCCTGTTCTTTGTACAGTTCAAATGGATCTGAACATATGGTCTTATCTCAAAGCTGGGGGGAAGGTGGAGAGGGTGAAGAACTCACTGAGCTCTCGGTGGATGGAATGATATGCTTTGTAATCCAGCCATTAGTGTAAGGCAGGGCTGGTGTGAGCGGATCTGGTCTAAATAGACCTGGAGTACATAGCTTGTAAAACACCAACATGAGAAGCCACTTACATTCCATCAGTTACTTCTCCATCGACTTTTACTTACTTCCCTCAAAGAAGAATGTTCCTTTCCAGCTGAGTGGCAGGCTGCCTTTCACATACCTGGAAGGAATCAAGCCACGGATAGTAGGACAGAGGAGTCTGTTCACTCAGGGCCATATCGGGAGCCAAAATGGGGTCTTAGCCACAGGTCCGATGATCCACTCAGCTGGAAAGGAACATTCTTCTTTGGGGGAAGTAGGTAAAAGTCGATGGAGAAGTAGCTGGTGGAGATAGGCAGGCAGGCAGCTGACCGGGACGGTAAGCCAGAAGAAAAAGCGGGACGGGAGCAGAATGGGCATGTGCCCGAATCTGAAGAAATACTGCTTCTGTTCCGACCAGCACATCATCAGAAAGGGGCACAGAAAATACCCCCCCCCCCCAAACTAGTAGGAATGGCAGAGCGAGGGGGTGTAATTCAGAACTTTTTTTTTTTTCAATTCTGCACTCGGTCTTTGAGATTGCTGGGGCCCCCCCATTACCATTCTGGGGACAACCCAAAATTGTATTTTGGATTTTCTTTCACTTTCAATGATAATGGTAAACAAGACAAATAGAGAGGATGAATCTTCCCAATGTGTGCACAGACAGTAATAAAAACTAAAAAGTGGTCTAATCTTTTACTACTCTGTCCAGAACTAGTTATACTTTAATGACACAAAACTCAACACACTAGCACTAGAATTTCCCCAGGAGTGCTTTTTATCCTCCCTTGACCAGAGCAAGTACAAGACAAGTCATAGCTTAGCATGCTTTCCGTGCTCAGTGTACACAGACCTGGAAAATCTACATAAATCAGTGCCTAGTTCTACAGACAGACCTTTGATTCATTGTTTAATTACATTACACTTAAAAGCATGCCAGTATGAAATACGGTTAGTTTTAATTACAGCCCATAGAAACTGCATCATTATAGTTGCTTTGTAGTGTAGATGACTTAATACATTATGCATAATATAGCATTTTCTTATGTCTATACTATCTCTCTATAACAAAATAATGTATAATATTTAATTTCACTGTTTTACACTACTAATATTACTTACACTATTTTGCAGACCTTCACCGCCTAAAAAAAAAGTAAAGGCACCTTCAAAGTATTTAAAATGCCAAAAGTAAAATACATAATTACTCTATCTTGCAGACTCTTGTTCTTTACATTTTTCAGATTTTATGCTCTCCAGACCTCTTCTCTTTGCAGCCAAAATCCTTAGAAAATGCAGATGATCCTGTTTGCCTTAATTCCTAGCATTACAAAACCCTGACTCCCCAATGATGGACCCAGAAACCTGTTTTGCAACAACATTTTTGGAGGTTGAGGGTTCTTGCTCACGGTACTGATCACCAGATCTTTTTGGCAGAAAGTTCCTGAGCAAAAAGAGCCTGTGTGGTCCCTGTAGTGAGCATCTTTACACGTGTATATGTGCATATATGTGTGTAAAAATTCTTCTAGCTCTGAGAATGCCAAATATTGAAAAGTATTTTTTTATTCAAGGTGGGAGGTGTGAATACACACATACTCATGAATAAAAAACTGACTGTTAACGCAATTTTTTTGTATTTATTTTTTTGTATTTATTTTTTTAACTAAACATGGCACATGGCTGTCAGAAAAGGCACATTCCTATGCGCAGAAGAATGGTCTGTGGCCAGATCACAGCTACGTGTGCGCAGTGGTGTGCACAAGCGCAAATAGATGCGTGGGAGCGCGCAAAACACCAGGCGGGCTATTTAAACTGCACTAGGGCATGACGTCAGTGTCGTTGGAACTGCGTTCCTGAAGTATCTGCGTATCTGTTCTTGTATTGCTTATCCTTTGCTGACCTGATCTTACTCCTGACTGCTTGAACTCTTCCTGCACCAACCCCTAGATTGCCTCTGGACTTTGCTTCTGTCTCATCCCTCTGCTTGTTTACCTTAACATTAGGAATCTTGGCCTGATCCCTGACTACTCTCCTGCCTGTCGCCTGAAACTGATCTGCTCCCTTGTTGATGACCCAGACTGTTTGACCCTGCCTTGCGTCTGATCCACACTGCACCTGCTGTCCGTGCTCTTCCCTGGCTCTAGTTCTGCCGCCAGTGTGTCTGGTCCCGTGGTCCTGTATTCCATTTGCATACCAGCACCATCTAGCAAGAGACTTACCAGGCACTCGTGCCACCTCATGCTCTGGCGTTTCCTGTTACCTGTTGCCTGCCTCAACGCTTAAGGCTCCACCATCAGGTATGTTACAATGGCACTAGTTTACCAATACTTACACAGCTGTGTGTACAGGCTCATTAAAAGCAATAGGCTGCATTCAGATCAGTAAGAGAAAAAAGCCTAAATCATTTTAAACGCAGATTTTTTTGCTGCCCGTGTGCAAAAGCCCTAAGAGCCGGTTCACACTACCGCGACCAGAAAGTCGCCCCATTAAGGAGCGACTTTTTAGTGCGACTTTAGCACGACTTTGAAGAGACTTTTGAAGAGACTTTGAAGAGACTTAAATGATAGACGACTTTGTCTGTGGGGAATGCCTGGGTAATCTTTTTCTTCTTCCTGGAAATTCTGATCACAGTCACTTGAAAATAGATAAGGATCTGAATTAAAGGTGACTCCCATTGAAATCTATGTGCACAAGTCGGATAGAGGTCGCCTTGAAGTAGTACAGGAACCTTTTCTGAAGTCGGAGCGACTTCAGTAGTGCATATTAAGACGGCTGTCATTCATTTACATTGAGTTTTAATGACAAGCAACTTGGGGCGACTTGAGGTCGCACAAGTCACGTCACAAGTTGGAGTAGTGTGAACCAGGTCTCAAGGTCTTCTATGAATGTATCATTTTACATGTATAGTTTAATTCCGGATATTGTTCATATCACTTAAATTCTGTTGTTGAATAATAAAACTAATTCTAGAAAGTGTGTGAAAACTAAAATCCAGTGAATGACAGGGGCAGACCAGGGACAGTAAAAGCGGGGAAGGGCTAGATGATGCTGGACAGCTTCCAGCCAGGAAATGAGGTGAGCTTGAAGCTCACAGTGTGAGTAAACTATTTCAGTGCAGGAGAGGAGCCAGTACAACTGTGCAAGACTGAAGTGGCTGGAGTTCAGGTTTAGGTGGGGAAAAAAAAGGTGCTCCTGCCTTGTTTTCTTTTATGTTATCTCTTGTATGGAGTTATAGGAGTTGTAAAGGCAGAAGGTTTTTATCCTAATGCATTCTTTGCATTTAGATAAAAAGCTTTCTGTGTGAAGTAGCCTCTCCAGCATCCCCTAATACTTACCTGAACCCCATCTCTGTCCAGCAATCTCCACGAGTCCCTCGGACATCCTGAACTCTCCCTCCTGATTGGCTGAGATATAGCCATGGCGCCATTGGCTCCCATTGCTGTCGATCAAAGTCAGTCAGCCAATCAGGAAAGAGAGGGGGTGGGGCCAAACGTCAGCTCCGTGTCTGAATGGACACACGGAGCTGTGACTCGCCTCGGGTGCCCCCATAGCAAGCTGCTTGCTGTGGGGGCACTCGACAGAAGGGAGGGGCCAGCAGCAGCAAAGAGGGACCCGAGAAGAGGAGCATCCAGGATGCCCTTTGCAAAACCAACTCCACAGAGCAGGTAAGTATTTTTAAAAAAATTCCCTCGCTAGGTGTGCAAAGCTGGTAGAGACATACCCGATAAGACCTACAGCTGTAATTGCAGTGAAAGGTGGTTCTACAAAGTATTGAATACAAATGCACACCACACTTTTCATATATTTATTTGTAAAAAAATTTGAAAACCATTTATCATTTTCCTTCCACTTCACAACTCTGTGTGCAGCAGCTTCCCCAGCACCTCCTAATACTTACCTGAACCCCCTCTCACGAATTGCACCTAAATGGGGAAGGTGCAGCCGTACTGGGAGAGAAGATGGCCAAAACCTTAGAGGGGTTTTTAAACTAGGTGATGGGGGGAGGGTACAGATGTAGAACTAGCCAGTGGGGAGCAAGGTTCAGCGGGCTCTAATGTGGGCATTAGCGGTAGGGTGTCCAGAGATCCTAAACCCATGGTAGGTAGGCAGACAAATCTCAAGTGTAGCCTTATAACATCGAACTAGGATATAGTATGCAATTGAACAAAATTACGAGGTTTGTATGCAAATGCTAGAAGTCTGGCCAACAAGATGGGAGAACTGGAGCTGCTAATGTATGAGGAGGATTTAGATTTTTTGGGAATTTCAGAGACTTGGTTTGACAGCTCTCATGATTGGCTGGCGACCATTCAGGGGTATTCCCTATATCGCAGAGACAGAGAAGGTAAAAAAGGGGATGGGGTATGCCTGTATATCAAGAACAATGTGCAGGTAAATATGAGAGACAATATCACGAATGGAGCTAATGAGGAGGTAGAATCCCTATTGGTAGACCTTCAAACGGAAGGCCCTATGGGGAAGGTGATATTGGGTGTATGCTATATGCCCCCTAACCACAGGGAGGAGAGGGAGTCAGACCTCCAAACACAGCTTGGAATGGCAGCAAGGATGGGAAGTGTCATTATAATGGGGGATTTTAATTATCCATATATAGACTGGGCAGAAGGAATCACGCATTCGTCTAAGGCTCGCCAGTTCCTAAATGTATTGCAGGACAATTTCATGGGTCAGATGGTGAACACTCCGACAAGAAACAATGCGTTATTAGACCTACTGATTACCAACAATACAGACCTGATCACGGATATAGAAATACAGGGCAACTTAGGGCACAGTGACCACAAGTCAATTAGTTTTAGTATAAATCATAGAAATAGGAAACACAAGGGAAACTGAATTTCAAAAGAGCCAACTTCCCTAAACTGCGCTCCTTGCTATAAAATGGCATAGAACACTGGGAACAAAGAACAAGGAGGAAAAATGGGTGTGCTTCAAGAACATACTAAATAAAGGTATTGACCAGTGCATTCCAACGGGGAATACATTTAAAATAGATAAAATAAACCCTGGGTGGCTAAACTCCAATATCTAAATGTATATTAAAACTAAAGAAAAGGCCTTCAAAAAATACAAAGCTGAGCTGTCATTGGCAGCATTCCAACATTACAAAGAGTGCAATAAGAAATGCAAGGCACAATCGAGGCAGCTAAAATAAAACACGCATATCGGAAAAGAGTAATAAAAACCCTAAGAAATTATATATAAGTATATAAATAGTAAGATAGGACAGAGAGAAGGTGAACGTGCTAAATAAATTCTTCTCCTCAGTCTTTATGAAAGAATTGGGGGGCTACACTAACCCAGCTTGTAATGCTAAAATTAATAATACATCACAGGAAGCACTTAAAATAAATAAGTCTCAGAGACCAGATGGATTACACCCGAGGGTCCTTAAAGAACTCAGCCAGGTGATAGTCAGACCATAGTTCCTAATTTTTATGGATAGTCTACTGACGGGAATAGTGCCAGCTGATTGGAAAAAAGCTGACGTGGTACCAATATTTTAAAAAAAGGGCTGATATATATACCGGAAAACTATAGGCCGAATAGCCTAACATCAGTAGTCTGCAAGATACTGGGACGATGATAAGGGACTATATACAAGACTTTAGTAGTGAAAATTGTATTAGTAGTTATCAGCATGGATTCATGAAGAATCATTCTTGCCAGACCAATCTATTAACCTTCTATGAAGAAGTAAGCTGCCATCTAGATAAAGGAAAGTCTGTGGTTGTGGTGTATCTGGACTTTGCAAAGGCATTTGTTACAGTTCCCCACAAACACTTACTGTACAAACTAAGGTACATAGGTATGGAGCATAGGGTGAGTACCTGGATTGAAAACTGGCTCCAGGGGCGAGTCCAGAGGGTGGTGATAAATGGGGAGTACTCAGATTGGTGAGGTGGGACCAATCCTGTTTAATTTATTCATAAACGACCTAGAGGATGGGATAACCAGCACAATCTTGGTATTTGCGGACGATCCTGTGATAAGCAGGCCAATATCTTCTGTACATGACGTAGTAACCTTACAAGCAGACCTGAAAAAAATAATGGGGTGGGCAACTACATGGCAGATGAGGTTTAATGTTGACAAATGTAAAGTATTGCACTTGGATGTCAGAAATATGAACGCAAGTTACTCACTAGGGGTTGAACCTCTGGGTGAATCTGAGATAGAAAAGGACCTTGAGGTCCTAGTAGACAACAGGCTTGGCAATGGCATGCAATGCCAAGCTGCTGCAAGCAAAGCCAACAGAATACTGGCATTTATAAAAAGGGGATTCACTCCAGAGATAAAATGATTATTCTCCCACTCTACAAGACAATGGTTTGGCTAGTATGCTGTCCAGTTCTGGGCACCAGTCCTCAGAAAGGATGTGCTGGAACTAGAGAGAGTTCAGAGAAGGGCCATGAAGATAATTAGGGGAATGGAGGACATCAGTTTTGAGGAAAGACTACAAGCATTGAACTTATTCTCTCTGGAGAAGAGACGCTTGAGAGGGGATATAATAGCAATGTACAAATACCGAACTGGTGACCCTAGCATAGGGAACAAACTTTTCAGAGAAAGAGAATTCAATAACACACGGGATCACTCTCTAAATCTAGAAGAAAAGCGGTTTAACCTTAAACTGTGTAAAGGGTTCTTTACTGTCAGAGCGGTAAGGATGTGGAATTCTCTTCCACAAGCAGTGGTATCAGCAGGGAGCATCGATAGTTTAAAAAAATGATTAGATGGCGCACCTTAAAGACCACAACATAAAGGGGTATACCATGAACGGTTAACAGCAAACACATACACACACACACACACACACACACATCATAGGTTGAACTGGATGGAATGGTGTCTTTTTTCAACCTCCCTAACTATGTAACTATGTAATTTTGTAACAATTATTTGCCACTTTGTGTTGGTCTATCACATAAAATCCCAATAAATTTATGTTTTTGGTTGTAACATGACAAAATGTGGAAAATATTAAGGGGTATGTATATTTTTTAAAGGCTCTGGAGATACTTGAAAATATTTTTTATAATCCATTTTAGTGTCACGTTAATGCAATGCACACAAGTGCATTAGGCAAATCCTTGATTTTAAATGGGCTGTCTCAATGCCTCAGCACATACAGTATCTCACAAAAGTGATGACCATAGAGACATGCGATCCTATATAGCAGGACCGCATGGTCTCTGTGATCATCTCAGGGAGAAGGACAGACGGCTGTGTTTACATCAGCCGTCTGTCCTTCTCTGTCAGTGGGGAGAGATCCATCGGAGCCGCCCGACACTCGCGCCAGCTTCTCCCCTGACGAACAGGGGGCGGGAGCGCGCCACCAGTGGCGCATGCTCGCCTCCTAGCTCCTCCTAGGCGAGCGCCATACATGTATGGGACTTTGCCTGGGAGAGCCAGCCTGCCGCAGTACATCTGCGGCGGCTGGTCGTTATGTGGTTAAATAACTCAACACACAGCCAATAATGTCTAAACCACTGGCAACAAAAGTGAGTACACTCCTAAGTGAAATTGTCCAAATTGGGCCCAAAGTGTCAATATTTTGTGTGGCCACCATTATTTTCCAGCACCGCCTTAACCCACTTGGGCATGAAGTTCATCAGAGCTTCACAGGTTGCCACTGGAGTCCTCTTCCTCTCCTCCATGAGGACATCACGGAGCTGGTAGATATTAGAGACCTTGTGCTCCTCTACCTTCGGTTTGAGGATACCCCACAGATGCTCAATAGCGTTTAGGTCTGGAGACATGCTTGGCCAGTCCATCACGTTTACCTTCAGCTTCTTTAGCATGGCAGTGGTCGTCTTGGAGGAGTGTTTGGAGTCGTTATCATGTTGGAATACTGCCCTGTGGCCCAGTCTCCAAAGGGAAGGGATCAGGCTCTGCTTCAGTATGTCACAGTATGTGTTGGCATTCATGAATCCCTCAATGAACTGTAGCTCCCCAGTTCCAGCAGCACTCATGCAGCCCCAGACCATGACACTTCCAGCACCATGCTTGACTGTAGGCAAGACAAATTTGTCTTTGTACTCCTCACCTGGCTGCCGCCACACACCCTTGACACCATCTGAACCAAACAAGCTTATCTTGATCTCATCAGACCACAGGACATGGTTCCAGTAATCCATGTCCTTAGTCTGCATGCCTTAAGCAAAATGTTTGCGGGCTTTCTTGTGCATTACCTTTAGAAGAGGCTTCCTTCTGGGATGATAGCCATGCAGACCAATTTGGTGCAGTGTGTGGCGTATGGTCTGAGCACTGAAAGGCTGACCCCCCCCACCCCTTCAACCTCTGCAGCAATGTTGGGCAGCACTCATACGTCTATTTCCCAAATACAACCTCTGGATATGATGCTAGGCACGTGCACTCAACTTCTTTGGTCAACCATGGCGAGGCCTGTTCTGAGTGGAACCTGTCCTGTTAAACCGCTGTATGGTCTTGGCCACCATACTGCAGCTCAGTTTCAGGATCTTGGCAATCTTCTTATAGCCTAGGGCATCTTTATGTAGAGCAACAATTTTTTTTTTTGGATCCTCAGAGAGTTCTTTGCCATGAGGTGCCATGTTGAACTTCCAGTGACCAGTATGAGAGAGTGAGAGCGATAACACCAAATTTAACACACCTGCACCGCATTTACACTAACGAGTCACATGACACCGGGGAGGGAAAATGGCTAATTAGGCCCAATTTGGACATTTTCACTTAGGGGTGTACTCACTTTTGTTGCCAGCGTTTTATACATTAATGGCTGTGTGTTGAGTTATTTTGAGGGGACAGCAAATTTACACTGTTATACAAGCTGTACACTCACTAATTTACATTGTAGCAAAGTGTAATTTCTTCAGTGTTGTCAAATGAAAAGATATAATAAAATATTTACAAAAATGTGAGGGGTGTGCCTCTTCTAAAGATGATGCACATGAAAGCCCGCAAACAGTTTGCTGAAGACATGCAGACTAAGGACATGGATTACTGAAACCATGTCCTGTGGTCTGATGAGACCAAGATAACCTTTTTTGGTTCAGATGGTGTCAAGCGTGTGTAGTGGCAACCAGGTGAGGAGTACAAAGACAAGCGTGTCTTGCCTACGGTCAAGCATGGTGGTGGGAGTGTCATGGTCTGGGGCTGCATGAGTGCTGCTGGAACTGGGGAGCTACAGTTCATTGAGGGAACCATGAATGCCAACATGTACTGTGACATACTGAAGCAGAGCTTGATCCCCTCCCTTCAGAGACTGGACCGCAGGGCAGTATTCCAACATGATAACGACTCCAAACACACCTCCAAGATGACCCCCTGCCTTGCTAAAGAAGCTGACGGTAAAGGTGATGGACTGGCCAAGCATGTCTCCAGACCTAAACCCTATTGAGCATCTGTGGGGCATCCTCAAACGGAAGGTGGAGTAGTGCAAGGTCCCTAACATCCACCAGCTCCGTGATGTCATCATGGAGGAGTGGAAGAGGACTCCAGTGGCAACCTGTGAAGTTCTGGTGAACTCCATGCCCAAGAGGGTTAAGGCAGTGCTGAAAAATAATAAAGGAAAAGGAATTGGCAGCACTCCAGGTAAGGCCAAAAAATAATGGTGGCCACACAAAATATTGACACTTTGGGCCCAATTTGGACATTTTCACTTAGGGGTGTACTCACTTTTGTTGCCAGCGGTTTAGACATTAATGGCTGTGTGATGATTTGTTTTGAGGGGGTAGTAAATTTACACTATTAGTGCCGGTTCACACTAGGTCGCTCCGACTTAGGGGGCGACCTGTGAAGTCGCGTGCAGCGTGACTTCGGCGCGACTTGCACGGACTTCATAAAATGAATGTCTATGCAAGTCTCCTCCAGGTCGCCCCGAAGTAGTACAGGACCCTTTTTCTAAGTCGGAGCAACTTGTGTCGCTCCTATTAGAACCGGTCCTGTACTATACTATGGGAGCAACGGTGCACGACTTGTCAGGCTTACCAAGTCGCCTGACAAGTCGTACCAGTGTGAATGGACACTTATAGAGACTGTACACTACACTCACTACTTTACATTGTAGCAAAGTGTAATTTACAAAAATGTGATGGGTTTACTCACTTTTGTATGATACTGTGTATATATTATATATAGGGCATATTAGAAAGCGACAATATATACAGCACAAAAAAATGGTTTTAAATGGAAAGCTTCACTTTCACCTATTTTCTAATAGAAATATAGTAATGATGTCATTCATGAAGGTTAAAAAAAAAAAAAAAAAACACAAGTAAAGGAAACAAAATGATGTAAAGGTAGGTTCTGGAAATTTTACAAAAATGGAGAAGTGTAAAAACACAGTTATTACTTAAAAAGTACAAAACCTGCCCATTTGCTTTGTCATCCCCACTCTCAAATAAACTCTTAACAATCCTCAGAAAACACTGGTTCGTATTCTGACCAAACACACATCAATCCAGTGACAATTTAATCACTTTGAACCAGTTTTCTTTTGCAAAATAATTTAGCAGATCAAGGAAGCGTATCAGTGACAATGTATATATCAATATCAATCAATATCAACATGTACAGAATGTTGGTAATTTGTCATGGTCCACTAAGTAATTGAAATCATTTCAAATTGCTGTATATTAAGCCAGCAAAACACTATCACTGATTAAAGAGGCTTGCACCTTCTTTGGAAGCCCTAAGCTTTTGTGTCTCAAAGTGTCTCTTTACCCTTTGCTGACAATATTCTCCATTAAAATGTCTGTATATCATGGTCTTAATGATAAGAGTAGGTTGTAGCGGGAAATGGTGCACATCAAGCGGTTCTTCGGTGCTGCAGTTCATGTGTGCTACAGTGACTACATGCAGATGGCGCCACCTGGCAAATCCAACATCCCTAGCACACTGTATGATTAATGGGGGCTTTAATATTGATCACAGTAGGGCCTCTTTGAAATGGGCATAGCTGTTGACTCGCAAACCTTGACGGACCACTTTGCCAGATGTGGCTGACCCAAGGTTAGACGTTAATCAGGAGGAGATATGCTGCCCCCCACCTCTGTTTAAATAAGGATTTTACACTGAAATCCCTCTATACTGTACCACAACTACATTCATTGCTTCATGGTTGCTGTGCAGTCCCATTCTCTTCTTTGTTCAATTTGCTCTACTATTTTGCTGAGAAGCACAACTTTAAAAACGTGCCCCATCCATCTGAATTTATTGCATAAAGATGCCCATGTGAAAGGTTGAAGTTTCAGAGCACATGGCCCCTTCATCAAGCAAGCAGTAACTGACGAAGGGGCCATGTGCTCTGAAATATTGCTCTTAATGAGATAAAAAAAAAAAACAAAGCTTCTGTCTGAGAATACAATGTATTGGTGAGATTGAGTTTGCTAAAAGATGTTATAAAAAAATTTTGTGTAACTGAAGGATCACGGAAAATACCCACTTGTTGACAATAGGCTCCTGTTTAACACTAATTGACTTCTAAGTAGAGCACCTGTAGGTCAATTATGTCGCTAAAGATCTCCTATTTAGCCAAGCCAATACCATACCCCATACACTTTGTACCTTCATAAGAATACATGACAATCTGCCTCCTTCCCACACTGAGACCTGTTTCTGTTTTTTTCCATCCCTTCTCATTGCAAATACCTGAATAGTAGTTAGTAGGAGAGAAGGCTAGTCTAAAGCAGGGATATGCAAACTGTGGCCCTCCAGCTGTTGCAAAAAGTCCCATCATGCGCCTCTGCCTCTGGGTGTCATGCTTGTGGCTGTCAGAGTCTTGCTATGCTTTATGGGACTTGTAGTTCTGCAACATCTGGAGGGCCACAGTTTGCATATCCCTGGTCTAAAGGGATGTGGGAGATGCAAGAGCTATTATTACAGTGGGAAGAAAGCAGGTTGCTAGATCTGACCCTGTAAACTCCACAAATGCCAAATCCTTAAAGTATTACTAAACCCACAACAGGAAAATCTGTCTTTATATACAGTAAAGCATGTTTGTTATACTCACTGTGGAACCTAAGGGGTTAGTGGTTTGCATTGTGTAAAAAGGCTGTTTGAGCCCGTCTTCTCTGATCCTCCCCTTCCTTTACTGTCCCCAATCTATCAGCTGATAGAACAGAGCCCTAGGAGGCACTCTGCACATGTTTGATGTGTATTGCTAAAGCAGGGGTCCTCAAACTACGGCCCGCGGGCCGCATGCGGCCCGCCAGGGTCCTGAGCCCGGCCCGCCGGCCGGTGTTCTGACAGATTGCTATACTCCCGTCGCTTCCGGGGGCGGTAGTCATGAAACAGCTGTGAGAGACAGCATGCGTGCGCACACAAGTCGGCTTGCCGCTGTTACAGTCATCGTCTCTGACAAGGTATAGCAGTCCTTACAGGGGGCGGGGTGGGGAGGAACATTTTGCAGAGCTCACTTAGCGGAGGCGGGGCGGGAGGGTTGAAGGAGGCGGGAAGGAAGTTCGGCCGTCACATTAATACAGGCATTCTAGCCATTAAAAGCCGAAGTGGCTCCTCCTATATATAATTGATATAAAATACTAAGTATATGTTTTGTTTTTTTTTATGCCTTTTAATGGCTAGAATGCCTGTATTAATGTCACGGCCGAACTTCCTTCCCGCCTCCTTCAACCCTCCCGCCCCGCTTCCGCTAAGTGAGCTCTGCAAAATGTTCATCCCCGCCCCCTGTATGGACTGCTATGTATACCTTGTCAGAGTCGATGACTGTAACAGCGGCAATCTGTCCTGTCTGCGCATGTGCACTGGCGAGTCTCACAGCTGTTTCATGATGTACCGCCACCAGAAGTGATGGGGGTATAGCATTCTGACAGGGTAAAGCTGTGGTCACTCTGGCATTGAAAGGGGGCACGCTGTGGTTCTTCTGCTTTGAAAGGGGCTACGCTGTGGTCACTTTGCATTGAAAGGGGGCACGCTGTGGTCCCTCTGCTTTGAAAGGGGGCACGCTGTGGTCACTTTGCATTGAAAGGGGGTACGCTGTGGTCACTTTGCATTGAAAGGGGGCATGCTGTGGTCACTTTGCACTGAAAGGGGGCACGCTGTGGTCACTTTGCACTGAAAGGGGGCACGCTGTGGTCACTTTGCATTGAAAGGGGGCACGCTGTGGTCACTTTGCATTGAAAGGGGGTACGCTGTGGTCACTTTGCATTGAAAGGGGGCACGCTGTGGTCCCTCTGCATTGAAAGGGGGCACGCTGTGGTTACTTTGCATTGAAAGGGGGGCACGCTGTGGTCAATCTGGCATTAAAAGGGGGCACCCTGTGGTCACTCTGCATTAAAAGGGGGCACCCTGTGGTCACTCTGGCATTGAAAGGGGGCACCCTGTGGTCAATCTGGCATTGAAAGGGGGGCACGCTGTGGTCAATCTGGCATTGAAAGGGGGGCACGCTGTGGTCAATCTGGCATTGAAAGGGGGCACCCTGTGGTCACTCTGGCATTGAAAGGGGGCACCCTGTGGTCACTCTGGCATTGAAAGGGGGAACGCTGTGGTCACTCTGCATTGAAAGGGGGCACGCTGTGGTCACTCTGGCATTGAAAGGGGGCACGCTGTGGTCACTCTGGCATTGAAAGGGGGCATGTTGTGGTCACTATGGCATTGAAAGGGGGCACGCTGTGGTCACTCTGGCATTGAAAGGGGGCACGCTGTGGTCACTCTGGCATTGAAAGGGGGCATGCTGTGGTCACTCTGGCATTGAAAGGGGGCATGCTGTGGTCACTCTGGCATTGAAAGGGGGCATGTTGTGGTCACTCTGGCATTGAAAGGGGGCATGCTGTGGTCACTCTGCATTGAAAGGGGGCACGCTCTGGTCGCTCTGCATTGAAAGGGGGGCACGTTGTGGTCATACATATATATATAAATAAAACAATAAATATTGTATTGTTTTTCCTGTTTTTGTGTGCACTACAAATAAAATATGCGCATTGGAATTCGTTCATATTTTTTTTTTAAACTATAGTCTGGCCCCCAACAGTGTCTGAGGGACCGTGAATTGGCCCCCTGTTTAAAAAGTTTGAGGACCCCTGTGCTAAAGTAATGTTTTTTTTTTTTGGAAGGGTGCATGTGATCAGCACAGGGCCAATCAGCACTGTCCAGATAGAAAGTCAGAAGTCATGCAGCCTCATAGGACAGTCAGAGGATAATGAAAACTTATCCAACAAGCTTTAACCAGTGCTCGGCCAGACACTGATAGAATTCACAAGACTGCTATATACTGCTGATGAGAAAAGGTGTTTAGCAGTTTGTATTTACTAACACAATTGCATTTCCATGTTCTGTGTACTGTGGGAGAGCAGGTATAGTGAATGCAGGCTCCTGGGTTTAGTTACACTTTAATAGTACACTCAGTCTATATAAGCTTGCATAAATTGAAAAACCACTAATAATGTCCTTTCTTGAACATCACACAGGGAGAACAGGAAAACATTCTCTCCGCTCTTAAACATTATCTTCTCAACTTGTCAGAGCTATTAAACTAATTGCAGTACATTGCGGAAGCGTGTTACAAATAACTAGTAATAATGTTTTGGTAAACCTCCTAAATATATGTACACAGTAATACTGCGTTCTTTAGAAATGAAGCAGCCCTTGGGTGCCCTGTGATTTGTAAATACAATTAATGTGAAGAAAGGAATAGCACCCACTACTAATATAACCAGCTCTTTAAAGTCCTTTTGCTGCGTGGGTAGGTCTACCTAATGGCGATGCATAAGTGAATGACTGGCAGCCAGAGACCCATATACCTGTCTGCATCATAAGAAGACAGGCAGTCTCTGATAAACTGGAAATGGTGTGGGGATGCTCACACCAATGCATGAAGGCCAAACAGTGGGAGCATACTTTTCATTATTTTACAGACTTCGTAGTTACCATTCGCAAAGCAGCCCAAGGTCAAATTCATATACTGTAGATGCCAAAAGTGAGTGACTGGAAGGCACCTGCTAAATGCCTCTTACCTGCCTAACAGGAGTGCTGCCGTAGCTATTTTTAGTGATTACCTTGGCATAAAATAATGGAATAATTTTAGCTATCATCTGGAATTCAGTCTGCATTTATTTAACCACTTGAGGACCGCCCCATGCAGATGAACTGCGGCAGGGCAGCCCTCCTGTGCAAAATCATGTACATTTATGTAATTTTGTGCACAGGGTCTGTGGCATGCACGTGCCACCGACGACCCACTCCTGCTGTGATTGGACACAGCGGGACCCAATCAGCGGGTCCCGGCGGATGCAACATCTGCCGGGACCCGCCAATCGTTCACAGGAGAGGGAGAAAAGCAGTCTGTCAGAGAGGAAGATTGAGATCTTGTGTTCCTGCTAAGCAGGAACGTGGATCTCTGTCTTCCTCCAGTTAGGACAATCCCCACACTAGAGATCGACAGATTATCAGCATCAGCAACACCGATATATCGGGGCTGATATGCACTTTCCCCGACATACCGGAATCGGCCTTTTGATTTACCAATATTGCCGATATTTAGGCAAAGTGCTTGTACCGGGGTGATGCCTGCAGCAAGAGGCATCACCCCGGCACCGGTGTCCATAGGCGACGGTCGGCTGACTTGTAATGACAAACGATGCGGCTGAGAAGCCGCTCGGCTGTCATTACAAGGTGCAGGGGGGGGCTTTTCCCCCCTCCCGCCGCCTTCCGCGGCTCGCCCTGGGTCTCCCGTCCGACCCGGGAAACCCGGGCATCTTACCTGCACCGCCACCATCTGACCGTGTCTCCATTTTTTTAAATTCGGCGCCGCCAGTACCCGGAAGTGATGTCATGACATCACTTCCGGGTACTGGCGGCGCCGAATTAAAAAAACTTATAGCATTCAAAACAGCCAAACTTGGCATTTTGAATGCTTTTAAGTGCAGAGGAGGGGTTTGGGGTCTTTTAGACCCCCAGATCCCTCCACCACAGTACCTGTAGACATTAAAAAAAAAATATCGGCCAATATGGGCCGGAATCGATATCCGATGACCAAAATATCGGTAACAGCGTTAAAAAAACGATATCGGTCTATCACTATCCAACACGGTTAGAAAGCACTCCCTAGGAGCACAGTTAACCCTTTGATCACCCCTGATATTAACCCCCTTCCCTGCCAGTGCCATAAGTACAGTGACAGTGCATTAGCACTGATCATTGTATTAGTGTCACTGGTTCCCAAAATGGGTCAATTAGTGTTAGATTTGACCGCCACATGTCACAGTCTCACTGATCACAGCCATAAAAATAAAGAAATAAAAATTCCATAAAAATATCCCATAGTTTGTAGACGCTATAACTTTTGCACAATCCAATCAATATACACTTATTGGGATATTTTTTCCAAAAAATATGTAGCAGAATAGATATTGGCCTAAATTGATGAATAAGTTACATTTTTAACAATTTTTTTTATATGTTTTATAGCAGAATAATAAATATTGTTTTTGTTTTTTTTTTGGATTGTCTGTCTTTTTTTGTTTATAACACAAAAAATGAAAACCGCAGATGTGATCAAACACCACCAAAAGAAAGCTCTATTTGTGGGAAAAAAAAAAGAACAAAAAATTGTATTTGGGTACAGTGTCACGCGCGCGCGCAATTGTCAGTTAAAGTAACGCAGTGCTGTATCACAAAAAATAACATGGTCATGAAGAAGGGGGTAAACCTTCTGGGGCATCCTGGTTAAAGGCTAATTAACCTGTTAAACTGGTTCATAAAGGCTAGTTAAAGTGGAACTTCACTCTCCAATCAACATTGGTTATTTTTAATCCTCATGCTGCTAGCATTAGTAAATAGATAGGAAAGTATACCATATTCACTTTTTTTAATATTTCTTAAGTTAATATTTCTTGCCTAGGCAAATTATGTCATACATCACAGGACTCTTCAGGAGGGCAGAAGAGGAGGAGGAGTTTTCTCAGCTAAGCATACTCTTCTGCATGCATACTTGAGCTAAGGGCAGGAAGTTAAATGCTACATGAATCATTTGTCCTTATTCAAGATGGCCATGGCCAGAAATGCTAGGTGCTGTTTTTTAAAGAGATTTCTTACCAAAATAAAGCATGGAGGCTTGAACGGATAGGGGAGATTGCTTTGCATGTTAAAAATGAATTGAATAGCGTTTTTGGTTTGTGGTGCTCAGATGCCGCGAAGATCTGCTTTAACCACTTGCGGACCGCCTGCCTAGTTCCGGGTTTAGGGCACGTGCATATGCGCCCCTGCCTGGCTCCCCCTGTGATTGTAACAGTGGGAGCATGTAGGGAAGTCCCAGCCAATGAAACATAGCCGGGACCTGCTGATCGACTGTGTGCAATCACAGCCCAGAGCTCCTGTGTTGGTAAACAACAAAGAGCTTTGTACAAAGGGAGCAATCTGTCAGTTTCTCATCCCTGCAAAGCAGAAGAGATCAGCTAGAAAAAGCAGCAAACTGTACACACATTACACATAGTTAGGCATAGTTAGGTTAGTTTTAACCCCTTGATCACCCAAGATGTTAACCCCTTCATTAGTACAGTGACAGTGTACAGAATTAGCACTGATCATTGTAATAACGTCACTGGTGATGTCAGTGGCAGCTAGTCAGCCCCCCCCCCCAGCCCAGCGTAAGTTAGTGTCAGATTGTCCACCGCAAAATAACGCAGTCCCATTGTAAGTAGTTGATCACTGCCATTAGTAATATAAAAAATTTATTAAATTCCAGCATATATACCATAGTTTGTAGGAGCCTAACTTTCACACAAACCAATCAATATACACTTATTGGGACTTTTGTAAATCGAAAAACATGTAGCAGAATGCATTTTGGCCTAAATTTATAAAGACTTTTTTTTTCTTTAAATTAGACGTTTCAGTCTTATTTTCGGATATACTGCAAAAAATAAAAAACCTAGTGGCGATTAAATACCCCCAAAGGAAATCTCTATTTGTGTGAACAAAAATTATATAAACTTTGTTTGGGTACAACATTGAATGCATCTGAGCAATCGTCAGTTAATGTAGCGCAGTGCCGAATAGCAAAAAATGGTCTGGTCATAAAGGGGTAAAATCTTCTGGAGCTGAAGTGGTTATACAGAAAGGGATGCTGGCAGGAAATAGGGGGGGGGGGGGGTTAAAAAGAGACTTCACAGGAAGTAACTTCACCTGAAGATGACTCCAAATCTACACTACGAGAGCACCCAGTTTCCTGCAGCAATCGCTTGAGTAGTCCAGTTTGTTACAGAAAACCCAAGGTAAAAATTTTTTTAGTGCATTCCTATTGCATACAGACTGAATGCTCATTTGCTAGGAAGGCTAGATAGCATGTACATTTTATATATATGATGTATGCATATTTGTAACACTCTGTAAGTCTTGTATCGTTTTCCTACAATTGTAAGTAGTTTTTATGTACAGCATTCTAGGTAAAGGCACATTAATATACTACAGTGGTTTATGCTTCCTTGCTTTACAGCAAAGTAACATAAAAGGCAAAGAAAAATGTCTTGAAAGGGTGCAGTAAGCCAAACTGCTCAGTACATATGTCCCTGTTTTTCAGGTGTCGCTCAAGGCTGATCCATTTGGGTGGTGCTTGGCTAATCACTTCAATGGCTTTCCCCAGCCAGGAGAGCAGCTCAAGCATGGCTTGATGAATAGTGAAACAGGCGCTGGATGCTCTCCTGTATCCATCATATGTGTCAATGTGCCCTAAAGCTACAGTTTACCTTTACAAGCGTGGAGGAAAAAAAAGCAGTAATGTCAATTTGTCATAATACAATATCAGTAGCATGGCATCAATGAAGCTGAACTTCAGGCAGACATACAAATGAATTAAGTTATAAATGCAAAAAAAAAAAAAAAAAGTTAAAAGTATTTTCAAGTAAGTAAATAAGTATGTAAATACCTGAATTTAGTTTGATATCAGGTGACAGGGAGAGTTCATATCAGGGGCTAATCAGGTATACTGCAGTGCTTATATATGCTGGTGAGAGATTGAACAGAGTAATGACCTCACCAGTCTTCTGCTGCTCATTCATTGGGAGCAGGGGTGTGAACTAGCTGTATTGATTAAAGTAGAGCTATACTCCAGAAATATGAAGTCTGCAAGCTCCCTCCTCAGAGCTGACATTTTCTTCTAGGCCTCTCCTGGGTTCTGTATCTTTGGCCATTTTGATTCGTTAACCCAGATCGATGCAACTCCTGTGTATGCGAACAGGAGTTAATTTTTCCCAGTATTCTGCAGATGCCGGGACTGTAGATGCACAGTTCAGCAATACACACAAAGGAAGAGTTTGTACAGGAAGGTAAGAATCCTTTATTAAAGAAGGGACATAGTAGGTCTTCTAGAATAAAAAAATATCCCGCCTGCAATTGTTTGGAAAACAGACAATGTTCACATGCTGTTCATGCAGCAGCTGTTTCTCCAGAGTTTGGTTTGGCCAATGCAGACAGACAAATACCCTTTGCGTGCATACCTGGAAAAATTTAGAAAATCAGAATTCCTGAGAAGGGGGGTGGACTGTTGGGCAGAGCTAATAGCGGCATTTGTAGTGCATCCCAGCAAATTGTGGGTGCCAGATTGCACACTAACAGGGGCCTTAAAACTACATACAAAGCACAGGGGTCAAGCATATGTATTGCACATAGTGCAGAGGTCCAGGGTGGGTAATGTACATAGTGCAGGGGTCAAGTGGGTAATGTACAGTATGCAGGGGTCAAGAGTTTGTAATGCACAGAGCCAAGTGGTCAGGTGTATGATGACACAGTTTAGGATTCAGAAATATATACAGCCCAGCACACAGCACCCTCTTTTATTCTTTTTACCACTACTCTCCACATAGTGGTAAGCACATACTTACACACTGCACATAACATACATACATACATGCTGCAAACATACATAGACACTGCATACACATGTATACTACATACTGCATTCAACATACATAGATACATACAACATACTATATACATACTGAATACAAATACACACACAATCACTTACCTCTCTGGTGGCATCTTCAGTTCCCTATGTCCTCTCTCCTGCCAACAGATATACATGCATACATGCTGCATTTACATACATTCACATGTCATACATGCCGCATACAACATAGATGAACACTGCAGACACATGCATACAAAAGGCATACACATACACACACACACAATCAAATACTTACCTCTCTGGTTATATTGCTGGCATATTCAGTTCCTCATGTCCTTGCTCCTGCCACCAGAATAGCCTGGGGGGGGTACAGCAGTGTTTATGCCCCACCCAGTGCTGGGGCAAGGTCATCCAGTGCCCAGGGCAAGGATGCCAAACTGCGCCCCACCCCCCTTCCTTTAGGATTAGGGTCAAGGCGCCCCCCTCCAATAAACCATTGCCTTCTCCCATCCTGAAAGCCAATAAATGCAGCAAGCAGCGTATGTGACTCATAAAATAACGCCATGCACATTTCACTCTGCTTACCCCTCTGGAATTGGGATTCTGGAAATGTAACTATTCTAGTAATGACTCAGCAACAAGAGCAAAATTCTGGCTTTGCTTGATAAATTCCAAAAGGTTTCCAAGTATGCTAGTATGTCCGTGCAACCTTGGCAGCACAATGGTCTCCTCAGTTGGACAGAGCCCTGAAACATAGTCAGCTCCTCTTCTAAAAGGGCTGTGCACACATGTACAATCAGAATGCTGGGTGCTGGCATAATATGTACCCAGGGTTGCAGGCGACATCACACCCAAGACTTTACAAAGCCTCCAGGTTTCAGGACCCATACCAGGATTTGGCAATCTGGAAGAAAACTGCAAAGCCAGTTTTCTCTGCTCAGAACAGACTACCTGGAGCCCTTAAACTTGCATGGATGACAACCCTGTGTGACACCAGACTCTTCTAACTCTGTGACATGGAGCAACCCTGTCACGGTATATAAAGTACACTGTGTATTTAGCTGTTTGCTTGGATTTCAGCTTTGCACAGGTAAACATGACAATAATAATGCATGCTGAGACGGTCAATAACACAGAATCAGCAATAGTTCTCCCTGTAAACTAGACATCAATCCCCCTTAGCTAAAATACATTTGGTATCCTGATCAGAAATGAAGTCATTAAAAGTGCACTCTGTAAAAACTGCAAGCTCATCTACACATGAGATTTAAATAGCCTACTGGTGAGATTAACCCTATCATTATCTTCTTTTCAGCACTACCAAAAAAAAAAAAAATTTATGATTTATACGTTCTATCAGAGTTGAAATTCACTCTGAAGAAGAAAGGATCAGCACATGAATACATTTTTCTAAAGATTTTCTTTATTCATAGCCTGGAAGATAAAGCCATAGCAATAACGTGCTTTTCAACCCCCCTCGGTCAAGTTCCAACTGCCATTTAAAGGATTTATTGCAATTAAATAGAAATGCAGCTGTGAAATCCTCAAATTTTCTTCTTTAAGTGGAACTCAACTTTGTAACTAAATACCCCCTAATGTCTGTTCTGGAGTTTATTTTCTTCCCATTCCCATTTATTGTGTATTTGTAAATATTACCTTCTTCTGTTTAATTCACTATTTCCGGTGTAACGTGAGAATTACCTACCCCGTGAGAAAAACCTACCCTCGCCACTTCCGGCCAGGAACAGCTGAGCAGCGCAGCAGTGCGCATGCTCCCAGCCCCGGATACCTGATGGAACAGCTGAGGACCTGACTAATGCGCATGCGCACTAGTAGGAAATTATCACGGTGTCCGTGAAAAAAACCTACCCACGCCACAACTTACATTAAAACAGCTGTGCTACAATATAACTCATCTCCGCTCCTGTCCCTGTCACTCCCCTGATCTTGGCTAGTAAATATAAAAGCGGGTCTCGGCTCCGTGATTTATGTTCTCATACAGCCGCCGCCGCTTTAATATTTACTAGCCGAGATGAGGGAAGTGACAGTGATAGGAGTGGAGATCACTCGTATTGCAGCAAAGCTGTTTTAATGTAACCGCTGCATTACATACAGTGCCGTGCAACCGGAAGTGACGAGGGTAGGTTTTTCTCACGGGTAGGTAATTCTCACGGAACACCGGCAGTGTTACAGTAAGCGTCGTGTGACCTGTACGTAATTGTGCTGTTTACATTCCCTACTGTAGTTTTTTAGTCTACTTCAGAGGTGACAGCAACACATTACAAATGCTGGGGGGATTGACTAAATCACAATTAGCATATAACCCTACCCAGTCATGCCTTCCCCCTTAGCTCTGCTTGTACTATACTTTGAGCCTGCAAGTAACATCCACCTCCCGAGCCTTGCCCATAGTAACACCCATAACCATTTGAGATCATGAATAATATTACACGTCGATTTGGTAAATTACATGGTAGGAAACAGGAAATTCCTCCAGGTGCCCTGGACTTAAAGCTGAGTTCCACCCAAAAGTGGAACTTCCACTCATTTGCTTTGTCCTCCCCTCCGGTGCCACATTTGGCACCTTTCAGGGGGGAGGGGGGAACGGGTACCTGTTTTTGACAGGTACCCTTCCCCACTTCCGGGAGACGGCACCACGGCGCCGTCCCTCAGAAGTTTGGCCCCTCCTCCTCCCCCCGCCGCCGAGCCAATCCAAATGCGCAGCGCGCTTCACGCATGCGCATTAGGGACCTGCCCATGAAGCCGCAAGGTGTCACTGCCGGGTTCCCTCACCGGCAATGGCGGCAGCAGCACCCGACAGCCGATGGAAACAACGCCTGCAGTGCCGACATCGCTGGACTCCAGGACAGTAAGTGTCCTAATATTAAAAGTCACATACTGTAGCTGCTGACTATTAATTTTTGGAGGGGGGGGGGGGGGGTGAGGCTGGAACACCGTTTTAAAGCGCAGCCTAACTGCATCTGAGCACCACAAACTGAAAATGGTATTTAATTTATTTTTTAAATTCAAAGCAAGTCCACCATCCATCCATGTCTCCATGATTTATTTTGTTGAAAAAACACTTTAACCACTTGTTGACCAGCCGCCGTAGTTTAACTGTGGCAGGTCGGCTCTATTACGCAAAACAACATACCTGTACGCTGCTTCGTGCAATAAACAGGGGGGTGCATGTGCGCTGCCAGAGGCTGGAGCCAATCAGCGAGTCCAGTGGACTCGATGTCTGTCACCCACCCGTGCTTGCTCCCCATGGAGACAGAACCGTTCAGAATGTAAACCAGGCAGACCCCTGTTCTGTCACAGATGAACACAGGGATCCTATGTTCCTACTATTTGGGAACACAGGTCTTTGTGTTCATCTATTGAGTACATCCCCCACACAGTTAGAAAGCACTCCCTAGGAGCACACTTAACTCTTTGATCACCACTGGTGTTAACCACTTCCCTGCCTGTATCATTAGTACAGTAACATATAAAAAACAAGGCAATGATCATGGGACTTTAAATGAGGTAGGTCCCTAGATAGATACAAATTGAGTACAAATAATGATTTATTACAAATTCCATAATAAACAATTATGCATTAGAGTGATTTGCATTGATAATAAAACCATATACAGTAAAAAAATTAACATAGGGAAATCCGTATATGATAAAACATTACATGTATAATAATGTTCATAAAATTCCGTATTAAAATACACAGTTGGTCTGTAAATGAACAGATATATCTTGGCATCTCTGGAGCTCTACGCGTTTCGTGGATCCCAGTAAGTTCCACTCATCAGCAGTTTGATGCAACAAGGTGACTATAAATGAGTAAGAATAATCTCATAAAAGTCTGAGATGTAGAAAGGGGATGTAATGTATGGTACTCCACAAATAAAAGGGAGGATGTCAAACGAGTAGCCTTACTGCTTGCATGCGCGCTCATAGAGTGGGCCCAGCATCTGAGAGGGGAAGTGGAAGCGCCGAGACAGATGTCCAATCCACAGGGATCCTATGTTCCTACTTTATAGGAACACAGGTCTTTGTGTTTATCTATTGAGTACATCCCCACACAGTTAGAAAGCACTCCCTAGGAGCACACTTAACCCTTTGATCACCCCTGGTGTTAACCCCTTCCCTGTCAGTGTTATTAGTACAGTAACAGTGCATATTGTTAGCACTGATTACTGTAGTAATTTCACTAGTTCCTCTAAAAGAGTCAAAAATGTCAGTTAGGGGTCCAATCTGTCCGCCGCAATGTCGCAGTCCCACTAAAAATCCCAGATCCCCGCCATTACTAGTAAAAAAATAAAAATAAATAAAAATGACATAAATCTTTCCCCTAGTTAGTAGACGCGATAACGTTTGCACAAACCGATCAATATAAACTTATTGGGATTTCTTTTTAATAAAAATATGTGGCTGAATACATATTGGCCTAAATTAATGAAAAAAAATTGATATTACATTTTTTTTATTGGATATGTTATATAGCAGAAAGTAAAAAGTATTGTTTTTCTTTCAGAAATATCGCTCTTTTTTTGTTTATAGCACAAAAAATAAAAACCGCAAAGATGATCAAATACCACCAAAAGAAAGCTGTATTTGTGGGTAAAAAAGGGCATAAATTTTATTTGAGTACTCTATCGCACCACCGCAAAATTGTCAGTTACAGTAACGCAGTGCTGTATCGAAAAAATGGCCTGGTCATTAAGGGGGTTAAACCCCCTCCCTCAGCATTTTTAGCCATGGCCATTTTGAGTAAGGGCAGATGACTCATGTAGCAAATATTTCCTAAAATCCATCAAATAGCTGAGAAAGCTCCT